>NC_088176.1:1910000-3110000 GCF_028769735.1 Zonotrichia leucophrys gambelii | reverse complement strand
GCTCCCCCAGGCCAGTGGCATCAATGCAGAGTGGCTCCTGTTTTGCTGCAAAACAGCTCCTTCCTGGCTGGCTCATTAGCATGAAAAAAACACCCAGCAAGTATTGACAAATTCACACTGTTTTGTTTTCAGAATTTCCTCCCAAAATACGCCTGGAAGTTTTCTGCTTTACTCCAGAAATAAGCCAAGACAAATGTTGAAATCTTTCAGACGTGGAATTTCTACCTTGCATTCAGGTCGGCAGGAGGTTACATTTCATTTGGCTTCAGGTAGAGGCCAGTTTTGCTAATTAAATGGCAGACCTGCTTTACTAGAGATAAAAATAAAGCAAGAGCTACTGAGAGAGGGGAATGGGGACCAAACAAAAGGAAAGGATAGGAAAGGGATGAAGTCAATAACAGATAAATCCCAGTCCCAACACAAGTACTAGAAAGACAATACTCTGTTGTGCACTGAAAAGCTGAGGTTTATTAGCTGTTGATTAAGTCTTGCAAGGAGCAGAAAGATAGTTGAGGAGAATGAAGCAAAATACAAGCAGTCGCTTCTATTTTCTTGGCAAATTTGATCTTCTCTATTAGGATTATCAGAGAGCTTATTCCCTGGATGTGGGCAGTGAGGCAGATTTCCAATGCCTTTCAATTGCTTTTCTGGCTGAGGCTGGCTATTCTAATGCAACGTGACGGGTAGCCACAAACATAATCCGCAGGACCCAGTGGTGCTCGAATGCAGATGCTACTCAGAGTCAAAAGAGAAGAGCAATCCTCCAAGTTTCCTCAACCTGGGACACTCTCAGAGCCAGATTTTGTGCAACACGGCAGCCCAAAGCTCAATATTGCTGCATTCACAACTCTGGTTAGGGGCAGGATATTGAGACATTTGAAAAACAATCAGTTTCCAAATTACAAAAGATTAGATATTCTTTTTTCCACAGCTGATTTTTACTTCCCAGGGTGGGGATTTAGGAATGCCCATATTGGATCAGGCTGTCAGTTAATTCAATCTGCTCTACCTATTCCGGCTGCAGCTAATAAATGATCCTTCAGAGGAAGAAAACACAGAGAAAACAAACCCAGCACAATCCATCTAGTTAATTGAACAGTGCTGTACATGGGGAGAAAAATTCCTTCCTGATGTCCACAGGTGATGAGCGTATGCCCTGAAGCATGAGATACGATTACTCTTATCATTATCTTAGCTTGCATAGCAACAAATGTAATTAGTGGTCATAAAATTATCCTGCTGTTTGGGATTATCTGGTTTTTTTTAAGCAACAGAGCCAAGTGTGTCTCTGAGGTAACTTCATTGGAATAGGATGGATTTGGCCCGTAGAGTCTAAAATGTATCTGTAGGTAAAAACAATGGGAAATACAAAAGGCGAGAATTGAAAATCCTTGGCTGTGGTCTCCTATGGCTGCTGGTTCTCACATCCTTTGGCTGTTTCTTAGGAGGTTTTATTCAAACTTCACTTTGGTGAGATAAGAGGAGAAACAAACTGCTGGGACCAGTGACAATAAGCAGGAGAAGAATAAGATTTCAAGCAGAAGCTGAGTAAATACAGTGAAGCAACACATTGTGGCAATTGAAAGGCAAACTCATTCCCAGCTCTCACTGCATGTCTGCCGCTCTGCAGAGCAGGAGTCACAAAAAGTGCATTAGCAAGATGGATGTGTGGCCAGAGAAGTGTTGGGACTGCTGGGTGAGAAGAAATATCAACAATTAGACAAGTATTAAGCTAACACATAAATCACCCCCAGTGTCCACTCACAAATGGAGATGCCCCTGCAGAAGGGTCAGAGGACATGAGCTCGAGGATCTTGAAGGTCCTTTCCTACCCAAACCATTCTGTTGGTGGTTCTGATGATTCACCTCATGCACAGGGGCTTTTCTGAGCTGCTAATTGTTATTACACAGCCTGTAAGGGCTCTGGCCTCAGCTGAGGAAGTTCCTGTGGATGGGATAAGGAGTTCTGTCTCAGTGTTCACAGGGGTCTCAGGCTGAGGGAAGAGACAAGGATCTGACTCCATGTTTCAGAAGGCTGATTTATTATTTTATGATATATATTACATTAAAACTATACTAAAAGAATAAAAGAAAGGATTTCCTCAGAAGGCTGGCTAAGAATAGAAAAAGAAGAAATGATAACAAAGGCTTGTGTCTCGGACTCTCTGTCCAAGCCATCTGGGCTGTGATTGGCCATTAATTAGGAACAACCAACATGAGACCAATCACAGATGCACCTGTTGCATTCCACAGCAGCAGATAACCATTGTTTACATTTTGCTCCTGAGGCCTCTCAGCTTCTCAGGAGGAAAAATCCTAAGGAAGGGATTTTTCATAAAACATGTCTGCGACAGAGTTCAGCATTATTAAACATTGGTAGATATCCAGAAGGTGTTCCCCACTGGAAAATAAGCAGAGGGAGCTCCTGGGTGCTGCCACTAAACTTTGATTTAGGGCAAGGCCCTCCTGCTGGTGGGGCTCCCAATGCCAATGCAGGCAGTGTCCACTCTGGGTATCCTGGTTTCCCAACACTTGCCCTGCACAGCCCAGGCTTCACCTGCAGCCCCCGGGAGCTCCTTTCCTGCTGCAGCAGAGCTGCCATGGCTGTAACTCTCTCAGCAAACAAACAGCATGTAAAACTTTATAAACCACTTGGCCTCGCCACTGGAAGCGCTGTAAGAATTGATAGAGCATCCAAACGACAGACTGACAGACATAAACCAGCAGAGCACTTTTATGGCTCCTCAGAGGATTCATTCTTATTTGCCAAGGTTAACTGCATCTTTGAGGCAAGGCAGTTTTGTTGTCATTAAATATCTTTCGCTGCTGTGTCCTTCTGCTAAACAAGATGCCCTCCAAAGATGGAAGGTAATTTATGCTGTGACTCTCCTGCTCCCATCATGAGCCCCATGGTGGGCCTTTAAAAGCCCCAACTCCCAGGCAAGTGAGTCCAGAACCTCAGCATTTGTTTTAACACTGGAGTGACCTGACATCACAGCTGGGGATAAAACCATAGGATGTGGCCTGGGTCAGTAGTAAATGGCCTGAAAAACAGAAAGCCAAATGTGTCACAGACATCTTTTATGAAAAATCCTTTCCTTAGGATTTTTTTAGCTGAGAGGCCTCAGGAACAAAATGTAAACATTGATTATCTGCTGCTGTGGAATGCAACAGGTGCATCTGGGATTGGTCTCATGTGGTTGTTTCTAATTAATGGCCAATCACAGTCAGCTGGCTTGGACAGAGAGTCTGAGACACAAGCCTTTCTTCTCATTCTTTCCTATTCTATTCTTAGCTAACCTTCTGATGAAATCCTTACTTCTATTCTTTTAGTATAGTTTTAATGTAAAGTGTATCATAAAATAATAAATCAAGCCTTCTGAAACATGGAGTCAGATCCTCATCTCTTCCCTCATCCAAAAACCCCTGTGAACACTGTCACACAAATGTAATGCCTGTCTTTGCCACTGTCTCATTTTTAGTTGGGGTTTGGGAGCCATGATTTCAGATTTGGGAGCATGTGGGATATGCAAATCATTGCTTTTGGCTATAAGGCACTTGGCTGCCCATGCTGGGCTGGATCTGCTGGTGTGAGAAGCACCTGGCACCCAGTGGAGCCCTGCACCACATCCAGGGTGCCAGCAAAGCCACAGCTGCTCGGGCTGCTCAGACTGGCCCTTCTGCCCAGGGTTGGAGCTGGTCACTCGTCCTGCCTGTCCCCTCTGTCCCTCCTCACAGGGAGGACACTGTGGCACTCTCTGCATCTTGCCCAGAGGAGATGAGCATCCCCATGGACTCCTCTGCCTCCTCTGTCCTCCCACATTTCGGGCACCAAAACATCACCACTGTCATCCCTGTTGGCTATCACCCCATCCCTGTTGGCC
Source organism: Zonotrichia leucophrys gambelii (assembly GCF_028769735.1). Lineage (NCBI taxonomy): Eukaryota > Metazoa > Chordata > Aves > Passeriformes > Passerellidae > Zonotrichia > Zonotrichia leucophrys. The sequence goes on along the minus strand of NC_088176.1, from coordinate 3,106,116 downwards.
ACCACCAGGGAACAAAATTTCAGCGTCACCTGCTTCCCACGTGACAAGGACCCTGCCAAACTCCATGCAAAATGTTTCATTTCTAAGTCAGAGACTTCTAATTGAGCAAGAGCTGCTTGTTGCACAAACTGTACCGACAATTTTTGACGGATAGAAAATACAATATTTAGTCAGACTGCTGTAAGTTAAAACACAGCAGACAGTAAAAGGATGAAATTATACCCCAACAGACTTTTAAATGAGAAAATAGTCTGTGTTAGGGAACATTATTCATTTAAATAGCAGAAAGCTTATAATTTCAACGAGGCCACAATTTCCATAAAAAGCCTGCATTTGGGATTTTTTTTCCCTTTTCCCTCTTACAGATTGCAGCTAAAATGAATGAACCTTTCTGCTTACAGAGTAATTCATTTTTATTTTACTTTGCCTTTTTCATGTCAATTACAGAACACTTTGTTAAAATGATTACATAATTTTTGCAGAAGCTGGGTACTGCAGGCTGGAGAAGATAAACCCACTTAAATGTGACCAATGTACTCTCAAATTCCTGCCCTGAGCAGTTTCCCATCTCGACATCACTCACACCATCTTCCAAACCCCCTGCACAGAATCAGTGTAAATGTCAGTGACAAAAAAGCATCTTTCTGTGCTGAGGAAAGGGAGCACAGAACTCTGCTTTTAGGCAACAAGTCAGAGATCACTTGCTGTTAAAAACTCTGTATCCTCAGTCCTCATCTCTTCACTTGGTTCCTGTCTCGTGATAAGGTTACACTGAATGGTGCTGGCATCCTTCAAGGTTACTGTTCCAGAAAATATTTGCAAATAATTTGACGTGCTGTCAGCTAGCAGGCAGCAGTGAACTCATATAATTCAACATACTAATGTGGGTTTTCACGCCTAAAGCTATAAATAAGCTTGATATTCCAAAGTTTCTGTAATGTTTATTTAATAGCAATATTTTATAAATAAATCTTGATTATTCCATTGCACTCCAGCAGAGATTTTCTTCCAATATAAGAGATGCTTCTAACCCCAGGCCTCTTTTTCTGACCCTTCCCTGCCACCCACATCTCCATTAAAGAAATAAAACACTTCCTTCTCAAAACCTTTATCAGACACTGGGGAATTGTGGCCACAGCAGCTCCTGTTTTACCTCCATCCTCCTCCCTTTCCCTCTGCTTTGCTCAGATCACTGCTCACTCTCCTGGAGGTTTTTCCTGATTGATGGCTGCACAGGGACACTCTTGGAAGTCCAGATAGGGAAACTCTTCCTGTTGGGCAAATCCCACTTGGAATTACTGAGTGGGAGTGCATGAGGAATAAAGGAAATGGCATCAGCTCCAGCTGGAGCAGGGACTTTGGATCCCACCAGCCAGATCTCAGGTGTGCTTCCCACTCCACAGGTGCTTTTTGGGCTGCCCTCCCTCTTCCCGTGCCAAGGAGCACCAACCAGCAGATGATGCTGGAGCTCAGGTGATTTTCACAAGCCCCTGCATGGTTCCAGCTGCATCAGCTCCCTGCTTCCACCTTTGTGGCTGAGAAGAAATGCAAAGCCCACCAAAACTCTTTTGGATGGGGCTCAAGGTATGGCACCAAGCACCAGTCAAGTCTTTTAGGTCCTGGGAAAGCTGACCCTTTGCCATACAGCAGCTATGCAGAATTTTTTCTATTTCCATCAAAAAACAATTCATGAAAGCTTTCCAATTCAAATTAAGCCTTTCATTGAAAAGTGACCCCGATGAAGCTGCATTCAATGTGGATCATGGCACTCCAGTGCTGATAACACCAAGGCTGTGGGTTTGATCCCTGTATGGTTCGTTCACTTCAAAGTTGGACAGGATGATCCTTGTTGAGCTCTTACAACTCAGAATATTCTGTGGTTCTATGATTTTGTTTTTTGAAAGACCCTCATTTTCAGCACAAGTCAATAAAATAATCCTTCATTTGGAGAACCCAATAATGCCTGATTTGTTAATCACGAGACTCAAGCAGGACCCAACACATACATGCAATGCATCATAGAAACGTGGAACCACAGAATATCCTGAGCTGGGAGGGACCCACAGGGATCATCCAGTCCAACTCCTGGCCCTGCACAAACACCCCAACAGCCCCATCTGTGCATCCCTGAGAGCATTGTCCAAACTGTCCTGGAGCCCTGGCAGCCTCAGGGCTGTGCCCATTCCCTGGGAAGCCTGGGCAGTGCCCAGCACTGTAGCCATGATGTTTTCTGAAAAATCCTTTCCTTAGGATTTTTTCTCCTGAGAAGCTGAGAGGCCTCAGGAACAAAATGTAAACAATGGTTATCTGCTGCTGTGGAATGCAACAGGTGGGTCATGTGGTTGTCTCTAATTAATGGCCAATCACAGTCCAGCTGTCCAGACTGTCTTGATCAGTAACAAGATTTTGTTACCATTCTTTTTTTTATTCTTAGCTAGCCTTCTGATGAAATCCTTTCTTCTATTCTTCTAGTACAGTTTTAATGTAATATATATCATAAAATAATAAATCAGCCTTATGAAACATGGAGTCAGATCCTTGTCTTTTCCCTCATCCTAAGACCCGTGTGAACACCGTCACACAGCACCCTCTGAGGGAAGAACCTTTCCCTGATACCCAACCTAAACCTCCCCCTGACCCCTTTTCTGGGTCCTGTCACTGGTTTGGAAGGGAACAGCTTCTCAGGCACCTGGTTCTGAATGCAGATGGTTCATTGCTGTGGTGAGGGTGCAGGAAGGATTTCTCTGCCCCATGTTACTAAGCAGGAATTCAATTCCAAGATGCCATGTCTAATACAAAGGGATCAAAGAACCTCTCCACATCTAGGCTTGGATTCTGGGGAGAAAGCAGAAATATCTGTAGCTAAAGACTGCTTGATGGTCCTGCACAGGGTCATGGACCCACCCACAAGATTCTGCTTGCCAGACTGGAGATTCAGGAGAAGGCCACTGTAATTCAAGTGGCAACAAAACCAATGGCCAAAAAAATTGGTGTGAGATCAATAATTCATAACAATACCGCCCCTGAGGTTCAGAGATTTCTGCACCATGAAGGACTGGACCCCAAACGAGCAAAAACCCATTTTCCTCCAGCAGCGGAAAGGGAAATGAGAACTCTCATCAATGAAACAACTTCTTTGTGCTGCACTCTGTGCAAATATTTGGATTACTAAAACAAATTTATGAAGCAATTACTTTTAATGCTATATGAGGAAATTAAGTACTCATTGATTCATGATTTATAATCTAAAGCTAAAAGATCATGAAAAAGTAAATATAACTTAATTAAACGTCCTTTGGCTTTGCTACTGTTGCAGACCCAACTCATAAAGTAAGTAAAACAAACCATTTTTAGAACATAAATGAGTATTGGTTCCTCTAGTTCAGAAGACAAATAATTTACTGGTTAAATACATTCAGCAAAGTTTAGCCATGTGAAAGATTTTTCCAGTGGCCTCTGGGTGTTGAAGGAAGGATAAAAACTCCCTGGTACAGATTCAAGGAATTCATTGTGCTGCGAATGACAGGAGCATTTGCTATGAAAAGAGGAAAACAAAAGGCTATTTCCGTTCTTTTCATACTGAGAAAAATATTTTAATATATTCATGGGGTAGAATATATTGTGAAAGGAACGTGCCTTTATGGTCTCTCCATTGGCAACGCACTTGTGATTATTCACTCCTGACACTGAGCCCATTAACCTGGGGAAATTTAATCTAATGCTATAGTAATGTTGCTATTTTTCCACTCTGAAGTGTAAATAATTTGAAAAAAAAAACCCACCCAGGTTTTTACAGAATTGAACATCCCAAGTGATGTATTCAGTTGGTTAAGTAGTCAGTTTGACTCTTCCTTTGTATTGCAGAAGCAAAAAGGGTTGAGTTTAGAAAAAGAATGACAAACAAACCACTACTAAATAAATCATGGAAGTCTATCCATTGTAACTACACATTTCAGCAAGAGAAACATGCCAAATATTCTGGGTTGGATCTCTGCCTTTCAGCCTGTGACTGGGTGTTGCATGTCCATACTGAAGGAGAACATTCCATACAACACTGCTGCTCCTTGACATGTTTTGAGTGCAGGATGAAGATGAGGTGTTTGGATGTCTCTGCCCCTCCTGAGGAGTCTTTCTGTGTCCTTTGACTCCAGGTATGGCACAAAAGGTTTAGAAGGTAGGATCAATCCCAAGAAGTTGTATCAGGGGAAGTTTAGGTTGGATTTTAGGAAAAGGCTCTTCTCCCAGAGGGTGCTGGCACTGCCCAGGTTCCTCAGGGAATGGTGACAGTCCTGAGGCTGCCAGAGCTCCAGGAGAGTTTGGACAATGCTCTCAGGGGTGCCCAGGGTGGGATTGTTGGGGTGTCTGTGCAGGGACAGGAGCTGGACTGATCATCCTTCTGGGTCCCTTCCAAGTCAGGACAGCCTATGAATCTAAAAGTGGTGGAAGACTGGTAAACCCAGCACTGGGGACAAATGCAGAGTGCTTTCCATTTCTTGAAATGAATATGGGAAAGGATAGAACTATAAAACACACCCTCCCACCCAGCCCAGGCCTCTCAAGATCAGTTACACTGCAGGGCCTCAATATCTCCATCAGATTAGGGGGTCTTGCAGTGTGAGGCCATTGTCTTCATCACCTCCATCTTCACTGATGAAGGTGGGGCCATCACCTTCCATCTTCCCAGGTGGTGAAGGGCCTGCAGAAGGGCAGTACCCTGTGTGAGGAAGGGCTTGTGGATGTGGCTGTCCCTGAACAGAAACGGATTTGTCCCCCAAAATGCATCAGAGAATTAATTAGTAAATAAAAGGGTGTCTAAATTAGTATTACAGAAAGGGATTTGTCCCCCAAAATGCATCAGAGAATTAACTAGTAAATAAAAGGCCTAGCCAGACACAGTCAGGTGGAGCTCGGCCCAGGAGAGCAGCGATAAGAACTGGCCAGGAAACATCAGCTCTGCTCTGAAAAGAGACATCACAAACACACAACATTTCCAAGAGACCTTGGAGCACAGGCAGCATCTGTCTTTTTAAAACCTCATTACTGCGGACCACGAGGGCTGCAGCTCACAAACCACAAATTGCATCAGGTGAGTGAGTTACCATCCATCAGCTGGTCTGTGTGCACAGGAAACACACCATTGCTCCAGTTCACTTCACCCCTCTGGTTTCACCCTCACCTGCAGCAGCACACTGCCCTGCAAAGGACACAGATGGGGAGAGACTACAAATGCAGGAACCCCAGCTCAAGGATGTGCCAGGGAAAATCCCTTTGCTGTTATCCTGAGCCATCCTCAGGCTGCAGGTACTTGATGGAGGCACCTTGACTAAGGACCCTACATGTCCACAAGTTTTTTCTTGTCTTTAATGGAGAAAGATTTGGGCTGCCACAGATTTTCCAATTTAGGCAACTCCAGAAGAAATATTAAGGGTATTCCACAGTGTTATGAAAAACAAGGCAATTAGTCTCTTCTTGTAATTCAGAGGGAACGTGAAAAGCTAAATTTTTCAAGCAATGTAATTTTTAAACATTTATGGTTTTAAAACAGTAAATTATCTTCCAACTCAAAAAGCAAGATTACAGCGTAGCCAGGAAAGCACTTAGCATCTTTGCTTAATATGTAAAGAACATAACACAGGAAAGTAGTCTGGCTGCAAGAATATTTGTGAAGTCAATGGCTGCACTGGCAGTGACTGTATTTACCTGGCATTTTTTAACATAGATTTTTACACAATCTGTTGATTGTCTGATATGTTTTGCTTCAGGACTTACAGCTCCAACATTCTCTCTGTGGGAATTCTTACAAGGATGTTAACATCCTGTAGCAGTTCAGGATGGGTTGGGTTGAAAGGGACCTTAAATCCCATTAAATTCCATTCCACCCCCTTGGCAGGGACACCTTCCACTATCCCAGCTTTCTCCAAGCCCCAGTGTCCAGCCTGGCCTTGGACACTGCCAGGGATGCAGGGGCAGCCACAGCTGCTCTGGGCATCCTGTTCCCACCCTCACAGTCTAGAATTTTTTTTCTATTGTCTGTTCCCCCTTGTCCTGTCATGACATGGTCTTGTAAATACTTTTTCTCCAAACAGTTTTCCACGACTCAAATCAAAATATAATGGCAGGTGCTGAGAGCCTTCTCATGGGCTTTTGTGTTTATAAGTACCCATGGCAGCAAACCTAAAATTAGTTCCTTTCCTTCTCCAAACTAGAAGATCTAGGTTGCAATATATGCAGTCTCCATTGTACATTCAATATTTTAATCCACCTTCCTTAGCCTCAGTGAATTAATATTTTCTTTAAGAGAAAAATTTCTAAGAGACACTACATCAGGAACAGCAGAAAAGACCCCAAACAGCATTTACATTAAATTTGGAAAATATATAACCTCTTTCCTGTGGCTTGACCAAAACATTGTTAATCTCAGCTATTTGTTTCTGTTTGTTCTCATTTTGACAAAAATCTAATATTAAGTTATTTGATAATTACTTAAACTAATATAGTGTTTCCTGTACCTTGGCCACCAAACCAGAAAAATCCAATATTCAAAGGCTCTGTTCCCTGTTTGTTTTCCATGTTGCCATCCTCTATCAGTCATTCTTCCATCTCGACACACAACACTTATCAAATCTTTCCCTATTGTCTCTCCCTCACACCTTCTTGCTGCAACATTTCCATTAAAGCAACTACTTAACTTTGTGTGAGTGGTGCTGGGATGCTGCAGTGCCACGTTCATTTGCATAATGCTCTTTGGAAAGTGGTTCCTGTGAAAATCACCATGGCACGAACGGGAGGAGCCTGGCTCAAGGTGAACAATGCACAGCACAAGTGGATCTGCTCCTGCAGCCTCTCTCTGCATTGCTGTTGAAAGGTCACACATAAAAGCTCAGGAGGTGAGGAACAGAAAGGTGGAGTGAACTGTATCATAAAATGACCCCAAACAACAAGAAGATAATGCTATATGTATAATAAAACAATAATATCCCAAAGTCCTCCAGAGATAAATGCAAGCTATTTTCCTTTATCTGACAGTTACACACAAAAACAAAAGCAATAACAGAGATGTGTGATAAAACAGATTGACAACCTGTTGTGAAGCGTATTTGGAGATAACCAGAGTGGGACTGAACACAGGCAGCCAAGACAAAGAGACAAATCACACCAAATTAGCAGAGGAGGAGAGAATCATAATGGAGGAATATCCTGAGGTGCCACTGATCTCCTTGGACATGCAAGCCCAGAACTTGTTGGACCTTGGAGTGAGGTGTGTTGGAGCAGATCTGCTCCCTGTGATGCTACACAGGTGCTCTAAGGGACAATGTAAAAAGTCCAACTTCCACCCATTACTTAATTCCTATGAAATTCAGTGACCAGCCTGACCTTCTTATCCACTCCAGGATGTGCACTATGTTTAAATGCCTCCTATTTTTAAAAATCAATGTTTCCCTAAAGAAAGATGGATTCTCTGGAAGTGGATTGACTCAGAGTGAATCAAATGCAACAAAGGAAGGAGCACAGCATTAATTCACAAATATGTTGTGGCTGCCCTATAGGATGTGCGTGTGAGCCCCTTAACCAACAGCTCAAGGCAGCCTGGGATGGAGGAGGGAGTCCAGACTGGCTGCCAGGAACACCAGCTCCAAAATACCATCTTGAGAAATCAGGCCCCAAAGGCTGCATTAATACCCACATCTTAGGTGGGCACATAAACAAATCCCTGACTTAGAGCCACAGGTGCCACTCTGATACCTCCAGCATGGCACAGATTATTCATGATGCTTTATTTTGTTGTCTTTTGCTGCAAGTTTGGTCCAAAGTTGTTGCAAGTCCTGTCAGTGACCCAAGAGAGACATACATCCCCCTCCTTTGCACACAAGTTGCTGGCTTTGGGACAGGGAGGGCCTCCACTCCACTGCTGAGGGAACAGCAGCCTGTGTATTGCTCCTAAATGAAGCCCACGAGGTTTGATGTAATTAGCAACCAGGATTTGGGTATTTGCAGCTGACTTGAGGCCAGCTGTGGCTCAGCAGCTGAGCTGCAGTGGATGCATCACAGCCTGCAGTGGTGAGAGGGATCAAACAACCACTCAGTAACAGAAATGTGTGCTCACATTGAACTGGGAGCACTTCAGCACAGACATTGTGTGTTTGTTTTTGAGAAGCAGAAGTTTCCCTGATGCCAGAAACTACTCCCTGTAGGAAAGAACCAGAGCTCCAGAAAAACCTTTATAAGCAAAGGTCTGCTCTGGACAGCATCTGTCACCAGTGCTAAAGCTGAGTGACATTATTAAATCCTGAGTGGATTTAATTCCACAGGAAGGTGAGGTTGGAAGTGAATTTGTGGCAGAGTTTGCAGCCATCCTAAGGAAGTCATTAGGACCTGTGACCTTGAGCTCAGTCTGGAGGGCTCTTTGTGGGACCACTCTGCCTGCGGGCAGCAGGATAAAAGTGTTCAGCCAGGCTGCCTACAGAGGGAATGTGACAGAGCAATCAGGGCTGGAGAGATTGATTTCCAGGGAAAGAGCACTGAAGGACACTTGTGTTAATAAAGCAGGGCTGGGAGGATAGGGAGACATCATGTGCAGCACTGGATGGGCTGATTCCCTCTGAAACTTTCAGGTGGTCTTGTCTCTATGCCTGACATGTGGAATTGGGGACAGCTGTGGACAAAGCTGTGTATGAGCCCAACTTCATGGCTAGGAGCTATGACGGTGTTCATAGGGGTTTTTGGATGAGGGAAGAAACGAGGATCTGACTCCATGTTTCAGAAGGCTTGATTTATTATTTCATTATATATATTACATTAAAACTATACTAAAAGGATAGAAGAAAGGATTTCATCAGAAGGTTACTTAAGAATAGAATAGAAAGGAATGATAACAAAGGCAGCTGTCTCAGACCGAGAGTCTGAGCCAGCTGACTGTGATTGGCCATTAATTACAAACAACTAACATGAACCAATCCCAGATGCACCTGTTGCATTCCACAGCAGCAGATAATCATTTTTACATTTTGTTCCTGAGGTCTCTCAGCTTCTCAGGAGGAAAATCCTAAGGAAAGGATTTTTCATAAAAGATGTCTGCGACAAAGAGCAAAGGAGGGAAAGTCCATGCTTGGACTACTGGGGAGGTGCTGTCCCCTGAGAATGGGAAATGTGAGAATTTCCCAAGTCAGTGCAGAGCTGGGAAGTGCTCTGAGTGCCAGGAATTCCACTGCAGCCCAGCTGGGGGAACAGGGATGGAGCAGTGCTGCTGTGCCCAGCACACTGGAGCAACAGGAGCAGTGCTGAGCCAGCAGCAAACCCTCTGAGGGATCAGCTGCACTCTGGGGAAGTGGCTGAGGGCACTGGGAAGGGCTGATCACCCAAACAGCTCAGCTCCCAGCTATCTGACACCCCCTGCATCCCTAGCAGAGTGCTGCTCTGTGGATAAGCTGTGTCTGACATTGGATTTGGCGCCTCAAACACTCTTCCCGTGTGACAGGAGAGGTTTCACTTCAGGCAGAGGCTCTGCTGCTGGTGACCCCAACCTGCAGAGCCCTGGCCTTGCCAGCACAAACATTTGATCTGTGACAGGAGTGGGCACATGGTGCTGTTCCTTGGAAGGAGCCAGAGCAGATGAGATGAAGTTCCTGCTGCTCTTGTGCCAACTTTATTGCAGCAGTGGGAGTGCAGACACCACCTGACTCAGCAGAAAGCCCTACGTGAGAATCTATCAAAAATTCTCAGATAAATCTGAGCTCTGAGAGGCAGTTTGTACTGAATCAGCACTTTGCATCTCTTGCCTGTGGCATTTTGGATCCAATACCGAGAGTCTTAGTGCCAGATTTACTGTATTGATAAACCACAACCTCAGCTTCTGTCCAACAGGGCAAAACCAAGAGGGAAAGGCTTTATTTCAAGCATCTATAAAATATTTAGAGACAAGAAAGAACCTTTGGATGGGAGAGAAGGACAAAAAGCAACAAGGAGGCTGATGACATCTTCTAAAGCCTCTGAGTATTAACAAAGATGTGATTTCTGAATAATTCAGTGCTGTAGTGACCAGCAGCAGAGCTACAGCTCTGAAGCCAAAAAAACAAGATTTCATTACACCCTAATAACATGTAGTCTTTAGGCTGCAATATTCATCAGATCAATACTTGTATTTCTATCAGGACACTGTACATTTGTTTTGTTACCCCTCTAGTATCTCCAGAGAGTCTGTTGTTTTACACAAATAGAGTCAACCCAGTGACTCTGTTGTTATAATGAATTTTTCTGAGAGAGACATCCAGCACTCAGAAAATTGCAAACTACACTTCTAGCCAGCATGGTTTCTAACACTTTTAATAAATGTTTGAAAGAAACAAACCACCCAGAAAGCCAACAATTGTGTTTATCCCCTGCCTGCAAGGATCTGCCTACTCTTCAGATAACCAGTTCCATCAAATTACTAATACATAGTTTTAAGAGCAAGAAAGGCTCCCAGTACCTGCAATTCAACAGTTGGAAATCAGCTATAATTTGCATTAGAAATGAAGCCAGTCATGCCCTATAGCTTGGACATGGCAAGCTGCAAAATAAGATACACTAACTACCTGCCCAGGCTTATGGCACAGTGCTCCCACGGCATCCAGCACTCCAATTAAAAGTGTGTCAGCACTTCTTACAAAGCTCCATTTCTGAGGGCTCTCTAGCAGCTGCTTAACTTCACCCAGCATAAATGTTCACAGTCCAGCAGCAAAGATATTATGTGCAAATTGCCCCTGCTGTGGAGGAAATAAGCCCGGAGAACCAAAAGCTGGAAAATGCATTCAAATGTGCAATACCTGTGTTATTTATATACCCCCAGCCTCATCTATACATCCTGCAGCAAGTTCTCTGTGATGAAGAGCATGTAGGGCCCCCAGACACCAATGTGGATCCCTTGCAGCAGCTAAATGTGGGCTGAGCGGATGCTGGATCACAGAATCATAGAATTCCATCATTATCTGGGTTAGAAGGAACCTCAAATCCCATTTAGTTCCACCCCCTGCCATGGCCAGGGACACCTCCCACTATCCCAGGTTGCTTCAAGCCCCATCCAGCCTGGCTTTGGGCACTTCCAGGGCTGGGGAATAAAGGATGTAGCACAGATACCTCTCCACCCTTCAGCAATGGGACACCAGGAGCACCTGGGACCCCCAAACCCTCTAAGGGGCTTCAGGGGGGCTGAAATTCCTGCCCATCCTCTCCCTCTGGTACCATGCAGAGGAAAACTCCATGCAAGGAGCCAGGGAAACTCTTCAGACCAAGACATAGCTCCTATAGGTTTTGGGCTGTGGCACATCAGGCCATTTAGGAGGCAGATGGAGAACATTTTTGTCTTTGTGCTTTTCTATTTCATCAGAAAAATTTGACCATAAATAAAAAGTTAGTAAAAATAGTTTTTGAGACTAGAAAAGAACAAAATTAAATCCAAACAGACTCCGATAAATAATTTAGGTCCAAAATGTAACCTACTGTGTCAGTCTTTATATTTCATGTGACGGTCAGTGCGCTCATTATTCAAATAAATTTCCTTTTCCCTTTTATATTCTCTTTGTACCTGATGAATTTTCACAAAAACAAAACATTTCCTACTGGTTCAAAGAGAAAATATGATTTAAACATTTTTTCTTTGCTCTGTCACAGCAGTGATTCAGCCCAGCAAACACTGGTGGGATCACACATGGCACAGATGCTCTGCAAAGTTAAAACACCACCAGATCATTCATCTGAGCAGCTCCAGCAAGCTGAGTTAGGTTTCATTTGGTAATCAACAGCAAGATGTGAAATCCTTCTCTCCTTGTGTTGGCTGCCCATCAGCTGTGCTGTGACCTCACCCAGAGCCAAAGCTCATCCCAAGGTGCCAGCAGAGCCCAGGCAAGGGGGATGCAGGAGATTCACCAGGTGAGCGTGGGGACAGCAGTGCCCCTGAAGGGGAAGATATTTCTGACCCAGAACAGGAGAGACACCAGATTTTTACTGTCTGTTCCCACCCAAAGCAGACTATAAGTTACTGGTGAATGTGTGGTTTTGGGGTTTAGCTGCTCAGAGTGATCCTGAGATATGTTAGAAAATCTCTTTTCCCAGCCTGGAGCTTGAAGAAGGAGTCAGAACTCTTCAGTTTTCATGCTCAAGGTTGTTTATTGTTCCTTATCTATAAAATTTTTTCTCCCATCCAGCTGAAGTCCATTCAGCAGGACAGTTCCAGGCACTCTGCCTGCCCCTGGGGTGGTGTTATGTCTTTATACTAAAAACTACCTGTACAATATTTACAATTACTTCCCAACACCTATCACCTATGTTAGACAGTGAGCTTCTACTCTAAACCAATCCAAAAGTGCCAACATCACAGCAGAAGATGGAGGCCAAGAAGAAGGAGGAGAAAGGCTGGACACACCCAGATTCCTCTATCTTGTCCCCTGAACCCCCATTCTAAAACCCCCCAAAAATCTATTTTTCACCCTGTGATAAACTACTTGTTATTCTACTTAGACTTTTGTGGCTTGCAGATCTTAATCTAAGGTTAGTAATTTTTTCCATGGGTCATAATCAAAAGCACAGGTGTCTTGGGCTCTGTGCCAGGGTCTCTGAGCCCCCCGGCAGAATCCTGGGCAATCCAGGACAGCCAGAGGGATGTGCTGGGTTCCAACATCGTGGCACTAACACACATTACCCCCGCTCCCTAAATATCTTCAGCTTCAGCTGTGTCAAGGAATAGCACTCTAATCCTTTCCTACAAAATTATTATTCACACTATGAATAATAACTGCAGTCTGTGGCTGTCCCTCAGCATCCTGGAAGTATCAAATTATTCATAAGGACAGGGTTAATATGGTTCTCACTGCACTGTGGCAGACCAGTTCATGGCAGAAAGCACTCACTGCTCTATGCATGGAGGTGACCCAGCCAATGCTCTTTCAAGTGGTATTATTTTAACCTGTCAAGTCTGACTGTTGTCGTGTCTAATTTTTTCCCCAAACTTGCCCAATTTCACTGAAATGAGAGCAGGAGTTCCTGGCTGAGGGCTGGGAATGGAACACCTGTTTTCCAGGGCTGTACCCATCACTGCTGGGCAGCTCGCTGGGACAGTCCCTTCCCACAATCTCATCAGCTGGGAGACTTGGGAGAAAAAGTCCTCCTGCACAGGACCTGGGAAGATGAAGGCAGAGGCTGCTTCGGGGATGTCATTCCTGTTATTCTGCCAGTCAATTGCAGTTAGGAGTGATTAGTTCTGCCTGGTGCAAATGGCTCTGGAACAGGAGGGCACTGATGTACATCAAACAGCCAAATTCAGCGCCTTTATCACCACAGGAATCTTGTCACAGACATCAGAGGGCTCGGGACATGCCCGGTCACATTCAGATTCCTCATCTTTGTGCAGATGTATGTATTTTATTGCTTGAGACTAGGAACAGTTCAATGTTTATTTAAGGCACAAAAGCGATCTCATTATCACTCTGTTTTATAACACAGTATCCATAATGCTTCTCTTTATGGCTCATTCCCTGGAATGAACTGGTTTGCAAATGAGGAACAGACATTCATGGCTTTTGGGCACAAATGACAATCCTGACTCATTGATTCTTAGCTGAGCTCAAGCTTTTTCCCTGGGTTTTGTAGAGCTGTGCAGAATCGGATTAAAACCTTTCCAATTGAAGGAGCACTGCTGAGGGGCACTGTGACCTCAGCTGCCAAAGGGTCACCCTGACATTTGGGTGTTAAAGAACCTTCCTGGTTCCACTGTGCACAAATGCAGGCCCATTTCAGAGGTTCCACTGTCTATAAATGTAGGCCCATTTCAGAGGTTCCGCTGTACATAAATCCAGGCCCATTTCAGAGGTTCCACTGTGCAGAAATCCAGGCCCATTTCAGAGGTTCCACTGTGCACGAAACCAGGCCCATTTCAGAGGTTCCACTGTGCACAAATCCCGTCCCATTTCAGAGGTTCCCCTGTACATAAAACCAGGCCCATTTCAGAGGCTCTACTGTGCAGAAATGCAGCCCCATTTCAGAAGTTCCACTGTCTATAAATGCAGGCCCATTTCAGAGGTTCCCTGTACATAAAACCAGGCCCATTTCAGAGGTTCCACTGTGCAGAAATCCAGGCCCATTTCAGAGGTTCCACTGTGCACGAAACCAGGCCCATTTCAGAGGTTCCACTGTGCACAAATCCAGGCCCATTTCAGAGGTTCCACTGTGCACACATCCAGGCCCATTTCAGAGGTTCCACTGTGCACGAAACCAGGCCCATTTCAGAGGTTCCACTGTGCACGAAACCAGGCCCATTTCAGAGGTTCACTGTGCATGAAACCAGGCCCATTTCAGAGGTTCCACTGTGCACAAATCCCGTCCCATTTCAGAGGTTCCCCTGTACATAAAACCAGGCCCATTTCAGAGGCTCTACTGTGCAGAAATGCAGCCCCATTTCAGAGGTTCCACTGTCTATAAATGTAGGCCCATTTCAGAGGTTCCGCTGTGCAGAAATCCAGGCCCATTTCAGAGGTTCCACTGTGCATGAAACCAGGCCCATTTCAGAGGTTCCACTGTGCACGAAACCAGGCCCATTTCAGAGGTTCCACTGTGCACAAATCCCGTCCCATTTCAGAGGTTCCACTGTGCCCATTTCAGAGGCGCAAGGTAGCACAAAATGCAGTCCCTCTTATACAGTTAGAGAACACAGCTCCTGATTTTATTTGTAATTGCAATTGGTGCAAAAATAAGGCTTCTAACACCTTTACCTTTTGTCATACGTGTTGACACTGTTATTTATTAAATCTGGTGCTTTCCTGCTACCAAAACGTACTGTTTTCAGCTGAAGTATAAAAACTCCTAAATTCTCCTTATGCTAATTTATTTATACGAGCTGTGTGCACATTAGTCCTGCAATGAGACTATTAGTAACACACCAGCTAGGCTATCTCTACTTTGAATGTTTAAATATTCACTTCCAAATGATGCTCAAAGATTTAAAGCTCGAAACATATTCGGTGCTTTTCATCATAAAACTCTTTTGCACTGATGATTTTACAGAGCTTTGCTTGTATGCAGGCACTTAGTGGAAGACCAATTGCACAACCTTTTTCCCCTTACAAGCATTCCCGAGGCTAAATAAGACTTTACCAGCAACAACAACACCCATCAGTTATCTATGCTGTAGTGTAAACAATGAAATTCTTATTATGTACTCAGAATTCACAGAGCCATTTCCATGGTAACTCTGTTTTCATGTCATATCTTTAATGAATAGGTAATGAAAGAAATGCTGCATTTACAACTTCATTACTAGTAAAAAAAAATACGGCAGTAAATTTGAATTATAGTAGCTGTCATTTTTAGAACATGCTGAAGATCATGCAGGAATTTCAAGCCTGTCATTCTGAAGTGACAAAGTAAACACAAGCAGAAAAATATACCAGGCGCTCTTGGTTTTAATTCCACCCTTCAGTTTGTTCTGCTATTCATAATTTTCTGATACAGAGTAAAAGCTTAAATAATAAGACAAGGTCATGGTGGGATGATGGGGCAGGCACAGTTGGAGACAAGTTGTGCACTTGTGAACACGTGTACCAGCGCTAGTGAATTTTAACGACTTGATCCATCATATTTTAATTACATAAATCACTGAAGTGCTGACTTCTATAGGTATTACTTTCTGAAGAGATACAAAATGCATCACGGGCTGGAGATGATGTTTACCTGTGGGAAAGGACTGGAAAGTGATTTTGACTGGTGTGATAGACAGGGAGGGAGATAATGGGAGCCAGGCAGGCAGAGGAGGATTGCAGCAGAGCCCCCCTCGATATTGTAACCACTCCATGGAGTTACAACAGGGAGTAAATCAATGAGCCCATCCAGCAGGAGCTGGGATGCAGGTCTGGCTCAGGGGAATGCCACTATTGGAATGCCAGACACGGAGCCAAGGAACTTCCCTTGCTCAACATCTTGGAGGCTGAACCCTCCCACTGCCCTCCTCAGCAGGCACAGAGCTGCAGCCCCTCTGAGAAAGGGGCTGAAATCTCCCTTTTTGTGAGGGTGTGAATGGTGCCACAGGGCAGGAGGGAGGGCCAGGTGTGTCCAAGCCACACAGACATCTCATCCCATCACAGTGTCACAACTGCACCACAAATCCCTAATACATCCTTTACTAAATCTCCCAGTTCTTATTTATTGTGTGAACACCCAGGAGGGAGGGCCAGGTGTGTCCAAGCCACACAGACATCTCATCCCATCACAGTGTCACAACTGCACCACAAATCCCTAATACATCCTTTACTAAATCTCCCGGCTCTTATTTTTGTGTGAGCACCCAGGAATCTGTGTCCATTAAAAGGTTCAGAGCCTGCAGAGCAAACAGGAACCCCCAGAAAGTGCCTGAATCTGGTTGGAAACTCAGCGGCCTCAATTGGGACACTGGGGTTGGTCTGGGCACAATAAACACACCCAAACCCCTAAACAGGATTATGGAAGAGCAGTCCCAAGAGTAGCCTGACAGCATGGGGAGGGAGTCAGGTGAATTGGTGCTCAGCCACTAAAAGTTTTCTTTTATTCAAATCCACATAATTTAAAATAAAATCTTCCCAATGGGGCAGAATAACCAAGTGTATTAAACACTGCTGCAGTTTTGGAGCTGCTGGGAAGGTGGTGTGTGTTTTTGGGATGTGTGTTTGTCTGCAAAAAAGATTTGTTAGTTCTTGAAAGTGGTGATTTGGGAGAAACTACCATTGGTACAAAGTCATTATAGATGGAGGCCAGAGATGTTGCAGAGATTAAACTTGTTACAGGAATATTTTATAGCCCACCTGACCAAAACTGAGCAACTGGACTGTGAAATGATTGAGCAAATAAAAAAAAGCAGTAAAAACGCTGTAGTGATAGAAATGGAAGATTTTTAACTACCAGAGCATAGACTGGAGTCCATTAAGCACTTGAAATAAGGCTGGGGGTGTGTGAGAATGTGTGGCTCACTGGATTTGTTTTTTAAGGACTCATTAAATGCCCCAGAAGCCTTTAGCTGGGTATTAAATAACAGGGAATAAATGCATCTGCCCCAACACTACTAAACTGGGCATTATTAAGAGTTGGATGTAAAGGACTGTATAAATAAACTGCATTTTAAAAAATCCCTATCCTGAGTGTGCATCACCCAGGAACATTCCTGGGCACCACCTCCAGGTCCCTTCTCCATAACTATTGTACACATGGACCAGAATCTCTTTTAGCATCTTCCTGTTGGGAGCTGTCCTGGGATAAGCCGTAACAAGGGGATGGAGATGGAGGACACCAAGAATAGTTAGGGAGACAACTAGACAAATGTGAAGGAAATTTTTCATTTAATTATTTTCTGAATCTTTCTCACTGCTTACATAAACATTTCCCACCCACTGTAGATTTTTCTTACCTCAGGATTTCCCAGAAAAAGGAAAGAGAGAGAACTATACTGGGATCATTTTGGGGCAATGGGGTGACTGATGGTGACTTAAAGACTCAGGAGCTGTTCCTGCAAGACTGGTGCCAGCAGCCTGGTCCTAGTGTATGACCAGTCTTCCACCTCATCACCTCCAATACCCTGG
The DNA here is from genome assembly GCF_028769735.1 of Zonotrichia leucophrys gambelii. NCBI lineage: Eukaryota > Metazoa > Chordata > Aves > Passeriformes > Passerellidae > Zonotrichia > Zonotrichia leucophrys. Next base: position 3,088,546 of record NC_088176.1, on the reverse strand, counting down.
GAAACCTTTCCCAGCTAAATTTTCATTTCTGCCTACCAAACAACTTCTTTTCAATGCTTGAATTCCCAGTGACTCATCATTACAGATTTGTGGAACTCGGGAAAACTGTTGATGCTTCACCTTCAGAAAATTATTCTACCTTTTTTTTTAGCCAGTTTGTAAATTAAAATTGACTTGATGTAAACTGTGAATCTCATTTAAATCCCTAATCCCTACTGAGATCTGTGAAACAGAGCTATTGTCACCTGGAAGGCAGGGAAACATTTGGAGGTTTTAGAGGTGGAAATATTTTATACATCTGTGAGATATACAAGGCTCTCAGCATGTGTTACTGCTTCCCTGTGAAGTCTGGCAAATGTTGCAGGCACCACTCCTAACTGAGGCTTAAAAATAAGGAAAGAAAAGAGAAAACTGGGAAGTTTTGAGGGCAGACCACACTCTGTGTTAATGTGTGACCAGGGCCTGTCCTGTCTTGGGATGTGCAGGGATGGCTGCACTTCCAGCACTGCAGCCTTGGCAATGCTCTGGGTGCAGGACGGATTTTTGGGGTTGTGGAAAAGCCTGAAATGTCCTTGTTCCCTATGCCACCCTAATGTAGGTGGCCTTGCTGCCTCCTCTCTGTTTTTGGGACTGGATGAGCAGCCCTGTAATGTCACCTCAGACTGACACCCCTGAGACCCAGGGAAGGTTCCCATTCATCCTCTACAGCTCCCTGCAGCACTGCCAGCAAGTGATGGGGTTTTGTGGCACAGGAAGGGTCAAAATCCAGTGCTCAAAGAGAAATGGGAACACTGGGATGGGATTGAGCTGTTAAAACTCTGCTTAACACCAAATAATCTGATAAAGCAATATCTTATAAACAATTATATTTTTCCCTTCTGCTTTTCTTGCTGAAAGGCCCATTGGGACTCAGGGCTGGGAATCCAATTGAGATCAGAAAATTTATAAAAGTTCATTTGCTTCCATTTGGTTTTGTGTCAACATTGTCCATGAGTTCTTTTCCCCTCACTTGTGTGCATTCCCTCAGCATTTATCAGTGAATGTTTAGATTATCTCAGCGTTTATTCTGCTGGCCTGGATGATCCAGGTTCTTGTATCCTCATGGGCAGGCTCAGAGCCATACCTGGCAGGCCAGCAGGTGCAGGAGGATGGCCACACACAGAACTTATCACCAGAACTAGATATTTCACTAGAAATACCTACATATCACTAGAATTACTCCAAATACCGTCCTGGCACCACATCATGGCTGAGAATGCTCTGGGATTGCTGAGCATGGCTCAGGTGTTCTTCCACCAAGGTACCCCCAGCCTGTGAGCCTCAGCTCATCCCAGAAACCATCCCTGCTCGTCCCAAAGGGCAGCTGCTCCATCTTATCCTGTCCTGCTCTTCCAGCCCCAAATTCCATCTGGGCAGCAGAGCCAGCCCTCATCCTGACAATGTTTTTAATTTGGTGCTATCTCCAAACTCTGTTAGCATGGTCCTCCTCCCCAGGGCCATTCCCTGGAATCTGGCAGCAGAGAGTGTCAGGAGCAGTCTCTGGGGAGTGCTCCAGGTAACCTCCTGCTAACACCATGTCCTTCCTCTTAATGCAATCTGTTTTCATTTCCACCTGTGGCTCATTCCTTATCAACCTTTCTGGTTTTCTACTAATCTCCACTGCCTCCACGTTCCCTGGTAATTTCCCATGTGGTGCTATATCAAATGCTTCACTGAAGTCCATAAAGATGAGACCTAGTGCATTTTCTTTGTCAAGAAAATCAGTTATCCTATCACAGAAAGAGATCAGGCTAGCATGGCATGTGAAAGAATTGGACAAAAAAGAAGTGTGTTATTCTATTTTTCATTTATATCCTCTTTTGCAAATGTAATGAAGTTTTTTTATGTAATTGAAGTTTTACATACTGTTCTTCCTCCAAATATCATCTGAAGCTCTGATGAGTGTTGAGATCAGAAAATGAGGCTTTGGCTGTTGAGAATGTTTTCCATCCCCTGGTCCTGTCTCCAGCAGGGCAGGTACATTAACCCTTCCTAGCCTGAGCCCACTGAGAACCTTGAATCTTGTTTCTACTTGAGATCAGGAAAATTCTTACAGTTTGATTCCTGTAGCCATCCAGCCTCTGTACTACACTTTTCTTGAAAACCCATTTTTGGGAATGCACACACTCATTTTTGGGGTCATATCTTGATTATTTCTACACAACCCTCTCTGTATAGTCTCAATTTCTTGTGACTCGGTGGTGCTCCTGAGTGCCCTTTCCAACTCAGACCATTCTGTGATTCTGTGATCCTGTCTTCTACCCCCTGGAAAGCCTTGAAATCTCTTATGATTTTCCTTGCAAAGTCTATTTTGGCAGAGGTTTTTTCACTTACTTTACCCTTACATTTCCTGAATTCCTTCAAGTACCTAACTATATTTCTAGGACCTAACATTTATAAAAAAACCCAAGTTATGCAGCCTCTGTCTGTGCTTCTGCTCCCATCCACAAAGCAGCTCAGTTCATTCATTTCTGAAACCATCTGCCTCATCTGATAAGCCCCTGTCACGTACAGGGGGGGCAGAATTGGCCTCTGTGCCTGCAATCACACAGCTGCACACGAAAAGGGGTGCAGGAACAGGACCACAGCCCTCACACAGGCTCTGCTGCCTGCTCAGTGACTTTCCCTACCATTTTAAGACAGTTTCAGTACTATTTTTGAGGTGTATCCACCAAGTCAGATTATAATTTATTTGGGTTTTGTGCAGGTTCTGAACAGCTCTTGCTGAAATCCATGTATTGATGAGGCTCACAAGGCTGTTCAGTAAAAAGAAAAAGCAATATTTGCACTCCAAGTTTCAGTATGGGGATGAAGTAGCATTAGGAAAAGAAAAGGAAGGAAAAAAAGAATTAGCTCATCCACCCAAACACTGTAATACTACAGCAAACACAGATCTGTCACTGCTGAGAACAAAATAATGAAGAGTAGCCAGGATTGCACAACTACAAGAGATTTCATTCTCTAATTGTCAAAAAGCATTAAAGATCAACTATTTATTGTGTAGGAGAAGGAGGGAGAACAGACTTCAGTGCCTCCCTTCACCAGAGGTTGTCCCTAATTGACATGCATGGATTGCAACCAGAGGTTACTGAGGGAAATTTGTTTGCATTTATTAATCAAAAGGAGTCAAAGGCACACAAAGATATCATCAAGGCTCCCTTGTGCTTGGGGAGGCTGACAACTAAAATTCTTGATGAAGTGTTTGCAGAATGTTTGCAATCTGTTCACAGCCTTTTTACTTTGCAGGTGCAAACCTTTCTATCTGTTACATCAAAGAAACAATTGAAAATTAAACATAGTAAACATCTCCGTACAGGTTTTAATCTCCCATTTCTACAGGACAAAGGGAGTGCTATAATTAATTTCAAAGCAATGTTTGAGTTCTTTCAATATTCATTTGGGCACATTAGCATGTCATTAGCTATGTTTTAAACACTGATCCTTATTTCCTTCTCCCACACACCTTTTTTTTTTTAGCCCTTTTGTTAAAAAAAAAATAAAATGAAATAAATAAATGGGAAAGTTGTACTTCCTGGGAGATGTCTTTAATGCTAAAGCATCCATGCATAGATAATTATCTTGCTCAATGAAATAGATGGAGGGAATAATGTATGGCTTTTGAGGTAAAGCAGAGGCAGCAGAAAATAGATGAAGAGAAATAATTCTTTTCAGTGATGTTAAGAACGTGCAGGGGCAAAGACACTCTCACCGAGTTTTGCTATCATGCCTCGTGAATAATGTATTTTATTATATCCATTGTGGTTATCTTTTAATATGTTAATAACACTTCTAACACTCTTTCCCCCCCCCCTTGTTCTTTTATGTAGTTTTAAAACTCTTTCTTTTATTAAGATGTAACAAATGGAGATGCAATCAATAGATACTTATTATGTTGGTAACTAACTAGTAAAAGGATTTTCTTGTAAGTTTAATTTTAAACACAGATCTGTTTGAACAATGTCTACAGGGTAATTTCAGCCATCTATCTGCAGCATTTCCTGTAGCATTTCCGAGCTAACTCCTAATAACATCCTCCCCCTTAGGTATATTAATTTTATACATCCTGAACAGGAGATTGAACAGTCCTTAAACAGCCATGCAAGGTCACTGACACTAACAAAAATAGAACCTTTCATTGTGCTTTTATCAAGCTCTGCTGGCGTTTATATTAGCCTGTGTGGGCCTGAGCAGCACGGATATTTGCTGGAGTTTAATATACAATTGTTTTCAAGAACCATTCAGCTCAATTTGTATTGAAAATATTACTTGGGAAACAATGAGCCTTTCAGATGCTTTGGCCGTCTTTCAGCTAAAGCTATAATTTCAGTGTTTGGAGGGAGGTATGGAAATGCCATAAATGTGGCCAGGCTGCCAGTCACAGGGGAAGGGCAGCAAAACCCAAACTGCCCAAGCCAACAAGAGTCACTGATGTGCTTATGGCTGCCCCTCTGAGATGTGGGCAGCACCATCCAAAATCTCCTGTGCTGAGGATGCCCTGGAGAGACCCATCCAGCCCCTGATGGGCAGTGGATCACCCTGCACAAATCTGATTCCTGCCTGGGCTCCAGCCTGGTGCAGGGCTGCCTTTCCTCCTGTCAAAGTGGTGTCATGCCAAGCTGGCAGGAAACACTCCCACACATCTCTCACCAATGTCCCTGTACCCAGAACCAGCCTGGGCTTTGAAACTCCACTGTGCGGCATTTTTGGGGTCCCCTGTCGTAGGGGGGAAATGGTGAATCTGACTCCATGTTCTCAGAAGGCTAATTCATTATTTTATGATATTATAATAAAGAATAGTATGCTAAAACTACACTAAAGGATAGAACAAGGATGCAGACAGAAGGCTAGAAGATGTTAATAATGAAAAATTCGTGACTCCTCAGAGTCCAACACAGCCTGACCATGATTGGTCATTAAGTCAAACCAATTCACACATTGGATAAACAATCTCCAACCTCATTCCAAAGTAGCAAAACACAGGAGAAGCAAAGGAGATAATATTGTTTTCCTTTTCCTCTGAGGCTTCTCAGCTTCCCAGGACAGAAATCCTGGGCAAGGGATTTTTCCAGAAAATATGACCGTGACACCTCAGAGACACTGAATGTTTTGGGTTGGAAAGGACCTTTAAAGATCAACTCATCCCACCCCTGCCATGGGCAGGGACAGCTTCCACTGTCTCAGGTTACTCCAAGTCCCATCCAACCTGGCCTTGGACATTTCTAATGGAAAATGTCCCTGCCCATGGCAAGGGGATGGAAATTGATGACCTTTAGGCTCCCTTCCAACCCAGGCTGTTCAATGATTCCATAATTCCATAAAGTCCCCTGGAACCTTCTCTTCTCCAGGAGATTACAACTGGGCACGGCACAGCAGGAGCACTTGAATGAGGACCTTACAAAGCAGCACAGGGTAGTGAGTTGGCAAATTTCCCCGGGGTAGTCAAAGAAAGAGGTGGGTATTTCATAATTACTTAATTACTGAACATCTTCACTCTCATCTCAGGCTTTTCAGCAAGAACAAGGAAATGCACATGAAAATGCTAATTAAGCCTGGATGGAACAAGAGGAGGGATTCAGTTGTCATCTGAACTGTAAGAATATTGAACTCTCCGAGCCTTCCTGTGCAGCTCACAGGGAGGAAGGAGGGAATAAGTGTTTAACAAGACAAAAACACCTTGCTGAGTATCTGTGAGTTTTGTTAAATACTCTTAAGTATTCCCATTCTTACTGACACACAAGTAGGATAATTAAATGAGTGGATGGTCCCCTAACAGCCATCTTCCCATTATCAAGAATTTTACTGCAAATTTAAGTATTCATAAGTATAATGAGGACCAGTTGACTCAATAAGGGGCACAGCTCGCTACAGAGGTTGATCTGAAGTTTTGCTGCAGCAAATTTTTCAGTCTGTCTCTGCTTCTACCTAAAACCTTGCTGGGTTTGCTCATCTCCAGGAACGTCCAGAATCAAGGACCATGCAGACAAAGCTTGGAGTCAGTTCTTATTTTAATCTGAATTGTTCTGCCCAGCCCCCTGAATGGGATCACCCAAGTGCTCAGAGCACCCTCAGGAGCCCTGGGCTGTCCCCTGCAGCAGCATAACCCCCGTGCAGAGTTATGTAACCCCAAATGAGGGCAAATGGGTCCCTTTCCTCCTTCCAGCATCCCAGGTGCAGGTGATCAAACAGCAGCTTGCTGCAAACGTGGCACCTGTCCACAACCCAGGCAATGCCCATTCAAACAACTCCTTCTCCATGCAAATTCCACCTCCACACCCAGGTCTGCATGGGGCTCCTTGGCAGAGACCTGCTTGTGAAGGGCAATATTCAGCAGAAAACACGCAGAAGGGTGAGAGCCTGAGTGCACATAAAGATACACAAATATTGATATTTGTGCACACACATTATCTCACAGAATTGGATTTTTCCACTCAGGGCCAGCATGCATTTCACAGATGTATTTGTTTCTCCTCATGTTGTAGACCTTAATTACAAAACCTCAATTTTCATACATTCTATTTATTTTCATACTGAGTGGAAGCAAATGAAATTGTCTTTTTTCTTTTATTTTTTTTTTGCACTCAGTGCTGTGATGAAATGAAATTAAATATGACACACTTCTGAGACAAACAGCCCCTTCAAAACAAGAGGACTGCTCCAGGTCAGTGTTTTAATTGTGTGAGGATGCTCAAAGCCATCTTTACAAGTGTTTCACATGGCCATACTGACTCCTAATTCAAGCTATGAAGTCGTGTTAAGAATCTTCCATTTTAATTTACAACATGAGAGGAAGAAACAAACAGAACAAGCCCTGGGTGTCTTGCTGCAAAGCAAATCAGTGAAGTAAGAAGCACTTCTGGAGATCCTTGAGGAATCCTCACATGCCCACCTCCTCTGCCTGGGACAGCACCCACAGCTGCTGCTGCTCCCCCAGACTGGTTTTGGAGCTGGGGTCAAGACCTCAGGTTTATTGTCAGTTCTGGCACTGTCTTCTCCTGTAAATATGAGTGCAATTTGCAATGTGAGGCTTTTGACATCATTCATGCTTTCTTCCTACAATTTTTTGCAAAGGCGGTGTTCTAAAATTTCCAACCTCTTTCAGATTTTCTCCCTTCTCTCCCTTTCTTCCTTCCTTCCTTCCTTCCTTCCTTCCTTCCTTCCTTCCTTCCTTCCTTCCTTCCTTCCTTCCTTCCTTCCTTCCTTCCTTCCTTCCTTCCTTCCTTCCTTCCTTCCTTCCTTCCTTCCTTCCTTCCTTCCTTCCTTCCTTCCTTCCTTCCTTCCTTCCTTCCTTCCTTCCTTCCGCACTTCCTTCCGCCACTTCCTTCCGCCACTTCCTTCCTTCCGCCACTTCCTTCCGCCACTTCCTTCCGCCACTTCCTTCCTTCCGCCACTTCCTTCCGCCACTTCCTTCCTTCCGCCACTTCCTTCCTTCCGCCACTTCCTTCCCCCACTTCCTTCCGCCACTTCCTTCCGCCACTTCCTTCCGCCACTTCCTTCCTTCCTTCCGCCACTTCCTTCCGCCACTTCCTTCCTTCCGCCACTTCCTTCCGCCACTTCCTTCCTTCCTTCCTTCTCCCTTTTTTCTCCCTTCCTTCCCTTCCCTTCCCTTTTCCTTTTCCTTTTCTTTTCCCTTCTTTTTCCTTTTTTTTCTCCTGGTTTTCCACTGCACATGATCTCCAACCACCACTGTTGCTGGGTGCCTCCCACCAAACAGCCAAATTTGGACAATGCAGCCAATTATCAGCTGCTTTGTTTTCCCCAAAAAGACTCCGTTCCAGCCTGTTATTCCTTCTGTTTCAGCAGCCTGCAATGACTTTGATTGCTCATCTGAAGAGTAATAAAATAGCTTCTTATCAAGGCTTTAAAAAATAATATACCTTGACATGGTTATTTAAGATTGAAAAGTCAGGGGGGCAGAAATAATTATTTTCAAAAGGAACAGAACAAAGTCTCTCTTTACACAGACACAAGAGAAACGTGGGCTACTCCAGCAGGAAAATATCATCAAGACTGAGTTTGTAGGGACTACAGCTTTGTAACTGCAATTAAAATATCAAGAACATTTGATAATAACAAAACTCAGAGAGACTGCACAGCAATTAAACCCAATCTACTGAGAGGTGAGTCTACAGTAACACGGTACAAAAGTTTATGAGACATAGATCTAATTAACCTAAGCTGTGCAGACAACCCAATCTGAATGCAAACCATTCCCAGCTGATATTCCTGGATCCCAGGAGCACTCCCAGAGCCCAAGGACACAGGAGAAGAAATTCCTTGGGTTGTGGCATATCTACAGCAGCAGGAAGGGAAATTATGGACAACCTAAAGCCAATTTGCAGGGACAATGTCTCTGAAGGCATCAGTGTGTAAGAACCACCCTTACAGTAAAGATTTTCTTCCTATTATCAATCTACAAAAAATACACTATTTCAGCTTAAAGCCATTCACTCATCACCCATTTCCCTGCCAAAAATCCTTCTCCAGCTTTCATGGTTTTGTCCTTTATTCTCCTTTTTGAGAAGACAGTCTAGGAGAGTCGGGGGAGAAAGCTGAAACTGGGAAAAATTTGAAAAAAAAATACCTATCACTTAGCTAAATCTTTTAAAAGAAAAACAAATCCTCAAGTCCAATATTTATAAGCAGAGAGTTAAATTTTTGGAGCTTCACATGGCCAGCAGCTCCAGAGTGTCCATCACTGTTTTTCCAAGGAGCTGCTAAGCCAGGGCTGGTTATGATGGGCTGTTATTTACAGCAGAGCAGTTGCCACATGAACCCCATGGTGGGACTGCATTGTTTGTTTGTTAAGTGTTTCTTTGTTAAGTGCTCTGACATCCAGGGTGAGGAAGGACGTGAATAAATGACAATAAAATGCAATATGGAAGGGAGCACAATGGGAGTAGTTTGCAGTTTATTTCTGAGAGTCAATAACTATTTTTTCAGCTGTAATTTTTAGTCTTTATTATTCCAAGATACAGTTATTTGTTAGTAGGTGAACGAGGCAGGGCTTCAGGAACCATAATGCAATGATGCTGTCACGTTGTTGTGGCATTAATCAGAGGATCTAATTTTATGTGTAGTCCAAACATCAACAAATCTTTTTTAAAGGTATCGACTCTATTGATTTTAAGACATATTGTAGCTCTTGGGACAAAGACAGAGGGAAGTTCTACACAGATGTGCAGCACAGAAATGGGTGTAATTACCACCCCCTTGTGTTTACAGTGCACTGTGGCTGTGCTGGTGCTCCACATGAGGCCAGGAGCTCTCCCACTGAACTCCACAGGAGTAGCTTAGAGCTGGGTAAGGGAAATGTTCCAGAAATGCTGATCATTCTACCTGCTGGAGAAAGAAACGAGCAGGCACAGAGCACTAAAATGTGGAAACTCTGGCTTTGGTTCCTGAGATTGCCAGTGACTCCAGGAATCCCCTAGAATCAGTTGTTCAATGCAGGTCTGAAATCCCACGTGTGACCAGGTGGAATATACAGTGTGCTTTTGCTTTTTCTTTCATTTCTAGGCCATTAGTTTCTTCAGCCAATAATTTTCTTCATTTTCTCTTACTATTATTGATTATAAGATGTCTCACACTGGGACTCCAGACTACCTGGAGAGCACTGATGACAGAGGAGTCATGCTGTGGCCATGCTATTCAGTCCTCTGTATTATGTTTAAAACTCCTTGTAAGTCAGATATAGTCCAAATATTCATGTGCGTGTCCAGGGGATTATTGCAAATGTCAGCTAAAACATAACAAATTGACCATTCCTTAAAGTTTTATTCAAAAAGCTTCTCTCTTAAATGTATGCAGAAATAGTCTGTGTTTAAAACGATACATCAGGACAAAGGGTATTCCCACTTTTCTACAGATGGTGAAGTGAAGCCAAAGAAGAGAATTATTTCATGAAGTTCATAAAATGAGTGCCACAGTAAAAATTCTCAAAGTCTTTCTGCTTCTGCAAATTGATTCTTCTTGCTGAGCCCAAGTACCCTGGGTGTGAGGGCTGACAGAAGAAGGGATGAGGGGAGAGCACAGATTTTCTGAGATATCTTCTCAACCTCTTCCAGTTTTGACCCCAAAAATGTATTTCAGAAAATTTTGGTTCTTATTCAGTGAGAAAACACTTTCAGTTCAGATTGGAAAGAACCATTAAAGAAGTTAACTGCATTTTTATTTGTTGAGCTGGCAAATACATTTTTCCCTCTCTTCCTGTGGTGCTGGCAGCAGGACAAACCAGCCCTCTGCCATGGGACTGTCTCCCCAGACAAACTGGCTTTCCTCCCTAAAATGCTCCCCTCCATACCTGATGCCAAAACTCTCATACCTCACAAATGTTAGGAACTTCATGGAACTACCAGTGAGGATGATAATAGAATGAACTTTAGGAGCAACATGATGAGTATTATGGAGAGAAATCTCCTTAACTTTATTAAAGGAAATCACTTGCAATAGATTAAAGCACAATCCTCCTTGATGTTTTTTAATATTGGTAGGAACCACTAAATGCATATTTTAGGTTCCCATGAAGACTTTCATGGACTTCCTTTGCCTATAGTGCCCTGAAACAGCTCCTGCTGGGGATCCCCTGTGGTGCCTCCAAATAAACTGCTCTGTTCTGACCATGCTACTACAAGGTACTACAAGATGATAAATCACATTGGCAATTGTTTTGTTACTCTGCAAGAGGATTTTGTTGTTGTTTTTTTTTAATTAAAAACTACATAGAGTTAAATGCAATCCTACAAACAAAAATGTTGAAACTTCTCAGGATACACTTAGAAGGAACATCTTTAAAGTCTTCCTAGGAGACTTTAAGGACTGCTCCAAATCACAGTACAGGCAAGTAGTGACAAGGAGGAATGGATTCATACTGACAGAGAGTAGCTTTAGGTGGGATTTTGGGATTAAATTATTGGGATGAATTATGTGAGTGTGTAAGGCCCTGGCACAGGGTGCCCAGAGCAGCTGTGTGCCCCTGGATCCCTGGCAGTGCCCAAGGCCGGGTTGGACAGGGCTTGGAGCCACTTGGGACAGTGGAAGGTGTCCCTGCCATGGCAGAGGGGTGGAACAAGATGTTCTTTAAGATCGTTTCCAATCCAAACCTTTCTGTCATCCTGTGACCACACAAATGGCACCTTTTCCATCTCCTTAGGCTTTCTCATAGGCCACTGGGCTTTAAGACTCATTCCACTTTCAGCCTACTGACACAAACCTCATTTCCCTAAGGCACCATAATCTTCTCTGTGTATTTTCTTATCCCCATATGGCAAGGACAGACAGTGAGGGCAGGGGGAGGATGGAGTGCCCTGCTGCCTCTCTGGAAAGCACTGCCACCACACAGCCTTCCTTTACGCTCTCCCTGCTACTCAGGTTTCCATGCTGGGGTTTGAGAGGCCCACTGTGTTTGTGCACCCACAGCCAGGGACCATTTTTCATTCCTTCCTGTGGCAGAGGAGTTTGTGCAACAACAGCTGTCACTGTGGGACACAAAACAACACAAGCGCACACTGCTGCTCTCAAGGTGAAGAAAAGGGAAGTTTATTGTCTGACTCCAACATTTATAGATCTCCAAAAGTGACAGTGGATTGGAGGGTGAAAGTGCCACCTCTCCAATGACACCGGACAATCCAACAGTCCATCGAATTTCTCCTTCTCCGTAAAATAATGCAAAACAAGAAGTTATTTACAGAAAATGTGTGAGAGAGTTTGCTATAAGAATGTAAACATCAGAAGGCTGAGAAAATCTTAAAAAATCAGGGTGACAAACATCTGTGGTGATTTGGAGAAACTCCTGGAGAGGGCTGGCTCGGGGCTGTACACCCAGTGGGATGAGAGGCAGGCACAGCACCACAGCTGCAGGCGTTGTGTGTAACCTGCCTGGCAGAGGAACAGAACAACTGGGGTGTAATAAGATTATTACAGGGAGAAGTTATTCTGTTGAGATAAGGAGGAATTTTAATGACTTTGGTAGAAGTATCAAGCCATGGTTAGCCAATCACCGACTCCCCCAGCCGGCTGATTTTGCAGACGTGGGATTGCCTCGCTTAGAGCTCCCGGACAGCTCCATGATACGTGGGACTGAAAGGGGAGATAAATCTCTCAATCTCTCTTTTTTTAATTTCAATACAATTGCCTTATTACAGCATTATGTGAGGAATATGCTTGGTACTTCCCAAGGGTTTTGCTTTTCCCAAAAGCAAATGTCTCACTCAGTGTTTGGGCAGAGCGGTTCTCTGCTAAATTGCTCACAATGCAAGCTATTATAGAATGGAGGGACCCTGTGGGTATGATTGAAATTTATATGCACTGAACAATCAAGAATGCCAAGTGCACTGGATAAACTGTAGGTAGGTGGCAGAAGGCAGATAAGCAGCCTAGGAGGTTTAAGTTACAGGATCTTAAGCCGTAGAAAGATTCATTTTATAATTTGCATTACAACCGGTTTCATTTGTAGAATGAATAATGGAAAGCTCCTACAGATAAGTATTTGAGGTCCAATCCTGGGAGGTGTTGAGCACTCAGCTCCCACTGAAGTCAGTGTTCCAGGCTTTTCCAGAGTGTGTCTGTGCAGCTCAGGGGAGGTAACTTGTTGGTTAGCAGCCACTGCAGATCCTGGAGCAGGGGAGCAGGGCTTTCACAGCACATCCCCACCTAACATCAGCCTGCTCTGAAAGAACTCTGCATCTTGAGGGTATAAATCACTTCATGAAAAAGTACAGAGTGAGTGATTTATTTACTTTAAAGGCACCAATCAAAACATAAAGTGTTGCTACAGGAAACTATCCATTTTCCTTTGGCTGAGTAGTCAGGCAGGGATTTATGAATATTTGTATTCATACATAAATTCCTCTGTTCACATCTAACTAAATCCAAACCAGTAAATCTCCAGCCTTCCCTCCTTTCCATGATCTCAGACCTTCACAGGATGACAGCCCTGAAAAAGTGATGCACCACAGGTAACATCAGACCTTCCTGGCAGCTCCAGCCCCTTCTGCCCCATCTCCTGTGACCAGAGGGATGTCCATGCACATTTCCCAATGAGTCTCAGGACTGAGCATGGCATGAGGTCCAATCCACTTAAAAAAATTATTCTGATTCATTGCATTTGTGGTTTTTTTCCAGAAAGTTAAACTGACAAAGTTCTATTTTCCTACAGCTTCAATATTTTCCTAATGACTTATCTGTCCCAAAAGCAACTCCAACTAAAAGAAAGTATTGAAAATTGTATCTCTACTAGAGATGAAAGAAGGTGAGCACTGAGTTGGAAGAATGCCCTCAAGGTGCAGTAATTTTATTTAGAGTTGAGTTCTGCTTTATGTGAACCACCAATTTTGAGGCAATAGGTTTGCAGTTTGCAGCTGTGGGTTTGATCCTTGCCTACACCCACATGGTATTAAATAAAGCTGAGAAATACCCATAAGCAAGGCATGAGAAATTTTATAAGCTCTTAATAAATAATTATTAATTGAATTATGTCATTTGGATGAAACAGAGGCATTTCCTTCCAGTGTGCATTAGCATCATAAAAAGCTGCTTGAGAGGTACCAAAACTCCCGCGGCACAGCGCATTTCACATCCTGCATTTAACATTTACCCGGCGATATTCGGGGGGAAAAAACCCATTTCCTATAAATCACAGAGCTGAAATGACACTCTCCCATCTGCCCCGTGGAAAGGGGGCTGTGTCTGAGGCCCTCTGGAGGGGTGGGAGGCAGAAGGGCCCCCAGAAAACTTGTGCTGGGCAGAACAAAGGCGCGGGAGCTGCGGCGCGGAGCGAGCGGCAGCCGCAGCACAGAGCACAGTCCATAAAGCCACAATGAATGGTAATGACAGGCAATAAAATACCCTTTTAAAAACCCAGTAAAGGATAAAGACTGTGGGCTGCAGCACTGACTGGCAGTGCTGCGGCTGCAAAACATCAGCAGATTAGCATAAAGCATGGCAAGAAAGTACAACTAAAAATTATTCAGTCGTACCGAACGCTTGCAGGGAATCTAGGCCAAGCAAGCAATCAAAATCAAATAGAAACAAGGTATATGTAATCCCACAGTAAAAAGATTGAGTGACTGTACATTGCCAAGACATTTTAATACTCCTTTAGCCCACAGTTTTTGAAAACCATTAATAGAGCTATAAAAAGTGAGGAAAGCTGCACAATGCAGTTCAGACCAACACGGGGGTGTAATTCTACACCGATGTAGCACCAGTGTTAATATAATCTCTCTCATGTTACACAAGAAGCCCAGCAAGAGCATCATAAAATGCAATATGTGTTTTCTCTACAAGCTTAAGTGTCTTTTAGCATAATTATTCCTGATGCTTCAGTTATGGGAAGGAACGCTACCAATCTAAGCAGCAAGAAGATATTTATTTGCCCTTAAGGTGCAATTACATTCTGGAAAATGGCTCTTTTTTAATTCAATGATCTACTCCTTTTGCTTGTTAGGGGTCACACACTGCTAAGACCAAAGTCCTTGGCATTAGGTGTCGGCTCCTTAAAAAGCTCAAGCTCTGCTGAGGTTTGTTTGTTTAGCCCTCCTGCCTTTTCTCTGGGTTGGTTTTTTTTCAGCTCCTGCAGCTCTAGGAGAGTGAGCAATATCTGTTGTGGCACATGGAAAATCATCAGATCATAATTTAAATTCCAAACACTAAATCTTTGTGCTGAGGATGCTCAAGGCAAAAAGGCCACTGAGTGGCTTTCTCTGTTGAATTCACAGAGCTACCAGTTTAAGGGAAAAAAAAAAAAAACCCAAACCAACCTGTTATTTAAATTTTAATTTCATCAGATTTGAAGTCATCAAGACGTATCCCATGAAATCTCTCAGAGGAGAGCCAAATCTCCCCATGCAGGCTCTGCAGTGAGCCCAGCTCCCTTGGGACACATCTCCTGCCTGCCAGGCAGCACCACTGCTCAGTGCTCCTTCCCTGGGAACAGTCACCAACTTACCAAAACTGCAAGTTTTAGTAAAAAACTCTCTTCTGCATGGCTGGGAGCTTTGGGAAGGAAACCCCAGGCTCCACAGACAGGGAGAGGGAAGGACAAGGTAAAGAGCCTCTTTCTTTGATTCTTGCCCTTGGTGTTGACTTGCCCAATGGAGGAGTTTAGGATGAGGGATGTCAGCATTCCATGGCCCAACTGTGACAAATTCTTCTCCCTTAAATCACATTTTCCAGTCAAACATAGTTTCTATCACAACACAATGATGAGGTGAGCATTCCCTGGCATTAAAGTCAGCTCCTCATCTGGGGAGCCCTAAGCCCCATGGATAATGAAGGGGAAGATTTTTAAGGAGTAAACTGATTTTAGTGTAGCTGAAAAGAGGTAGGACTTTTCCCTTCTGGATCATGTTCTTTTTGTACCACAAAGATCCTCTGGTGTGTAAAATCCATGACTATAACAAATACACGGCAAGAGCTGCTTTTATTAAATGATTAAATGTTCCAGCGTCTCCCCTGAAACTGCGTGCCTCAGCAAGAGGATTTTGGAGGAACATATGCAAATGGAAACAATATTAAAATAATTCCTTAGTCTCCTGCAACTGCGTGCAGTGATTTAATACTATTAAATAGCAAACCCTTTTTTCATTTCAATATTTATCTTCAGTTTTTCTCAAGGAAAAAAAAATTAAAAGGCGCCTCTAGTTGATTCTCTGATTTTATACAACCGAATAAAAATTATTGTGTGCTAAGTAAAGGAACTTGTACCTCCCAGCTAAAGCCAAAGTCTCTGCAGAAAACATGGATCTGGTCCAAGGAGCTGTGGGCAGGGCGAGATGGAGGCAGAGTTCTCTTGGTGGGTCTCCAACCACCCCGTGGCTTGGCCTTGTGGGAAAGACCTGCACTTTTTGGGATTGCTGGGCTCTGGAAGCTCAAAGGGCGCTTCACCAGAGTGCTGGAGGGTTGCAAAGGCCCTTGGGCAGCTTTTGCTGCTCGTTCCTTGAGTCTGAGCACAAGCTGAACGGAGCCCAGAGCCAAACCTGCCCCACCAGGCTGACACCCAAGGGTGAGCTTGGTGCTCCAAATCTGCATCGGTGCCTCCCCCACTGGAAATTCTTATCCACCAGGGCAGCTATGAGCACCCCAAAATGCCTTTCCCTCTGGCTGGCAGGGGGTTCAGAATAAATGTGGGCACAGCAATAAAACCCATGCACTCCTTAACCCAGTTTCAAGGAGCAACTCAGCACCGCCTTCAAAAAACCTTTCCTTGGCAGCCACGGCTATTCCCAAACGTTGGGGAAAGGGCAGGAAAAAAGGGTTTTTCACAGCAAACGGGAGTGAGAGCGGCCAAAAGAAGGCGTCCAGGCTGTTGGGTTTGAATGGCACGTGGATAATAGGCAGGAGAGCAAGCAGGGAGCTCGGCCTCCCTCCCTGCCACCGAGCGCTCGCGTTGTGCAGCACTCCAGCGCTGCGCTTGGTTCATGCTTTACCTTAAAGTGCCGCCTTTCAACTGGAGAGGGAACGTGCAGCAGCTTTCATGCCCCTGCTGTGTAACTGTGGGCAAGTGCAGCCTTTGAAATGGCAGCCTCTGAAAGCAAGGAATGTTGGGCTGTATGGGAAGGCTTTCTGGCACAGGACTGGCGATTAGCGAGGGAATAACAGGGAATTAAAAGAGTGAGCTAAGTCGCTCTTGTCAGGCATCCCCCTTTCTTACCTCTTGCAATATGGACATGTAACTGTGTCTAGAAACGAAATCTGGGACGGGGGATGTTGGTCACAAAAGGAAGTTTTAATAATACAAGCCCTGGACACAAGATAAAAACTTGTAATTTGATGGGTTTTGCATGCACATGGAGTTGTGGCCATGGTTATGAACACATTTACACAATTTCCAAGAAAACAAAGAAGTTGGGAACTGAAAAAAGAACCCTCTCCTTTTGACCATTCAAGGTCCATGAATGAAGTTGGGAATTTGCACTCTACCTTATTCATTAAAATAGAAACTGCCATCACTTTAATGAGCAGCCTGAGGGTGGACAAAGTGCCTTGAATAGCTACGCACCATAGAGAACTTGGCATCCTCCCTGAAACATAATGTGGGATTGCAATTGTGGGATTTTTCCAGTGAATACGAAGTGATCAAAGATAACACTGCCCCAAAAAGAATTAAAACAGTGCAACATTGCATCAAGTTACAGCCAATGTCAATCATTACATGCCTGAGTGCACAAGATCTTTTAAATAATGTTATAGACATGCTGTGGCATTCAAAATATTCACTGAATTTCAAATTAAAATGCAAAAGCATGTTCCCCGCTCATCTGACCAGAATAGAGATCTCGAGGCACATCTCTCCAAATATTGCTCTAATGCCACATCATTTACCATCAGCTGGAGGACAGGCTAATTTTATGCAGAACTGGATGATGGGAGCACTGTCACATTAAATGGATTCCCAAAAGTTACCTTTGCCTTTGGTGCTGGGAGATGAGAAATTAGCAAAGACCGAGTTACAAAAGATTGGGGAAGGAGAGGACTAATTGCAGACTGATCACCTTTCCTACTGTGAAAGAAAAAACCCTTGGCACAAAGCAGAACTTGAACTCATCATTGTGTAGAGGAGAGTTTCTGGCATGGAATTCCAGCCTGAGCTGCTTGCTGGAAAAAAAAAAAAATGTTGCTTTATTTACATGCTAAAGGGAACCACCTCCTCGCTTTGGGCTGCAGATAAGCAGCCCTGGTGGGGAAGAAAAGGAAAGGGAACAGTACAGCATTCTGGAAAAGGAGAGGGTGGGAGGGAATGGAGTAAAGACACATCAAAGGAAATATTTATAATGTGCCACTGCAGAGGGGGAGAATGCAGAAGTCTTTTGCAAACATAACAGGGAGCTCAAAGTAATTTCAATTTCTAAAAAGGTCAGTGAGGAAATAGCAGAGAAAAACTTTACTCCAAGCCCAGAAATAGCAATAGAAATATAGGAGCATTTAACCTCAAAACCTCTATGAAAACAGCATGGAATTCAGTCTTCAGGTGGAAAGAAAAAAATACCTTCAGTGAAGGCTGTAGAAACCAACTGGGAGCAGGGTAATCTATGTGCTGTACAAGTGCAATTAAGTGGAGGATGGAGTAAGCAAATTTAGATCCCAGAAAAACATGATCAACAGAAGTGAAGGGAACAAGTACACATCACCCACTACCGTGTACTTTTTTTGCATAAAATGATCCAATTTGGCTCTAATTTTCAACAGTGCAAGCTCATGGATTTGCACAAAGCTCAGATTAGCCCAGGATCTGGCTCAGAAGCTGACAGAAATGATCTAAATCTCAAATAACCTCACGTCACTTAAAGCCAGGCTCTCACACTGGAGCCATCTGATGGCCAGGAGCTGTCCTGGGGATCCCAGGAAATTCCAAGAACATTCTACACTCCCCTGAGCATGGGATCATCACCTTTTCTCTTTAACACCCATACTGCTTTCAAATCTATGAGTAATATGCTGCCTAATTTTGCTAAATGAATTGTAATTACAGTAATTCATGCCTGTAGCTCGTGCCCTTTTGTGGGAGGTTTTTGCTGTGAGAGCCATTGTATCATCTTCTCTTTGAATCTACAGTTTGAGAACTGATCTCATGGAGCTCTGATGGATCAGCTCGTGTGTTATGGCTCTGTGTGGATAAGGGGTTTAATTATGTAATTTCATCATTTATTTTTCTGTGAATTGAATTGCATTTCATTGCTTTGTATTTCATTCATTCACTGACAGCTCAAGGTCTAGAATGTGTCTGAATTTCCTCTTTGGTTTAATTGTTTATATGACAAGGTTTACTTCATAATACTTCATAAGAGGAAAAGTATATCATAGTCTTACAGGATTTAATTTAAGGTAAATGCTTAATTTAACATTCTTTTAAATAAGAAATGGAGCAGTAGGAATAAAAATGTTTAAAATGAGCAAACTGTAGAACTGCTTATTTGAAGTGCTGAGAAGTGTGGTCTAATGAGCTGAGCACTGGACAGGAAGCCAGAAACCTTCAATAGAAATTCCTGATTAGACCCAGCTTGAGACTGCTGTCTCAGGCAAGTTATTAATCTCATCTGAGGTTGGTCAGTCTTCTGCCTGACAATGCTTAAAAGATCCAAATTTGTTGAGTTTTTGTTATTTAACTTTATGGCCCATTTCACATCAGCACTATTCTCAGCCTCAAAAAACAGAAAATAGAATGGGTTGGATCTTCAGCTGCCACTTTCAGCCAAGCACAGCCTAACCCATTTCTCTCTCCTGTTCCCAGGTCTGGGATCATCCTGTTTGTACATTCACCAAGCCTCATGGTCAGAAGAACTCCTCCATGCAGGGCAATGGCACGCTGGGTTTGGAGCTAAATTGTGCCAGGTCTATCTCCTGCACCAAGGCTTGCCATTCACAGACAGTCATTTAGGGACAGGAGTCCCAAAAAGCCCCAAATGCATTGAATGATTGCTCATTACCATCTTCCCAGTCACCACTGGAAATCTCAGCTGGGCAGTGACAGATGTTCACAAAGAACCATGGGGAAATAACAAAATAAAGAGAGGAGGAGCAGAGCAAGCAGAGCACAAGCAGGAACAAAATGAAGATGAGGTTGTTAATGTGAAGATCAGCAGCTTTCAGGAGCCATGTGCCAGCCTGCAGCTCTCTCCTCTCAATTACAGGTTACTTGCACTGGTAGGGGTTTGCTGGGAGTTGGAAGGCAGAGATGCTGCCAAGCAGCTGCTTGGCAATGCCTTGCTGCTGTGGGGCACAAGGGCTGCCTGTCCCACTGGTGTCCCAAATTCAGCAGGGAATGGGGGCTGTGATCTGCAGCCCTCAGAGGCTGCAGCTCCCAAACCTCAGCCTGTGTGGACCTGCTGCCCACCAGGCCCCACTCAGCACCTGCTCCATAGGTTGCCAACCCTCCTGCTAAAAAAGGCGATGTGATCATCAAATCACCCAAGCAATGATAATAACCCTCCCTCCAACAACAAAGTCAGAGAAAATACACATTTCCCCTATACATTCAGAAAGAAAGAATAAATTAATTTTCCAAGATGCACAAAACTGAAGATGCCCAGCTGTGTGCAGAGGATTTCTAAGGAGGTTCCCTGATCACTACCTGTGAGGATGGGAGAGAGTTGCAGAAGCAGCTGGAGGGTGATGGAAAAGCTTTCTGGACCTTAAACCTTTTCCTTTTACTCTTCCTTTGAGAGAGTAAATGCAGACTTACACAGTGAGAAGTTATTTTTAAATTTCCTTATTCTATATTAAGAAGAATAAACCAAACGCTGCAAACAAAGCAACGTGAGTTCTTTAATTCCCAATAAACAATGGGATTTATACTTAAGTGCATGTATGAATCCTACACCTCAGGTCACAATTTAATCTCTCTTTAATTTAATGCCCAATTTAATCTCAATACGACAGCTAACAATTAAGAGAATGCATGTGGAGCCACTTAGGGTTTGATTGTATCGGCCGCGTATTGACGGTGGATCCGGGACTGTTTTCCCGTAGATCATAAAACTTCAGAGCAAAAGATTGCACAGTTCAGAGAAATGTCTCCTGTTCTCAGCAGCTTTCAGGATTAGGACTTTAATGAGCCATGACTGGCTCATACCCATGCATGTGTTGCAAAACCCCTGTAGTTTTAATAAGCTACTTAATTAGCTAAATGTTCCGTAGTGGGCATTTTCAATGCGGTACTTCAGGTATGACACGCTCTTTTCTAGACTTAAATCTCAGTCCAAAAAATGGAGTTTGTCATAAAACCTTTGCACAAAGTGATCTTCCACAAGCTTTGTCCTTTTATGCCATAATCCAAGCATGGGTCAGAGGCCCCAGAGATCAGTGAGCACCATCCAGCCTTTGGCAGAATGTGGGAGCAGCTCCCTGGGCTCAGACCTCCAGGCCATCACTTACCGGCTCTGCTTCCTTCTCAAAGCCGTTCTGCCTGGAGAACAGAAGGCTCTGGGGAGACCTTATAACAGCCTTCTAATACCTAAAGGGAGCGTGCAAAAAGGCTGGAGAGGGACATTGGATAAGGGCATGGAGTGACAGGAGAAGGGGGAATGATTTCAGGCTGAAGGAAAGAAGGTTTAGATTAGATATTAGCTAGAAGTTCTTCCCTGTGAGGGTGGCGAGGCCCTGGCACAGGGTGCCCAGAGAGGTTGTGGACTCCCCATCCCTGGAAGTGTCCAAGGCCACTTGGATGGAGCTTGGAGCAGCCTGGGATAATGGAACATGTCCCTGCCCAGACAGGGGAGTGGAATGAGAGGAGCTTTAAGGTGCCTTCCAACCCAAACTATTCTGTGGTTCTGTGAAATGCACCAACTGTACAGTATAATGCAACAGATAAGGAAAAACATCTCACCCAGGTCATGCATTGTAGAGATGCCAAAGTCCCACTTTGTACAAAAGCAAGGATGGGCTGTGCCCTGTGTTAGCCACTTTCACAGATTTCTATCAGTTTAAATGTTTCATAGATTTAAATCCATGCATGTGCCTCACACAAGCCACCTCAGCAGGATTATTTCTAACACACAACTTTGCCTAGACCTTATTTGTCATGTTCCAGCATCCCTCAGTACAAACCTTAAAACTAAAATAAAATTACACTGTGTTTTAAAAAATCACACCCCAAGTGATTTTATATAGTAAACTATTTATTTTAAAACAAGATTAAATATTGCGCCTCACTGAAATATTCTCTCTTAGCAGAGAGCACTCAGATGGAAAATTTCATACATTTCAACTGATTTTTTGCCTGAATGGTTTTCACATATTTTTCGAAAACCTAGTTGTGTCAAATGATTTATTCTCCTCTAACAATACGGTGCAAGCAGCTCGGAAGATGCAAGTGCTGAAATGGTTGACGGCAGTTGGCCAATTAAGTACTCTCCAGTATTCTGATTTTTTTTTTTTTTTTTGTGCCTTGCACATACCAATCCTTTTCTTAATGTATTGAGGTTCTATCCAGCAGAAAGAATGAGCTAACTGCAAGGCATGCCACATGAGGAGTGGGGAAATGCACGGCGACACGCTCGTATCCAGGGGAGGTTTAGCCAAGTGTGAAGTGGAAAACACAGAAGGGAAGGGAAGGGAAGGGAAGGGAAGGGAAGGGAAGGGAAGGGAAGGGAAGGGAAGGGAAGGGAAGGGAAGGGAAGGGAAGGGAAGGGAAGGGAAGGGAAGGGAAGGGAAGGGAAGGGAAGGGAAGGGAAGGGAAGGGAAGGGAAGGGAAGGGAAGGGAAGGGAAGGGAAGGGAAGGGAAGGGAAGGGAAGGGAAGGGAAGGGAAGGGAAGGGAAGCTGGAGCCATGGGGTGTCCCAGGAAGGAGGGGCAGGCGCTGCCTGGCTCAGGAGCTGTGGGAGGGCTCCGGGCATCCTGAGCTGCAGTCCCCAGGAAGCCTCCCTGGCAGCACATCACTGGAGGAGGTGATAACGGTGCTGCCTGTGCCAGGCAGAGCCAGGCAGCTCCAAACAGCACAGCTCAGATCATTCCAGGCTCCTCAGGCTGCTTCTGGTGCCTCACAGCCCCTCATGAGCTCTTGGGTACCATGAACACACAAACCTCTTCTTCAGAAATATTGTTCTGTTCCATGGAAGGAAGGAAAAAAAAACACTTTAAAATGTGATGAACTCTTCTCTCTTCTATTACAAAGTGGTAAGAAAGGCATGGCTTTAAATACTTTACACAACTTGGAAGTGACACACATGTACAGTACATAAGCAGTGATAGCAGCAGAATTTTGTCTACTAAAAGACAGCACACTGTCAACTGAAAGGAAAGAAAATTTAGTTTTATTTTCAGTGGATTTTTTCCCCCAAAACTTTAGATTTGTTTTACTAAAATAAAATCAAATTTTCAAGTTTTCAGAAAGCTTTTCATTGAATCACATTCTGCTTTCCCTGCAGTCTTTTCTTCAGCGTTACTGATTATCAAGTAACTCCCAAAATGTTTCTTAGGTTTCTGGGGAGGAAAACCCCTAAAATTTCAATTGTAAAAATCTAAACTCATATTTCAGAACCTTCCCAACTACTGTCCTGCTCAAATTCCTCATTAGACAAGAGACACAAACACTTGTCAAGTGCAGTGAAGACACCAGATATCTGAAGGCCAGTGAGGAAGACAAAATGCTGTGAAGAATTCTGAAGTGATTTACAGCCCAGACCAAATTTATTTATTGCAGATTACTTTGTCTAATCCTTCTCCTGCTGAAGTTATCTCTGCCTTCAGCATCGGGTGTCGATGACAGAAGTATTACCACTACACATCAAAACATTGCTATAATTTCTCTCACAGATCTATACCAGTCACAACAGGTTGCAGTGATTTCTGCTGATAAAAACCTGCAAGAAAACTCTTTTTTTTTTCTTGTTAGCCAGCTGGAGTTAACACAAGTGGCAGAATGAGCAGACACTCCTGGCAGTTTCAATGAGAGGCTCTTAATTACAAGTCACAAGAGTAGGGGTCATCTCCTCTGTGGCCAGGACATTTGAATGCCTCCCTCTGGGTTACACCATTACAAGAAAATGTGTTTGTCTATTTACAGCTCCAGAAAAATAAATAGATTGAGTCAGCAAACAGGCTTTTCAAGGTATGAATTTTGAAAGTTGCATTTTAGGAAATGTCTGAGTTGCAGCTAGTCTGTGTAAAAATGAAGAGATACTTATTAGCATTTAAGGATTATATATTGAAATGTTACACGTAAAACAATGTCACTTCTTCACTCTGCTGCAGACATGAGTGCTGGGAATGGCTTTGGCCATCTCCAGAGGCTCTGCTCATTCCCACAGAGAGCAGAGGGTGGGCTGAGTGAAAACCTTGCTGGGATTCTCTCCTTCCACAATCCCATCCCATTTCCAAAGAGAACCAGCATTGCTGATGGACTCAGAGCATTTCTCCAGCTTTTAGCCTGGTCCTTCTCTGAACTGTAACTCCTAAAACAAGGATTTTCTACCTGGGGAAGAGAAAGCTCCAAGGAGACCTTAGCACAGCCTTTCAGTACTTATAGGGGCCTGGAAGAAAGAGGGGAGCAAACTTTTCGACAGGGCTGGTTGTGACAGGACAAGGGGAAATGGTGTTAAACTGAAGGAGGGTTGATTTTGATTAGATCAAGGTTTTTTCAGGGTGATAAAACACCAGCACAGGCTGCCCAGAGAGGTGGTGGATGCCCCATTCCTGGAAACACCCAAGGTCCCATTGGATGGGGCTCTGGACAACCTGCTCTAGTGGAAGGTGTCCCTGCTTATTGCAGGGGGATTGGAGTTCCTGAGCTTTAAAGTTCCTTCCAACCCAAACCATTCAATGAAAAATGGGAAGAACCCCTCCAGCACTGAGGCTGGACTGCAGTCAGAGTGTAAATAGGAGAAAGCCAGGAAATCTTTGTGGGAATGCTGTCAAGAGCAAGGAGGACAAGCTTTGTGCTCAGGGGTCCGAATAAGAACTGTGTATGAAGTTCCTGAAAATGGATTTTTAATACATTTCACTGATTTTCTCCTGCTTTTGAACTGTTCACTTTCATCTCCAGTGTATTCCTCACTTGATCTGCCATTGGCTTGGTAGACCAACACATGGTCCCTACTTCTGGGTACAGATTTATTAGGATTCCAACCTTGTCTGAGCAGCATGATAAATGCTACTAAATAAAGGAGATATTACAAATATAGGCCTTGGATATCAAGCATCATATTGTCCTCCTTTGTGAAAACAATTCAGCCAAAATTACATATATGGAAAAAAACAGAGTTAGTCAGGATGATTTATTAATTGTACATAACATGCCTGAAGGCAGATTGGGAATGGAATTCAGATGGATGGACACAGAGGAGGATTAGGCCAATAATGGCAAGGCACAGTGCAACTTCTTAGTCACAAATGCTCTCATCACATGAAATTATTTTCACAGATGATTATACTACAGCAGAGACTGCCCTACAGTCCCTCTCTTAAACATTACAGAAACTGAAATGCCATTGTGATAAAACTTTTATGCTTACCACAGACTTTCTGCAAGTGTCTTTCACATCAAAATTTGACAACCAAGCACTTTATTGCAAAGTCTGAAAGGTGCTCAAGTCATTTAATTGGGAAACTTGCTCTTTGCTTAAGTTCTGCCACATCAGGACTAGATGGGACCCTTTCCATATTAAAAAGGAAAACAAAAAAGGAACTAAAAAAGTGTGGGAAATTGCACAAGAGACCACTCCTGTTACCTGAAAACAAATCTTTGGGTTTCTTCTGAGTGATTTAAATTTTCTGTCATAGAAAATAGGACTTTGTTTAGCTCATGATTTATAAATACTGGGCAGAAGTGTTCTGCACTGGTCTGGCTTGCCCATTAACTGGCCTTGGTGATATTTCTTGCATTTTCCCTGCACTGGCCATTGCCAGAGAGAGGCTGTTGCAGTAATCTGACCACACTTTGATCCATCATGGAAAGCCAAGAAAATGTTCTCCCTCAAAGGGGAAGGACAGAGAGGAGGAGAAAGGATTGGAATGGCTTGGAAAAGATTTTTAATTTGTAACTAGCAGGAGATCCCAATCCCATTCCCAAATGCACAAGTGGCCCTGGAAGTCCTAAGTAAGGAAATCCCACATTAAAGCCCCTCACCCCTCTCAGGTGAGTTTTACACCAACCTGTGAACCTGAAAGGGCCAATGCAGCACAGCCAGCTCCTGCTCCAAAGAACATTTCTGCCAACAGGAATAAGGAAGACCAAAGAGGAGTTTCACACCAGTAATTAAACCTGAAAGGAAATCCACACTCTGATCCCCCAGCACATGCTGCCCTGTCTCCTTGCAATCCCCCTGTTTTGGTGAGGCAGAGGTGGGAGGAAGGCTACAGATGCTGTCAGACAAAGAGCTGGTCCCTGTTACTGTTGCAGATGGTGGAAGCAGAATCCTTTTTCTTTTCACACTATCAATTAAGCAATGTTGCCAAACCCACATCAGCTTCTCAGTCAAACATTTCATTTCTCAGCAGTGTGTGTGAAGTTTGAGAGCTACAGTATGTTCTGCCAGCGGCCTCCAGAAAGCTGCTTTGCATTGTTTTGCTTAAATGGCTACAAAAGTGCTGTCAAAGAGACACTGTCAACTGCAGCTCTTGTGTTTATGTCTTTTTTTACTTAAAAAAAAAAAAAAGAGAGAAAGAAAAAAGAAACAAAACCTCGTGCAGTTGAAAGAACTGATTTCTGCTTGTTTTATCAGTCCTTTTTACATTCCTTTGGCAGACACTGGATTTTCCTCTCTGCTATTCACAGTGCAAGCATATTCAATATTGAATAGACCTTTTTGACAGTTTTTGAACCTGTTCCATAAGATTCCAAATGCACTGATTCATGGGGATTTGTAAAGTTCCTAAAACATTAAAAAAAAGTCTACCCTGACTCAAGAATTGTTTTACATCAGGATAATTTAAAACTTCTGCTCCTTCATCTGTATGATTTCTCAGAGCCAGAAACACTTTCACAACAGATTTGTCTGCCTTGTGCACTGAGAGGGATACAACAGCAAACACTCACTGCCTAGAAGTCAAGAAATCTAATTATCAAATGTTATAAAGGCTCTGCTTTTGTCTTTGAACACCTAAATGGGGGTAAAATGCTGGTCTTGAAAAGAATAGGCCACTGATTCTTTTATTTTAATGAGTATCAGTGAGAAACAACCACTGGACACATTCAAACACAAACTAAATTTCACTGCTATGGTTGTAGGTTTTTTATTCACTGCATTCTCTGATATTTTGAGTTTCCTAGCAGCCTGGGTATATTTTTTTCCTCAAGTATCCTCTCCATTCCCCTAATGCTGCTTCTCTAACACCAACACCATGGCAGCAATACTCATTGTAGTTTAAAACTGCTCCTGTTTTCTTACTTGAGGGGTATTTCCAGCCTGATCCTCACTTTGGAAAAGCAGATGTGAATTGGTGTAAATTAATAAATGACAATAGTGATGATTACAGTAATGTGTTATGAGCATTCTCAGCTGCTCCCAGACACATGGAGTGGTGGTTACATTTTCTATTCCATGGCCAGCATAAAGGAAATAAATAAAACAGTGGTTCTCAATTTGTTGTCCAGAGACTCACTGGAGTAATTCCCACATAAAGCAGCGAAGCCTACGGTCACTGAGTGCAAATTCAATACACAAGAGCCCACATGTCCTAGTGGAAATTTTTTTGGTAGCCCACAAACAAAAAAAGGATGAAAACCACTGAGGACTGAAGCACATACAAATAGAGCATTAGATCTCTCACATATGTCCTCCTGGGGAAAAACTCCCACAGAAAGCACCAGGAATTAAATCTATAGAAATGTAATACAGCTCTATGGAATTTCCTCTGAAGGCCTATAGAATTTGGTACAGCAGGGAGTCCTTTTCAGAGCCCTTTTTTTTTTTCAGACAACTCACAGAAGGATATAATTCTAATGAATGGGATTTTAAAAAAAAGTAATAGATCGACAATAATCTTCTATTAAATTATTTCCCATAGAAGTATTGACAGCAACAGCTATTAACATTATTTTATAAAACTGGAGAGATATATTGATTAGTGGAGCCATTGTCCTGACACAGAGAACTCAGGCAATTTATTGTTAGGCAAAGGGGTTTGTTCTTTTTCTTTTTTTTTAAACATCTGGACTCCCATGAATAATTACTTTAATTAAAATAAGAGACTATTTTATCTGCTCTCCTTGACAAGAACTTTGCCTCATGCTACCTGGCAAATCCACTACTGCCACCATGTAAACACTTTTCATGGATTTTCTGTGATTTAAGATGCAGTTTTCCCTGGGGATTCCCAGCTCTTGGGCTTTGCCTGAGCATCCCCAGGTCAGCCAGGGAGGAGCAGGCAGTGCAGCAGGGATTGGCTCCATGGCAGTGACAAACCTGGGCACAGCAGAGCTCCTTGCACAGCGAGTGAGGCAGGGACATCAAACCAAAAGGGAGGGAACGGGAATTACTCCTTGCACAGCGAGTGAGGCAGGGACATCCAAACTGCAAAAGGAGAGGGAATCGTGGAATTACAGAGTCATTTAAGCTGGAAAAGCCCTGTAAGACCATCGAGTCCATCTCTGCCAGCACTGCCAAGGCCACCCCTGCCCCATGTCCCCAAGTGCCACATCCACACAGACTTTAAATCCCTCCAGGGATGGGGACTGCACCCCTGCTCTGTGCGGCTGTGCCAGGGCTGGACAAACCTTTGGTGAAGCGATTTTTCCCAAAATCCAACCTAAACCTGCCCTGGCACAGCTGGAGGCCATTTCCTCTTGTCCTGTCCCTTGTTCCCAGCAGAAGAGCCCGACCCCACCTGGCTGCCCCCTCCTGTCAGCTTTGCTTGTCCTAAGGATAAGGACAAAGGAAAGGGGAAGAAGAGATGAGGCTTTGGAAATTCCTCCTGTCCCAGCTTTCTCCCTTTCCAGTTGCCAAGGGGAGGAAAAAAACCTAATGAAACCAACCTTACATATCTTGTAGTGCAGGGGTGTGTGAACTGATTAAAATATCCTGCAGAAAATACTAAGTCTATTTGGGTTTGATGATTTTCTCTAGATCCTCATTAGTTTTATCATAGATTCATCTCTAATCTTTCACACAGTGAGGTGGCAAAGTCAGATTTGCAAGGATCTATCACACAAAAGCAAAAAGTCAGGGAAGGAAAAGCTGTTTCTTCCTTTGATGATGCAATTATCTGGAAAGAATTTTTTTTTACATTTTATTTCTTGTTGTCTCCTCAAGTGTCCTTCATTTTGTCTTCTTTTCCCTTTTATTCACCTGAATACTGGCTAAATACAGGGAAGCAAAATACTGAATGCTATCAAATTTGGGGACTGAACCTCACAGGAGACTGAGCCTGATTTTTTTTTCCTCCCCCAAATTAAAATGTGCTCTCCATGCTAAATCCTGGCCCCACTGAAGTCAGTGGCAAAATTCCTACTGCCCTCCTCCCCTGGGAGCAGGATTTGGCCCGGCAGGGCTGGACAGTAGCTAAGCCCACCACCTCCCATCCCTGGAGATCTTCCCAAGGCAGCAGTAATCAAAATAATTCATTTGCAGTTCTAAGCCTTTGATGCATGACTGCTGAGAAAGAAGATTTGTGAAAGCTGTGACAAACTTACACCTCAGCTTTCAGAAAAGGAGAAAAAAATCTGTTACTGGAAAATTTGCCAATTTTTCCCCTCTAGCCCTTAATGCAGAGCAATCCATTTGACCATATAATTATTACTTAAAGGAAAGGACTTGGTAAAAGAAGCGTAATTTATAAGGGTGAACAAGGAAACAGATGAGATATAGGGAAGAAATATTAGCAGAAAAAATACAAAAATAAGAGAAACAATGCTGTGTAATGCTGGCAGACCTAAATCAAAGTCAGAAAGGAAAAATGAGATGCTTGTGTACACAGATTATGCCACCATCAGTTTTTGCTGGAGAAGGAAGAACCTTGGCAATCAAGATTATCTGATAATTACCTTTCTTAATGCATTAAATTCACTCAGCTTCACCTTCAGGCACTAGCTGAAGAAAATAATGACACACATCCTCATGGTTAATGGTTAAACCCTATTTCCAAGAAATCTATTACATGTGGTGTCACCTAGAAAGCCACACAATAAAGCATCTCTAAAGGAAGCACTGATACAAAAGGATGGGGTTTGGAAACATAAATAGCAGTTGTTTGCAGCAAAACATTTTAAGGTGCAGGCTTTAGTAATACTAATGAAAGTTTGATTGTCTTTGTTAATTAGCTCCCCGCCCTCCTTTGTCAGCTGCAGAACAAACCTTTTCCTGCCAGCATCTCAGGATGCATTAGACATCATTAAACATCACTTTTAAATGAACATTCCATTTAAAAGAGATTAATTTTCAAAGTATGGCAGTGCTTGAAAACTAATCTGTACAATGATACAGCTGCTGAAGAACACCTCCACCTCCCAATTCCCCAGAATTTATGGACAGATCAGTCCACGTGCTGCTGCTAATGAGGTTTGGAGGGGCTATTTGACAATCTACTGGTTCACAAAGGCACTTTGCCAAGTGGCCAACCCCTTTCCCATAGGATGTGCACTAGCCCTGGGCCAGCAGAGAGCCAAACACATCATCTACCCAGCCACACAAGCTCTGGAAAGAATAAATTGAATCTGAACCTGCTTTTCATCCCTTCCTGCACATGAGGACAGGTCCCTCACAGGCAGCATCTCCGAGATGAAGTCCTGGTGGGATGATCCTGGTCTCAGGGGAGCAGATGCTCTATCCAACATATTCTCCATGGTGCAGAACCCCCACACAGCACACTCCTTTTCAGATCCTATCCTCTATTCCAAAGGAGTGATGGGGAATTTCACCTTGAAACACTTGGCAGGTGTCGGATCTCAGGATCTCAGTCCTGAGGTGCTGAGCCACCGAGACCACCTTGGGGGGCTCGGGAGTCCTGGAATGTTGCCAGAAGTGTCTGGTGGCTGCACTTTGATCCTACACAGGAGACGACAAGGATGAGGGCTTCACCGGGTGAATGGTGAAGGGATTAGTTAATTAGAGAGTGAAACACAGGGTTTAGGATTTATGTACAGGGGGGTTTAGAGAAGTAAGATGGAGGAATTGGGGTGTGTCCTGTCCTTCTTCTTCTTCTTCTTCTTCTTCTTCTTCGGTGATGGTGGCATTTTTGGATTGGTCATTACTGAGAGTGCACCGAGTTATAAGAATAAATGGTATTGGGGAAAAATGATAAATATTGTACACGTAACAATGGGTATAAAGATACGTGGCTGCCCCGGAGGGCAGACAGTGTGCTCATGGCTGACTGCTGAGCAGATCTCTGTTCGGCTGAAAGAAAATCTTTTAGATAAACAATTAATAAACATAAAAACCGAAAGAAGAACTGAAGCCTCTTCTCGTCCTTCGATACGCGGGCTGCCCCAAGGCCACCCCGGGCCTTTCCAGGCCCCTCAAACAGCCGAGATAATCCCGACAGGCAGGGAGTTGTTGGGTTGTTCTGAGCATCTGAATTGGTCACATCAGACACCAGCAGGAACCCGAATCTTCTGTGGTTCATTGCCATCGTCATGGGGTCAGCATGGGAGAAGAAAAATGGACCAGAGCTGCTTTGTAAATACAGAATGAAACGTCATTTTTATGTGAAATTTGATTGGTCTTACAGAAACTGACCAGTTTTCTTTTTATTACTAATTTGTTGCTGAATAAATGGTCATTTCTACTTGAGAATGAGTGAGGTGTTTGTCTGCAGCATGCACAAATTCATGTGCTTCCAGAAAAACCTGGGAAATGGTTCTTCCCAACTGGATGGCCTTTATCTCACAGTGGGTTTCCTTTAAAGTGTAAGCTAAAACTTTCTGTGACAAAAAGACCAAGAAGTTTTAGGTAATTCTTCTAAAATGGTCTGTGGACTCTCTCATATCTCCAGCTGCTCCACTGAAACATGGAGAAGGAAATCTATCAGCCCCATCATGGAACTGCTTTAATGGTGCATAATGAAATGGAATTTGTTACAGGATTTGGGAAAAGAAATTAAAGTTACCAGGACAGCTGATTTCCTCCCGTGCTAATATAGCTCTGCTGACTCCCACGGGACTCCTGCCTGTCATGGACCTTAATTTAAGCCAACTCTTCAGCAATGTCCGTGAGTAAAGACAGAAATTTAATAACTTTGCTGGAGTCTCAGGAGTTGATGAGATTTCAGAATTATCTTTGGGCACAATAAATACTAAAATGGAAGCTGAATTGGTTTTCACTTGCTATCATTTGAAAGTGTTCTTGTTATTTTTTTCTATGTGGATTGCTTAATTAGAAATACAGGTGCATTCACTGAGCTGTATTTTACTGCCCAACTTAAAAAGCCATTTTTAAACTACTGATACAAAGCAAAACTAATATTTGCTGTTTAATTGGTTTTGCTAAAAGTCATTTTAAATGAGTCATTTTAAAAATTAATTAATTTTAATTATACAATGCAAATATTTATCTGTTAAGTGAGAACCCATAAAATGAATATGAGAAAGGAATAAAGGTGTCACTACAGGGATGAAATGGGCAGCTTCTGTGTCAGTTACTAATGATTGGCCATTATAAATAAGATTTTCCCTTCCGTTGTAGGACATTACTTTGGATATTTTTTGTACAGACTAACCATTAAATCACTTCATGACTCAGAGAGTAATTTTACTCTATCAAAACTCAGGACTGCAATGTACTTTTCCAGGACCAACACCCACACAGCCTCCAGTGCCCTGTGCAGTGGAGGTGAGCAGCGCTGACATTTGGGGCTGCACTTGGCAGAGCACAGCTGGCCCCAAGAGGGGCTGCTCATCAGGGCTGCTGTGCAACACTGGGCAGGGGATGCCCCAGCAGCTTTCCTCGAGCTTTTATGGGTCATGCTGGAGACCAAAAACTGTTTTTATCACCCTCTGCCTGCACCTGACAGTCACATATTATCTGCAGATGTCATGGCATTTCTCCTCTCCTGTGCAGGACTCATGGAAAATGCTGTTAAGTCAATCCTTCAGCTCTCCCAGGTAAAACAGCCACATCTAAACCCTGATTCTGTGCACGTTGGTTCCTTAAGCAGATTCCCTGGAGTTTACTGCAGGAGAAAAGCAACCCAGATTTGGTCATTAAATTTAGATTCTTTTCGCTCATCTTATTCACACAGTCAAGAAAGGTATTTGTATCATTTTGCTTTTCAATGGATGGAATAAAATTAGCTGCATAACAAGTGTCCTTGATCATGAATTATATAAAGCAATGCACTTATTTAGAATTCCAAATACACAAAAGAATTAAAGACGGTGAATGAGGAAATACACCTGCCAAAAGAAGAAAGGATCCAATTTTCCATGCATAGTACAGATCATATTCCTAAAATGGCTGGAGCAGTCTGAAAATATTATTCTAAGGGACATATCCTGACAGTCCCTCTGACAGATGCATCTTAATTGTTGACTGACTGAGATTTTAGGTACCTGCACTAGGGTCAGGGGGCAAGGCCAGGTGGGTTCATCCAATGGAACTGCTTAATTTTTAATGCAATTAATGGAAACCCTGCAGCACCACAGAGAGAACCCGCTCTGTCCCATGCCTGCATTCCCATCTTCCCAACAGCTATATCCAAAATGTAGCTGTGCCCCCAGACAGAAATCCAATCCATGGAAGTTCAGCATAAGGCTGGTGATGCTTGAGGTGAGACTAGAGGCTCACCTCAGGTAGATAGCTCTGTTCTGGAGTGGCCAGACCACTGGAAATGTTTATTTCCAGTAAATATTTGGAGACAAAGGGTTTCTTTGAGCATGAGGTTGGTTTTATGGATTTATTAATCCCTCACTAGATTTCCTTTCCATGAGAAAATGCATTTCTTTGAGGCCATAGGAAGGAATATGAACCTTTAGGTGCCATTCTCCACCTTAGATCCAGATCTCAGAATGAGAATCATTCAGGTTGGAAAAGCCCTTTAGGATCATCAAGTCCAACAGCCAACCCAGCACCACCACCATGGGCACCACTAAACCAAGTCCTTAAGAGCCATATTCACATGTTTTTTAAACACTTCCAGGGATGGTGACTCCACCACTTCTCTTCCAGGTTTTCTAGGTGTCTTCATCCCCAGCAGTGCTCATCCATCAGATGAGCAACAGCAATTCTCTGCTTTTGGAAACCAGTGTGGGACAAAGGAGAGGTGGGCACTGAGGGCAGCCAAACTGACCCCACAAGAAGAAGTCCTCTCCAGGAGATGCTCAGCTTGAGAGGTCTTTGGTCCCAGCACTGCAGGTGGGCATCCACAGTTATCCAGCTGAGAGAAAATCTCCTCCCTACTGAACACCACACACCAGCTATGAAGGTAGAAACCTTCACATTTTGGTGCCCATGCCCCATGATCTGTGACCATTTTAAATGGCTACCAAAAAACCCCAAATTCAAAACAAAGACCCCAGTCCTGGCTCTATGGTTAAGGATCCGGAGCAATTCCAAATCATGTAAGGAGTTATCAAATTAATTTAAGTTTCAGGTCAGACAGTCCTGGGCAGCCAGCTGGACTGGGTTCAGTCTGAGACCCTGGGCAGAATGGATTCCAGCCAATATTAATAATTGCTTTACTAATTGAGGTTCTTTGTTTAGAATCTACAAATTATAGTTCAGGGGCTGAGGCATCTGTCATTCCCTATCACAAAAAATTAAAGCACCTTGATGACAGCATTACTATTTTTCAGCTCTTGTTGAGCATAACAGTTTTGAGATCTTCAAGTTGGTAACATGCTTATTTCTCATAGTTTGGTGTTTTCCTTGCTTTGATCTTTTGGAAATTATTGGAATCACAAATATCCTCTGGATGACCACCTTTGACCAAAGGGAATCATTGCTCAGTGATATAACTGATTTTATCTGCATTAAAAAGAAGAAAGAGAACTCCATGCCACCATTTTCCATTTTATTTGTGCAATAATGTGAAAGCCCAGACCAACTCAGAATTATGCAAAATAACAGGACATGAAGTGTCTAATTACATTCTGACTTTACTGCTTCCTAACACCCTAAGTCAAAGTAGGTGAACTATGAAGAATATGGAATAATTGCAATCATTATCACATAAAATGCACTGTGTATGATTTTAGAGTGGTTTTGGGCTAAATCTATCTTTAGCTTAGCCTCATGGTATAAAGTCCCTTTTGTGCTAATAATTCCAAACCCCAGTTCAGGAGAGTGCAACAGAGCTTGATGAAAGCCAAATTTGAGGGGGTTATTGGAGTATTTAATTCTGCTGGAGCATGAGAAATTCCTCTGATGAAGAAATCTTGGATATTATTCCACTGATGTTACCTCTGGCAGAGTCTCATGGAGTTGGTGAAAATGGAATCAACCTCTCAAGATCTGGGCCTTGCACAGCTGAATTTCCATGATTATATGTCGAGATAGAGAACTTTAATTGCTTATATCTATGCAACATTTTATGAGATCTGCTACAAGCCTGCAGTTCAATCCATTTGCTTTTAAAATCATCTTCTTAAATAAATTTTTAAGAAAACCCTCAGCTCAGTTCAGCTCTTTTATCCTTTATTTATGCTTTGTTTAAAATCACCAGAGTTGATAAGACTGAGCGAGGTTGCTTTGCACCTCTCAGAAGATGTGTGCACATTAAACATATTGGCAATATTTATTTATTCTGCCATCTGTCCCACCAGCCCCGCGTTCTCAACAGTTTGGCCTAGAGAGGGCCAAAAATCACCTGAGCATCATAAACCGAGTCCCCGGCTGTCAGCCTAACACATTGAGCCCACAGCTGCTGTCCTGCTGCCTGATTTAATGAGGTTCCTAAAGTATGTGGACAAGTATTCGGGCTCTTGGTTGCCATGGCGATGGAGCGGGCGCTCGGAGCGGGTGTCAGCAGCATCCCGATCAATGGCAATCAGCTCACGGCCCATCAGCCCTGCAGATGCGCCCGGCCGGCCCTGCCCCGACAGCCCGGCCGGCCCTGCCCTCACGGACACGGCGGAGCTGAGCCCAATAGCCCGGCTGTGCCCTCACGGACACGGCGGAGCTGAGCCCGATGGCCCGGCTGTGCCCTCACGGACACGGCGGAGCTGAGCCCAGTCCGGCTCTGCCCTCACGGACACGGCGGAGCTCAGCCCGGCCGGCTCTGCCCGCACGGACACGGCGGAGCTCGGCCCGACAGCCCGGCTGTGCCCTCACGGACGCGGCGGTGCTGAGCCCAATAGCCCAGCCCTGCCCGCACGGACACGGCGGAGCTGAGACCCGAGCTCAGCCCAGCCGGGCCGGCTCTGCCCTCACGGTTACGGCGGAGCTGAGCCCGGTAGCCTGGCCGGCTCTGCCCGACAGCTCGGCCGGCCCTGCCCTCACGGACACGGCGGAGCTGAGCCGAGCCCAGCCCGGCGCTGCCCACACGGACACGGCGGAGCTGAGCCGGATAGCCCGGCTGTGCCCTCACGGACACGGCGGAGCTGAGCCCAGCCCGGCCCGGCTCAGGGCACAGACCTGTCCGAGGGGCAGCGCTCTGCACAGAGATAAACGTTGTTGTTCGCTCTGTCTGTTCTCTCACTGTTTTGCAAACACGGTGTTTCGTATCCTCTGAACTCAATCGCTTCCCTCAAGTTCCAGGAGAAAACTAGAATCGTGGAATCACAGGTTATGGTGAGTTTAAAGGGACTCATCAAGACCAGCAAATCCAACTCCTGGCCCTGTGTAGGACACCCCAAAAATCCCCCGTGTCTCAGAGCATTGTCCAAACTTGGTCAATACTACATTTCCCAGAGGAAAAGGATTCGTCCATGGACTCAAACATCTCTGAATTTCCCATCACTTTTCACAGCATTTGCTACAGTAGACCAGCACTTACATTTCTGAGGCCAAGTGTTTTTTTACTGAGTCAATTCACCTGTTTTTGGAAGACAAACATTGATGAACAATCTGTGATTCATGTAGAAGCTTTCTTACCCAGAAGGAACTGAAAAGCAGAGTAGCAATCCAGGAACATGGAGAAAACACATCATTCCAGATAACTCAGGTTAGATTCCCACACGTTTCCATCACAGCAGAAAGGGACTGATTTTTTTCCCACATACCTTCAAAGCTAAAATGTTTTAAGTGTATTTTTTTTCTGTCCAAAAGCATGAAAGGGGTAAATGAGCTATTTAAGTATATCCAGAACACTCAAACCTGAATGAAAAATTGTCTCAGACACTCATCATGCCCCAAAAACCCCAACAATTAAACATATTTTAATGATCCAGATCTCAATTTACCACCTTACAGCCTTGTGAGATTATTCTTCAGATCCAAAGGAAGCTGTTTCTTGTTCCTTTCCCAGCCCTTCTGACAGGAGCATTCAGACATTATCTTTCAGCCCAGAATATTAAAGCCCAAACAGCACCAATCAGAGGGATTAGTCATATGTGTTTACATTGCCTTGGCCATTCAACCTCGCTTGTCCTCAGATGGATCTTAACAATAAAGCAAACAAAGTGGGTAATCAAGGCCTCTGAACAAAGGCAGGGAATTAGAGAGTTTGGAGTTTCTGTGAAAGCAGCAAAAGATGTCCTCAAAGCTGGTACAAACCGACATTTAAGAAAGTATCACGCCAAGTTTCAAAAAATGCTGTATTTTGTAGGGTAGGTGGAAAAGCACAAGGCCATAATGACAAAAATTCAATCCCTCTGGGATCATCTTAGAAAACAGGCTACACATTTCAAGCAAAGAAATTCCCCAACAAACCCACTCCTCTCCATCTGAAAAAGCATCAACAATCAGACCTATTCTTGAGATGGCATTCTGTCACTCATCAAATCCTCTGTGTCCAGAGGGGGAAACAAATTCCAAGGGAATTCACCTGGGGAGCAGGAATTTCCTTCTGTAAGAACTGATCCCATCATTTTTGCTACAGTTGTGAGCAGAGGTTTCACAGCTTTGCTGCTCACCGAAACTGAGCTGAGCCCTCAGGATCTGAGCTGCACCAGCGCTGCAGTGGGGACAGCACGGTCTGTGTCACTCCATGGTTTGTCACTCATCGAGGTCAGCTCCAGTGCCAACAACACAGCAAACACAGCCACGCCATTTTATTTACAACTGAGATTTACTTCATGCCATGTACACAGCTGCAGGTTTCATCAGGGATGTCTTACAGGCTGGGTTTCCTCATCAGAATAGTGCCATCTTCAAAGAGATGTTGCTTTCTAAACTTCCATGTCCAATTTTCCTGTGACAGCTACAGTGGCCAAGGGATATCTACAAGTTGTAGTATTGCCTTAGCTCAAGGAATCTGTGACTTGGTCACAATCCAAGACATGCTGATCTTCAGAACAAAATCCACTGCTCTGCTGGTGCTGGCTGCCAGTCCTCATCAGTCCTACCAGTCATGGCAAGAGGAGATTAAAGGCAAAGGCACATCCGAAGCCTCTCCAGTGAGGAGTGAAACATTTCAGCACTGTGCCACAATGGCACATTTCATCTTGGCAAACTGATCGTTGTCAAGAAACTACTTCTGCCGTGGACATTCCACATTGTTCTTTTCAGTCCAAATGGGTTTTATGGCATCTTTGTGGTATCTTTGTCTTCCTTTGAGTAATTGGAATGGATAAAGTTGGAAAAGAGAATCTACAGGTCACTTGGAAATAGTGCTGAGGGCTGGTAACATTGTACCCTGTGACCATGCAGACTTTGGTGGTCAATCATGAAATCTACAGCTCATGCAAAACCTCCTCCCACTGCTTGCACAGGACCTGGCCCCACCACAAAAAGCCAAGACTAGCAGATCAATACCAACCTCTCCACCTAACCAGATATCCAGACTATTCTGATTGCCAAACCTATCAAAACTGTGTTTGCTTTACCTGAGCCCTTGCATGGTATTTTCATGATGGTCAATCCTGATTTAAATAAGCAATAAAACTAACAGCACTGACCATTTCCTGTCACTGCAAAGGCAAAACATCTGTTTTGCTGAACTCAGAGGAACTTGGCTCATGGCTCAGAACACACCTGAAGGAAAAGGTAACACATTCCTGATGAAAACCGACTCAGCTGTCCAAGGGCAGAAAAATGAACTATTGCTATGTTATCTGAGTCATTCACTTTACTACAGGAGCAGATGGACAGGTGGAAAAGCACTACAGATCTGCTCATTGATTTCCATACTGCACTAGGAGTCTTTGCTTCACAAAAGACTATCACCAGGCTTCAACTTCTCAGACTGACCAGCGCTGGTATGAATGAGTTAATCAAAGCCATCCCTGAAAACCTCAGGCTCGTGTCTCCACTAAGGCAGAAAACTGCCTTAAAACTTGATCATGTAATCCTACTCACTTATTTCTGCAGTGGTGATTTCCACACAAAGCATTTCTCTAAAGCTGAGTGGTCCAGAAAACTATGGTTTGAGATTTTTTTATTGGGTCTTTCTATTTTATGGGATATACAGAAAGTTAAAAAAAAAGTTTTTAAGTGTTTGAGATGCAGTTTGTTCTTACAATATACAGACTCCAGATTTGTAGTAGTGAATGAGAGCTCTGTTCCATCTTCTGCACAAAGACACAATACTGACTTTTCTCCCAACTTGGATATTAAAAGTTAACTTCAAATCCCTTCATGAAATGGATGCTTATTCTGGGGATTTTTATTTGCAGTTTTTGGCATAGTGTGATTTGGTTTATATTTACTTTTCCCTACCATAGCTATAATTTCCCCTTTCAGGATAGTGAAGTGTTCTCTAATTGGCTTTTATTTTGCTTCATATACTCTTTGCATCTCGTAACAGAGCTTTGAAGAGCTCCCACTCTGGTGAGAGAGTTCCTACAGAGGCTGTGCTTGCTGTAAAATATGATGACATTAGTTAAGTGATACGATCCTCCGAACACACATCCCTGCCATCAGCCTCCAGGAGCCTGCATTACAGGCAAGCAGCAGTCCATAATAAGTCCATATACAACAGGGAGTGATGTGATCAGAGAATGTCCTACTGAAATGCTTGTTCTTATGAAGTCCATGAATATTGCTTTTAAGTGTAAAAAAAAAAGTAATCTGTTCTGGAAAGACACTTATGAACAGAAAGGGGGAAAGAATACTCTCTGATCTCTTGAGCCAAGCTCTCAAGACATCAATGACTATGCACTCATTTATAATCTCCACTAATTTACTGGCTGCCCTAGAGACACACTTTGATCTTTGGGAAGATCTACTGTATCTCTCTGCTTTGCAACAGGCAATAAAAACTGTTACCCTTATAATAAAGTGGTCTAAATAATGTAGTCATAGCATCTAGCCCCCAATTCATCAAGGAAGATGCCACCTTGCACTCCACATTCATGGCATAAATATTCATCACCAGCATGGGAAGGCTTGGCTGTGCACAAGTTTTGTAGTAGATGTCCTTTCTCTGCAAGTACATGTGCTGTGTGAAAGTCTGTATAATTAATGTCAAGGATCACTGCTACACTTTGAGCTGAGCATGGGAAGCAAATTCAGTTTGCTTCCCAAAGCTGGTTGGTTGGTCAGGCTGCTGTCATTAGAGGCTGTGCTTATTCAGGTTTATTAATCTACAGTGTTGGATACACATGGCAGCACCTCACACCCCAGCAGCACAGGGAGATGTTCTGCAGGAGGTTCTGCAGGGGAAGGAAAGCACATGGAAACCTCAGCCCAGGGGCTGCAGTGCAGAGCTGTGCTGGCAAAAGGAACCAGGTACCACGGGAGAGGTGAGGAGCAGCACTGCTGCATGTCCTGCCCTGAAACACTCCTGCTCCTCCACGGGCAGCTCTAGAGCTCCAGCAGCAGCAGCTTCTCCTTGCCACAGCACTCTGACAGGCAGGAAGGCTCTTCCTGCTCCCTGTGGTTCACTTCCAATGTTCTCCTGCAGACCCAGGCTCAGCTCTCTCCTTCCCTCACTTGTCCTCTGCTCTCTGCCCTTTCTTTGGTGTTCAGCCCCACCCCTGCTCAGAGCCCCTCACAGCCATAGAGTGAGACACTGTGTGGTGTCACGGTGCCACTCACCCTGCCTGCGTGTCACCCCCTTCCCTCCACATCTCTAAAGCTTAATTTTTTCATTAAAGTCCAGCCCAATGTTCAGCAATCACCAGAAACCATTCCTCCTACAGAAAAGCCCCACCATGCACCTGCTCCTCAGTGCAGCACAGAGATATTCCTCTGAAGGAAGCAGAAATATTCCTCTAAAACTTCTGCTCTCACCAGTGGAAGGGGGATGCTCTGCACTGCTGCAAAAACAAGTTCAGAAAACCCAACTAAAACTCAGAAAAAAGCAAGGCCCCATAGTCAACAGACATTTTTGAATATTTTGGCCTAAATAATGAATAAGGCTCCCAAGCAAACACTTTTAGGATTAGCCAAGATTATGAATGTTTCAAGACTGTAAAACAATAAAAATCACAGTCAAATTTAACAGCATTATTTAGCATATGTTACAGATAGAAGAAGAATAATTAAATAATTCAAAGAGCTGAAAGTTACCCATTATAGCTTCTGAATCTGTAGATCCTTTGTACAATTTCTTCATAATGGCAAAAAGCAAATCCAGCTATTAGGGCTACAGGAAATCCCATGGGAGGCATTTTTCTTAATTGTGTAACTAAATTTCATTTTGCTGGAATAAAATGGATTAAATGTTTTCTGCAGTTATAGGAGCAAGGCATAAAGCAGCACCAAGAATCCCAGATCTCCTGTGCATTCACTTTCTGTCACCCAGGGCAACTCTGGAAGAGAGATCCAACACAGAGCAGGATTAATGACAGCTTGGGTTTGTCAGGGCAGGATCAGATTCCCATCCTGGAGTACCTGTCTGGGAATTGTGCTCTTAAATAGTGCATCCAAACAACCTCTTTGGTGGGAAGCTTCCAGCTATATCTCAGGCTGAAATGGAGAATAAATTGCCCACTTGCACAAGCCAGTCAAACTTGAAGGGAAAAGCAGATTTGCTGCTGACTTTGCCGAGGTCCCTTTGTAACAGCACAGGTGTCACACAGGAGTGGGTTTGTTTCTGGTGAGGAAGCACCTCCTCAGTGTCAGCAATGAAATAACAGCCCCAGAAATAGAGAGAGCAGAAATAACAGCACCAGATGCCTCCAGAGCTGTCCACACTTGTTGATCCATGGATGCGAGAGACAGCGCACGCACGGCATGGGAAATGACAGAATACACATCTGGATGCCAAAAAGCATTTACTGCAGCAGTTGCTCTGGGAACTGCCCTCCCCACTGACTAGCCAGATACACAAGGCTGGAAATATTACCATGGGATAGGCAGATCCAACAGCAGGTTAAAAGTTAGCAAAAGGAGAAGAAACACAGTGGTGTTTGGATAAAGAGAATTAAATACACCTCCTGTCCCCAAACAGACCCAAATCCCTGAGGGAGTAAACCAGAGAGAGCTGAATTTTCACATGCAACCAAAGCCAAGAGGAGATAACACAGAGAGAGGTCCCAGCATGGAGCCCACTGCTCCCCTGGAGTTTGGCTCCAGGGAATGGGGACACTCTGGCACAAGTGAGGAGCACAGGATAGCCCCCAGGGTCACACAGGAGAGGAAATAGGAATGCGTTTTCTGGTGGAAAGGGCAGATGCAAAGGCCTGGTGTGACTTCTCCATGGGCTTTCTGCTTTCTTTAAAGTGCCTGTAGCCAAAATTAATGACCAAACAGGCAAAGCTAATCACTCATGCTGGTTTCAATACATGAGCTATTCAAACCCAGTACAATTTTACCTCACGTTTATTCTGAACCTTTCATCCTAAATGCTCTTTGTAAAACTTTAACATGAAAATGGGGCTCAAACCTTGAAGTTTATTAAAATTAATGATTAATACTACCCAGAAGCCAGTCCTAAACCAAACACCAACACACAGAGTCATTTTCTCAAACAGGAACAGAGATGCCCTGTAAAGTCTCTTCACAGCAGCAGACTGAGGGGAAGGA
This sequence comes from Zonotrichia leucophrys gambelii, assembly GCF_028769735.1. Classification (NCBI taxonomy): domain Eukaryota; kingdom Metazoa; phylum Chordata; class Aves; order Passeriformes; family Passerellidae; genus Zonotrichia; species Zonotrichia leucophrys. Next base: position 3,046,134 of record NC_088176.1, on the reverse strand, counting down.
GGAACCCAGTGGGATCAGTTAACAAGGGGGGAAAATGCAGGTGGGCAAGGTGCAGGTGGGCAAGGTGCAGGTGGGCAATATTTAGTGTTTACTACAAGAGGAATGTGTATAAGCTCCAGGAGAGACACTGGAGGTATTTATTATTCCTGCACATCAGTTCAGTGAGATATTGCTGTCACAAAGTGGCACCCATGGCCATTGAGCAGACATCCTGGCCATCACAGGTGGATGCCAGTTTTCCCAGCAGCACAGCAGTATGGAATGTTTGTATCCTGGAAACAGGAGCTCAGGGTTTGGCCAGAGCTCAGCTGGGCCATGGCTGAGAGGAGCAAGACAGCAGGAAAAGGGCAGAGGGTGTATTTGAAACAGAACTGGGGTAGGAAGGGGAGTAAGGACCGTGCAGAGTGCGTGTGGCTCTCTGCTGACCATGGGAAGGAAAAGAAAGAGATTTCCTGCTGCTGTTGGGCAGGCTCCCTCTCCCTGTTCCTGCTGGCTGTACCTGCCATGTTTTCCCTCCAGGGTGATGCTCTGGCCATGCAGGGGTTTTGCTGCAGCACAGGGAAAGGGCCACGGCCATTTCACTTCATCTGCTCCAGGCAACTGTCTCGTTTGCCTGAGCCTGGAGGGGAACAGAACTCAGTGCTATTGTCAAGACGCCATAAAAAAAATTATTCAATAGCAAAAGCCTCCTCAGACTGATCAGTCTGACAGACATTAGATGCTCCATGGCTTTTGTTGCCCTCATAGAAAGCCAGAAAAATGATGGTCAAATAAGTGAAGTACTATGGATTGCACTAATGAAACATAGGAGAACTTTGTCCTGTAATTTGCCATGGATAAATGAGCTATTTTCCCCCATTCATACCACATCTTTGTTAACAGCTCTTTTTGGAAAGGCTGAATCTCTGTGACTAAGGGTGAAAGCTGAAATTAACTCATGGTATATAAGATTTATAGACATGTATATAACAACGTGGCTTTCCATTAAGATGCTCAGACTCAAACATGTACTAATACTTTTATTTTTCTAAATATCCTTATTTTTGGGGGGGAAAACATAGAAGTGCAGAGCAAAGCCGATCCTGTTCATGTTCTGGAGTGAGCACACACATGGGAGAACTCAGCTCACTTCTCTTTCTGCAGCTCCAGGGCCCCCCTGGCCTCACTTTTCTGCCCAAGGCCATTCCTTCCCGCAAAGCTGTTGGGATCTCTTTCTCAGCTTTGCAAAAACTACTCAAACACTGCTCAGAGAGGTATTTTAAGAGTTTCGGGTTTTTGGTTTTCACTGTATTAAATTTGTATTTTCCCTGTTAAAAGTTTTCTATTTCTGCCTTGCTGCACCATGTCCCTATTCTGGAATTTCAGACACCTCTGGTGTGAAAATGAAAACTCCGCTTGAACTGGGAGAGAAGAATCAAATGCCATTTGCTGGAACAGGTTTCACACCAAAAAGGGAGCATGGAACATGCTTCTTCTTCATAATTACCATGGAATTTGTGCAGAAGGAATTTGACACAATCAACAGAAATATCAACAAGAAGAAATGTGTGTTAATGAAATATCATGTATTTGGAATTCATACAGAGATCATGAGAGCTCACAGGAAGAACACACAGCAAACTCCAGCTGCAATCACGCCACAATTTTAGTAGAAATGGCCCCATCACTGAGCAAAATGTCATGATATAAAGTGATAATGTATTGAATTAAGAAAACTTTTTGGAAAATGATACTAGAGGGTCTTTTCCTAAATGGATGGTCATGTTTAATTAGGTTTAAGAGCAAATATGGCAAGGGATCCTCACACAACAGAGCAGACTGCTGTTAACTTTGGCTGCTTCCTGAATTTTCAATGAGATCTCTACTATAAAAATCATTTTGCCGTTGCAAACATTAAGGAAAAACTGCCTTCCTGATCAAAGAATGCCCCCTTTTGGAACATCCCACTCCCACAGAACACAGGTACTGCATCAGGGTGGTTCTGAACACCACATTCACGAATCAAATCTTTTCCTGATGGAGGATCATGCAGTGCAGGTTAAACCAGAGTTCACTTTGTGCCCCTCACTCCTGAACTGTTATAAAGGCAGAGCAATGTTAACACTCCTGTGTAACCTCTGCCAGCCCATGGCTGCACCAAGGCACTCATTTGTGCCATTTGCTTTTCCTCACCAATTTTACAATTCCTATCTAGCTGTATTGAGTTTTCAGCATGGCACTGAGCTTCATTTCCAGAGCAGCAGCCAGGAAAAGTTAATGACCCAAAAATGACACTATTTTAGGCTCATGGTGGGCCAACCAATCCCTTCCACCCTTGGATTGAAGGGTTTTGCCTCTCAGCCCTGCAGGGACACAAAGCTTGAAGGCTGCAGCACTCGGAGCAGCTCTGTCCCATTTAGAATCCTGGAATATAGGTGCCAGCCCAAATTTCCCCTTCTCTCTCTCCACTTTCCATTACAGAAGAGATGGCAGCTTCCTTCTAGTCCAGGACAAGATATTTCCTTGTGGATCAAGTGCTCAAGAAGAGGGGAGCACAGCAAGGGAAATGATGGCAATCACCTCTGGCCTTTACAAGGGGGAAAGTGACTGACAGATAATCCAGGACTAAATCTCTGAAGACAAATCTTGGGGCTCTGACCTTTAAACAATACCAAATCCCTCAGGAAAAAAAAAATTAAAAATCAAGGCTAAACTTCTGAGGAGCTCTTTAGACCATTTCAGATCCAGGGGTCCAGTTTCAGAGAGATTTTTTTCAGCACTCTTTTGTTTCTGTTGGGAAAAAACCCAAAAAACAGGCACTTTTAGACAGACAGGAATAGGAAAGCAATATGGGCACATTCTAGCAGCTGGAAAAATTATGCCTAGAATTAACCAATATAAGTGGACAGCATAAAGCAGGGCTGTTCTTTCTGATTTGTTTTTTGGGTTTTTTTTTTTTTAAATGCCACACACAGGGCTTTTATTACAGCCCCACATTCCACCTCGAGCAATGGACGTCCAACTGCATCCTTTAAAAAGCATTGCATTTTAAGAAACACAAGAACACATTAACAATGGAATTAAGTAACTGGCACTATTTGTTACTGCTGATTTTTGAATTCCCATTGGCTTTTCTTATTTTCTCTCCCTCCCCTCCACAGAACAAGATAATTAGACAGAAGCAAATAAGATGTACAGAGCTAGAAAACAGAAGAGCCTGACATGTGTAGTGCATGCTGTCAGCCATATGGCATTCTATATATATTGTTACAGATGAAAATCGTACCACACACTGCGCTGTACATTAACACTGGAACGGGATACAGTAATTCACGGGCAGAAACTGATACTATCTGCTGTGTTGGCTAATAGATTTTTGAAGTTTTCTCCATAGCATTTTATTTTAAATGACAGTGTTTTCTATTAATGGGTGGGCACTGTCAGTTTGTTGACCCCGGTCGGGAAGGACGTCTTTTTGTTCCGATGGCAGCCATCATTTCTGTGAAGTGATGCATGTAAAAAAGCCAGGAAATGCAATTCACCTCACATGCGGCTGTCACTCAATCTGACATCTACATGTTGGAGTATTTTCTCAAAGTTTTCTCCATGTGACCTGCAAGTTAAAGATCAGGGAGGTTACCTTCATCCAGCCCATCCATGTGTCAATCATCCCCACCTAAAAATGAAAGTTACAAATAAACTGCAGCTCTATTTATACTCTGCTGCCTGTCCCATCTTTTCCACGTCAATCTCGCCGTCTCTCATTACAGCTACATCATGCTGCCCCCCTTCCTGCTTTGTGTATCCCAGATTAAGTGCCTTTGTTTTTCTGCTGCTGTCCTTCTGAGCATGTAAAGCTCTTAATGCCTTAGCTCTCTTTTTTACCCTGTAAAACTTTGAAAAGAAACTTAGAAACATATTAGTGGTCTTTTTAAATCAGTGCATGGCTAGAAATCAAACAAAAACTCTCTTTTCCATGCAGAAACACAAGGGAAGTAAATACGACCACGGAGCTGAAGTATCTCAAAGAGAGTGGGGTTAGATGGGATTTTGGGAAGGAATTGTTCCCTGTGAGGGGGTGAGGCCCTGGCACAGGGTGCCCAGAGAAGCTGTGGCTGTCCCATCCCTGGAAGCGTCCAAGGTTGGTTGGGGTTTGGAAGAACCTGGGACAGTGGAAGGTGTCCCTGCCATGGCAGGGGGTGGAATGAGAGGAGTTTGAAGGTTCCTTCCCACCCAAACCATTCTGTGATTCTGTGATTTCATTCTTTCTGTGCCAGCTGTTGGAGCACACTGAGGGAACTGCCAAAGGCAGAGCCAGGGACCTGGCAGTGTTTTCCAAAGTCCTTGGTGTATCACTGGCACTGCCCAGTAGAGATGAGGGGTTTTATACGTGCTGAAAGTAGACCTGAACAGAATTACACCAAGGAAAAGAAAATATTACCAAAACCAAAAAATATTACTCCAAATCACCTCTTCCAGTATGCAAGCTCCTTCCTGTGTTTAGAAAAATGCTCAATAAAATCCTGACCTCTTCCTAATTCACAGAGGCAACTCTGCTCCTCAGCCCCTGAACACTGAACTGAAGAGTAAGCTGGAAACTGCCCAAGAAATCTTGAATTACTTCAGCTAGAATAAAACTTCATGGGAAGACAAGAGGACTGTCCTTCAAATCCAATGCCTTGGGATCAAGGTCCTTGTACTACCCAAGGAGATAAACTTATCTGAAATATCCACAAAAACACAGAGGGAAGATTTGGGAACAGCTTCCTCTCAATTACCAAGCAAGATCATACAATTTCTTATTTTGCTTAGGTTTTGTTGCCAAAAATCTAGTCTGGGTTTTAAGCATTTTATTTGTTTTGCTCTTAAATCCCAGTTCCCGTTGGGAGATAAGGTGAATCAGGGCAAAGTAGACAAATTCAGAGCCTCATCTCCATGCAGGCAGCAAATTTACTCACAACAGGCTTCAAACGTGGTACATGGGGGTTTCAAACCTTGGTTATACCCAGGGAATCCAGAGGTGAAAGAATATTTTCTGCCTGTCTTCAAAGGAGCACATTTCCAAGCACCATCCTTTGGGAAGTGCCTTATCTGGCAGGCAAAAATAGCTATTGCAGTGCAAAGAGCAGAAAATGAAGCAAATTACCTCCATATTTTTGGCTGGAAATGTTATACCAGATAGTGCCTCTCACAGTCCTTCTCTTCTGCTCCATCAATATTTGCGTACTGCCTACAAAGAGGAGCTGGCTTCACAGAAAACATGCATGGCAAAAACCACAGACATGTCTCCATAATCCAAATACATCTCCCCATATCTCAGCAGCTGGGTTATTTTTCTTAGTGGTGGGGAGTGCAAATTCCAGATTTCCCAGGCAGAGGAGGGGGTTGGACCTAGGTCTGCTTCATGCTTTCATGCTAGACAAGCATCTGACTCTTGAACATAGGCAGGTTGGGATCACCTCTTCCCTGGTTTCCTCTTTGCTTTCAAAGATTCCACAAAGATTCCATTTGAAAAGTGGAAGTAAAGCAAAAAAGAAAAAAAAAAAAGAGTGGTTTGATCAAATGTGGTATTTTCCTGCACGGTTTTATTCTGGCTGCCAAATTTGGGCTGGGGGAGGAGGTCACCCAGCCAGAAGCACAATATGTTCAGTCTGCTGTGGCTTCCAGTGGATCTGCTCCCTTGGGGCTGCCAGATGGAGCCGCACACCCTCCACTGAAGCCCCTCAGCCATATGCCAGGGCTCACCCGTGGCTGTGCTCGCCTCCAGCTCTGCTCTGAACAACAACCTATGGAAATGTTTGGATCCTTTGTCTCAGAGCACCCACAGGGAGGTTCTCCTAACCTGCCCTGAACTCCAGAGCAAGAAGTAGCACCCAGACTTCTCCCCCTCCCTCTAGTTGGGTTTTGGATGAAGCTGAAATCTGTATTCCTGTAGGAGTTCAGCAGGATATCTGAAATCTGTATTCCCGTAGGAGTTCAGCAGGATTTCATCCCATCAGTGATGTGGCACAGGAACCTCACAGGTTCCCACTTCTCCAGCCATGCCAGTCCCTCCTGCATCCCAGGGACATCTCCACACTGTGCAGCCACTCAATAAACCACCCAAACCACCCTGGCCATCCTCTGCTCATCCCCACCTCATCCAGGGGCTGGTGGCTTGTGGAACATCCCAAGAACCAGCTGTCCCGAGGAGCTTCCAGCATCGTAAGAAACTTTCTGGACTAAGGAGGTAAAATGTCCTCTGTGCTTCAGCTTGTCTCTCTGGAGAGCAAATCTCCTTCTCTGGGCTACAAAATGTGAGGAATTCCTTCTGTTTTCTGACACAGGATGGTGTTTTCACAAGATGGTTTGTAGGAACTGGGACTGTATTAAATGACATTTTACAGCTATTTTGACTGCAATGCTGTTTACATTTCAGACTCTCAAACCTACAAGAAACAGACTATATTTACCATTTAATCAAAGAATGGCCTCTGAATATTTTGATTTAGGAGATCCAGCATGCCCCAGCATCATGTTTGCTGCCCACACTCACTGACCACAGCTTGTGCTCCCCTCTGTTCACAGGAGGACTTGGGCACAAACCCCCCTAAGACAGTGAATACCTTCATCATTTTCTTGTGTCTCAGCTGGAGCACAGAGGAATGGACTGAGAAACAGGAGGAGTGAAATATTGCAGTGAACTTTTAAACTAAAATAGCAATAGAGAGTTAGATAATTAAATGGGAAACCAGATCCAAATGTCAAATAAGGAGGGGGACATCAAAGAGAAACAGCAATCTCTGATAAAGATCAAGAGAGAAAACTAAAATTTTTATGGCATATGCTGACAAATGGCTGAAGTAAAATATAACAAAGTAACTTGGTTTAGCAATATTTCTACAGATTGTCTGAACTACACTGCTGCAGAGATCAAAGGATAGAGCTGGAAACAAAATACCAAAAGAAATGACACACTACCCTTCTACATCTTCCCTCTCCCACCGACCCCCCTCCCTTTTAAATTCATATTTCAAACCCAGGACTCAGAGGCTGGAAATTTGTAAGAGTTTCTGGAAAGGTCACTCCATCAACTGGGCGAGTGTGAACTTTTTATTTGAAATTTCTTTGCAGCGTGCAAAGAAATATTTATTTTCTGTCCCCATCAGAAAGGTGCTCTGAAGGCAGGTCCAGGCAGCTCCGGCTCGGATCTCCTCTCAGCTGAGCACCAGATTTTCCTGGGATGCTCAGCTCTGCTCTGCCTTTCTGTGTGGGACTCTGTCACATGGCTCCAGCAGATGGGTCTGCTGCAGTTTTTTTCCCAACAATGCTCCCATTGTTGTTATTGAAACTTCTCCTCCTGCTTGAGCCCAGTCCTCATTATGTGCAGATTAATCCCCTGGTTCTGATGACTGTGCTTCTCTATCAACACTCGCCATTTGTGGGCATCCTCGAAACAGAGAATAATTTCTTATTTTTGGTTTGCTTTGTTGACTTGCTTATCACTTCATCACACACTCCAGCTAAATATATTTGTCAATTGAGGCATTTTGAGCATTTTGTAAATAAAAGAGCCATCTGTAATTTATTTAAAGTTTATTTGCAGTAATCTCAAATGCAGGGACCGTGCCAATTATTTTTTTTCCTGTTTTTCAATTACTTAAAATTAAAAATGAAATTTCACAAGGAAAAAAAACCCCGGTTTTTCCATTCTACTTGAAAGCCAGCTCTCAAGATAGCTGCTTTTCTGTATTATCAGGAGACTGGGCGATAAAGATTATCTCTGACTACATTCTCCTCCTACAAGAGAACAAAGACTCTTTTAATAAATGAAACTCAGATTCTTCCTGCTCAATGAAAAAGGATTGCACTCAAAAATGAAATAGCCAGGTGAAATCTTGGAGTAGATGTTACCTGCAGGACTAAACAAGATTGAATGACCCTTTCTGGCTTGAATCTAGGAAAAGCTTTGGCAGATGTAGCAGATGGAGCCTGTACCTGCTGCAAAGGTGTGATAGCTAACAGGAAATTGCAAGTCCATTGGAGGGCAAGGCTGGACAGGAGGCACAAATGTTCACAGATAAAGTGGTTTAGCTGGTTTAAAATATCTACTTAGTTTAAACAAAAAATTACTTTTCAGGCACTTCTTGAAAGCTGGAAAAGGAAAAAAACCACCATCCTGCACCGCCAAAAGTGTGCAAAATGCTGCAGAGCCTCTGTGGAGCTCTCGTTTTCTGTTGGGTCCTGGAGATTCCCTGGGAGCTGGCAAACACCAATTCCCATCCCCAGCCCCACAAGAGCTCAGGGCAAAGACAGATCACAGGGCCCTGACAGCTGGAAAAGGATGTTTCTTGCTCCTCTTGCACAAAAGATGGATTCTATGTAACCCTGGTTAGTATTTAAATATCCAGGAGAAAGGGATTGCTCAGGATCACAAGAGTGAATTGCTGCACTTCAGGAAATGGATATATGGGGAAGGACAAGCAGTGAGTTGGACTGGTGGAGACTCACCCTGATGTTCACCAATTCAATCTTTATTAGCAGAGACCACCAGAAATGAAGTGCATCCTGACTCCTTTTGATCCTTCAGCTTGCATGTTTGCCATGAGGAAAGTTCAGCAAAATAAACTGTTGACTTTAGGAAGCTATTTGTCCCCTCTGTGTAATAAATGCTGACATTTCCTCCCTGTGAACCATCTTTTGCCATTCATAACACTCATCCACTGAGTCCTTCCTCTGATGTCTTTCTATTTATAGCTCTGTGTCTCCTATTTTTCTTTTTTTTTTTCATTGCCTTTTAGGATTGTGGAGTCAAAAAACAAATGTGGTGCCAGAGGAGACAACTGCCATTGGATTCTTCCAGGGCTTCCTAATCTGCTTCTGAAACTTCCTGGAATAAATCTCATTGGAGTGGAATGAGCTGGGTTTATACAAGATAAATGTGAGAGCAAACTTTGGAAACTTCCTGCTTAATCACAAAATAATAGAATTTTGAGGGATTTTTTGAGGTCTTGTGGTTCAACCCATGGCACAAACAGGATCATGACACCCAATGACTTCTGAGGCCAACCCACCTCCTCAGATGGAGACACCACAACCCTTCCATAGGAGCTATTTCAAAACCTTGTCAGCTCTTGTCCTGTAAAACTCCTCTAGATTTAAGATGATTTAAAACAAAGCTTCAAGTCTTGCATTTAAAAACAGACAAAACTCCTATCAATTAAAAGAAGAAGAAAAAGGACTGCTCTGTGTAAAAACTCTTCATTCATGGCTGTGCACTGGCAGAGATTTCCAAACTCCAAGTGCAAGGAAGAAATTCATTGCTGCGGATGACAAGCAATAAGAATTCTTTGCTAGACAATGAAACTTTTCATTTTAATTCATTTTAATTCCCTCTGACTTCAAGATGCAAAGGATCAAGTGGTTTTGGTTTCACACTTCACTAGCACAGTTTATTTGGAAACAGAAGAGGTGACAGATAACACTACACAGCATTCCACACAAATCCCAAATAACTGCCTGAGACTCCATGGAATATGTTTACCTAGTTCCTACATTGTGCACAGAGTTTAGTACATGCATTGGTGGGAAATTGTTGTGCAGTGGTAGTAATTAATGGCAGTAATTAAGTTTCCAGATTATAAAGTGATAATGAAGTGTTGATTGTTGCAGGTGAAGGAATGAGTATGGCACTGTATCCAGTGGGGAGTTTGGTGCCTGCAGCTCTAACAGGCACAAAACTTCATAAATAAATGATTTTCTACTCTTCACTTCCACCTAAATCAACTGGAAGAAAAACAACAAACTTGAAACAAGATATTGATCTTGGTTCTACCAGCATTACATAAATTTAATAGAAAATTACATCATTTCAATACAGTTTAAAGCAGGATGAGTACATTGCAGACTGGTCATAAATCTTGCTTTCTGATTGAATTAATGACCAGTACATGTCCAGCTACAAAATTCCTCATTCAATTCATAATTGATAGCATTGCAATCTCCCCTCAGTTTAAAACATATTTTTATCTTAGGCAGAAAAAAAGATCTTTACACAGCTTTGTTTCCTGTGCTGGCTCTTCTTTGGCTAGAAAGGAATTTGGGATTCCTTTTACTGTCCTTCAATTCCCAAGATTGTATTTGCAAGAATTATATAAAATTTTAGAGAGGAAAAATACCTGAAAATGAGCAAGAGGAAAACAATAAATTGATTTTTGGTGATTTTAGAAGGGCTGAAGCATTGCCTAGAGCATGATCCATGATCCATCAGTTCTTGCTCAAAGCTCACCTGAGAACTTCCAGGGCGATGGGGTAACCTGAGTGGCACTCGAGCCCTTCCCACAGAACAAGGTCCAGCAAATGGAACAATGACAGCAGCCAAAGCCTCCAGAGGCAGGAATGGAGCCCTGCACAAAGGGTCCTCTCCAGGGATCTCCCTCCCAGCTGGAAGGGGCTGGAAAAGGCTCATCAGAGTGCTTTGGAGCAGAATCTCTGGGGGCTGCTCCAGGGCACAGGAGAAGGGATCTGATGGCACGATAGGATCCGATGGCAGAATGGGATCGGATGCACCAAGGCTCCAAAGGCACCTCCAGCCTCAGCTGCTGTGTGACCCTGCTGCTGCTGGTGTGCTGCCACTTTGGGACTGGTACCTCCTGGTACCTCCATCAGTCAGGGATGCACAGACAGAGAAAGCCAGAAAAAAAAAATTGTGGAAAATGTTCAAGTTCAGTTTAGCCAATGCTTTTCCTGGCTAATTCTCCCCTTTAGCACCCCCATCTCTCCACAGCAGGCATGCCCTGCCAGCAGAGTGCAGTGGGACCCACCTGGGCTGGGCTGTGCACGGTTCCCTGGGATCCTGTTTCCCAAAGAGCCCTCCTGGCACAGGCCAGCACACAGGCAGGGAGGGCTCTGACAGAGCTGGGGCCCATTCAAAGCCAGATAAAAGGGACTGTTCACTCCCATGCTCCAGGTTGTAAGATGATCACCCACAGGTCTCCGAGCAGAATTTTCCCACAGAGCTGGGGAATACCCTGGGAGTTTCCTGCAGTTTGGGAGAATAGCTGTTAGCAAACTGGATGGACCCACAGGCCATGCTAGTACAAACACCAAAGCTTGTAGATGAAAGTTGGGGGCAACAACTGATCCAAGTTATTCCAACAAAATAACTCTGTGGAAGAAGCCACAGAACAGCTGTCAGTTGTTAATTACAATAAACCCACTGCATCAGGAAATTGGCATATACAGGTACTAGAGTTATAATTAAATCTCCAGCAACTGCTATCAGAAGCAGTTTAGAGCACAGGACTCCAGAACTTGTTCAACAGAGGCAAAGAAACCTTTGCAAACACCTAGGTGTGCATATGCACCATGTCCCTCTTACCCACAATCCAGTGAAAAACAAACGTGAAGACATTCAGCTGGAATTATTCAAAACTTCTGAGTCAGGTCTCCAAAAACAGAGGACTGAGTCTGAAGGTCTTTTGTTTTTCTCTCTGTTACAGAGAGAAATGGTTTATGGTAGACCTTTCTCCACAGCCACAAAGAGTTTATTTCCTCTTTTTTATTACATAAAATCTGAGAGTCTCATAAATAAAGCAGAAATATAAAAATCTGGAATGTGAGCAATGCAGCAGTGCTGTGACTGCCTTTGGAGACATCAAGGCAGGCTGCAGTGCAGTGAAGAGGGCACCGAGGCAAAATCAATGAACACTTTCCCCATGAAAGGAAAAACCTCAAAAGAAGTAATACAAAATTTAAGTCAAGAATCTAACCCAAAAATACAGAAAACAGTTTTTAAGGAACAAAAAGCAAGAGATATTAAGAAGAAAACTGCAGAGGAATGTGGCCTAGAGTAGGATTATAGGCTTTTGGCTCTGATTCCTACCATGAGTAAGGATTAGCCTTGATTACACAACGGCTCTGCTACTATTAGTGACTTGCTCACTTGCCAGTTGCAATAAAAGCAATGCAAAATATATTTAGTTAATTTTGACACCAGAAAAGCAGCCACAGGGCAGTTATTTAATCACGATTATGGGAGAAAAGTCCAATTTTTTGTTATCTTCCAGAAGTGGAGGCAGAGTCTGTTTTTACTCAAATCAATGTCATTATGCACATAGAGTCATTCCCTCCAAAATCTCCTCTGTCTTTACCCCACATAAATAAACACCACCACCCTCTAACCTCAGTCTCTGAGGTAATGTTTCCAAAGCACATTTGGTTTTTAAAAAGGCACAGCTCAATCTGAACCAAATAATCTTTCAGCAGAATCAACCAAAACCATTCGCACTCTCTTCTCACACGGATTGCCTGAAACTTGAGATTTCCAGAGGTCTCCTGTCCTGGTAGGTGGGGAACTCATCTGCAGCATAAACACTCCCACACAGCAGCAGAGATTTCACCTACAGCAGTCCTTTCGTCCAGGGGCTCACCACATTCTCAGTCAGACAATACTGAGGGTCATAAAAAGACTGAGCTCCGTATTGCACACAGTCTGACAAGCAGATAAATGCACAAGTTGCTCCCGCAATAAATTACATTAAGGCCTGATTTTAGGATTAATAGGACTTGATAACTTCCCAGAGATGCTGCAAGTCAATACATAATAGGTTTCAGATTTGCTTTAGAGCATCCCTCCCCTGTATGCCAAAACAAACAGACACTGGATCCAAGACAGGTCCCACTCAGCCCCTTCCCTTTCAAACTGAGTATTCCATGTACTGGTTGTTGACTCCTCCTACTGCTGTTCACTGGACCAAAGGGAAAAATTAGTAAGGCTTCCTGCCCCATCCATCTAGAACTCAATTCACCTGAGAGATGAGATTTGAATTTCATTATTCAAAGGAGGAGATGGAACATACATCTGTTTATGCAACAGATTACATTTCCTTGTGTCAGTACAATAGCTGTCTGATCACAGCTATTCAAAAAGCATTTTAGTGTTCAGCTCACTTCTCCTCCTGCTGTCCTCCCATCCCTCCTCAGCTACAGCTCTGACAGTTCTGGGGATCAGCTCTGAGCTCTGCCTGGAGCTCTTCACTTGGTCTTGTCAAAGCTGATACTCAGCCTGAGGAGGATTCTCAGGCAGTTGGCAAACACAGGTAAGGAACAGGAGCACTTAAGGCTTGGACATCTTCAGGTCTACATAGCCAGGAAGTTGAAATTTTTGGCAACTCCATTTTTGGGTTAGGCAGCAAATTTTACTTAATATTCCTGGGACAGTGTGGCAGCCAGCTGAAGAGTACTTAAGACTATGTGAACTCTTGGAGGGGTGATCCTGACATCTTCACCCTGAGTGCATCTGTTCTTCAGATTCAGCTTTAGTGGCCCATGCAAGAATCTAACTAAACTAAAGTTCTTTCCCTAATGAGTGTGCTTTCAGCAGCATCACCTTCTTGATCTGAGTGACTCCAAAAGCACCTTGCTGATCTGAGTGATTCCAAAATCCCTCAAGCACCGCTGCCAGTGCTGGGACACCCCAGGACCATGAGTCTGAGAACCAGGAGAAAGCCTGGACCCTCCTTTTGGCAGCATCTCCGACTTAAACTTAATTCAGTTGCAGAATGCATTCTGAACTACTTTATGATATTGTCTTGATCCCATCAAAGGCAGGTAGGAAGACACACACACAAGTGTCTCTCTGGAGCATCCACTCTGCCCATCTCTGTGTGTTATTCCAGGTGGAATAAGATCTTGTGTAATTCCATACAAAAACTCTCATTCCCAAGGGAACCAATGCAGAACTTCAAATCAGGAAAGACAAAGATGAAAATAATCTTGTGGCTTTTGCTTTTCCCTGAATTGCCCTCACTGCAATGGGCATGGCAGGAGAGAGGGAAAGTCCAGCTCTGCTGCTGACAGGAGGTTTGTTCAAAGAGAGGGATGGTGGGACTTTGGCTGTATCCATTTAAAAGTAGCATATTGTGCTAACTTTATCTGCAGCAACTGCAAAAGTCTGATACAGGGGACACTTTATCTGCTACTAATCTTTGAACTGATAAATACTTCCGTGTTTCAAATCCAAATTCTCTGAGGCCTCTTGAAGGAACAGGATCCTGCTGATTAAAGACAGTGTTAACACCTCCAGTCCCTGGCCTAGATTTTCAGAGGAAGGTTCAGATTCTGAATCAAAAGTTCAATTCTTTTAAAAGCTCTTTCCTCCCTCATTACTTGTCTGGCCAAGATGGAAATTTGCTATTTGAATTTTTAGAGAAAAAGCATTTGGAAGAGGGTTTGAACTGCTGTTGTTAACCTCACTTTTTTGTCTTAGCCTAGAATCCAGAATTTTAAGTAATCACCTTTACCAAAAAGGATTCTAAGTGCAGACCCTTCAAGTTCTCTACTTTACCGAAAAGGATTGTAAGACTCTTCAAGTCCTCGATATTTGTTATTGATTTTGTACACCACAAAATACTGATTTTCCAACACCACAACCAAGCCAAAGGGAGCAGGCAGACTCCTATCTTTACTCTGATACGCCGTTACAGATTTATTAATAGTTTATATTGATTTTGTTTTTTGGTTTTTTAGTCAATAAAAAAATTCCTTCTTTGAAGGTACCAAGCCTGATATCTCCCTGGTCTTAAATAATGGAGCTGGTACATGGCTGAACAACTTCTTGCATTGTTTTATTTATGAATTGCCATATGTAGCTATAATTAGGGTGTTTAAAACACATTATGCTACGCTAAGTAAAGTGAGATTTTTTTTTTTTTTCTGGAGTATTTTCATCCGGAAAAGCCTCTTTGGGACATTCGCGATGAACACCCGTGCCCAAGCCCGCGTGTGGAGGCTCAGGCCGCCCTCGCTGAGGGCTGAGGGCTGAGGGCTGAGGGGAGCGCGGCTCCTCACGGTTCGCAGCAGCACCATCTGCCGGACAGCCCCCGGCTCCCTCACACACACAGCCCTTCCCGGGGCTCGGAAGGGAACGAGAAGCTCTGACACGGTCCCCAGCGGTGAAAGAGAAGCTCTGACACTGTCCCAAGCGGCGACACCGCTCCGCGATGCCCCGAGGGACAAAGATCCCCGCGCCTCCAGTCCCCGGAGTGCCCACAATACAATAAAGATATCAAACTATCAGAGTGTCCACAGGAGGGCAATGAGCATGGATGTTGAGGAAGATGAAACAGGAAAGCCTTATAAATATGTTTGCCTGGCAAAAGATTTTGATAATATAGAAATTATAAACGAGATTGAAATGAAAGCAAGCTTTGAGATCCCTCAGTTACTGAACAACTGGAAAACAATGGCATGGCCAGCTGAAGGTGATCCCCCTTTGATGGAACAACAGCCTCTGCTTGCAGACAGGCCCAAGGGTCAGAGCAGACCCTACAGCTTGGCAGAAGGGCCCAAAGAGAAGTTTTTAGGGTTTAAAATGTAGCACAGTATGGTAATGTAGTGATTCTTATAGGCTGTATGTAAATGCTATAGGATTTGTATCTTGTACTAGATTGGTTAGTGAGAATTAAAATATTCAAGACAGAAGAAGATTTATGGTATTGTAACAGGAACCTCACTTTGTTATCTTCTTTTACTCTGTACCTTTTTACTCTCTCATCCTCTTTACCACTCTCTTGCCTTCTCTCTCTTTCCCACTCTCTTTACTTCTCTGCTCTGCTCTGAGCTGTGGCTGGCAGCTCCCAGCAGGGCCCTTTGCAATAAACCCCAAATTCCACAACCTGGCTGCAGAGATCTCTCCTCTCCATCCATCCCAACCATCCTACCCCCATCTCTCCCACAGATGGAGAAGGGCCTTGGGAGGCCCTGAGGAGCAGCTGAGGGCTGGGGGTGTGCTCAGCTGGGTCCCTGTGCCCCAGGAGGAAAGGAAAGGCCTGGCTGCTTGCTTCTGTGCAGGGCAGCACCTGAATTGATTTCCTTCAGTGTCACCAAGCTGTGTTAGAAAGGGTTCAGTGGGAAGAGCTAACACAGATGGTTGTGGAAACCCAGGGAATATTTCTGTGTCTGCTCTGGGGTGCCCTGACCCCCAGGGGAGCACTGACTGTGACCCTCATCCATGGAGAAAATTTCCTAGACTTTAAGATAGACTGGAATCCACTAAAGTGTGAAATAGATTATAGAGAGCAGTGTAGGTGTATCACTGGGTGAGAAATTGAGGTTTTGGGGTTTTTAGTGTGTTGTGGATGGAAGCAAGATGGAGGGCACAGGGTGTCATCCTGGGTTTCTTCTTCATGCTCCTTCTTCGTTCTTCTCCATGGGTTTGGGTGGCATTTTGTAATTGGGCAGAAAAGTCCCCACTGGGGGCTCTCTGGGTTCAGTTATTGGGTTAAAAGGGAAAATAATCCAGGTGTCAGCTCTTAATTGGATAGTTTAGTCTTAAAAGACCTTGGAACAAGAGATTGCTGGCCATTTTGTGCCTTCTAATGAAAAGCTGCCCAAGTCACAGCAGTGAGACTGTTTTACTGGTAAGAAATAATAAACACCTGAGTCTGAACATGAACTGCCCTCTCAAGTGCCTTCAATCCAGACCCAGAGAAACCCATAGATGATTATTGAAAGGAGTGGATGGTGTGGAACACCCAGCCCAGCTCAGCATTGGCACGTCACACATTTGGTTCTTCAGATTCTTGTGCTCTGATTTCCCTTCTGGTGAACTCAGGATCCCCTTCTCTCCAAAGTAATACTTGTAAAGCCCTACGAGATCACAGATTTAAAACAAAACTCCAGAGAGACCTTGGAAATGTGTGACAGGCATGGGTTCTACTCTGCCCCCCCTAAACACCCTTTCAAAAAAAAAAAAATCACAGAACAAACACTGAAACTCTGTGCCTGAAATAATGTCTGATTGTGAAGGAGCAAAGGCAATAGGATGTAGATTCCCAAACACTGATCCTTAGTGCTTCACTAAATAAAACAATTACTAGCAGCCTCTTATTCCAAAAGATCAGTCAAATAACTTAGATGAACTAAGAAATGTAGGAGATACATTAAACATTCTTATGCTGTATATGTATAAACATGTGCCCATCTCCTAATTTAAGGGCTTTAGTTCTGTTGAAAATGAACTCACAATCTTCTAGGACAAACTGTCCTTCACTTCATCTAAAGCCTGCCATTAAATTCAAAGGCAGGGAGGCTGATCTTTAATGACATTCATCTATTTATATCTCACTTCTTAAATAACTGTAGAAATCTCTTTTCAGTGTGAACGGACTACAGAATATTTGTAAATGCATGCGGGCAATACAATGCACAATTTTGTTCTGTGCTTTCTAGAAGTGCCATCCTCTCAGGTGGAATTACCAGGATTAATTTAAGGACCATTAAAGGACAAAGCCCTTCTTAAAAATGGAACCAGACCAATTTATCTCTTGGTTGCCAAGAAATGCATTTAGGAAAAAATCAGCTACTTTGCATTTTGAACATGAGATAATTTAGTAATGTCAACATGCAGCAAAATGGACTCGAGTGTTAAAGTGACTCTGCCAGGGTGTAATTAAGGCTCATGTCTTGAAGGTTATAAAGCAGAGTTACCTGTGCTCCACTGGGGTTGACTCCACTACACTGGCTAATTATTTTTTTAGGAATAATGGCAAACCATGTCAGACATCTTGCTGCTGATTTAATAACATTAAGCTTCTAGGAGACAACCCCTACCTTTCAGTTAAATCTAAAATAGCAAACAGGGCATTTAAAGAAGGGACAGAAAAATCCTGGCTGCTCCCCTTTCCTCACACAAATACCTCAAAGCACATCACAATCTACAAAACATCAAAGAATCAGTTTGAAGAAGTTTAAATGCACATCCAGACAGGAAAACATAATGAAAATTGCACAGATCTTTTACTAAATTTCCCAGGTTTTATTTGAACTATCTTGGAGGCTTTTTGCTTGAGTTTATTATTCATTGTTTAAATTCTTTGGGGAAGTTTTTCCCAATTGCTGTAATCATCTGTGTTAGCTCTTCCATCCCCACTAAACCCTTTCTAATACAGCTTGATCAGACTCAGGGAAAGCAATTCAGCTGCTGCTCTGCACAGAAGCAACACAAGGCAGTAAAATAGTTCCCTTTTATGCATTTCTGAAAATAGTCTTTTATTTAACTCCTGAAACTTATCCATCTGAAAGGTTATCCATTATCTCCTTACAGGAACTTCTGGATTTTTTTTTTTCCTGAGGGTCTGGAAAGAATTTAGAAACTACCAGTGTTGCATCCATGTGGGGAGTTAAAATTATTCTCTCAAATATGCTTTGATGCAACTTTAACACCTAATTTCATTTCTTTCATGATGTCCTAACACCAACACAAACTGGTTTCCTCATTTAATCCACCTCTCTTCAGCATTAGTTTCCTCTGTAAATTTTAACATCTTTTTGTTCATGCTGTATCCTGACTCTTGAAAGATTGAATGAGATGCAATAATAATTCTTGGGATACATTTCTGGAATTGTTTGTCACATTAGCAGTTGACTGTTCTGATGTTTTGAGGGGTTTTTTTCAGGTTAAAAAGTAATTAGAAAACTGAAGAAAAATTAGCTCTCTCCTGACAATTCACTTGATCAAAAAAAAAATCCAAATTTATTATCTGAACTAGTGAACCATAACAAAAAAATTCTACTAGAACAGAAAGGCATGGTTTTCATACTAGCTATAATTTTCCAATAAAAACCTTACAGCACAGTAAAGATTAGATCTGGTTGGAAACAGGAATTTTCCCCATCATCTTCTCTTTTTTTATTTTTTAATTAAGATATGAACTCTTCATCCAAACCCCAACCATTCAATTTTCAACAGAGAGGACCTTGATGATGCTGCTGGGAAGGCTGACAAGAGCTGAAATTTTCCATTGGATATAGACAAGATTTTGTCAAAAAGGAAATGTTATTTAATAGTTCAAAGAATTCCATCTAGTTTAGCTTATCTGTTGTTTTTTCAATTTTTTTTGGTTTATTTCAGCTCTGTCATTTTTTGACACACCAACACCCAGCCCTGCCTTTGTTCCTTTATTCCCTGCCACTCTTGATTTGGGTATATTTGAAATAATTTCTTGTTTATCTTTCCATCTTCAGCTGTTTGCTCTTCAAATTCCCTTCTTAGTCTTGCTTGACTTTTTCCTGTAATGGTTTGTTCTTTCTGTAGGATCCATTCGGGCAGGATTTCCATTTTCTCTGTTTGGCTTGGATAACCCCTTAAACTGCACCAGCCGACCAAAAATCTGTGCTGCTGATTGAGCAATTAAGATTCTTTAGGCACGTTAATGAAAGGACACTGACAAGTGACTGAGCTATATATAATCATGGCCTTTTAGAACACCAGAAAATAAATTCTCTAATACCAGGTCTTTTAGACCCCATTAGAGAGCACAGCCTGTGAGGCAGCCTGAGCATTTCATCAGGTCGGCCAGGTCTGAGCTGGCTTTTGATGAGCTCCTCATTGCCATACATGAACTTTCCAGATGAGATTCGCTGCCTGATTATTTCCCTGGGGGATGGGAAGAGCACAGCCCTAATTAGCAATCTACTTTGATATGAAATAAATATTAATTGCCTTTTCTAATCTGAAGGTGTCCACAACCCTTGCCTTTTACTATTAACAAGAACCCCTTTTTTCTTTTTTTTTTTTTAAATACTGAGATGTTTGTTGTCCTTTTACATTTAAATAGGTCTTAAACTTGCTCAGGCAAGTTTAAGGACTATTTAAATATAAACTATCTCATAGTTATTTAAATATTAACTATCTAAAGATAAACTATTCAAATATGAACTATCTCATAGTTACAGGTTTGGTTTGTGCTATTATTTAAATATAAACTATCTAAATATAAACTATTCAAATATGAACTATCTCATAGTTACAGGTTTGGTTTGTGCTATTCTTGCAAAAACACTTGGAGTTTTAATTCAATTTTATGATTTCTAGAAAAATCTGTGGGATTATATTGCTGAAATATCAGCCACATATAAACGTTCACCTAAATTCTTTGCACAAACAAGTATAGATAATAAAGACAATATCTATTTTATAGTATTTAAATACTATTATTATTAAAATATTAAAAGACTACTATATTTATCAAAATATTAAAGGAATACTATATTTATTAAAATATTAAAGGAATATGGACTTACCCCTGCAAAAGTATCTACCTGGAATTAAGCTAACAAGAGACTCCTGCAAATATTTCAGGGATAAAGCACCAAATACAAGGAAGTCAAAGAGGTGGCTCTCCACAAAAGCAATTAGAAGTTATCAATGCAGAGGAATGATTAATAATGAGGTTGGAAAACAAGGCATGGGAGTCCTGAGTGTGAGGAACGGGGGTGGAAGCAGAAAAACAGAGAGGAAATGAGAATTCTCCTTTCCAGTCAGCGCTGGATTTTCCTCAAGCAAACCTTCTTTATTCTGCACCACATTTTGCTTTGAAAAAACAGCAAAGCAGTTTTCTTACAAACATCCACAGGAATCATCTTCCTGTGAGAAAGCTCAGGAATACAATGTAATTTTTACAGCCTTTCCTCTTCAGCAAGAGAGCAATGGCAACCTGGCAGAAATAAGAAGCAGGCACGAAAGCCTAGAGAGGATTTTTTTTCTTATTATCACACCATCGCATCTGAAATAATTCCAGGATTCCAGCCAAGATCTTTGACACAAGTATTTGTAATGTTGAGCTGAAATACCAACCCAAAATGCAGCCAAGCACTGTTTGCTAAGACAGAAATCCTCCTGCAGGGTTTCTAGATTTATGTGTCTTCAGGAGATTGGGGGGAAAAAAAAGAAATCCTGAAGTTTTTCTGAACTGATACAGCTTCAGGATTAAGGGTGATCTGTAGACAAAACATTTTGCAAGGCTTTTTATCCCTGCCATGGGAGACATTTCACTTGAATGTTCTATTTCTGGAGCAACGGGGGATTTTTAAGTTTGCTAAAACAACTGAACACATTCTTCAAAACAATACAGTGGGTCCTTCTTGTGAGAGCAAAGCTAATCAAACACACATCCTGTGCTATTGATGTCAGCCAGCTGCTCGTGGCACTACTGGAGTCTCTGCTTTTAGGCCAACAGGACTATTATGGACTGTTTCCTCCATCTGTTCTCAAAGCAAATGCCAAGATGGTCAAGGTGTCGGAACATCCCACTGAAAACTACATCAAAGGAGTGACCTGAGCTGCTGTGCCAGGACTGGCCTCTTTGCAGAGGCAAAATCTGTAGAAATAAATACAACAGCAAATCTAGAAAATATAAGATAATTCAACAGGAACAGCCCTGGATGGGCTTTGAGGGCTCCAAAAGCCCAAAATATCAAAAAGTGTTATTAAGAAAATATATAATGTGATCCTACCTGGCTGCAGCCACTCCTTGTAACCTGAGAATAAAGATTTCCTTAACACAGAAAGAGAGGAGAGAGCTGGAAGGAAAGGATTTACAGGATGGGTGAGTGAGGTGACTCAGGCTCTGAGAGGCTGGAAAAGGGAACAGGAGAGGAATGGGAAAGGAGGAGGTGATTGACATGGACACAGTGCGAGGAACTAAGGAAGGTGTTGGCAAAGAGCACGCTTTGGTGGAAGCAAAACCACTTCCCACAAAACCGAGTGTGGGGTTTGGGTAAAATCTCCCTTGGGAGCTGCATCATTTGTCTACAGACTGGGAGGAATGGGATTCAAAAAGAACAAGCACCTGGCAGACAGAAGCCAGGTAAGGGTGCTCAGGTGTCCTTGGTCTCTGAGCTCCTCTCAGCTGTGGGATCTCAGCTGCCTGGAGGCACCAGAGCAGGAGAGTGTCCGGTTTTGGGCTGTTTGAAGGGCCTGGAAAGGCCCGGAGTGGCCTTGGGCAGCCCGCGTATCAAAGGACGAGAAGAGGCTTCAGTTCTTCTTTCGGTTTTTATGTTTATTAATTGTTTATCTAAAAGATTTTCTTTCGGCCCGACAGAGCTCTGCTCAGCAGCCAGCCATGAGCACACTGTGCTGCCCTCCGGACAGCCACCTATCTTTATACCCATTGTTACGTGTACAATATTTATCATTTTTCCCCAATACCATTTATTCTTATTGCCCAGTGCACTTTTAGTAATGACCAATCCTAAAGTGCCACCATCACCATAGAAGATGGAGGAGAAGAAGAAGAAGAAGAAGAAGAAGGACAGGACACGCCCCAATTCCTCCATCTTACTTCTCTAAACCCCCCTGTACAGAAATCCTAAACCCTGTGTTTCACCCTCTAATTAACTAATCCCTTCACCATTCACCCCGGTGAAATCCTCCTATCCTCATACAGGTGTCGTCTCCTGTGTAGGATCAAAGTCCAGCCACCAGACACTTCTGGAACATTCCAGGACTCCCGAGCCCCCCAAGGGTGCTCTCGGTGGTGCTGAGATCCCACAGGAGAGCAGAGGGCTCTGCAGGCAGAGCTCAGCTCAGCTCTGAGTTCTCGGCTTCCCCCTCTAGGAAATGGGAGCTGGGCAGGTCCTGGCTGGGGTTTGCTCCCTGGGGAGCCCAGCCAGCCCAGGCAAAGCTCTCAGAGCCCATCACACCTTCCTTAAAATCCAGATGTTTGCTGCAGCTGCCTGCTGGACGTGTCTGAGGCTGAGCCAGCCCTCCCAAGCAGGATTTCACTGCCATGGGAGGAGGCACCTGGAGGACAGGGGGCAGCTAAGGGGAGAAGAGCAGCTGCCTTTGGCAAAAGCACACACCACCACATCACTCCCACTCCACCAGAGAGGGCAAAACAGCAAATCCAAATGTGTGGGACTGTCCATCTCTCCCACCTGCCTTCCTTTCCCTCCCTGTGCTGTAGGAGCAGGATCCAGTCCCTGACACCTCATCAGGGGTGGCAAAATTCAATTTGATCAGTGCTGCCAAAAGACCTGGATGAATTCTGGCCTGCTGTGCCCAAAAAAGAGTTTGAACTCGTTACAAATTCTAGGCAAGACTCGAAGTTATCAGTGAGATTTTTTTTCTACAGCAACAGTCAGAAAAGCCTGTGGATTCCAAGCTTCCATTTCCATGTAAAGCACCACATCTCCCTGCCTGACCGACCAGGCTATTATGATTTGTGTATTAAAGCCTTGTGTTTTCCACCTATCGAGTGCATAAACAACAGTTTAACCTTTATCCCAAGGCATGTACACCCCTTTACTCCCAGAAAAATGAATTCATGTTTAGCAGTCAAATCAGTATCAACCTGACCTTTAAACACATCAGTGTTTCTTGGAAAAATATTATGGCTGGGATGCCTGCTGTGGTAAACAATATTAGCTGCTCCAACCCATGGCTGAGCCATGCTGTGAGGAGCCTTATCAAAATAAGGGGGTGAAACCCAGCAGGGACTGCAGATCTTCTGACAAACTCCACAGGATATGAAGAACAATGTAAATGTAACAGTACTGGCAGATATATTTCTATATTACTGTTCCAGAGATAACAGCTAAGGTGAATCATTTCCCACCACCTACAGCACTGAATTATTTCAAATTCTGAAGGGACCATATTTATTTCATTGGTAGGTAGCAATTTACTTAGCTGAAGATCATTATATTTATGTGTCTGTGAAATCCTCACAATAATTATATATTTGAGCTGTCTCAGAAGTGCTATATATATTCTCATTAGTCATGTACTTCCAAGGATATTATCATTTTTTTTTCCTTCAACAACCTTTGCAATCCGAGTGTGAAGTACTGCACTGCACATGAACCTCAATTCTTATAGTTTTCTTAAACTCCAGTTTAATCAAACAGCAGGGTGGCCTATATTCAAATGCAAATGCTAAGCGTGCTATGAAATATCTTCATTCCCTTAAATGACTGCACTGTGGAGCTTATTTAAAACAGACCACACTGTGCAACAAAACAGAGGAGGACATGGGAAAAAAGTCCCCTGTTTGATATTACTTTTGCCAGACTTCTCCAAAAAAGGTCATGAAAATGTTTAGAGCAGGGTAAGGAGATGAAGGCGAGGGGGTTTCTGTCGTTGCAGTCCCGGCTGTGCCAAGCAGTCAATTCCACCCCGTGGGTGGAGAGAGCTCCATTTGTTTTCTTCAATGCACTTCGCGAGTCTCATGTGAAAAATATTTTGAAAACACAAAACGTTGCAAGGCTCTAAATGCAAATGGCAGCCCATGGAGCCAGAGATTAATAATCCAAGGAGGATCAGTACACAGTGACATTAAAACTTGCAGCCCTCAGACCTGCAGGAGAAGATCGTGCTGTCCTTCACACCAGCCTGTGACCCTCCTCAGTGCTCCTGCAGGATCACCAGCTCAGGTTTTCCCTCTCCTTTTTAATGCAAAACAGAGTGAGGTGCCAGGCTGGCACCCCTGGAGGTGGATGCTGGTGGTTCATGTAAACACTCCATCCTTCTGCAGAAAGGCTGAGCCAAAGAAACCCAAGAGCTTTAAAAATATTAATCCCTCACATCACTACTGGCATTCTGTCCAGGTTCTTATTTATTTGAACACCTTCCACCAGCAATAAGGAAATGGCCTCAGTATTTTCCTTTGCCATTCTTGCCAAAATCAGAGAGATTTCAGTTTCTTTCTCCTTTTAGAAAATAACTGAGTAGAAAAAGATTTAATGTCAGACTTGTTTTGATACACCAGGTCATATCAATTACTCACTAGCCTTAGACCTGCCAAAATGACAAGTTACAGCTAAAGTCAACAAGCAGCACAGGTAGAAGATTTGCCATTACATCTCATGGATGGAGTGCAGGAACAAATCAGCCACAGCCACCTTAACACTGTGATATTCCAGCAGCAATGCACTGCAACTACCAAAATCTGCAAAGAAAAGGGCAGAGGCTAAATTCTGTTTCAGGCTGTGCGAGCACAGGTTAAAACAAAGAGAAACAATTCTCACTCTTTTTGCTGGTTTGGGAAATGGAGCAGTGAGGGAGATGCTGAGGAACATCAGTTCCTCCTATCATCAACCCATTTCTGCAGCAACCTTCACTCTTCCCTTTGGCCAGTACCTTTGTGCAAGGAATGAAAACTAAACCCCCATCCTATTGTTAAAAGAAATGTTTCAGTTCAGATCACTGAAGAATCAATTTAGAAAGCAAAAGTACAAAGTTTCCTGGAGAACACCTGCACAGTAAACAAAAATCAAGCAGTAACTTTGAGGAGCTCACTGCACCTCTCACCCTACATATTTATTTATATCTATGCTACAAACCCATGACACTCTTGACTTTGCTGGGGATGATTCTAAGTAGTTCAGTTGCACACAGGATCTACCATTTCTCTTCAGGTGAGCACCTATTTCTACCTATAGAAATGTATTTATTTATTTATTTAGACCCTCCATGGTTGTGGAAGCAAGCACTGAGCAAATGTAAATAAGCATGGCTTGGGAAACAGACAGACTCACTGTGAAATCCCCCCACAGCAAATTAATCAGCCTAAAAGACTCTCACAGTTTGAAATTGGGCTTCCTAATCTATGATGGCTGCCACATTTAGCTTATGATGATATAAAATAAACATCACACCTTTAAACTTTTCCCAGGGCTGATAAATCAGCAAGGAGGGGATGACTCTCATGAGAGGATCATGCCTGTGGTTAGCAGAGTCCCACAGATACACAAGAGATGCAATTATGCTGGAATAGCCAATTCTAGAGCTCTGACATGGCTTATTATTTGACTAGCAAACAAGGAATTTCTTCAACTTAATTGCAGCCTAGCTATTCTAATGCTGATCTTTTTCATCCTTATTTTCCTTTAACTATGGCCTTCACAGAATTTTGTTTTATTTAAATTCTTTGGTTGTTGATGTGCCCATATCTTGGATATGTTTCATACCTGCTACAGATATGCACAGCTTCTGAGTAAGTGCAGTTGCTGATAAGATTCACCCCCATCACAGCTCACTTGTTAGAAATTTGTGATTCAGAGTAAAGGAATTTGCAGCATTAATTTCAGCCATGCAGGTTCTTAACTGTGGCAGTGCAACGAATACATTCCTGACACACTTGGTGCAATGTTTACCTTTGGAAGCATCAGATGATATTGTGCCTTGTGCCACAGTGTATGTGAGTGTGATAAGGAATTTATAACTGCAGGAGGCAGCACTAAACACGCATCAGGAATTATCCTGATGCTCTGTGTGCGTGAGGGGAGCTGGGCCCTGCCAGGGGTGAGGATCTGCAGGTGCTGACCACCACCTCAGCCACGCACCAAGGACACAAACTCGTCCTGCCTGAAGCCATTTCCATCCCCTGCAAGGTAACCCTTCCATCACCCTAAACACGAGGAACAAATGATTTTCACTAATTAACAAACAGCCTTGGCACAGGGCCCAGCCCCGACTGCTCCAGTGCCGGCTGGAAGGAGCACGGCAGAGCAACTGCTCTGGCAGGTTTGGGACCTGAAAGGTCAAGTAATTACCAGCCCTTCGGAGGCATAAACTGCCTTTAAAGCCAGCAGAGCAAGCAAAAACTATTAGGAGATTCATCCAACATTTATCTTTTAACTTGTTATCTCCGATACACAAACTCATTCTTATACTGTTTGCATTGTGGTGCATAAAATATTAAAATTAAAAGGCTTAGGGACTTCTGAGGGGAAAAAAGAGTGTAAAACTATTTTAGATTCAGAAGCATTTCATCAATATGGAGTGTATTTGCATACTGGAATCAGAGAGTCCTGATTATGCATGTTTATTGATTTTGGCTTTGTTTTGATTAATGATAAAACTATGATCCTTCTTGTAAGGTAGCAGAGCTTGAGGGAGCTCAGTGCAATACAAATGTTTTGTATTTTAAGAAATCCTATTTATGCAAATAAGAGCACATTCACATGCATTTTGCTCAAGCATGGTTGTAACAAAGCTCTCCAAACATTCTCTTTTATACTCTGGATAATTTGGGGAGGCATGTTTAATACAAAAATGCCGCATAACAATTACTTTTTTCTTCATTATGAATGGCTCCCATTATATCACCTTGGACAAAAGAACAAGCTTCAATTCCCACTGAGCCTAATTTATTATCACAGCCAAAGATATTGTTTTGTGTCAGAGTGAATGCAATATTTCTAGAAATGGACTGCAAAAATCCTGCTGGGGGAAGTTCAAGGGGACTAGGGAGAAGTGAAAAACAAAAAACAATCTGGAGCTGGCTGGAAAAGTTTTTGCATTTCTGGAAAAGCAATGTTGGCATGTTTGCCTCCAGTCCAGAAAGGGGGAGAGAGGCTTCCACCAGATAAAGCAGCTGTAGATACTCATTATCAGAGTGCAAAGAAAATGTGAGGACAGACTCCCAATGTGTCATGTCCTGAGGACATCAAGAGTTGTGACAGATTCTATTCCTGCCTTAGTTACCAGCATTTAGACCATCCACTGGGCAGTGGACTGAAATGATTCTGAATTTATCCAACCAGACATCTGCACATCAAGACAAATAAAATTATCAGTTGGCCTGTGTTCTGACACATGAATTATCTCACAAATCTCAGCAGGATCTTTGCCTGTATGACAGCTGCCATATTGGCCTCTGATATCTGCTTTGGCAGCAAGGTCAGAATCTGGAGTCTGAACAGAAGAGCAACCTGAGAATAAGCGAGGGAGTGGAGGTGAGGAAAATCCTCCTCCTTAAGTTATAACTCCCAAACACTCTTTTTTGACAACTTAGTAGTCCAAAGGTGTGTTGTAGGAGAAGGATACGGAACAAAAGCGTCCATGTCTGCAAGCAAGGCTGACCCATCTGCTCAGAGACCTTCTGACAGCTTCTTTCTGAAGGACAGTGGGGTTGGTTTGCCTCCTGTGGGCTGTGGGGGCTGGAGACAACAGAACACCAAGAGAATACCAAGAGAACACCAATGGAACACCAAGAGAACACCAATGGAACACCAAGAGAACACCAATGGAACACCAAGAGAACACCAAGAGAACACCAAGAGAACACCAATGGAACACCAAGAGAACACCAAGAGAACACCAAGAGAACACCAATGGAACACCAAGAGAACACCATGAGAACACCAATGGAACACCAAGAGAACACCAAGAGAACACCAAGAGAACACCAATGGAACACCAATGGAACACCAAGAGAACACCAATGGAACACCAAGAGAACACCAAGAGAACACCAATGGAATACCAAGAGAACACCAATGGAACACCAATGGAACACCAATGGAACACCAAGAGAACACCAACAGAGCACCACCAGAACACCACCCTTCCTGTCATCTTCTGCTGACTCTGTCTGTGCTTCCACAGCAGTTCAGAGCTGCTCCATGCTGCAGGAAATCTGGTTTAATCCCTCCTGTGTGTTTGGAGAGAGACCCAGTCCAGCTCAGAGGGAAGAGGAGGGGTCAGCTGCACAGCAAGGAAAGGTCAGGCTGCCTCACCACCATGCCTGCAGCTGAAGGACTGCGTTTCTCTTGGAAATTTGGGCTCTTAATGTCTTCACTGGTTAACAACCCCTCTTCTACTTCAAGGACTTTGGTACATGAAATAGATGAGATGTTCACCCTCCTCTTCCAGCTCCAGCTGCTGGGAACTTTTCTCCAGTTTCAGGAGAAATGGCTTTGCCCACAGAAAGCCTTTGCTGGCCAGCACTGACAGAACGAGCATTCCCAGGCTGCAGGGCTCCACTGGGGTCCCCTGTGGAATTCCCAGGTCAGGAATGAGAGTCAGGACAGACTGGGGAGATCCCGGCTATTTCCTGAGCACAGGGCACAGGAACTGCTGCTTCCCTCCCAGGTGCTCTGCAAGAAGGGATCAGCCAAGCCATGAAGGCACACACACATTTCTGCCCCCCAAAAAACCCAAGTTTCACTTGTTTTTCAACTCACTTGAAAAGGCAAATATGGTTTGAAATTTCAAATTTTGTAAGGAATTATTTAACCCAAAGGCTAAAGCTGTTTTATATTTAAGACTGAATTCAGCTTGAAGCATAAAGAAAACTCTAGCATAAATTAGCACATATTGAAAACTTGATGCTAGAGAAATAAAACGTTGGTTTAAATCCAAGTAGTAAACCAAAAAACCAATTTTTTGAATTTGCTGGATACTGTTGGTGATTAAATAAGTAATCAGATCATAGGCTCTCTGAGACAAAATAAAATAAATAAGTATTGAAAAACCTTTGAACTTTGTAAGCATCAAACCCCATGAGATATCTCTATTTATGCTGGAATCAAGTTGTTGCATATCCCTGACATAATTTGAGAGCTCACTGATATCAGTATAAATCTGATAATTCAACTCCCAACTGTAGCTCTTCCACTGATATAACACATATTAAAATCAAGCTGTTCTACACATCTGCCCTCCTATGGAACCAAGCTGCACTGCAGGTCACAAAAGAGTTGGAAGATCAAATGTTCATTTTCGTCTCAATGATGGCACATTTAATTCAGAATGAAAATTAACATCCCACATGCACTGAAAGTCTTCATAGCAATGATGTAAAGCTGGAAGTGTGGAGATTAACACCAGGAACAAAGATAGGATTAGGCATTTTTGATGGAAAATATTGTTCTTCTGCATCAACAGTCTCCCCCTCCAGTCCTCTTTCTTTTTTAAGTCTTTAAACCTGGTGCTTAACTTGGCCTATGAAATATTCTGCAATATGTTGGTCAGGCTGGGTTTTAATTTCAACTCAACTGAAGAAGCATTGTTTAAAAGAATCAGTATATCCCAGGGGAATCAGGAAATTACACTTTATTTACTGGGTTTGCCTTTCCCATAAGCAGACAGAGCCATATAGCATCTGATTTCCCAGTGAGGGGAGACACAGCTTGAAAAGGAGCCCTGCCCATGAGCACTGGGCATTGATTAATTAAGCAATAAGATGAGGAGGGTCACTCAGGGTCATTAGTGCATGCCTCCAATGCCACTGCAGTGTCTGGTTAATACCATAGGGTCTGAGCCCACAACAGTTTACATCTGGGCACAGGACTGGGCACTTGTGCTGCTCTGTTTGCACGTTAACATTGCCATTTGTAGGTGCTGGAATGCACCAGGCAGCCTAAACACAACCTTCCTTTTTGGGGGTGAGAGAGGGACAGGAGACCTGCATCTTCAATCTGTTTTCATGGAATTGTTTCTGTTACAAAATCTGTCATTCCATGGACTATTGAAAATGACCACAGACATATTGCTATTACAGTAGTCTCTGTGAGCACTGTTTCTACAGATCCCACAGCAAGGAATTAAAAGAAAAGGAATTCAAATTCCTAAGATTTTCTAAACTGGTTCAGGCAACCTGGAAAACCACCACGCTCTACCTGGACTGCCAGAGCTGCTGCATTTTGTTTGCAGCAGTTAAACACTGGCCTTGTGAGAAAGCACAGGGTTTTCCCTGGTTCAGAGGGCTGGCACTCACCTGTGAGCAGGCATTCCTGAATTCCTGAGATCCGGTCCTTGCAGTCCCAGAGGTCTCCTCCGAGCACTTCTTTCCTTCTGTTTGAATTAAACTTACCTGTTTCAAAGTACATTTTTTCTGTACACCACATTTCAAAAATGACAATTTGAAATTTTTCACTTTCAGGTGAATATACTGAAGGATAACAAGCTTGACCAGACAAGAGGTAACATGATCTTCATGAAAGCAGCTGAACAAATCATAAATTGGGTTTTACTGGTTCACTTGCACCCACTATGGCTAAACACCCAATTTAAGGTCAGTTGTGATTGCTTCCCTGTTGAACGGATTTCCCTTTAATTAGATATTCCACAGACAATGTTTTAACATCTAGGTATTTTATTACTTTGTTGGGGAAGCAGGAATAAACCAAGAAATTTGGGATGAGGCAGCTCTGTATAGTTCTTTCCCATTCCAGAGTGGAATGGGGGTCTGTCCTTGCCATCTACTGCTCTTTAGATAAGATATCAGCAGCAGGAGAGTCTTAAGGAAAATTAATAATAATAATAGTAATGATGATGATGATGATGATGATGATGATAATAATAATAATAATAATAATAATAGTGTACTGTGGCTTGAAGATAGAGATGCCTAAGAAGTTTCTATTTAATTTCAGAAATTTCATTTCTTGCCAACCAGCGTGGCCAGTGTATCAACATAAAAATTTCCATTAGATACAGGCCTGGCTGTACTCTTGGTTCAACATCAGCACCACCACAGTAACACCAATATTTTCCTCAGTTAGGGAAATGTTATACCTCTAAAAGAGTATTTAAAGAAGCTTACATCTGTAAAAGAGTATTTAAAGAAGCTTAATATCATCCACACATGAACTCTATCACTGTAAATAAATGGGCATCATCTTTGGGCTTAGGCAGAGCTGGGACAGAATTGTCACTGTGTAACTGTGCAGCACAGGGAAGGAAATGGACTCACCTCCAGGGCCACATCCCCATCAAGTTTCTTCACTCTAACCTTGAGAGCACAAGCTAAGCAACAACATTTCAGCTACATGGAGTGATTAGATTATGAGCACAGTGATTAGATTAACAGCAGATGACTTGCAAGTCAAACTGCTGCATCCCCACTGAATTAGCAGCTCCAGCAGCAGCAGAGCTCCCCCTTGCAGTGCTCCCCACAGCCCCAGCTTTAAGGACTTCTTTAAGGCTTTGGACACCAAGTAAACAAAAGACAAAATTTCCATTTTGCCTCCAACTGAACCAAAGCCAGTGTGCTCTCATAGAACCAGGGTCTCTAATGACTGCGAACGGCTTTTCATTGGTCACAACACCTCACAAGTGACACAGCTGTCAAAGGGGACATCCAGCTTACCAGGGGCATCACAGGTTGGGCTTTGAGTGAGATCATCTCCTCACATCTCCTTCTCAGCAAGCAGGATGCAAAGAAGGCAGAGAAAACCAAGCAGAGTTTAAAGCAGTGAACACAACACTGCAGGCACAGGCACAGACTGTGTCTGTCACCCAGCACAGCTCCAGAGGCCACCTGAGAACCAAGGGGCTTAAGATGGGCATGGAAACAGCTGAAAAAGCAAAGTGGCAAAGGTGTTACTCTTCAGCTCAGCTCTGGAATCACAGAATGTCTGTCGGATCTCAGGATCTCAGTCCTGAGGTGCTGAGCCACCGAGACCACCTTGGGGGGCTCGGGAGTCCTGGAATGTTCCAGAAGTGTCTGGTGGCTGGACTTTGACCCTACACGGGAGACGACACCTGTATGAGGACAGGAGGATTTCACCGGGGTGAATGGTGAAGGGATTGGTTAATTAGAGAGTGAAACACAGGGTTTAGGATTTCTGTACAGGGGGGTTTAGAGAAGTAAGATGGAGGAATTGGGGCGTGTCCTGTCCTTCTTCTTCTTCTTCTTCTCCTCCATCTTCTTTGGCCATGGTGGCACCTTTGGATTGGTTATTACTGAGAGTGCACCGAGTAATAAGAATAAATGGTATTGGAGAAAAATGATAAATATTGTACACGTAACAATGGGTATAAAGATAGGTGGCTGCCCCAGAGGGCAGACAGTGTGCCCATGGCTGACTGCTGAGCAGATCTCTGTTCGGCTGAAAGAAAATCTTTTAGATAAACAATTAATAAACATAAAAACCGAAAGAAGAACTGAAGCCTCTTCTCGTCCTTCGATACGCGGGCTGCCCCAAGGGCACCTCGGGCCTTTCCAGGCCCCTCAAACAGCCGACATAACCCGGCAAATGTCCTGAGCTGGAAGGTCCCACAGGATCCTCAGTGCAGCTCCTGGCCCTGCACAGCCACCCCACCATCCCACCCTGGGCCTGGCAGTGCTGGCCAAACCCTCCTGGAGCTGTGCAGCCCTGGGGCTGTGCCCATTCCCTGGGGAGCCTGCTCAGCCCTCTGGTTTGACTTTTTAAAATTGATTTTGTTTCAGTTCTGTGAATTTAAGTAACACACTGAAACTCTTTTAAATTAACACAAAAAAGATTTCCTAAAAATGCTGCACAGGCAGTCCCTACATTGATGCATGCCCAGGAGAAAAAACAGAGGACACCAATACTCCTTGGAAAGGACTGGAGGATGAGGCTGCTGTTCCTGTAAAGAGGGTGTTTGGGTTTGATTTTTTAAATATAACAATGCACAAAAGAAGTCCATCCTTATCAGCAGCACTTAGAACAGTATTTGGCTGATTTAACCCACAGTGTGATCATTCTGCTGAGCCCACCTACACCCACCTGATCCCAAAGAACTCCCAGCCAAGAGCACTGTCCTGCACTGACCCGAAAACTTCAGGGGAGTCATCAGCCTTATTTCAATTTCTTCCATTCCCAAAGAAACAAACAAAAGAAAATGCATGTTCAAAACTGTTTTAACTCAACAGGACCTTCCTCACAGACACAGTATTATCACAAGAGTAAACAAACTGATGGTTTCTATCCAAAGTACACAAATTTATCTGAGGAATTCATTATTCATTTCCAAATTCAGTGTCTCCTGTTATTTACCCAAGAAACACTGGCAGAGCATGAGATGTGTGGGAATCACCTGCTTTATTCAACCCACCACAGTTTATTTCAGTTTATAAGGGATTCATGATCTCTTCACTTTCTCCTCTGCAATCTTTATTAGAATACAGTTGAAAATATGCAATAATCCACAGGTACATTTTTTTTCTTTTTTTAAAGCCACATTTTAACCAAAAATGGGAAGAAAAAAAAAGAAAAAGGGGGGAAAAAGAAATCTGGAGTGTTTCTATTGGTATCTTAAGGCATAACAAACTCCAGCAATTTATTTCACCACATCCAGTTGTAATGCTAAACCACAGATAAACATTACTAATGGAACAAGAATGTGTTCCTTCCTTCTGATGGAGGTCCAAAATTGCCCTTTGGAGTTTGCCAAGCAGCATGGGGCACTTCATTCACCATGTGATTGGCACACACTTCAGTTCTGAATCAGTCTGGGGATGAAACTGTTGGCTAAAGCTCTGGAAATTCTGACTCTGGAGCTGTCAGGCAGGCTGTCTTGACTTTGAGAAAATGCAATTCTTTTTAATAGCACTATGTTACTTGGCTTTTTATTTGGTTTTACATTGTTCATTGATGTTTTGGATTTTGATGTATTGTGTAGCACCCCAAGAACTCTAAGAGGGGGGACTCCATTAAAAAAATGAGTTTATTATTTCAACATGTGCTAATAAACATGCTACACGTTTGGGGAATCTAATCCCATCTATTTTGATGGCACACAAAAAGGCCCTCAGCCACTGCCTGCTGATAGCAAAAAATGCATCTGTTCACTGAAAGGCAGAAATGTCATTTTGTAACTGAGCTCATGTTCAAGGCAGCTCTTACAATGCAGGGAATTCGAAGGGTCAAGGGTTTATTTTTCCATTTATCTTGTAAAAAAAGGAAATTATCTCATAAACTTATGATTTTTTTTAGTCAACATTATTTTGCATAGCAACAAGCTTATTTGTAGGATATTTCAAGACACATAGCTTAGCTTATTATTTTATTGATATTAATGGAAATGATCCAGAAGAGGAAAACACATCATCTGGAGGTCTGACTCGAGGTGTGACTCAACTGCCTGCCACATCCTAACACCAGTGAATATTCTGGGAGCAGAGTGCTTGGAGGACTGGGTTTGAATTATCTTCCTTGGGGACATGTAACTATAAAATCATGAGCTCTTTCTAAGATCCAGTCCACCCCAAACTCAAACCTCCATGCAGCCTTTCACTTCAGCTCAAGTTTTTTTCCCCCTTATAGCCATGAATCAAATTTTTGAGTGCACAAATGTTGTTCACAACACTCTTTCTTTTTTCACTTCTACAACTGCTGTGCTTTTACCAAACAGGACACTGATTTTGCACAGCTTCTTTTTTATCTGCTTTCTCTAATGGCTGCTCACCTGCCTGTCAGCCATGAAACCTTTCCGAAAGGTTTCTCTCTTGCCTGAGCACACAGGGCTTTGGCTCCCTGCTGTGGGAATCCCTCCAGGATCCAGGTCCATTGTGCTGCTGTGTCAGTACAGGTGCTGCCAGCTGCCTGAGGTACAGCCCTGCCACTGACTCAGAAGCTGAAGGAGCTTTTGTATCAAGATGAGGGGCACCCAGTATCAGGTAACACAAGCACAATCCCTGTCTGTGTTCCCCTAGCAGACATATGTCTAAAAAAAAGCACAATCCTGTTTTTCCTTATAACTGGGAAGGCCCTCAGCCCCATCCACTGCCCATGGCTGGGGGCACTGGGAGCACTGAGCTGCTGCTCAGAGGGAAGGGAGGGAGCTGGGGGTGCTCAGCCTGGAAAAAAAGAGATTCAGGGCTGCCCTCATCACTCTCTGCAGCTCCTGAAAGGTGCCTGTGCTCAGGTGGGCTTGGGCTCTTTCTCCAGGCAGCACTGACAGAACCAGAGGACACAGCCTCAAGCTGCACCAAGGGAAATTTAGGTTGGATATTAGGAAAAAAATGTTTTACAGAAAGGGTGATAAAGTTCTGGAATGGCTGCCCAGGGATGGCGGTGCTCCTCTTCTTTAAAGCTTTTCTAGAAATGCATGTATTCAGAGCAATGCAAGGTAATGAACTCTCAAGGTACTGCCAGGTGCATTTTACTCAATGTTTATTCCTCCACCATTGCTTTGAGTAGTGAACAGTTCACACGTGCTCGGTGGGTGTTCCAGAGGTGTTGGCTGGTGAAGATGTCTTGGGTGTCTCGGGTGTCTCGGGTGTCTGGGATGGCTTCAGGGCTGTCTCATCCTCAGTAGCAGGTGTGCTGGAGCGTTGCTGCTGGTCGCTGTGGCTCTGGCAGTGGTGTTTGGGGTAGCGCCTGTGACACTGCTCGTCATTTTCGGGGCTCTGACCCGACACAAACGTGCTCTGGTAGACGGTGACGAAGCCCTCGCGGCTGCTCCGGCCCGGCGCGCGAGACCACTCGAAGAAGTTATGGGAGTTCTGTCTCTGCTTCTCTGGATCCAACTTCCTCACGCCCATGCCCTACGGGAAAAACCAGGAAACTAAAATTCATGCAACCATATGACTTGCAGTCACAGCTTCACAGATGAATCTTGTAGCAGTCACTACCCCACTGGGAAGTGAACGAAGCTGTTACCACAGTGATTGCAAGAACTCACGGTCGACCTTTAGCAAGTTAAAAATAATATTGCCAGACTCGCCTGTATGAACATTTTTGGTTGCATATATAATGGGAAATCTGCTGACCTTCCACCTCTCAGAGCTAATAAACCACTTTTACTCTGCATTTCTGTAGCACACCAGCTACTCAAGGCTATTTAGCTACACTCGGCTAAATTAATCTTCAGAGGCACCCAAAGAAATAGGTTAATAATTCCAGGTTTGGATTGCAATAAAGAAACTGAGACAGACCATGAAATCTGAATCTTCAGTGCTATCCCTTGTGTGTCCAAACACAGAGAGACAGAGCCTGATTTTCACACTCCACAGCTCGCAGGAAATTTAGCTGGAATTATGGTTGATCGGTATCTGTACAACAATGAGACACTGCCCAAAGTGCACAGAAATTGAGGTTACTCAGTGAATAATGAATTCTAAAAAGTCTAGGCCTGACAGAGCCCAAAATCAGACAAACACTCTATATCACAATTCACTGATTCCTCCTTTACTCATTACCCTGTGAACTGCACTATTTCTTTTGCTGCCTGGAATAATACCAACAATCTAAGGGGAATGGAAGAACATGAAACTGTTGCCCACAGAGAAAAGCCCAAAAAAATTTAATTCTAGTCAAAGTTGAGGCTTCTGCAGCATAAATTTAAACAGGTGTATTGTAAAGAATCCAAAGAATTAGTTTTTGAGATATCTTGTGGGTATCCTATGGATTTTGCTTAAATTTATGATAAAGATGAGTCCGAATATTTGGGACCGCAAATTAGAAGTTCCTGAGATATCTACAAAAATTCATTGCAAGGCAAATCACTTAGAGCAGACTAATAGGACATTTAACTGGGTACAAAACCAAAACAGGAATATTAGAAAATATTAGAAAATGTCAGAGACCCAAATCATGGTTTTTTGCTTCTCTTTGAATCATACCATTCTCAATGACAGTCCCAGAGATGTTCCAGCCGTCTACTAATAAAAAGTGCATTTTTCTTTGCTATTTACATTTTTCTCTTCTCACAGTTTTAGCATAAATTTTCTCTTTTTTTTTTTCTTTTTTTCTTTTTTAGGGGACAGAAAAGATGCTGTGTTTAATCTCTGGCAGACCAATAGATCTGAAGTTGCTTGATTTGCCTCAGTGCTGGGTACTCACCAGGTCAAAATACTCGACTGCATTGCATATGTCATGTCTGTTGTCATGAGAAGAGAATGGGAAATTGTTGTTTCCTGCTTTCTGCAAAAAAAGAAATTAGAGCAAAAAAAGAAAGAATTTTAAACTCTGTTTGGAGTCTATTAGTCTTTGTTCTTATATTGTGAGATTACAGCTGCCTTTGTTCTAGCACAGAAGTCATATTCCTGTGTTAAATATTCACCTCAACATGATTTTATAGGGGTAATGTGGACTTTTAATTTTTTATTAATAAAATGACCAGGAGGATTTGCTGAATATATACATGATTAATATAAAAGTGCAAATTTTCAAGTAAGAAATTATACATTCTGTCTGCAAAGCAGCAAAATGCTAGATATATGTCAGGACTGCCTTGCTTGATTTAGAGTAGGCCTAGAGCTAATTAAAATAAACTACAAAAGGGACCTCAAAACTGAATTAGTCTGTGATTTATGCACTGAATGTCATGGACACTGCTTGTTGCAGGGGAAGTTGAAGAGGTATTAATTGCTTAACTAATTTATAATCTCATTCTTTAACATGGTGTTCATCCAGTCTCTAAATGAAACCAGAGTTTCAGAAGAAAAAAAAGACAACTGCAAAAAGTGCTATTTTAGAAACACTGAACATAGCTGACTTTCTAAATGTTATCAGTGCAATATCCCAAAGTTTTAATGTAACACAGTCTAAAAGAAGTGTTTCAAGAATAGGGGAACCTGAATGAGTTCTAAAGATCAGTGTGACTGGAGGCCTGATCCAGCAAGAAGATTCACCAGACACAAAATGTGCCTGCACAGGATCAGCTCCATGGTCAGATCTCAGGATAAATTGTTTACTAGGCAGATTCTCTTCCTTTTTTTAGGTATATTTACCAGTGGATAAAAGCTACCCTTTTCAGGCAGTGGCTAAGGCCAGATGTTCCACAGAAAGGTGGATGTAATATTAACACAGTGTATACTCATGTTACAGTATAATCTCCTTCTCATAGTCCCAAGCTTCCCTTTTAAATATTCCTTCCAAGCCCTTCATTTCTGCCCTTCACTATAGCAAAACCAGTGAAATGAACCCACTGTAATTGCTGTGCTTACAGAAAATAGAAAATGTTCTGTGCCCAAAGCAGATGGGTAAAGCAAAGCCCAGTGATGAGAAAATAAGGACATGAAAAGGTGCTTACAGCACTGCAACTTTTTAAATACTTGTGATTTTTAAAAAGACTGTATTTCCTTTCATCATAAAATTTTTTAACAAATCCCATTTTTAAAATGTTTGAAATGAGGAGCTTCTAACTTTTTAAGGATCAAAAAGAACACTCCTTTGTGTGAATATACTGAATTTCCAACATTCATTGCCAAACAGCTGATCAAATTTCCATTAAACCTTCTTTACACACGGGCTGTGGGCTGAGATTGATCATAATGTATTCGGTGTCTCAATAATAAACGAGAAAATCAGCAGTAATACAGCAGGACTCGGAGCTACTAAAATTATGAGTGAGTAACAGGGAAATATGTTTCTTCCGCAGCACAGGCAGCAATCACGGCATCCCCTGAGGCACAAAGTCTGCCAGCCCGCTGTGACTGCTCCGCTAACGACCCCGAGCGCTGCTCTTACTCACAATTTAGCGAGTGACAAGTCGCAAAAGAGCTCCGAAAATGGGCTGTGCTGCACAGGAACTCACCTGCACCCGAGCTTTGTACTGCAGCGGCATTCTGTGTTCCTGGCCCACAGCGGCTACGGAGTTCAGGACATGCTTTAGTGAAGAGCTTGTTACTGATTCCAGCTCGCCCAGCTCCAGTCCATCGTGAGTGAACTAGAAAATAATGAAGATTATGAGCCTTTAAAATAAAAGCCAACTGGAAAAAAAAAAAAAAAAGCCAACAACAACCAAACCCAAATAACAATTAAATCTGATCAGAAATGTGAGCATAATGGTATTTTCCCGTTTATTTTTTATTACTTGGATTGCAGCAGCACCTAGTGGCGTCTGGAAAAAATGAGGAGTCTCCCACACACACAGCACAAACCCTACCATAAAGACGTTCAAACGTAGATAAAACAACCAGACAAGAATTTTAGGAATCTTTAAGACGAGAATGTCCAGGAACTTTCTGAAAACTGTTTACACAGCAATAACCACCAAGGAAAACAACGACCTCCTAACCCCCCTTCCCCCATGCTACTCCTGCTGTAGCACAAGTTTGAAAGCACAAAACTTTTGGGAACAGCCCAACCCAACATCAGGCCAAAGGGCTCAGAGAGGAGGAGCAGCCGGTGCCAGCAGTGTCACAGTGCCCTGGAATACCAAGATGTCCCAGCCCAGCGTTTCTGATGGGGTCAGAGTGTTCTCCTGGAGGCGAGAACTGAGGCAAACCTTGGCTGGAGCTCTCCAGAAGAGAAGGAAGATCAACCAGGGCTAACTATCAAATATGAGACCTCCAGCATTGCTGGAAAACTGGGCGGCAGGGGGGGGAAATCCAGCCAGGGTTGGTTAACAAGCCAGAACTTTTGCACACTGAATACGTAGGACGCCTTCCTCGTAAACCTCAGGAACGGGAAGACTCATTCCTGACTGAAGGACAAAGTCACCCTCAGCACGGCGCTTTTTCTGAGAGTTTAGGCATCAGAAGCCCTGTGGGGGACACGGGGGCTCCTGCTCGGCCCTTACCCAGTCGCTACTGTGCCCCCCGCTGTGCTCTGACCCGTCCTTAGCCATGGCTCGATGTCACTGCCGCTGCGGCCACTCTGCCAGCGCCACCGCGGTTCCCTGGAGACGCGCTCGGGGGGCGGCCGGGCCGTGGAACCTCCTCCCCTGTGACCTCAGAGCGCTCCCGGAGCTCCACACAACCCCGGGCAGCGCCGCTGGCGCTCCCCTGCTGCAGGGGAGAGGGGAATTACAGCTCCTCAAAGGATTGAATGTTGGAAACAAATCAGTTCTGCACAATCGCTTCAGTGACACTTTACTGTCTGAATGGGAATGGGTGGGGAAGGGAGAGCTGGTTTTGAGGAAAACCCAAAGGATGTTAGAGAAAGAATTTTTAAGATGTAACTTCCGGCTCTTTTGAAAATGGCTTTCCACATACACACATTTTAATTGAAACACACGCCCAATATTACAGAAAACCCTGCTGCGTCCTAAGGATTTTTTTTCATTTGAGTTTAAGCGCTGTCTTGGAAACATCCCAACTATTTAACTGCAGCACACTTGGCCACTTTAGCACAAACTTGGCCTCCTTGGCCATGACAGACTGGAAAGAAGATGACACTTGTGTTCTTTTTGTCTTCAAACTAACAGAAACTAGGTTTAGATTGGATATTGGGAAGAAATTGTTCCCTGGGAGGGTGAGGAGGTGCAGCCCATGGCTGAGGTAGAACTGGATGATCTTTAAATTCCCTTCCAGCCCAAACTATTCTGTGATTCCATGATCTACATCTATGTGTGTGTGTGTATATATATATTAAAAGGTATATGTGGCTATAAATATAGATATAGATGTAATTTAAGAGGCAATCAGCATTTGTACTCCCTGACCAATCAGGAAGCGTACTGCTTCTTGTGGTTTAGAGAAGGAAGAATACAATCTACACGGAAAATAATAAATATTAAAAATCCCATGGGCACTATTTAGGAATTACTTGCTTACTAAAGCCATATGAGCTTAGCTTTGGTTGAACTCAGTGTACAGAGGGCAGGACACTGAAATTTTCAATCCTCTCCCATGCTGAGGTACCCCACGACCAAGTTTTCGCTTGTTTCATTATGGTCCCGGTTATCAAGGAAAGTCAGACAAGCCTGGAGAAAGGGAGGCTCGGGGGAACGTTCTGGCTCAGCTGTGAATGGCCTCAAGCTGTGCCAAGGGAGATCTATATGGGAGATTCGGGAAAATTTATTCATGGAAAGGGTGGCCAAGAATTGGAAGGGGCTGCCAAGGGAGGTAGTGGAGTCCCATCCCTGGAGGTGCTTAAGGAACGACTGGCGTGACATTCCGTGCTTCGGTGTAATTGACAAAGCAGGGATCGCTCACAGATTAGCCATGTGTTTTTCCGACCTCAAAGCCTCCCTGACCCGGCTGAGAGCGCCACACCCGCTACACCCGCCCCTCACGGCGCCGCCGCCGCCGCCTCCCGCCCCTCACGGCGCCGCCCTCCGAGCCCGCCCTTCCCGCGCCTTCTCGAAAAGTCTCGCGAGAGGCGGCGGTTCCCGGCCGGACGCCCCCGGGAAGCGGCTCCGCTCCCGCCGCCCCTTCCCGGTTCCATTCCCGGTTCCATTCCCCTCCATTCCCGCTGCATTCCCGGACCATTCCCCGACCATGGAGGAGCCCTGCGGCGCGGGCGCCGCTGCCCCGCTGAGGGGAGACGCTGAGGAGCCCAAGCAGGTGAGCGGCGCTGAGTGGGGGCCGTGCTGAGTGAGGTAGAGGGGCTGAGGGGGGGTCGAGCGGTGCCTACAGACACATCCCTTAGTGGTGTTTTAATTGAGGCGGTGTTTTTGATCCTCTTTCCAGTTTGTCAGGGCCGGAGTGCTGTAGGGAACACGCTAATTATGATTAAGCGTTAATTGCGAGCGGTGTTGCTGTTGTTATGCTTAAGTGCATTGTATTTACGTAAGTGGTGTCCTGTGGAGCTGTTTTTCCCGCGACATGTGTTAGTTCAAAGCTCCTCTCACACGGGTGACAGCTGCGTGTTTGAAAAGAAATAGGCAAACACGGGACTTATTTAATTTATTATTATTTAATAATAATAAGGTAGAAGCCTGTTTGGCTTTAATGTCGGTGTTGGGGAACACTTGGTGTTAATAACCACCTACTTTCACAAACTTCAGTGGGAGGAGTCGTGTTCGTTTTAGCCTTTCTGGCTGATTGCGTGTTGTGTGGGCAGCTGACCTTAGTGGCAGTTCATTCTTGTGTCTCAGGTGGGCAAGAAGGCCACTGTCACCTGCTTGGATCAGCCAGTGTGGCCACAGACCAGGACAGGGGTTGTCCCCCTGTGTGTCCCACTGCTGAGTCCAGCCTCACATTCTGGGCTTGGTTCTGGGGCTTTATGTCAGGAAAGACATTGAGGGGCTGGAGTGTGTGTAGGGAAGGGAGCAGAGCTGGGGAAGGATTGGAGCCCCAGGAGGGGCTGAGGGAGCTGGGAAGGGGCTCAGCTGGAGAAAAGGGGGATCAGGGGGGCCCTTGTGTCTCTGCACAGCTCCTGCCAGGAGGAAACAGCCAGGTACATCGGGTTCTGCTCCAGGGAACAGGGACAGGAGCAGAGGGAACGGCCTCAGGCTGGACACCAGGAAGAATTCCTTCATGGAAATGGGTGTCAAGCATTGGAATAGACTGTGTGAGTCCCCATCCCTGGAGGTGTCCAAGGAAGGACTGGATGTGTTGTTCAGTGGTCCATCACAGATTGGACTTGATAATCTTGGAAGTCTTTTCCAACCTAAATGATTCTGTGATAATTCCTAAAGTGAAGCTTATGCTTGACATGAATTGGAATTGGGATAACTGGGAAACTGTATGTGCTGGGGAAAAGTAAGTGACTATAGGACTGGATTTTGCTCAGTTAGCCTTAAAAATAACTTATCACAGAACAAGCCTGATGGTTTTAATTGCCAGCTATTAAGTAGAAGGTTTAATTTCTCTCTGGAAAGCAGGGCTCGGTGCTGTTCCTCGGAGGCAGTGAGGTGAAGAGCTGTGCTGTGGTGAAATACTCCTCAGCCCCTCCTCAGGCAGCCTTTGCCCGCCTGCAGGAGAAAACTGACCTGAAGCTGCCTCCTGCCAACTGGCTACGGGAAAGTGCCAAGCTGGGACCTGCAGGGACAACCATTCTGGGCAACAGCAAAAAGAGCAAACCCTTCTCAAGGTAAAGAACAGCAGCCCCTGTTTTATCCCAGGCCTTTAAGAGTAATTCTGATTGTGAATGTGGATCCTGTGTCATTTAAAGTAGAAAGTACAGGTTTTACCATAGCAACTTCATATTGCTTTGTCTCAACCCTTCTCCCTCTACTTTTTTATCTTGAGTTGTTGCCTCTGTGGTCTGATCTTGTCTCATTAGTAAATGATTGCTGATGTTGATTATTTACATAGCACACAGAGATGGTTTGGTTTATTGGTTCATATATGTTGACACCTTGCCTCAGACAGTCCCACTGACTTTTTGTTCCTCCCTGGTTGGCCCAGATCAAACTGGACTGGTTCAGCCAGCCCTTCTGCCTTTGATAACAGGTGAAATGGGACTTGTGCTTGGTTCCCCTTGGAAACCAATCTATGGCTCTGCTGGACCTTTAGAA
Source organism: Zonotrichia leucophrys gambelii (assembly GCF_028769735.1). NCBI lineage: Eukaryota > Metazoa > Chordata > Aves > Passeriformes > Passerellidae > Zonotrichia > Zonotrichia leucophrys. The sequence goes on along the minus strand of NC_088176.1, from coordinate 3,002,783 downwards.
ACTGGACCTGACTAATACAAATGAAATTTCATGGTTATATCAGGATTTCATGTTTCTGTCACACTGTGGGTGAAATGAGGGGCACACCCAAGCAGCAGTGTTGCCTTTCAGTGTGGATGTTTGCTGAATTGTTGAATGAGTTGAGTTCAGAGTGTTCATAAACAGGAGGCTCAAATCCTGTGCTGAACAAGCAAATTCACACCAAGTCAGTCAGGGAAATTTAACAGTTTGTTCAAGGTCTGTTTTTATATCCTCATTATCTCTTTTAGGAGCTGCATTTTTCAGGGCAGAGTAACATATTTTTCAGGGCTTTGTGAATTTTTCATGTTTATTTTAGATACTCTGATTGTCAAATAGAGGCTGGCAGTTCAATCTCTTTCTCTTGTGTCAGTATTAAAAAGCTGATAACAAAAGTATAACTTGCACTTCGTGTGTGTTTTGGATTTTAGTGCTATCTGGATTTGTTTTAAAGAATGATCTGTACATTGAAATATTCCAGCTTGTAATTTCCTTAACGAGGCTGGAGGAGGAGACAATGTGTCTGTTACAACATGTAGGGTAGTTCTGGAAAATGTGAATAAGGGGTAAAATTCAATTACAGCTACTAAAATTAAAGTCTTTAATATGCTTAATGCCTTGAAGAGAAACTCCTTGAAGAACTCTTCTTATTTTCAGTTTCATTTTCTCCATTTTTTCTTGATTTCCACAAAACTTTAAGTGTTATAGAATGTCCTGGAATTAGATCTGAGCACTTTCAAAGATATATTTGAAAAACGTGGAGAATATGAAGATGAAATTACTTTGGTAATTTTAAGTCTGATTACACTAGGGGATGTTTAGCTGGGTAATTTTTTTTCTTATTTTATGAAGCCATTCAAAGATTTAATAGATATAAAAGCCAGGTCTGTAATGTCACACTGGAACTGTCTTAATTTTCATGTTTTTTTTTTTTTTTTAATAGCTTTGGGATGGCCTATGACTTCATTGACTCAGTTGGAAATGATGTGGATGTTGTATCTGATTCAGAGGTATGGACACATCCTAAAGTCTTACATTGCAGAAACTTTTATTTTAAGATACTGTGATGGCTTCAGGCAGTTTTGTGTCCTTTGGGGAAAGGGAAAAATCCCTTAATGAATCACGGATCACCAAGTAATTTTGGTCACTGAATAAGAAATGTAGAGAGAAAAATCATATTTCCTCTGGAGTTCTACAGATAATCTGCAGCTGAAGTGTGCAGTTTAGTGAATGCACATCAGCCTTGCAAGGTAGTTGTCTTGTGTGTTTGAAATCAGTTATTTTGATGCAAACTGTTCCTCTCAAGATGGTTTTTTCCCTTATTCTTATCTAGAAGAGAGAGCTCCCCTCCAGCTTCTCCTTTCATTTGATTTTTGTCAGTTTGTCAGCTCTTTTGGTGCTGGTAATATCTGTAGAATTCAGATGAGGCTGCTCAGAAGAAGAAACATGCTCATGTTAATATTTGTCAGATTTGTATTCAGCTTTAGATCTCTGTCTGGATTGCTTTGGACACCTGGCAAAGAATTGGTATTGATGCTGTGAAAATAAAAAATAAAGGTTTACAATCCAAATCATGCCCTTGGATATTTTTGTCATTTTTGTGGGTACCTGGTCATGGTGATCCATTTAGAGAATGTGTTTAAGCCATGTGTGTTGTTCTTATGGGTGATTTGGTCTCTCTGTCACTGTCATTGGTGTTCTCTGCCCTCAGCAAATGCATTTTTTGGTGGGATGGTTTTCAGATCCCTGGCACTGTCAGGCTTTATTTGACCATGTGGGCTGGGGTGGCATTGATTTTCTTCCCAGGGGTTGGTAAGGGGCTGCTTTGGGATTGTCCTGAGCACAGATTGATAACACAGAGATCTTTTTGTTATTGCTGGGCAGGGCTTACACAGATTGAGGCTTTTCCTGCTTCCCAGGTGGGAAGTGCATGGAAAACTGGGAAGGGACACAGGCAGGAGGGGGGACCCTGACTGACCAGAGGGGAGGGAAGGAAGGAAAGGAAAGGAAAGGAAAGGAAGGAAAGGAAAGGGAAGGAAAGAAAGGAAGGAAAGGAAGGAAGGAAGGAAAGGAAAGGAAGGAAAGGAAAGGAAGGAAGGAAAGGAAAGGAAGGAAAGGAAGGGAAGGGAAGGAAGGAAAGGAAAGGAAGGAAAGGAAAGGAAAGGAAGGAAAGGAAGGGAAGGAAAGGAAAGGAAGGGAAGGAAAGAAGGGAAGGAAAGGAAGGAAAGGAAAGGAAGGAAAGAAAGGAAGGAAAGGGAAGAAAGGAAAGGAAAGGAAGGAAGGAAGGGAAGGAAAGGAAAGGAAGGAAGGAAAGGAAGGAAGGGAAGGAGAAGGAAAGGAAGGAAGGAGTGGAGTGGAGTTTAGGCTTGGATTTCCCCAAGTCACTGTATAATTATATTAAATACTCTCTCTTTTCACTTTCCTTCTGCAAGAACATCAAAAAACTCCTGAAGATCCCTTACAGCAAGTCCCACGTGAGCATGGCAGTGCACAGGATTGGGAGGACACTGCTGCTGGATGAGCTGGATATCCAGGAGCTCTTCATGAGATCATCTCAGGTGAACCACTTGCTTCTTGATAACTGTGCAATGTGGGCAAAATGCATTATTTCAGGAACAGAATAGCAAGAAAAAGTCTGGAAATCCCTAAAAACCATATGTGGGTGCCAAGGGTGTTCTGTTCTGCAGCAGTTTACCCACAAACTACACTGATGTCCTGTGTTCATGGCATTGTAGGGTTAATATTCTGTGTCTCACTCCTGTGTAATTACTTCAGCATTGTTATACCATTGGATTGATTTTATAAGGAACATGTATTTTTTACTATGTAGCCTCATATATCTGATTTTCTAATTAGGTCAGATTATCAATAAGAACATAACTTTCCTAAAAGCTGTATTTTCAATAAATGACCAATTCAGGACTTCAGCTCTGATGTTATTTTCTCAGTTTCTTCCTGTGGAGGAGTATTTGTAAGTTTATAAGGAACTTGGTTTACTTTGCAGATGCTTCTTGACATTATTTTCATATTTCTTCTGTTGCCCAGACAGGGGACTGGACATGGCTAAAGGAGTTTTATCAAAGGCTGATTGATCAGAAATGGCAAAGAAAAAAGAAGAGTAAAGAGCATTGGTACCAGAAGGCAATCCTTTCTAAGTTTTTATATTACAGGTAACCTTTTGTCTTTTTGTGTGCATGAAACTTGAATTCTGCACCACTTCTCCTTGGTTTTTGGTCTTGGAGTAAATGTTAAAATTCCATTATAGTCTGATTAATTTACTGCTTTTTCCTTAAGCAGAGGGAATTGAGGGGTGAGGTCAGGAAATAACATGAAATGTTTTCATGGAATTCAAAGTATTTTACTTTAAAATTAAAACACTCAAGAATAAAATAAACAGCATGACTTAATTAAGTGCATATCAGCCAAGTCATTTGTTGGCAAGGGTGCACCAAACATAACAACTCTAAAAATGGCTCTGTTTGCATCTTGTCAGCTGAACTTGTAAATGTTTCCTTGTCAGCATCAATGGAGATGGAGCTGCTCAGCCTGTTCCTTCCACTTCCAAGCAGCACCAGGAGGGTCCTGTTGCAGGTGAGAGTGATGAAGCAGGAAGGGCCTCCTGGCCAGCTCCCTTTGAAATGCCTTCCTCACTCTCTGAAGACCCAGGTGCCTCCAACCAGGTTGGTGTGAAGATGTTTTACAGGGCACCACAGAGGGGGAAAGGTTCTCAGCAGTGCTGCTGCAGCTCCCTTTGCTGAGAGAGCTGAGCTGGGGCATGAGGAGAGCTTGGAGAACTTCCAGATTTGCCAGTGATTCAGAGCTCCAAAATTCAGATATTTGTTCTGTCACTGCAGTGCTAAATTGCTGTTTATCCCAGCATCTTGGAGAAACAAATCCTTTGGCTAAGAGTATTCATCCCTGCCTTTACCTAAGAGTAGGAAAATGCTCATAATCAGAAGATGTGTTTGGAAACTTAAAGTTCTGGCCTTTCTTTTTAAATCTGCCATTAAAATCCATTTTCTGGTGGCCCTGAATTCTTTAGGGGAAGAGGAAAATGAAAATTTCTGAAAATGGAAAAGAGTGAAGCAGTACTTAAAAATACTTGCCATGAGATTACACAAGTGAAGGGGGAGATGTTTACAGCAATTATGCAACAAGCTATGATTAGTATCAGGCCCTAATTCAGGGTTTCTATTCTGGCTAAACTTCTTTATGAAAACTGTTCATTCCTGTGGTTTTTGTGAGTAATATAAACCAGAATTGATGAAATTTTGGAGAGGTTGAAAGGTCTGCTGTCTTCAGTCTGCATTAATATAATAATGATGCTACAGTTGTGCTTGCACAATGTTACCAAGTGAGCTGCCCAATTTAGGGGGTTTCTAACCCACATTGGCCATAAAATTGTAACTGCATGTGTTGTGTGCAGAAATGCTTCAGTGCTTGAAAGCTTTTAGAAAAAGGACTCCTCCTCTCTTCCACCCTCTTGAGGAACCATTGCCCCATTCAGCAGACTGATTATCATAAAGAAGCTGTTGTGCATTTGCACAGTGCCATTTTCTTCAGTTCATAAATAAACCAGCAGGATAGAGGTTTTGCTTCTGGACACTGATAATGTGGTGTTGACCCTGGGTTAACAAGGAGCTCTTGTAAATACTTCTGGTTTCTTCCCAGAGCCTCTGAAAATGTTACAAAACACAACATTTTGGCACTAACTGTAGAAAAGAAGCATTCTAGTCACTGCCTAGAGGCTTTTTGCAGTTTTATGCAGATTTATTTAAAGATGTTGGAGATAAAGGTTTTTCCCTTACACACTTTTGTTGTTCATATCTCTCTAAATGGCTGACTTGACCTCAGCAGCAGAATCACCGGTTATCCTTGTGCTCTCCACAGGGAAATGTTCCTCTTGAGCCCTCATATCTAGTGGGGCACGTGGCCTCAGCCCCCAGAGAGCAAAACCTGTCTCCTCTGTTCAGTGACGGGGAGAGCAGTCAGGTATGCTGTGTGTGAGAGCTGCACCCCCAGGCTGAGCTGGAGCCAAGGCCAAACCTCAGTCCCTGTAGCTGCAGCTTGTGTGGCATCTGCAGTTTAAGTTCCTGTGAACGTGCTGGGTTTGTCACGTGCTGGCTTTTATTTGCTGCTTTGGCTTCTTGCTGGCTCATAATTCCACAGAGTGTCATGGAGAGAATGAGTGTTATGCCACTGATTTACTGGCCAATTCTGTTGTCTCCTAATGAAGGGACTGAAAAATGACTTTGTTCGTAATATCCTGTGGACCTTTGAGGATATCCACATGTTGGTGGGATCAAATATGCCGATATTTGGAGGTGGGAGATACCCTGCTGTGAGCCTGCGTCTCAGGTGAGCTTAGAAAATCACAGATATCATTTCTACCAGCCTTGACTGATTTGTTACTCTGCTTCCTAGTTAGCAATCTGCATTTTTTGCTCTTTTTTAAAAAGAGAGCAGTAAAATTTATCTTCCTGGGAGTCTGAATTTTAGTAGCTGCTTGTTGGGCATAGGCACTTCAAATGTTACTGAGCAGTGAGACAGAACCATTCCAGTCCCAATTTAATGTCAATCCCTTCATTGCCCCTCATCCTGTTCCTCCCTCTACATGGGCAAAGAATGAGCAAAAACTTGAAGCTGGTTTGGTGTATTTGTCATTTTTTTTAAGACATATTAAGGAGTTGACAGTACCTTGCTCTGCAGGGAGCTTTGGAAGGCCTGAGAGTAGGTTTGTGCTATAATTAATTGCAGCTAAAAGTGCTATTCCTTTAGAACTTCTGAAGTACTTACTATCTTGGTAATGGTGTGACATCTGCAGCCTGTTAAATGTGGGCAAAAACTCCAAACTGCTGATGGAATCTGAGCATGCTCCATTGGAGAGATCAGCACATCTGTTTGGTTATAACTCATGATTAACACAACAATTCACAAATCATTGTTTTAGTCTTCATCCACTCTCAGGTCACTTAAACCTAAATTCAATTTTAAACATCCCTAATATTTCCTGAATATGTTCTTAATTTCTTAATGTTTTCTGAAGGGTAAACAAAGGTTTAAGTAACACTAGAATTATTTTATTTTAGGGATAACAACAAGCCAATAAATGTGCTGACAGGGATTGACTATTGGTTGGACAACTTAATATGCAATGTACCAGAGCTTGTGATGTGCTTTCATGTCAATGGAATTGTTCAGGTAAGTCTGCTATCTCTGCATTTTGCCTTAAAATAATAATTCATTCTTCATCTTCTAAAATTGCCTCAGCTATCACAGATCCTTCACACTGTTCTGAGCAGAGATGACAAAAATCCTGTGGTGCAGAGGGAGAAGCATCTTAGACAGCTTGCAGCAGTCATCTAAAAATAGTGGATTCTTTCTTCCCCTCCCTTTCATGCATGCAAGATTCCTTCTTCCCCTGGTGCTTGAGTGAAGGCAAAAATAAAAAATGCAACTGCAGAAATCAGTTTCTTACATCTTGAAATCTGCAGTGCTCCCTTGCCAAGACAGATGCAAGCTTTTGAATGTTTCTGCTGTTTTACTGTGGACCAGCTGTGTTTGTTCTACCTGGTAGCCTGGAGTTTTTCCTAGGCTGACTAGGTTTTAGATGTTGTTCCTTCTCTCCCTTATTTTTCCTCACCTTTTGTTCTCCATTTGCCATGTTTGTGGCAGAAATGGATCCTTCTTAAAGCTTTGTTTGAGTGGTGTCATCAAGATGTGCTTGCTTAAAGTAAATCATAGAAATTAACTCAGTTTATCTTAATAGCAGCCTTTGTTTTAGCTGCTGATGGAGACACTGATATATTAATTTTGGTGTCACAAAACCCTCCAGCCTAAGCTTGAGTCTTAATTTCTGTTCTTTGCAGAAATATGAAATGATCAAGACTGAAGATATTCCCAATTTGGAAAACTCCAATTTTTCTACCAAAGTGATAAAAGATATTGCTCAAAATATCTTATCTTTTCTGAAATCAAATTGCACCAAAGAAGGCCACACCTATTGGCTGTTTAAAGGTAAGAAGGTTTAGATCAGTTTGAAAAGCTTGATGTTCATGTGATTGATTAATGATTGATTAATGAAAGATTTTCCTTTTCAGCAAGTGGCAGTGACATAGTGAAGCTCTATGACCTCACCACGCTCTGTGAAGAGACTGAAGACAAATACCAAAACCCTTTCACAATGCCAGTGGCAATTCTGCTGTACAAGTGAGTTTTTGTCATTTTTATTGCAGTATTTCATTCTTGGGGCAGTTCTAGTCAGAACACAGACCAAAAATCATCATCAAGTGACAATCACACACAACCTCACTAAATCTCAGCCCCACTAGATCAAAACAGACTTTTTCCTTTTTTCACCATTTCTCCATGTAAACTTCTTTGCTGATAAAGTCTTGTAGACTCATCACACAGTTTGGAACATCAACAGCTGTAGAATATTGTTTAAAATTTCTTTTTTTTCTGGCACAAAGAAATTATCCAGGATTTCACTATTTTGTTCAACTTTCTCTTAGAGTTGCTTGCAATATGATGTTGAAGAAAAACCAGAACAAGAAGCACTATGGCACAATCAGAACATTGCTCCTGAATTGTCTGAAGTTGTTGGACAATGGCAGACATCCTCAAGTGAGAGTTCAAAGTTTTCTTGCACTTTTGTGTAAATATGCTGTAATCATAATAAACCTTGTAATAAGTAGTGTGTTACTTCTTCCTCTCAAAGGAGAGAATTTAAATTTATAAACAAACTTAAAAATTGATTTTATTTTTAAAGAATCCCCATGCTAGTTTTTAAAATTAGTATTTTTTGCTGCTCCTCATTACAGCACAAGTCTTCTGTCCTGCTCTAAAAAGAAACTTCTCATTACATTCAGTCTGTTCTTGCTGCCAGAGAGCCCTTTGGGAGCAGATCCTGGAGAAAAAAGTGTAAAATGTGAATATATGAGCACTTTTACTCTGAGAGTGGCTGAAAACTGGGTCAGGCCAACCAGAGAAGTTGCAGTCTCCATCTTGTCAGATACCCAAAGCCCAGCTGGACACAGTTCTGAGCAACCTGCCTTGATAAGTGGGCTGGGCTAGAGAGTCTCTAAATGATTTAAGCTGTTTGGAACTGAAAATAAATCCCAAAAATGTGAAAAATCTGAGTCATGTTTAGAATGGAGAGGAGACATGGGACCCATGAAACTAATAAGAATGTGGAAATGTGGATTCCTTGTAGAGTTGTGAAAGATTTTCAAAATCCCAATGGGATCTCTTCAGTTTATTTTTTTTTGCTTGCATAAACCCTTGTGTTGTCTCCTGTGATCTGCAAGCTGTCAGAACAGGCAGTACTTGTTCTCTGGTTTTTATTCTCTTCTCAACTTGATCAGCTTGGATCCTTTTCCCTTCCAGGGAATTTGCTCAGGCTGTGTTTGCAGGTTATCAAACACCTTTGCTTGTCCTCTGTCCTCCTTATTCTAAGATTATTTATATTCTTGCCTCTCAAAAGAAAAATTGAACTTGAGAATGAATAATTTTTTTCTCTTCTTTGCAAAGATTATTGCTTCAGCAAACTACATGTTATCAGAGCTTTTTCAGCTGGATGAACCTAAAAAAGAAGACAGTGCAGACTTCCCTATAAATGGCAATTCTGATGAAAGTTACAGTGAGGAAGAGGAGGAGATGCCAGACAGTGATGAAAACGGTTCCTACAGCAACAGTTCTGATCCCCCAGATGACAATAAAGCAGTGGCAATCATCAAATCTGTTGGGGAGCTGTCAGTACCAGAAAAGTACAAGTCTGTGCATCGAATACGTGTGAGTGGCACTGGGGGTGTGTAAGGGATTTCCTGGGTAGTTCAGTTCATGGCTATGAAATTCAGTCCCCTGGTAGTTTTGCCTTCAGGTGAACTGAAGTGGGCAAAGAAAAACAGTTCATGAGCTGCTCATAAAATCTGAGGTGTTGGAATTTTATGGTAAAAGCTTGATGTAGTTTTTTTTTCCTTACCATATTGCACTTTGTCTTGCTGTTACCTCTCAATTGCATCTTGTGGCCAGTGATTTTATATTTCCTGTGTTGACCATTTCTTCTGTTCCCCCCCTGAAGCCCAGCTGTGCTTTCCCTGTCTGCCATGGCACCGAGGAGCGCTGCAGGCTGGTGCTCAACCACGTGCTGGAGGTGAGTGCAGTGCCAGCTCCCTGAGGGGGCTTCACCTCCCACCCATCCTTCATCTGCTCTTTGCTCAATATTGCTCTCAAGGTGAAGGAAAGGATTTCTCCCTTTTGCAGGGGTTGAAGTCTGTTGACAGCAGTGTTAAAAAGGAAGGTGACCTTCCTGCAGCTGACCCCAGCACTCCAATCCCGTTGAAATATGAGGATGAATCCACCAGTGGTGGTCCTGAGTCTCTGGAAAAACAGATGGCCTTGTTTCTAGACAAAAGTAAGTTGTATTGTTGTGCAAATAGGACCTTTCCAGTGCCAACACAAACTGCTGCTACTTTATTTGGATTGTCAAAACAGTGTGTGCTTAAATCACTAATTACAGCATTGCCTAAGGAAAAGTGCACTGCAAATTGGAGAACAGTCTGTTCCTTTTTAAATATGAACAGAGGAGCTCATTTGAGTTATTTTGCATAGCAAAGAATCTTTTATTAGTCAACACATGATTTTACTGGACTCTATTTAATGTGGCTTTCAGATGACTTCCATAAAGGTTTGGTATTTTGAGGTTTGGTATGTGCAGCACTGTAAGTTTTGTGGGTTGATTTAAAAATAGCCTGAATTTCTTTATGTGTGTGTGGCCTGGATGTTTTCTGGAAGAATTTCTCCCTTCTGGCAGGTTTTGTTCCTACATCAGGTGCTTGACTTGCATATAAAATGTTAACTAGGATTTTGGTTTTTTCCCTGTACCTCTACAGTTGTGAAAAGAAGCAGCAAATAAAAGATGTTTTGTTTGCTGAAATGCTCAAACTCCTGAAGTTTCAGACTACAGTCTCTCTTTTTTTTTTTTGTTCTGGAGCAACATAAAAAGTTCCAGGAAAGACTTTTTGTTTTAAAGTAGTGGAGTTCTCTGCAGAGCAAGGAGCCCTGTAAGCATAGCCCAGAAAAAAAATTTATCTTGCCTACTTTGGCAGTTCTTTATTCTTTCCTTTCTCCTCCTTTCTGCCTTTGAAAAATCTCTGAACAAGAAGCCAGTTCAATTTTGAGTTATTGACACTCACAGATTGCTGGATCTGTGTTGAGTCCATCCCTGAAGCAGCAGCAGAGCTGCTTGCTCTCTTCTGTTTCCCAGTCCCTGGGTTTGTTTTCTGTGATGTGAATTATGTCTTTTCTCTGCCACATGTGCATATTTACATACATATGGAAAGGATAAGTGCTCTAAATCCTGGAATTTCTAATTTCAAAAGAGCTACCTATGAGCAGTGGATGGATACAGGGTATGTGCAGTGTGGGCTGGGGTGTTACAGTTTTGCATTGGTTTTGTCCTAGTGGAACATGTACTGCTTAAGGATTTATTATATTTACTTACTATGTATTTATATAATGTGGTAAGGTAGTGGGTTTGCAAGTCAGGCCTTGTAAATCCACCTTAAGCAAGAGACACATTTCTGTGTGTGAATCCTGCCAGGGCAAAATTCTGTCCCTTGGTGGGGACAGGCCTTAAATCAGGAGCAGTGACCTGTTCTTGCTGGCTCCATAACCACTGCAGCATCAAAGAAAAGCTTCATAGCCTTATGCAGAGGATATCCTGAAATAAGTGTGAGAAAGTGCTTGGTTTTCCTTGTGGGAAGGACCAGGTGATCCAGGTTCTTGTGTGCTGGAGGCTAAACCCACACATGGAAGCTCTCTCACTGAGGCTGTCCATACAGAGACTGAGCATTTATCTTAAGGATGTGGTGGAGAACATGACAGATTCTGCCTTTCTTGTGTTTTTTTCTATTGCTCCCTGAGGGAGAAGCGTTGGCCTGTGCTCCTGTGTTCCACCAGCTGTCTGAGGTCAGAGAGGCACTGTCCCTGTCCCACTGCATTCCCAGGAGCAGTGCATGGACAAGTGCCCCGGGTTGGGCTGTTCTGCAGATGCCACTGGAGTGCAGGGCTGTGATCAGGCAGTGCCCACCCTGCCTGTGCTGCTGTGCCTCGGGCATGTGTTAGTGGGGAGAGTCACTGATGGGGTTCTGCTCCTCTCACAGTGGGCTCCTTCCAGAAGGGGAAGCACTGCAGTCAGTCAGGAATGATTCCTGGATCGTGGCAGTACAAAATGAAACTCCAGCTCATCCTGAAATCATCAAGAGCTTACTATGTGCTGTCTGATGCTGCAATGGTCCTGCAGAAGTACGGGCGGGCGCTGCGCTACATCAAGCTGGCCTTGCAGTGCCATGGTGAGTTCCTGAGTGCCCTGCCACCTGTGCCATGGTGAGTTCCTGAGTGCTCTGTCAGCAGTGCCATGGTGAGTTCCTTTCCTTGAGTGCCCTGTCAGCAGTGCCATGGTGAGTTCCTTGAGTGCTCTGCCACCTGTGCCATGGTGAGTTCCTTGAGTGCCCTGTCACCAGTGCCATGGTGAGTTCCTGAGTGCCCTGTCAGCAGTGCCATGGTGAGTTCCTGAGTGCCCTGTCAGCAGTGCCATGGTGAGTTCCTTTCCTTGGGTGCTCTGCCACCTGTGCCATGGTGAGTTCCTTTCCTTGGGTGCTCTGCCACCTGTGCCATGGTGAGTTCCTTGAGTGCCCTGCCACCTGTGCCATGGTGAGTTCCTTGGGTGCTCTGCCACCTGTGCCATGGTGAGTTCCTTGAGTGCCCTGTCAGCAGTGCCATGGTGAGTTCCTTGGGTGCTCTGCCACCTGTGCCATGGTGAGTTCCTGAGTGCTCTGTCAGCAGTGCCATGGTGAGTTCCTGAGTGCCCTGTCAGCAGTGCCATGGTGAGTTCCTTGGGTGCTCTGTACCTGTGCCATGGTGAGTTCCTGAGTGCCCTGTCAGCAGTGCCATGGTGAGTTCCTGAGTGCTCTGCCACCTGTGCCATGGTGAGTTCCTGAGTGCTCTGCCACCTGTGCCATGGTGAGTTCCTGAGTGCTCTGCCACCTGTGCCATGGTGAGTTCCTGAGTGCTCTGCCACCTGTGCCATGGTGAGTTCCTGAGTGCTCTGCCACCTGTGCCATGGTGAGTTCCTTTCCTTGAGTGCTCTGCCACCTGTGCCATGGTGAGTTCCTTTCCTTGAGTGCCCTGCCACCTGTGCCATGGTGAGTTCCTGAGTGCCCTGTCAGCAGTGCCATGGTGAGTTCCTGAGTGCCCTGTCAGCAGTGCCATGGTGAGTTCCTGAGTGCTCTGCCACCTGTGCCATGGTGAGTTCCTGAGTGCCCTGTCAGCAGTGCCATGGTGAGTTCCTGAGTGCTCTGCCACCTGTGCCATGGTGAGTTCCTGAGTGCCCTGTCAGCAGTGCCATGGTGAGTTCCTGAGTGCTCTGTCAGCAGTGCCATGGTGAGTTCCTTGAGTGCCCTGTCAGCAGTGCCATGGTGAGTTCCTTGAGTGCCCTGTCAGCAGTGCCATGGTGAGTTCCTTGGGTGCTCTGTCAGCAGTGCCATGGTGAGTTCCTTGGGTGCCCTGTCAGCAGTGCCATGGTGAGTTCCTTGAGTGCCCTGTCAGCAGTGCCATGGTGAGTTCCTTGAGTGCTCTGTCACCTGTGCCATGGTGAGTTCCTGAGTGCTCTGTCAGCAGTGCCATGGTGAGTTCCTTTCCTTGGGTGCTCTGCCACCTGTGCCATGGTGAGTTCCTTGAGTGCTCTGCCACCTGTGCCACTGCCTGGAGAGACCTGCCACCACATCACACACTGCTGGGCATGGTTTTCCCTGTGGTGTGCAGTGACAGGTGTGACAAGCTCGTGTTTAACTGGACTCAGTGTCCAGCTCAGTATTGAGGGCAGAAGTCTGAGGTGAGGATAACTTCTGTCACTGATCAATAGAAAGATGATCCCATTTGGACAGGTTGGGACCTTGAGGGCACATTGGAGCTCCAGGGCAGTTGAATTTGGGAGAGTCTGTCTGGTGCCAAGGCCAGGACAGTGTTCTGTGCTCCACAGATGCTGCTGCAAGCTGCTGTTTATTCCCTGGTGGTTCCCATGTTATTTAAATACATCTTTGAGAAATACTAAACCTCTTCAGCAGCTGAATTGGATGCTAAAATAGAATAGAATACATCTTGAAGTATTACTGAGGAATAGGAAAAAGGTAAAATCAGGCTGTTTAGAGTAATACTGCCATAATGAGAGTAACTCACTGGGAAATAGCTTAGTGCTAAAGTGCTGCTATTTCCCTCCATAAGGGAAGGCTCCTGTCTTAGGGCAGGGGGAGGTTTATAAAGCAAACCCACTTGATCTTAGCACAAAGCATCAATAGACCTCTCAATAACTCACAGGACTTGGCAGCTTTCAGCCTTTTATAGTCTTTTATAAACTCTGCCTTTTGAAAATTAGCTTTTCAGGCTTTTTGCAGATTTCCCTTGAGTCAATCTGCAAAAAGTCAGTTTTCCCTTGGTCAAATCTGAGGTTATCATTTGTAATTACCAGAGTGACTGCTCATCTTGCACAGCATTGGGGCTCTTTCTAAACCCATCAGCTGTGCAGAGCAACTGTGACTTTAAAATAGGTTATTTCTTCTGAGGATAACACATTGTCACACTTATTCTCTGTCTGCAGACAGGTAACATAAAACCCAATTATCTTGTCAGTCTGTGTCAAGCCTTTTGATGTGTGATTCTCTTTCCTCCTCCCTGATCCATGTTTTTTTTCCCCACCAGATACCTACTGCTGTCTGTGTGGCAGCATGCTGCCCGAGGTGCTGGGCTTCCTGTGCCAGTGCTTAACCCTTTGTGGGGACATCCAGTTAATGCTGGCTCAGAATGCAAACAACAGAGCAGCCTACCTTGAAGAATATAATTACCAGACTAAAGAAGATCAGGAGATATTACACAGCCTTCACAGAGAATCCAGGTGCCAAGGTATGATCCTGCCACAGGAGAAGTGCCAGACTTTGGGTATGTGACAGACATCAATAATTCCACTGGGTTTCCTCAAAGCCATGCACCAGGAGAGCCTGTGGGTTATTGCACTTCACTTCTGCCTCCTTCAGAGAAGGCTCATCCTGCCTCTCACACAGAAGGGGCTTGTCAGGGGGTTGTATGACATGGCCTGAAGCTGTGAAACAACTAAAGGCAGTATCTGCTTCAGTGATAAACAAAATCTACCTGACATGAGTCTTGTACTTTCTCTGGGCAATTTCCCCTAGACTTAAATTAGAGAAATACTGTTTGACTCAAAGGCTTTGCATTTTGTTTTCCAGTGTTTGCCTGGGCTACAGATTTATCCACAGACTTGGAATACCAGCTTTCTGTCAGCTGTAAATGCTATGAAGCAGCTTATGAAATCCTCCTCTTCAGTAACTTAAAAAGCCAAAACCCAGAGCAGCACATCCAGGTGCTGAAGAGGATGGGCAATATCAGGAATGAGATTGGAGTGTTCTACATGAACCAGGCAGCTGCAGTGCAGACTGAGAGAGTGGGCAAGTATCCTTTTTCCATTCCTGACCATTTCATGGAGCTACAGCAGTGACCAAGTTCACTAATTGTATGAAAAAACCTATTTCTGTTTATAAAGAGGACGTTTAAATGACTTTGTAGTTTTTTAATGTCCACTGTGATTATTTATTTACAGTAGATGACTGTGGCTTGTAAACTGTAGTTAATTGAGCCTAAACTGAATAATGGAACATGTAGAAATTCCTTTAAATGTGTAGAATGATCTCAAAAAGCCATCAGGGAAAACTTCAAACTGAGGAATTTGAGTCTCTAAACCTTGTGCTTCACCCTAGTGAGTAAAAACGTCTCAACAACAGAGCAGCAGCTCTGGAAGAAAAGTTTCTCCTGCTTTGAGGAAGGGATTCAGAATTTTGAGTCCATTGATGATGCCACCAATGCTGCCCTTCTGCTGTGCAACACGGGGAGGCTGATGAGGATCTGTGCCCAGGCCCACTGTGCAGCTGAAGGGGACTTCAAAAGGGAGTTTTCCCCAGAAGAGGCCCTGTATTACAATAAGGTAACCCCAGACCCCAAAATTCCTCCTACTGCCAGGTATTTGTGAATACTTTGGTAAATATATTTAAATTTGGGTGGAATTATCTGGGATGGCTGTCCTGCTTCCATACTACCCTGCTCCTTGCTGTGAGGGCTTTGGTGGTGTTGCTGAGGTTTGATTGCTGTGACATTCACATGCTGATATTGAACACACACACAAGGGAGAAGAATTGCACATCAGAATTGAAGTGATTATCAAATGGGAAATACAGAAAAAGGCTCAGGGAGATGTTTTGAGTAAAGGGAAGCTGATTCATAGCTGTTAGAAATGCAGGCAGTAACTGTGTGTGTGATTTTGTCATTTGTAGGCTATTGACTACTACCTGAAGGCCCTGAGGTCTCTGGGGAAGAGGGATGTGCATCCAGCTGTTTGGGATTCTGTCAACTGGGAGCTGTCCACAACCTATTTCACCATGGCAACTCTGCAGCAGGATTATGCTCCCTTGTCCAGGAAGGCTCAGGAGCAGGTAACAGAGGGCTTTCATTGTGTCTGAAAAATGCATTGTTGGCATCCTGGAAAACTGAACAGGGAGCAAAGTTGGTACTGAATTGCAGAATCATGCAGTGGTTTGGGTTGGAAAAGACCTTAAAAGCCATCTTGTTCCTGGCATAGTGGCTGCTCCAAGCCCCATCCAGCCTGGCCTTGGGCACTGCCAGGGATCCAGGGGCAGCCACAGCTGCTCTGGGCACCTGTGCCAGGGCCTGCCACCCTCACAGGGAACAATTCCTGCCCAAAATCCCATCTAAGTCTCCCTTTTCCTCCTCCCTTTTCCTCCTCCCTTTTCCTCCTCCCTTTTCCTCTCCCTTTTCCTCTCCCTTTTCCTCTCCCTTTTCCTCTCCCTTTTCCTCTCCCTTTTCCTCCTCCCTTTTCCTCCTTCCTTTTCCTCCTTCCTTTTCCTCCTTCCTTTTCCTCCTCCCTTTTCCTCCTCCCTTTTCCTCCTCCCTTTTCCTCCTCCCTTTCCTTCCTCTCTCTCTTAAGGTTGATTCCCCTTTGTCTCACATTAGATGCTCTTGTGACAAGCCCCTCTTCAGGGATTTTCTCCCTTCCATTAGTGTTTATTTGTGCTGTAGATAGAGAAGGAAGTCAGTGAGGCCATGATGAAGTCCTTGAAGTACTGTGACATTGACACAGTGTCTGAGCGGCAGCCCCTGTGCCAGTACCGAGCTGCCACCATCCACCACAGGCTGGCTTCCATGTACCACAGCTGCCTCAGGAACCAGGTATTGCTCCAGGCTCTTTCATTTTCTACATTCCATCCTTAACATGCTCACTATGTGTGGAGCTGATATTCATCCTTCTGCCTGTAGCTGGGATATATTTATTTCAGTTACTTAACCAAAGATAGCAGTGCTGTTTCCAGCGCTGTCCAAGTGAGGCCTTGCAGTGGCTGCTCGTGGCCGTGCAGGGGATTCACTGTGCCCTGCTGTGCTGCAGGTTGGAGATGAGCACCTGAGGAAGCAGCACCGGGTCCTGGCTGATCTCCACTACAGCAAAGCCGTGCGGCTCTTCCAGCTCCTCAAGGACGCCCCCTGTGAGCTGCTGCGGGTGCAGCTGGAGAGAGTGGCCTTTGCAGAGTTCCAGATGGCCAGTGAGTGCAGCCCTGCCTTTACAGCTTCCCAAACCACCCCTGCCCGCTTAGTTGCATTTTTAGTTAACTGTATTTATATGAGAGCAGGAGCAAGCTGCTGCTCAGAATAGAATTTTCCTCAAGAGAGGAGACAAGGCACTTTTATCTTGCTGCTTTTCAGCTGACTAGGGCAGTGAGGGCTTTCTTCCTGACTCTTTTGAAGTCTTTGGATGGAAATAAAATACAGTCTGTAACATCAGCCTTTTGTACTCATTTTTTTAGGTCAGAACAGCAGTGCTGGGAAATTAAAGACTCTGTCTGGGGCCCTTGATATAATGACCAAAACCAAGGGTGCATTTCAGCTCATCAGGAAGGAGCTTGTGGCAGAAACTGAACAGGTAAAGGAGCTTCAGGTGGTGTGATATCTGCTCCCTTCTGGCTTGTGCCTTCATAAATGAGGGGGCATTTGGCAGTTAAATATTCCTTGGTTACTTTTCCACACAGCCAGTGGCCTAAAGAGTGTGGGCAGTTAGATGTATTGCAGTTCTCCCTTAACCTGGAAGTGGATTAAAGAAATTCCTTTAGAAATGATCCAGAGATGGATTAAAACATATTTCTGTGCAGATGTGGACTGCCTGGCTGTGTGAATGGACTTCTTTTGTGCAACTCTCCTATCCCTTAAAAGTCTTCTCTAAGAACTTCAGAATTTATCTATAATAGAAAAGTTCTCTGTCTGTGGTATATTTAATATTTAAATATTAAAACATGCAGGGCTGTCTGTAGCCAGTGTGAGTTATGTTCCTGATGCCTCAGACAAGAATTCCTTCAGGATGTGCTGATGTGTGTGTCCCTTGCTGGCAGTCTGGGTAACACATGTAAAAGTCAGCTCACCTGCAGGAGGGGTTTTTAAATCACTCCCTGTATTTAAGAGGTGGAATTCAGTGAAATTGTTTTGGGCTGTTTGTCTCCTGTAGATCAGCAAGGATAGAAGTCCTGCTGAGAGCGTGTCAGTGAGTGATTCCTCTGCAGGCCTCAACAAAGAGGAAGTCTTGAAACTGCTCGGGATTTTTGAGTCCAGGATGTCTTTCCTTCTCCTCCAGTCCATTAAATTGTTAACTTCAAGCAAAAAGAAGCTTGGGTAAGTTGGAACTTGGTGTTCTTTATCCTGAGTGTGGTGAGATTGGTGTGTGCCTGAGCAGAGTTCCTGGGGGAGCAGCTGTGGGTGCTGCTGCTCTGTTGCTGCATCTTGCTGATCAAATGTCAGTGGAGTTTGGCAAGCAGAACAGCTGAGCAGAAATTCAGGCACATCAGTGATGCTGCAAGGAGAGGGATGGATATGGGGGTCAGAGAATTCACTGATTCCTAATGGAGTCTTCTGTCCTGCTGCTGGCATTCAGGACAAACTGAATTCTTTTTGTGCTGACTGAAGAGATGTTGAGCTTTGGTGTGGCAGCAAATTCCTTCCCCCACTCCTTCTGTTGCTTTGATCTGAATGTGTGTGGTGTTCCAGAAAATTCCTTTTACTCCCCCTGCAGCAAGTGTGTGACTGCAGGAGCTGCTGCTAATGTTACACAAAGTGAAGTTCTGAAAATGTGGCATTAGTTTGAGAGGATTCTTTTAGGCTTGGAAGTTGGGTTAATAGTTTTGGGGATTGAAGCCCTGCTGATGGAAGAGCTGTTTTGCTAAAAGTAAACTGTGAAATGAGTTCATTGTGCCCAGGAAGTTGTCTGCTGGTAGTGGGAGACTGATAAATAAAAAACAAGAGAAGAGAACACAGCCTGGGTGTGTTTTAGCTGTTTTTCAGGCAGTGTTAGGAGCTTTCACCTCCTAAAAAAGAGCTTCCACAAGGTGGCAATCTGAATATGTGAAACAAAGAGGATTTTTACAGGATAATTTATATGTTACCAAGCAGATGTCACAGCTAACTGAGTAAATGGGTTAGTTCTGTTGTCTCATAACATGAGCAACTCCTCATTTTTGTTTTGGAGGGTTTTTGCCCCCACATTTACCTGGGCATCATTGTGAGGTTTTGCACTGAAGTTTCCACACAGGGAACCTGGGACTCTTAAAAAATCTCCTCTGCTCCTTGAAACTTTGAGTGCAAGCTTGAAACCTTTGATTTAACCTTTCTTGTGCCTTCTGTACCTCCTGTGTGCATTTCCTCCTTTCTGCTCTGCAGAGGGGAAGTTCTGCCCTCTGCTTTGATAATGGGGTGAAAAGGGGGGAAATTGAGCTCAAATGCCAGTTCAGAGTCTCAGGTGCACTTTGGCAAAAAGCAGGAGAATGTGTAGGAAATGTAGTGTTGGATTGCCAAACCTGCAGCCTGGCACTCAGAATGGGTGAAATCAGTTGTACCCTCCCAAAGTGGAATCATGAGCAGAACAGAACTTGGCTGTGCAAATTGGAGGGGAAAAGTAATTGAAAGTAATTCTTTGTTCTGGGAATACTTGTAATTTATCCCAGAAATACTTTGCATTTCAGTGGCTTTTTATTGACTACCTGTTCTGTTTAATAAATGAACCTGATTCCTGCCAAGTGTGTGATGAATTTAATTTGCTTCAACCTTTCTCAGTCATTCCTGAAGCACTTGCAATTAACCTGACTGTTGCTTGTACATTTTATATTTTATTGTATTTATGTTTTAAGTTCCTGCCTGCAGTATAAACAATGCCCTGACTGCAGTGCAGGGAATGGTGGGGGCTGAGGGTGTCCCAGTTATCCTGCTGGGATACTCAGTATCCAGTGTCCCAGTATCCATTGGTCTCAGGGACTCTCACTGCTCACAGGGACCCTGACATGTGTTAGAAAGTCTCTTTTCCCAGCCTGGACCTTGAAGGAGGAGTCAGAGCTCTTCATTTCTCAGTCTCAAGGTTGTTTATTGCTCCTTATCTATAAAATTCTTTCTCCTGTCCAGCCAAGGTTCGTTCAGCAGGACAGTCCAGGCACTCTGCCTGCCCTGGGGCTGTGTTATCTTTTTATACTAAAAACTACCTGTACAATATTTACCATTACTTCCCAATACCTATCACCTATGTTAGACAGTGAGCTTCTACTCTAAACCAATCCAAAAGTGCCACCCTCACAGCAGAAGATGGAGGCCAAGAAGCAGAAGGAGAAAGGCTGGACATGCCCAGATCCCTCCATCTTGTCCCCCTGAACCCCCACTCTAAAAACCCCAAAAATCTATTTTTCACCCTGTGATAAACTCACTATCATTCTGCTTAAACTGTCGTGGCTTGTAATTCTTCATCTAAGGTTGGTAACTTTCTCCATGGGTCACAGTCAAACCCACAGGGGCACCCTGGGCTCTGTGCCAAGGTCTCTGAGCCCCCTGGCAGGGATTTGGGCAATCCAGGAGAGCCAGAGGGGTGTCCTGAATTCTGACAGGTTGGGATACTCACATTTAATATTATTATTAACGTTACTTAATAATGCTGTTGATAATGTGTGTGGTGAGATTGGTGTGTGACTGAGCAGAGTTCCTGGGGGAGCAGCTGCTGGGTGTTGCTGGGCTCTTGATGCATCTTGCTGATAAAGGCAGAGCTGTGGTCTAAGCTGGGCTCTGTGCTCTCTTTGCAGGGGCAGCAGTGAGGAGGAAGCAGCTCTGAGGACCAACAAGCAGGTTTATTCCCTGCTGCTCCGTGCCACTGCCAACAAGGGGCTGTCGCTGCTGGAGCGCTGCGAGCTCCTGCTGGGCCTGCTGGAGCAGCTGGAGGGCAGCCCTGGCCTGCACTGAGGGCAGGGCTGCACTGAGGGCGGCCCTGGCCTGCACTGAGGGCAGGGCTGCACTGAGGGCGGCCCTGGCCTGCACTGAGGGCAGGGCTGCACTGAGGGCAGAGCTGCACTGAGGGCGGCCCTGGCCTGCACTGAGGGCAGAGCTGCACTGAGGGCGGCCCTGGCCTGCACTGAGGGCAGAGCTGCACTGAGGACAGCCCTGCAGAGCTGCAGTGAGGGCATCCTTGGCCCGCACTGAGGGCGGCCCCGACCCGCCCTGAGGGCAGAGCCGCCCTGAGGGCGGCCCCGGCCCACACTGAGGGCAGAGCCGCCCTGAGGGCCCACACTGAGGGCAGAGCCGCACTGAGGGCGGCCCCGGCCCGCACTGAGGGCAGAGCCACAGTGAGGGCAGCCCTGCAGGCCGCACTGAGGGCGGCCGGCCACACTGAGGGCAGAGCCACAGTGAGGGCAGCCCTGCAGAGCCGCACTGAGGGCGGCCCCGGCCCGCACTGAGGGCAGCCCTGCAGAGCTGCAGCACCAGTGCCTTGCTGGGAGCACTGGGGTGTTCCCATGGGGGTTGTGCTCACTGAGGGTGAGCTCTCTCACCGTTGTTCCCTTGGAAAGCACAGGGATTCCTTCTATCCCCGCAGAGCTCTCCTCGTTCTGCTGGCGGTGTTTCTTTGTTTGAAATGCCACCTTGGAGTTGTGGAGATCAAATGGAACTTTTGCACCATGGGGAAATTGCTGGTTTTTCTCTTGCAGTGAAATCTGTGTTTTGCATAAAGATGTAACCTCACAGCTGCTCTGGTTTGGTATTTATTGAAATGTTTTGTAAGCACTGCTAAAGGCAGCCCAAGCTGTACCAGGAGATTTCTGGATGCACTTCTTAATCCCAGGGAGGATCCTGCACAAAAACCTGTGCCTTTCTAGCTCTGATGTGACTCTTGCAATTTATCAGCCATCTCTGGGATTTTGTTTTGGAAAGTGAATGGTTTCAGCTATGTTGGAATTGATCAAGAATAGTATTATCTTTTTCAGACTTGAAACTGTGAATAAATGAGAGGATATTTTTAAATAAAAATTTATTTATTAAATATAAACACATCAGTCTGCCTTGTTTTTCTTGGTTGTGACCCTCTTCAGAGCAGCAATTAAAACAGAATTAAAGCTATTTGAAAGACAAATTTTTAATATTTTTGAAAAAAATCCAAATTCCAGTCAAACACTGAGTGGCATCTTACCTCAGCATGTGCGGACTCTGGTGTTTTTTGCTATTATGTGTTATTTGAAGATAAATTATCCAGAATATAACATCTGATGTTCTTCAAATAAATGTGGTTCTTTATTGCATAATAACAGAATAAACCACTTTTCAGAAAGGTAGGAATGGGTTTTACATGCGTTCATATGGAATTAGATGAGCTTTTTAAGGTTCCTTCCAACCCAAACCAGCGTGGGATCTTCCAGCAGTTTGCATTTTCCTGAGATCCCATTTCATCCTGAGACAGGGCAGTGTTTGATAAGCCCAGTGCTGACCCCACACTCTGGAAATTTCTCAGGTTACAGGAACAGATTTGGCTTCCCTCTTGTTCCAGCTGTGGAGCCTCTCTTGGATGGAAATTCAGGCCCCATCCTCAGACTTCACCTGAACTGTGCAGCAAATGAGGGTTTCTCTGTTACTGCAGGAACCTCAGCACTGCTAACAGCACAAATGACTTTCAGGAGGATTATAATTGAGTATATTATGATTCAAATCTCCTGTGAAGCCCCTGGCATTAGCTGGAGGGAGCGTTAGTGCTAAATAGGATTATTTTTCCCCTTCCAGAGATAAACAATTAAAGCATAAACCACATCCAGAACAGACAACTCTAACACCGTTATTAACTCTGATAAGCCAGTTTATTTCCCTGTTAATAAATCCTTCATTACAGGAACAGAAACCAAAGGCTAATTCTGAACACCCTGGCTGGGTAACAAGGGCCAACAGCTGACCTGAACTGACAGCAGCCCCACACAGAGCAACTTCACAGCAAGAATTCTCCTGTTGCACAAAGAATCTCTCACATTTTTATACAAATAGTTGAAAACAGGTAGAACAACAAGCAAACAAGTTTACAAAAGAAAATACTTCACTGGTTTTTCCTACAGAAGATGTGCAAGTAAAACTGATCATACAGAGAAATCCAACCTGAGCTGTGTGCTGGGGGATACCTGAGGTGAGCTCTGGGGCTGATTGCAGTTTCTCAGTATTCACAGCTGCTTTTCAAGGATAAAATATTCACAGTGCACACAGGAGGAAAGGGAAGAGCTGAATGTTTTAAGGATGCTGGACAGATCCCAGATTTCTTAAGATATTCCAGTGCAACCTTCTCACAGCCATCCCTGACCAGGACAGCGCTTCATCATCCCAAACCCCACGGGTGTGCAGGCTGGCAAAGCCCTGCTGGGCAGGCTGGGCTGTCAGAGGGCAGGGCTGTGTGGCTGCAGGGCTGTGTGCACGGCAGCAGCCAGCTCCTGGGCCGAGGGGCTCCCAGCAGTGCAGCTCACGGCCACGCCGGCCTCTCGCAGCGCCTTCGCCGTGCTGGGGCCGATGGCAGCGAACTGCAGGGACAGCACTGTCAGGGCTCAGCTCTCCAGGCATTTGCAGCATGAACAGGTGTTGTGGGGTGTTGCAATGTCCTGTTTTACCTTCTCCCTTCCCCCTCGCCCCTCGCTGAGTGTGCCCTGTCAATCAGGCTAACATACCAGCAAGGCGTCGTGTGATAGGTGTCCCCAGTCCCTTGAGACCCTGCCCCTTCACCTGGTTGGTGGCTCACCTGTCCCCTCCCCTTCCCCTGCCCTGAGCTTAAAATGTTAATGAGACCATGTGGCCTGGATTCTGTCGGAGGAATTGTCCCAGTGCAGACCTCTGCACCCATGGAATAAACATCTGGATATAACCCTCCAGCAGAATCCACTCCTATTTTCTCTTCACCATCACCAGAAGCTCTCTCTCCTGAGGTAAACGGAGTCCTGACAGCCTGGACTTGCCCCGCTGCACTCTCAGCCAAGGTATCTCTGGGGTAAAACACCACAGTGCTGCCTTTGGCCCAGCAGCGAGGGTCAGAACTGGCCCAGGCACCATCTAACTGGTTATATTTGGATTCATATTCCAATAAACAGGCACCCATCAATGGAGCTGCTCAGCAGTGACTCAGGGAGATGAGTATTTATCTCACCATTACAAACACTGAAAGCTCCCAGTCCCACGGAACAGGGAAAGTGAGAGGAATTTTGATCGGCTGCAGCCTGGTGCAAGCAACAACTCCTCACACCATGGCATCACTCAGGGAAAATGAAGTCTATCCCAGTGGAGATGGGGGAATTGGTTGGGGAAAGCAATTTTGTTTTTAAAATCCACCCAAGGCCAGGTTGGATGGGGTTGGAGCAACCTGGTGTAGTGGAAGGTGTCCCTGCCTGTTGAAGTGGAGGGAGAAGACCCATCTTCCTTGATCAGCATTGACTCTGTTTATTCACTCAATCAGTCACTTTTTATAACTGTGTTAATTAAGTTCATGCATATTGCAAACCCGAGCTCACAATAGGTCAGAGATAACACACCAACCCCTCCTTTTGTTTCCAATACCAAGATTTGTGTTCTCAAAACTTACTTTTACTTTCCCAAAACAGCCAAAGATAGAATATCTACTTGTTATGAGAAAACTGCCTGAGAACTCTGGTATGCAAGGTTCTCAAGGCCTTCATGTTTGTCACTTTTACTTGTAATTAAAAACAACCTGAGAACCTCTGCTGTTTACAGAAACAGGCTGTGAGAATTTACTCCTCACAGCTGCCTTCTAAGCCATTTCCGAAAAAATCTCCAACACCTGCCTACATGCAACAAGATGGGTTTTAAAGTCCCTTCCAACCCCCTTCTGGAATTCTATAAATCTATATAATATCATTTGTATTTGCTATAAACTGGGGTTTTCTTCAGAGAAATAAACACAAACCAAAGATAAGGTTCGCAGTGTTTGCTACAGCCTTTCTATCTCATTTGCCCACCCCAAATTTACTGCCTCTCACATTCCACCATTTGTAAGAGAAGATACCTTGACTTGGTTGATCAAATCCCCTGAAAGCTTCTGGATGTGCTGGAGGCAGAATTTGACACCAGAGGGGCTGAAGAACGCGATGCTGGCAGGGATCCCCTGGGTGAAAGGAGCAGAGGTTGGCACAGCACACAGGGAATGGCTCTAACCCACAGGGCAGGGATGGATGGGATTTTGGGAATTAGGAATTGTGCCCAGAGCAGCTGGGGCTGCCCCTGGATCCCTGGCAGTGCCCCAGGCCAGGTTGGACAAGTTTGGAGCACCTGGGACAGTGGGAGGTGTCCCTGCCATGGCAGGGGTGGCACTGGGTGAGCTTTAAGTTCCCTTCCCACCCAAACCATTCCATGATTCTGTAATTCTATGATGGAGGATCCTAACATGGAAAACCAGAAAGCCAATACTGAAAAATGAAAAGCAGTGATTATTGTTACACAAACTACATAGGGCAGATTGCTCCTGGATTCTGATTTGTGATGCACAGCAAAGATGCCCAGTGATATTGCAGTTACACTGCTTCAAAAACAGGAATATTCTGGGAGGCATTGCCACCTCCCTCAGAAAATCCCAAAGTACCCCAGTGTCCAGTACCTGCTGGGAGAAGTAACTGCTCAAAGACTCCTGCAGATCAGGGTGCTGGGCTGTTTGATAAACTGTGAGGCCTTCCAGGGGTATGCCTGCAATCAGGACATTAATTCATTCATTCATTCATTTCTATTATTTCAGTTCAGCACTCACAACATCCTACCTGCACTGAAGTGTAACTATTTTAGCTAAAAAGACACATGAAAGCTCTGTGGAGGATTTGCAGGTCCCAGAGCTGTGGGCAGCCAGCCAAGCTCCCAGTGTTTACTCCTGTCCTCTCCTCAGCAAGTTCCACTTTTCCTTCTTCCAATTTGGTTCACAAGCTTCAGATACAACTTTTCTCATCACTGACTAATTAAAATGGGTCTCCAGGGGAAGTTCAACCTTTTTCTCTAAGCACTGTAGGAAGTACTTCTCTTTTCAGGGCTCCACAAGGAAACAGGAGAGCTGAGGAATTGGGTTTCTCTCCTGTAAACACACAAACAAGAACTTTAATTAACTCAGGCCTTTAATAAAGAGTAAATGTGATTTAATACATTTTAAAGGTATCAAATGCTGATTTATCAAATGCCTCACCACAGACACAGCTCGGAGGTAACTGGAAACATCTGCAGCCCAATTCACAGGACAGGCTACTTAGCAGGAACATTAAAAATATTCCAGAACTAGAATATGAATATTGGCTAAAATGATAACTTTCTTTGCACAAGGGCAAGGGGAACAGAAATGCACTTTATCTCCTCCTCAGCACAACCTGCCTCAATTGGATATTTCAAATCTGTCCCACTCAATAAATGACAGAGCTCTCCATAAATAAATATTCAGGCAGACAAAGAAAGGACAATACTGTGCTGGAAAGTTTTGGTCTATCTGCAATTCCATTTTCTTAATTCCCCAGGGAAAAAGGATTCTGGCTGCAGTGCTGGGGTGGGAGTGGATATCCTCACTTGCTTTTGTCAAATTAGGAATTTAACAGCAGACTTGCTTTGCACAGCTTTTGCCTTTTCTATAGATAAGAAACATAGAGAAAATGTCAATCTTAAATTCTACAGATTGATACAGCTTTGCATTCAGCTTTCCAAAGAAATGAAATTATTTTATTACTAATTCAGATTTGTTACTGCATTTTATAGAGACAATTACTGGAGAAGAAATGTTTTTCAGTGCTGGAAGGAGATTGTTGGTTTATGCAGACATTCTTCAGGGATTAAACAAAGGGTGAAAATCAAAGACCCCTCTAGGAGCCAACCCAGACACACCTGAGTGTGCTGAGTGCACACTGAGGTTTCTTTAGAAACCAGATATTCTTAAATTAAAATTAAAAATTAAAGGAAGAATGAACTTGGCTCAGAATGTAAAAAAGATTTTACAATTAGATGAAATTGGAATGTTGCAGCATCAATTCTCCTGCAAGTCATGGCAGTTACTTGAAGGGTCAGTGTGATCCTGTAAGCAAACACCAATTCTTTTGGTACAGAAAAACTCCTTGGCAGGCCTGAACCACAACAAGGACTGGGATCTCCTGCTTCTGTAGCCAAATATTTGCCTTGAGAAGAGTAAATTCCTTCATTTCCCACTCCTTAAACTGAATTGGGTACCAGAGCACAAAAGGTGGTGACAAAATAATCTCATTATTTCAGCTTTTATTTTTATTCTGGCAATAACCTCTCATGGTACAGGAAATTCAGAGCTATTCTTTCCATTTACTTCTTCATGCACAAACAGAAATGAATTTATACATAACAGGGAACATGAGATAATTTAATCTGTACTTCCAAGGTTGTTCTAAAGCTCTTGAGCAGCTGAGAGCATTTAAATATGCAGAGCCCAATAAATTCTGCAGGATGTTTCTATGTCTCAACCACAAACAGGCTCCAGTGACTGAAATTCACTGCCTGGGTAATTTTTTTTCACCTTCCTACAACACAATAAACAGATATTTCTCTTGTCTTTCTGCTTGAAAAAGTCCTGGGAAGTATTAATTCATTGCCACAAGTAGATTTTGCAGCACTAAAAATCAGCTGAACCCTTTCTTTGCTTTAATACATTTGCTATTAGAAGAGAGGAGATGAGTTATTCTTCACTCACAACATATTCACGTTGCATTTTTAATTTTCAGAATTTATGATTTGATCTTGTGCTGGCAACTCCCATTTTTATCATTAAATATTCCCTAGAGCTGAAGTATTTTATGTGCCAGTGAATTAGAGAGCACTGTGCCCAGCAAAACCAATCCTTTGCAGCTCCCATCCCATTTTTCTTTTCCCTGTAAATCTCTGCTGCTGGGCAGACTTTGCTCAGCAGCCTCACATCTGCACAAAAACTCTTTTTTCACTGCTCCTACTGAGCCACCCACTCAAAAAACAAACAGCTCCTAAGTCTAAAAATCTTCCTTATTGCTACTGGAAATTTATCAACTTAGAGTAAAAACAGAAGTCAGCAAACAGACTTTTAAAATTCCCCAATAATCTGATAATAGGCTAAGGGTTACAGATTTAACCATAACAAAATGGTTAAACAAAACTTAAAGCATCAATTTAATTTCTTCAAAACCACTCAGTTTTGGTGCTGAAAACCAGATCTCTCTGAAATCACAGGGTAATTTTGGGGAAAGTCACCAGCAATTAAATCTTCTGATTTAGCAGCAATTTCCAGTCATTACAGCTCTGATCTTCCAGTAAAAAATAAACTTTTTCCTGCTGGCTCATATAGTATTTATTAATTAACTAGAGGGTCTAAATTACATGTAGATTAATATCTTGTATTATGTATTTTGAAGTATTTTTGCCTCACTGTGCACTTGATTTTGCCTTAAGGAAATTCTGAAATGATGGAAGGGACCTTAATTTATTTAGGATTACTTTAATTTAACTCCACTTACTTGAACAAATATATTCAGCTAATTTCTCAGCATTTCCAGCCATTTCTCCTTGTGGAACAAGACCAATTTCTTCCACTAGAACCAAAAGCAGCAAAGGAAAAACCATGGCAAACAATGAGAACAATTCAGATTTCCTGCAGAACCAGAAGCAGCAAATAAAAAACCCATGGCAAACAATGAGAACAATTCAGATTTCCTGCCACAGAACCCTGGGATGGAAAGGGAAGCACACAAATAATTTGTGTACAAATAAATTCTGCCAGGTTAGAATCCCTTCCATCCAATTTCAATTCCAAAAGTAATGACAAAACCACGTTCAAATTAAGAACAAAGGGGTTTTTTCCTGTTTTGACCCAATTTTTCAAGCAGGGGCCATCAGATTGCAACAGAGGGAGCAGAAATCCAGAGGCTGGATCAGATCCATGGATATCCTTGGATAATTCCAATTTTTACATAATTACCTCTCTTCCAAATTAACTAGTTTAAAACTTCAATTTCTTTCTCAGCACCACTGAAAAGCAGCTCTTCCTCCAAAAATTGTACTTACAAGTCAGATTTAGCCAATTTTTCTTTTTTGAAACCCCAGCTTACCTAAAGAAGCTGTAGCTTTTCCTACCACATATGTTGGTTTGATGTTCCACATTTGTTTAAGAGATTTTGACCAGGCTGAAAAACATGAAATTATACTAAATTAAATGAAATTTAAGCACATGGCAACAGAATGTGGATGATA
Source organism: Zonotrichia leucophrys gambelii (assembly GCF_028769735.1). Lineage (NCBI taxonomy): Eukaryota > Metazoa > Chordata > Aves > Passeriformes > Passerellidae > Zonotrichia > Zonotrichia leucophrys. Next base: position 2,974,106 of record NC_088176.1, on the reverse strand, counting down.
AATGACTATTTGGGCTTCTGTTTAATCCACAAATGCAGCAAAATTATAATAATAGCTGAAATTCCACTACACATTCAGCAAATCTGGATGTACAAATCCTACAGGATCAAAAACAGATACCCCAAGTTTTTTATTGTCTTGTTTTAACCAGAGCAGCACAGGACACTGAGTCTTGTCTGGGACTACTGGGGTGAAAAAAGAAACACAAACTACAACAGCAAAAATAAAAATCAGAAGTAAAAACCCAAAGATTTATTGCCTTTGAGAGGAACCCAAATAGGAACTACAGACTCGTTTTTATTATTAAAATATTTCTTTTCCAAAAGTCCTAATCAAGGTTGGGGATGGAATTTAGAGATTACTTTTGACCTAAAATCTTAATATATTGTTCTCTACTGCTACAAATGCTACAAAAGCTGAGGGTCTCAGTGCATTTACTGCTTACTCAAGGGTGTAACCTTACTCACAGGACATTGAGTTGTCCACAGCCCAGAAATGGAGCAGGTAAAGCAGAAACTCCAAGCCAGAATCACCCAAGATAAGGATTTGGAAGGGTTCAGAAGGATTTGGCATTTCATTGGGATGGGTATTTCTATTTAGCAGGATTCCTCCTCACTCCTCCTCTCCTGCCTTCCATGCCTCAGCACTTCTTCACCATTGTTTTAGCTAATAATTCATTCACTTGAGAAATTTCTTATTCAAGACAGAGAATTCCCTTTTTCTGCAGCATTTCATAGGAATTATACAGGCACAGAAGTGATGGCCAGTTTTTGTGAGATATCTTCTCTTTAAGGAGGAAAGCAGTCAGCAAGCAAACCAGGCACTGCAGATAAAATATTCCTTCTGCAAGGGAGAACCAGAGCTGGCAAAGCTCTCACTAATTGGTAATTTGCACCAAAAGCTCCTTTCCTTCATTTTTCAGTGTGGAAAACACAACCCTGAAAAGCTCAGAAGAATTATGAAATTCAGGGTTTTTTTTAAAAAAAAATCATGCTCCAAATATCTACTGGTGGGTGAAATAAAATTCATTAAAGTCCAAACTTGACAAGATGTTGTAAGAAAAAGACCAAGGAATATCAATATGTACTTACCCTCTTTTTTACTCTTCTCTTTTAAACATATCTTGATGGCTTCTAATGCTCTTGGGCTGGTAAAAACCAGGCCTCCATAGCACTCTGGATGGGAAAGCTATTTAGAAACAGTAAATTTAAGAAGCAAAACAAAAAAAATTAATTATAAATTAATTTTAAAAAATCAGCCGATCAATTATTTAGAACCTTGTGGCAACCAGAACAGCTTCAATAACTGCCAGAAATGCCCCAACACTTGTGACAATTCACAATTTAAATGTGGATTCTGTCTGACCAATTTAATTCTTTAACAAGCAAGGGCAAGCTCCTTGATGCTGTACATGAAATTTACTGTACAACCAGAGAATTATTTGTACCACACAGAGAATGGTGAAATGGGATCTTGGCAACCAAATCCTGTTGGAAATAAAACAACTGAAAGAATTTCAAACTTACCTTCTCAAATAAGCTGTCAAGAGAGGTGAATTCAAATGACAAAGCTGGGATCAACGTTGCTTCCAAGCTGTATGATCCTAATTCCTATCAAGAAAAGGTTTGCAGCTCTGGAAATAAATTCCAAACAGCATTTTTGCTTTTTCAAAGAGCTGGCTAAGTCAGCACAAGCATTTCTCTTTGCTAAAGCAAAATAAAAAGGCATTTTATTTCTTTTCCCTGGTAAATCTAGTTTGAATTTGTTAGTTATTTATTATTACAAGATTTAATTAAAGAATCAGCTGTGGGAGCTCCTGAGGTACAGGAGACACCAGCACAAAACTCTGCAGCCCCCAAGTCCTGCAAATATCCCTGTGCATTTCTGTAATTCTGTCAGTAGGTTTCTTCTGAAGAAATAATCCTCCTTTATCAGGAACTCCTCCTCTTATCAGTGAGATTCACTCACAGGACCAAGGGCAGGAGCAGAAGGGACCCCAGCAACAGGTAACCTCCATTTCACATCACATTCCCATAAAAACACAAAGAATGTCTGTAATCTTTATTCTGTCCAAATGAACATAATCAATACTAATTAATGCAAATGAGGCTGGTTTAATATCAGTACTTTGCTGAGAGCTTTACAATGAACTCAGTACAAATGTCCCATAATTAATACAATTTTTTGCAGGAAGGGCTATTTTCCAAGATACTTTTTCTCTCAGCATAATTTCAGAAAGACACTCCTAATTTTTATTATGTTTGACTTGAAACAATTGCATTCATATTTAATAAAGAAGTGACACTTTTTAAAAATTTTCTCAGCGTTTACTCACTTCAATATAAGGATCTGGTCCTGAATCTTTGTCTTTGGGATCCTTCAGCAGCAGAACCTTCATTGTTCACCAAGGAGGCACAGCACAACCCTGAAATACAAGAATGGAATTTATCTTAATTATATCTAATTTCTGGAGGAGTTTTGGACTCTAACAGTGACTTCAGCAGCTCCAAGGAGTGGGTTGCTCGCAGTTGTACTGCTCTTACACAAGGAGTAAACAGTTATTTGTGCATTCTCCAGGCAGGAACACCCACCCTGATAAGGACAGAAAAGAATATGCTGCCTTTAGATAACACTGCTCAAAGGAGAGGCTCTGCTAAACTCATCAAGGGGAACACATTTGAAAGGATATTTTGTAAAAGCAGTAGCAGGTCCTACAATGCCACCACGTTCTGCAATTGAATCAGCTCCTAGCTACAAAAAGATTATTTATTCTGTTAATTTCCATGCAGCCTCTGCTCAGCAAAATGAGTATGCAAAGATTGATTTTATTTAATATATGTGTGTCTATATGCACATATTTGTACATCTACAATAATATAGATAATTTTCATATGTCTTCTCTGATAGTCTAGGAAACAAGGCAGGACTGAAAACATCTATTCTGCCATAAAAATGGAAGAAAAAAATGAGACTTCTCAGTTCCTTACAAACTTTGTGCTAAACTCAAAGTCACAAAACATAAGCAAATACACCAATAATACAAACAGAAATCCACCCTATAAGTGCATATTTACCCCAATTACCAGTGTGGTATTTTCCTGACAGATCACACACATGGGAAAATTCATCCTCCTCTAAATTCTTTCCCTGGATATCAGTATTAGAATTTTGGCGATGAGCAAACACAGCTTTAAAAAAACAAAACGAAATAACAAAACCAGAAAAACAAACAAACAAAACCCCCAAACCAAAACAAAATAAAAACCCCCACAGATGTGTTTGAGGCTTTAAAGGGAAGATGAAAATTCGAGCCTATTTGAAGCACCTTTATAAAGCTGGAATTACATCCCAGGGCTCTGTGCTTTGTATTTCTCCTGGCTGGCAACAGCGAGTGCCCAATGCTCTTCTTCCCACGGCCTCATTAACAGCCCATTTCTTCATTAATTAGACACAAAGCGTTCAATGGAACACGTTGCATATAACTTGATCATTAATGAGCATTCTTTCAGTGTTTAGGGCATTTGAACGCGTTTTCCCGACTGGCATTTTCATAAAGGCCAGAATCACGTTGTGCTTACTGCGCTGTCCCTGTCACCGTTCTCTGTGATTTGTCTGGAATTATCCAGGGACTTTGGGCCGGGGGAAGCCGGGACACGATTTCTGGAGTAGGCAGATTCCTGCTTTAATCGGCAATTTTTACTAACGCTGGTTGTTACTTACAGTAATTTTTGCTACTGTCGGAGATGCTCAGACACTTTTAAAGCACAGGATCCCTGAGGCTGGGGAAGCCTCCAGGGTCACGGAGCCCGAGCAGAGCCCGATCCCCGCCGCGTCCCCAGCCCTGGAGCCACCTCCAGCCCTTCCTGCAGGGACGGGGACTCCAAACCGCCCTGGGCAGGCGGATTTACCCCCTGACAGCCATTCCTGTAAGGAATTCCCTTCGCAAGGAAGTGACACCACAGCACCGAGAGGAAATCCGGGTTCACGGGGACAGAGGCGGGCCGGGCTTCCCCCTTCAGGCTCCGCGGCTGCTCCGCGCTCAGCGGGCGCTGCCTGCCGCTCTCTGTCGCGACATTCGGCGACATTCAGCGACATCCCGCGGCCACACCGCCCCTCCGTGCCATGGCCACGCCGGCCAAGCGCCGGGCGCGGGGCCCCGCCGGGGACCAAGGATCCCACAGCGGCTCCGGCAGCTCCGAGGGCTCCGACAGCGGCTCCGAGAGCTCGGCGTGCTCCGACTCGGACGAGCCCATCGCTGAGGTGAGCGGGACCGGCCCCGCAGCGCTCCCGCACGGCTGGGGTTGGCAGGGATGTTCGGGATTGAATTGGGAAGGAATTTTTTCGGGGATATTCGGGTAGGGATTGGGACGGGATTTGTTGTCAGGGGATATTCGGGAATGGCTTGCTGTCGGGGGATATTCGGGAAAGGACTGTCGGGGGATGTTCAGGAAGGGCTTGGGAAGGGATTGTTTTCAGGGGATGTTCGGGAAAGGTTTGGGAAGGGTGTCAGGAGATGTTCTGGTGTTGTCACATTTCTTTTCACAGAGAAAAGCAGGGCACAATTCTTCCCAAGAATATTTCTGGGTTTCACATTCTCTGAACATCAGAGAAAGGAAAAACAATTATTATCATTGCTGTGCATGTGTTTGTGCTGAAGTAGAATGCAATATGGAGATTGTTTACCCACAGTGATGGTGTTTTGTTTCCTTGGCCTGTCCAGGCCAGGTGTGTGTGTGTGTGTGTGTTGGGACTGAGGGTGACAGTCACGAGTTCTGTGCAGTTGGGTTGAGTGCTTGGCAGATTCAGTTTAGAGGTAATGTAATATAGGATAGAATAATGTAGTATAATAAAATAATTAATTAGCCTTCTGATAGCATGGAATCAGATGCCTCATTTTTCTCCCCTCATTGGGGGTTCCCTGAAAATACTATATTGGGGAAGGGCTTGGGAAGGGATTGTGCCCCGCCAGGCCCAGCGGGCGCTGGGTGCGTGTCCTGTGGGAACACAGGGAGCACATCCCTGCGGGCCAGTGATCCAAAGTGTGTTCACTGTGTTGTTGTTGAAAGTTTTTAATTTTTTAGCTGTTTTTCAAGTGTTGGGGTCCCGAGGTCTCAGCTGTACAGCCCCCTGGCCCTTGGTGTGTCCACTCAGCTGTGGGGCTGGAGGTGGCTGCTTGGAAATGGTGCTGTCAGCACAGAGCATTAGCTCTTTTATTATTTTCTGCTATGTTTTATTATTATAAAAATATATTTGCTTCCTTTTATTGTAGAATCCCAGAATAGTTTGGTTTGGAAAGGACATTAAAGCCCATCCAGTTCCACCCCGTGCCGTGGCAGGGACAACTTCCTTTATCCCAGGGTTTTCCAAGCCCTGTCCAGCCTGGACTTGGGCACTTGCAGGGATCCAGGGCAGCCTGTGCCTGTGTCTCCTGAATTTTGCTGCTTCCCAAGGGACTGTGTGCCTGTTTTCTACATTGCAAGCAGGTCTTTAACACTGTTCTTGCAGTGGACAGCAAAGTCCATGAGCTCAGTGTGAGATTGGAGAGAGTTCTGGGGCTGAACGGTGGCAAAAGTGAGGCTGAGTTGTTGAGGTTACTCAGGAGGTGTAGTTGAAACTGGCAATTAAAAGTTGAATGATCTTGAACAGTGGAAAAGGTGGGCAGAGTAACCTTGGCAGGTGTGACTTTTAATTTTGAATACCAATAAAAATGTTGGTAGACACACAGCACTTGTTCTGGAAGGAGAAGCAGCAGGTCCCACTGTGGCTGCTGCAATGCCTCATCATTTGCAGAGTTCCACAGTGGGGTTAATGATGCCAGGGGGATTTAGAGAAATAGCAGAAGTGTGGGTTTGGGTGTAATTATTTAAATGTCTGCAGCAATCTGCAGCTAAGGTGTTAGACCCCAGTGCTGAAGTTGCCAGGGTTTAACTGCCTGGGTCAGCCTCTCTCCAGGAAGAGTCTGTGACTGTGAAAGCTGTAATTGTGTGATCCAGATGGCAGGAGCAGAGCATTAAAGGTTTGTTCATGACACAATTGGTGGGTCAGTTTTTAAAGTTACTTTCACAGATGTTCTCCAAAGGTCACAGGAGAAATGATAACAATTGCTGAGATTACTGCAAGGTGGAAATAAGTTCTGTTTCTGCTCTTTGCCATTACTTGTCTTCAAGTTTCTTACAGATTAGCTTTGTTCTGATATAACCTCTGCCAGGTGTGTGTGATATTCTCTGTTTTTCTCCACAGGAGGTGAATGTTGAATTTGAAGCACATTCCATATCAGACAATGACTATAATGGGATAAAGAAGTTACTACAGCAGGTACTGTGGCTCCTTGTCTGCTTGGTTCATATGTCCATTGATAAATAATATCTAAGGAGTTGTGCAAAGGCATCAGTTCACATTCTCTGTGTTGATTTATAGCTTTTATATATTACTTTCTTTCCTTTAATAGATAATCCCAGAGCAGTTTGGGTCTGAAGGGACCTTAAAGCCCATCCAGTGCCACCCCTGCCATGGCAGGGACACCTCCCACTGTCCCAGATGCTCCAAGCTCCATCCAGCCTGCCCTTGGGCACTGCCAGGGGTGGAATAGCCCCAGCTTTCAGATCATACCAAATTCCACAGGGTACCAGTGTGAAAATACCAGCATGGGGAAGGTGCAGGAGCAAGCACCTCCAGCAGCTCATTGCTAGATTTTGCAGTATTATAATGAAGGAAGATAAATAAAAATCTCACTTTATTTTCTGTTAAGTGGTCCAGGAGTTACTCTCAGTGCCTGAAATTTAATACTTGTTTTCTGTCTTCCAGTTGTTTCTAAAAGCTCCTGTTAACACTGCTGAATTAACTGATATATTAATACAACAGAACCATATTGGGAGTATTATCAAGGTAAGACAGATATTATATTTGTAATTGAAGTACAATGCTTTCTTTGTTAAAATGACATTATTTCTGTATTTCAGAAGGGGATCCTGTCTGTTATTGTGTGCTTTCTTGCTCTTTCTGCTTTAAGAATAATTTTTCTATGGGACTGAAATTTTCCATGCTGCTTTCAGGCAAAGAATAAATTTGATATGTTGTTATTGCTGGTTTATTTTTACATATGGAAAGCTTTTCCCTCCCTGAATTTCAGTTAGTCATGCTGAAAATGCAATGGAGAGGTTTGTCACCATCTCCATAAGAAACAGGAGCTTTGACTTTCCTACAAAGACACAGCTCTTTGTCCCCTCCCTGTCAAAGCTTCATTGCTCTGTGCTTGTCAGGACACTCCAGGTTTACTGCGTCAGAAACTGAAGAAAATTGGTTTTGTTTAAGATATTGGGCTGAGATGCTGCTTATCAAAGGTGAGCTATGAACCCTCAGTGCCTGTCAGAGGACTGTGCTGTGGAAGATCATCACCTGGAAAGAAAAACATCTTTTGTACAGACTGGAAATAGAATGTCAGTGTGAGTTGTTGCTTTTCCTTTCATCCAACAGCAAGCAGAAGTGCAGGAAGACAGTTCTGATGATGAAGAAGATGATGATGAAGTATTTGGTTTTATAAGCTGCTTGAACTTAACAGAAAGGAAGGTTGGTATTCCTCAGTAACAGCTGGTTATAGATATTGCCATCAGTAATAAATGAGACTGCATCCTGGGTAACAAGCCTGGACAGCTGGACAGGATTTGGAATTCCACTCTGGAGGACTGGGCTGATAAAACTTGAAGTGGCTTTGCTTTTTGGGGTTATAGAACTTGAAGTGGCTTTGCTTTTTGGGGTGATAGAGCTTGAAGTGGCTTTGCTTTTTGGGGAAAATTAAGTGCTTGCTTTTGGGTGATAGGCTGAGGCTTGCTTTTTGGTGATAGATTGAATCTTGTTTTTTGGTTATGAACTTGATGGATAGTTTTTGGTTATAGGACTTATGGCTTTGCTTTTTGGGGTGATAAAATTTGAAGTGGCTTTGCTTTTTGGGGTGATAGAATTAAGTGCTGCTTTGGTGAAGACTGAGTGGCTTTGCTTTTTAGGGTGATAGAACTTGAAATGCTTAGCTTTTTGGGGTTATAAATTAAGTGCTTGCTTTGGTTAAATTAAGTGGCTTTGCTTTTTGGGGTGATAGAACTTGAAATGCTGTTTTGGTGATAAAATTGAAGTGTTGCTTTGTATAAGCTTGAGTGCTTGCTTTTGGGGTGATAAATTAGGCTGCTTGGTTTAGAACTGAAATGGCTTTGCTTTTGGTTATAGAGTTGAAGTGCTTGCTTTTGGCAAACATGAAGCAGAAAATGGAACAGGGAGTTAAAACTGGGCCTAGTAATTCCAGCACAAATGAGCTGTCAGTCTCTTGTATTTCCTGCCCTTGACCTTGTGCAGTTTGGAGTTTTGCTGTGGGGCTGCAGTTCCTTGTTGCCATCACTCCCCAAGCTTTGTTTGCCCTCAGCTTTAGGCTGGAGAATGCTTTCCCAGCAATGCTGCAGTGCTTTGGGGGCTGCTGAGGGAAATTGCCAGCAGGCCTGTGGGAAGTTCCCTCCAAGGTGACACTCAGGTGACACTCAAGGGTTTTTTTGTGTGAACAGCTGTTGTCTCAGGTAAATAAAATGCACCTTTTGCTTGCAGGGCACGCAGTGTGCTGAGCAGATCAAAGAGCTGCTCCTGGGGCGCTGTGAGCAGAGCTGTGAGCAGCCGGTGCTGGAGCAGCTCAGCAAACTCCTCAGTGACAGCACCAAGCCTGTGGGGCTCATCCTGAGCGAGAGGTTCATCAATGTCCCCCCTCAGATTGCTCTGCCCATGCACCAGCAGCTCCAGTAAGTTTGTTCATTATTCTTTTCTTGCTGAATGCTATTTTTCATCATATTTTTCAGAATTCTTATGTGTATAGTGCTCAGACAATCGATACTATAGATATGAGTAAAGCATGAACAAAACAAATATTATCTCATATATGGTCTTTAGTTAATTTAAAAATACTTTTATTTCTTTATAAACGTACAAAACTTTCTCAAATTCTATACAAATATAATTTGAGAAAATGTGCTGTTCTGTCTATCTAGAAATAGAGATAGCTCTAGATATAGCTGTTCTATCTATCTAGAAATAGAGATAGCTCTATCTGTGTTGCAGTTTATCCTTGTTTTGCAGATTATTTTCAGTCTGATCTAGGAAGATTTAAAAATGAGGACTCTTTTAGCAGCTTGGGTGTTGCTGTGTTCATGTCTGGCTCAGGAATGGGAGATTTGGGCTGAGGGAAAGGATTAAAAGGTGAATTAGTTTTGACCCATGTAGATATGCAGTGTTTTGATTAGTTTCAGGTGATGAAAAAGCAGGTGAAGTGCTGCTTGATCTCTGCTAATTCCTGGATTATATCAAAAGCTGGGTGAATGTAAATAAATGAATCCACTGAAACACAGCATTACATTATTCTGGTGTCACACTGAGGACAGGGAACAAGGCAGTTTTGTTGGATAAGGCACCAGTAATAGAATGGAGATCATCTTTATTTCTTCTTTCATTTTTGCCTCCTTTCCTCCCATGTGAGATGAGATCAGAAGTCAGATTGAGGTCGCCCCAGTTCAGCACTTGGCACAGCTCACATTCACATCTCAGCCCCTTTGTCTTGAGGTTTTGGAGTGACAACATGTTGAACACAAGGGTGAGCAGGAGAATTTTCTCTTTTCAGTTGCAGTCCTCAAGGAATGATAATGTGATGCATTTTTAAGGAGAGTTGCACTGAGAATCATTGCACAGACATTACCATGAACAGGATTCTGGGAAAAAAGGGTTATCCTGTGAGCTGTGGAAAAACATCCATGTTTTTATAGTTTAAAGTACAAATAGTGTGTTTAAATACCAGGAATGCATCTGCAAAATTGATTTTCTGAGGTGTCCTAAAGGAACAGGCTGCAATTTGAATATCCTTTCTATGCCACCACATGACAGGGTTTGGTTATGTGCTTGTGTAGGATTTAAGTTGTGGAACATTTCTTCTCTTCAGGAAGGAGCTGGCTGAGGCCCAGAGGACAAACAAACCCTGTGGGAAGTGCCACTATTACCTCCTCATCAGCAAGACCTTTACAGAAGCCACAAAGAGCAATTCTAAGAGGAAAGAAGGGAAGAATCAGCCAAAGGAGGAATTGATGTTTGCAAATGCAGAGGAAGAATTCTTTCATGAGGTAACATGATTATTTAATTTAAAATCCTTCTTTTTCTTCATATCATCAACAAGAGATGTTTCACCCTCAATTCAAGGGGAGCTTTTATCAAGATGATCACAAATATTTGGAAATTAAATCGAGGGTGTTTTGGGGAAGTGTTGGGAGAGGAGCAATCAAGCTCTTTGTGTGTATTGATTTATCTGTTCCCTCCTGGGTACCTGTTACTTGCAGAAATGCTCAGAATAAAAACTTATGGAGGTCCTAAGAGGTGGCTCTTGCTTCCCTTTCCTGTCTCTGTTCTACTCAGGGCAAGTACATTAATAAAAAGTGGTGAAACACTGAGATGAAAATATTACTTCCCATTTCCTAAGGCAACCTGGCCACACAATGCTGCTGCTCCCAAGCCAGATCAGGTGAGGGCAAAATGCAGGAAATTAAATTTAGGATGTGCTCTGAAATGCAAAGAATTTTTCATGGCTTCTTTTTTTTCCTCCTTTTTTTTGTTCCCAAAGCTTTAAAACCACTATTATACAATATCATTACTTTGTCAAGAGGCTGTTATTTTTCATTTCTGGCAGTGCCTGCAGGGCAGAGGACTTGCACATGCAGGGGGTGGTTAATGGCCAAGGTTCCTGTGTGTAATCATTCTGACAGAGGCTCTGATAGGGCTGTAATTTTATTTTTTGAGAGTGAGAGAAATGTAAGTGGGGGAATTCACTGGTAGCTGTAGGGAATTGTGTTGTAGCAGGTTGTGGATTTTGTTTTTGTGTTCCTGCCACAGCAGCTGAAAATGCTGAAGCTGAATTCTGTGTAAAATGTTATTGAAAAGCTGCTGGGGAGAAGCCTGTGAAGCTCATGTGTCCATGGGTGTTGTGTTGTAGAAGGGCCATTTTGTATTTATTTATCTCAGCTTTGTTAATTATTAAAGGCTAATTGTGTGCTTTCATCACAACTCCAGTAATTCCCAGCTCAAACTGAGCATGGTTTTCTTTTTAACAGTCTTTCTAGTGTTTTAAAAAAATCATTTTAAACATTTTGTGGGGTATTAAATGAAATGTCTCTCTGTGTGTGTTAAATTAGTGCTGTCTGTGCTCCCTGATCACACCCAGTGTTAATTGGATTGCCATCAAACAGCAGTAAATGTGGTTATATCAAAGTGAGAGCAGCCTTTTGCTGCACCTGGCACTGCCCTGGCTTCATCCTGCTCCTTGAAATTATAACCAGGAAATCCCTTAGAACCAGATTGGAAGTGATTAAAGGTGCTCAGATTGTTCTTGAGTAAAGCCACTCAGTTTATGTGCCCATTCATCCAAAATGAGATTTAAAGCCTTGCTATATTGAGTGGATCTTCATTTGCCTTCACAGGGAAGGAATCAGGTAAGTTTTTCTACTGGATGGTTCAGCTCAGAGTTCTTCAGCTGACTTGTGTGAGAACTGGAAACATTCATTAAGTTATTTATCTGATCCACCAGGAATTTTGTCTAGGAAAGCTGATGGAAAGGAACTTTATGGGGTTTGTATCCCTGAAAAGAAATCCTGCACATTCCAGACACCTGCCTGTTTGGAGAGGCACGAACAGATCTTCCAGTTGCTGCAGCCATCTGGAACCTTCCCAAGAGCTTTCTGAAATTCTCCTCAGGATTCATTTGGTGTCCATCCCCTTAATATTTGATTTCTACTCATGTTCTTACAGATTTGTTAATTTTTAGGACTGAGCAGTTTCAAGAGTAGGCCCTGAAAGCAGGAGAGCCTCAGAACATTGATTTTTTTTCTTTTTTCCCTCTCCCTCCTAGGTTATTTCTCTCATCCCATACTATAAAGGTAGCAATCATTATAGAATTTAATATGAAAGATATCAATCCTGTGAAAATATAATGTTTGTTTAAAATAGTGGATTTTTTGGTTGTTCTTTTTGGTGGACACTATAAGAGGGAAAATCTTCTTAATAAGCATGGGCATAATAGATTCATGATTTTCACTTTGTTTGGATGATGAATTATCTTCATGCTAATTAAACATTTTAATCTGAATGCTTTTGTTTCTGTTGTTCAGAAAGCCCTTCTGAAATTCAGCTACTGTGTGCAAGAGGAAAGCGACTCCTGCCTGGGAGGCAGATGGTCCTTTGATGATGTGCCCATGAAGCCCCTCAGGACAGTTCTTGTAGTTCCAGCCGATGGAATCCCTGGAATTATGGAAAAACTCAAAGATTATCTCTCCCTCTGAGCTCCCCTACAATCCCCAGGTTTTTACAGAGCAGCCATGCAGGACTGTGAGCTCAGAATATTTGCAGAACTGCTGTTGGGTCAATGGTTTTGTACAACTAAAAATATCCACCAAATGAATATTTTTAAATACTGGATCTTATTTTACTTTGATATCATCATGGAGCAGTCAATAAAAACCCAGTGTCAAGAGAAAACCTGAATATCTGAGCAATGTGTTTTTAACCAAAGCTAAATCGTGGGGTTTTGTTCCAAAATAATGCCTGCATCTCCTTTTGTTAAGAAAAGTGCTTTTTCTTTGTTTCTTCTGTTAAATGTATTTATGTCAAAAGTTTGAAATAATTCCATAGGTTAAGGTGGGGATGTGGTTTGGATATATTGCTTTTATTTATTGTCCAGTGTGTGATGGTTCAGTCTCAATTCACTGAATAACACATCTCTGCTCAGTGGGAGTTTGGGGAAATTCCTCATTTTCTTTGCTGTCACTGGCAGTTTTCTGTTCCTCCCTTGTGGCTGAAACAGGTGCCAAGTGATTGATCACTTCCTGCAGAATTTCCTTGCTTTCACTTGGAGGAAGATTGCTGAAATAATACTGAGGTACCAGCTCTGCAAATCTGGGGAGGAAATCACACAAAACATTATTCAGTTTTAATTGATATTTAAATACTTGAATAATTATTTCCAGGCATATCTGAAAAAACCTACAAAGTTGATATTTAAGCCCAAAACTCTGCAAGAATCCAAGATTCTCTGCAAGATGTAGTAGGAGTTTGTGCTTTTGGTAGCACTGCAAATCCTCAGCCTGCACTTGAGCTGCAGTGCAGTTCCCAGTGCTGCATTAAATAGGAATTTCCCTGCTTTAGAGCAGAGTGGTTCAATAAAAAATTATGAAAAAAGCTCTCCTATAAACATGGCAAATGGAAAAGATGGGAGAGTGAAATGGATATTCTTTGTGTAAAGAGATTTTTGCAGGAGGAGCACTCTGGTCTCTGCCTGAATCCATAAACAGGCCAGGATTCAGCTGGCTGGCTACAGAAAATATTTAAGAAAAGGATTTGCTGGAAAATAGCTTTTCAGGGAGCAAAGACCTTTCCAGCTGGATTTGTGTGTGAGTACACTGCTCTGTTAACTCTCTTTGATTTTTTTTCTGTATATTTTACCTTGTAAGAATTTTTTTTTAGCTCATAATGTGGCTTTTTCAATAGATTACAGTTAGAGTGGCAAGTACTGAGAATAGAGAGGGCCTGAGAACACACATCTTCCCTTTTTATTTTGATTTTCCTCCCAAAGTGATGATTTTGTTGCACCACAGGTCACTTACAGATGGGGGGAGATCTCAGAGACAACTCTGATGGAATTGCCCTCTGAGATGCTGAACTCATGGAACAAAACCCACTCTGGAATCCTCCTGGTGCTGCAATAGGATGAGAAGGGGTGCAGCTGGGCCACTTGTTTGTGTGTCAGCATTAAATAATTCCCTGAGCCATCCACATCACGAGCAATCTATAAAAAATAAACAATGGGGAGAGTTAGCCATGATTGAATTGATCAGTGCCTTTTAGATTTGAACCAGAAATTAAAATTTCCTTCAGATACTTTCAACTGGAGCCACTTCCCAAGCTTGTGTGGGAAAGCTTGGGAGTGGATACCATGAAATGAGACTTAAAGAAAATGTTGATTTGTGTGTTTGAAAGGAAGCTGCAACAAAGAAGTACAAAACTATCTGGGTTTGGCTTTGCAGGTCTGTGTGAAGACAAACAAACATTTATTCTTTAGCACATTTGCTTTTCATAGACTTTCAAATACAAAGTGTCAGGCCATGAAATGTGCAGTTGGGAGAGGTAATTTCTGTGTGGAGACTGCACAGGGATGTGAAGGAAAGCCTGGGGATTCAAGTGGGAATAAATCAATCTAGTTTACATTTACAATTACACTTCGAGTGCCTTCCTGAGATGAGGCAAGCTGTCTGCTATGCACACCTAAATATATCCAAGTATTTCTCTATTTCCAGGCAATTTTCACCTTCAAAAAGAAGATAATTCCTGAGAGAATACTGCAATTTCAAGAGGTTTTTTTGAGGTGTAGTTCTTTGAGTGAAAGGCATATTGGCAGCTTTTTGCTTGCTATGGAGAGTGTGAACTCCAGCAGTGAGAGATGAACCCCAGAGAAAAGGCTGAAATGAGAAGTGTTTGATACACTGGGAAAAAATGGCTTTTATGGTAATGAAGAGATTTCACTAATGAACTTAAGTTTTCTGAAAGCATTCTACATAATTTACCAGTGCAGGAAGATGAAACCACAGTGTTTTTCCTTACGTGCATGAAGTAACCAGATAAAAGAGCTTTCTTAATGCTGAGCAGATTGGCTTCTGATCCAAAGGCTGGCGCTGAGATGGGCAGCTCAATGCGCTTCATGGTCTCCAGCAGCTCGGCTCGGATCATCTCTGCCGTGCTCAGGGCAGAGCAGCTCAGGAAGCACTCACAGCACCACTGCTCCCTGCTGAGCTCTGGGGGGAAAAAACAGAGCTTTGGCTTAAAGCAGAGTCCCAGAGCTGCACAGGTGCTGTTCCGTGCAGGGAATGCTCCTGCACTGCTGCAGAGGGGTCCAAAGTCTGCTCATGAGCCATGCAGACAGCTCAGCTCACAAAGGGGGCAACACTTGATACCTGTCCTGGGGTGACGTTATGATGCTTGTATATCCCCATTCATCTGTTCTGTGCCTTTAAGACCGGCACTGAAGAGTGGAAGTTTTGTTTGGGTTTCTCTTATCAGGACACAGAGACAAGCAGTACACAGAGCTGTTTTTTTTTTACTTCCAGCTTTGGGCTTGCTGCTTTTGCTTGCTCTCTTTTTCTGCTCTTGCTTCTGCTCTGCTTTCTGCCTCTGCTTATTAGCTAGTTCTAGCTAAACAGCCACATTGCTTCCTGGACTGTTTCTCCTCTCCTGTTCCTGTGACCATCTCGAACCTGCTCTGGACTGGGACCCACCAAGGGTTCGGCTGCAGCGGCTGCCCCAGCGCCGGAGGGACTGAGAACAGAGCAACCACCCCCGAAAGAGACTTTCTGATTTTGCCATCTTTCTCAGAGCGGTGTCATCGGGTATTGTTCATTTTGTGTGCTGGGGGGTGCGGGGCCAGTCAAATAAACAGGTTCTTTCCACCTCTCTCCGAGGAATTTTTTCCCGAACCGGTTGGGGGGAGGGGCCGTGTGGGTTTCGCTTTCTGGAGGGGCCCTCCTTTGCAGATTCTTTAACAAATTTGCCCTAAACCAGTACAATACCCCAGTTAGTTTTACAGGATTGCAGCTATTTCTTCCTCAATCTAATCCCTTCTTTGCTCTGTTATGAGTAAAGATTCCCAGAGAATGAGCAGCAATTCTATTTTTGAGGCCTTGTAGATTTAGGCCAGGATATGGAGTTGAAATCACACCTGTAGTGCTGATGCTGCACTCTGGTAAAGGACTGGTTCTCCTGGAGCTCCCTTCAGCATTCCACATCAACAGGAGACAATCCTGCTCCCCTGTCCCAGCTTTTTACTCAGGGAGTGCAAATTTATCCCTCTGCTGTCTGAGCACTGGACTCAGAAATGAACTGGAGCAGGGGAAAATGCAGTGAAGAGTTTCTGCAGTCTCCTGGCTTTTATTTGTGCTCCTGCAAATGTCCTTTACTTGTCACAGACATGTTTTATGGAAAATCCTTTCCTTAGGATTTTTCCTCCTGAGAAGCTGAGAGGCCTCAGGAACAAAATGCAAACATTGATTATCTGCTGCTGTGGAATGCAACAGGTGCATCTGGGATTGGTCTCATGTGGTTGTTTCTAATTAATGGCCAATCACAGCCCAGCTGTCCAGACTGTCTTGGTCAGTCACAAGCCTTTGTTATCATTATTTCTTTTTCTATTCTTAGCCAGCCTTCTGATGAAATCCTTTCTTCTATTCTTTTAGTATAGTTTTAATATAATATATATAATAAAATAATAAATCAAGCCTTCTGAAACATGGAGTCAACATTCTTGTCTCTTCCCTCATCCTAAGACCCCTGCAAACATCATCACATTTACTACTTTCCATTTTCCCTTTAACTTTTCCTTTCAGATCACAGCTATCAAAACCCCACCACAACTGTTGGGCTGTTGGGGGAATTGAGGTTCTCCTCAACAGCTTTTATTCACCCTGAACTTGGATTTTGTGCTTCTACAGGAGGAACCATCACTCTGGCTCTGCACAGTGCCACTTCAAAGGACAGCTGGAATAGTGGTTATGGATCCCTGTTGGCTCAGAGATGCTGTCCTAGGACGTTTTGAATTAATTAGTAAATTAACATTCATCAGCAATAACTACTCCCATAGGCTTCTCCCCGCATACCAGCCATTCTAGAAAGAATCACCGGATTTTTGGGTTTGTTTTTTTCCCACACTGGTGCCAGTGTGCTGATGTGGGCTGGGCACACTTGCCTGTGTGTGTGGGGCTGGCAGAGGCTGCCCTGAAGGCGTTGAAGACGTTGATGAGGGTGCAGTGATCTCCTGCAGGGTGGCAGAAGCGGCGCCAGCGGCTCCGAGCGATCTCCTCTGTGCCAGGGGGGGCGAGCAGGAAGCAGCTGGGAGCTGAGGGAAAACCAGGCCATGGTGAAAACACTGAGGGGCATGCACAAAATTCCACTAGTTTGGGGTATTTTTGGGTTTTTCCTTCCTCAGTTGCATTTAACCCCCAGTATTGGATCGGTGCTGAAGAACTGATCCTGCTGCATTCACTAAGGGTTTATTTTGTGGGTGTCCTTCCAGTCTTGTTTTGTGGGAATCAGAAAAACTCCCACAGACACTGAAGGGTTTGATCTGCAGCCTTGGGAGAAGCTTGGATTGATAAAAATACAATACACAGATATTAAGCAGAAAAACCATAAACTCCTATTTCTATAGCTGTAAGTAAGAATCTGCCTGAAGTGAGTGAGAAACTGCACTGATGAGATGGTGAAGGGTTTATAATGCAGGGCTGGGGCTGTATGGAACGAGCTGAGAGTTCAGAAGTTGGAACAGGAGCAGATGTGTGCCTGTGAGACAGAAGCCCATTGGACAAAAGCATCCTCAGTGCAGCAGAAGTGAGTAAAGGTGATGGGTCAGAAAAGCAAAATAAACCCTGTGGCAGCTGTCCATGGGGTTAGAAAGTTCTAGATTGCCTTGTAACAAAGAACTTGTGACTGCTCTGAGCTATGGCCGAATGCTTGCTCCTCTGAAATCTCAGGGCCTCTGAGACTGATGTTTGTCTGAGCAGTGAATTGTTCTTAGCCTGAAAATTGTCCCATCCCTTCATTTCTAGCAATGACAATGATATTGTTTAGTTAATATGTACTGCAAACACAAATCAGCAGCTTTCTCCCAGACTGATGCCAAAAAAGCTTCCTAATGTGACAACCTAATTCAACCAGAATCCAACAAATGGTTTCTTTATTACAAAAAGACATCTTTTGATTTAATGCCTTAATTTGCTCCTCTATGTTGAAATTTCTGCTTCCAGTGCATTTTACTTTTGTGTCTTTTGAGCTTTTCTAAAACTGAATTGTGCCTATGCTCAAACATTTACATTTGTTATATGTACTTTAGAAAAACCATCACAAGTTAAAAATCAACCCAGTTTGGGCATAAAAAGTTGTCCTACAAGGAGAACAACTCATGCAGCCTGATAGCCTGTGGTTCATGTGTTTGCTGCCCAAGGTTATGTCAGAGAGACAAGATCACAATGTAATTATTTCTAGGTAAACAGTTCAATGTTTTATAATTAGAACTTTCTTTATTTTGCTGCACTGATCTGTCACAAATATAGATTAAAATAAGAAAGTTTCATTTTGAAGGGATGTTTTTGACAAAAGGGAGAAAGCCAATGGGCAGCTGAAGCCTGGAAATGGATTTGTCTGTGGGAATTCTTTACTTAGCTTTCATTGTACCCTTACAGTTAAAACCTGAACAGCCAAATATATTAATTCACTTGAAATAAGCAGGATGTGAATAACAAAAAATTGCTTTTGTGGATAGATTTGGAAGGTGGCACAAGGCCTGCAGAGAGCTGATCCAGCAGTACCTGTGACCATGGCTGCAATGGTGAGCATCTCATCCACACACTCAAATTCACAGGAAGCCAGCAGTGACTTGGACAGCTGAGGATCCAGGGGGAATTCTGACATAATAATCCCAAATTCAGAGAGGTTCCCATCGTTGTCCAGCGCTGCCAGATAATCCAGATCTTCCAAAGCCTGCATCAGGCTCTCAGGAGCTAAGGAAAAGGGAAGAGAATTTCAGTTCTTGAGAGTGGTACACAGGAATGAATGTCTGAACTCTCATTGTAATATTTCAGCTGAGGGAAAATGATCCTCCTTTTATTTGAACAAAAGTATTTGAACAAAAATAAGTGATTAAGAACAAAAAATAATGGATGAATCAAAGGCTAAGAAAATTCTGGAGGAAGAAGAGGTAACAATCATAAGCTGCAAATCACTTTTTTGATACTTTTAATGTCAGAACAATATTTGTCAGCAGCTCAGACACAATCCTCCATACCCCCAGACTCTGTCAAAACTCCTTCCATTATTGGCAGATTTCAGGTGGATTTTTTATGTTAATTCTTTTTTAAGAGGGGTGGTCACATGTGAGGGGTGCTGAGATACAGAACAGGTCTAGGAAAGATCTTTCTTAACCAGAGGAGATGTTCTGATATTTACAGAAGTTATAACTTTCATTCTTGTAGGTATTTAAAGTTCTCTTGACTGCCTTTTTAATTTTTATACTTTTTTTACATAGATTCTAATAACACCAGAAGAAAAATGGGAATGTGGTAAAAGAAAATGTCTCCCTAACAACTGGCTGTACTTTCTCACTCCACAAAATTCAATGTTCAGTTCTCCCTTAGTCTGGGTTATATCTTCCCTACAACCTCCATAGGTAGAAGTGAGAACAGTGAGGCAACAAAAATAATGAAGGAATATAGGAAAATGTTCTGATGAAGCAAATCAACACTTAAAATCAGGAATTGAGCAGGTGTGAAAGGAAAGCTGTTGGTGATAAAAGGAGGTCAAACAAGCATAGGAGAGCTTTATGTGGCTCCAGTTCTGAGGGTTGAAAGAGGGACCCTGAAATTGAAATTATCAGGCCTACACTCAAAAAAAAAATGTTTTCAGAGCATGAAAACCTGGGTGGAAATGTGGGAACTCCTGAAGTGTGAAGGTTCTTTAAGGTCTTTTCCTCCCAGCTCTTTTCCAAGGTAGATTTCTATTCCAGGTTACATTGAAAGGTCAATATCTGTCATGGTTAGCAGTTCATTCACACTCCCAACTGCTCTCCAACCACTGCAGAAACTTTCTCCTCACTCCAGCCTCAGGATCTGCTTGATATTTTCTCAGTTTCACGGCAAACTGGTGGCAGAAATTCCACTGCAGCAGGACTTGGCCTCACCCCCAGCCCTGGGAGGCTGCACTGGCCGTTTGTCAGCTGCTGTCAGTCTGTCCATGAATGGGACAAATCCCTCAATAAAATACCCAGGCCACAAGCACAGCTGCCCACACAGGCAGGGGGTGCCTCTGCACCTGGATCTTCATTAGCAGATGGCCAGAAATAATTTCTTGCACTCATTAAGAGTGGGAATGGCATCACCAAGACTAAGAGGCTGTGATGAGCTGCTTGGTCACATTTTGCCACACTTTCCCCACACATTCTGCAAGAAAATCTTGAGGTTTTGTGAATTGTTTATTGCCATCTCTCTGGAATTAACCAGTAAAAGTAAAATGGGAAGCAAACAAGTACCTGTTGCTTTTAACCTCATTCTGTTATGTCTGAAGGGGAAAAAAAAATTTATGAATTCCCCTTACATGTTCTTTTCCATCATCTCAACCTGCTAATGTGACTTTGGTTAAGTTTAAACCACCCAATTTTCAGACAAATTCTCTCAGGAACCTGCAAATTCATTTTGAAACTGCTTCATTTCAGTCTCAGAGTTCCTCCCTCTGCCTGTACAACTCTATCCAGAGAAGACATTTATTATAAAAAATGTGGGGTTTAGTGGGATAAACAATGAGCCCTTGCAAAAATTGACATATCTGAGAAGAAAATGCTTAGGAGTTTTAAAGAAATGAGAAGTAGCAGCTGATGATGAATATGAGTCAGTGACAGGAAATAAAAATCAGTGATTGAAAATCAGAGATAGTAAAAGGGTCACTCAGATGTGCAGTAATTACTAGGAGATCATGGAAAGCTATTTTCCAGAATTCAACAAAGTAGTTTGTGCTAGAGCTCACAAAATGCATGGTTATATGGCAGCCAATTTCAACCCCCTGATGGCATCAGTAATTTGCATTTTTATGTTAGTTGTCTTGAGATTTATAAGCACAAATTACTTCCCTGTCTTGCTATGAGTGTTCTGGAAAAAAAAAAATAAAAAGAAAAAAAAAAAGATTCCTGGAGTTTTATTGCTCTAAAAAAGGACAAGACAGTAAAGGTGGATTAGAGCAGGGGAAGGAACAGCAAAAAGCAAAAATAAAAAACCAGAGTTGGGCTTTTCAGGGCTTCTTGCCAGCACCAGCCGCTGCTGCCTTGAGGTGAGAACCACGAGGATTTGTGACTCCAGCGCTGCTTTCACAGCAGCAAAGCTCAAAAAACCTCTCAGGATGTGTCCTGGGCTTTCAACAAGAAGCTGTCACACCCCTGGAATTTTAAAAGGTATTTCCCAATCTGAGATTTTCTTTCCCTGCTCTGTGTTCTTTGGCTGCTCTGGACTCATTTCAGGGAATCTGACCAGTTTTATGTAAATACAGATCCTGCTTGTGATCCTTCTTAGGCCTAGGAAAGCAAATATATAACTTAATGTTATTGTTAGCACTGGAATCGTTTATCTGAGAGTTTCAAGCTACTTAAAATGATATTCTTGGTTTTGTATTTCTGTAACTTTGATGTGAACAGAGTAAATTCTGTCTCTAAAGGCAGCTACACCTGTAGTCTTCAGCACAACATCCCCTTGGCAAGTGCTCAAGGTGTGAGCAAATAAATTCCATAGTATTATTTTTGTTGCATCAGGAAGCAAGTGATTTTTAGGGATTTGGTCTGTTATAAGTGGATATTAGAGATAGGAATGAAAAATATTGTGATTTTTAATAGTCCATTTAACTGCTCTCTTGTGCTTCTCTGGAGATCCACAGCTCCTGTGTTCTGGTCTCCTACTCTGCAAATGCTGAGGATGTAAAATACCTTTTTTTTGATAAATCTTTTCCTTCCAGAGGAATAATTTAAAAAGTTAGAGCTGCCATGGCTGTCAGGTGAAGGGATGCTGTGCATAAGGAGCTGGGGCTCTGCCTGGCACACCCCAGGCTGTGCAGGTTCTGTTGGGCTGAGGAGCAGAAAGAGCTGCCAGGGCAATTCCTGCAGGGAGAGCAGTCCTGGGAGTGCTTTTGCTGTTCCTGCTTTCCAACACTGCTCCTCGGACAGCAAACTGAGAACAAGGAGGAGACCGTGCCAAGTTTTCCTCAAATTATGCAAAGATTTTTCTTCTGCAAGCACAAATTTCCCTGTCCTGATTCTCTTTTCCCCCTGCCCCTTCTGAGTCAGGATTTTTTATGTGTCTGTTCTGCTCTGAAGCCACCAGTTATAACTATTATTTTGAAATGATAGTTGATCATTCAAAATTACCTCCCCAAGCTCATCCTTTGCAGGATTTCCATTCATCACTCCTCCAGCCTGGCTGCTGATGGTCCCTGCTGTGCTTTTCTGCCCTGTCCTGACAGAATTGACTGAAAAATCTCTGCACACATCATTTAATTGATGAAATCCAGAATTTAATACAACAAAGAATTAACAAGTAAATCTAAGATAATAAATCTGCCCTGAAGTGATCTCTGCTGAGCAGAGTTTACGTGGTGGATTGAGTTTCTGTCTTTGACAGTCTCCAGTAAAAATATGCCAACAATTTATTTTTCTGAAACAATTTGAAATTATATAAATGTATACAACTCTTGTTATTCTGGATTTTCTAGAAATGTATTTTCCAGGGGGTTGTGAAAGCACAGCTCTCAAATGTCATGGTCATGACCATTGATACATCCTTTAACCTGAAAATTGTTTAGGGAAATTCTGAATGAATGCAGAATCTGCAAATGCTTTCCCCTTGATCCCACAGAGAAATTTCACATGGCTTCATCTTTCTAATGATTCCCTTAGCTTGAATAAGGATTTTCCAGTGATTTACAAAAGTACTCAACCTTGCTGCAATCTATGGGACTGGAATTCTTTTGTCCCTTTATAAACCCCAGCAAAGATCTATCTGATTTACTGATCAGAATGTAAATACACCCCTGTTCCAGGGGCACAGGAATCCTGATTAACTGATCACAATGTAATCACATCCCTGTTCTTGTAATCACATCCCTGTTCTAGGGGCACAGGAATCCTGATTTCCTATCACAATGTGATCACATCCCTGTTCCAGGGGCACAGGAATCCTGATTTACTGATTACAATGTGATCACATCCCTGTTCCAGGGGCACAGGAATCCTGATTTCCTATCACAATGTAATCACATCCCTGTTCCAGGGGCACAGGAATCCTGATTTCCTATCACAATGTGATCACATCCCTGTTCCAGGGGCACAGGAATCCTGATTTCCTATCACAATGTGATCACATCCCTGTTCCAGGGGCACAGGAATCCCTCTGATGCCCTTTGGAGCTGCAGTGCCAGGTTCATTTTCCTCTGGCTCCTGAATTCCAGAAAGGGGAAGGAGCTCTGCTGCATTTGCTGCTCTCCATTATGGCATGAATTAAATGCAGCAGCTGTAAGCCTGACATGTTTGTTGCTTTCATAATGCAGTAATGAGTCAGACCTAATCCAGGCTTTTATTTCTCCTCAAAGAGCAGCAGGGAAAAAAAAAAAACCCTTGTGCACATTGTTGCTGAGCAGAAATAAAATGTTTTACTGATGTATTTTTTGTCTCTTATCTGCTGCACGTTCTCCATGTGCAGGAGACAGATTGAGAAGAACTTGCTATGGATTTCAGTGTCCTTCTGATTTGTTTGTTCAGCAGTTATCTCAGTGAAAACTTGACTTTGTTTAGGAGAAATTCACCTAAAACCCCTGAAGCCTCCCTGTGTTTCAGCTGCAAAACAAGGTGAGAATGTTGGACAGGAACAGAGCAGAGGGAGCCTGTGGCACCCAGGGGATGCTGCAATGTTTTTACTCCTTTTGCTCCAAGGGAACTCAGCTCCAAGGAGGGGCAGAGCCATGGAACAGCCAAACCCATGGCAGGGATGGAACTGGGTGATCTTAAAGTTCCCTTCTAGCCCAAACCATCCTTGGGTTTGTGTACTTGAAAGCCTGATGTGTTTGGAGTTCTGTGAGCTGCTCCAACACAAGAACTGACTCTCCTGACAAATTTATCCCTTGGGGCTCCAGTTTCTTCCAGAGAATTCCACAGCAGGCACTCCAAACTCTGTGTGCTGACTGGGGGAGCTTTGCACTCATCTCTGGAGGGATCTGTAGGGATCAATCCAAGTGCTGGTAGGAAAAAAGTTCCCTGTCTGCTCCAAAGGGGAAAGAAAGTGAGTGTGTGATGTGTCCTGGTTAAAGGAAGAGCTGTGCTGGATCACCACAGCTGTGTCTCAAATGTTGAATTGTGTAAGGCAGGAAGCAAACAAGGAAATTGTGCAGAATTTCTCCTCTCAGAGCACCCCTGCAGTGTTTGTGGGATTTTTCCTTTGTTCAGCCAGTTTGTCCACTGTACTTGGTGGGCAATAATTCAGTAATTCCTAAAACTGTTCAGTACCTGCACCTGGCACTCCTGATCTCGTCAGCAAAAGCTCTGTCCTATGTGATGTCCACCCAAGTAAAGCCAATTCTTTCACTCACCAAATACCCTCACAATTTTCACACATCTTTCTTCAGCTGCATTATCCAAAAACACAGCTAAAGCTTAGAATTCCTGTATCTGTGAAACCCTTATGTGCCTCTAGCATTTCGTTCTCTCTGAATGCTGTCCCCTTTAAATCCAAAAATGCCAAATGCTTTCCCTCATATAATTCTACTAATTCCTCCTACAGTTCAAGACCAACTTTCTTCATATCCAGGAAAAGCATTAAAATGTTTTAGTATATTTTTAAATAGTAAAATATGTTTTAAATTTGAGTGGGAGCAAATTATTCCATAAGCATTTTCCATGCAGATTTTGTGGGTTCAGCACAGGAGATGACACAAGGCCAAAATACTCCAATTCTCATTGGTTTTGAATTAATTACCATCAGACTGGTCATGCTTTTTCCCTATTTCTTTTAGGCATGTTTCTGCTAAACAACACACAAGGGAAAAACAGAATAAATTTTTCTTTAAAATTCCATTTAACCATCTATTGCAACATCCAACAGTGAGAATTAGCACTTTATTACTGATTAATAACATAGAAGAGATCATTCCAATTTTGTGTATGTGCACGAGGAAAGGCAAGATAATACAAGAAATGTTCCTGATTGCACTGGAAAATTTTCAAGAATGAAGCCAGCAATCCCCAAAGCTGAAATCAGGGCTATTTCCCTCACTTTCATGGGTTTCAAAGAACCTGCAGTGGCATTTGGGGTTTGTGATAAGCCAGAACAGAGGAAAATATCCTATAGAAAAAAACCTCAATTATAAAGTCAGGGAAAAAAAAAAAAAAGCAACTTCCTTTATTCTCTTACCTCAATTCAGTGTTTTCCCTGGCTGGTATTGAAAGTGTATTTGGGTTTATTTTATAAGGAATATTGCCCTAAGGAACAGCCCATTGTAAATTTGAGGTGGGAGATGCTGCAGGATAAGGAGGAAGCTCATTTCCTCCACACACATCCCCCAGGTAACAGCAGTGCTTTATTGGGCTTGTAAACTTTTGATTAAAGGAATGTATTCCATTGGATATCTGTACAATACCTTGTACAACAGGGCACAAATTTTCTTTGTGGCTTACAGGAAAATAATATGTAACCTAGATGAGGAGATACTTGGAATATTGATTTTTTTTTTTAGCATTCCAATTCCATTCAGATACTTTATGGTCTTTTTTCAAAGTGCTATTGAGCTGAGAACTGCTGTAGCAGGTAAGTGGGAAAAGCAGGGTGATATTATTACAAGTCTTTAAATAAAAAACAATCCTGTGAGTGATAGAGCAAAATTAACCTGGAAAAAACTTCTAAAATAATGATAAAAATATGAGAAATTGGAGAATCCTCTTACCTGGGCTGCTGATGAAGTCACAGTGAGCAAAGCCTGCTATGTCCATCCTCTTCAGGAACAGCACCAAGCTGGTGAGGTTGGATTCCTGAACTTTAGCTGGAATTTCTGCCTTCATTTCCTTGTGTGTAAATTCCTCAGGGTACAAGCAGAAGATTTTCCCTGGAAGAGAATTCAGGAAAATTACCTTTTTTAAAATGCTTCATCCTCACGTTGCCACGTTGGTTGTATTAATAAATTTGAGCTAATGGATTGAAATTTTGAGCTAATATTTCTACCTGATGGAGACATGCCCAGAATTTGTTTATGCACCTCTGCTTGACTCTGGCTGATAGGCTGGGTCAGAACAGAGTCTGCTCTGATTCTAGGATTGTACACCTTTAAATGAAAGAGACACCAAGCATCAGACAAGTACACAAGGGCTGCAAAAATATGAATGGTCTGTACTCAATTTCTCTCTAGGTTATTTCACAGAAAGGGTAGGAACAGTTTTCATTTCTTTTCGTTTCAGCAGCTTGGGAAGGAGAGCACTCAGCACCCTGACACACTGACAGATGTTCTGCAGTCACTCCAAGTGTGCTCTGAGATAAATGTCCTCTTTTCCCCCCTGAAGAAAAGCACCTTACTGAAGCAGAAAATGCTGTCATCAAGAAAAACATCAGAAAATATCATTTGTTTCTTGCAGTGACAGAATCCCAACCTTTTCTGACAGCATTTTGCTCCCTAGCTCCAGATTTTTGTCTTAATACTGAAATTACAGGAGATGAGGGCTGCATTGGAGATATATGAGGCCATGTTTTATAGTTATCTTAATTTTGCTTTATTTGGATTAGGCTGAGGAGCTGATTCACTGCTCTGGCCACAAGCCTGTGGTGTCCAGCAAGACATAAAACTGCCAGGATAAGGCAGCTCTCTACTCCTGCCTTCTGAGCCAACACTATCTGATGATAGAAAGCTGATAAAAAAAGATAAAAATTAAAATATATATATATATATCCTTCAGTGCAGGGCACAAATTTCCTTTCCTGCAGGTGAATTGCTGATTTACCCCAGCTGCAAGGCTCAGGTGGGAGATTTTGCTCTGCACTGAACTTTTCCTGTTCCCTCTGTGCTCAGCTGGCTTTGGCTGAGGGGGAGGTTGAACTGGTGAGGGAGGAATATCACAGCACTGAACAAAAGAATGGAATTAAAGGTAAAAATTGCATCACTGATAGAGGTGACTTGATAAACATCAGCACTGTTGGATCTGGTTTGTTCCCATTGATTTGTATTTTAATTTCACAACATTTGTAATTTGTTGAATTGTACTTTGGGCTTCAGGTCACCATGGCAGTGAAATTCATTTCTGCCATCCAAGAAAACTGCAGTTGTAGGAATAAGTTTAAGAAATAAACATGGTCTAATTGAAATAAGCATGGTCTAATTGAAATAAGCACGGTCTAATTGAAAATTGCTTTTGGGCTCTTCTTCCTGGCAAAAAAAACCTGTAACTTTTTTAAACTTGCCTTGAGACTGAGTCAGTTCATAATTCCCAGTTAAAAACCTTTTAAAATGACAGATTTTTACAGTGGAAATGAAAAGTACTGGTAGTTCACAAGCTTTTCCCAGAACTTTTTGCAAGGGCAATCAGGATTAATGATCCCTGCTCCAAAATGTTGGGAACACTTAACTCCAATTTTGGTTATTCCACCTTGTGCTATAGAAAGGAAATGTATTACATTGTTTCTTTTGCCTGTCACTGGAATTTTTATTTTAACCAGGACAGTTACAAAACCTGTAGTGGTGCAGATCTCCAGTTCATGTTCCTACACAGTTACTCATCCCTTAGGACTTCAGTTTTGTAGAAATAAAACAAATGAGATTTTTTTTTTAAATTTTTTTTTTGCAGCTGCACTAATCCTTCCCAGGGTGGAAAACAAAAAAATGAAGTCAAACTTAGAATGAACTGGAAAAGGTTAAGTATGAATTAGATAAATCAGTTTATTTAGTTAATTTATCTAGGTATTTCTAATGCAATTAGATAAATTGCAGTATTTGGAAGGGAGCACATGGCCAGGAGGAGCACAAGCAGCTTGAAAAAATAGAGATTCCCTGTGAGGGCAATTACTAAATCATTAAATTAGGGATAAGAATAATCTCCTAAACCAGATCTACCAACAGGTGTCTAAGAAGTGATTTTATTTTGCTTTATGTATAAAATACTGAAGAGAGATTCATGACTGATAGGCCAGACTCAGGTGGGATTTATTTTGCAAACAATCTGTCATGGGTTTGGTGCCCAAATGAGTGGCAATTTCAACTGGAAGTGTTCATCTGCTTTTAGAAACTTCAAAAATTCAATTCCTGATTGAATCTGGGAAGTAACTGTGATTTCTTGCTTGGTTTTCACATGAGATGCCCATGAAAACGATTTAAATTCTATTAATTTGCATGTTAAAAATACCATAGGACCTGTGCTGTGAAAGAAGAGAGAACCACACCATCCTCTAGAGATTATTTGCATTAATCTGAGCTGCACAATTCCCTCTCCCATGCCCTGAAAAAGCCCTTTTGCAGGGTTTATTTTGGACAAAGTGTCTCTGCTTCCCCTCACTGACCTTTCTTGTCTCCACACCCACATCGATGACAAAAGTCACGTTTTTGGTCCAGACCAGAGGCTCTCCAGAGCTGGTGGTGAGCAGCACTTTCCTCCTGTATTTTTGGCAGCATTTCTGCTTGTTTTGAAGGAGTTTGGGAGCCAGGTCTTGTTTTGTGGGGTACAAAGGGATGGGGATGAGCTCTCCAAGGTCAGGGTTTAAATTGGGTTGTTCCTGTCTGATCATCTGATAAGCTTTCTCAATTTCCTGGAATCAAGAGAAATACATTTTTTCCTTACAAAACTGTCATATTCTTAGTCCAATTGCATCACATAAAATGATCAAAATATGCAGAAACCTCCCTACTTTCCCTTAATTATTATATTGGAGAAGATGTACTTATTGTAAAGGTTTGAATTTTTACCCTCAATGATTATTAAACTCCATAAAAATTTAATAAAGTCAATAAAATGTCCCTAACTTGTATTGATAGAACACCACCTTTAAAACAGTTCATAGATCCAGAGGTTGGATATGAATTGTAAAAGCTTTTTGTTGTGGTTTTAGTGTTTTGTTGTTGGGGGGGTTAATAAGAAACCATTTATGTTCTGCACCATTTTTTGAAAGGCATACAAAAATAATTCATGGCCTTCCTCAGCCTGAAAGGGAATTTTTTTTAAAAGCATTTTTATTAGCAAAGGTTTTGCAAAATTGAAAAGCCAGACTGAGTTTCTCTTTGAGAGCGACACCACATTTCCAGCAGTTAGAGGTTGAAAGTGCTCCATAAAAATTGTTATAAAGATACAAGAGTGACATCTGAGAGCAAGGCTGGCAGCAGGGCAGCTCATAAATCCTGATGTTCTTGGTTAATTCATATTTTTGTTTAGTTTAAAAGACAGCTGAGTGCTTGGGAACAGTGAACCATTACCACTAAGAAACTTTAAATCACAGTTAAACAAGAATTCATGGGATGTTCTGGTCCATAATGAGTGTTCTGTTCATTGTGAGAGAGAAAAATGAGTGATCTCTTCTTGGCAACAAAGAAACTCCTATTCTAGTTTTGTGGGGAATTTATCTGTCAAAAAACCCTTTTAAGCAGAAATGAAACTTTTGAAATGGAAAGAGAGTGTGTTTTTTCTCTGACATTATCTGTTGTAAATAAGGGGACTAACACAGAGAATTCATTACTTTATCAGTTGTAAAATTGATGTCTATAAGGTTAAAAACTGATTATTGACATTATTAAAAGTGTTTCATATCCATCCCCCTTTTAACAGCAAAAACCAACAAACACTACCTGGGTAGCTTGTGGTAAATTATCTTTGCTGTGAAAGTCATTATTTCCTGGGGATTTTGTTGCTCTAAAGCAGATTTAATGACACACAGTGGAAGACTGGGGATCATTATCAGGAAAATAACAATAATAATCACAAATACTGCAATATTGATTTGATTGTGAGGTTACTTTGACAGCTCTAAAGGACTTGCTGGTGCAGTGAATTCAGGGAGCCACTGCTGCCTACAGAGATTCAAAGGTGTCACTATTTATAATGGCCAGGCCTGTGCAGATTCCTGGATTTTCTGCCACACCTCTGGAGTGACATTTTCCTCCTGCTGCTGTGCACACAACGGTTGGGAAGAAGAATCCAAATGGAAAAATCTCCTTGGGAGGTTGAAGGTAAAACCAACTTGTGCTGTGGGGCATTGCTGGAGGCTGGACCTGTGTCCGTGTGTCCATTCCCACCCAACAGGGATAACACAAACTGGGGGGACAGGTTGGTAAATCCCTGCCCTTGTGCTGCTTCTACAGCTTTTTGCATCACACAAAAGGATGGTGGCCTTTCTTTAAACCTGCAACAAATATATACTTTCTACACAATATTTATGTGTTATATAGATATTTTATGTGTATAAAACACAGTGTTATGTATGCCATGACTTCTTTCAAGGAAAAGCCTGAAATTATAAAACCTGGTGGCACATCTGCCATCTTACCTACTAAGACAGCAGGTTTTTAATCTGACTTACAAATACCTTAGCAAGGTATTTATGGGTCAGATGAAAAAAACACATTTCCTGATTAAAATCAGAAAGAGAACAGGCTTGATTCCCAGACAAGCTACCTAGGACAGAGGCTAGACAGAGTTAAAGGAATAAAACAGGGATTTATTAAAGGCCTTCACAGGATACACCTTGGGCAGTACAAGAGCCTGGCCAAGGCTCCACCCAAGATGGATCCTGGGTTATGAGTTTTCACACTTTTATAAGCTTTGGTCCATTTCCATACTGGGGTTAATGTGGAAATGTTGCTGCTTTCAGAATATCTGACTGGAATGGACAGACAGGATTTTAATCAAAGTTTCTTTGTGCAGCATTTTGCTAAAAAATAGGAGACAATATTGATTCTATTTCTAATGTGGATGGACCCAAGGTTGGAAGGCGTGTCACGAGTTTTCACATTTTTATGAGTTTTGGTCCATTTCCATACTGGGGTTAATTGTCCAATTCCAGCTCCAGGTTATGAAGTCTCATCCTCCCAGGTTGCTCTCCCCAGTTTGCTGTTTGCACTTTTTAGGCCTGGAAAAAGCTTGTTTGGTGTGACTGAGCTGCGAGGCGAACTGCTAACACTTTCTATGAAGTTCAGAGTTATTTCGTACGCGGACAGCACGAAAGCTAAGCCTTGAGGCATCATTTGAACAACTCACGTGCTCAGACGCCAGGAAGATGACGATGTCCCCCCGCTCCCTGGCGTGGTGGATCTCCAGGAGCAGCCTGAGGGCGGGCACGAAGGGGTCCCCGAGGGGGCTGCAGGAGAACACGGCCTGGGCGCGGTGCCGGGCCCGCACGCACAGCACGGGCGCGCTGCCACAGAAGGCCTGCAGGGCGCTGCCCATGTGGGGGGCAGTGAGCAGCACCAGCCTCAGCTCTGCCCGGGCTGCCAGCACCCCCTTCAGCAGGCCCAGCAGGGCATCGGTGGCCACAGTCCTCTGGTGCACGTCGTCCAGGACGATGACGCTGTAGCAGCTCAGCAGGGGCGTGGACATCATCTCCCTCTGCAGCATCTCGTCCGTGCAGTACCTGCAACACACACGCACAGCACTCCACCAACAGAGTACCAAAATGTACCAAAAGTACCAAAAGCCTTGGACTATTATTGTAAGAAATTAATTCGGTGTCTTGGGGGCAGCTTGGTTCTTTCTGTTCCAACAGGAAAGGTTTGATAAGAACAAGGTGTATTTTTAGTCTCAGTTACATGTTCAAATCCTTCCTCTAGCAGCTACAAACCTGATGTGATTCAATGGCACTCAGAGACACTGTGGTGGAAAGGATGCTCCAGGCAAAAGCAGAAATCCTCCTGCCCTGAAATCATCTGTTCATCTTCCATCAAATGCCATAAACAATTCCTGAGCTAGGAACAAATCCCTTTGGATGAGGAAAAGAAGGTGCACTTGAGGCAGGGCCAGAACCAAGATGAGCAATTAATTTATACCATAAGGCCCTCCTCACTTCTATCCCTGCTGCTGACAGGTTTTTTAAAGGATATTAATTTTGTTGTGTTGCTCAGCAGGACTTGGAATTCTTGAAGCAGGTTTTGATGTGTGAGAGGAAGGGATTCATCTCCTTCTCAACAGGAGCAGCTGCAGGAAGTTCTCCACAGACAGAGAAAGGACAGGCACGAGGAAGAGTGGTGGAAATTGATTTTCAGAAGTGGTGAGTATCCTCTTCCTCACTGGAAGCCGGGGGCTGAGAAAAAAACTTGTGGTCCAGATATGATACTTTGTGCCTCCCATATTAAGGAACAAGAGAAAATAACTCTCATAACTTTCTAGGAGGCTCAAAAGCTGAATCCCTGTGTTCCTGCTGTCACCTGCCTGTACTTGCTACATTAAGTGCATTTCTTATCTCCCAAAAATCCCCCTGAATGCTGTTTTCCTCTTGTTGCTGGATATACCCTCTTCTAGCCATGTTTTTTTCATTGCTTTTGAATTTAAACTTTACTTGGGAAAAATTATCTCCTGTTCTCTTCTGGTAATGAACATTCCTGTACTGGAAAATAGAAAAAAAAAAAAAATGTAGAGGGAAAGAAAAAGAGGTTAGTGAGGTGCTTAATGAAGTTTTGCATGGACAGTAACCTTGCCCACTTAAATCTGTGCTATGATTTACCCCAGAATGCCTCCTTCAAACCTTTTAGTGCTTATTGATTAATCACAAAATCTCTGCAGAAGAGAGAGGAGAGCTCATTCATTGCAGTCTGAAACTTCCATGTGAGTGAGGGGTGGAGCAGGGCAGGCTCTGATGTGAGCTCGGGGTGCCCAGGACTGAGGGAATGAATGGCTGGAGGGGTTCAGGCTGGATTTAGGGAAAGGTTCTTCCTCAGAGGGTGCTGGGAATGGGCACGGCCCCAAGGCTGCCAGAGCTCCAGAGTTTGGACAACATTCCAGGGATGCCCAGAGTGGGATTGTTGGGGTGTCTGTGCTGCACTGGGTGATCCCTCTGGGGCCCTTCTACCTCAATACACCGTGATTTTAAAATTCTACAACTTTCCAAAGCAGCTTTGATTTTTATTTATAAAATCTGCAATGCTGCCAGCTTCCCCAGCCACACCTTGTCCCGAAGGCCTCCAAAGGCACTGTGAAAAATGTGTATTTTATGACTGGCTTGTTGCAAATATTAAAATTAATATGGTATGTGTTGCGTTA
This sequence comes from Zonotrichia leucophrys gambelii, assembly GCF_028769735.1. Classification (NCBI taxonomy): domain Eukaryota; kingdom Metazoa; phylum Chordata; class Aves; order Passeriformes; family Passerellidae; genus Zonotrichia; species Zonotrichia leucophrys. The sequence continues at coordinate 2,941,270 of NC_088176.1, read as the reverse complement.
GAAAGTTATGCTGTATTAATTCTCTTAAGTAATGTGTTAAATATAGTTTTAGGTTATAACAAAATGTTAAAGTAGAAACTATGCTATGTAGGATACTTTATTTTCTAAAGAAAGGACTCCAAGATAGCAGCCACAGGACACCCGAATCTTTCAGAGAAAGAGAATTTATTGCTCCATTATCAGGAGAAATGAACTTCTTCCTGCCTCGCTCGGGCAGGATGACACTGTTAGGATTATGAGGAAGAAGCTGACACTGACCAGACAGAATCCTGTGTTTGAATGGAATTTATGCATCATGAATGAGGTGTATGAATATGCAACAGGCTGTTGTTTTTAAGGCTTAATCCTCTGTTAACGTGGGTCCTTTTTTGGGCTTACGCTGCCCAGAAAAAGGTACCCGGACATCCATAACTGTAAATTGTCCGAATTATCATTACTCTAATCGTATTACTATTTTTATAACCATTTTATTACTTTTAAATTTTCAAAACCAAGGGATTGGCACCCACCTGAGGATGGTGTCGGGCGCGCAGCAGCTCTCGAAGGGCACGCAGTACCCCACCTCATGGCCCACGCCGAGCTCCATCTGATCGGCCACACGCAGGGCCAGCGCCACGGCGGCGCGGGGCAGCACCTGCGTGCACACCACGGCCCCGCGGGGCTGCAGGGCCAGGCAGTGCTCGGCACACCACTGAGGGACCTGCGGGGACAGCACAGCACTGAGGGACCTGCGGGGACAGCGGGACACCAGGGTGAGGGCTGGACGGGCTCTTGGAAACGCCGCGGGGCTGCAGGGCCAGGCAGTGCTTGGCACTGAGGAGCCTGCGGGGACAGCACAGCACCGCCGTCATCAGCACGCTTAGCTCCTTTGGAAACCAAAGCTATGAGCTGAGCGAATCAATGTTATCAAAAGTGCTTCGTGGATTTAATTTTTTTTTTCCCTGTCATTTTTATTTTGTAAAGAGGAACCCCTGAGGGAGCTGGGGGGGCTCAGCCTGGAGAAAAGGAGACTCAGGGCTGCCCCCATCACTCTCACAGCTCCTGAAAGGTGCCTGTGCTCAGCTGGGGCTGGGCTCTGTCTGCAGCAGCACTGACACAACCAGAGCACACAGCTCCAAGGGAAATACAGGCTGGATATCAGGAATAATAGAGTGATAAAGCTCTGGAATGGCTGCCCGGGGAGGTGGTGCAGTCCCCATCCCTGGGTGTGTTTAACAGAGCCTGGATGTGGCACTGGGGGCCAGGGTTCAGTTTGTGGGCTGGGCCTGATCTTGAAGGTCTCTTCCAACCCGGTCATTCTGTAAATTCTGTGAAAGAGCCTAGTAAAGGAAATTAAAATTAATATACTGCAAAGCCAATGATAACATTTTCCAATCCTTTATATTGGGATAATGGATTTATCCCATTGTCCCAAGACTAATAAGTATTTTCTGGACTAAACACATGTTTATTTTAAAGAGGGTGAGGTGTACAAACTGTGGGGTTTGTATTTTATTAGATTATAAAGGACTAATTATTATTAGTCTAATTTCCCATAGGCTAATTGCTGTTAGGAGCTCATTCCAGGACTGGAATTCTGAACGACTGGAATGTTCTCAGCAGCACAGAACAGCGAAACCAAGCTGAGAGCTCACTGCTCACAGGGCCTGCGCCATGCACGGGAATCATCCATGTCAGCTCTTGGAATCTCTTAAATTCTCAACATGGATTAGAAGGTTTGTCTGGGAATTGCTCAGCTGGACTCAGGTTGGTTGGAATTTGCTGCAGAAGGGGGGTCTGGGGAGGAGGTGACAGCAGGGGCACTGCAAGCATGTGCTGATGGATGCAGCTGCTGCCTCGGGAAGGCTGACCTAGAACAGAGGCTGGACAGAGCTAAAGAATAAAGTAGAGATTTATTAAGAGGCCTCAAATAGATCCACCTTGGGCAGCACAGCCCAAAATGGCCACAAAATGGACAACTGGTCACCAGGTCTCTCACTTTGGTCAGTTCTGCTCCATTTGCATCTTGGAGTTCATTGTCCAATTACAGCTTTAGATTATGAAGTCCCATCTTGTTTTTCTCTCTCCAGCCCACATTGTTTGTGCTGTTGGGGCTGAGATTTGGATCATTTGTCCTTGGTGCCCAGCTAGAGCAGGAATTTTGTCTCCCTACTCTGTGCAGAGAGCTCACCATCCCCTAATATGAAGGCTACACTTACACACTAAAGCAGCACAGAATCTGAAAAATAGAAAAGCTAAACCTGAGGCATCACAGCAAGGTCAGTGCAGTTGTGTTCAGGGCTGGCTCAGCAGCAAACCTGCCCCTGCTGGATTATATCCATGGAAAACATATCCCTGGATTTCAAACTGACAAATGCCACAGCCAATATCTGTAATTTCAGATGAATTACTCTGCAAACACATAACTGAAACTGAACTGCTCCAGGAACTTACACAGCAGCTCCTTAATTTATATATTTACTAACAGCAGCACTGGAAAATATCCATGTATTGTTGTTATGAGAAATTAAAATTGCACTAAAAATATTATTTTAATGTATGTATTAGGTTTTAAATCCTTCATTGAATCAACATCTAAACCTAGGCGCATCAGCCACGTATAATTTATTTCTGTGTAGTTATACACATTTCTAGAAATGTTTAAAAACCAACCAACAATGTGCTACATCTTATTGAAGGTTCCATAAAATTTGCCTTGTTAAAGGACAGTTTAAAAGCTAACATTTCTTAGCAAGTTGTTTACTATTAGACCAGTTTTTTGTGTGTAAATTACAGGCAATAACAAGGGGCAAAAACTTCGCACTTCAAAAATTATATGGATGTGAATCATTTTTATGGGAACATAGGAGTTTTCAGGGAGAGGTGTGATGTGTCTAGTTTAAAATGTGATCTCTAGAAGTGTCCAGCATTGAAGTCTAGGATATATGAGATGCCCTGAAACAATAATTATCCTGCAGCTCTACCTGCAAGAAATTTTTCTCCTGATCCCAGTCATAAACAACAGTATTTTGGCTGATAGCACTTACTTGAAAATTCTTTTCTACTCTCTGTGACAACAGAGCTGGCTTGTTATATATTGGTAAAGCAGAATTTCATAGTCTGACTGATACTTGTGAGCTTAGACTCAGCTGAGATTGTGGCTTCAGTGGTTTCTTTTAACAGGAGTTTTGTAAAGTAATTTTGTGCTGTTGGAGAGAACATTTGCTCCTGGCTGAAGAGGGTGAAAGACCATTAATTCTCCCTGAGAATCAGCCCTGCTGATTTCAATCCTTCATTCCCTGCGAATGTTTTGTCACTTTATCTTATGACAAATCCCCCTGTATTTCTTTCCTGATACAGCATTAACCAGAACCAAAACACAGAGTAACTTCAATTTTTTTTGAGGGCTTGAAGAAAGTTATTAAAATGTTTAATATATTTTAAATCTGTACTTGACTCCATTAATCTTTATTCACCTTCTGCATTTCACTTTCCCTTTCTGGCCTTAATACTTGGATTACAATAGTTACAGCGACTCTGAAATTCACACCTCATTAAATGTTTTAAAAATACATTAAAAAACCCCAACCAAGTCTGTTGTACTGACCTGGGAGCTCTTGCCAGTCTTAGCATCTCCTGACACAATCACAATTTGATTATGAAGCAGAGTTTCCATGAAAGTACATTTTTCCTGCCATATTGGAAGCTCTTCTCTCTCCTTCATCAGTCTGTAGTAACGGGAGGAGTAAGGCAAGCCATCAAAAGGATTAAGCTCTAAATCTTCTCCACAGACAAGAATTTCCTCTTCATCCCCATCGCTGCCGTCGAGTAATTCTGAGAAGCAGTGGTTCTCTGGAGAAAAGGTTAAAAACTCCATTTTCCTTACATATATTATTCCCAGCAAAAGCACATTAGTGATGGAAGGAGTCCTTTGTGTGCTGATTGATCATTTTGGCCCCCTAAACCTGAGCAAATCCATTTTTCCTCGCTCCAGGATTAGTATTTCACAGCTCTTGGGTTTAAAAGTCCAGGCTCGGTGTCCAGCTGCCTTTGTGGTCTGCTTGTCCCACTCTGGGTGGTTTAACAACCCCAGTGAGCCTGGAGAAAATATATTTCAAAAAAATAATCACCCAAAAATCTTCCAAATGGCAGCAATGGAAGCAGAAAGAGAAGCTGAGCAGATTTTGCAGTTCAGCATTGAGTCCAGCCCGTGAGTGCCAGTGTTTGCTCTTGTCCAGGCTGGGGAATAATTGGGCAGAGCAGCTGAGCCTGACCTTTGTGGCTGCTGGGGGAGGCTCTGGAGCTCTGGCTGGGATTGCAGGGCTGGCCTGTGGGAGCTAATCCCTGCACAAAGCTGCGCCCCTGGGTGCTGCAGCCACGGGCAGGGCTCTGCCTTTGTGCTCTGTGCTGGCCTCCCGTGAGTCACTGTGCCAAAAACTCTTTTTATTGCACTCTGTGGATGAACCCGGAGGTCTTGGGAGGCTTTAGCAGCTTTTGCTGCAGTTAAAATACACTTAATACATGAAAAAATCCCAGTTCTAGTTCTTCAAGGGCACCAGAAGTGGCCTTGGAAGGTGGTGGAAGAAAAAACATTATTGATGTAAAGTAACTCCAACTCTGAGGACTCAAAAGTAGCAAAATAGCTTCCTGATCTTGGCTGAGCTGTACTGTAAGACAAATATGAAATAACACTTTTTATTTTAGTTCCAGAGAGCAGTTATCACCAGGGTGCTGATAATGTCCAGTTTTCATGCTCAGTTTGGCTGCTCTGCTGCATTTGGATTCCACTTTTCCTCTGACCTTCATGGGTCCCTCTAATGCACCCTGTTTGTCTGATTTTGTGTTCCATCCCTCCCTGCTTGTTGTTACAAAGTCCCTGCCTTTGGGGTCTCTGCCTCTGCCAAATAAATGGGCCCCAAATTACTCAGTAAGGCAGAAATGTCAGGAGGGGATTGGGACTTCAATCCCACAAAGGGTTTTTTTTTGGTAAAAGTCGTCTTAAAACAACATTAAGGATTTTTCAGGGTAAAATTAATATTAAAACATCTTGAAGCAAACACATGATTTGCTATTATCCTGCATTTTCCTTGTTTTTCACATATTTAGCAGCAGTAGCACTCTGATTTCCTCATTTGCAGTGCAGGCTCATCTCCTAAACACTGAGAACTGGACAGCAATATTCCTGGTTCACTGAACAAATTTGAATTGTCATACCACAGCAATTTTTTTTTTTGTTCTCCCTTTTTGGTATGTGTAATAGAAGAAAGCAGATTAAAATGTTACCAAATCAAGAAGAACATTTTACTATTTGAAAATGAAATATTTTGAAACTAGTTTTCCTTTCGTGATCATGCTAGGTTGTTGACTGATTGACTTTATTTATCTCTGCTAAAATAGAGCCTGTAAAACTGTTTTTCCTTTCAGCCAGGCCTTCAAGGACTTACAAGATGTGTGCTTTAACATTATACAGAAGGATTTAATTAATTCTAATGAATAACAAAACACTCTCTGCAGATGAGTGCTTTTAGTAAATTAGGTATAAGCTGCTTTCAAAGATATCAATGAGAACTTTGCTATTGATATAAATTATATATTATTGTGCAAGTGCTGATGATAATGCTCTCTAGGAAAGGAATAAATACCACACACCATATTCTGGATATTTAATAAAGACTCCTTAATACACAGCTACTCTTTGCAGCTTTGCTGTTAAATCTTTCAGGAGAGGAGGATTTTCTGGGTGTAATTTAAAAGAATTTGATCTGTGCTATCAGTGGCATTACAGAGATCTTCCTTCCCCATTTTTCCTCCCCTGTTTCAGCAGAAATATTTTGCAATAGCAATGGCAATTTAACGGTGTCACTTCTTTTTTTTTAAGCCTAAGAATGTTGTTTAAATAGAGGGGTTTAGATTAAATTTACTTTATAATGTAGTGAATAAAGCCTGTGAAATGTGAAGGTGAGACATCCTGCCTGTTAACAGCAGAATTACAGGCAGTAATTTGTTAAATGAGAACCAGCAGATGCTGTCCAGAGCAGTTCCTCCTTCCATCCTATTTCCCAGCCCAGACTCTTTGATGCCAGATCCCTCCAGTGGGATGTGGAGCAGCATCTTTGCAGCTGGAAGTGGAGGGGCTGCTCCTAACCTTGAATTATTTTAGTCCTGAAGGCTTTGATAATTTTCCCTTTTAACACAAAGATGTGTGCTGGTGTATTTTGATATTTCCTCCTTCTGTTTGTGTGGTTGGTCTGTGACCCGATGTCTCCTCTGCACTCCAGATCTGGAGCTGGCAATTAACCTGAACTTTGTTTTTCCTGATGAGGGCTGTGTTTTACCTGCCCAGACACCTGAGTTATTCCCAGGGACTGGATGATCCTGCTGAGCCTCTGTTTCTGTGGGATCTCAGCACCTCAGTCCTGAGGTTCCGAGCCACCGAGACCACCCTTGGGGGGCTCGGGAGTCCTGGAATGTTCCAGAAGTGTCTGGTGGCTGGACTTTGATCCTACACAGGAGACGACACCTGTATGAGGATAGGAGGGTTTCACCGGGGTGAATGGTGAAGGGATCAGTTAATTAGAGAGTGAGACACAGGGTTTAGGATTTCTGTACAGGGGGGTTTAGAGAAGTAAGATGGAGGAATTGGGGCGTGTCCTGTCCTTCTTCTTCTCCTCCATCTTCTGTGGTGATGGTGGCACTTTGGGATTGGTCATTACTAAAAGTGCACTGGTCAATAAGGGTGAAAGGTATTGGGGAAAAATGATAAATATTGTACACGTAACTTTGGGTATAAAGATAGGTGACCGCCCGGAGGGGGGACAGTGTGCTCATGGCTGGCTGCTGAGCAGAGCTCTGTCGGGCCGAAAGAAAATCTTTTAGATAAACAATTAATAAACACAGAGACCAAAAGAAGAACTGAAGCCTCTTCTCGTCCTTTGATACGCGGGCTGCCCCAAGGCCACCCCGGGCCTTTCCAGGCCCTCCAAACAGCCGAAAACCGGACATGTTTCTCCATGATCTGAGCCTGCTGGGTTGCAGGGCTGTGAGCCCAGGCTGGGCTGGACCTGCAGCTCATCGTGCACAGCCCAAGGCAGGGCATGCAGGGGGGAAAGCTGGGTGAGAGCTGCGTTTTGGCACAGGAAATCCTCATGGAAGATGTTTCCTGAGCTAAAAGCAGGGCATGGGACAGGGGTCTCCCTGGACATAACAAAGCTGATGCAGTCACCTGTGTGAGCAAAGCAGCTGCAGTGACTGCAGGGCAGAACCTGAGGGGAGGATGTCTCTGTGATTTATGGAGTCCTGCTGCTGAAAATGACACTTTAATAGTCTCAGCAGGAGTTCTTGTTGTTGTTTTGGTTGCTCTTTATGCTGCTATGAATATGAAAGCTTGGTGCCCGGCCAAGAGACAGCAAATAAATGTGAAAAAAACCCCTCTCATTTGAAGACTCTGTTACTTCTCTCTTGGCCCACAGACAGCAGCATTTAACCTTGCTTATACTGTAACTAAATTACAGTTTATTGAGCAAAGTGTAAAACTAAAGCAGAGAATTTTCACCAGTGAGAGAGACACCAGCAGCACAGATGTCTCCCACTTCCATTGTGTTTTAATTCCCACTTAAGGTCCTGCTGTCTGGTAAAATACTTTGCATTAGTGCTCTTAAAAGTACTGACAGCCAGTGATGGATTGATGCAGAACAAAGTGTTTCTAGTCAGGATATAAAAAATAATCTAATTTTACCTCAGCGGTTGGCCAGTATTGGGTGGAAATGCTGTGAGAATTGAGCTGAAATTGTGCAATTTTGTCCAATGTACTTGGCTGGGTGTTATTCTATCCCAGGTCAGCCCAGGAAAGGACTGGGATGGACTGGTTTGGTGTGGAGCACTGTCTGAACGCCCTGAGTGTTCATAATCAGAAACAAAAGACAGCTCAAACCAAGTTTGCTTTGTGTATTACCATATTCCTCAGCAGCATTTGCTTAATAAAACCATTGCTTATCTCATTATCTGCTGTAGAGCTGGGCTGGGACAGCACCCACAGAACTGCCAGCCCCACAGCAGATCTGGGCTTTTATTCTCCATTTGCATGATGGCATCAAAAGCAAACTCCTAGCTCTGTGTGCCTTTTGCAAGTACATTTTTTCCTTGGCTGTTTCAGAAAATGGCTTTAAGGACAATTTAAACACCAAGACAGCTTAAGACAGATGATAGGAGGCATAAATGAGATTTTATTCTAATTTATTGTTGCTTTTTTTTAATGTAATGGGATATCTTAATCTGTTTTCTGTTCTCTTTCTGTTGTTTAGAAAAGCAAGACCAGCTTTGTGTTTTCAGTTCATAAGTACAATATTCATTTGTGCTAGAGAGTTAACACTTTCCAGAGCTGCAGGAGGAGGGAGAAATAAAGATAATTCGTTGGGAAGAGAATAAAAACATTTTAAATTTGGATTAAAAGGAGATGACGAGTCAGCTAGGATGGGATTAGTACAGTTTTTTCCACATGACAGCAATGAGGGATGAGGAGTTTGGGTGGGGGCCAAAATGTCTGATGGGGCAGCAACAAAAACTGTGGGGAATAGAGAGACATTGGGCTGTCTGAGAGAGCTGCTCGAAAAACTGGTGAGAAATATTCTCTGGAAGGTTCCTGGCACAAGTAGGACCTGTATTTGTGAAAGTTCTGCTGATGTGGTGATGGATTTCTGTGCAGGCAGAAATATTTTCACGGCCTGGAATATGAATTTGTGGATTTGGGGGAAATAAAGGGGTGTTGAGCAGGTGAATTTGTGGATTTTGGGGAAAGAGGGAGGTGAAAGAGCAGAGCAGCAGGGCTCAGCTGTTGTTTGGGGAATTCATGGCTTCAGTTTTCTTTACAGCTCCTGGCAGCAGCGGTGGAACTCTGAGAGAGCTCATTGCTGCTCTGATGGATGCTGGAGTGAGATGCCTCTGCACTCCACAATTATTTCTCTGTGTTTTCAGGTCTTCCAAATGCCTCTTTAGGCTTTGATTGATGTGACTGCTTTTTATATTTGCCCAATAAAATATATTACACACGCCCCCCAAGTGTTTTTATGGCACAGGTGTCTGCCTTCCTCTGCACTGAGGTTTATTCCTTTCTCTGTGGGTGTGGATTCCTGATGCTTTAGATCCTGCAGAATGGAAAAACATGCAGAAAGGTAATTTATTTATTATTATATATTAAAAAAAATTTGGCTCCTTTATTGTAAGTACAAATGCTATTGATTTCTCTCACGATCTAAAGATTTTTATTTCTTAAAGAATCACAAAATATGCTGAGCTGGATTGGACCCACAAGGTTCACTGAGCAGTGGTTTTTTTATCCATGCTAACTTTTAAGGAATTATAACTTAATAACTTACCTAATGGAGCAGGAGATGTGAAAATGTTACACATTACAGATGTTTCTGATAAACCAACCCTGCACAAGACAGCACTGCAAATAAAAATGGGAGGAGAAGGAGGAGAACTTTGCCTTTAGGAGGATGAGAATTTTGCCTGTAGGAAGGAGAAGAATTTTGTCTTTAGGAGGATGAGAATTTTGACGTATGAGGATGAGTGTTTTGACTTAGGAGGATGAGAATTTTGACTTTAGGAGGATGAGAACTTTGACTTTAGGAAGGAGGAGAATTTTGCTTTTAGGAAGGATGAGAATTTTACCTTTAGGAGGATGAGAATTTTGCCTTTAGGAAGGATGAGAACTTTGACTTTAGGAGAATGAGCACTTTGCCTTTAAGAAGGATGGACTTTGCCTTTAGGAGGATGAGAATTTTGCCTGTAGGAAGAAGAATTTTGTCTTTAAGAAGATGAGGACTTTGCCTTTAGGAAGGGTGAGAATTTTACCTTTAGGAAGGATGAGAATTTTGACTTTAGGAGGATGAGAACTTTGACTTTAGGAGGATGAGAACTTTGACTTTAGGAAGGAGGAGAATTTTGCTTTTAGGAAGGATGAGAGCTTTGACTTTAATAGGATGGAAATCTGCTCCAATACAGATGCAGAACTAATTTTTAATTAGTTCTAATTTTAATTAAAAAAAAAACAAAAACAGGAATCTTTGCAATCATAGAAATCAAACCAGATTTTAAAATCTGGTTTATATCAACCCAGATTTTCTTTCAGAAAGTGTTGTTAATATGTCTGTGACATATTAAAGAATTCTGGAAATGCAGTTTATTTTATTTTATTAGTGTAACCCTTAGTGTGGGGTCAAGCTTTGTTAGAGTTTTCAGCTGCAAGTAAAAAAGTAAATGGTAGGTAAGAAGCCATCTCTTGAGCTTAAATTTCTGCTCACCTCTAAAAGAAAGCAAAAATAATTTTACATCTTGATTAAGAAAAATTTATTGTTTTTTTTCTTCATTCCCAGTAACTGTTGTTTCTTCTGAATCCACTTCTCCTTTTATTTCACCTTCCCTTTGAAAGTCTCCTGAAAGATAATTTTGATTTTGCTTTTTCTGTGCTAAAGCAAACTGCAGCACTAGAACCTTTTGTAATGTGTTAGGAAGGGCTTTATGGTCATGGGAACAAAACCTGGTTATGAATGAAACCTGAAACCTTTTAATCATAAATACTGAGATTTAGAACATTTTAAAGCCACTGAAATGGGGTGTGGAGGGAAGAAAATATCTTTACCTTCTGTAGGTGCATTTTGTTTTACCCTTTGGACTATAATTGGATGGGATAAATGAGATTGTTTATTTTTAATGACTGCACAGGTTTTCATGAGCTTTGGATGAAGTGTTGAATATTCAAATTCACCTACTCTTCAGTTACTTCCAGTCATGGCCTTTATTGAATAAATCATCAAGAACAGCCTTGTACAAGTGGGACCATAAATCACAGTTTGGTTCTAGGAATTTAAAGGAGGGGGGTTTGTTGGTTTCTTTCTCTGTAGAAATATAAAATATATCAATTTGTAAAATATATCAATTAACAAAAACTCTGTTGTGCTTTTCTGCTTAATGAAGAGCAGCAATGTTTGATGAAACACCAGGGAAAGGAGACAAATGGGACGCAAGTCAAGGGGCGATGGGGAAAAGCTTTTAAGAAATAATAGTTAAAACAATAAAATCCCACTCCTGGAAACCTGAGTGCAGATAAGCTTTGGGTTTTTGGATGGGGAACTTGGATTATGTCACACAAATACGGATTTGAAAATCCAACAGGAAATATTGAATTTTTCAGTGGCTTTAGGTAGAATTTGGTTTCCTAGAGGGAGTGGCAGTGATGGAAGTGCCCAAGGCCAGGTTGATGGGAGGAAAAATAAAATCCCATTCCTGGAAACCTGGATTTGGGTTTTTGGATGGCGAACTTGGATTATGTCACACAAATACGGATTTGAAAATCCAACAGGAAATATTGAATTTTTCAGTGGCTTTAGGTAGAATTTGGTTTCCTAGAGGGAGTGGCAGTGATGGAAGTGCCCAAGGCCAGGTTGGTGGGTGGAAGAATGAAATCCCACTCCTGAAAACCTGGATTTGGGTTTTTGGATGGGGAACTTGGATTATGTCACACAAATACGGATTTGAAAATCCTTCAGGAAATATTGAATTTTTCAGTGTCTTTAGGTAGAATTTGGTTTCCCACAGGGGGTGGCACTGATGGAAGTGCCCAAGGCCAGGTTGAATGGTGGAAAAATAAAATCCCATTCCTGGAAACCTGGATTTGGGTTTTTGGATGGCGAACTTGGATTATGTCAGACAAATACGGATTTGAAAATCCAACAGGAAATATCGAATTTTTCAGTGTCTTTAGGTAGAATTTGGTTTCCCACAGGGGATGGCAGTGCCCAAGGCCAGGTTGGGTGGGTGGAAAAATAAAATCCCATTTCTGGAAACCTGGATTTGGGTTTTTGGATGGGGAAATTGGATTATGTCACACAAATATGGATTTGAAAATCCTACAGGAAATACCAAATTTTTCAGTGTCTTTAGGTGGAATTTGGTTTCCCAGAGAGAGTGGCACTGATGGAAGTGCCCAAGGCCAGGTTGAATTGGTGGAAAAATAAAATCCCATTCCTGGAAACCTGGATTTGGGTTTTTGGATGGGGAACTTGGAGGATTTGGGTTTTTGGATGGGGAACTTGGATTATGTCACACAAATACGGATTTGAAAATCCAACAGGAAATATCGAATTTTTTTTATAGAATAAATAATCAATAATTATTCTAATTTTTGCAGTCCTCGCTTTTGGTGTTTGTTCGTAAAACTGACTTTTATTTTATTTATTACATGAATTTTCCTTGTGTACCGGCTGGAAATTCAGTATTTGTAGTTAAGCAGTTATTGGTTAATTAAGCAGCAATTAAGAATATATAATATAATCCAAATATGTCAATTTTGTCCATATTTTAAATATATGTACTTATTTATTTTATAGATAAACATATTTTTAAAGAAAATAGAAGAATAAAAGGTAGCTTTAGCAATTAAAATTATATAATCCAAATATGTATCTTTTGTCCAGATTTTAAATATGTATTTATTTATTACTTTATTATATTTATTTTATATACTTTTAAAGAAAATAGAAGAAGAGAAGGGAGCTTCTGAAGTGTTATTTCAAAATTTTGGTATTTTTTCTTTGTTGTTAATTTTTTTTTGTTATTTCCTAGATTTTCTTGCTTTGTGACTCAAGCTACATGTATGTATATATTTACAGTTGTAGCTATATTTATAGTCATATTTATATTTTATATTTGTATTTATTTTTGTTTTTACATTTATATCTATACAGCAGCACAAAGGCTGCCTGTAGCATCTAAGATTTGATGAAAAGAAATTTCAGAGTTTACTGAATTTTTTTCCCTATCAATCTTTTTATGCTGTGCACAGAAAGATTTATGGTGAAAAATAGAGGCTGCGCTAAAGCTGAATGCTCAGTGTGAAAACCATAAAACTCTTCAATAAAATCACTTTAAATATAATTCCTCCACAAAACAGTGAATTGCAAAGTTGATTCTGTTACTTAGATGTAGATGCAAAATAATTTCTGTGGGTATTTCTGTGTAGTTTGTTCTCCAAGGGTTATATCAAACAATAACATAGTTTATTCAAAGTTCAAAATCCATCTTCTCATATATATTATATACAAATAAAATATATAATAAAATTTATAATACATAATGAAATATATAATAAAAATATAATATATAAAGTATATACTAAAACACATAAAAATATTTCTAAATATATAAAATATATTATAAAATTAGTTTTAAAACCTATTTATTTTTAGGGAAAAGAACCATCAAGAAAGCTCATCCTGTTGTTACAGAATTGTTGCAGCCAAAAGCAGATAAAGAGACTGATAAGGACAATAATTCTGATATTCCAAGAGCTCCAATGATGCATCCTAATGGAGGCCAATATTATGGAAATGCAAAATTAATGTGGAACTCCCCTCAGATTTGTACACACTTTAAATCTGGGAGGGACTGAAATGGTGAATATTTGCTGTAAATGTATATTTCAGTGGTAAAATACAATGTTAGATAAAATATGTTCTCAAAATAAGTTCTGGAGAACTCCCGAACCACTTGTACCAAACCAGTATTTTATATAAATTAATAGATAATAATAATAATTCACTTAAATGCTTAAATAATTCGCTTTTTAGCTACTGGCCCAAATAATTGCTGAGTCTGTTTGCCTTTCCTTTGAATTAAACACGAAGTACTGGTAAAATTCAGAGTTTGGTTATAAAGGCTCCACACTTTGGTTGTTTTCCTGCAGAAAAATGCAGTTTCTGGGGAAATATTGTGATTTTCCAAGGTAAATTTGTCACTAGGTGGCAGGATCAGACTGTGTTAGTGCCAGCACTGGTGAGGATTTATTCACTTCTCTCCGTTCCCTAAATACCCCTTTGATTATACCCAGCATTCAAAGCATCAAAATGTTACAATAAATTCTAATAAATTACAATAAATTCTAATAAATTACAATGAATTTTAATAAATGCAACGCTTTTTAATGAGGTTTTTTTTTTTTAATAGCAGGTATACCATGCTGGACTCCAGAATCACTGAAATATTTCATCAGTATTCCCTTTGGGATAAAACCTGCTCATTTTTGATAGAGAATTAGAAGTATTTTACGACTCAAACTTGTAATGATGTGTAAATAAAAACATGTTGGTTTTCCAAAGGTGTCTAATATTCAAATACTGCTTTACCCACATGTGCAAATGAGGTATTTATTGTGAAAATGGCTCTTTTTTGGCTCTAAATGCCATTTTTCCTTTGAGAACCCCCAATTCCCAGCCCCAGTTAGAGATGTTACAAATCAGATTTTTCCTGTGTGGGCCAATTTGAAATCTCTCTGGTTGGGGACATGGGTAAAACTGGAAAAACACTGCTGTAATTGGCATTTTCATTCTGCTCTCCATTTATTCCATCAAAACAATCCTGGAGCTCCAACCCTGGAATATTTTGGTGCCTGGATTTGACAGATGGAGCAGCCAGGCAGAACCTGAGGAGATTTTCTTTTGAGGGATAAAACAAATGTTTGAGAAAAAATTAGAAGGACATCTCTGATCATTTGCTGTGCGCTGAAATCTCTGAGATATTTGAAGGAAAAATTTCAATTTCATTTTCAGGGATGTGCTGCAGGTTGTGAGCCAAGAGTGTCCCACAGGTCACCAGCCCTAAAGGATCCAGTTATGGTCCAGTTATCCTGTGTCCCCTACCAAAAAATAGCCCAGTTTTTAAATTATAATGAAATTACTAATTCAAGGCTTCCTTATATAGGTTTAAATAAAAAAAAATAAAAAATAAATTTAAGAAATGTGTCTGAGCAGGCATGAGGGAAATAATATAATTTTACTTTAACACTCAGGTTAACTAATATGGACTAAAGTTATTCTCTAGATTAAATTATAGTTGTAAAATTCTCCAATGTGCTCCCTGACATAATTCTAAAAATAATGAATAAAATGTTGCTTGATTTCCTTTATTTTTTTTTAAATGATTATTAATAAAATAATTTTATTCTCAGCCAACTGCTGGTTGAGAATAAGATTCATTTGTTTTGAAGCAGAACTTGCAAAGCTGAGATTTATTTTTTCATGCATTTGCTACAAACCTTCAGCTTCACAAGTAATCAGAGCTTGGCTAAAACGATTTTTTAGTTGAGAAATATTGGACATATTGCTCAGACCATCCCAGGCAGCACCTCACCTCTGCCACAACCTAAAATTGGGTTTTCTTTGCAAATTCCTGCTCATGGCTGCAGTGGAAGGGAAATGATTGAAGGGATTAAAGCCCCCTGTTCCAGCTCAGTCAATGCATCTCTGCTCTGTTTGCACTGAAGGACTCGGGGGTCTGGCACCAGTTTTTGCCCCTCTTTGGACACTTTTCAACTGCATTTGAGCTTTTATATCTCACACCAGCACATGCCTGAAATACCTTAAATAATTTGGCTGTAGATATCTCAGATATCCATATATCCCATATAAATACCTTAAATAATCTGGCTGTGGATTTCTCATGTATCCATTAACCCTATATGAATACCTTACATAATTTGGCTGTAGATATCTCATATATCCATATATCCCATATAAATACCTTAAATAATCTGGCTGTGGATTTCTCATGTATCCATTAACCCTATATGAATACCCTAAATAATTTGGCTGTAGATATCTCATATATCCATATATCCCATATTAATACCTTCAATACTTTGGCTGTGGATATCTCATATATCCATAAATCCCATATGATTGGGTCTGTGTAAATCCACACATGGAATAAGCAGGAAAAGAAGGATGGTTCAAGCCTGAAATAGCTTCTTGAACCAACTGGGCTTTGTTACAGTCAATGTCTGATTAACACTCAAAATATTTTACCTCTGCTTTTTCAAATCCTGTCTGCACATTATAAACAACAAGGCAGAATAGGTTTCTAATTTGTATTCAGCTGGAAAAATGTTCTATAAATCAGAAGAGAAGTTTGCTCTCCCCCTTTGGTGAAGTACAAGAGAATTCTGTTTCAACGAAGCATGCAATTTTAATCAATTGTACCCTAAGAAAAGAAGACAAACAGCTGCTGCTGGTTAATTGGTGAATGTCTCCACCAATGGACTCATCATTTATTCACTGCCTTCAACGCTGAAATAAAGGTGTGGGCACCCTGCAGTAGCACTGCCTGCACATTTGGGACTGAGCAGCTCGGGCTGTACATGAAGAATTTATTCCAAGAGACAGAGATGTGACCTTCACCCTCCCAGCTTCATTGTTTTCATCTAATAATCACATTTCCTTGGAAAGGTCACGTCTCTTGTGTCAAACCAAGGGAAAAACAAATTTAATCCCTCTGGCTGAAAGATTCGTTTCTTGTTAGGAGTGATGCCAAGCTCTGGAGATTTCCAGAAGGTTCTGGGGTAGAACCACAGGTTCCTGTGGGCTGCAAGGGACCCTCCGGCATCCCTGGGTCCAGCCTTTGGCTCAGATGGATCCAGCTCCAGGTCTTGCTGAGTTTTGGAGCTTCTCTGTGTTCCAGATTTTTGTCCTTCGTGGTAAAATAAATTGTTTTCTTACAGCAAGTCAGAATTTCCCACCATCCAGGGTGATTTCCATCTGTCCTTCCACTGTGCACCTGGGGAAGAGTCTCTCCATCATCTCCTTCCTTCCTCTCCTCCACAACTCCTCATTATTTCTCTTTATTTTCCACAACCTCTCTGTTGCTTTCATTCACAGCTCCACTTTTGGGTTGGGGTTTTGCCCTTCTCCCTCTTTCCTGACTGATCATTTGCAGTGGAGTTGCAAACTCTTCCAGGGAAATACAGGAGTGAAATACAAAACTTCAGCTTGACAAAGGATTTATTCTCCTTTCCTCCCTTTTCTCTCCGCTCTTGTTCCCTCCTGTATCCCCTTTCCTTTTATCCTGCTTGTAAGTAATTTTTGCAGCAGCTGTGCTCACTTGTTCTGTTCTTATCTTTTGTTTTGCCCTTGCCTCCAGGTTTGTTCTTTGTATTTTGCTTTTGCAGTTTGTTTCTTTGAGCCCTCCTTGTCCTCATTTCCCCTCTCCATCCGTGGTGTGGCTGTTTGGGGTTCTCCACATCATCCTGGGACTGTTTCAGTGTTGGGTTTTACCTGAAAATATTTCCTTTGGGTTGATACTGGGTTAATATTTCCTTTATCTGGCTGATAAACAGAACCATAAAGATGTCAAATCTAAATATTTCGCATTTACAAAATGTAAAATCCAAACAACAGCTCTGGATGTTGGTTTGGTTTTATTTTTTTTTTGTCCTTTTTTTTTAGTAAAAATAAGTTAAAATTAGAGTTAAGTAAAATAAGTTAAAATTTCTCAACTCAAAGGAAACAAACACTTAATTTGATCCTGTTGTGTTTCCTTTAAAAGGTATTTTTAAGACAGGCTCTGCAGCCATTTCTGTGTCTCTGAAAAAGGCCATATCTGAAATATTTGATCCTAATAATGATATCAGATCTTGTAGAACTTTGAGTAATCTGTCACATTAAACTGAGAACTGGGGTTCTGTGGTTGAAATAATAAAGTAAAATGAAATATCAGAGCATTGTATTATTAAACATGAAGATTAATCTTCTACAGCACTGGCTTAATGCTGTGTAACTAAAATGAATGTTCCAACTATTTTTTTGGAAAAAAATGCTTTGTGCTTTGCTTTCCACAGGAGAAGCAATGAATGGAGAACAATTCCATTGGCTGTAACAATGCAGAGGCATTTTTTTAAAAATAATTCAAGGAGGGTAAGAAAATGTTCTGGCCTGAAAGAACAGATTTAGAAATGCTAAATAGCTTTATTATGTTGTTTAAATGTTTTAATAATGGTGTTACACGATGTTCTGTAAATTTCATTTACATTATAATTGCTATTACAACGTTAAAATACCATCAATGAGATGCTATTGTGCTTCCAAAATTCAATTATCAGTGTATCTGCTTTTATATCAGGCTGAGCTGTTGTGTTTGCAAATTCTAGATAAAACTCACTCTGCAGGCATCCATAGCGAGCTAAAAGGAGAGAATACAGGAAATGGAAAAGACAGGTACACTGAGAATTTATTTTTATGTGATATAGAAAGGCCATAGAAACTTATCTAAAGAGAGGAGACTTTGTCTTTGGGTGTTCTTTTTGTGCTTCTGAAGGTCTGGAGGGACTTGGCTCTACCCAATAATGATATTTTTCCCTTCACTAATCCACGCATGTATTCTTAGCTTTGCAAAGAAAGAAATCAAACAGAATTATTATCTTTATTTAAAGCAGTCTGTCCTGAGCTAAACTCTTTCAGGCTTCCCTTAACTGCCAGGTAATCAGCAGGCACTTTCCAGTGTCAGACCTCTCCCCTTCATGTGAATTTTGTGAAGAAAGCCCATTTCTCTGCATTCAAAAGCAAAGATTCACTGTGCCTCACTGTACACTCTGCTCTGCATCCTGCTGATTATCTCCCCTTGGAGCTGGAATTGTGCCGTTTTCACTGAAAATCCAAACTGTAGTCAAATGCCAGCCTCTGTTTGGTGGGGTCAGGTTTAAAGTCCCTTTTCCTGGAGGATTAAAGAGCTGCAGTTAAGTAGCTCTGGCAGGTGAGTTCAGTGTGCAGCAGCTCTGCTTAAAGCAGAATGCTGAAGGAAAAGTGGCCCTGAATTAAATCAGCCTGCATTAGGCACTGCTTTTCCTTTTCAGAATTTAAGGAATATTCTGCAGGCCATCCCAATAATGTCACTTTATTCTCTGGTGGGTAATTATGTCTTTACTTTCTAGGCTGTCACCAAACCCCCATGCTGGGGGTTAA
Organism: Zonotrichia leucophrys gambelii; assembly: GCF_028769735.1. Lineage (NCBI taxonomy): Eukaryota > Metazoa > Chordata > Aves > Passeriformes > Passerellidae > Zonotrichia > Zonotrichia leucophrys. The sequence goes on along the minus strand of NC_088176.1, from coordinate 2,922,506 downwards.
AGGGGCTCAGCCAGGGCTCAGCACAAAGGTTCCTTTTGGGATTCAGCAGCTGCTCTGCCCGGAGCTGTAAATCCATGAAAACCTTTGTGCTGATTGCTGCATTGTCTGACACCCATCCAGCCCGGGCTGGCAATCCCGCAGCTGGGAGGAAGGATTGGATCAAATTGTTGTTGGCCTCCAGCAATCCCTGCTGAACACCTGAATTCCCACTGAACACCTTCCTCAACTCTCTTGGCTTTTTTCTTTCCGGGGCTCTGGTGATCCTCAGAAGTTATTTCTCCGAGCATGGCTTGGAATTTCAGCTGTAGCTGTTGGAATTTTGTGCTGCGTGCTGGGACAGCCACACAGTTTCAATAGTTCTTCCCCTTGGAGCATCCACGTTTTTAGTAAAAGTACTAAATGCCTCCTGCTGATTTTCCCAGCATTTTGGTAACCAGTGCTGGTTTTCCTGGGCACTTTGGAGCCCCACATGCAGCTGTGCTGTCCTGCCTGGAAATTTGGTGATTTGTGCAGGAGGGAATGGTGTGTCCTGCTTTCTGCATGGCCTGTCCATCATTCTGGGACTGCTGCATGTATTCCAGGAGCCTGAGGGGTCACTGGTGAACATTTGCTTATGTCTATGTTGTCTCAAAATTGGTGAGATTTCTTCTGCATTTCTTGAAGCAGTGATGTTATGATTGTCTGTCTTTGCTTTTAAAAAGCCCAAGTTTTGTGTCATGTTTTCATCTCTGTCAGAGTAGAAATTTGCAACCAAGGAGCCAGGGTTTGAAACCCTACTCCTTGAGCTGAATTTGCTTTATTTACATTTTTACTACACATTTAGTGAATGTATTGATGTGGTATTGAATTATTACCTCAGTGATGGGGTAAGGCAGTAAAATGTTGTGTTTTGAATAACATTATACTTTGCTATTTCCAAGACAGCAAGGTTTGAATGTGAGTTTAACCAGAGTGTCACTGCCACATTTCCATGGGGGTTGTTGTGCTTGCTGGTGGGATCAAACACATCCCAATGTTTGGAAAAGCACTGTGATAAATAGAAATTATTTCTCATTTAGAAGTGAAAAACAAACAGAGCTGGAACTTGGTTTTGATGTGATTGAGTGTTATTTTGCCAAGCATTGCGTTGAAGACTCATTAATTGAGACACTCCTACAGTTTTGTTAATTGTAACCTCTGAGAGATAAATACAGATAATTAATCACCTCTCAGATTTGGGTCTGATGTGAAGCAAAGAGCCAAAAAAAGAGAACTGCCTCAGTACAAACAGGATTTCTACCCAGCACAGGGAGATTTTTGGAGGAGCTATCCAGCTAGCAGGGGCACACTTCTCATTACACTGAGGACTCTGTGCTAACTTTTTGAAAGGCATAAAATAATATGGTTGGTTGCAACAGCAGGAGGCTGGACTTGATAATTGGGAAGATTTTTTAAGTCCTGCATTCATAAATTTTAAAATGCTGGTGGAAGGTGTCCCTGGCTATGGCAGAGGGTTGGAGCTAGGTGATCTCTAATGTCCCCTCAAACCCCAGCCATCCTGGGATTCTGTGATATATATGTATATAACGATATATAAAAGCTGTAAAATGCAATATGATGTGACAGATGCTGTGGTACCACCCTGAGGGACAGGAGAGTCACACTGACAGAGGATGTCAGCTGAAAAGCAGCACAGTGAGCTGATCTTTTAATTCTTTTCATTTGAGCAAAAAGTAAAAGAATGATCCTGAGGAGCCATTTCTTTAGGTGGAGGGCTAAAATATTAGAGCGTTCCCAGTGTTTTTATTTTGTTTGATTTATTAATTACCAAATCCTTGTCTCTTTTTTATTTGCTGTTTCTAGTTAAGGTTTGGAGATCCAGAGGGGTTTTAAACTGAATGAGGAGGTGGATCAGGCAGGAACCACTGGTGGGCATGGAGCATCTGAGGCACAGGATTCAACAGGAGGGAGGAAGGGTGAGAATGCACAACACAAACTTGGTAAAGTCCAAAACCCGGCTCTGTGTGGTCCTGCAGGTGCTGGGAGTCCCCTGCCAAGCTGACAGCACACAGGGGCTCCGGCAGGAGACGTTTCTGGGAAGGGAGACACTGCCCTTGAGCAACAGGTGACAAATCTCTGCAGAATAAAATCATCTGAAACACCTTTGGATTTTTTAAGTAAAAAAAGGTGCTTTAAGGATTTACCCAAAGGGAAAGAAACATCTTTTCAGAGCCACACGTTGTTTTGGAACAGAGATGTAAGTCCAGGTGCTTTAGATTTCAATAATTTCCAGCTGATGTCTGGAAATGTAAAGATCACGCTCTTGTGCCAGAGTGGGAATTGGGAATTCAGCAGTTCAGGAATTGGGAGTTAATTAAGGGAAAGAACAATATTTGGTGTGAAAGATGGGTGTAATGACACCCTTTCTATGGATTAATGGATGGTGAAGGCAGCAGGAGGGTTGGAATTTGGATGTGGATTTCTCAGTGTTTGTTTCTGTGCCTGTCAGCCTCTTACCCTCCTCTCAGGTGAGGCAGAGGTTTCAGAGAGCTCTCAGGAGTGCATCAAGGGTTTAAAATATATTTATGGTGTTATTCCTTGTCTCCAAGAGATCAAATATTTTCAGATGTCTCCCACATTAGAGCTGGGTTACCACAGGCACATTCTTGCTCAGAATTTCACGTGGCATTGAACACATTTCATTGATTTATTTTTTTTTTAACAGTGACAGTGATGTCCTGACTTTGCAGCAGGTTAATTTCCTTTTCTTCTGCACTTTTAATGATGATGTTGGCTACTTTTGCTGGTCACCTGGGTATGATTAAGTACTTGAGCTCACCAGGTGCTTCCTGGGAAGGCAAAGATCTGGGAGGTCACACAATTTTTCAGGGCTGCAGGTGGAGGACAAGGTCCTGCTCCTGCCTGGTGAGTGATTGATGGTGCTGAAATGGAAGAGTTTCATCCCTACAGCTTGCAGAGGATGCAGCATTGTCCCAAAAGTGAGCAGGTTAATTTTTATCCTCATGTTAATCCTGCCCTGATACATTCCTGAATCCTTTGGGCTCTTGCTTCATGGAAACTCATTTGCCCAAAAGAATGATGGTAATGGGTTCAGAAAAGTGGAGAGTTGTGTAATTCTGGCTGGAAAACAGAGCAGTGGATAAAACCCTGCTGATATTATAGCAATAACTGGAATAATCTCTAAGTCTTTCGGGCAGTGAAGCTTCCATGGTAGCAGTTTTGTAATTAGACCTCCTCTGTTTACCATTTCTTCATAGGGAACAGGGTGTCAGAAAATCAGGAGTTGTTACAGGCTATAATAGGGAGCCTTCCTTATAATCCACATTTTTAATCCATCTACAACATTGAGTTTTATTTGCAGGTTACCATGAAACAGGAGATAGGCATGATTGCCTGGATTTGGTTTCACAACAGGCAGGGATGTGTGTTAGCAAACAAAACTGGAGATATTTAGTAATGGCTGAGTAAATATTAGCAAATGGATGGTGCAATTAAACCAACAGGGTTGCAGCTGATAAGCTCTGATCAAGACTGCTGGGTGGCTGAATGAGAAGCTGAAGATCCAGAGATAAGAATTGATGGATGTAACGTTATCCTAATTGAGAAGAGGGGAGCACCTTAAGGATGGAGAAATGAAATTGATGACCTGTAAAACAAGCTGAGATTAAAAAAAATAAATCAGCTTGATGGAGGCTCCTGCAGGAGTGCAAGGGGCCAGGGAGGGCTGGGCATGTGTTGGATAAGTTGAAGTTTTTCTAATGTTTTTCTTAAAGGTGGTCAGGATAATGTGCAACAATAGTACGGGACTTAAAACTTTTACGTATCACTTAAAACTTGTGGGAGAGAATTTAGTTTTGCATTTATTTTATGGAACTGAGGGGTGGTTTCTCCTCTCCCCTGACAGATCCCCTGTTCCCAGCGCTGCCTTGTTTGGGTTTTGTGAGTAGTGATGGAATTCTGTGTCCCTCTGCTCCCAATATCAGCCTGGGCTTGTGGTGAACTGGTTCCCCTTAGGGGAGGGAGAAATGCTGCTTTGGAAGGGGGAAGGAGGATGAAAACCATGGAATGGAGGTTTGGTAGCAAAGAATCAGCTCTGGGGAGCAGGAGGGAGCAGAGTTATTCCCACGTAGTGGGTATTGCTGTCCCAGCCATCTGGAGGTTCCAGAGTTTCTGTCTTCAGAAATTAATTCTGCTGGATGTTTGTGACTCCAGGAATTCCATGGCTGAAGTGTTTGAAATGATATAATTTTTATTATTTAATGTGTGTGCACTGCTGTACAGTACAGCCTGCTGTCCATGCTTATGGAGTGAGAGGAGAAAAACCAGAAGAGTTATTTACTGGGACCTGCAGTTCTCTGGGAGGCTTTGCTGGGGGGAAACACATCCTGAGAGGTGAAATCTGGAAAAATTTCCATTCAGCAGTCTCAGAAAAGGCTGAGAGCCTTTTCTCTTGAATTTTTTCATCTTCTTTCCAGAGTGTGTCAGGAAAATCCACAAATGCTGGAAGAAGACAGAGGAGTCTTGTGACTTCATTTGAATGGAGGGACAGAGATGAAATTAAGGATTCCTCCTCTTATATCTCAATTTGTCTTTACAAACCCTAGTTATTATTAACTAACCTTTTGAACAACCTGGAACATTTCAAACACAACCTCACGACTTTGCCAAGTCTGGTCCCTGCACCAGGCATAGCAGGTAAATATTGAGAATAAAGCAGATAAAGGATCATTTTAGCCCATTAATCACCAGAGGTCCTTGTCCATGGCTACTGATGGCCAAGGTCTCCCAGCCTTTTCTTCCAGCTGAGAATTCCAAACCTCTGGGGCTTTAGAGACCTTGACAAAGTGGGATGGGTGCACTCATGTCCGGCTGTACTGGCTCTGCAATTGTAGTTTTTGGGGAATTGTCATCATTGGCTGAAGTGGTGGAAGGAGAAGTGAATAAGGTTAAAATTCCAGCAGTAACCAGACCTCCTGTTGGAAAAATCAACAAAAAAAGAGGCAGCCTGGGAATTGTCATACCCCTGGGAAACTTCAGGAGTGTGGAGGATGGGACCAGTGAGTGCTGAGGTGGTGCCACCTCAGAATGGAGAAATTCTCAGTTTATTTCAATAGTGGAGAAAAATCAAAGCTGTAGGAGAAGAGAAATCCAAACTGGGAACATCCTGACAGTGTAATTCATCTATTCCAATCAATCCATTTAAGTGTCTTTGCTGTTATTTATGGTGGTGCCCCTGGAGATTTACAGTGTTCATCTGAGATTGCAAAGCTTCATCACAGAAACCAGACACAAAAAAAGGGGGAGAAAATAAAGAAGAAAAAAAAAAAGATTCCAACTTCTCCAAAAGATTGGAGAGGTTTTTATAAAATCTTACTCTGTAAACACCTTTAGGTTTGGGATTTAGATAAAACTGGCTGGGAGAGCCACAACAACACAAGAGCACAAAGGGGATGTGACAAAAGGAAGGAAGGAAAGGAAGGAAGGCAAACAACCCAAAAATGATAAAGAGGGAAAATGTGAAGAGAGGGTTTGCTGGATGTGGAAGGGCAAAGGTTTTAGTGAGTTTCTTGAAGGCAACTGAATAGGAAATGTGCTTTTTTAGGGGCAGGTAGTGCTTAAACAGAGACCCCTGAGCCCAGGCACTTTCCCCTCTGGCTGTGGGGAAGGACAGCCCTGCTTGACACTGGAAATTTCAGCTCCAGAAAGTTTAAAACATAAAAATGACATGAAAGCCATTGCCTTGAAGTTTGTTATGCCTTACTGAATCCTTACTGAATGTTGGAATTCTATAAAATCTCCCTGCTGACTTAAATCCACGCAATTTTCTGTCTTCAGAGCTATTATTTTGGCTAGTAATTACAGGTAATAGCTTAAAGGTAACTGGAGAGGAAGAGACAATCCAAAATGTGCCCAAACCACATTTTTAGGGAAAAAAATTCTACAAACTGAATGTATTCATTGAATGAATCAATTTTCATACATTCCTAATGCACTCCAAAATTGTGCTCATGATAAACAAGGAGTTGGATGAATTTTCTCAGCTCTCCCTGACCTATATTTTAATTTAAATATGTATACCTCATGCAGACTGCCTAAAAAACTCTCCCAAACCATTTACTTGTTGCTGTTTCCATGTTGCTGGGCTTTACTTAGTGCTAAAATGAAATTAATGGGTTCTGTAGCAGTGTAATGCTCTGCTTTGCATCCCTGTGTGGGCTGCAAGGAGCAGCAGGGGCATTCAAGCACTTTGGCCCTTGATGCTTTGCTAAAACCTGACTTGATGGTTTAATTCCATGGATTAGATGGGTGTAGGATGGAGATCCCACCTTTCAAACAGGATTTAGGGTGATTTTTCCACGTGGTGCTGCTGGGGCTGCAGGAGGAGTTACCCAGACTTTTTTCGTGTTTTTTTTTTTTCCTTTTCTCTTTACCTTCCAGTATTACAAAAGACTGGAAGTGTTCACAGGTAGGTATAAGTAATCCCTATATAGAGGTTTTCTGCCTCTGAGTTTAGTTTTAAAACATATTTCCTTCTGGATTTGTTGTGATTTTTGTTTGTTTGGAGCTTGAACAATTTCCTAGAAGTCAAGAAGGAAAAACTAAGTAAAAACTGCTGTTCCCCAGTTTGGAGATGATGCCTCAGATAACTTTTGATTTTCCCATCAAGAGAGTGCAAACATGAATATTTGGCCCCAAATGCAGTAACTTGCCTGTTTCACCTCTATTATTCAGATTTCTGGGTCCTTGGCCCTGTAAATTTTGGAGCTCAGCCCCCCCTTCAGCATCTCCTCCTGTATTTAAGTGCATCCATGGGATTTACAGACACTGAACCCTTACAAAACCCTCTTGCATGCAGTTAGATGTAAAGCAAGAAATTCAAATAAACAAAAATACTTTTTGGCATTCCCCTGAGGATATTACAAAACTGCTGGAAATTAAATACTGTTTTTTTTTTCCTCTCTACTGTTTCCTTTTCTTCTTCAAGACCTCTTTTGCTTTCATGACTGTCCCTTTGGTAAACAAAAATTATCATTTCTTACCCAACTTTGTTAATACACATCTTTGAATTTTCCAAGGAGATGCTTCTTTACTTCAAATCACGAGCTGCTTGTGCAACAAATTTAGAAGTGAAAAATATGTTCAGATTGTTAAGGCATCTAAAATTCTTACAGAAAATTAGGCTAAATTAACAAATCTTTGTAGAAAATGTATATTGATATATTTTAGCTTTTGGAATGAATAGTAATTTACAGTTTTAACAGTATAAGAATCTGGTATATTTGCTAAATAAAAGCAAGTGATATATGTTAAGTAATAAATGATCTGATGTTTTTTCAGTTCAGTTCCTGAAAGTTATGGTTTGGGGGTTTAAAAAGTAGTTTTAGAGGTCTTTATATCAAGTAACATCAAGATTGCAAAGTAAACCACTGAGAAATGCAAAATTCAAGTTGCTTTAAAAAAATGAGAAAAAAATCAGTCCTTTCCTGCAAATCCAGCATAATCTAAGATTGGCACATACAAAAGGCAATCTGTTGGACAGAACTTTTAATTTTTGCTGTGGGTTCTTGCAGCCCTGAGAACACACAGGCAGAAAGATGCCATTCTCTCTACATTTCTTCATTAAGGGAAGAATTTTTTCCCCAATATCCAGTCTAAATATCCTCTGCTGCAACTTGAGGTCATTTCTTGTCCCTTGTTCCCTGTCCCCTCCTGGCAGGAGCTGTGCAGAGCCACCAGGTCCCCCTGATCCCCCTTTTTGCCAGGCTGAGCCCCTTCCCAGCTCCTCAGCCTCTCCTGGTGCCCCACACCTTCCTCAATTCCTCCTAACTACATTAAAAACAATAAATTTAATATGTAAATTTAATTTAAAAACAATAAATTTAATATGTAAATTGAATTTAAATATGTAAGAATGAAGACCTGAAGTAAATCAGAAAAATGTATTGCTCACCTCTACAGATACACGTGATCTTGCACACTTAAAAAATACACGCTTAAAAAATAAAAGAGGGTCATGGAAGTGAAAAGTATCTTTTGTCATGATGATGACGATGATAATGTTGGATATGAATTCCTGAATGAGCTGAATCCCAAGAGTTCTGAATGTTCAATGTGCTCTAGGTTTTTAATTTCTCTTACAAGTGTTGTGTGAAAAGGGCAGCTGTCTGTAATTTATAGGGGATGTTTCTGTGTGGTCTCGTTCTGGGGAAGGATGGTCCCTGTGCAGAACGAGTTTCAGCCTTCCTGGCTTCAGAAAATGATGTTTTGCAGAGTGAGATAAAGAATGAATTTGTTTACTGTTACATGGTAATTTACAGTTAAATTGGAAACTGCTGTTATTTGATTGGAAGTTAATAAAAGAGAATATTGCATACTCAAATGATCAGAAGAAACCAGAATTGAAACAAAGGGGGAAGCTCTGTATCTCTTTATACTCTGAGCTTCTGAAAGGGCTTTTAAAATATTCCATGAAATTAAAAGGAGATAAATCTTGCTACCCTGATAATTGCTAGCTTTTACAAACAATCTGGGAATACTAAACCCAAGGGACTTGATGGGGAGAAAGATGGTAAATATGCAATTTTCCTTTTGTTTACTGCCTATTTATTAATTTTCTTTGGTGCTTTGTACTTTCTGTTCTATTGATTAGCATAAAGGCAGCTTTAGGGAGAGCACACTGTTCCCTGGAAAGGGAGCGGGGCTGTGGCAGCATTCCCGAGGTGGGAGGCTGGAATGGGGTGTGGGAGAGGACAGAAAGGAAGAATCAGCACCAAAAAATCTCTCCCACCAAGATAAACTGAGACCCATAAGGTACTGAGAATGTAAAGGTTGGTGTAACCTTTAATTATTAAAGGTGGTTTAGAAATTATTAACCTTTAATTATTAAAGGTGATTTGCTGAGCAGGGGGGTGGAGGAATTTATCATGACAGGACTGAATTTATTATGCCAGGGCTGGTGCAAGGAGCACACCTTGGATTTCACACCCTGCTGTATCCCACAGGAATTTATTTGCTTACGGATGTAAAACCATTCACCTGCTCTCCACAGTGGAATTTTCCATGCCATCTGCATTTCTAATCATGAAGGCACTAATTAGGTGGGAAAGCACCTAAAACCAGCTACTACTGGTAAAATTCCCCAAAAGAAAAGAAGGATTTGATGGATCATTTGGTGTCATCTCATGTTGTCAGGTGTTGTTTGTTGTCCCTTTCTGCCTGTAGAATTTTGCAGCTGATTAAATATAAATATAAATATAAATATAAATATAAATATAAATATAAATATAAATATAAATATAAATATAAATATAAATATATTGGTTTAGTTGAGGTGTTAGGGCATGGGATGGACTCAACGATCTTTTAAGATCTCTTCCAACCTAGTCATTCTGTGAGTTCTTTGAAATATAAGTAATAAATATAAAATATAAATAATAAACGAAAATAAATATTAAAAAATATAAAATTTGCAAATTGCTGACTGGAAGGATTCCACATTTTATGGCTGTTGCCTACATTTCACACACATTTTGTTATAAAAAAATCACCCCGTAAGAACTTTTATTAGTGTTTTTATATTTATCTCTATATATTTATATATATTTTTTTTTTTAGTTTTTACAGGATCTTTGGGTTTTGCTACCTTTGTTTCAGATACAGAATTGGGATTTTTTCCCCAGACATCTAGAAATCTCAAAGTTTAGCCATGTCTTAGATGGTAAGTCTGGTAGATAATATGTTCTTCTTAACTGTAGGAATAAATTCCCTGTCCCTGGATACCTGTGCTTGTTTTAGTGGGAATAGTTAAGAAATTTAACACATGATGTGGGTGTCCTGTGTAGATATTTCTATTTTCTATATTTTAAAGCCTGCCTAGGTTGGTCATGTTTGAGTTTATACTTGTGCCAACTCTTGCTCCTGTTAAATTCAGATCTCCTGATGCTGATAACAGACACTTTTTACTCAATTCAAGTCACCTTTCACTACCCACAGCTTCACCTTGTGGTTTGCAGCAATTTGCAGAAGAAATCTGATAAAATGGGAGCATTCAAAAAGCAAACTGAGATCATGTGGCTGCTTCATGTGGAGGTACCTCCTACTGTAGATAAAAAAATTAGTATTTTAAATACAGAAATAAGTAAAGTATATAAAAAGGATCATTTTTGTTCTCCCATCTTTCTGTTGTGATTCTCCACACACAAAGCCCTGTTGCTGCTTTAAGAATTGAAATAATTTGTGAAGCTTTTCCTTTGCTATTGAGCACCAAACTGAGCTGGGGCTGATTTTGGTTTGTTCAGTTTCTCAATAAACATGAAGGTTGGGTTGCTGTGAGGGGGAACAACTGGGAAAATGAAACACAATGGCACTCACAGATGTGAGTTTCTATCAATGCTTTTATTTTTGCTTAAGGAAACAAAAACCACAAGCAATGAGGAAACCATGAAAGGTGATAGTCCCTTCTCCCTCTGCTTCAGCTGATAATTAAAAATTGCTGTTTTTACAGGTGAAACTGTTCAGCAGTGCTACTGAGAAGGCACAGAAGAGATCAGGTGTAATCACAGAGCAGAGATGAACTTCTTTTTCTTTTTTTTTGGATAATCCAAGTCTATGTATTAAAATACACATTTTGATTTGGGAATTAAGGAACCTGGAGCAACGTTGTAGAAGTTTAATACAAAACAGTAGTAAATATGCAAAATACAGGTGATAAGCAGAGCAGTAAGGCAAAAGGAAATAATATAAAAGTTGATTTTTAAATGTAATTCTTTGTAATTCTTGGCTTCCCCCCAGCCCTGGGTGTAATGCACTGCCAGTCTAATCAGGACAACAATGAGGTGGTGGAATTTAATTACCAAAGCATCAAAAAGGAGATGGCACAGAGAGGCCTGATATCTGCGTTAATATGGACTGAGCAGGCTGTGTTTGAGGAAAATGAGGTTAAAACCACCACAGCTTGGTGATATACAGTACTTCTTCAGTGAGAGGACTTCTCCCAGGTGGGTACATCCTCTTTCAGCACAGAGATTTCTGGGAGATCTCAGACAGTAACATGAAAATTGAGATTACAGTACAACTGCAGACACAGAGTGAGCCTTTGCTTACATACAGGTCACACCTTGTGTGCAGTACTGGGCATTTCACCCAGTTCCAGGAGAGATTTTGTCTTTTCACCCAGTTCCAGGAGAGATTTTGTCTTTTCACTCAGTTCCAGGAGAGATTTTGTCTTTTCCCCCTGCCATATTTACTCAGAAGTTGGGTAAGGACCATTGAGATGGAGCTGTTTACACATTTCATTGATCTGCATCAGCACCCCTTAAAGAACAAAACTAAGAAACCTACATAGGACCAACAGAGCAGAATGATTCAAGTTCAGTGAAATATTACAAAAAAAAAAGGTTTCCTTTTTAGGAAAACTCAGCTATGGTAAAAATATCTACTACAGTGCACTGCACTGTAATAAATATTCAACATAAATTAATAATTTACAAGTACCTGAGCAAGTATACAGAGCACCATAGCACAGCACAGCACCAAAGGCAGTAGCTCAGAATTCTTAAAAATAATGCTGTTTTAAACATTAAAAATTCTAAGTATTGTCATAGAAATGAACTCCAGCTGGAGTTGAAGATAGTGCAAACTTCTGTCTTCACTTTTTAAAATAAAGGTGTCAGGTTTTCTCCTCATTTCACATCCATAGTGTTGCTGGACCTGGATACCTGTGGTGGATGTTTGGGAGCAGGTCTGTTGGAAAGAAAGAAAACAGCAAATTGTTACTTAATCTCCATTTCTTTGGGTGCTCATCAATTTTGTACCTGATCAAAAATATCAGTAATGTTGCAGAATTCCAGGTGGTCTCCAAAATCTGTAAGAGTCAGCTTGAAATGTTGTTGCTTTCAGAATATCTGACTAGAATGGACAGCCAGGAGTTTAATCAAAGTTTCTCTGTGCAGTATTTTTGCTAAAATATAGGAAACTATATTGATTCTATTTTTAATGTTTCTGAGCACTTAAGTGCTTTACTGGTAGAATTCTTGTAGCTTAAAACACCACTTTTATCTTCCTTGGAGCTCACTTTACTCACAGGAAACTGAGGAATATTGGGTAAGAAAACAGCATTGACTAAACTCATTAACATTGGTGTAGTTATTCCACTTTCTGATTATTTTTTTCAAATGTACTTTATATTTTTGAAGTGCACAATTTTTATGCTTTTTGAATCTTTTGGATAACATTTTCAGATGATTACAACTGATGTTTCCTTAGGAAATAGGAGATCAGGAAATCACTTTTTTTGTGGCTGATTTTAACAGCACTCAGTTCTCAGCCTAATTCAGATGGGGGGGGTCTGAGGAGGAAATTCATTATTTATTGGTTAGTTTTAAATAGTTTTAGTTTTAAATATGCAGCCAGGTGTTTCATCAAGCCTTCACAGGTATTATAAATCCTCATATTCTGGGGGAGTCAGAGCAACTGTGCTGGTGCACTCCCAGTGAGAAGCAGCATGATAAGTAAAATTAGAGATGGAAATTATGTTGGAAGTGGTTGTTGCAGCAGCTCCTTGAGCCATTTTAGCCATGTTGCTCTGAAGTGCTAAAATCCAGTTGTTGGGATTGATACCTTTTTGGGACTACCTAAAAACAGAGGCTAGATAAAATTAAGGGAATAAAAAGGGGTTACATTTCCTGATGGGTGTTCAGATACATTTTGGGCAGACAAGGCCTCCCAGGGGCTACACCCAGAAATGGATAATGAGTCACGGGTTTTCATACTTTCATGAAAAAGGGAAAATTAAGGGAATAAAAAGGGGTTATGTTTATTGAAGAAACTTCAGGAGGTTATATTTATGGAAGGGTGTTCAGGTACATTTTGGGCAGATGAAGCTCCCTCAGTGACTACACCCAGAAACGGATGATGGGTCACAGGTTTTCACACTTTTTAAAGTTTGGTCCGTTTTCATATTGGGGGTTAATCTTCCACTCCCAGCTTCAGTTAATGAAGTAATTTACCTCAAGTTTTCTCCCCCCAAAACTCACTTTTGTTTACACTTCTGGGCCCTGAGGCAGTGAGGTGTCCTTGATCGCCAGGCCTGGAGAGGAATTGTGTCTGCCCAAAATGGGGAAGCAGCAGCTCACGTGTATATGGAGTTTAGAGTCAAACACTGCTGAATGACAGGATTACAAGCAGATGGAAAGCACAGAAGCTGCCATCCTGAGGCACGAGGGTGAGCACTGACCTGGCAGGGCTGGCGTGGGGCACAGCCCGGGGCCGTCCGGCCGGGCCCTGGCGCGCGCGGCCCAGCGGGTCCGCGGGGAGAGGCTTCCGAGGGGCGCTGGGCTTGGGGGGCTCCTGCGGGGAACACCAGCTCCTGTCAGCCCTCACAGGGACATCACACCCTCCACCACACAGCCACAGCTCACATACAGCCATACAACAGGGGAGTCACACACTGGGATGGCTTGGGAGGGACCTTGAAGCCCACCCAGTGCCACCCCTGCCATGGGCAGGGACACCTTCCATGGTCCCAGTGATGCTCTGGGAGGCTGCTGAGAACAGGGTTAAAGGAATAAAGAATAAAGGTTAAAGGAATAAAGGATTTAAAGGGTTAAAGCAGGGATTTATTAAAAGGCCTTCACAGGATACACCCTGGGCAGTACAAGAGCCTGGCCATGGCTCAACCCAAGATGGACCCTGGGCCATGAGGTTTCACACATAAGTTTTGGTCTGTTTCCATAATGGGGTTAATGTTGAAATGTTGTTGGTTTCAGAATATCTGACTGGAATGGACAGCCAGGAGTTTAATCAAAGTTTCTTTGTGCAGTACTTTTGCTAAAATATAGGAGACAGTATTGATTCAATTTCTACTGTAGATGAACCCAAGATGGACAGTGTGTCACAAATTTTCACACTTTTACAAGTTCTGCTCCATTTCCGTACTGGGGTTAATTGTCCCATTCCAGCTCCTGGTTATGAAATCCCATCCTCCCAAATTTGCTCCTGTCCATTCCCTGTTGTTTGCACTTTTTGGGGCTGAAGCTGCAGTGGTGTCCTTGGTTCTGGGGCTGGAAAAGGATTGTTCTGTGTGCCTGAGCTGTGAGGAGAACTTGCTAACACTTTATTTGAAATTCAGAGTTATATCCTAATGCAGTACAGGATCTGGAAAATATGAAAGCTAAAACTTAAGGCATCACCAGGGTGCTCCAAGCCCTGTCCAACCTGGCCTTGGACACTTCCAGGAGGGAGCCACAACTCTGGGTAAAACTGACACCTCATCCTCCCTCACTATTTCTTTCTAACATCTAATCTAAACCTAAACTGAAGATATGTTATGACCAGATAAATTTAAATGAGTAAAAAGTAACTTATTTTTAAAAAACTGGCACTCTAATTTTAAACCAAAGATTTAATACTATATTTTCATGATTTTACGATTTTTGATTCCTTGCTCTAGAAATGCAGGGTGCATCTCTACTGGACTCAATGCTTGGTGGTAAATGGAAACAGCAAAGATTCAACACATATCTTTGTAGAATTAGTTCTATAGAAAGGTGGGAATGCCTGACATGACTTTAAAATGGAAATTCAGATGGCCACAAAACCAAAGTGCCCCAGTCTGGTTTGGATTGGGAGCATCTGTGGATTTTTTTTGCTGTGCTTTCATTCAGGAATTAAAGGCTCCATTAATAAAGAACAGGAGTCATCTGCTGTCAGTGCCTCCTCTGGGTGGTCCCTGCAAACAGGGAAACTTGGCTGTTTGTGCTGTTTTGGGGAGCTGGGACACATTAAGTGCCTTGCTCAGGGCACACAAATCTCTCCAGTTTATCCCCAAACTCACTCCAGATCTTCCTGCCACTGGAGCTGCATAGCCAAGCTTTTCCCAAGGAATTTTATTCCTTATTTTTAGTTAAGTATCATTGGTAAAGTTAAAGGAAACAAGAAGAGCTTACAAGCATAATCTGATTAAAGATCCTTTGAAAGATGTGATCCAAGCAATCAGAGCATGAATTGCTCCTGAATAAAGTCCAACTTTTTATTATTTGTTTTGAGCATTCTTTTATTTTTTTACTTTTCATGGCAAATATTTGCTCTTTCAAGAAGGAAATGCAGATTGATTATCCACAGGCATTTTGATAAGAAGAAAACACATGAGCTTAAGTAAATCTCATATATAATAAGTTCAAATTTGCCACAAACAACATTTTAAAATTGCATATAATGTCCACCCTCTGTTTAATTCTCTGCATAACAAGTACTAGTATTGATGGGTACAGAGGCCCAAATCCTGATTTATTTATTCATTCATTTCCCACTCAAAATGTCCTCAAGTTAAAATATCCTTAAGGAGGAAGCAGCCAAGTGTTCTGACAGACAGTGTAATGTGGTGGCAAGCTGCTAGGAAAGGGTAAATGAAAGAAAATAATTAAAAGGGTAAATGAAAGAAAATAATTAAAAAAGGAGGGAACTGATAAAAATGGAGCTGGAGAATAAATGATGGCTGAGATGAAGCAAAATGGAGCAGCACTTGACAGAAAGGAGATGCCACCAGGAACAGAGGAAAAGCTCTGTGAAGAAATAAATCCCATCCCCCAGACTGATTACAGGAGGGTCTTCTCTGTTCTTTCTGTGCCACAGGAGAATCCAAACTTTGTGTGTCAGCTCGTGTGGGGCCCTGCAGAGCCTTTGATGTGTGGGAATCTGCAGCCCAGCTCAGGGCACCACCCCAGCTCTGCTCCCTCATTGCTCTTCCTCCACTCCTTCCCTAAAAGCTTCAGCCCCTCCTCACAAAGAGTTTATGGATGGATTCCTTTGTCCATTTCATATCCACAACCTGGCATTTAATGCATTCAGGCCCTGCCTGGGGAAGTGGGATTTTAAATACTGGAATGAAAAACACAATTCTTGTACTGAGCAGCTCCAAAGACATCCAGGTGCATGAAATTCCAGGGGTTTTCCACCGATTTTTAAAGAAGAAAGTGAAAGCCCTCAGTGTCCACAGCCAGGCTGAGGTGTCACAGGAGAGATATTCCCAGGATAACTGGGGCAGAAGGGGCACAGCTGAGCTCAGCTCAGTTTTATTGACGAAAAAGTAAAACCACGTTTTTAAGTGGTAAAATTTTGAAGTAAAAAAGTTCCGTTTCCTGGCATTAGGATGAGCTGTAAAATACGAGATATATTTTGGTAACAAGAGGATGAGAGTGTCAGAGGCAGCAACTGGATGCTGAAAGCACCAAAATCGAGGGGAAGAGATCAAATCCAAATGTCTGGACTGAACCCATGGCCAGGATAAACCTGCACTGTTCCCTTGATTCACATGGGGCTCTGCTGATTTATCCTGACTGTGAACCTGGCCCATAAATAAAGCCTGTTTACCTTGCAAGAGCATCTGAAAGAAGGAAAAGCAGTTTTTCAGTCAAAAGATAATTAAATATTAAACTTGGCAAGAGCTAATGCGCTGACGATTTTTTGTTTGGTTGATTGGTTTGGTTTATTTCGTATTGTCTTAGCTGTTTAACTATTTTACTTACAACTGAAGGAAATTTTATATAATTTACAGCACCATCCTGCAGCACTGAGCATCTGGGTGACATCCTGCATGTAGCAATGGTTTTTCAAGTCCTTCCTCTTGCTGACCTTCTGGATGTACTTCCAGAGAGAGCTGAAGCAATACATGAAGTCCTATCTATATTTATTATCCCAAACTCTTTTTAAGCTAATTTACTTCCAAGATTTGAGGGAAAAAAATAACTTAGGAATGAAAGATTTTCTCCCCACACAGTGTTTTTTTTTGGTATTTCTGATATAAAAAGTAGCTGTTTCTCACAATATTTAGATTATGATAGAATTTTGAAAGAATCCATTCTTGCTCATTCTTTAGGCTGCCTTGAGCTGATCCCCTGTTTGTGTTGCATGCAGAGACTGAAAATGGTGAAATGATATTTTGCTTGATGAAGGAACTGTCACAATGCATTTGAGCTGCCAAGCTGAGAAGCTTTTTGGCAGTTTCAGCTCTGTCAGTGGTTGCTAGTGGTAGCACTGCAGGTCTGGTATTCCACCTGGCACTCTGAGTGGCATTTGGAGCACAAGGATTTAGGAAAATGAGCTCCAGGGGAGCACTGGGCTGTGCACTGAGGCTGGGGCAGGTGCAGCATGAGAATGACAAATGGATCGTTTTCCTTATCCTTGGAAAGCCTTTTCTCCATCCATATTCTGCTTAAGAAGCAGAAAAGCACTTGCACTTGAAATCTTCCCCATGACCACTGTGAATTGTGCAGAATGTTAGAGAATACAAGAAAATGAACAACGAGACCACTGGAGCTAAAGACAAGCAAGAGGAATCAATATTGCTTCTGACTCCCTACAAAATTTATTTTAGAAAGAATCAGTGTTCCTTACTCCTCTGAAAAGGAAAATGACTGGGAACATGGAAAAGGGAAGATAAAAAAGCAAATAAAACACAGATTGCACTTGTAAATGTTGGTCTAACCTGAGTGATACAATGTTCAGGCTTTGAAAAATTATATCTAGAAACACTTTATTTGCTGCCACAATGGGCAGGGACACCTCCCACTGTCCCAGGTGCTCCCAGCCCTGTCCAGCCTGGCCTTGGGCACTGCCAGGGATCCAGGGGCAGCCACAGCTGCTCTGGGCACCCTGACAACTTCTCTGGGCAGCCTCTCTCATCCCTGTCTGTTTCTGACATTTTCCCAATCCCCTTTCAGAGCCCTGCACTCCAGCACTGCCTCGGAGCTGTCTCCTCCTATCCAGCACAGGAAAGGGTCTCGAGCAGCTCTCAGGGCTCTTGTAGGTGAGAGCCTGGTGTTAACAACTTTATTTTAACTTTTAATTAACTTTTTTTAAATTTAACTTTTAATTCACTTTATCTTATCTCATAGCACACCCAGACCAGGAACAGCCTGGGTGCTTTGCTTAGAAACAGTCACTCCAAAGTGCCACCAAAAGGGAGCAGCCAGTGACAAGAAAAGGCACTGTTTAACACAGACAGCTTCATCTACCCTGTCTATCGCCCTCAGATGCATCTTGATCAAAAATAAAAAATATTTACCATCTCTACTTAAACATTGCAATGAAAGGTGGGTCTGCATGAAACAGTGTTCTTTGTGTCTGTGCTCTGGAAAAACAGACTGTGCTTCATGCAGCCCTTGGCAGGGCAGAAACACATCAAGCTAAGACACCTTTTGCTCTTGCACATCACATCTGCAACGTGACTCCCCAAACTCCCTCTCTGTGCTTGGCAGCTCACTAACAAACTGTGCAGCTCCCCTCTGCCTGGGCAGCTGCAGACGTGTTTGCCTCTAATGTGTTGTTCTGTTGTCTTTTGAGTGGTGAAGGCAGAGTTCAGCATCCAAAATTTTAGGATCACAGCCCCACTTGCCACAAGGCAATTTTTCTACAGCACAGTTCTAAACTCACACAAATCATAAAGGAAATACTGTGGGAAAAGGGCAGCAGGAAAGATGAGAAAACACTTCATTTCTGCAGACACTCAAAGAGTAAATATTACATAGAAGAGAATCAATGGTTACCTGGGAGAACCTCAGTGAAGGGTTGGCTGGCAGGGGTCTCTCAGGCCCAGCTTGGTGGCCTGGCAGCTGGGGAAGGGGTGGCAGCACCCTCTGGGGTGTTTTCAATGGTGGCACCTGGTGTGTCTTCACAGGGTCGCTGATGTCGATGATCTGGTACGGCAGCGGCCGCCGGGGGCCGTCCCTCTGGGAAAAACCAAAGTTATAAATTCAATAATCCACCAAAGTTATACATTTCAATCATCCACCAAAATTATAAATTCAATAATCCACCAAAGTTATACATTTCAGTCCTCCACCAAAGTTATAAATTCAATAATCCACCAAAGTTATACATTTCAATCATCCACCAAAGTTATACATTTCAACCATTCAGCCAAGTTATACATTTCAATAATCCACCAAAGTTATACATTTAAATCATCCACAAAGTTATAATTCATAATCCACCAAAGTTATACATTTCAATCATCCACCAAAGTTATAAATTCAATAATCCACCAGTTATACATTTCAATCATCCACCAAAGTTATAAATTCAATAATCCAACCAAAGTTATACATTTCAACCATCCACCAAAGTTATACATTTCAACTATCTACCAAAGTTATATATTTCAATAATCCAACCAAAGTTATACATTTCAACCATCCAGCCAAAGTTATACATTTCAATCATCCACCAAAGTTATAAATTCAATAATCCTACCAAAGTTATACATTTCAGTCCTCCACCAAAGTTATACATTTCAATCATCCACCAAAGTTATAAATTCAATAATCCAACCAAATTATACATTTCAATAATCCACCAAAGTTATACATTTCAACTATCTACCAAAGTTATATATTTCAATAATCCAACCAAAGTTATACATTTCAACCATCCAGCCAAAGTTATACATTTCAATAATCCACCAAAGTTATATATTTAAATAATCCAACCAAAGTTACACATTTCAATCATCCACCAAAGATATATTTCAATAATCCAACCAAAGTTATACATTTCAGTCTTCCACCAAAGAAAGTTACGGTTGAAAGTTACACATTTCAACCATCCAGCCAAAGTTATACATTTCAACAATCCACCAAAGTTATATATTTCAATCATCCAACCTAAGTTATACACTTCAATCTTCCACCAAAGTTGCATATTTCAGCCAGCCAACTAAAGTTACGCATTTCAATCTTCCACCAAAGTTATATGTTTCAACCATCCACCAAAGTTACACATTTTGGTGTTAACAAAAATTACACATTTACACAAATCTTCCACCAAAGTTACACATTTCAATAATCCAACCAAAGTTATACATTTCAAGGGCTGGCACAGAATCACAGGATGGTTTGGTCAGCAGGGATCTGAGGGATCTGATCCATTTTTCTTAATGTTAGTCCTATGTGATATTAAGTTCATATAATTATTGTATTACAATAAATCACTTAATTGAGATCCAAAATACATGAGACCTTTTTTTTGTTTTCCCCCACTTTAAAAACAAATTATTTAGGGACTCACTTTTTGTATGGCTGTATTTTGTGGCTTCACAATGAGGCTTTTACTAACACATATGGTATGAACATGATTTGGCTCAGATGAACTGGAAGGTCTTGCTGGACTCACAGACCTGCAATACAAATATTTAATTGTTGAACACAGTGTTCTGTAACATTTTCTTTGTAACATTTTCTTAAACAGGATCCTCTTTTCATAATGGGATTTTGCAAGGACTTTCTGCCTGGTTATAGTAAACAAGGGAAGTAAAAATTGTCTAGCACTCCTGCAAGAATAAAAATAAATATTGATTTTTTAGAAACCAGTAGTCTGTTAAATTAGCTTCTGCAATCTGTGGAAATGCAGCTTTGTAACACCCAGGAGACTATTCTAATGAATCTAACATTTAAACAGTAATGACCTCAAATAGGAAAGTTTCAGCTCACTCAGCTGAGTTTAGATAAAAGGCCATGCAGTGTAATGAAACTGTTTCAGGCAAATGAAAATAAAGGCAATACTTCCATCACTGCTTCATTTCCATCCCAAAAGGAAAGAGGGATATATTCAAACCAATACCTGTGCTATTCACTGCCTATCAATGAAATTAAACCAACCCAGGGAAAACACTGTTGATAATGGTGAATATTTTTTGTCAAGGCTGGCTCTTCCTAATACATTCACAGTAAACACCTGTGTTTACTGCTCCCTTCCTTAATATCTATTGGAATATAATTAGGGAAAATGGGCATACCTTAATTTCTCTATTGTTGTCTTCTTGCTTGTAAACAACCACCTCATGAAAGTCTTCCTTTTGAGGTACATGATTGATCCAGCAAAGATAAGGCACAGGATGGTTATCAACACTCCTATGGTCAAACTCTTATTGTCTGCAAAAAAAATCACATGGAGTTAACTTCTTCCTAGGGCCTGCTCACTGCCTGGCCAGGTTTTTTTTGCTGTCTTCAAAAAACAAAAATCTTTCAGCAGTGAAATCATGATGGGAAGCTTTGTCATGGAAATAACCATGCTGTCATAATTTCAGTATTGCCACCCACTGCAGCATCTGGCATGCAGAGGAGAGATCCATTTTGGTTTAGAACAGTATTGTTCATATGAAAGCAGACATTATTTCCCATTGAGATTTAGTTTGTACATCCACTTGTGAGGAGACTGCTTGGTCTGTCATGTCCTCAGACATAAACCAGGAACATCTCTTGGAGGTCGCTAATGTTCCAACACTCTAGGGAAAAACTGGCACGGAATAATGAAATCCTGTAAAATTAACAATGTGGAGAAATAATTCCTTCTGAGGTTGACCAGTTTCCCCTCTTTATCCTGTAAA
Source organism: Zonotrichia leucophrys gambelii (assembly GCF_028769735.1). Classification (NCBI taxonomy): domain Eukaryota; kingdom Metazoa; phylum Chordata; class Aves; order Passeriformes; family Passerellidae; genus Zonotrichia; species Zonotrichia leucophrys. Next base: position 2,901,127 of record NC_088176.1, on the reverse strand, counting down.
AAAACTCAGGTGGAGCCTGAATTCCCACTGACCTGCCTGTCTGATGGGCCCACTGTCCACGCTGCCACCAAAGCCTGGCTTGTCACAGAAGGGGGGGGCCCAGTCCGCCTCACAGTGACAGTTCTTTTTGTTGTTGCAGACCTGCGAAACAAGACAAATGGCTTAACATAAAAAACACCCGAGAGCAGCCCTGGCTGATAAGGGCTCCTAATCAGACAGTGACACATCAGAGAGGAATAAAACTTGGAGAAGAAAGGAGATGTGCTGATAGCTGCCTGCTGCACACTGAGGTGGCAAAGAGCAACTCGCCACGGAGGAAGAGGGATCCTAAAAACCATTATTTCTCTGGCAGGAAATCGTTGGAGTTGCCCCAGCTGACAACATCAATAATATGAGGATAATCAGACACCTCTTAAAGTCTTGTTCTCTGTTTGCTTCCAGCAGCAGCAGCATTATCTGCCTGGTCACTTCAGCTCCTCCTGCCTGCACAGGAGCAGCAGAGCTTTGTCAGCCCCCCAAGTATTACTGAGGGGGTACTGGGGACAGCCAAAGGCATGGAAAGACTATTGATTATTAGAAATCTACAGTTCTTATAGAAACAATGGTGCACCTAAGACCTTTGGGAATCTTCTCTCACACTATTGGTGAATATGAATAGCACACTCTGTAAAACCGTATCTATAAACAATGGAGAGAGAGATAATAATTGTTGGAATTCTTTTCTCTAAGTTTTCCCAGGATTTTCCTGGGAGAGCCATGTCTCTCTCTGTTCAGAAGAGCTGTAATCACTACACCCCGAGCTCTCCTCTCCACAAGGCCTTGCACTGAGCCCAGCATGGATTTTTCCATGGCTCCAAGATGAACAGTTCCTGAGTAAGCTGTGAAATGGGCTCAGGGCTGAGGAAACCCTCGGGGAGCTTTGATACCTGTCCTGGGTTCACTATATGATGCTTTTATCCCCAGTTGTCTCGTTCTGTTTATGCTGACTAATAAATGAGTTTTCAGTAAGCCACCCATCAGTTCACAGGAGTTTGGGTTATTGTGAGCATGCAATATTCTGGCCAGGTCAGCCTGGCAGGCTTTCAGAAACACTGTGCTCCCTGTGTCTGCAGAGCACTAAAATATTCAGAGAGCTCAGACTGGCTGTGGTCATGTAAAATTAAAAAAAAAAAAAGATTTACATTTCAAAGGCAGCAAGATAATTAAAAATACACTTTGTTATATACTTTGTTAAGCATTATTTTTGAAATTAAAGCACTGCAGGAGTTCCCATTTACAATTCCACGAGGTCAGTTTTGCCACTGAGGAGTCACCAAAGGTTCTTGTTTGTACAGACATAAAAAATGCCAGTCCAAGTTTCTGCTCATTCCATCCTCAATGATAAGAGGCAGCACCATCAACACTGCTCCGTTTTGCAAATTCAGGGTGATAAAATAAGTTAAAGCAAATTAAAATCCTTCCTCAGAGAGGACAGTGAATTTCTATGGCTCTTCCAATGTGGCTGCCACAGCTTTTCAGAGAAACAAACAGCTCATCAGCACATCAAGGTTAATAAGGCAAAGCTTGGCATAATTAACATTATCATAATATAAACTGGGTTTCAAACCACTGATATTATTAAATGATATCATCACATTTTTCATTCTGTGCCACTTTCATGCCACAAAACTCATCAATATGGTTTTACTTTTTTTAATGTTTTTGGAAATGCTGTTTCATTTGCCTCTCAATCCAAACACTTCCAATGCTCAATTCAAAAACTTTAACTTCTTTATATCTATGGAGAAACTGCATTTTTGATTTTTAATGGGAATTCATGATGGAGGGTCAGACTTCAAATTGCTTTGAGGATTACAAGATTCCTTTGTCTCACAGGCTGTCAATTAAGAACAAGATAATTACTGCCTGATAAACATTTCTTTGTCAAATAAAAACAATTTCATGTAAGTCATAATGGAAATGGAAATACATAATAAAATGTATTGCAGTGACTCTGGCTGATCTATTGCAGGCAGTTATAGATCTCAAAGCCATTACAGAAAGTGATTTCTTGTCCAGTGGTCATTGAGGGATTGTAAAAAATGTTTTCCTAGGATGCTTACCCCCCGTCCATGGCACTTGGTGGCACATTTATGGACCCCAAAAACACTGGTGTTCTGGCACCGCCGGTTCAGGCAAATCTGCAAAATAAATAAAAAGGATTTTGAACAGGGACAGAGCTGCTGGGGCTCCCAGGGCATCCTATCCCTTCCTTCAGCAGTTAAACATTCCCAACACACAAACATATATCATTATATGGCCACAAAGGACACCAGGATTGGGTGTCTTCTTCTTATTTCTCTCAGCCCCTTTTAAATCTCTGAAATCCAAATCTGAGCAAGCTGAATTCTGCTCTCCTGGCCAGCCCTGGCTCCACACACACACTTCATAGTGTTGATATGCTGAGCTTGTGCAAGCAAATCCTCACAGACACACTCAGATGGAGCTGGTGAGGAGGCCCTGGCGTTTGGGAGGTTTTTAAGCCAATTTAAAAATCAGTAATTTCTATTTTTTTTCAGGAGTAGGAGTGCACTGAGCAGGATTCCTTCAGGTTCCTGCTCTGAATGCCTTCCTGTCTTCACCGCAGCAGGTGATTCCTCAAGCAAAGCTTTGGATCCTCATGGTGTAAATTATCAGAGTTTTGTTTCTATCAATAGTGAAATATTTTTCATTCCACTACAGGACCCAGAGTAAGTGAATATTTAAGTGAGGTCATTGATTTTTATGGGCTCATCAGTGTTTTCCACGAAAACCAAGATCTTTCTAAGTTTTTCCACATTAAATTTTTTTTTGGTGTCAAATATAAACCAACCCTTTTTAACATTTAATATTTACAGGAAATGGAAGTCAACAAACAGCATATGCAGAGGAATAAAATTCAATATTTTTTTTGTTTTCCAGTCATTGCAGATAAACTTTACGCTGCCAATGGAGCTGAAAATTGAGGTTAAGCAAGATTAGTGCTGAGCAATAATAACATCAAACAACCACACAACTGATGAGCACATCAGTAATGAGAAGTTACCCTACTCCAAACAGAAAAAAGAAGAAATTAGGACTGGAATAACTGTTCCTATGCTATGTTGACAACAAAAAAGGTCAAAAAGCCCCACACTGCACATTTTGCTCATGTTTAACTGCAGTGCAGTTCAGTAGTACTAAAAGTCAGTCACAATAATTAGCATTAAGCTGGGAATGGTGTTGAAGGAGGCGACAGGGATGCTTAATCAGGGCACTTATCCCCTGGGGAGAAGGAAAAATGGAAAGGAAATTAGAGTGAATTGGCATCAACATGCAGGCATGGAGAGAATATGGTCTGATTACAGCACTATTCACAATTCAAATATTCACAGTGCAGCAGCTCCCAGAATTCTGATCACATTAAAATGGCTGCGTTTCAAATTGTGCATCTCCAGTTGAGAAAACCCAAGAATATTTAAATTCATATTCTTAATCCATAATACAAATGCACTAATGTCCTCAAAGTAAAACATACAATTTCAGAAGTATTAGCCTGTGTATTCTATAGTGTGGATGTGTATGATTAGATAGATTAGAAAGATTAAATACTCATTAGTAAAACATAATGGGGTGCTTTCTCAGCGCTGAGCTGCCTTTGAAAAGACTTTTTAGAACAGATTGACTTAGAAATGTTGTAAGGGTTGTTTTCCTGTAGCAGAGCTGTGGTTTCACTGGGGATGGATTTCAAACCTGTTCCCAGCACAGTGATGTAATCCAACGTAATTCAAACGCTTTCAGAAATTCAGAAGCTTACTTCAATTTACCACAAATTATCAAAGCACTTGTTTTTCCTCCTTTTTGCAAGCAATCCACTGAGGGAATGGAAACCTCCTTCATTTCAATAGCACTTGGACTGCTTTCCATTCCTCCTCCCCCTGTAAACTCATGGCTGCCTCCCATCTTTCTCAGTTGCTTTCCTCACTAAAGAAAAACTTAGAATGAGTTTTTTCACAGCCATGTGAAATCTGGGCTGCATTTGCAGTGGGTAATTCACAAAGTTTGCAAAACACAAACACTAAAATCAGTTTTGGTGGCTGAGCATCAATGGGTTTATAGTTTTCTAAGAGTGCATACAGAGATAGGGTTTCCTGCATGAAAAAAAAGAAGTGGGGGGTCATAATCAGAAGACAAAATACATTTTGAAACCTAAAATGAAGTTAATGACAATTTTGCAATGCCAGAGCTGCTGGGAAAGGGAACACATGGAGCTCAGGAATTCATTAATAAGCCTGTAATGTATTTTGCTGTACTTATTTTGCAGGAAACCTCAAGCCTCCATGGGCAGATACTTGGGACTGTCTTGAAAGAATCAATCATAAACTCAAGCAGCTTGCATTGCCCAGAATCCCAGGATGGTTTGGGTTGGAAGGGACTTTAAAGCCCATCCATTTCCAACCCCCTGCCATGGCCAGGGACACCTTCCACCAGATCAGGTTGCTCAAATTTGCATCTGAAAATCCATCATCCAGAACAGTGGCCAGAAGGGAGCAAAATTTGTTTCAGTCTCAGCACGAGAAGCAATTATTTTGTGGGGGGGGGGAAAAAAAAATTCCAAAGAAAAAAGAAATACAAAACATTTGGCAGAATGATAGCAGCGATGTTCCCTTGTCTGGGAGCATTCCAGAATCTTACTTTTCCATCTCCACACTTGGTTCCTGCCAGCACCAGCCCAGGGTCAGGCATATCATCCCCCAGGTACACGTGGGTGCCACGGCACAGGATCTTGCCCCCCTCCTGCAGCGGGATGTTGGTTTCTATGGAAACTGCGTTGGTACCGATGACGGGTCGGTTGGCTCCTCCTTGACACTGGATTTTTCCACACTTCGCATCCCTGATGGCAAGAAACACAACACGAGCAGGGATGAGGTGAATCATTTGAAATGTTCCAAGCCCTCTGCCAGCACCTGTTGCTGTGCTTGCAGGGAGAGGCCCTACCTGGGTTCACATTTGGCAAAGGAGCTCTTGGAGTCCTTCCCGCAGTTGCCGTAAGGGTCTCCGGCAGAATTGACTCTCTCAAAGCAGATCCCAGGAGCGGGTTTTGCACCTGAAACAAAACCTAATCAGAACTCTCATCTCATACAAGGTGTTTTTAATAATTTCCTTTGAGCTCTGCTGGTGCTTTAGGGGAAAGGGGGATGTGAGCTGAATGCTGATGAGGCAACAAAACAGCGGCGCTGGATGCGCATGCTAATGGAAGAGTTTGGATGGGTGGGATTGCCAGTGTTTGTCTCTGAGCAACAGGCAGTGCAGAACTCCTTCTCCTCCAGGATTTCTCAGCTCATAGCCCTCTTGCCAATCCTCCTAGGACACAAAAACTTCTAGCAAATACCACACAGACAAAGGCCAGCTGGAAAGTTGACTATCTTCTTTTGCAGGAGGCCATGCTCTAGTGACACCCCAAAGAAAATTCTTTTCAAGAAAGGCCTGTTTGACTGCAACTGAGAACAAGCCAACAGAGAAAATCCAGTTGTAAACTGGGTGTAAAGATGTGAGGACCTGACATGGCAAAAGGAAATGTGCTGCTAGTAACTCAGGCTGAAGGACTGGGGAGAGGAAAGGAGCCCATCCCACCTTAGCCCTCAGGACATCCACTCCTGAGAGGAGAGACTGACATGGACCAAGGGGCATTTCTGCCATGGTGGTAGAAGTGGGAATCTGGGAGTTCAGGCAGCATCTGGCTCGTATCTACTGTGATCTTTTCTGATAGAGACATATCCTAGTGGCAAAGGAACTTCCCTGGTGGGAGCAGGGCTGGAAAAACCTCGTGCAGGCAGTTTATTCATCCCTGCACTTCAGAAGTTCAAGGGCACTATTAGAACATCTCTTCTACTGTTTTATACACAAAATCTCCTGCTCATTTCCCTCCAGATTATTAACCAATTATAGAGTATCTTCTAGGGGAAGATGCATCTGTTCATCTGGAATGTTAAAGAGGTGAAGGATCTGCTTCCCTGGTTTGACTGCTGCAACAATTCATTAGTCAGTGTACTGGAATTTAATCCCTCTGTTCTACAGTGAAGTGTGGCTTTCATTTCCAGCCAAGAATTGCTGCTTCTTGCAAGATTAAGAGGCCCTTTGTTAGGGCTCTTTAATACTCTGTATTTCCTTTCCATGAAAACAATTAAGAGCACCATCAAGTCACCACCAACATTCCAACTGCTCCAAGAGGGAGACTGGCTTGGAGCAGCAGAGGAGAAACTCTGGCTAAAACTGAGATCAGAGACCTGCTACCTGCATTTCTGTGCTTCTGACACATCAGCCAAACCAAAGCAAAAAGAACTTGGCAGCAAGTGATGTGATAGCCCAAAGGCTGAGAATATCCCATTTCTACAGTGCTCCTGATCTTTACCAGACACAGAACATTTCAACTAATGCTACATTTTGTCAAATGTTTTGAGTCACTTCCAAGTATCTATGCCTCTAACTGTGGGTAAAACATTGCATTTATTTAAGCCAGACTGAAGATTTCATTTGAAAGCATTCAAAGAGGAAAATGTTCTTTTTTTTTTTTTCTTAAAAAAAAAAAGGGGGGGGTTAGATTCCTGGAGAAGAAAATACAAATATGACTGTAACACTTCCAGCCAGTGTGGATCTTTTCACTGAAAACTCAGAGATTAAAACTTCAATTAATTATCTGCATTTCATAGTCAGAAGCTTGACTAATACTATATACTGCTGAACAGCAATCTAATGCTATTAAGGACAAAATATTAAAACTTGGAGAGGCTTAAGATGGCACCCTCTTTTCCTTCTAACATTTTAACATGCTGAAACTGGAAAATTCAGCAAGAAAGGCACAGAAGGAACAGAATATGAGCTGATGGTTCCCTGGAGAGAAGGACAAGAGCTTGAAATTCTTTGGAAGATTATGTTCAAGCTTGCTGAGTTCAGAATATTTTTTCAAATCTGGAACTCCTAAAAGGGACTTACACAGGATTCTTTCAATTCTTTTTCATTAAGTTCAAGCAATAATAATAATTAAAAAAAAATCTACAAAAGCATCCAGACGAGGCACTGTGCAGAAAAAGCAAAAGTTAAATTTCCATTTTCAGCATGTGGATCTCTCCTCATCTTTCCAGCGGGGGCACACTCAGTGTTCAGCTTGAGACAAACATTACAATGTGCATATTCCATAGCAGCTTTGGAAGGGCTGGGGAGGGAAGAAACGTTCTGGGAGCAAGAGGCCAAGGAAACCTGCTTTTTCTAAAACTGCTTTTTCTAAAACTGTTTTTTTCCAAAACTGCTTTTTCTCCCGCATGCGCAAGGAGCAGCTTGTGCAGCCCTGGTTGTGTGCAAGTGCTCTGGGTGCTGTTTTTGGCCAGGAGCCTCAGCCCAGCTCAGCTGCTGCCATGGAACTGAGTGGCTGGATGCTCCCTTGGCTGGATGCTCCCTTGGATGCTCCCTTGGAGCTGTGGCAGCACAGCCCAGAGCCAGACACGCTGTGCCCTCAGTGCTGTCCCCTCCCAAAGCTGCCACAAGCCAAATGAATGCTCACGTCCTGTGCTCTGACTGCAAGGGATGTAACAAAGGCTTATTCTAAAAATGGTTTTAAAAGGGAATCCACTCACTGAACACAGGGAGAGTTTAAGGTGTTTCTCTTTCACCTGGTGGAAGTTTTTTTTTTTTGGTGTGGCTGATTTTTTCCTGAATTCAGCAGCCTGGCGTTGCAGAGATGATGGAAAGCAGCCCCCAGGAAGGAAAACACATCTGCAGGGCTCAGACACTGAGCTTTAACTCCAGCTAATAACACTTGACAAGAAAAAGGATCTCGTGGAGCACAGAAACCCACTCCCCTGCCAGGCTGGGAGCAGTCTGTGTGTGGAAACACCTGGTACCCAATGATCATCTGCAGCCTGGAAACCAAAATCCAGCTTCAATTCCTGCCTTTGGTTTCCAACCAAGACATGCTGTTGCTTGGGATTCAGATGGCTGTTCCCTCTCCCCCCTGGCTTCTCACAATATTTGTACTTTTTTATGGATGAAAACATATCAGAGTGTGAGATGCTGAACAGATGGAGCTACCAAGTTAAAAGGAGGTTTTCAGAGGATGCTTAAGGAAGAGAATTGCAATGTTGTGTTTCTGGAGGAAACCCATTTATCATGAGTGCACCACATAAACTGAAGCAGAAAGTCCTGTCTTCCTCTATTTTCTACCTCTGCAGGCAGAGGCAAAATGATTTGTGAAGGATTTCTGGGGGTTATTAAGTGGTTTGAGCTGGATGAGCAGAGTTTATTTCACTTTGCTATTGGTAATTACAGTATCATGACCCTGTAATTAAGGTCCTGTCAGCCCTTCCATGCCAAGCCTCATTCAAGGGATTAAATCAGCCCCTGGAAGCTGCAGAAGGTCAGAGCTCACCCCTGCAGCTGGCAGCCTGGAGGTTGTTGGGGTTTTTCCTCCAAAAGTGTATATTGATGAGCCCACTTCTTTCCATATGCAATTGTAAAAAAATAAATTAAAAAAAGAGAAGTTGCAGGGCACAGAAATGCTGTGTCATTTCAGACCTGCTGCCATAGGAAAACACCAACAGAGTCTCTTGAAGGGAATGAGGGAAATTTCTGACCATGGTGCTGATTCCATGAACACGAGAAACATCCTCTGTCAGGCTGACAGCAGAAAAGGAAGATATTTCAGTCCAGCTCCCAGCTGTCTGTGGGTGGGGAGAGGGGAAAAAACAACCTTGAGTAACAGGCTGGAGTTGTGTGGCTCAGGCTGTGCCAGCCACCACCACGGATTACTGTGCAAATAAATATGAGCATAAAAACCACAGTTCTCTGTCGTGTGATCTGGGCTTCAGCTCATTAACTTTGTTTTTGCTGCAAAGCAAAAGTTCCACGAGCTGCCCTTGGCCTCTCTCCCCATCCTGGTCATCCCTGTTCTGTCTGGACAAGAGCAAGATGGGGTTGAGCATTTTTTTGCCTTTAAGGAGGATGATATCACCACCTCTGAGAATATTATTTAATATCTTTCCCATCTCCAGAAGAAAAAGGTCTGGCCATAAATCTGTGATGGTCAAAATTGTTTGATTTCATTGAATTCAGAAAATTGCAGTGCTTGGACAATTATGGTTGGGTCAGATATCTGAGGTGGGCATTTAATTTATTTTGTGTCTGTAGGGATCTCCCTGGCAAAACTTGCAAAGTTCTCACTCAGTAACAGATATTGACATCTAAATTAAGAATGTTCCTGCCTAAACAAATGGCCATGTCCATGCAACACATTTAAATGTGTTCTAATTATTAAATCAATGCCTGCCATTGGTTCCCCAAAATCATTGCTTTTTTCCCCACTTGGGGAAATACAGGAAAACAAACTGACAAACTTCCCTAAAGAATCATTTTCTTGTCAATGCAGAAAAAGCCATGAGTTTGAAGTTGAGAATCTTCTGTTCCTTGGTAACCAATGATTTCTGTCTTGAGCAGCTCTATCTGTGTCTGTTTCTCCTGGAAATGCCACCACACAAAGCATCACCACTGATGTCACTGCTATCAATAGGTCAGATCAGTGCAATCTGATAATTCTGAATATGGACCAAAAAAAGGTCACCAGCAGTTCCTGCTCCCCAAAGATAAAAATGACATTAATTATGGAGAGAGAGGGTGGAGAGCTCTGGGAGAGGAACTCATGGCTATTTTAGAGATTGTCCCAGGAGCTCCTCCCTTCTCCTTCCCACCAAGCTTTCCACACAGACAAGAAAGAGCAAAAAAAAAAAAATTTCCTGTATTTTATCTGAACCACTGTGTTGAGAGAAACAAAAACAACCCCAAGGAAATGCAAGTGCTTTTCTGGAAACAGGTTCCTACTGCTCAGCCTAATGTAAACAAGCTCTGACAGCGTTCATCATTTTCCTCTAAACAGATCTAAAAACATGAAGATTGACATTTATCATTGGGCTTCTGGACATCTGTAACCTGATGAATAAAGAAAGATGTACAAGGGAAGACATTAATAAGGAATTCAATATACCAAGTATTATTTTAGGAAAAGTTATTGTATTTTGTTCTGCATGGATTCCTCCTACTGGGAAGAAGAAAATAAGGAGAGAATGAAAATGAATTGTAATATGATTTTTCTTTAGAGGGGGATTTTTTTTTTTTAAACACAAAACTACTTCAACACAGGCAGTTAAAAACAGTTCTAATCAGACACAACAACCTGGTAAAAGGTTCCAGTGTATATTTTTGATACAAAGTCCAGAGACAACATCTTAGAATGTCAAATCTCTCTTTGTGCTGCAGGCAAGTCTGGAAAAACATGTAGTTTTTTAATCTGTACCATGATCTGTACAATTTTTCCAACTGCATGAGCCACCCACCTCTCTTCTCATTCCACCCCAGATCTGCCAGCTCACACTTCAGCCAGATGTGTGACAGAGCTGTGGATATTCACATCCCTGGTCTTTAAATCCAGTATATGGGCATTATTTGAAGTGTCCAAGGCCGGCCAGACAGGGCTTGGAGCAACCTGGTCTAGTGCAGGGGGTGGAATGAGATGATCTCCAACGTCCCTTCCAGCCCAAACCCCTCTGGGATTCTGGGTTTATTTTTAATTTATTCTGCCAAAAACATGGCAAGAATTAAGACTTTCAGTTCAGGTTTCTCATGTCCCTTCCTCCCTATTTAAAATCCTTCTCCTTGGGCCTTCCCAAGACAAAACCAAGAGGTATTACAGTCAAAATGTGCTTGAACTCTGTTCTTAACATAACACCTGTCTCATAAAGAGAGATGGAGCCTCCATGCCCGGCAGTGCCCATATCAAACAGCCCCAGGAAGGAAGGCAGGAAAGAACCAGGGGATCCCAGGGCTGTGGTGGAATTGCTGTGTTGGGAAGCAGACCCAGCAAGGAGCTGCAGCAGTTCAGCTCCCTGACCTTTAGAGGAATTTTTTCTCAGCCACTGAAACCATTAACAGCCTGACCAAGTAACTTTCCACAGCATGGGAAACTGGTACAGGAGGAGATTTTTGCTTTCTACAAGAGGAAATGTCTCAGTGTGCAGGGATTATGAGTCCCAGTGTGACTCAGGCTGGAGGCTGTGATTGTCCATGGCTCTGTGAGCTCCCAGCAGCTCCAGGACACGCGTGGGATTGGGGAGTGGAGCACAGCACGCTTTGCTCCACGTGAGGAGCTCAGGTCTGAGCTGGAACCCTCCTGAACGTGCTCTGATACCCACGTGGCCAAGCTGACCTGCTGTCTGCACCACTGGGGCTGCTGCCTGAGATGCTTTAATGCTCTTTTAAAGAGAGATTGCAAAAAGTCCATGTTCTCTGGGAAGGAAACAGAGAAATTCTTCAGTAGTGTTTTGGGGAGGGTTCTGACCAAGGGAAACATCTGTGTGCCCTTATATTGATGCAGAGGTTTTGGAGCAGAGTTAGAGATGCTGAATTGAAAGAAGATGGAAATATTAGTTTAAAAGAAATAATTACACCTATTTCTAAGTAATCCTTCTCCTTACGAGAAAGGGTTTTTCAAATTTGAGCTAGAAGGTCAGAGATGCTGCAGGAGACACGATTTGGATTCATACCAAAATGCTGAGTTAATACTTGCATTTCAGTGCAAGGGTCACAGGGCTTTATAGAAAGGTGAACAGCTTTCCTGGGATTCATGTTGAGAACAACTCAAGAACTCATGTTACCAGACTTCTGCAAAAAGGGAGCAAATTCCCACGGGAGAACAAACCCCTTTCTGCTTCAGTGCACACCCTGCTCAAAGCACAGCCAGGAGGCAGTTTCCAGGTGACACCAGTTAATAAAACACACACAATGATCCAGGAGTCTCATGTCAGTGTCAAAAGCTGAGCCCTGGCTGGGGATGGAGCAGACACATCTGTTTTGCAGATGAGCTGTTTAGAGCACAGGAGGAAGCTCACCCAGCAGCCTGAAAAGGGCTGTGATTTCAACCTGCCAGGAGCGTTCAGCACCTTGTGGGGTGACACCAGGCCGTATCAAAGTCAGGAGGAAATGATTTGTCTAAGATCACCTATCTATTTGCAGTGTGTTGAGCAAGAGCCTCATTACCTCCTGCTGCAAGAAATGAACACGACAGCAAATCAAGGCTGGAATGAATCACCCAGAGATTCCCCCATTATTCCAACAGCTACAGATTGGTGCTGCACCCTCCAGATCTTTATTCCCTCCCCCAAGCCTCTGTCAGACCTGTGTCCCTGTGCTGGTGATGCCTTGTGCAGGCTGCCCTAGAGCAGAGGCTGGGCAGAGCTAAAGAACAAAGCAGGGATTTATCCAAAGCATCTCCTCCATGGATCCACCTTGGGCAGCACCAGAGCCCAGCCAGGGCTGCACCCAAGATGAACCAAAATGGCCCCAAAATGCACGGCCGGGCACGGGCTCTGTCCCTGGGATCAGTTCTGCTCCATTTGCACCTTGCAGTTCATTGTCCCATCCCAGCTTTAGCCCAGGCAGTCCCACCCTGCTTGTTTTTCTCTCTCCAGCCCACGGGGTTTGTGCTCCTGGGCTGGGATTGGGATCATTTGTCCTTGGTGCCCAGCTGGAGCAGGAATTGTTTTGTCTCCCTGCTCTGTGCACAGAGCTCAGCATCCCTGATGTGAGCCCAGACCCACACACTAAAGCAGCACAGAATGGGAAACATAGGAAGGCCAAACCTGAGGCCACTCTGGCACTCACCTGGGCCCCAGAGGGTGATGCACTGCTGCTCGTGGGTCTGGCAGATGCCATTGTAGCAGTAGCCATCCACCCCGTGGCACGCGTGCCCGTCGTGCAGGTACACGTTGGCCGGGCACTGCGCGCTGGCCCCCGTGCAGAACTCGGGCAGATCACAGGAATTGCTCGACTCTCTGCAAGAAATCCCCGCTGGTTTGAGCTGCAAAACAAACAGAACTTCAGTGGCTGTGCTGTGCCTGGTCAGCCCTGCAGCACGGGAGGAGATTTCCCCCTGGCACGGCCCCAGCTGGCTGCACAGGACAGGGCAGGGATGGCAGAGCTCTGAGTGCAGGGTCTGAGCATGCTGGGAGGCTGTGGCAGCCAGGAGGCTCAGATGAAACTCCACACATGGCTCAAGACAGAAGGCAACCCCAGCCCTGATGTTTGCAGGTTGCTCCTTCATCGTGTCTGAGCACAAGAGCTCTGGAAAGGAGGATCTGGTGCCCTGGGAAAAGTCAGGTCAGAGACCTTTCCACCCAGGGCAGCTGATCACAGAACACTGCGCTGTGTTAGGGCTCAGGAAGCCACCAGCACACAGGGCTGTGGATTCAGATGCCCAACAATTCACAGCTTGGAAGGTTCAATTCAATGATCTTAAATAGATCTTGAATGTTAATGAATCTATGGAATTACATTTCCTCCTGGAAATGTTGTGATGGGCATCAACATCTCCTCAAACTTAGTCACACGATTAACTGTTTGTGCTATACCAATTTCCATGGAAAATGATATTTTTTTTGGAATGTGCCACTCTGAACATTCACATCTCAACAGCAGCCACAAAAGTTAGGTGTGTTCTGGGAGCAGAGCTGAATTTTAATCACATTGCCTTTGGTAAAAAGCAAAGGACACGGAGATAGATTGATTTTGCTAAAGAGCAATTCCTGGCTGTGAGCATCCCTTGCTGCTCCAAGCTCATAGGTTGCCACAGACAACCTGCTGGATGCTTTATTAGCCCACAGGCAAGGGATGGTCTGAGAATTCAAGCAGGTAAATGCCTGTGGTAAGTTGGCTTTTATAGAGTGTTAGGAGACCACAACAGCTGATGATCTGCTATTAAAAATACATATGCTGTTGATAGAATTAATAATTTAAGAGCCTTCCTCCCAAAAAAGAGGGTTAAGCATTTAATGACTGCTTGCCAAGTAAGAATGAGAAAAATTAAAGCACACAAAAGTTCATGAAAAAGAAGTTTTGCATGACCAGCTGAAGGGGCCACAAAAAGCACAGAGACTATTTAAAAAGAAGATCTGTTGATCTGCTCCTTCAATAATTTATATTTTGGGAAATTTTTAATTGCTCACATGACACACAAGTGTCTTAATGCTTATCAATACCAATTTACCTCTCCTCCATCCTTGCTTTGGGAATTTTCTAATTGCTCACATGACACGCAAGTGCCTTAATGCTTATCAATACCAATTTCCCTCTCCTCCATCGTCGCTTACTGCACTGAAGCAGGGAAAAATGCAGAATTCTGCCCTCCCCACCCCAAAGAGAGACATTTCCCCAGGTTCACCTGGCAGTCCTCGCAGCAGAGCCCATGTGCACACACTGCTCCTGGGTTCAAGGCACAGGTGGTGGCATTGCAGCACGGGTTTGTGCATTCCTGCATGGATTGGAGGGTACATTTAGAGCAGACAACGTGCAGTCACCATGAGCTGTAAATCAAGAGGCTGCCTATAGCTCTGCCAAGAAAAGCTGGGCACGAAATCATGAATTATGCATGAAATTCGACAACCTGATCCAAACAGCCTTGTCTGCCCTCAGATTCAACAAGCCCAACAAGTGTAGTAAAACCAGAGGAGCTGCTGAGGAGGGCTGGTTTATTCCAGCTATGGATCTAATCCCAAATATCACAAACAACCCGAGCACGCTGACACCAACCCAGATAGAGCGCTGGGGTGTACAGGAATCAGTGGAATGACTCCAGTGCCTCCAGAGAGGATCCAGGAGCTGCTGCAGTTGCTGAGCATCACGACCACAGCTCTGCTTTGTGCAAGCTGCTGGCCAGGCTCCTGCTTGGATGGAGGCTGGGGCTGCCACAGAGGAACACAACGACACGATTCCATGTAATCCCTTATCAGAGCACACCAGTAATAGAGCTGTGAGATATGGAGTGGGCATGAATTGCAGCCTCTCTCACTGATACATCCCAATTTCACACTTGTGGATTAGATGGTGCCGTGTGTGGGCTCCTGCAAACTTTATTGTCAGGAGAACGAGCTCGTAAGGAGCCTCAGAAAAGAATGGATTTGTTTTTCCAAGATAATGCCCACAAGCTGCAAGTTACACCAGCTGAGCTGGAATCTCATCTCTCTCACAGAAATAGAAGCAGATAAAATTGCTCTTCAGCTGTGTTAAGTCTGTTTGACTTAGCAAGGGATCACTGACAATAGAGGCAACACAGGAGGAATGAGTGGGTTAGAGTGATGCTCTCAGCCTCTTGTTACTTCCCTGGCTTCTGAAAGCTTCCCAACTGACTCACCAGCACAAACCAGAGGGATTCTCAGCATTTCACTGTTATTTAGGTATTATCTTCCTGGATGTACAAAGCCAACTGTGCTCTGAAGCAGAGGAACAACTTCCTGCTCCTATTTCTGATCACCGGAAAGCAGCAGGCTACAGAAATATTCCTGTGCAGCTGCTGTGTGTCAGGAGTAACATTCCTCTTCTGCACAGAAGCACATTTTATAAATTCACCTCAGAAATAATCTGAGATAAGCAGGGGGGAGCGTCAGTCCCATTAAGGTCATTTTGAAGCAGTCAGCTGCAATACCCCATCCTCTGGCCCCACAGCAGCATTCCACAGGCAGACTGGGATAAAGACACAGCTCTTGGAGAGGTGTTTCAGCAGCCTCTGAGATTTCCAATTGCTGCCTCACTTATTGCTCGTTGTAGGGAATGAGCTTGGTAAATAGTTTTTGTGCCTGGGCTATCAAATTGTCAGGAATGATTTTAACATAAACAAGCGAAAAAACAAGCAAGGCTCACCAGGCTTTGGGAGGATGGAGGCTGCCACCTGAAAGTACTGCTGTGCTGGAGTTTGTTGTTGTTATTATTATTAGTTATTATAGATAACAACAGCAATGATGGGAGGAGGTTTCTCAGCGTGGCTCTCCTGGCTCTTCAGAGGAACCAGAGCAGCCCAATCCCAGAACAATTCCAGCCCCACCTAGGTGATGTCAGGCTCTGTCCTGTGGACAGGACACCTGGATTTCCCCCTCTCTTTTCTAGGAACACAGGTCAGGCCCCACTGGGACAGCCCATAACCCCTCTGTCCCTGTGTCCCCCTGGGAGCAGCCAGCAGGAGATGCTGAAGGACATTGACACCTTCCCATTCTTCTGCCTTTCACTTGGCTTTCCCTGGGCTGCACAGGCATTTTTAGCACCTGTAAGAGTCAGAGTAAAGGAACTCACAGGTAACCCACACAGTCAGGGGAGCAGCTCCTTCTGCTTGTTTGGAACCTGCCATTTTCTAACTTCATCTGCTCATTTCTCATGGGGGATGATCTCTCCTCTCTCACCCCTTCCATTCCCCTCATGATTTTATCAGCTTATGCTGCATTCCCCTTCATTTTCTTCTTTTCCAGCCAGAGCCCTTTAGAAACTTTGAACCACCTTATTGTTTTTCTCTCAATCTTTTCTCACTCTGCTTTATCCTCCCTGGGATCAGGGAGGGGTAGGGAAAACCTGCACAAGCAGTTTCAGGCGCAGCAGATTTATAGAGGTCTGCTGGTGCTTTGTTTTGTTTTCCTATTTCTCTCCTAGTACTCTCTAACAGCCTATTTACCTTTTAGACCACTCCTGAGCACTGGGCTGACATTTTCATGAGACTATTTATTGCAATATGAAGTCTTGTTCCTCCATGGTCAGAGGCAGCTCAGAGTCCATCATCTTCTTTGTGTTTTTGGAATGTGCATCACTCCTCAGCGAGTCCCATTTCTCATCCTAATGCCTGTTCCAGCAGCCTCAGAAGGTTTCTCTGCAGTCCTTCACAGCCAGTTTTCATCTCTAGCAGCCTAACTAATACCATCAGCAAATTAAAGACTATTCCTCTTCCCAGGCTCTTTATGAAAATGCTGAGTTGTGTAGTCCCAGGACACATCTCATGGATACAGCACAGCAGATCTCCTGCCACTGCATGAAATGGGTGATTTACACCTGGTTATATTTCTCATCTTTTAACCCAATTTTTGCCCATGCAGTTTTCTCTCCTTTACAGCTGCTCAATCTCCCAGAGAAGCTTTGGTGAAAGGTTTGGCCCAAAGCCTCTCTGAACCCCTCACAGGCTGCAGTGACAGCCCTGTCCCTTTCCATCCACTTGTTGAGCCCTTCAGAGCCCTGTGATGGATTTCTAAGACAGGATTTTGTAAGATAAGATTTTGTAAGACAGGAGTTCCTGGCACAAAAGCCGTGTTGACTCGTCCCTGGCATGTCACAGCTGTTTGGGCACTCACTGCTAATTACATTTGGAAGTAATTTGTCTGACTTCTGAGTTAGCAATTTGTAGTTTTCTGTTCCTCCTTGCAGCTGGTTATAAAAGACACATTTTCATCTTTCAAGCACTGAGGATTTTTAGTTCTCTTCATTCTTTTATCTTTCTATCTATAATTTACATTAACCCTCCTTCCACGGACACTGCAGCACATCAGGCATTTTTGGTCATATAGACTAAAATTGTTAGGAACATAAAATCATAGAATGGTTTGGGTTTGAAGAGACCAAAAATCATCAATCCCATGTCAGGGACACCTCCCACTGTCCCAGGTGCTCCAAGTCCCAATGTCCAACCTTGGGCACTGCCAGGGATCCAGGGGCAGCCACAGCTGCTCTGGGCACCTGTGCCACTCCCCACCCTCACAGAAGAATTTAATCCTAATATCACTCATTCTTGGGATGCTGCAACACCATGGACAGAACTCACTGGGCAGTGAATTAGTAACTAATCACACAGGTTTTCTGGAGCCAATCCCAAATAAATTTAATTGCAGCCAAGCTGCATTTTTTTTCCAATATAACTAAAAAGGCAAAAAAGACAGAAAGAAGAGGCAAATCAAGGCAGTGCTTGCTGACATTAAGTGGCTTTGACTTGAAAAGGTATCACAGACATTCAGAAATGAAAACAAGAAAGATAACAGGGTTACAAAGACATTTGCAAGCTGCTTGCACTCTATTGACTTTAAACAAGGAGATAAGGCTGCTTCCTCCACCCCTGTTACCCTCAAGAGTGAGGGAACTGTCAGGAAATCCTCAAGGCTTGGCCCAGCCCAATGCACTCCACAGCAGGATGCAGCAATATCTTGCTGCTTTAACTGCCCCCATCTCTTTTGTCTGTAGGTCCCTGTTTATCACAGGAAACAAATCCCTGATCTGCTGCTGCCTTTAATTCACATAATCAGAGAGAAGTTCAATAAAGCCAATGAGGAGGGGATGTAAAAGGGATAAGGATGCCAGCTCGGATATTATTTGACCCCCAGGTTTTGCCTATCTCCTGCTGATGAGAGGAGTCCTCTGACACATTCACTAAACTAAATGGAACAATCTTTGAAGCAGCAGCAATCTGTTTGGGAGGCAGCGATGGCTATTTCTGTTGGGAGGTAATTGGCTAGAGGAAAAGAAAAATTCTACAGGGAAGGAGGAAAGGTCTTGCACCTAAAACCTGAAGCTGCAATGAAAAATACCTGGCCAATATTAATATTTCTATTTATATAATTCTGTATACATGGATAGTGAGGCCCTGGCACAAGGTGCTCAGAGCAGCTGTGGCTGCCCCTGGATCCCTGGAAGTGTCCAAGGCCAGGCTGGACAGGGCTTGGAGCAGCCTGGGATAGTGAATAAGTGAAATGGCAGGGGGAAAATGAGATTATCTTTATGGTCCCCAACCCAAAGCATTCTATGATTGCACAGTTTCTATGGTTATGTTGACATAAACATAAATAATTAAATATAAACTTAAAAACTGTTATAAATATAAATTTGAATGTAAACAAATACAAATATAAATATAGTTACAGATATAAATATAGATATAAATATAAATGTAAATGTGGCTTCTCATTGACGGAAACAAACCTTCAACTAACTCACGTTTGCTTGAGAAATTCCAGCCAAATTCTCAAACTTCCTTTGAGTTTAGCTAATTAGCTAATGCAGAAAGGAACTTCTAGGAACAGGAGGTCATGGCCAGTGAGCTGGACAAGCCAGAGTTTGCTCTCTAAGGATGAACTGAGCACATTCTTA
Organism: Zonotrichia leucophrys gambelii; assembly: GCF_028769735.1. Lineage (NCBI taxonomy): Eukaryota > Metazoa > Chordata > Aves > Passeriformes > Passerellidae > Zonotrichia > Zonotrichia leucophrys. The sequence goes on along the minus strand of NC_088176.1, from coordinate 2,882,149 downwards.
ACCCAAGCCCTGCTTGAACTTCCCCATCTCGAATGCCCTCGAGGCTCCCTGCCCTTCTGAGACTCTGAGGTTGGAGCTGGTGGGACACAAGCAGAGAAGGCAGAGCTCTGTTTTACACCAAACCAACCCTCCACTGCCAAAACCCTGCAGGCAGGACATGAGCAGCATTTCCCAGGTGGTGTCTTGTCACTGACATATTTCCTGAAAAATAACCTTTGCCAGGGTTTTTCTCCTGAGAAGCTGAGAGGCCTCAGAAAAGAAATGTAAACAATATTTATCTGATAGTGTGGAATGTGGTCTGGAGACGGTTTAAACCAACAGGTGCATCTTTGATTGGCTGCATGTGAGTTGTTTTTACCTGATGACCAATCCTGGTCCAGCTGTGTCAGGACTCCGGTCAGTCACAAGATTTTATTATCATTACTTTTCTTTGCTGGCCTTCTGATGCCTCCTCTCTCTTTCTTTAGTAAAGTTCTAATATATCATTTTCTTTTAATATAATATATATCATAGAATAATAAATCAGCCTTCTGAAACATGGAGTCAAGATTCTCATCTCTTCCCTTAACCCTCAAACACCACCACACACGCGTGCCCAACAAGAGGTGCAGCAAGTGGAGATGAGAATTGTTTTAATTCTATAGTTTTATAATTCTATAGTTTTAGTATATCATTTTCTTTTAATAATATATTCATAAACAATAACCAGCCTTCGAAATGGATCAGATTCTATCTCTTCCTTAACCATCAAACACCCCACACATGCGTGCCAACAGAGTGCAGCAAGTGGAGATGAGAATTGTTTTAATTCTATAGTTTTATAATTCTATAGTTTTAGTATATAATTTTCTTTTAATATAATATATATCACAAAACAATAAACCAGCCTTCTGAAACATGGAGTCAAGATTCTCATCCTGGGGACCCTCAAACCCCACCACACACACATACCCAACAAGAGGAGTTAAGAATTGTTCTAATTCTATAGTTTTATAATTCTATAGTTTATAGTTTTCTTTTAATATAATATTTATCACAAAACAATTAACCAGCCTTCTGAAACATGGAGTCAAGATTCTCATCTTTTCCCTTGTCCCTCAAACACCAGCACACACACGTGCCCAACAAGAGGTGCAGCAAGTGGAGATGAGAATTGTTCTAAAGTTTAATAATTCTATAGTTTTAGTATATAATTTTCTTTTAATATAATATATATCATAAATAATAAATCAGCCTTCTGAAACATGGAGTGAAGATTCTCATCTCCCCCTCGTCCTGGGGACCCTCAAACACCCCCACACTGCCTTACCTCGGGCTCCCCACAGTCACACTCCTCGCCATCCTCCACGTAGCCATTCCCACACTTCTGGCCACCAAAGGACTCCTTCACCTCAGGCAGGTTAAACAGGCACATCCCCACTCCTTTCTCCAGGCTGTTTTCCAGGTCCTTCCTGCTGCAGCTGCTGAAGACCATGGGGAATGGATAGCTGGAGAAAAAACACATGGAGACAAAAGGAAGGCTGTTATAGGAGATGAAAACCTCTCTCCGGTCACACTGGTGACATTTTAGCACATCTGTGACTCAACCAGAAGATTGTGTTCACTTTTTATCTCACAGAATTGAAATACAGCAGTTCACTGTGAAATTGAGCTCAACCAATTAATAACAGTAACAATAATAATAATGATTTCTGACTATGAGTACAGGAATTTTCATTTTTTCACTTCGATTTGTAGCTGCTGTTGAGGATTAGAAGTGTTCACATTTGAAATTCATTTTCCCTCTTTTGCTTAGGGAGTTATAATGCAAATGATGATTATGAGCCTAAAGAAATGCTGGGTTTGCAAGTAGTATCCTGCATTTGCAGGACTGCAAAAGATCCTAATCCTTCTTGGAAAATTCAGCCTCAAATGGCAAAATTTATTCATCTTGCTCTGCAGAATGGCAAACTTCCTCCTCTTTTCAGGAAAAAAAAAAAAGACTAAAAGAAAAAAAACCCCACTGTTACTCGATAAGAGCTTGCTTCTGCAATTCATCAAAGCTGAGCTGGGAAACTGCATGATTAAAGCAAAGACAGTTTTTATTTTAAATCAACAGGACTGTAAAAAATTTTCAATATTATATTATATTATATTATATTATATTATATTATATTATATTATATTATGATAAACATATTATTTAAATAATAATTTTAAATCAGCAGGCTGAAAATATTCCTCTTTGGAATTCGCAGTGCTGAGTGCAGGTTGGGCCCTGCTTTGCAGACCCGCTCCTTTTGCAGAACACCCAGACAGTGAGAAAAAACAGCCCCATGCAGCACAAATTCCAGCAGGTAATTGCTGTTTTTCTCTGGCAGAACTCAATTCCATTTCTGCTGAGCAATGTTTGCAGTTTGCCTCACGGATGAGGGACCAAGTGACACCAGGGCCTGGCTGATGGCGCAGTGTCCTTGGTGCCTCGAGGAGCTGGAGCAGAGGCCAGAGGGAGTTCAGAGGAATAAAGTGCAGATTTATTGAGGTGCCCTCAAAGGCCACACCCTGGCAGTGCCCAGATGGCTCCAAGTGGAAGCAAAAGAGCTTGGGCATGAGATCTCACATTTTTATAAGTTTTAGTCCATTTGCATATAGGATTAAATGCCCAATTAACAGCTTCAAATGATGAAGTTTCATCCTCCTTGCTTGCTTTTCCACCTTCCTCTTTTCACATTGTTCATGCTTTGGGCCTGAAGTTTGAGGAGATTGTCCTGGAGCCTCCAGCTAGAACAGGATTGTTTTGTTTCCACCACCCTGTGAAATATTCCAGTAACATTTCATATAAAGCTAAAGCTGCACACCAAAAGAGAACAGAACAACTCAAACCCAAGGTATCATCCTGCTGTGACTGCTCTGGGCTGAGATGGAACCAGAGCCATGGAAGAGTCTGGGCTGGAAAAGGACTTGGAGAGCATTTCATCCCACCTCCAGGGGCACCTTGCACTAGCTCTGGGTGCCCCAAGCCCCATCAGCCTGGCCTTGGACACCTCCTGTGGCTGCTCCATCCATGGATTCTCTGGGCAGCCCCTGCCAGCGCCTCCCCACCCTGACAGGGAACAATGTCCCCACATCTGTCATGTTCACATTGAATTACACTGAATCCATGTCACAAACACGGTGTAAAACAGCTTCTCCCCTCAGACTGATACCTTTGTCCAGCAGAAACTCCCCATTTCAGCAGCTCAGGAGCCAACCTGGCCATTCCACTTTACTCACTGAGTGCTCCGTGTCACCCACGTGCCATTAGGATTGTTATCTTTGCAGACAAACAAGATAACAGACAGAAATTCTGCCCTGCTGAACTCCAGACTTCCATTAATCTCCTGGTGTTTCTGATACCCTCAGATGAAAAGCTTGTTTTGGGAATGATGATGCCCCTAGGTCTTAGAAAGGGATAATTTCTATTAAAAAGAAAGAAATGTTTGGCAACTACAACTGCAATAGAGCTTCCTATGCTGACATAAGGAAGTTAATTAGGATCTTTTAGAAGGTTATGGATACATTACAGAACAGAATATATTTTGTGCCTAGTTAAAATAACCTCTTTTACAGTTTCTTTTGCAATAAAACAGCCAGCTCATTGGAAAAGAACATAAACATGACTCTGAAGAAGAAAATAATTTTCCAATATCACTATAGGGCTTGTCAAGTTAAACTAAACAGTTTTGAGTTTCACTGACATATGACTTCAGAAAGCTAATAGGCATCTCCATGTAATAAGCTGATTGCTGGAAAATATCAATGTTTCAGCAAAATGACAGAGTCTAAGATAAATAAAGAAATTTCAGAATAGCAGGAGGTAGGAGCCAGGCTGCTAGCTGGGCCCCAAGGGAGGACAGGGAAGGTACTTGGAGTAATGGAACAGAAAATAAAGGCTCTTGGAAAACTACTGACCATTTCATATTGAGCAATTGGAGATGTTCTCAACAGGGCACCACAAACTTCTGTCCTGCCCTGAGTGTGACTGGGAAGAAACCTCACAAAATTCTGTGTACGAGACTGTGAACAAGCAGATGGGTGCACATTCCTGCCAAACAGCAGGAAAAACCAAAGAAACCCAGACACACCTGACTGAGAAATCCTGATGGGGGCTTGATCAGACAGGGCCCTCACATCAAAGTGTGAATAAATGAACACTGCATCATCCAGGCAAGATCCTGCTCTTCAGTGGCTCACCTCTGATATCCACTGGGGTGAGACAAGGAGACACACACCTCTCAGGGAATGAAATCCACTCACGAGCACAGTTAATGCAGATTTCCATGTGACACCTCTCAGCCACACACAGATCATGATTACAGCTCGCCAGACAAAACTGTCACTGTGTCAGGGCAGCTCCTTGGCACCCCTGGATTCCCAGGAGCACTGGCGTGGATGTGAGGGGTGTCTGTCCATCAGCAGAGTCCTCTCTCTGTGCCAGAGGTGGAACTGTGTCATTGCTGATGAATGAGCTTTATGTTTCCCCCCAAAGGAACTTCAAGCTGTTTCCTATTTTGAACCCAGAGATCCATTCATCTTTGGCTTTTCCTGCTCCTGACACTGATTTCCTCAGCTGACATCAGTGCAGCACATGGCACATGATGACATTTCCTGAGACGCTTCTTCTTTACCAAGTAATCCCCAAATAAAGCAATAAAAACCCAGAAATAAACCCAGCTGGTGGAAACAGAGACACTTCAGGGTAACCACACCATGCAGGAGAAGATCCCACATTAATTGGTGCCAATTGGTATTCCATTGGAAACCTGACTGATCTTTAATGTGATATTCTGATACACAACCAGTCTTCTTTTCTTGTCCAATAAAGTTCCATGTAACAGCCACAGCACTTGATTGTTGTGATTTTAGGCCGTATTTTGTCTGTCTTTGCAATTTGAGAGCTGTTTCATCAGAAGAATGAAATGCCTGGCAGATGGGATGGGAAGGGAAGTCAGAGATATCAGATGTCAGCAGTGCTCAAACCAATGTTTGAGTGGATCTGGAGCTCGTGAAAAATGCTGAAGGGATGGGGATGAGAAAGGAATTCATCCTCTGAACAAATGCAGGAGCTTCCTCCCATTCCCTGTGAAGAAGCTTCTGATCTCACCTGGAAGGAGCTGCCTTAGAGGGGAGAAGGAAATGGGGTCTCCACAGTGAAGTCAGCCCTGGACCTGTCTCCAGGATTTCAGTGATGCCTAAACAGGGACGTTTGTGCTTCCTGTGGTAGCTCAGACACTTACTCTGTTGGAAAACCAGCTCATAAATGCCATGGAGAACATTCCAGAGGTGAAAAATTCATCAGCAGTCCTTATACTCCATTCATCTCCACTCAAGACATTTTCTGTTACAGATCCTTATTTCTTTTTACAGTTGGAAAGAAAAAGGACACTTCAGTCCAGCCTCACTCTTATTCCAAAATGCTGTGTCCCATGCATTTTTCACACTGTCTGAATCTCTAGATTTAATACACAATGGATCATTTTGTCAAACTGTTCTGGCTGTGGGTACAACTCAACAGAACTCAAATTGTTCCCAGCACTACCATCAGTCTCCTCAGTGGCTTTACAGAGAGGAAAATCACTTCAGCCTTTCTGACCCTCTGGAATCCACAGCATTCCTTGGTGTCTCCTTGGTGCTTTAAAGATGTGTTTAATCCCCAGCAACAAATATCCCAGTTTCCAACAAAAATAGCTTTGCTGCTCCTGCAAATAAGACCTTCACAGTTGTCAGAGGATCCCTGGTAATCGATTCCTTGGGAAACAGAGCCTGGGCTTGTCCCATTCATTTATATTTCAAGCACTCCAGCCCTCCAAATGCCAGGTTCCTTTAGGCAGCTCTGCATTTAGCCTGTATTAGATGGCTCCCTCCATTAACTAAGTGAAGTGGCATCAGCACTCTGTCAAGTCCCATTTAAGAAGAGAGGATTCTTTGTTCCAGCACCTCGTTGTCCAGCACAGGCTTCTTTTCTTTTTTATGAAATATAAAAGCTCATCTCCGTCATCTCCATTCCAGAGGAATTCCCCTTCCTCAGGGGCTGGATGACAGGAGAGCTCAAGCACAGGAACTGAGCCACTGCCCCAGAAAATTACAGGCTCAGGAGATGAGACAGGCAGAGCACTGAGGAGAGAGGCAGTGGCTGCTGATCCGGGCAGGTCACAGCAGATCTGTGATCGCTGCTCAGCCTGGGATGTTCCCATTCCTGCCTTCCCAATGCTCAGCCTGGGATGTTCCCATTCCTGCCTTCCCCATTGCTCAGGCTGGGATGTTCCCATTCCCGTCATTCCCACTGCTCAGGCTGCTGGGATGTTCCCATTGCTGTCCTCTCACTGCTCAGCCTGGGATGTTCCCATTCCCACCTTCCCAATGCCCAGGCTGGGATGTTCCCATTCCCACCTTCCCAATGCTCAGGCTGCTGGGATGTTCCCATTTCCACCTTCCCAATGCTCAGGCTGCTGGGATGTTCCCATTCCCGCCATTCCCACTGCTCAGGCTGCTGGGATGTTCCCATTCCCACCTTCCCACTGCTCAGGCTGGGATGTTCCCATTCCCACCTTCCCAATGCTCAGGCTGCTGGGATGTTCCCATTCCTGTCATTCCCACTGCTCAGGCTGCTGGGATGTTCCCATTCCCACCCTCCCCATTGCTCAGGCTGGGATGTTCCCATTCCCGTCCTTCCCCCTGCTCCATCTGGAATTTCCCTGGAGGAGCAGTGCCTTGAGCTGGGGGAGACCCAAACCCCTCCAGCTGCATTGCAGCAGCACCTCAGGAAAGCTGGAACTCCTTAGGTTCCTCCAAATCCCGTCTGTCCACACCTCAGAACCTCATTCCACCTCCCCTGAGCTCCTGCTCCATAAAACACCACAGATTTGTGTTTCCCAGACACTCACACAATAATTCTCTCTCCATTCTCTATCCATTGCACAGCATGATAAACTACTGGCTCACCATATCCTAAAATCATTTTGATTATTATGATTATCACTTTCCAATCTCACTTTCTATTTCTTATTCAAGAGCTGCAGGATTTTTCTAAAGGATCTGATTTTTTCTGTCCCAAATATTGATGTACACACACCCAGACAGACACTATATGTAAATGCACATCTATTTATAGGGCTCCACACATCTATTTATAGGGTTCATTTCTTCCAGTTCACATCACAACCTGATTATTCAGCATTATGGCAATGTTTATACAGAGCCTTTTACCAAAAGACCCTGAAGTGGTTTACAATTATTCACTCAATTAAAATGCACAAGAGCCCCAAAGAGCTCTGTTAAGTACCACCAGACCTCCCTCCCTGAGGTAATATGATAATTCGAGATTATATTAATTTTAAAAGGGACTTTTTTTTCTCTGAGCATGCTTATGGAAACAAGTGTTGGCTAGCTAATTTCCAAAGATGCAGAAAACTGGGACTGAACTTTGCCCAGAATTCCCGAGAACCCAAAAAATTCCTGAGGGGCCATAAAATTCCCCAAAATTTTTTGGGAAAAAAATGGAATTTTTCCAAAATTCCTGAGGGGCAATACCTGGAAATAGCTCTGGCACCAGCTGTGCTTTTTAGGAGCATGAAGGGGCTTAAAGACAAGAGGAGTGCTGAGTCAGAAATTCCCCTGGTCCAACACCTGAATTTCCAGCATTTTCCATGACAACACCTTGACCACCACAGTGACTTTGTGTCTGTCTCGACCCAAGGACCCTTTGAGATTCAAAAATATGAATATTTACTCTCCTTAATCTCCAAAATTCCTGAATTTTGGCCCACAACTGGAGGAGATGAGCAATGCAGACCCTTTTACTGGAGTACGGAGATGGGAGTTCGAGCTCACCCTTGTTCAGACTCTAGAAAATGCCAGACACGGAAATACATGAATTTTCTGTTGCATATCCCAGTTTTACATAAAAACATAAAAATGAGGGGGGGGAAAATTAAATTAAAGAATAGAGATAGGGTTGTTTCTGGTAATACAGGTGTGACTGAATTTTCCATGGAAAAATGGCAGCACTAGAGGGAGAAACCCAAAAATAAACCTCTGGAAAGCAAAAACTCAAGCAGCATAAATGTTTCTAGACCCAGGGAGGTGTTGATTTCAAGGAACTGTGACAATTTTCCAGCCTCCTCTTAAGTCCTGATCTAATTGACGTAATTCTTTTGCACTCAAAAGCATCCCCTTGGTTTTAACCTTCTAGACTTTATTACTGCTCTCCAGCTTTTGAAAACAACTTTTTATGGGCTCCTGAGAGAGATGAGCCTACCAGAATAAAAGTGAATTTGCTATGAGATGACATTTTTTGACACTCCAGCTCTTCTGTACAGCAAGTATGTTAATGAATTAGTAAGCATAAAGAACTTCACAGAATTAGGTGTCAAGCAGGAGATAAAATCCAGTTTTCTTTGATATTGAAATAGGTGTTCAGATACTACAGATCCCTTCATGTATCAAGTTCTGTCACTACACGTTATTTCCTACACCTCACGTTTTAGTAGCAATTGTTTCAAATTAGACAAGCGCCAAAATGTGGAAGGACTTTTTAATCTATTAATTAGACAAGTGCCATATTATGGGAGGGCTTTTAATCCATTATTTAAACAATGTCTTAATTTCTAAGTACTTTTGAGGGAGAAAGGCACAAATGCAGTTGTTGACCCAACCAGCACAGTAAAGGGGGAATTAAAGGTACCTGCAGATTTTTTCACACCTAAAGCTTTTGCAAACAGCAAATTGGGAAAATTAGGAGGAGGGGGGAAGCTGGAGGAGCCTTTGGGCTCTTGGAAGCAGCACAAGATATCAGTCTGATATCTTTGCCCAAGATATCAGTCCCAGTGCTGATGTGGCACATCTTTCTCAGATGATTTGGAAGGATTTAGCTAAAAATGTAGAGTGGTTTTATCTACAGATAAAGCATTTAAACAGGAATTTTGCTTCAAAAGGTAGAGGATGTCTGACAACCCACACTTATTTTCCTAGCCTATTTTTCCCTGCCTTGCTTCTCTTTTAGAGTTTTAATCCCTGGAGCATCGATAAAGTAGAGCACAGAATTGGGCCATGCAGTTAGAGATGACATCAAAGCTCTTCTGTCTGGGTTCATGGTCAGTGACTGCAAAACAAGCCCAGACTTCTCCTGCAGCTTTTGTCACCCTCACTGTGTGGTGGCTGCTAACCCTTCCAATAAATAACTGGGATATCTCACACTGGTGCTCATTTAATTGATGTCTGCTTGGAGCCTTGTTGTGCTACAGTGGAATTTCCAGGCTTATTGGAAGGAAAGCCTTTCCAAGGAAGTGTTTAAGCTTTGCACACAAATGCCTGAAGTTTGCTTTAATTTTCCCCTGGGGACAGTGCAGATTCCCAGAATGAATTCCAGCAATCTCCCTTCAGGTGCCCAGACGGGACTGACACAGCCCCAGCTGGGGCTTGGCCTCTCCCATCGCACACAAGGTGCAATTTTAACTACCTGGGATATTCAAAAAGGCAGATTTACAACTCCGAATGGGGGGCTTCAGGGCAGAACAAATGCCTGGATGGTTCCCAAAAATCCATCCTGCAAGGCAACAACACTTAATGGCTTTATACAGTATAGACTGTTGTGGCAGTCACAAAACTGCCAAATAAAACATTATTAGCAGTTACTTTCCCTTTGACAAATAGATGGTCAGGGAAGTTTTTTTCTTGGAGGAGAAGCCTGTTGTGACTTTCCTTTGTGTTCTGGGGGTGAAGCAACACTAAACCAATTTATCAGCCCTGACAGGATCCTGACTCTGTGCTGGAGTTATCTGCATTGCAAAAGCTCCATGGGAATTGAACTCAGACAACTGTTCTTCCTGTTGGAAACCAGACAGCCAAGGCAAGGAGCTGGAATCAGTTTGAATTTGCCTCTGGCTCATCTTTTGCTCTGTTTCCTTTTAGACCACTACCTCATTAATAAAAATTTGCCGGATTGCTGAGAGTTCAGGTTTCACAATCTACTGCTCAGAATTTGAGGCTGATCCAATGCTGACTGCAGGAAAAGTCAGAAAGCAAGGCAGAGCAGAGGGAGGGATGAAAAGGCCAGGTCAGGTCTGGTCCCAAGCTCAGGAAAAGCAGGATGCAGACACCCTGTGCCTGCCAGCAGCTCCCAGCAGTGAAGGAAAATCTGGATAAGGAGCACAAGCAGAGTGCCCTGAGTTTAAATTCTGTCACACAAAACACAAAGTCCTCAGCATGTGACGAGCAAATAAAGACAAATGGTCCAGACCAGTGCTGGAGATCAGCTTCCTGCTGATTTCTGATTAGGGAAAAGGTGCTTTGGTTAGCTCCCAACATGATTTTACAATCTGCTTTTGTTCCAGGCTGTTACATTCTAATTTTCTCCCTTGAAAAACCTTGGAATTGATTTTTTTTCCATGGGCCAGGAGCAGACAGGGATGAAAAAAAAAAAAAATTATCTGATTTTGGGAATCAGATTGATGGAAAGAGCAGTCATAAAGATGGTGCTCAGGAGATGGATTTGGGTGAGCAGATCAAATGACACCAATTAAGGGAAATGGACCCAAAATAGGGCTAAACCCAACCAGGAGAAACCCAGGCCAGGGAGAAGGAATTTCATAGGAAATCCTGAGTTGGAAGGGACCCACAAGAACCCCCCTGGCACAGGCAAACCCCAAGGATCAGATCTCTGGATGGAGAAGCTGCTCCCTGGGAAGAGCAGGAGCAGAGAATGAAGTGCATGGAAATGCCACTGGGTGAGATGGGGGTGCTGGAGAAAAGAGTCTGAGCCTGCAAAAAGCTGGGAATAATAAATACCTGGGGGACAGGCTCATATTGATTTCACTTAGCATCTGTACTGCCCGGGCTCTTAATAAATCACGACTCCAAGACAGCAGGATCATGGCTAAATTTCTTGTTCTTTGGGAAGATCCAAAGGAAAGATAAGTGAGGAAAAACATTGCCAGAAATTAGTCTGAATTTCCCCAGAATTCCCACCTTCCCTTCTTCTGTTATGAGAAAAAAGCTCTTTATGCCATATCACCTAAAACTCCTCAGATGAGGGGAAATGGAATTCTTAAAAAAATCCTAAATATATAACATAGATATATATAAAATGCTAAATATATATACCTTGTAATATAAATATATCCTTACTGTTATATAAATATATGACAAAGAATCCTTTTTTCTACCTTCCCCTTTCTTTTTCACAGAGCTGGAACAAAATAAAATTAGCATCCACACTGCATTTATTTCATTATTTTAAGCCATGAGGACAGGATGGATCCAACCTGATCCAAGACTTAGGCATCCTTAATGAGCAAATTAAAATTTCACTCACAGGAATGAAAGACTTTTGATAAATCTAAAACAACCCCACATGGATCCTGATGAAATCCTGGCCTTATTGAAGCCCATGGGAGTTCTCATCCCACTCTGGATTTCTCACCTGGTGGTGGTTGGCTGCCAGGGGTGGGGATGAACACAATTTCCATGCTAAAGGAAAGAAGAAAGGCTCTCCAGGACACCAAAGTTATTTCACCTGTTCATTTTTAGTGCTTTTACTCTAAAATAGGGGGTTTCTCATCTTAACCCACCACTGGGGCTGCATCATCCATTTACAAAGGCTGAAGTGGAGCCTCCCTGCATTGCTGCCACCAGGAAAACGTGCCCAGCTCTCCCTGGCAGGCTTTGACATCAGAAAAGATCAAGAATGACTTTGCAGGAAGGAATTGTCAGGGTAAAATTTTCAGCTTTTTGCAGGCACAAAGGGCTCTGTGATCCCCATGCCAACTGTGGCAAATGCAGCTGTGGGCACCAGTTAATTACAGGGATTCACCAGTTAATTGCAGGTCCACAGCAGCTCCTGCAAGTGCTCCTGGGCACACAACACATGCTCAAAAAGGAGCTTTCATGGGACCTGAAGGATTTGCCCTTTAAGGCATGTTCCCATTTCCAAGCCAGGAATTTGGAATTCATTAACACCAATTAAAACTGGACACTGGGTGCTTAATTCTCCATGCACTGCTCTGCAGATTTATCCCTGCAGGTTGAAAAGTTTCAGGTTTGTTTTTCTTCTATTTTTCTTTTTTTTTTTTTTTGATGAAGCAGCCAAGATAAAGGGAAATGTCCTGATATGATTTGTTCTCGTGGGTCATGGCAATAGCAGCACTGCAGGAGAAGAATGCCCCTCTCAGAGCTGTATTTCCTATGGATATTACAGCAACAAGACAAAAGGCAGCTGAGCTCTCTCGTCCCAGCATCCAGGCCAGGAAAAGTGGATACATCTCGTGGCAGAATCCCTGCTTGTCCTTAAGTATCTGCTATAAATAATCACACCAGGAGGAAAATGTGCTTTCATTGGAGAAGTCACCTCTCTCCTTGTCAGCTTCACTTAAAGCAAAGTCATGCCGTCAATCTGAGAGTTCTCCTTCAGAGTACACCAGCAAAGCCAATTATTTTCCCTCCTAACAGCACATCTACTGAAATGGGAAAGACTAAACTAAATAAAAAGCAATTATCCTTTTTCTTTTTCTGTGTGCTAATTGTTAACAGTGACCCACTCCTGCAAAGGGCTGGGAAAAATTAAATGGATTTCAACCAACGCTACTAATTCTTCAACACAGATCTTATTTATCACAAAAATTAAATATATCTGCCAGGCATGGAAATTATTAACAAAAAAAAAGAAGGCCAAATGCACTGCAGACGTGGGGCTATTTGGAGTGAAGGGAAAGACTGACATAAATCTATTCTGTAATCTCGTGGCTGTTTCCTTCCTTTCCAAAGGAAGGACCAGAATGCAATGTACTAAATTACTGGGGCAGAGGGATATGTTGCTTAAGGATTTTTTTCAAAAAAAAGAAAGCAGTTGCACTGCTGGCACAACAGACCTAGCTCTGTCACAAGTAATTTATTACATCAGTATATCAACTTTATTAAAAAAAGAAAAAGACAACAAAGAAGTCTGTCTTTGTGCCGAGCTCAGCTCAGACTGGTTTGGGAACATAAACAGCTTCAGAGTTTAATTAGAAACTGTTTACATCTGAAAGATAATTTCATTTTCCTCAAATTGTAACAGAGGTAATTCCAGATAGTTCTGCTGACTCTAGAGTTTAATGGCTCTGAGCTGCCAGACAGAAAAATGCAAAGTGAGGTCTGAACAGCTGAAAACCGACTGAGAGGGGTCAGGGAATTCTGTGCTAACTACTAATGCTTTGATTATCTAACATTTAACAGCTCTGCAGCTCCAAGATGCTGCAAGACGTCTACAAGAAAAAAAAAGAACCACTCAGTAGACTGAAGTGTCCTTTCCCACACTGTTTCTGATTTCTTTCCCATTTCACCCTGACCTTTTGTCTTTTTTTAAGCTTTATTTATTTGGGTTTTTTTTTTTAATCTGGAGAAGTGCTGGAAAAAGTGTTTTTCCCTTCAAGTGGATGCTGTTTTCATGGCAAACCTGGCTGTGTGCTGGAAATCTCTGGAGGGTGGATATTTTCACATCTGGAGACTCCAGTTCAGCCTTTGAATGACCAAAATGAGGGTGACCTTATGTTCTGCTTCCCTGAGATCATTTTTCAAAAAGGAGAAAAGTGACTGAAACTAATACTTAATACAACAAATGGCACAAGTGATTAGTACTTTCCCAACTTGACCTTAAGAGGTTTCCACTATGTTCTATTTATTTAACTACATGTTTATAAAGTAGTTAAATAAACATTTTTTTTCCCCGTGGCGGTTCAAAAATCAAACAAAAGCAGATGACAAAACAAGAAGGCTTATAAGAAGGAGAAAATAAGAGTTTGGGAAGAGGGAATTCTGCTGCTGGACTCTGCAATTACAGCTGCACCTGAATGCCAAAGCTGCTGCCAGCCCTGCCCTTGCACTGAGCACCAACTCCAGAGAAATCTTCAAAGTCCGAGCCCTTACACCAGGAAAATCAGCAAGACCTTCCAGAGTATGGAACAAGCAGGAAGGGAAAACAAATAAAAGCTATTCTAGATGTCCCTGATAATCTATTTGCTACCACAGAAGCTGTCAATAGAGGGGAGCCAATAAAACCAGCTTTTCCTTGCCAGCAGAAATGGGTGTTTACTTATAAAAAAAGCACAAACTAAAGTGTGATATACCCCTTCATTGAAGGCAGCACACAAAAGCAAAGCATCACATGAACTCCTCCTCACCTGCAGCAGAGCTGCCTTTCAAGGATCATTTTCCCAGATCCCACAGCACAGGAATTGGCCTCTGAATATCAAATGTTGTTTCCTGAGCTCATCCAGGGATGCCTGGATCACTCCACAGCAGATCCATGGCCCAGCTCCTCCCCAGGGAGGCAAACAGGAATGTTCACATTTGCTGCAGCTCCTGTGCAACTCCTGGTGCCACTTGGAGCTCCTCACACACATCTGCTACTCCTGCTCAGGAAAAAGCCACTCTGTTTCCACTTAAATATTTTATCTCACCTTAATTACTGCTGATGTACTCAGTGCTCAGTGCAGAATATCTAATTGCTCCTGGAGGGAATTAAAACCCAGTAAATGCTCAGGCTCTTTTTCAGTGGTACCTGCAAGAAGCCCACCTGATGGTCCTTCCCATGGTTAGTTTTCTCCCATTTCTCCTCAGCAGTGCTTAATTGGAGTAATTAGTTTAATTTGGGATTGTCACTCAGCTGAGTCTTAACAGATCCCCTTTGCTCTCGCTCTCATTCACAAATAGGCAGCTTCCCATTGTCTCCCTGCTTTAATTCTAACATAAAGGTTTGAATTTTACTTAAAACTTTACTGATAACAGCAGGATTTTTTTGGGGACTGCTGAGAAAAATGTCTTCTCCAAGTTACAGCAGTAAATTAACCCATATTTTTCTATGTATGAGTTCTACTCTGTGCTCTTTCTGGGTTCCTAATTGGTTTCCACCCCCAGACCCTTCCTCCAAAAACTCAATAATTAAAGTGAAATTTTGTACTGAAAGGCAATTAATCAAAATTAGCTGTTCTTTTTTTTCCTATGAGGCACCATTCCATAAAAATCCTCTGAAATAATAATCTATAGCTCAGAGGTTAAATTGATCTCATTTCTCCTTTTTTTCTATTTATGGTCATCACTACACAAAACAGGAATTTCCACCAGCAGTGTCACAGCCCAAGCCCCACTTCCCTGTAACACTTACAATAGTATTTATCTGAGTAAATTCAATTTAAAATCTGAGAGAGAAACAGAGTGATTTTAAATCCTAGCTGTGAAAATTGGAAATGGGAACACAAGATTGAAGGTAAGAACAGGGAGGAAAAAATGCAGGCAGAGGGGTTCAGTTCATTCTTGACTTTCCAAAAGGAGCATCACACAGAAGGAACAGGACAAAGGGAGTTGTTGTGAGGGGAGGATCCTAAAGAAGCTGCTTCCTCCTTCCTGTGTGTCATCAAGGGGTGGAAATCAGAATATGCCTTGGAAAAGAGGAAAGCCAGGTCTGCTGGGGGTCTAGACTAAAATAAAAGTTTCCCAAGAGATTTTCTTTCATTCAGAAGTTTGTTAAGCAGGTATCAATAGCCACGCTCTCTCACACATCAGATTTTCCACTTCTTGAATATCTACACTCATTACACATCCTGAAACAATAGCCCACCCAGAATTTATACTTTCCTAAGTATTTTAAATTATTTTGCATTTATTTAATCTTTTCTCCATCATGGGCTTTGAGGAGAACCTTCCAGATGAATGTGAGGTGTTCCATCTCATCATAAATGTACAGAGAAAGCAGGGCGGTGTAGGGCTGAGAAAATCTCCACCATTCCCATACCCAGGTGCAAGGGGATTGGAGGGGAACACCCCAAAGCAGCCCTTTCCCCATTTTCCACCAGCCTGTGGTGGCAAGGCAAAGAGAGATGGAACAAATGGCTCTGTCCTTGGAACCATCTCCATCAGCCCTGGCTGGGATGATCCAGCAACAAGAAATGAACTTGGGAAGAGAAAATGCTTCCACCAGGGGCCAGTGAAAATGGATTTTATTGTTGGTATTGGCCATCCCAAAAGTAAAATGGTATTTTGTTATTGCAGGAATTAGGCATCCCAAAGGGAAAAGGATATTAGGTTATTGAAGATATTGGGCACCCCAAAGAGAAAATGGTATTTTGTTATTGCGAGGGTGGGAATCCCAATGGGAAAAGGGTATTTTGTTATTGCAGTATTGGGTATCCCAAAGGGAAAAGGGTATTTTGTTATTGCAGATATTGGGCATCCCAAAGGGAAAAGGATATTTTGGTATTGCAAGGGTGGGAATCCCAATGGGAAAAGGGTATTTTGTTATTGCAGTATTGGGCATCCCAAAGGGAAAAGGGTATTTGGTTATTGCAGGAATTGTACATCCCAAAGGGAAAAGGATATTTTGTTATTACAGGGGTGGGAATCCCAAAGGGAAAAGGGTATTTTGTTATTGCAGTATTGGGTATCCCAATGGGAAAAGGGTATTTTGTTATTACAGGGGTGGAAATCCCAAAGGGAAAAGGGTATTTTGTTATTGCAGGGGTGAGCATCCCAAAGGGAAAAGGATATTTTGTTATTGAAGATATTGGGCATCCCAAAGGGAAAAGGGTATTTGGTTACTGCAGTATTGGGCATCCCAAAGGGAAAAGGGTATTTGGTTATTGCAGGAATTTGTACATCCCAAAGGAAAAGGGTATTTTGTTATTGCATATGTTTGGCATCCCAAAGGGAAAAGGATATTTTGTTATTGCAGGTATTGAGCATCCCAAAGGGAAAAGGGTATTTGGTTATTGAAGATATTGGGCATCCCAATGGGAAAAGGGTATTTTGTTATTGCAGGGGTGAGCATCCCAAAAGGAAAAGGGTATTTTGTTATTACAGGGGTGGGAATCCCAAAGGGAAAAGGGTATTTTGTTATTGCAGTATTTGGTATCCCAAAAGGAAAAGGGTATTTTGTTATTGCAGTATTTGGCATCCCAAAGGGAAAAGGGTATTTGGTTATTGCATGTATTGGGCATCCCAAAGGGAAAAACCAACTGTAGGATGAGCATCTGAATGGGTGAAATTGCCCATCCTGGGAGGATTCCTGCTCTCATTAGCCTCCCCAGGAAGAGGAAATGGAAAGGGATCAGGGAGCACTCCCTGTGGGAGGGAGGGAAGAGCAAATTTCCCTGCAGCCAAATTTCCCTGTGTGGGGCTCAAAGAGCTCAGCGCTCAAGGACACAGGAAAGTGGGACAGGGGAAGTTCAACCCTTGAGTTTTCAGGAAGGGAGAACACCAACTCTCAAAACTTTGCTTCTCTTAAGGCTGCAAAAAAATCTCAGACATATCTGAAGTCAATATTTCAACTTCTTAGTGGGAGCTCACCCAGCTTCAAACCCCATGAAAAGCCCCGTGCTCAATTTTGATGAAGTAGAAATTTGTGTAAAAACTGCATTTCCAGAATTATTTAATAAACAAGCGCTGCTAATTGGCAGCATTCTGCTCTGCAGTAAATTCTGCTCACATTTACAGGAGTATAAATCCAGCCCAATGCCTTGGGCTGCACCAGAACAATTCCTGGGTATTTATCTGCCTGGCAGGAGGAATATTTTCACTCCTAAGAGGCGACACTTTAGGGAGATATTTGGAAAAAAAGTGGAATACTGAAGTGGCCTCACTGGCTCAGCCCAGTCCCTTAGTTTCCAGATAATAAGATCTCAGTAAAAAGATTCACAAATCTCTCTAATTTTCCTTTTTTGGCACTTGCAACTGTCCATGTGCAAGACAATTGAAAAAAATTGGAGAATATTATTACAACAGATGCATAAAAAGAAAACACAAAGTGTATTAAAAATCCCTTACTGATGTAATTAATATCAATATTATACATATTTAAATATTAACAGTCTGTATTACTAAACACTAATTTTAGTACTAAATATTCCTTATTGATAGTATTCTTATAGGAACCACCCCTGTTTCTACAGAAGGATTTATGTGATTTTCACAGCAGATATTTGAATCTCTCCAAGTCCTGCATTGACACAAATTTGTGGAATTTTGTGCATGATTCCATGTTAGAAAAAATACATTTTGCTAAAGTAGTAGGTCTTTAGACATTTGTAGCTCACACACAACTGGTGCTCATCTTGCTGGTATCTTTTAAGAATAAAAACTATAGGAAGTGATTAAAGCATGGATCCAACAGAGATTAAATTCCACCCTGATCCCTGGAGGTTTTTTCCCACCAAGACAAAATTTCCAAGACCTCTTCAAAGACTGAAACAGAGGAACTGAATGAAATTACAATAATTGATGAAATCCCTTTTAAGTCAACAGCCTTAAAACATTTCCTTTTGTGCACGACCACACCAATGACTCCAAAGTGAAATTCAGAGCCCTTTCGGGCATAACTTTGTATTTCCTATTTTTGTAGACACCAGATAAGGACATCTCAGTGCTTTTTGCACTAACTTCAGCTGGATTTTTCTCTATTCCACTCATTAAATCTACCTTAAACCAATTAGCAAAGCACAGAGGCAGTGCAGTGAGTACACTGAGAGCAGGCTGTCTCTCTAAATGGACATGGGATTCTCTTAGTTTTGATTTTTTGGCTATTTCCAGAGTGCATTTGAGATAAGGAACATTCATTTGGCCTTTCCTTAACAGAAAAACACTTCCAGAGAGGAAAACTTTTCAGTGTTCCTTCAATAATGGTGCTCAGGGGAATATTGCTATTGGTGAGACACGTTGGGTAATTAACTATTCAAAGTGTTAATTTGAAATGGGTGAGAGGCAGCTTGGCTCAAGGCATGGAGTGTTCTCCAGGAATATTTGTCACAGATTGACAGCCTGGTGTGGAGATAAAGCCTGAGGCTGTAAACCCAAAGCTGAAGTTTCCATTTCTGAATCAATAATCAGTGCAAACAATCACCACAGCTCCTCCTCAGGCACCAGCTGAATGCAGAGTTTGGTAAAAACCCAAAGAGGGGAATGTGAAAATCCCCCAAACCTTCAACCTGGAAGGTTCTGCAGGAACCCCAGTGGGGGAGCTGAGCTGCTTGGGATGGGGAATGGGATCCCCAACTCCTCCTGTCCTGAGGAAGCCCAAGCGCAGTGCCTGGACTGGCACATGCAGCACCCAGGACAGGCTCAGACACCCCCAAGGACTCCAGGGTGAAGGAAGAATGAACAAGGAGTTATTTAATGTTCCTCTAACCAGATGAGTTCAGAAAGTGCCCAGAAATCTCTGTCCTGAGAGCATCCCTGTGTTTATTGCAAAGTGGAGCAGCTGGGTGCAGATCCAGTAACTCAGGTGAGCTGGCAGAAAATGGAATGTTTCCTTGGGGAGATCAGAGCCCAGCTCAGCCCAGAGCCCTGTCCCATGTCATTCTGTGTGTGACAGAGCCCTGACCAGTGCAGGATGCATTCCAGGGGGATGATTACCACCCATTGTCTCACAAGAGCTCAGTTATTTTTCTTTCCCAGACTGCAGAAATCCCTCTCGTTCTCCCCCACTCTCACAACTCTTTTGTTTTTGTCTCATCTTGCTGTGCTTGGCCCCTGGCCACAGCCCTGATTCCTGCCCTGGTGGATGGAGGGTGACAGCTTTGCCTTTGAAGGAGTTCCAAGGCTGCTGTTGGGCTGAGCAGCAGGGAACAGCCCTGCCCAACCCTCCCCGGCCTCTCCCACATTGCTCCCCTTCCTTCCCAGAAACCTGCAGTCCTGGAAAGGGCACAGGGAGGGCTGATCACAGTTCCCAGAAGAGGTTTTTAAGCAACAGATGAACTTTAGGCACACAGAGAGAACACAGGAGCTGGAAGGGACATCAGAGAACATCCAGAGCATCCTCTTGTCCTAAGGCACATCCAGCTGCACCTGCACTGCTGGCAGGTATTTGCCTCACTGGTTCTTGCTGGATTCCAGTCACAGGCAGTTTAATTGGCAAATCTTACTTCAATTTAATCTTTTCAGTCCTAGTCTGAACATGGAGAACTCATTCCTCATATCCTTCAGTTTCAACAGGAACTTAAAATACATCCCTGCAAGCAGTGACAGCTCACTCTGCCCAGGGTGCCTGACATTCCAGTGTCTGTAGAACACTCTTGTGCTTGGCACAGTGCCCTTGCCAGCAGCAGAGCCCCTCTCAGTTCTGACAGGGAACCAGGGAATTTCCTGAGCTGGAAGGGACCCACAGGATCACTGAGTGCAGCTGCTGGCCCTGCACCCACAGGAGTGACCACAGGCTCACTGGTTTTCATTTCCCACATTTCTAATCTCTCTTCTTGGAAGATCTCCCTCTGGACACAGAACAGCCTTAATCCCACTGACCTGGCAGGTTTCATTTTCTCACAAGCTAAAAGTGCTCACAACTTGCAACAAAACTTTGTGCAGAACTAAAACCTGCTCTGCACGAGACAAAGAGTTTGCAGAGAGCCTGAGAGTGCATTTCCTGCATTACTGAATTTCCTACCCACTCATCTCAGCCTTGGCTCATTTCCTACTGTGACTGATGCTCAGCTGGCATGATGAGAGGAGGTGAAATTCTGATTTAACACTTGCAACACAGTTTGTTTGGCTCTGGATTGTTTTTCTGTTTTTTTTTAAATTACCCAGTTTCTTACAGCACTTTTGTCTCTCACACTGTTAACCTGGAAATAGAAATGTGCAATAGTACATGTGCTGCGATAACATTTAATTTTTTCAGCTTGAGGAGGATAACTGCAACAAGATTTAACAGGTGTTGAAAAAGTTTTTGTGTCTTTTTTTGTACCTTCCAGTGTTCCTGAGGCACAAAATGAAGGCACAGCTGTCCCAGTGTAGCTGTAGGCTGGCACTTACCCAGTGGAGGGGTTCATGATGCAGCCCCCTTTGTCAGTGGAAGCTCTGCAGCTGCAGCCCCTCTCCAGGGTGTCGTGATTCATCCCAAAGTTGTGCCCCAGCTCGTGAGCCAGCGTCACTGCTGCACCCAGAGGGTTTTCTGAGTGATCCTGCAAAACAAAACCCACAGGAGAACCAGTCAGCTCAGCACACAAACCCAGCTCAAGGCACACATTCCCCCTCCAAGGTCCCACTGCCTGTCCTTTCAAATGGTTTATAAGTTTTACTCTGTTGTTAAATAAACTCAGTTTTAAATTCATCCTTGTGGGGATTTCAGGACAGCCTTTCTGGCCACCCCGTTTTCCCATCAGACATTGGAAACCATTGAGCAGCTGTGAACATCTCTTTATTGGGGCTTAACATTCCCCCAAAGTCCCAAGTGCCAGCAATGGCAGAGAGAGGTGACAGACATGGAGTGTTGGAAAGGGCAATAATTTATGGGTGAGGATGAGTGTGGTAAGGGACAAGTGAGAAATCCTTCATGTCAGGAGGCAAATTAAAACTGCAGCAAGAGATTTCACTCAGTATATTTAATCTGCTTCAGACTGTTTTGATAATATCAGAATGTTCAAGATTTCACAAACCTTTAAAGAAAAACCAAGAACCTTTAAAAATCTCCTTTTTAAAATGAAAGGCCAGAGCAAGCCAAAATCTTCCATGGCCTCTTATTAACCTATAAATACTCTAAATGTTGAAAGTGTCAGTTTGAAATTTTAACACTAATCCGCGTTTAAATGCTGATTGTTGGGACAATCATTTCTGAGAAATTCACTGCATGATTTGATTACAGGCTGCTGATCAGAATGATGCTTTGGCTTAACCACAAGGAAGAGACCTTTCCACACTGATCATTTTCCTTGAGGGAAAAAAAATCCACTACACTTGTAAGAAAGCTTTCCCTGAAGGCATAAACATGTAATATAAATGCATGATCCACTATTTATCAGTCAGTAAATGGAATTACTGTGTGCAGCTGCCTGCTCGAGAAGCTTGCATGAATATATTCACTTTAAATAACTCTTTCAGCATCATCTAAGCCAAACTCCAGACTAAAAAGTGAAAGGTAGAACTGTCTAAAACATTATCTGTGTACTAATGGAGACCTTAATACACGACTTGGGGTAGTTTTAAGTTTCTTCTTTCACCTGTCTGGGCTAATATTTTTAGTAAATCATTTCTCAAGCAGCAAACAAAATCAAGAAGAGAATATAGTAATTCTAAAAAAGTCAAAATGTTCCTTCTGTAATTGGAATCAACTCAAAAGAATTTTATCTGTTCATAAAATCTCTTTTTTTAAAAAAATTCCTGAATTTTAAAATCTTGATATAGAAATCTTGTGACAGGCAGTTTGTGTGCAGTTTGTCCTGCTCAACACCCACATAATGAGATATCTTATCTAGATACTGGTCTGATACAGATGGGTTTATCTTTGTGCACACAGTAATTGATGGAATACTTAGAGAATTCAGTGTAATTGAACCTGATGTCACAAAAAGAGCGCAACCTTTCACTCAAATGGAATATAATGCAGGGCTGAAGATTAAGAAAACAGCAAAATAATTCCATATAATTTACCACTGACTCTCTGGATGATGCTCTGAAATTCAGGCTATCTGGTCAAGGCAGAAACTCCTCACTGAGCTACAGACACCCAGCAAATTGAGCTCAGACTTTCTTTATATTTCCAGTATCTCCTCCACTGACTGAGCAGTGATTATATTTCTCTGAATACTCTGAAGCTGTCAACTAAAACTAAAACCAAGGATTCACACAGTCCACTCCAGAAGTGGAGCAATAAATGATGTGAAATGCAATTTGGGACTTGAAAAGGCAAACAATTATTGCAGCCCATGCGGTTCTCATTACTTGCTCAGATCCACTTGGAATGCAATTTTATCAGCTTCTAGAGAGGGTTTGCAGAAGGAGGAATGTGATGCCTCAGCAAAAGAGGTTATTTGAAGACAGCATAAATGAAGATTATCAAAACAAACAGTGACATGTTCCATTTGATACTGAGGCCGCTTAAGAATCACAAGGACTAAAGAAATGAATAGCAATGTGACTTTGATTTATTCCACCAGGGTCCTTCAAAGTGAACTTGAGCAGTAAAAGTCATTAAAAAACACATTTCACAACCACTGAATAAGCAACCATCTACTGTTAAGGCATTATAAGCTGTTGCACAAAACATGCAGCTGCTTTCAGCTGAATTCAGCTTCATTCCACTGGGATTTCAATCAAACCCTAATCATTAAATGCTGTCACCTACAGCTCCACCAGGCAAATGCCCTGCTTGCTCCTGGTATTTTCAGCGTGTTCACTCTGTTCATGGAGTCACAGAATGGTTTGAATTGGAAGGGACCTTAAAAATTATCCAGTCCCAGCTCAATTTCCACTGTCCCAGGTGCTCCAAGCCCTGTCCAGCCTGGCCTTGGGCACTGCCAGGGATCCAGGGGCAGCCACAGCTGCTCTGGGCACCCTCACAGAGGACAATTTCCTCCTAATATCCCATCTAAATCTCTCCTCTGTAAGTTTAAAACCCTTCTCCCTCACCTCATCATTGTCTGCCCAGATAAAAAGTCACTTTCCTCTTCTCTCAGAAATATTTTACTTTTAAATCCATGAATTCAGTGGGCAACCTTTGGAAACAGAAGAATGAAGACTGAATCACGTCAAAGACTTGCTTTAATGTCAACTTCTCTTTGGTTTTTCTGTGACACTACAGAAACTTCACAGGGAAATGAAATGATAAAGGTCTTGTTAAAGCTCCTCACACTCACATGGCTGCTCTCCCTGCTTTGAGTTCCTCTGAAAATTAATGGCAGACAGGGTGTCACCCACTGAGAGAGCTCAGCCCTATAGAAAAGAGACAGGCAGGCTCCCAGGGAGGCATGACAGAGGAATTTAGATCATAAAGCAGAGCTGACTAACTGCAGAAAGAAGCAGGAAAATCACATCAGACAAGAGTCACTCCAGATTTTGTATTCAAATGTCATTTCTGACGCAGTCTCTCATTGTCTCTTCTTCCAGAACAGGTTTTAGAGTGTGGGAGCTTTTGGTGTTGAGGGCTGGGGGTGGGATGGGTGAGAAATTGGCTGAATTATGAGGTTGGGCAAATGTTCATTTGTGCAGTGTCGAGACACCTGAGCCCTGACCTTCCCAGGCTGAGGGTGATTCATTATTTACAAAATCACAGAATCTTTTAGGGTGGAAAAGACCTTTAAGACCATGGAGTCCAACCATGCCCCAGCACGGCCAAGGCCACCACTGCCCCATGTCCCCAAGTGCCACCTCCACAGGGCTTTTAAATCCTTCCAGGGATGGGGACTCCACTCCTTCCCTGGGCAGCTGTGCCAATATATATAAAATATATAAAATATATAAATATATAAATAATAAATATTAAAATATAAAATATAAAATATATAAAATATAAATATATAAATACTATTAACATATTAATATAACATAAAAATAAAAAAAATATTATATAATATATATAATATAATTATATAAATACAGGTACCAATATATATAAATATATGTATCTGTGCCTGAATCTGCTTTTTCTAACTCAGGGGATGGTTGGGCAGCTGCACTTTTGGGCTCTGGGGTGAGTGTTTGCTTCATTTGGCTCCTTTTTGAGGATTTGCTTAAAGAGCTAGAGAAGGTTTCTGGTTATTCTGTAAAAGTTTCAAGTTAATTTGCACCTCAAAAGTTTAAATTCACTGAATCTCTGCTCCCCTTCATGACAGAAGCTTCAGCCTGGCCCAGGACTCATCCACAGAGCCTGGGTTTCTCCTGGACAGATAAATCAGTCCCCTCTTTATGAGAATGCTCTAAAGAAATGCTGATTCTTGTTTTCTTGTTACTGGAATGAACTATTAGTAATTATTTCTCTTTAAAATGACAGCTTCCAGAGCAAAGAGAACTGATTTGGCTGTAAATTACACTGTGGAGTGTTTTAAATCTTATGCTAAAAATTAAAAGGACAAAAAGTCATCGTTAAGGGCATCTCTGACTGCAGATAAAGCCAAGCAGTGACAGCAGGGCTGAGTCAAATGGGTAAAATGGGGCTGTCTGCCTCATCTGTGCCTTTACCAAGACTTGGGGACACTCCTACAGCTCTTTCTTCCTTTTTTCCTTCCTTTTCCTTTTGTACCTTTCCTCCAGTGAATAATTGTTACAGTCAGCAATTACAGACTCAGCTTCTCAAACTACCAAGAGCCTGAAACCTTTTTCTCTTCTACAACTTTGACACAACTTTTCCCAAATTATCTGATTTGATCCTTCTAGTTTAAAGCTTCTTCCCACTGTCTTAGCACAAAGCACTGCAAAATTGAAATTTAAAAAGAAAAAATCAGAAAGAAAGTACATCAGAACTCCTTGCAGAGATTGGACAAGATGTTTGCTTGTGTGTTCACCATGTCTTGCATCTAACAACAACAATAATGCCCTGGGAGAGACTCAGCTGGAATAAATGCTGCCATTGTTTGTTCTCTCTGTCTGGCAATGCAATAAAACCACTGCTGCAAAGATGGAAAATAAGGCCTAACACAGGAAACTCTATAAATACAGAATAAAATCAATATAATAAAAGATTCAGGATAGACTGCTGCTGCCTGTAACACAAGTATACCCAAGTGTATAACAAATACATCTTCTGGTTCTCTTCTTCACAGCACCTCAGCACCTGGTTCAATAACAATTAGAGGAATAAACTCCTTGCAAAGAGACCCTGCTATATTTTAATGCAATATTTTGGTTGTTTTCACTATGGAAACTATCATTTACAAGCAATCTGAACAACAGAGGGATGGAAAATGGGACAGATGGGGCAGGTTCAGGAGGCAGGAGTGCAGGGCTGGTGTGGTGTCACCTGAGAGAGAGTGGCCGAGTGCTTGCCCCACTTACCATGACGACCCCTCCAGACTGCTCTGCGGTGCACATGCTCATGATGGGAGCCATGCCAATGGTAGTGCCCTGGAAGTACACGCCGCTGCAGAGGGGAGAGGAGACACAGAGCCGCCAGTCAGTGCCACGATAGCTCCCTGTCCCCTCCAGCTCTGGGCTTCTGCCAGTCTCAAACACAGGCCCCGTTTCTGCCCCTCACATTGGCAGGTCAAAGCAATGGAAAGCCCAGATGGGCGGTGCTGCCTCAGCTGAACTGAACCACGGTGTCCCAGCTCTGGGAACATCCATTGCATCACCCCCATTGGGTCACCCCCATTGGGTCACCCCAATGGATCACCCTCATTGAGTCATCCCCAATGGATCATCCTCAATGGATCACCCTCACTGGATCAGCCCCAATAGATCACCCCCACTGGGTCATCCCCAATGGATCACCCAAATGGATCATCCCACTGCGTCACACCATTGGGTCACCAATGGATAACCCCATTGGTCATCCCATGGATCACCCCATGGGTCACCCAATTGAGTCATCCTCAATGGATCACCAATTGATCACTCCAAATCTATCATCCATGGTCACCAATAGATCACCCCCATTGGGTCATCCCCAATGGATCACCCCCATTGGGTCACCCCAATTGAGTCATCCTCAATGGATCACCCCAAATTGATCACTCCCAAATGGATCATCCCCAATGGATCACCCCCATTGGGTCATCCCCAATGGATCACCCCCATTGGATCGTCCTCACTTGATCATCCTCAATAGATCATCACCACTCGATCACCCCCATTGGTCACCCCAAATGGATCAATCACCCTCACTGGGTCATCCCCAATAGATCATCCCCAATTGGATCATCCCCACTGGATCATCCCAAATAGATCACCCCCAATGAATCACTCCAATTGGATCATCCCCACTGGATCACTCTCACTGGGTCACCCCCAATGGATTACTTCCAATGGATCAGCCCCATTGGGTCACCCCTACTGATCACCCCCATTGATTCACCTCCACTGAATCATCCCCAATAGATCACCCTCACTGGATCACCCTCATTGGGTGACCCCACTGGATCACCCTCAAGAGATCACCCACAATAGATCACTCCCAATGGATCACCCCCAACGGTTCATCCCCACTGGATCACTCCCATTGGATCATCCCCAGTGGATCACCCCCAATAGATCACCCCCAATGGATCACCCCAAATGGATCATCCCTGATGGATCACCCACACTGGATCATCCCCACTGATCATCCCCTTGGATCGCCCCCAGTGGATCACTCCCAATGGATAACCCTCATTGGATCACCCCAAATGGATCATCCCCTTGGATCATCCCCTTGGATCACCCTGCTCAGTTTTCCCTGCTGCAACAGGACCCTTGTTCCCCTCCTCTGTCTCTGAGGTTGGGAACAGGAGCCCAAGCACAGAGATGGAGTCTCTAACTCAAAGCAGGGTTATTGTGATGCAGGGGGAAGTTTATGTGCTGCTTGTGGTGATGCACAGCCTCGAGTGTAATAATTTCAAACAAAGTGTTATTATACATATAGAGCAATCAAATATCTCAGGGGGGACAGTTTGGAAAGGCTCAATTTATTCTCATTCAGGTAATGTAAGAAGTAAATAACTCCTTTTAATTACTGAGACATCAGTTGTGTTTATCTGCTCAGTATAAAGAATAGTCAATTGATCAAAACAATATTCAACAAAGATGTGTTCCTCTTTCCTTTTTTTTGAGAGTGCTTTTATTTTTACAGAACCATAGACTGGTTTGGGTTGACAGGGGCCTTTACTCAATTCCTTTATTCCAAGAAAAAGCAGCAGTGTAAAATATGTTTATGGTTTAATTTTTAAATCATGAATGCAAATGAATTGTCTAAATTAGACAGCATTTTCACGCATACTGAGGTCTTTCCATTAAGAAATAGGCTTCACTTAGGGTCAGAGCAGGACTGCCTTTCCCAGTGACAATTTAGACTGAGGGCAGTTTGAATTGGTTGTAAATTCCCACCCTGAGCATGCAGCAGCTGATTACAACCTCCTGCTCTACAGAGTTACAGACAGGCTCAGGACAGGCTCTGAGCACCAGGGATGGGAAGGAAACTCACCTGGAGCACCTGCAGAGTGATTTTGATGCTTGCAGAGAGGAAAGGCAAACCCTCAGGAGCACAGATGCTCCTTCCAAGAGCTCAGCAGCTGGGGCAGGACTCAGCACAGCTATCCTGAAATCCCCTCAAATTCCCCCAAATCCTGGTGGGTACCAAACGCAGAGCCGAGCCTACCTGATGAGCTGGGCATTGTCGTGGGCTTTCCGAGGTAGGAGCTTGAGCTTCCTCCAGTCCAGGAACTCGTGCAGGCTGGTGAAGGGGTCCTGGGAGATGGAGCACTTGTCCATGTCATTCCACACCTCCACTCCCACCAGGGCCACTCGGATGTTCAGGGGCCTGTAGAACTGAGGAGAAGAGAAAAGTAGGAAATGTGTGTCTAAAAAATATTTCAGACTAGAATATTTCAACAAAAAAACTAGTAATGAACCTTTCTTGTAGAGGTTAAAACGGTTTCTTCTTCTGGGCAAAACACCTGATATGACTCAGACAAAACATTTCCAAGGCTCCCAGAAAACAGTTCTGATCCAACCCATAAGGCATTCAAAGAGATCCAGGGATTTCCTGCTTCTCCCTGAACTCCCTGCCCATGCCCTTCAGCTCTGAAGGAACCCCAGGCCATGGCAGATGAGTGTCCCAGGGCTGTCCCACCCTGGATTGCACAGATCCCATCCCAGAGGCAGAGGAACTGTGCTGAGGATCACAGCAACAGCTGAAAACCAGCCAGGCTCATCAAGCCTTGCACAGAGCAGATAAACCCAGTGATTTTATCCATTCCCCCACCAGAAAATGCCATTTTGCCTCAAGGGGGGAGCCAGAGCAACATCAGCAGAGCCACGACAATGTGAGAGAAATGTGAGGAAGGAGTCAGGGATTGATCAAGCCCAGATTTGCCAGACAGGCTGACAAAACACCCAGTAGATCTTTGCCTTGTTTCTATGCATTCCAATCATTTGCATCTCTGCCTTGTTTCTATGCATTCCAGTCATTTGCAGAGCACCAGCGTTTGCTGAGCATAAATTAGGCATGAAACAAAAAATATATTACAATATGCAAAATTAATTTTGAGCAGGTAACATATAAACACCTGTCCTCTGGCAATAAGTCAGCAAGACAATTATGGACGAGGTGGAGGTGTCGTCAGCAGCTTGTTTTTAATCAGGAATGCTTCTCCTTGAGCTACTGCCCTTGAAGTATCACTTGATAAGTTCTCAGATAAATTAAGACACTCTCAGTTATAATTTCACTACTAGAGTCCTAATATTTTCTGGCCATTCAGCCCAACAAAAATAAACTCTAATTTGCTCAGAAACCACTCTAGAGGATTCTTAGCCTTTATTGTTTACTGTCAAGGAATTATTTCAAGACCTAAAAAAATCCAGTCTTTGTCTCTCTCTTATTGCTCTCACTCAGCCATCAACTCTGCTTCCTTATTTTTAATTCTGCCATCTTCCTTGGATTACACATCTTATTAACTGTGTTTTCACAACCCTTTGCTGGCCTTACAACTGGACCTTCTCTTGTTGCCACAAATGACTTTGTTCTCCAAATTTCTCTTAAAAATAATCCTCTTTTCTTCTATAGGCTGTTCTCTAGGTGATTATCCCCACCCTCTTCCCTGGTGAATAAAATCCTAGGGCTAAATTGGGCTTTTTCTTGGGAATAGATCTTTACATCCCATATGCAGCAGAGCAGAGCTCATGGCTTTGTGTATCAAAAGGCAAATGAAAGGTTTAAATTTGCTTTTCCGGGAGCTTTGCTCTGAAATACTGGGGAACCAGCAAAGCTGCAGGGTTAGCTCCTTCAGCATCCTACAGAAAGTGTGAGAAGGTTGGGAAAGGGAAACAATCCTCATGTTCTTACCTTATCAACGTAGTTTGCAATTTCTATCAGCCTCTGCTTAATTTTTTCCACATCTTTGCCTTGTCTCTGAAACTTGGAACGCAAAGGATCAATGGATCAGCAGCACAAATGTCACAGAGTTTCCCCCCAAGAGCCAGCACATCAGGGATCTTTGGGAATCAGGGGGCAGCCAAAATCCACCAGCAGACTCCTGCTGGATCCACAGTGTGCCCCAAAAGAAACCCAGGCTGTGGGACAGGAGTTTGGCTCTCGTGAAAAAGATTTTTGAATTTCCAAGTGTTACACAGGGGTCTTTTCAGGACTGATGTTTTGGGAAATAGTTCTTCTCTTTGCAGGTCTTGCAAAGAGTGATTGCAATTCTCTGAGTAGCAGTGTTCAAAGAGACAAAAAAAGTTTAAAAAGGCAGCAAAATAATTCAAGCCAGGATTCAGATCTTTGCCATTCAGCTCAGTGGAACACTTTTACAGCCAGTGCTGGGTACTTTGAAGCTCCCTTTGCAACCCCTCAGGAAGGCAGTCGTGCTCCACGGAATGTGATGGCCAAGCACTGCTCCAGAATCCCTGACAGCCCCACTGAGGGCACTGGGAATGGCAGTGAGGACTTAACTTGCTCAAGGAATGAATATTTATTTGCCTCTTCTTTTATACTGACACAGTTGTTTCAGAGTCAAACTCCTTCTGAGGTATTGCAAGAAATTTCACAGCTGAGTATCTGCTGTCCTATCGTAATAATTCCTTCCTTGCTCAGCCCTAATTAGGGAGGATGATTTACCTCAGAAAACATCATATGATTGTCTGAAGCACCTTCTTTGCAGCACCATGGTAACTGAGCTGAGCTGCCCCTTTGCTGCTCACATAAGTTTTTATTTTGCAGTTCCTTACCTCACGATTATCTGCCACAATAACAAGCTCCACGTACTTCGTTGTCTTCAGAGTCTCCCTCTTGTACTGTCAAAAAAACCATGAAAGTCTTATTTTGTTTTCAGCCCTGATACAACAAAGTGCTTGCAAGAGGAAATACACAGTGTCTCAGGTTTCCTACATTTTACTACGATTTTACTACACACAGATTTGTAGTGTCTTCCTCCTCCTCATGGAAGTTTTCCTCACAAAACCTCTCAGGGTTTGATCACAGAAAGCAGGAGATTGGTGCAAAGTCTCTCTCAACCTTTCAGCTTTCTGCAGTTGAAACGTTTGAGTTATCTTTCCTCACAGGAGAATATCCCCTCCAGCAGAAAGACCTCTGCTATTTCCAAGGCACTTTTAAGGGAGAGATGAGGTAACTTCTAACAAACATCTCACACAATAGACAAACTGGTTACTAAGAAAAATGAGAGATAAAGGGTTATTGAGTGAAGCAGAGAAGAGGTCAAGCAGTCAACTGATAAATTATGTAGGAAGAAAAACCCAAAAATAAAAAAAGCAGAACTAACTGTCAGGGGAAGCAAGTTAATACTTGAAAAATGGAATGCACACATTTAATTCTGTATCTGCAAATTCATATAAAATGCAAGTCTAAAAGAACCATAATGCTTAACTGAAAAAACAAAATCAGCGAAGAAATTATTTTGTAAGTGTACAAAACATACAAAACATGTCTCAGCTCCTTTGCTACCCTAAATGTGAGTGACCTATTAGTGCCTGTGAAAGTTCTGTGATTTACAGCAGCAGCAGCATCTATCCTATCATTCCTTCCTTGTGTCTGGACCAGGACATTTAGGGAAAAGAGGTCTCAGCAGAGTATCTGATCTTCCTGCCAGAACTTAGAAGGCTTAAACAGATGTCTGACCTACAACTGACCACGATGTCCTGAGCTGCAGCAAAGCTCTTTAACCTAAAACATGACTAAAGCTTTCCAAGGAAAACTGCTCCAAGGCAAACTGAGAGATCCCCTAAGCACAGCCAGAGCTGGACATCTCCTTCCAGCCAGATTTCACAAAGTTTTCTTCACATTATCAAACTGTTCCTCTTCACTATCTGCAGATTAATGATTTTGATGTTTTGCAAGAATTAGAGGAAAAGTGAGCGAGGCAATCTTCAGTATCTGACCTTCAACCTAATATTTAATACTGTTGCAAACTCCAGTAACTTGAAAAAAGTTTCATTTGGACCATATTTATGGATGGAGAGAGGAGTAGAAGCTACTGTTAATGAACTAAACATCAAGGATGCAAACACTTGACAGGATTACACTTATTTTAGGGGCTCTGGAAAATAAGCTGAGGTAGATCCTTTTAAAACTTCTGGCACTGGGGTGTGATGTCACTCAGACACAAATGAGGTGCCACAAAAGGCAAATGGCCATGTGGCTGCTGTTTGTGATGGACTTGATCTCTCAGACACTAAAACTCTCCCATCCTGAAATTTATTATGAGGTCCTAAAGAGATGCATCTCCGAGGGGCCTCTCATCCTCCTCTGAGTGAAGAAGAAAAGATGATACAGGAAAAATCTGTGTTCAAAGGAGCAAGGAGAGCTCTGTTACATCAGTTTAAAACATTTCCCTCTCACCAAGAGTAAAACTGTTAGGGCTGGAGTGAGCTGCAGAGAAATTGGCTAGCAGGCATAAAAATCACACAAGCCTCTGGTGACTGACTTGCATAACAAATCTGTTCCTGAGATTTGCCCAAAGGCTATGTGAACTCCTAGGATACAATATTTATTTATGAAATAGACCTAATTATGGCTTCTTTCAGCTTGCTCTCTGCAGCCAGCTGCATCACTGCACAACCCCTTGGCTGGGTTAATCCTTCAGAACTGAAATGAGGAGTCAATGACACAGCCACGAGAGCTGGGGGACAATGGGCTTTGTTCCTCTGACCATGGTCACTCTCCTCACCTGATCCTGTCCCAAACCTGCTGCCCCAACAGCTGGACCCCTTCCTCAGCATTCCCTGCCTGGCAATTGGCATGGCTTGCATGGACACTGCAGTGGTGCAGCCTCTCTTTCCTCATACTCTAAATAATCCCCTGCCTGCTCCTGGTCACCACCATCACCAAAATGCCTTTTTTTCCTTGTGGCTGCAGAGAAAATTCCCTACTGCAGGGAGTGTCCTACACACCAGACATTCTGCAGGGCCCTGTCTCAATGGAGTCAGCAGGAAAATGCTCCTTGGTGCAATCTGAGGGTGCAGTGAGTCAGGAAATGACCCAGGGCAGCTCCAGCAGGGCACAGCCTGTCTGTGACACCTCTGCATCTCCTGCCCTGCTCCACTGCAGCTCCTCTTTGGGTCTGGGGAGCTGGGTTTGCTGCCTGTGCCATCCTTCACCTGTGCTTGCATCTAACCAAAGCCCTTGGTGATGCCCTGATTTCACATTTCAGCTCTGCTCAGTAAGAATTTCGTGTGGGTGGCTGAGTGGAGAGTCAGCAGATAAAACCAAACAAAAATCTTCCCCCAGACCTGTCAAGAAGCCAAATATTTTAATCATGTCCATGAACCTCAGACCAGATTTATGCTTAATTCTGTCACCCAGTGTGACTTGGAGCAGTTTTATGTCTCCCCACTTTGCAGGTCATCTTTATTTGATGTGCCCACTGACAGACTGCTTAGTGACAACACTGAAATATGAAAACTCACTGCACCCATGACATTTGACAGCTTTCAAAATTCCTACATTAGAAGCTTAACCAACTTACTCATTAAATATATTGTACCTATCCATATGATGTGACTGCTGACAGGTTTTATAATTATGTCCACTGAACCACAGCAAAAATATTTTTCAGATATTTAAAGTGAAATTTGAGAAGTAGTTGAAGCCAGCAGCAAAATGGAAGAACCATAAGGGTAATAATAAAATGGCTTTGGTTGTGTCAGTTTGTTACACGCACACATTTTACTTCTGCATTACACTGACTACTTCAGTGGAATTCAAAGTCACAAAGAATCTGGGGAAAACTTAATAAAGTTGTATTTCCAATGTTTTCCACCCACACATGCTTTTAGAAATACACTTAATTCTTATAATGTTACATGCAAAGGCTGATGCTCTGGATGTAATATTCCTAAAAATGTAAAATAAATTAATTCCATTGCTTAATTATATCTAGAGATGTCACTTAGCTTGCTTTCCTTAACAATGGACCTGAGGCAAAGCCTGAGTCATACATGCAAGTACAAATCCCCATATGTGACATTCAATAAATGCTGATGGCAGATTTGTATCATTATATACTTCCTGAATACCTAACCCAGCCTTTTCTACAACTCTTATCCTATATGTAGATGAATTTGTTACAGCATTTCCTCTTCATGGTTTTTGGCTCATTTAATTTTCTAATTTCCATTAGGTAAATGCATCTCACATGAAGTACATTTCTGCCAAAATCACAGCAAGTCCAATAATACAGCTGTAAAATAATATGCTGAGAACTTGTTTTGTCTGCATAAGAGACTTTGCCACTAAAATGCAGAGGTTCCAAACCTGGTATTAGCAAAGTATCCCAGCTATCATGTTCTCTTTCATCTTGGGAGGGCAAGAACTTTTCCAGACATCGCTCAGTATTCTCAGGGAGCCTCAAATTCTGGTTCTAACCATACAAGAACCAGAATATACGGCCATAATATGAACCCATAAACTTTTCTGTGTTGAAAAGGAAGTGAAAAGCAAGTTATGCATGGCGAGTCCAGGAAAAGTAATAAAGCTTTAACAAATAATTTCATCTGCACTTCAGCAGACGGCACCGAGGGAAGGCGATGGTGCGGGTTAAGGTTTTGCCTGGTGGAGAATGCTTGGAAATGCTGCCAAGCAGACACAGAAAGCACATCAGCCTCCTACCCTGGCAGCTGGAGGATGCTGTGGCGTGGCACTGGCAGCAGCCCCCGTGGCAGGGATGTCCAGCTGGTGGCCACAGGACCCCGGGGCTGCTCTCAGCTTCTCCGCTCGGTAGATCTTGTGTTCGCTTGTAGCACCTTCCAATGGCTCCAGAATGTAGCTGCTGTTTCCAAATGCAATGATTCCCCTGGGACACAGGAGAGCAGAGTGAGACACGTGGTTTTCAGGAGCTCGTTCTACACCAGAGTTACACCAAGTTTAATAATGATGGAGTATGAGAAAGCAAAACACTGATTTACAATGTCACGGGCGAGCGGAGCAGGAAACATCAAAGCTGTACATTTGTCATTGCAGCACACACTATACTTTAAAAGAACCAATGGCTCACAGAAATCTGTCTCTTCTGAAGTGCTGCACTGCAGAACAAAATTATATTTGTGCTTTATTTGTTTTCCATTCTCCCAGTGATGCATTGCCGACGCCGCCGGAGCCGCGGCAAACGAAAGAAAAAGAGAAAGACTTTGGGAAGGAAGGTACAGTGGGAAAACATCCATTCCAGTCTGCAGCTCCATTGGAGCTGCTAAACCAAACCCTGCCAGATCAGAGCCCTCGTGGTGTCAGGATGGATTATTAAATATTGCACAGCAGGGCAGCAGAGGGAAGCTCAGACACAGGAAGAGCGCGTTCCTGTTTCACTCATTTTACTGCCCAAAAGAATAATTTGGACAGCAATGCCACCTGCTCCCTGAGGAACCCACAGATTTGGCACTGAAAGCTCTCTTGCTGAGCTCTTTAAGCTACAGCCTGTGAGAGGAAAGAAAGAGGGTCCTTGTGCTGGGTCTGCCCAGATGCCACAGCAAAACAAGGGTGACAAAAGGCTGAAAATGGGAAAGGCTGGGAGAGCTGGGGGGGCTCACCTGGAGAGGAGAAGGGACCCGGGACAAGGAATGGAGTGACTTTATTGTCTTACTGTGTCTTTTTGGAGTTTTAGAAGTGTCTGCCCTTTTTATTTCTGTCTCTGCTGTGATAAAGGTAAAATACAACAACCACTGTGAGAGCAGTGTCGCTGTACAATTTTCCAGACAGTTACAAAAAAGAAGGATAAAATAGGAGAAAAAGGACCCAAAAGCAGGTTAATGACACTATGAAGACTGATTTAAAAATAAAATTATAATTATTAGGAAAAAGCTACCTTAGTTATCCTATTATTAGGAAGATATGATGAAGAAACTCCAAGTCTTTGGTCTGCTGACAAATTACCTGAAGTATTAATTCCAAGCTGGCTGCACCGTTTTGCTTCAGAGCACCATTAACACCAAGCCAACAGACATTTTCCTGGTGACTGGAACAGCCAAAAGTCCAAGAGAAAAAAGCAGCCTGGAAAGCCAGGATATCCAAATCTGTCCAGGAGCCTGTTTTACTGCCCTGAACCAAGGCTCAGGGTCTGATAATTCATCTGCAGCTCCCTCAGCCCCCTTGGCAGGGCAGGTGAGACAGGCCCAGCCATCCCCCAGCAGCTGGCAGTGACGGATCAGGGCTGGCAGAGCTGGGCTGATGTCCGGTTTTCGGCTGTTTGAAGGGCCTGGAAAGGCCCGGAGTGGCCTTGGGGCAGCCCGCGTATCAAAGGACGAGAAGAGGCTTCAGTTCTTCTTTCGGTTTTTACGTTTATTAAATGTTTATCTAAAAGATTTTCTTTCGGCCCGACAGAGCTCTGCTCAGCAGCCAGCCATGAGCACACTGTGTGCCCTCCGGGCGGTCACCTATCTTTATACCCAAAGTTACGTGTACAATATTTATCATTTTTCCCCAATAACCTTTTTATTCTTATTGTCCGGTGCACTTTCAGTAACGACCAATCCCAAAGTGCCACCATCACCACAGAAGATGGAGGAGAAGAAGAAGAAGAAGAAGGACAGGACACGCCCCAATTCCTCCATCTTACTTCTCTAAACCCCCCTGAACAGAAATCCTAAACCCTGTGTCTCACCCTCTAATTAACTAATCCCTTCACCATTCACCCCCGTGAAATCCTCCTATCCTCATACAGGTGTCGTCTCCTGTGAGGGATCAAAGTCCAGCCACCAGACACTTCTGGAACATTCCAGGACTCCCGAGCCCCCCAAGGGTGGTCTCGGTGACTCGGCACCTCAGTCCTGAGGTGCTGAGATCCCACAGGCTGATTTATCCCAACAGCCCTCCTGACACACGGACACCTCGGGCAGGTCACCCCTGATTTCAGTAACCTCACAGCTCTGAATTACTGCCACAGCTGCCTCACTCCTTGGAGGACTGAGGAAATGAGGACAAAATATTTGCTTTGCTCCAAAAACCAGCAGCCCTGTAATCAGCACAATCAAATAAGGATTGTTGTCTTGGCCTGGTGCAATTAATCACTTAATTCTGGAGGCAGGAGTCCATTAGTCACTGTTTGAAATGGGCCAGCCTGACCAGCTCCCTGTGTTGACAACTCAGAAACAACAGAAAAGCATGCGGGTGTTTATTTTTAATGCTAAATTTGCCCTTCTTAGAACACTCACTTTCAAAATTAGAAGCTTGAACAATTTTCTTTAATTACTTACACTACAAAGGGAGAGACTTAGTTGTATCCTGAGTAGAGTTCTCAATTTTTTTTAACATTTTAAAGTGAGCATCTTGTTTTCAGGAGTTCATATCCAAAATGGGCCACATCAATGCTACATTTCCAATGTATCCCTTATGTCTGAAAGAACTAAATAACCATTTCTTTAAAAAGAACTCAATAACCATTTCTTTAAAAAGAACTCAATAACCATTTCTTTAAAAAGAATTAAATAACCATTTCTTTAAAGAGAACTAAATAACCATTTCTATACACCTCATTTCCTTTAGCTGCTGAAGGTATGGACAAATGATCAGATCCCAGAATGATTAATTTGGGTTCTTCCTGAGCACACCAGTCTGATTCCCATCCCAAGGGAAGCATGGGACTTTAAGGACCAGTTTGCCTATGGAGCAATCCCAGAAGAAGGAAAATCTGCAGATTTGGCAGAAAGAAAACCAGACTTTTCATTTAAAGCACACTTATCCCTTGAGTGCTGCCTACAGGATATCAGCACTTGGCTTGTGACCATCTATAATAAGATAATGAATATCAAATATGAATTTTCTTGGCCAGCTCTCTGGTTTTGACTAATTTTCTTTTCCTACAATTGCATTTTTTCCCCCATCGTGCAGTGCCAAGCACAGCACCTTAAAAATGTAACGAGTCAAGAGTTATGGTTCCTTTCCTTTTTATTTTTTGTGTGTGTGAACAATACCCACCAGTCATTCAGGACTGAGAATTTGAGGCAAATAAAATAAATCTATAGCTACTGGTTCCTTGCACTCTCCTCAGGTGTCTCCCAGAAGCTTCTGTTGCTCCTCCAGCATTTCTGTGTCTCCCCCTTCAGCAGGGATCCCCCACACTCCTGAGTCAGCCCATGTTCCCAGAAACTTTTCTATTTTTCAGCAGCCATTAATGCTAAACAATGTTGTGTTTTCCACAGTGGCAAATGGCACACTAAACTACAGATCCCCAATCAAAAATCACACCGAGAACCCCAAAGAGATTTCAGCAAGTCCTTAAAACCAATCTGTGGGATTTCTATCAGAGGACCACCAGAATTCGCAGGATTATAAATGTTTGAGGGGGAAAAAAGCAATATGAAATATTCATATTTTAGTCTCAGGTGTTTAATTTTGGGTTTTCCTTGGTCCCAAACCTACAGATGCTGGGATGTCAGACAGATTTACAAAAGAGGCAGGCAGGAAAGCCAGGAGACAACCCCAGCCCACCTGAAATTCTCCCTCTGTCTCCTCCATCCCTGGTAGCAGAGAGGGAGGGGAAATCTCCATCCCAAGACATCAGCTGCCAGGCTGCAGGCCAGCTGGGAGCAGCTCCAGTGTGCCTGTGTGAGGTGGGACAGCTCTCAAACAGAAATTAAAACTCACAGAATTCCACATTGCCAGGAACCTCTCAATCAGGGAAAGGCAATTTAATGGAATAATTCCACTTTTTAAACTGTCGATAAAATCAAATAGAATTTTTTTCTTTTCCCCTCTTAAAAAGGAAAACCAAAACAAAACCTAAAGCGAGGCCAGTCGTATTTCATAAATCAACAGGCTTTAGGAAATCTCAAAATATAAATGGGATTTTTCTTTTCCAACTTGTCAGCAGAAGCAAAGGTCCTGCCAACATAAACCATCAACACATACTTGTCTGAGAAATTGTGATGCTGAAGCAAAACTTGGCTGGGACAGCACTATATGAAACTATTATATATTATTCTGCTGCACTGTACAGGGGAAATTAAGTAAATTGATAAACCTGAGATCTGTGAGTGCAATTAAGCATTTGGTTTTAATGAAGCTCAAAGTTATACTCATTTCTAAACAATAAAAATCAAAAGCTCTATTTCCACTGGCAGAGGAATGCAGATGTCCTGAGCTGGTGAGAAATTAATTAGAGGGCAATCCTGCTCACACACTGAATATTCACATAAAGCCTGTCCTGCCCACAGACACTGCAGGGCTCCTGTGCCACCTGAAAACCTCCAGGTCCCTCATTCCACAATCAATGTCACAGCTCCCCAGGGACAGGGGCTGATCCCACAGCTCTTCATGGATTTCAAGGAGTTTTGGGTGAAAAGGTTCCAGAATTGGAGCCCTGTGACCCTGGAGTGCAGGGCTGCTCAACAGGGGTGAGCTGTGCACTCAGAGGGCATTTTTATTTATTTTTATTTCTTTTTATTGTACATTCTGCATTCCCAGGGCTCTGTATAACAAATTCCCAGGCAAGTAAGCAGGCAAACAAGCAAAAGGGGAAGAAAAACGAGGTGGTGAATGAGGGCTTCACTTTTAGGCTGTTTAATAAGTTGCAGATGGATACTATGGGGATAAATGAGCAGGATGATCTATTGACTGTTTTTCTAATAGAGCTGATACTTAGATATTTTTCAAATGGTCTGGTCATTCTTTAGCTTTAAGGGACTGGGAAATACAGAGAACAGGAGTCTGGAGGCAGATGTGCTCCTGTCTCTGGCCCTGGTCACCTCATTGTGCAACAACTCCTCACCTCTAAAACAGAGAAAATTTTAGTATCCACAGAAAAAAAATATCTATTGATGAAGAGCACAATAGGAAAGACAAACAACGCCATTACCCTACTACACTGCACAGCAGGATTCTATTAAAATAACAAATCTGACCCAATCAGCCAAGGGCAGCCTCTCCAAGGGGGGGAAGCAGTAGCACCACTGGTTCCACATCTCCCAGGAGCGGTGGAGGTGTTCTCACACACACATCATCACTCACACAGCCTCCACTCCAGCCAGTGCCTTTCATGGACCTGAAAATAAATTCCCCAAAATGGAATTATGGCCAGAGCCTCCTGCAGCACACACCTCATCCTTTCCCAGTGCAGGACAGATCTGTCCAGGGTGGATGCACATCGAGCTGCAGCTCTGATTCCTGGAATTCCAGCAAGGAGTGACTTGGATGGGGGGAGAAAATGTGATTTAATGTCCTGCATCTGGGCTGCAAGGAACAGGAACTGTGCTGTCAGAGAAAGGGTCACATGTGGGGGTTGGGAAGAGAAAGGGAAGAAGGAAATTTCAAGGAAAGGAAAGGAAATTTCAAGAAAAGGAAATTTCAAGGCAAGGAAATTTCGGGGAAGGGGAAGGGAAGGGAAGGGAAGGGAAGGGAAGGGAAGGGAAGGGAAGGGAAGGGAAGGGAAGGGAAGGGAAGGGAAGGGAAGGGAAGGGAAGGGAAGGGAAGGGAAGGGAAGGGAAGGGAAGGGAAGGGAAGGGAAGGGAAGGGAAGGGAAGGGAAGGGAAGGGAAGGGAAGGGAAGGGAAGGGAAATGAAGAAGGGAAGAGGCATTAGCATGGGTACCAATTTAGTGAGCACATTTTATAGCACTCTGCAGCAAACAGAGAGACAGGAAAAGAAGATTCCAACTTGCACATCCCACTAAATGCCATCAGCAGAGTGGTGAAAGGAGTTCAAACACCTGGGAGGGATCATCCCTCATCCCTGTCCTGGCAGTGATCCCTGAGCACCTGAGGACCCTGTGCTCATCTCAGAGCACAGAGGTGACCCCGAGCCAGGATCTGCTCCCCTGGAACAGGCAGCCATGAAACAGAAGCCATGAAACCCCAGAAAGTGAATGGTTTTTAATGCTGAGCTCAGAATCCTCCAAGAGCTTCCTGGTCAGATAAATTACAAACCATGCAGGATGTTTATATGAACTAAAAGCTCTGCAGGAAAGTATGGAGGGAAAGCTCACATCCAAACCAGTGTTTTTCCCAACAGGGATTTCTCCTAACTTAACTTTTGGATGAAATCTCTTCTTCTGTGGGGAAATGCTGCTTGAGGAGTCGTGAGGAATTTACATTTCTTTTTCTCACTGGTTTCCTACTTCCATTCCTTTTTTCAATAGTTGATGTCTGGAGTGTCACATTTAAATCCCCTTTTCAGCTGGCTGTGTCTGGGCTGCAGTGAGTTCAGCCAGACCATCTGAAAAATGGTATTGGCAGCCTTGGGTACCATAACTCTGTAATCCCAGTAAGAATGAGTAAAAATGAGCATCAATTCCATCCTGGAGCCTTCTCCCCATCCCTGTGGACACTGCATCTTTCAGCTGTGATGAGGCTGGACAAAGGCGAAAACTTTCTGTATGTGGGACTGGGTTAATCACCTAACAACTGTGTAAAACATCTGAGGACATTCAAATGCATTTTGGGGTTTCAGAAGGAAAAGGCTTCCTGGGAGATTTCTGTCCTGAGGAATTTTTGGGAGCACCTCTCAAGCTCCCCCCATCCAGGAGGTCACTGCAGATGCTCCTGTAGCTGCACATTTCCATGGCAGAGTCCTCTGCCAGCCCCTGCCCAGGGAGCTTTGTGCCCTTCTCCAGGCTGCACTTCTGGGTGCATTCAGCACTCACAGGGAACGTAATCAGGAAAAAAAAAAAATCATTCAAGTCTAAACAAATTTATCACAGAAGATGTGAGCGGTGGCCACAGGCCAAAATTTTTTGCTTTAAAAACTTGAAGAGCCTCCAAGCTGGATAAACAGAAGGGTATTTCCTGAGGACAGGAAGGAAATGGCTCAGCTCTGTTGTACCTTCACCTTCCCACAAGCTCTGACAGTCTAACTGCCTTTCTGATCCAGATGGACACCCAGAAACCCTGATTAGCCATTGTTCCCTTTCCGTGCACTCAGCATTTCCTGAGCCCTCTCTGCCATTCAGCTCCTCCTTCTCAGAGGAGCCAGCAGGATGCAGATCAAGGCATGATTATATCCTCCTCTAACCTGCATTTCAGGCAGCTCTCAGTGCCAATCCCACTATTTCTGCCATTGTGCTCCTACGGGAGGTGAGGAGCTCAAATGTTATGTGTGTGAGGGTGGAACAGAGCTGGAAAATGTGAGTTTGAGAGAGCTGAGCCTCCTCCTCCTCTCTCCTCTTCATCTCTCACCCCTCTGCCTGCCTCAGAAACTCAAACCAGACTAACCTTAGCATTCAGATTTCACACAGTTCTTCCCCATCACAGAACAATCACGAAATGTTCAGGAGCTAAAACCACATCTCAACTGCTCAGCCACGTGGAGGGGAGACCTTGAGGTCAGGGCAAGGTTCCTCCACTCAGCAGCTCCTCTCTGGCCTTGGCCATCAGCAGGAGCTCAGGGTGAGAGAAGAGAGCAGAACAAGCAGCCCCAGCCCTGAGAGCAGCAGTGCCAGGGTTATTTCAGGGTTTGACAGCCCTCCCTGAGCTCCCCTCCCCAAATTGTCACCTCCTTTTGGAATCCATTGACAATGTCAGTGATCCACTGGCACCCACCTGTGACAGCTCCAGCTTCGTTATGTGAATAAAAAATACTTTCCTTTGCTCTCAAAAGTTTCAGCTGATGTCTCCTAATTTTGAGGTTATGACGAATATTCAGTGATTGTCCCCTCTCCAGTGTGACATTCACCCTTGTTTCATCATGCTCCTTTTCTCCGTCATCGCCTTTCAAAAGTGACAAATCCTGGTCTATTTTCTCTCCTTGGATAAAAGCTGCTCCACACCTTTGATCACAGTTTTTGCCCTTCTCTGTACCTTTTCTGGATATATTGCTGCTTCTTCCTCTTCTGAGATGGAGCAGGGGAGGGGGAAACAAGAACTGCATGCAGAACTCAAGATGTGAGCGCGCTGTGGATTTATAAAGTGGTAATGAGGATTCTTGTTTTATCCTCTATTTCTGTCTCAGTAATTCCTATGATCCCTTTTGCTTCTCTGACTGCTGCTGAGCACTCAGGCTTCAGAGCACACTGAAATGTGGGACCTATTCTTTATGAGTAGTTTCATGTCTTTTAATGAACTCTGCTGGTCTGGGGGAAAATGCACAGCCCCGACCTATCCCCACCTGGAACAACGCCCAGGGTGCCTGTCTGGTGGGAGGGGGAAGATCCTGGTTCTCCAGGATTTCAGAGGGCTGACAGCATGCACTTCCTCTCATTACATTATTTTTCAGGCACTTGAACCCCAGCCCCACGCAGCAGCTGTGTGAGGTAGGTAAGAATCATTAAATGGATTTCACAGATGGAGAAACCGAGACAGAGAGATTTGTCTGATTCACTTAGAAACTGTCACAAAGCCAGGAACAGACCCTGAAAACGAGACCTGGCCTCCCTTCCAACAGCTGCTGCAAGTGAAGGGGCTGCTCCAGGGACTGTCCCCACCTGGGGCTCCATGGCCACACAGAACTTTATGTCTCTGCTCCTGCAGCTTGGAGTCTTTGTCATGCTGTGGAAAACCAAGAGTCCCTGCTCCAGCAAGATGGGGGCAAGTACATTATCCTGTCCTATCCTATCCTATTCTATCCTATCCTATCCTATCCTATCCTGTCCTGTCCTGTCCTGTCCTGTCCTGTCCTGTCCTGTCCTATCCTATCCTATCCTATCCTCTCCTATCCTATCCTATCCTCTCACCTATCCTATCCTATCCTATCCCATCCCATCCCATCCCATCCCATCCCATCCTCTCCAGTCCTATCCAGATCTATTCTTTCAAGCCAGCAAAGCTGCCAGCAAAGAAAGCCAAGAAGTTCTTGTGGACTGTGCTTTTTTTGCAGCACCCTGGGACAGTGGAAGGAGTCCCTGCCCATGGCAGGGGTGGAACGGGATGAGCTTCCAGGTCCCTTCAACCCAAACCATTCTGTCTCTCTGTGATCAAGCACAGGCAATATCTGGGAGTTATTCTGTCTGGGAATTGTTGCTGTTGGTTGTTTGTTGGAATCTTGGATGCTGAGAATGTTAAAAACTTTCTGTGCTGAAAGGCACAGACCCACAAAAGAACACTGCAATTGACCTGAGGCTGTGGAGAAGGCCTCAAAAATTGGTTGACAACACTAAAATTACTAGTGTGTGGTTGGTTAGAAGTATATAATATCACAAGGTAGAAAACTGAAGAGTTTGGCGTTTTAGAATATAAAAATAAATATGAAACAAGATCGAGGTTTTAGGGCAGAAGTAGGTTGTTCATCTTCTTCTTCCTTCTTCATAAGTTTGGGTAGTGTTTTGTAATTGGACAGAAAAGTCCACATTACAGGCTTCAAGAAATCAATTATTGAGTTAGAAAAGAAA
Source organism: Zonotrichia leucophrys gambelii (assembly GCF_028769735.1). Lineage (NCBI taxonomy): Eukaryota > Metazoa > Chordata > Aves > Passeriformes > Passerellidae > Zonotrichia > Zonotrichia leucophrys. Next base: position 2,838,015 of record NC_088176.1, on the reverse strand, counting down.
ATAATCTAAGTATCATTTCTTACTTGAGTAGTCTAGACTTAAAAGACCTTATAACAAAAGATAGTTGGCCATTTTGTGCCTTCTAATGAAAGGCTACCAAAGCCACAGTTGTGAGGCTGTTTCACAAATAAGAAATAACAAACACCTGAGTCCAAACATGAATTACTGTCTCAAGTGCCTTCAATCCCGACCCTGAGAAATCCATAGTTGTTGGGCTGTGAAACAGGTTTGGTGGAGTGAATCACCAGTTACAGAACTCTTATCACAGACTGTTCCCACCCATGGACACTCTGTTTATCAATCTGAGCAGTGAAACGGGCACAGAAACTGAGATTTCTCCTCATCTGATCTCCTACTAGAACTAAACATGCACTGCAAAGGAAATTTCTGCAGTTTTGCACTGAAAAAGGTGCTGCAGAGAAGGAGCCCAGTCCTGTCAGCTTGCACTTTGGGGACTTGTCTGCAACAGGGCCAGGAAATGTCCCTGCCAGCATTGGCTGTCCTGACATGTCTGAACCACCTGAAGCTGGGAAAGGACTCTGGGAGCTCCACATTGCAAAGAGAGCACTTTGGAGAAGAAATAAAATATTTGTGATGTGGAGAAGGGCATTTTCTCTTGAGAGGGATTAATTTCCAGGTAGCTCTGGAACAAGGAATTCAATGCAGACCCTGTCCCATGAGGTACAAATTTTCCCTGGGGAGCTTGCTGCATTGTGATCCTTTAACTAAAACACTGAGAGCTCTGCACTGGATTTTTACAAACAGTTTTAAATTCTGGATATGTTTTATACTGAGAATGACAGGTAAATGCTGACTGTTCATGCCAAGGGGATTATTAAACTTTTGGAAGGTGCTGGATCCATAGTGAAGCACCCATAAAACCTCTCTGTGTGGGAATGAGCTAAAGGAAGCCCATCCTCTACAGCAAATGGGTCATTCCCAGAGGGAGAGGGGGGATCAAACTCTGCTCTCTCTGCTGCTGTCTGTCCCAGAGCTCCCTTACAGAAGCCTTGACAATGCCACTATTGCACAAAATGCAAAACCAAGGGGAAAAGATTCCAGCTACTCCTGCTGTTTGTAGATAAATTAAACCTAGAAAAGGCTGAGACAGCTGGAAATCTGACAGGAAAACCGGGTTTTCCAGGGAGAACCTAGAGCCAATTTACAGTTAATTACTGTGATTTGGAACAGCTCTGTGAGTAAATACCAGTCTCTGATTGTCCAAGTAAGAAAGATAATTGTTTCCTGAACTGTGTCTGTTGTGAACGTGCAATTTTGACAGCCCATTCTTTTGTCAGACTGGAAAAGGTTTGATTTCCAGCAACAGGAATCTGCTACTCTGCTGTTAACAAGAAGCTAAAATCCAAAAGCTGAGCATCCTACCTGCCATAAACACAATTACTGAGCTCCACAGCCATGCATGCTCTCTGTATCACAGAATCTCTGAGTCCCTGATTTCTAAAGCCACCTCTCCAGTGCTGAGGCTGCTGGACAATGAGCGATTCCACAGCTGGCAGAGCAGTGCTGGAACAGTTGTGAGGACAAAGAGGCCTGGAAAGGCACTGGGCGCTGCCAGGATGAAAATGTGCCAAGAAATGGGCACAGAGAGGGATGGGCAGCAGGAGAGGAGGGATGGCTCTTGGAAAACCCCCCAAAATTGTGTTATTCATTCTTTGGTTTTTTCTCCTCAGAGCAACTAGAGGGAGAATGCTTTGTAGGGATTCATCCAACATTTGAAAAAGAGATGGAATCATGGAATTATTTCTGTTGGAGAAGCCCTATAAGATGACTGAGGGCACTATTGCCAGCACTGCCAAGGCCACCAGTGCCCCGTGTCCCCAAGTGCCACATCCACGTGGATTTTAAATCCCTCCAGGGATGGGGACTCCAAACCGCCCCGGGCAGCTGTGCCAGGCCTGGACAAACCTTTCCATGAGGAAATTGTTCCCAATATCCACCCTGAGGCCGTTCCCTGTTCCCTGGAGCAGAGCCCAGGGGTCCAGAGCAGAGCCACCAGGTCCCCCCTGATCCCCCTTTTCCCCAGCTGAGCCCCTCCCCAGCTCCCTCTGCCCCTCCTGGGACTCCAGCCCCTGCCCCAATATTGGTTCAAGCATTAAAAGCCAAAGCAAACAGTGCTGAAATCTGGGCTCACCTGAGTCCTGAGCAGGTGCTGAGGCTGACGGAGGAGCCGGGGAAGCCCTGGACGTGGCCGTGGTAGAAGCAGTGGCCCTGTGCAGGGGGAGAGGACATTTCACTGGTCACAAATCCTCCTTGCTCCCGGGGTTCCAGCCCCTTCACTTCAAGGTGATCATCACTTCCAGGCCACAGCATTCAGAATCGCACTGACAGCAACCTTCCTGTCCCACCAAATATCCTCTGTGCTTAACAGCCAAACAGTCCTAAAAGGAAACCTTGGATGCTCCTAAATCTCAACAAGTTATCGGAGGTTTTGTGTTTGGTTCTGTATTCTTATTTTGTGAAGGATCAATAATGTTAGATTTGTATGACTGACCCCCTTTTTCTGTGCTATTTATTTAAAGCTACAATATGGAACATTTGATAATATTTTATATTATTCTAATATTTTATATGATTTATATTATTCTAATATTTTATATTATTTATATTATTTTAATATTTTATATTATTTATATTATTTAATAGTTTTGTATTATTTATATTATTTTAATAGTTTTATATTAACATTTTATAAAATAATCAGATTAACAAATCAGCTGCTGCATTTCACTGCCTTCTATAGAAAAAGAAAGCTGGTTTTATTTAATTTTTAATCAAAATATTTATTGTATTTATTTATATTTAATTTTACTGCTTTCTATAGAAAAAGAAAGCTGTTTTAATTTAATTTTTAATTAAAATATTTATTACATTTATTTATATTTAATTATATTTAATTAATTTTACTTTTATATTTAATTAATTAAATATAAATTACTATTACATTTAATAATTTTATTTTTATTAAATCTGTGTATCCCTATAGGAGGTAGGTTTGTGAAAAGAGAAATATAACAAAGCCAATCCCAACCCTAGAGCTTGAAACAAAAAAATCACAAAGTAAATGAAAGGGAAGGGAAACAGGTTGGAAAGGAAATTTTTTATTGAAATACCCAACCAAGTAGCTGCATGTTATTAAAAACAACCAAGAATAAAGGAGGGCTTCTATTTTGAGAGACAACAGTCCAATTTCATTTTGTGCCTAGGTTATTGTATTTCTTTAATAATCCACTGCTTGCAAAAGGCACCCACAACAGAGGGTTTCTAAGCTCATGCACATATCTGTCTGGAATCAAGGCTAATTTTATTGTTGACTAAAGGTTATATTGCATTCTCAAAACCACCTGGAAAGTGAGAACTCTGCTGCGCAAGGATCCCATCTGATTAGTGCAGAGGGAAGTTATCAGTGCTGCAGCACTCCAGTCACCTCCCTGTGCCTCTCCTGGCTCGGCTCATTATTGCATTAATTAACCTTTCCAGGCTGGGGCACGGTTTTCACTCACAGCAGATTTCTAAAAAGCACCTTGATTTTGGTGAAGAAAGCCACAGTCTGGGAAAGATGGGATTATTCAAACAGCAATTTTCTGTAAATAAGTTTATGCCAGGGAAAATGTTTGTTTGATTTCCAGCACGAGCAAGTGAACACAGAGCAGCCAGCTCTGACTTTGTAAATACAAATCTCAGTGGCTTTTGTCAGTGGAAGAAATGACAGAAACAGGGTGAGAGTGTTTTTACTCTTGGGTATTTTTATCATCAATCCTCATGAAGAGTCAGTAACACATTAGCAAAGATAAAGCCACAATAGAAGGGAGGGAATCATAGATTGAATTTTTTGGGGTGATCACTTCAGTCACAATTGCTATGGATGGCAAACTTTGCATGTGGGTGAACTATTTCACTTTATTTCAGTGTTATCATTTCCATGCATCCATGACAGAAGAAAAATCAATGCCCCTCCTACTCAAGCACTGAATCTTTTACATGCCAAAAGCAAAAATAAAATAGGTTTATTCTCATTGCTTAAAGCAAGCAGGAGGTGAAGTTCAGAGCTCCTGAGAAAGAAATCTTTGAGCATAACCAGAGCTGAGCCCAGGGGAATGGGGAAGGAGCCAATATCTCACCCCACACAGCTGCTGCTGTGGTCCAGCTCTCTTTATCCAAGAGTGAATTATGGCAAAGGCCCTGATTTCTTTCCCTCTCCACATACAACTTGTCATTTTATTAACTCTCAGCTCCTGGTTGTGGCCCATTTCACAATTTCTCTGAGATCCAGCAACGTGATGCCAAAGTTCAATATCGAAAATGTAAACTTATCAGAGCATGGCCTGCAACAGGACTGGGAGAAAATTGATTTCTAGCTCAGTAATTCCACTGAATTGCAGGACTTTTTTCTGCTATCAAATCTTTTTATTCCTGCAAACTAGTATATAAAATGGGTGACCCCTTAAAAACAAATAATTACCAAAGGCTGATCCATCATACTTAAAACAGTACTCTACCCTTGCTTGAGATCATTTAATAAATAGCAGCTTTTGACAATTTTCCAGGTGCTATAAATTGAGAAATAACCTAGACACTGACTCTGTGCTAGAGAACTGCCCAAGAGACAGCTCCACAAACCGGCCTGACCTCCAGGCAGAATTTGACTAAGCAACTTTTCAATGGAAAATCGGATTTGGTTTCAGCTCCAGACTGTATTGATGTCCTCAGTGAAGAAGAGATATAAAAATAAAATAAAATCAGAGTCTTGTCTTTTCTCAACCATATTGCAGCATTTAATGAAAAATGAATGCACTGAGCTCTCTTTTTTAGGCAGCAAAATGCACTGTCATTACTAATCATGACTTACTTTGCCATTTTGCTAACAGATATTGTATTTTAGCAAGGAAAACCTGTCATTAGGTGTACACATACTCCTGTTAACTCAGGTAAATCTCTGAAAGACTCATGTGTTTCATTTATTTCCTTTTACTTCCTTCAGGAGTCTCTGCAGCCTTCCTGCTCCCAAAACAAATGACTATTTTCCCCTGAGCTGATTTGGAAGGAGATATGAGCACCCAGCAAAATGAAAGCCCTGAAAGCTTTTGAAATGATTGCTTTACTTGGGGTGTCTGCAGCTATAATGAAGATGCTTCTTCAGAAGTAAGATGTTATGCAGAGAAATAATTCCTTCCCCTGATCCCAGCAAAGCCTGTTCTGGACGGGAACACAAAGCATGGTGTCTCTGCTGACAGTGGCAGTGAGTAAACACCATAACAGAGCAAATACTTTATGGGACTTAGGCAGATAAAAGATAAGCTTTGTAATTAAAATGGCTTGCTGCATTATTTCTAATTAAGGCATTCATGCTATACGAGGACAGAATGCATTCCTGCCTTAAGGGGTTTTTATTTGTAAAAAGCAGTTTTAAATGCTTCTTTTAACAAGTCATATTTTGAATCGATCCATCTTTATACATGCACATAAATATACACATACACACACACAAATACAAGTATAAAGTACATCCACAACACATTTATGGCCTGGATTTAAAAAAAATAAACCCAACCAACACCCTCCCCATGGCCTCCCCAGTGAGGAAAGACACCCAAGCCTTCCAACCTCTGATATGAACTTTTGCCCTCTGGAAATCAGATATTTAGGGGTTTTTTTTCCCCAAACAGAATCAGGCCTTTTCTCCATAACTGATCTGCCACAATTATCACATTTTAATAGGTCTATTTCCAAGAAGCCGAAAAAAAACCTCACAAATGTTAAAAGCCACGTGGTTCAAACCCCAGAGCTCGCCTTTAAAGGCTGCCTCTAAAAATTCATGTGTAGGATCAGAGCAGGCACAAAGACACTGAAGGCAACAGTAAAAAAAAAAAACAAAAAAAGCTTCATGTTGAGCTGTTTCATGCCAGGGCTCAGATCCTGGCAGAGGATATTTTGGATTTTAGGGATGAATTACCCACGACAGCCCAGCCTTACCGTGCGATTGCGTGTGAGAACCACGTCAGTGCCATCCTGCAGGTAATGGGTCTCTGTGAAGCCTCTGGCCAGCAGGCCCCTGGAAAAAAACACAGCACAGGGAACATTGAGGCCACCTCACCTTGAATTTATCCTTCAGTGGTTCTGTTTGAGATAAGGATCAAAGGCAGGCATTAAGGATTCAATGGCTACGGGGAATAAGGGAAAATGGAACTCCAAATATTGAAGCTGCAGGACACGAACATTTCCTGTGGTAATTGTGAATAGACTACAAGTTTCCAGACTGTTTTCTCTTCCAAATGAGGACTTTGTGCCAGCACATTTCAGTGCTGAATCTTCCATGTGATTTTCAACACATTTTAGGTTAAATCTAGGGAGATCTGGGGTTTAGGGTATTGTTAAGTAATGGTGGTTTGTTGAAAAGGAAAATGTTTTCCCTGTGCTCCTTATTTTTCCATGTAATCTGGTGTATTCATCAGCAAGTGACCACCCAAAGACTAATTCAGCACTTGGTGAGTGAGACAACGTCCTCCTATTGACACTCCAGGGAAAACACTGCATGAACACCACAGAATTTACAGCACTGGATTTACCCTGCTCATCCAAAAGGATATTCACAAATGGAAATTCAATGACTTCACAGTGGACTCTGCAGGATCATGTCTGGGACGAGGCAGTTTGTTCCCATTCCCTCCACACTTCCCCTCCTGCCTTTGGCAAGGAGATAAAAAATTTGGACTTGCAGTTGTCATTTTCCAGGAATCCCCAGGGAGGGGCACGGGTGTGACAACCACAGAAACTTCTCTTTTTGCAGGGAACTCATCTCAGGCATCTGCCTCTTTAAAGCAAAAATAAGTGCTGCTATTGATCTGTTTCAACTCCTTATCTAAAGAGCATTTCTGACAGAGCCTGGAGGAGGAACATTCATTCACATTTACTCCTAATGCAGGCCTTGAGTTGTGCTCCTCATCACAAACACTCTTGAGTTTTGACAAAATTTCTGGTGAGCTGCGAAAGCACAATACAGAAGGAGCCAGGAGATAAATGCCACCATCACCTTCAGAAAACTGGAGAATGTAGAATATCAAAAATCCCTGGCTCTGTGTTTCACAATGTTCATTCTGTCCCACTTCTTAGAGGTGTTTCTCCCTTGGGTTATCAATATGAACAAAGCAGGCCCTTAATTTTATTTAAAAGCTGGTAAATGCTGCATCCTTGCAAATATTGTGGTGGGAGCCATTACACAGTTGGGGAACGTATTTCTTGTGTTTGCATAAACATTATAACTGGAGCATAAACACACATTTAATTTTCATTACTGATTAATTTGCAGCACATTAATATCCAGTGGCTCCATCAGGATCTGGTTGTGCTAGGAGCTCTACAAACACTTACTGTGGAGAAAACCCAGCTTTAAAAGAAAAAGAAAGCCCAGCCTCTATCTTGAGGTAGGAAAAAAAAAAAGAATTGAACAAGACCAAAAACAAAAAAAGAAAAGGAAAAAAAGAAAATAAGGAAGCGGCAAGGCAAAAAAATTCTAGTGAGCACTCAAGCAGAGATTCTCACATTTAACTTTTAAATTTTTCAGCTTGTGGGAAATATTATCATATTAATAGATATGAGATGTTAAAACACTGCAGCATTGGGTGGGTTTGTAGGAACTCAGGCAAGCACAGTAGTATTTGGGTGCCCAACCAAACATCTCGTGTTGATTTGGGTGCACAATACTAAATCCCACCAAGCAGCTCCACAGGGACACCACGGGGCCTCAGAGGACACCCAGAGGCTGCAGTGGTGATCCCACCTCCTGTGCCTGCAGCCCCCACAAACCCTGCCAAGAGCAGAGGGGGCTGTGCCCAACACTCATGGAATGGTTTGGGTTGGAAGAGACCTTGGAGATCTTCCAGTGCCACCCCTGCCATGGGCAGGGACACCTTCCACCATCCCAGGGTGCTCAGAGCTCCATCCAACATCCCTTGGATGCTCCATCCAGGGGCAGCCCCAGCTGCTCTGGGCACCCAGGCCCTGCCCACCCTCCCAGGGAACAATTCCTAATTCCCAAAATCCCATCCAAACCCACCCAGTGCCAGTTTGGAGCCACTCCCCTTGTCCTGTCACCACACACTCTTGCAAAAAGTCCCTCTCTGTTTCCTACTGTCTCATCATGACAAAGAGCAGCTGCTTTCATAATTATCATTATTTATCTAACACGGCTCACTTCTGCACTTGGCAGGCATTAATTGCCTTTGTAAAGGCAAGATCCTATTGCTGAAGCCAACAGAGTTTCACTGTGCAGCTTTTGGAAATGGGATTCCATCCAGGACAGGGGAGTGAGTTTCCTTTGATGGGACAAAAGTACAGGTACAGGTAACAGATGTAGCAGAAGGGCAAAGTGATTGAGCAACTTGCTTTGTGCTCTGCTGTTTGCAAGGTGTTTGACAGCAATGATGATAAAGGTGACCTTTCTGCTGCTGTTCATTCTGCTCTGAGGCACAGATTTAGAAAATACTTCATAGATCTGTAGGTTTGAACACCAGAAGCGATTTGTGATCACCAGCCTGCCCTGCCCCATTACAGGGGTCATCTGACCCAAATTTATCTTCTGCTACAATGACAGGGAAGGAACCAGATCCATTTTCCCACTGGAAAGAGCCCTTGCCTCGATCTCCCATGAAGATGGAGCTATCACAAACCTGGCAGGATTTTAACTAAACCCGACTTAAACCCACTGCACTTTGTATCTGTTTTAACTGTGCCAACACTCAGTTTCCAGCCACTGGATTGGATCTCATTCCCTCATATCAGAGCTTTATTTTTGTTTGAGTCTTCCATGGAAAGTTCTTCCCAACTAAACTGAGGAAATGTAGCAGGTAAACAAATTCCTGGTGCCAGCAATATCCCTGTGAGGATGAAAGTTTGATATAAATCCTGAAAATACTGGCTGAAAGGAAGAATTCCCAGTGTGAAACGTAAAGGACTGGTGAAAGCACCAAGATGATGGGATCCCACTGTTGGGACTGATCTTAGGAAAGCAAAGGAATGTCCCAGTGTGGGACACAGAGCTGTGGCTGCCCCTGGATCCCTGGCAGTGCCCAAGGCCAGGCTGGGGCACCTGGGACAGTGGGAAGTGTCCCTGCCATGGCAGGGGTGGAACTAAATGAGATTTTAGGCCCTTCCCAACCCAAACCATTCTGTGATTCCATGATATCAAACCACAGAAATTCCACATGGCACTGGGAAAAGAAGAGAGAGCTTTGCAGGGCTCTGCACCAACCCTCCTTCCATTGGTATCTCAGACATCAGGGCTGGGACATCTGCCCTGCTGCCCCTGCCCTGCTGTGCCAGCCCGACACTGAGCAGGGAAGGTTTCCCCACAGCACCTCTGAGATGCTGCCAGGAGTCCAGCAGCTCCTGGCAGAGGAAGGAGCCTTTAAACCCACCTGCAAAATGTCCAATATCCTAAAAGCTGTGTGGCTGGGTGTGTAGGGCTGTCACGGACATGTTTTATGAAAAATCCCTTCCTTAGGATTTTTCCTCCTGAGAAGCTGGGAGGCGTCAGGAACAAAATGCAAACAATGGTTATCTGCTGCTGTGGAATGCAACAGGTGCATCTGGGATTGGTCTCATGTGGTTGGTTGTAATTAATGGCCAATCACAGTCAGCTGTATTGGACTCTCTGGTCAGTCATAAGATTTTATTATCATTCCATTCCTTTCTATTCCTTTCAAGCCTTCTGATGAAATCCTTTCTTCTATTCTTTTAGTAAGTTTTAATATATAATTTTCTTTTAATATAATATATATCATAAAATAGCAAATCAGCCTTCTGAAACATGGAGTCAGGATTCTCATCTCTTCCCTCATCCTGGGACTCCTGCAAACACCCCCACACTGGGTTGGCACCCAGGGACATGAAGGCATTTCTTGACAGGTTATGAAAATTAAGTGTAACAAGCACTCAAATTCCACTACTGAGTGTGCATCACCTCACTTTCCAATCATGGCAATAATGTTCAACACAGCAAACAATCAATCCAGCATATGTATCTATCAGGTAATTTAATTACCCTCCCACCCCCCCAAGATATGCAATACAATGGATTGATTTACATTTCTGGTTTTGACCCAGAGTAAAGGAGATTATAATAGAGGAAAGTAAATTAATTTAGATGGCAAGCTACTTAACCTAATTGGATCAATGTAATTCAGAAAGAGCAGGGATCAAAATAACATTAATATATCATAGAGCAATTCATCACCATGTCTGGAGTTTCAAATGTTGCCAGCTACAATGCTCAGCAGTACCAGATGATTATCAATACTTTGCCCTGCATGAAAGACAGAAACAAATGCTATGAAGAACTGCATCTGCTGCTTGATGTGATTTTAAAAAATCAGCTGGAACAACATTACAACTTTCTTACTGATGATCCAGACATGCAATTCTTGAGCACAATCACTTACACACTTGGTCGCTGTGTTTATCAGCACAGTGATTTTTTCACATTTCACAGAATCACAGGGTGGTTCGGGAAGGAAGGGACTGCAAAGCCCATCCAATTCCACCCCCTGCCATGGGCACAGACACCTTCCACTAGCCCAGGTTGTTCAGGATCAAATTTCCCAGAGCCACATGAACAAGCAAAAGCTTCCATGGCCCAGAAAGATAAATTTTGTGCCTCCTGATCTCTGACAGACACAGCACAGGCTCCCTCATACTCTGTAAATCGGCAGAAAGCTTCCGTGTCAGACCTGCTGAAACATTTTCAGGTGTCAAGCAAGTAACCTAAGCCTCAGAGAATATGATGAATTTTATTTAAACTTCTAATCCTCACCTTCCTGGCCCCCCACAAGGTGAAATCTGAGGTGGTTTGTTTGGGGAGGGGAAAAATGTCCTGGTTCAAGCACATCAGATTTTTCTCCCTCAATCCATTTAATGACAGGAGTGGTAATTTAACACACTGCCTCTCACTTGCAAATGGGAAAATCAGTCTCTGCTCTCCAGGCACCAATATATTATTTCAAAAGGTTATAATGATATTTCATCACCCAGGGAGAGTCAGACAGACAGTCACAGGAGCCAGAGATGGAAAAAATCCAGTGGATCACAGCAAGGGCCTCCTGGAAGCCAAGTGTGCCATGGATCAAACCAGGCTGTGTCCCACTGAGCTGCAAATGTCAGGAGCAGTTCTGACCCCACCACCTTCCAGGGGAGGCCACTTGGCATTCCAACAGATGGCACTGTCATGATGCATTTCCCAAAATCCAGCCTTTCCTAGCTCTTCCTAGCCCACTTCTCTCACCAGCTGAGACAACTGCTTTCCTTCTTGGTACATCTGTCATTTACACAGTGATGTAAATGCAGATTATTATTATTATTATTATTATTATTATTATTATTATTATTATTATTATTATTATTATTAATACACAAAAAGTGCAGATTATTACCCAATTGTCCTTCAGCCATCCAGGCACCAAGTACAGAGTATCAGGCTATAAAAAAGGACAAGAACTGTGCATTCTTCATGTCAGTGCTACTCAGGAAAAATCCCAAAATCCAGCCTTTTCTAGCTCTTCCTAGCCCACTTCTCTCACCAGCTGAGACAATTGCTTTCCTTCTTGGTACATCTGTCATTTACACAGTGATGTAAATGTAGATTATTATTATTATTATTATTAATGCAGGAAAAGTGCAGGATATTACCCAACAGTGTTTCAGCCATCCAAGCACCAAGTACAGAGTATCAAGCTGTAAAAATGGACAAGAGCTGTGCATACCTCATGTCAGTGCTACTCAGGAAAAATCCCAACATCCAGCCTTTTCTAGCTCTTCCTAGCCCACTTCTTTCACCAGCTGAGACAACTGCTTTCCTTCTTGGTACATCTGTCATTTACACAGTGATGTAAATGCACATTATTATTATTATTATTAATACACAAAAAGTGCAGATTATTACCCAATTGTCCTTCAGCCATCCAGGCACCAAGTACAGAGTATCAGGCTATAAAAAAGGACAAGAACTGTGCATTCTTCATGCCAGTGCTATCAGGAAAAATCCCAGCACCAATTATCTCAGCAGGAGCAGACCCTGGGGTCCAGCATCACAGGGATGCCCCCCTTTGGTTACCTGGTTTCTCAGCAGTGCAGAGAAGGTGCTGAGCCCCCCTGACCTCTGGAGAGGAACAGAACTCTCTGTGTGCTCTGCAGGCTGATCTTCTGCTCCCCCTTGCCTTTGATCCGCGGCTCTGTGCAGTCACTGCTGCAGGAACTGCTGTTTTGGGAGAACACTGAATATCCCTGTGGCTCTGTAAAGGACGGCATCAGTGCCACAGAGGTGGGGCAGGGCTGGCCCAGGTGTGGCTCTGCTCCTCCCTTCCCCTCAGGGATGCTGTCACACACACCCTGACCTTACTCAGAGTTTTTCCCAATGATCAAGTGCCTGTTTTCTCCCCACTCAAGCACTGCCTCACTCTGTTATACAAACTCTTATTAAAACCCCTCTGGCAATGCATTTGAAACCTTTCCTCCATCTGGGGGAGGTGAAGAGCCTGAAGCAGGATGGTGAACAGGCAGTTATAAAATGTCATTTATTCTGCCTGCTGACACCAGCCTACTCCATTAATTCTGAAGTATCTCAATTGAGGTCATTTTGACCTTTACACTGAAATTATTTGTTATTTCTTCAATTGCTGCATTTTTTCCCAGGTACATCCAGAGGAATAAACAAGCCTGTTGAACCTGCTGCCTCTGCTGGGGTGGTCTCAGTGCAAGCACTCACAAAGGTGATGTTCACAGAGGTGTTTTTCAATTCTTCTTTCTCATTACAATGTAAAAAATGAGTTCAGCATGGGTAATGAGTTTCCCATGCACGGGTACCTAACACCATTCTATTCACAAAACCATCTCATATTCTCTAAACACACCACATTCTTTCCCTTGTTTAATTATCTTAAGTGATTTGAACTGCTTTTGGACATTTTCCCATTGAATGTCTCCACTTCATAATATCCTATCTGCCACACTCCAGTGTGCTGCCACAGAGGGGCTGCAATGCCATAATTGAAGAACCTGAGAGACTGAAATTCGTGAGCTTAATTAGCACAACAATTCAGAGGCAAAGAAGGGAGTAAAATAAAACTGTAATAGCTGGGAAATCAACCAAGCATCCCAGGTTTCAATAGTAACTCTATGGTAGTGGCCTGCAGCCTATTTCACATGGCCTGCTGATAGACAATTTGAGTAGATCATACACTAGATTTGCAAAATATGTCATTGTGCTTGCACCCAGTCCTTTTGATGCAGAAATCCATGTAACCCTGTGCCTACTGGAGTCCATGTTAAAATATATCCCTGGAATGAGTGGAATAGTGCCTGGCACACTAAGAACCAATTCTGGCAAACACATACTGCAGGTGAGATCCGTGCTCTGGGTGATCCCAGGACAGGAACAAGTGTGGGAACAGGCACTCCCATTCTGAGCTGCTCCCTGGCCTGCTGGGAACAGGAGACAAGAGGGATAAATCCTCCTTTTAAAGCCCCCAAGCACCCAGTGCTCATCACTTGTCACTGCATGTGGTGGCAGCGTGCAGAAAACTCAACAGCGTGAGCCAACAAACCTGAGCAGCCGGGGAGGAACAGAACACAGCTCCCTGGCTGGCCATCACCCAGTGATGGAGAGATTTCTGCTTTCCTGGCTGCTGGGCAAAGAATCCATGAGCTTCACCTCCCCAAATTCCAATGGGCAAAGATTGAAATTAAATCCATCACGTTGGTGGCCTCCTGTGCTGTTCTGGGCCCTCAGTGCACACCCCACTTCCATCACTCACTGTCACATTTATGTCACCATTTACCTGCCAAAACTCCATTTATCACTCTAATTCCAAAATGTTAATGAAGAGACTACTGCTAACCAGTGTGTGGGGAAAGCATGAAGAAGATAAATAACAATTTTCCAACAAAGTAGATAGGTAACAACAAGTTATATCCCTAAAATGGCTTAAACTTGGTCAAGATGTTCAGGGTGTCCCTAATGGGATGGCTTTAGGTGACCCTACACCTCAGATGGGCATTGAGGGAAGAAACAACACACAGGGAACGTGTGAGGGAATCAAAGGAAGACCAGCAAGGTTCACTGTGACTCCACACAGCAAAACTTCAGCAGGAGAGGGAATGGCAGCTCTTCCATGGACTTTAAGTGGGGTAGCTATGATATTTTCTGAAAAATCCTTTCTTTAGGATTTTTCCTCCTGAGAAGCTGGGAGGCCTCAGGAACAAAATGCAAACAATGGTTATCTGCTGCTGTGGAATGCAACAGGTGCATCTGGGATTGGTCTCATGTGGTTGTTTCTGATTAATGGCCAATCACAGTCAGCTGGCTCGGACTCTCTGTCCGAGACACAAACCTTTGTTATTCATTCCTTCTTTTCTTAGCCAGCCTTCTGATGAAATCCTTTCTTCTATTCTTTTCGTATAGTTCTAATGTAATATATATAATAAAATAATAAATCAAGCCTACTGAAACATGGAGTCAGATCCTTGTCTCTTCCCTCATTCTCAGACCCCTGTGAACACATCACAGAGTGGAGCTGATCAACCTCACACATCCCAAAAGCCAAACTCACACCTGGAGTCCCAGCATTCCCATGTTAACCTCAAAGACCTCCTGACTGTTTTTCACTGTGCAGTTCTGATATCCCAGAGCTTACAGCACCTCTCTTGGAGCTGCTCTTGTGAGGAATATTTCGGATCAGCTCCCAGAGCTTCCCTGTGTGGTGGATGAACAGAAATCCTGTCACTGGGTCAGCTGGGCTGGGTGCCATGAAAAGCAAACATTTCAGGAAAGGCTCCAGAATAACACAAGCCACAAACTGCTGTCAGCAACTGAGAGGTGCTGGTGCTTACTGGCTAATGGATTTTTGCTGGGAAAACTCAATTCTGTAGATTTAGGCAAAGCCTGTGGGCTGCCTGCTTTGGGGAGACTTTACTGCTCGAGCTGCACTGAGGGGTTTCAATTTCAGGTCATGGAAATGGCTGCAGTGAAACCCTGCAGCAATGTGCCAAAAGTGAAATAACCACTGAGCTCCTGCTCCTCTGCAGTGTCTGTGGCAGGGATCAGCAGGAATGGTGCAGTGTCTGTGGCAGGGATCAGCAGGAATGGTGCAGTGTCTGTGGCAGGGATCAGCAGGAATGGTGCAGTGTCTCAGGGATCAGCAGGAATGGTGCAGTGTCCGTGGCAGGGATCAGCAGGAATGGTGCAGTGTCTCAGGGATCAGCAGGAATGGTGCAGTGTCTGTGGCAGGGATGAACAGGAATGGTGCAGTGTCCGTGGCAGGGATCAGCAGGAATGGGTGCAGTGTCTCAGGGATCAGCAGGAATGGTGCAGTGTCCGTGGCAGGGATCAGCAGGAATGGTGCAGTGTCTGTGGCAGGGATCAGCAGGAATGGTGCAGTGTCTCAGGGATCAGCAGGAATGGTGCAGTGTCTGTGGCAGGGATCAGCAGGAATGGGTGCAGTGTCTCAGGGATGAGCAGGAATGGTGCAGTGTTCATGGCAGGGATCAGCAGGAATGGTGCAGTGTCTGTGGCAGGGATGAACAGGAATGGTGCAGTGTCTCAGGGATCAGCAGGAATGGTGCAGTGTCCGTGGCAGGGATCAGCAGGAATGGTGCAGTGTCCGTGGCAGGGATCAGCAGGAATGGTGCAGTGTCTGTGGCAGGGATGAACAGGAATGGTGCAGTGTCCGTGGCAGGGATCAGCAGGAATGGTGCAGTGTCTCAGGGATCAGCGGGAATGGTGCAGTGTCTGTGGCAGGGATCAGCAGGAATGGGTGCAGTGTCTGTGGCAGGGATCAGCGGGAATGGTGCAGTGTCTGTGGCAGGGATCAGCAGGAATGGTGCAGTGTCTGAGGCAGGGATCAGCAGGAATGGTGCAGTGTTCATGGCAGGGATGAACAGGAATGGTGCAGTGTCTCAGGGATCAGCAGGAATGGTGCAGTGTTCATGGCAGGGATCAGCAGGAATGGTGCAGTGTCTCAGGGATCAGCAGGAATGGTGCAGTGTCTCAGGGATCAGCAGGAATGGGTGCAGTGTCTCAGGGATCAGCGGGAATGGTGCAGTGTCCGTGGCAGGGATGAACAGGAATGGTGCAGTGTCTGTGGCAGGGATCAGTGGGAATGGTGCAGTGTCTGTGGCGGGGATCAGCAGGAATGGTGCAGTGTCTGTGGCAGGGATGAACAGGAATGGTGCAGTGTCTCAGGGATCAGCAGGAATGGTGCAGTGTCTGTGGCAGGGATGAACAGGAATGGTGCAGTGTCTGTGGGCAGGGATCAGCAGGAATGGTGCAGTGTCCATGGCAGGGATCAGCAGGAATGGTGCAGTGTCCGTGGCAGGGATCAGCAGGAATGGTGCAGTGTCTGTGGCAGGGATCAGCAGGAATGGTGCAGTGTCTGTGGCAGGGATGAACAGGAATGGTGCAGTGTCCATGGCAGGGATGAACAGGAATGGTGCAGTGTCCGTGGCAGGGATCAGCAGGAATGGGTGCAGTGTCTGTGGCAGGGATCAGCAGGAATGGGTGCAGTGTTCATGGCAGGGATGAACAGGAATGGTGCAGTGTCTCAGGGATCAGCAGGAATGGTGCAGTGTCTGTGGCAAGGATCAGCAGGAATGGGTGCAGTGTCTGTGGCAGGGATCAGCAGGAATGGGTGCAGTGCCCGTGGCAGGGATCAGCAGGAATGGGTGCAGTGTCTCAGGGATCAGCAGGAATGGTGCAGTGTCTGTGGCAGGGATGAACAGGAATGGTGCAGTGTCTGCGGCAGGGATCAGCAGGAATGGTGCAGTGTCTCAGGGATCAGCAGGAATGGTGCAGTGTCTGTGGCAGGGATGAACAGGAATGGTGCAGTGTCTCAGGGATCAGCAGGAATGGTGCAGTGTCCGTGGCAGGGATCAGCAGGAATGGTGCAGTGTCTCAGGGATCAGCAGGAATGGTGCAGTGTCTCAGGGATCAGCAGGAATGGTGCAGTGTCCGTGGCAGGGATCAGCAGGAATGGTGCAGTGTCTGTGGCAGGGATCAGCAGGAATGGTGCAGTGTCTCAGGGATCAGCAGGAATGGTGCAGTGTCCGTGGCAGGGATGAACAGGAATGGTGCAGTGTCTCAGGGATCAGCAGGAATGGTGCAGTGTCCGTGGCAGGGATCAGCAGGAATGGTGCAGTGTCTCAGGGATCAGCGGGAATGGTGCAGTGTCCGTGGCAGGGATCAGCGGGAATGGTGCAGTGTCTGTGGCAGGGATCAGCAGGAATGGTGCAGTGTCTGTGGCAGGGATCAGCAGGAATGGTGCAGTGTCCGTGGCAGGGATCAGCAGGAATTGCTCTGCCACCCTGCAGGCTGGGCCCAGACCCATCTCTGTGAGAATTCTGGGTTGGCCTAGGCCGCACTAAAGACTGACACTGCTCTGGAGCTCCCTGGAAGCTTCTGGAAGGCTGCCCCTCCAGGATCTGCTCCTCACACGGCAGTGCTGTGGCTGCTGATGGAATGCACATTCCCAGTGTTGTGCTTCCACTAAAACTTGTACAAGACAACCTATGAGCTTTTTGTGACATTCTGACCTCGCCTGCCCAGTGCAGAGCTGGAGCTGCAGATTCAGGGGGCCCTGAACAAAACCAAGGCTTGAAAGGCTCCCCAGGATCCCTGAGAGGTTTCAGGAGCTCAGAGGCACAAACATCACAGCTTGTTGGAACCCTGGGTGGATTTTTGATGAGAATTTTACACTTTCTGTACTGACTAACACTGACCCCCAAAAAACACTACACTTAACCTGAAGCCATAGAGAAAACTTCAAAAATTGAATAATAAAACTAAGATTATGCGTGTGTAGTTTGAATAGAAATGTGTAATATCACATACTACAAAATGTAGTTTTACAGTATGTGATATTAAAGTTTTAAAATATAATACTATATATATAAAACAAGATAGAAATTTTAAAGCAGAGACTAGTCCTTCTTTACCTTCTTCTTCATGAATTTAGGAAGTATTGTGTAATTAAATCAAAAAATCTGCATTGCAGAACACAAGTAGTTAGTTGTTAAGTTAAAAGTAAAAATAATTTAAGTGTTATTTCTTAATTAGACAGTTTATCCTTAAAAAGCCTTATAAAAAAGGAGATACAACTCAATTTTTAACTTATCAGAGTGGATTACTATGGAGTTCACAGTTTGTGAGCTAATAAATATTTAATATAAATTAATAGAAATAATATAAATATATAAAATGTATAAATATATAAATATATAAATATATAACTATAGATAAATATACATTAAAATATTATTGTTATATATTATTTATATATTATTATATATAATGATATATAAATATATAATTTTATATATTATTTATAATTATTATATATAATAATTATTTATTTATATATTATTCATATATTATTTATATAATATTTATAAATATTTGTATTTAGAACTAATTATTACTTATTATATATTATTAATAATATATAACAATAATCATTATAATATAAAATAATTATAAATAATTATTATTTGTTTTTATATTATTTATATATTATTATATGTAATAATTATTATTTATATAATTTATATAATACATAAATATATTATATTTATTATAATATAATATAATATAATATAATATAATATAATATAATATAATATAATATAATATAATATAATATATATAATAATATAATAATATAGTAATGTATAGATATTATTTATATAATATATTATAATATTTAATATTATAATGTAATAATAACTATTCTATTTAATAAGTATAGTTATATAATAAATATAACTTGTATAATGTAATATATAAAATATATATAATAAATGTAATAAACTGAATATTTAATATAAATAAAAATTAATAAACATCTGAATCCAAACAAAAAATACCATCTCACACATTTCAACCCAACCTTAAAAAAAAGCCAAAAAATCCACAACAAGTGGCAGACATTATGTTTTTAAAGCATTCTTTTCCAAAATCCCAGCACTGCCTTTTATAAAACTAATTCTTCCTAGGCCCTATAGCACTCCTAGGATGGCATATTTTCTGTCAGTAGTAAGTTTGGAGATACTGGGCTGGGAAGCTGTCAAATTCTATTTGAAATGTCTCAGTTAATTAAATATGTCACTCGTAGCTGAGTAAAATTATGCTGCTGAACAGATGTCACCGGGCAAATTGTCTGACTGTACTTGCAGCTGAACATTTTCAGACTGCTACGGAATTCTGCTTAAAAGATCCAAGAAAACTGCTCTTAACACGGAAAATTTATAAACATAGAAATTAAAGTAAGTCCAATGAAAAATCAGAACTTATTAAAATAGAATGAAATGCAAAGAGAGCTGAGGGATTACAAAAGGTTATTGCAAGCATCTGCAATACTTTTAGGAAGCCAAGCTTCTAAGTAATGAAGTCACTGAGCCTAAGTTTATCCTTAGACCCCAACAACAATTACATCCTTTTTGTACTTTATTCTTGCTTTGGAGTGTGTGCCTCTAGGCCTGCATTTGCATTTTTAATTTTAAAGAAGTTTTATTGCCATTTCTGCCGATTTGTCGAAACATGAAATCGTATTTTTAAATAAACCCACATTTTCCTCCTTGCCACCAGCATGAACCATTTGCTCTAGGCAGGCTGTGCTCATATTTCATTCGCAGAATCATGGACTTTTAGAGATATATCTTCATTTGCCCTGTGCCTCAGTATCCCTCTCACTAACCTTATAAAATAATGGGTGAGGAGGGCAGAGATCTTAAGGAGATCTCTGTTTAAATCTGGGTTTAAATCCCAAGGAGATCCCTGTGTTTAAATCTGGGATTAAATCCCAAGGAGATCTCTGTGTTTAAATCTGGGTTTAAATCCCAAGGAGATCTCTGTGTTTAAATCTGGGTTTAAATCCCAAGGAGATCCCTGTGTTTAAATCTGGGATTAAATCCCAAGGAGATCTCTGTGTTTAAATCCATGTTTAAATCCCAAGGAGACCTCTGTGTTTAAATCTGGGTTTAAATCCCAAGGAGATCTCTGTGTTTAAATCTGGGTTTAAATCCCAAGGAGATCCCTGTGTTTAAATCCATGTTTAAATCCCAAGGAGATCTCTGTGTTTAAATCTGGGTTTAAATCCCAAGGAGATCTCTGTGTTTAAATCTGTGTTTAAATCCCAAACCTGTAAATCTGCCTTAAAACTCAGTAGGTGCAAAAGCCCTAAAATAAATGGCAGCTTGTCAATCCGAAGGTGCACCTAGTCCAATATTCTGTCCCCCCCAGTGGCCAGTACTAAGGATATAACCCATCAAGAGGAGAAACATCCTCCATCTCCCCAAAATCCTGCTCCTGCTCTGCCTCTGAATCCTCTGTGAGCCAGGGATCAGTGCAGGCTGGAAGCTGAGATTAAACACAAGCTCACAAGGATGTTCTCAGTGTCTCCTGCCACTCTTCCTCCCCAATTAAAGCAGTGACTTCCATGGAGATCAATTAATTTGGCAGCACGGCCGGGCTGCAGCTCTGGAGGCTGCTCCTCTAGAGAAGGCTTTGATTTCAGTGCCCAGCACAAAACCCAAGTGCAGTGGGACACAAAACCAGCCAGGAACATCCCCAGTGTGTCAGGAACCTGGCTGGGTTTGTTTGGAGCTGCCTGGGAATGCTCATGGGGTTTTCTAGAGCATAAGGGTTGTTCTTACCTGTGTGGGACCCCTGTCACCCCCTGTCAGCACCACTCCCATCCAGAACCCCCCAGCTGCACTCTGGCTCTGCCAGCAGCACATTTCCTGCACACATTTCTTGCACACATTTCTTGCACACATTTCTTGCACACATTTCTTGCACACAGGTGTCACTGCATGACACCTGAACCACTTTTTAACCAAGCACATCCTCAAAGACAGGGTTTGCCTCCACCCTCAGCCCCTGGCCCAGGAACACATCCCAAACTCTGGGGAGCTGCTGGGATATGGCACTGAGGTGTCCTGGGAAAGCCTGCAGGATATTTCAAATAACATAAGGCCATTCTCTCAGGAGATTATGGCTCATTTCCAACTAATTCTGCTTCAAAATATGACTTAAAATTAGAATGAGGTGATTCAAAACAAAACCATGGGCCTGAGCTACCAAGCAATGAGTGAGTTTGTGGGGTGAAGGCAGCTGAAAGGATGGGGGTTGAAATATTCCTCCTTCCTTTCTCTTTCTTAGCCATTAATTATGTTCCTACATTCCCTGCATTTTGCTTTAATCTTTCTCCACCATCTCTCCTTTTCCCTGAATCATTCCCCCCCCAAGCCTCTTTCATCACCTCTCGCATGCTGAGGTTTATTACTCAACAGGAGAAACATTTTTCCTTGGTACATAAAAACCAAAGCAACACAAAACCATAAAACCACAAAAAAGCAACAGAACCACGCTGGGGCTTTTCTTTAACAAGCCTGAAAGCTGTGGGTACCCCAGCAGGGTGTGAGGCTGGCACCTGTCAGTGCCCAGCCCCACAAGATGTGGCATCAGACAGGAGGTGACACTGCTCACCACCCCTGCTGCCAGGTCAGGCTCCATGCTGCTGTTTTCCAGGCAGCACAGGAAGAATAACCAGTGAAATCAGGAAGGCTAAATTAGTTTTTTAACGTCTTTCTTTGCTTCTTCACCTCTCTCTCTGCTCTGCGCTTCCCCTGAATCTAATTCCTTGACTCTGCCATGTGTCAGAGCCCTTGATGAGCAAATTAAAGCCATCAATCCAACAGCAAATGACTGCAGGGGAGCACCAGGGCAGTGCCTGTGGCTTGGGGGAGCTGAGCCTCGACCGAGCAGATGGACGTGGGAAGGGAGGGAGGACAGCAGAGGGCTGAGGGTGCAGCATCCCTCCTCCTCCTCCTCCTCCTCCTCCTCCTCCTGCTGCCCTCAGCACACACAGAGAAACCCCCAGCCCCAGCTCCTTCACCTTGTGCTCATTTAGGAGCTGATTCACGCCACCAGCAGATTCTGACTCCTCTCTGCAGCGAGGTCCAAACTCGCTCCTCACCCACTCTGAGGCTGCACTGAAGTCACTGATTTGGTGAGAGAAGGATCAGACACCATCTTTTAGTGGTTAAGACACAAAATTATAATTTTCTTTTCAATTCCAGGAAGTAATTAGTTTATAATAACATTTAACATTTAGTTGCTGACAGAGATATGACACTTATCTTACATAAGTCATTTTAATTATTCCTACTAACCAAGACCTCAAAAATATTGTGCAGTCTGAGCTAACAATGCCTTCTCAGATATTTCTGGTTCTACTGTCATTTGAAAAATTGATGCCTAGAGCATCAGCATTTATCAAGCTCATTATAGATTTCATCCAAATGACTACAGATAATTAAAAGTATGCTTCATTTTTATTGTAATGTTTTCCCCCCTAACACTGCAAAGTAATTCCATTGTTGCTCAGGGTTTCAGGAATTAATATAGACTCATCTGCCAGAAAATGAAGTTCCCCAGGATTATAGGCAAACGATTCACACACCCAGATGTGAGTCAAACCTGCAGAAATTAGATGTGCACACACACAAATATATTCATATATATACTTTGGAGTTCTATATGCATTTTCACATACATTAAACAGTCTTAAAAATGAATTGCCAATTCAGAGAGAGCTACAGACTCTTGGGTAACCACTCCCTGAAAATGAGTCTTCTCTAAAGCACTTGGGCAAGTTGGACACACAAAAAATCCCTTCAGAATTTTATTTAATACTTATATTTATCTGTTTCTATATGAAATATATGCACCTGGTGCCCCATCCTCTTACATCACACAGATTTATTCACACTTAAATAGAGCAAGTTTATTCTACTACTGCTGACCTGAGGGATCCTGGCAGCCTTTGCTTTATTTTATGTAACTGTGTGAAGAAACAAGTATTTTGGGAAACTGTTCAAGAGGATTCTGGAGAGTCCCCCTGCCCCAGCTCAGGTTTAAGGGATGTATTGAAAGTTTTTAGTGATGTAAAACCCTTCAGGAGATTTCTGAGCTAGCTGGGCTTGCTCTGCAGTGGGAACTGTGTCATGCACAAGTGAAAATTAGGATTGCTGCATAAATGTAGGGTTGTATTTCCACACAGAAGTGAATTCACTTTTTTTTATTCTGTTATTCACGGATCAGGCTATGTCTGTCATACCTGGAGCTGCTATGACTCTTGTTAATAATGCTCATACAGAACTATAAAACTGATAGGGTTTTACGGCTTCTGAGGTTGCAGAATTTAGCACAACCCTGAGTTTGACTGGCACAACCACCCCACACTGCACACAGGGATCTGCTTCATCCCAGCATCCCTATACTTGAATTAATTCACTTCATGTGTGATCAATTTTCCTTGGCACCCCCTTATCACCAAGAGCTCAATGTTTTTACATGACTTTCCATGTTACTTTGAAACTCAGATCACCTATAAATAGCAGTGGCATTAAAAAGCAATTAGAGATACATGCCTTTTTAATGTGCCTATTGTAACCCACCCTGGCAAATCAGAGAGATAATATTTAATGAGACAGACACAGAAGAAACTCTCCTGATTTACTGTTAACATCCACATGAAGCAGTGCTAGCAAGGGGTTGCTGAGGCAATTCCAGACTGAAATAAGAAAGAAGAAAAAGAAAAAAACCCATAATGAGAAGCATCTGACATAAATATTAGGAAATGGATCTATATTTTATAAAGGCCATTTTATCCAAGACAGTTTAGGTTTCCTCCCACTCAGGGAATGGATTCACAGTGAATAAACCCTTGACTCATGAGGGTATTTCACACGCAGATTTGGATTTTATGTAAATTATTTAAGTATGTTTTAGGAAGTTTGGGCAGTGATGTAGAAATGTTCCCCTGCCTGCGCACATCACTCAAAGAAATAACACTCATCACCAAGGAATTCAGCAGGGTGGAAGCTCTGCCAACAGGCTCGAGCCGAGACTGCAGCATGGAAAAGTTGAAGCTGTGGGATCCTACCCCTGAAATTTGTCTGCTGCTGCTGACAGGAGGGGAAGGCAGAGCCCTGGCCCAGGCTGGGCCCAGAGCAGCACATGCAAGCTGCAGAAACACAAACCCACACAACCTGCAGAAACAGGGGGGTGCCTGTCGCCCCGACTTTTTAAGATTTTCTAAGTTTTCTGATGTTAACATTCCAGTAGCAAACTTTCTCACACACTTTCTGTAAATAACTCATTGTTTTGCATTACTTTATGGAGGAGGAGAAATTTGATGGACTGTTGGTCTGTCCAGTGTCATTGGAGAGGTGGCACTGTCACCCTCCAATCCACTGTCACTCAGAAAACTACAAAGGTTGGAGTCAGAAAATAAACTTCCCTTTTTTCTTCACCTTGAGAACAGTGGTGTGTGTTTGTGTTGTTTTGTGTCCTATAGTGACAGGTGCCAGCACAGCCAAGAGGAAAACTCGGCAAATCTCAAAATAAAGGTTAATTACACCACAGGGTCAGGCTTTCTGGCTTTATCTCCTGGTCATTACCAAACCTCTCAGATCATCTTTCTCTCATTTGAGGTACACTCAGGCCAGGATATGTTCATCCAGGTTTTGGTGTTGGAAGGATCAGGTGAGGTGAGATTGCTTTTAACAACAGTGAGCCAGAGACACAAAAGCCCTGCAGGAAATCCATCCAAAAGAGTTCTCCAAAAGAAAACTTTGAGACACCACAAAAGAATCACAGAATGGTTTGGGTTGGAAAGGACCTTAAAACTCATCCAATGTCACCCCTGCCATGGCAGGGACACCTCCCACTGTCCCAGGCTGCTCCCAATCAGCCCCAATGTCCAACCTGGCCTTGGAACTTCCAGGGATCCAGGGGCAGCCACAGCTGCTCTGGAAATTCCATCCCAGCCCCTCTCCAGCCTCACAGGGAACAAATTCCCTCCCAATATCTCATCTAAATATTTTCTTTTTTGTTTTAAAACCATTTCTCCTTGTCTTAGGCTTGAGGCAATCAACATGTAATTATCCAGTGCATGGCAAACACAAAAAAAATTACCTTTGCTTCCTTGCACACTGCTGAATTTTCACTCTATAAATGTCCAAAAAGAGACGTAAAACATATCACACCTAAAATAAAGGATGGTTTTTCACTCCAGCCAGGTCAATAGTCCCAGGGAAACGAGACTGTTTTATTTGGTGAGAGATGTTCCCCTACAATGTTCCATGGTAGAGAAGCAGGAGATTTTATCAGGTTTGATCAGAGCTGTGCTGGTGGCTCAGGCAGGGGCAGGAGGATTTCTACCCCTCCTGTGTCTGCCTGGTCCACAAAGGTTGCAGAGGAAGCACAAGAGAAGGGAGGTGCCAGGTTGTCAGGGAGATCTCAATAACATTGAACCAAAACCTTCCAGCAGGTGAGGGGGCAGATGATACAATCAGAGCCACCAACAAAATAGCAGGGAATGCAACAATTTGGGAAATGTGTAATAGGATCCTGAGCTGTTCCCCTCCAGCCTTTTGGTTTTAATTAGATCCTTGTCCAAAATAATGGAAAGGGGTTTGATTGATTTTTTTTTATTGTCTGGTGCTTGGTTTTTTTTTTTTTTTTTTTTTGGTTTTGGGTTTTTGTTTTAACTGATGGCTGATGTGCGGATTGCAGAAAATGAGCTGCTCTGAGCTTAGACACTGATATCATGGTGCAATCGACCCAGTCCAGCCACTCCCCTTTCCCCCTCAGTTCTGCCAATTCCCTGTTCTGTTATGAGGCTGAGCAGGAAGGAGATGCTGCAGAAATTCCCAATATTCCCTCGTTAGGAGGAGGCAGAGCAGGGCTGAGGTGCTGGAATGGGCAGAGCACAGAGAGGTGCAGTAAAACCGCCTGACACCTCCTGCATGCAAACTCACCCAGCCCAGGGATGGCAGCCCAGCAGCTAAACAATAAAAGGCACAACAGGAAAACAGAAATAAGGGAAATCAAAGCAAAAAGCACCAGAGAAATAGGTAGGTTTGTTTTTGTTTTGGTTTTTTTGTTAATATTTGTAGGTATTCTCCAGGTGTCAGCAATGCTTTGGAGCAACCTTCCACTGCTTTGAGTGCTTTGAATACTAAGAAAAAATTAACTCTATCCCAGCCAAAACCTGGACAATGCTTTTCTCCAACTCCTGACCAGTTTTTATGGGATGTTGCTCTTTCCTTAACAAACCCTTATTCATTGGACTCACATTTTGAGCTGCAAGCAGGGCTTTCATTTTAGCAATAAACCACACGTCCCCTGCCATGGCTTTTTGGGAAGGCAGAGGCTTTTATGATAATCTTTGGCACAGCCTTGGTATTAAATTAATGAAATATCTCCTGATTCTGTCCTGTGCTTGGTCCTGGATTTCCCTGGGTGTGCTCCAGTTTGTCACACTCCAGACAGGATGAATATTCCAGCTGCCCTTTGGGAAGTGCAATGTTATGCAATTTCCACGACCTCCTGAGACACGTTCTCTCTATCATAACACACCAAAAGAGAAGAGCTTTGCCCTGCAGCTCAAAATACTGTTTTTATCCACCATCAAGAGCTATGGGGAGATTTTCCTTGGATTATGATCATCAGTGCAGCTGTTAATTTCTTTACCTTGATCTGATAAAAACTTTAGTCTTTAGGAGTTCAACTGATGAAGGCCCATATTTGGTTTCATGGGCATATTTTGAACACAATTAGATAATGCACAGGAAGAAATATTTCATAAATATTAGGGTAGATCAGCAGAACCTCATCATTTCCTACTGAGCTATGGTGATTCATATCAGCTGAAAGAGATACAACAATAAAAAACAGAATGCAAAAGGGACTCTGAATTAACAGCAGGCAGCAACCAAATGAAGCTGAGTTTTAAACTCCGTGCAAGACAGTAATTGTAGCTGTTGAGGGAAGAAAGAAAAACCATCACAGCACTGGAATTGCAGAAATCTCCTCTGCTAAGAGGAAATATTTCTTGGCCATTCTGATGGATGAGAGGCTCAAAGTACAGTGTCACTGAAACAGGAGAGTGGCTGCAGCTCCAGAGCCCCAGATCTGCCAAGACACAGAGAGCTCTGCCAAAAAGGCATTTTAGACTTCAGCGAGACCCGAGCAGAGGCTCCTTGGCTTGTCTCAGCTTCCTGATGGTTAGAAGTTGGAACGGTGGCAGAACCTCAGCAAAAACACCTGGAAAGGCTGGGTGGGAGGAAAACAGCCAGGAGTGTGTCTGGAGAGGGGAGGGCACAGGGACACAGCTCTCAGTGAGACTGCCCTCATTGAAAACTTGCTGAAATCTAGAGTTTGAAAGATGTTAAAAGTTTCTACAACACGGGCTTGTCACTCTACATCTCAACAAACAGAAGGAACATTCCCCAAATTCCCTCTGCATCTCACTGTGTTGATACATCTTCCCAGTTTTTCCCTTTGAATCAAAAAAATCTCATAACTTTTTGAGCTGCAGATGGCTCCAGTAGGGAAGGAGTGGCCAGTGAGGGTCCTGTGAGAGAATCAGCATTGCAGACATGTTTTCATTAAAATCCTTCCCTTACGACTTTTTCCTCCTGAGAAGCTGGGAGGCCTCAGGAACAAAATGTAAACATTGATTATCTGCTGCTGTGGAATGCAACAGGTGCATCTGGGATTGGTCTCATGTGGTTGTTTCTGATTAATGGCCAATCACAGTCAGCTGGCTCGGACAGAGAGTCTGGGACAGCTGCCTTTGTTATTCATTCTTTTCTATCCTCAGCTTAGCCAGCCTTCTGAGATGAAACCTTTTCTTCTATTCTTCTAGTACAGTTTTAATGTAATATATATAATAAAATAATAAATCAGCCTTCTGAAACATGGAGTCAGATCCTCATCTCTTCCCTCAACCCGAGACCCCTGTGAGCACCACCACAGATCAGCATGAAAACTCCGAGGTTTTGTTTCTCTGTTGGTATCTGAAGGATCCCCATTGCCAATTACAGGGATTTACAAATCCCTGGCTGCTGTCAGGGAGCATTACCCCCCTACAAGATCTCCAGAAACACACACCCAACGTGATATTGAAGTTTCCAGCACCGCAGCTCTGTGCAAAGCTGGGGGACAGTGATTTCGTGCTGCCAACAGCTGTCACAAGCAGTAGGGTTTCATCTTGACGCTGGCCTAACAACAATCTTTGCCTTTTCTATTTTGTGCTCCAGCACATCTTCAGCTGTCACAGCAGATCTGTCAGGCAATATTACCCTCCCAACAATATCAGCTCAAATTGCTTCCCAGAATATTCCTCTCCTGGCCTCTCAAAGGCATGAGCCTATTTTCTCGACTGCAACAGCAGAACGAATTCACTCCCCAGCAGCGTGGCTTTCCCCTAAAACACCAAGTTTGAGATGTCAAAGATTAATCCAAAAGGCAAATTCATGTAAAATTGTTAAATCACAGCACTTATGAGCTGAGCTGCAGTGGAAAAGCTGAAGGGAGAAAGCTTTTTGCTTGTGGCATCAGTGCCATGGAAATTCAAGTTCTGCAGCCCAGTCTGACCAGCTGCCCTCAGCCCTTCAGGCACCAGGGAGATGGGGAATGTGCACTGCTCTTTTTCAGCTTTGCCACTTCTTAATAATCATCTATTCCTGGGATTGCAGATGTGCAGAACGTAACAGGAATCCTCAAGGAAACAATACCTTTCCAGTGGTATAGATGTAAACATGGCTATTAAAACAAAAAGCAGCAAAGATGGGGAGAAAGGGAAAATGGCTTTCCAGGGGTTAAAAATGAAGAAAAAGCTGATCTAGTGGAAGGTGTCCCTGCCCATGACAGAGGGTTGTAAATGGATGATCTTTAAAGTCCCTTCCAACCCAAACCATTCTCTGATTCGGTGCAAGAGCTGCCACAGGTACCAAACCATCCCAGGCCAGCACTCCCTGCTGCAGCGCTCAGAGAGCTGCTCAGCCCTTTCATCCCTCTGCAAACATCTGTATTCTGAAATCCTGTCCTCTCCTGGAGACACAGCTCTCGCTGTAACAGAGCCTTGAACCTCCTGTGGGTTTATTGTAAAGTGTCAGCTGTGAGTAGCACTGAAGGAGAAAGGCTGACAAATCCCCTTTCCCACTGGATGTCTCAATGTTCCACGAGCAGGTGTGCCACAGCATGACTATTTGGATTTCCACAGAGGAATTATTCCCTCATTAGAGCGTAGGAGCTGCCTGGCGCAGCTGATTTCACACTTGGCTGCTGCAGATGATGCTACAGGTCACACAGTCATTTTCTGCCACGCAAGATAAAAACCTCTCTGCTGCAGTCAAAGCCCGAGCTGGCTCCATCAGAGTGGGTATTTCACTCAAATCATCACAGCAAATGTGGTTTATCTGCAGTAGGAGAAGAGGGGAGTGCTCCAGCAGGCAGGATTCAATCTGAGACAGAGACAGACAATACACAGGAGAGCTGAATCAGTTTGTCCAGAGGGGCACAGGCATCAGCTATCCCAACAGTGAACGGCACACAAGGAAATGAAGCCCAGTCCATTGAAATTGTAAAGAAAATTATTTTCAAGTTTTCTCTCTTCCCTCTATTTCCTGTCAATGGTTTGTGTAGGGGGGACAATTTCATTTTCCTGTTTAGCCAAACTTCTCCTCCTCTTCCTGTGATGGTGTTCACAGGGGCCTTATGTTGAGGGAAGAGAAGAGGATCTGACTCCATATTTCAGCAGGCTGATTTATTATTTTATGATATATATTACATTAAAACTATACTAAAAGAATAGGAAAAAAAAGGTTTCACCAGATAGCTAGCTAAGAATAGAATAGAATGGGATGAATAACAAAATTTGTGGCTCGGACAGAGAGCCAAGCTAGCTGGGCTGTGATTGGCCATTAATCAGAAACAAGCACATGAGACCAATCCCAGATGTACCCATTGCATTCCACAGCAGCAGATAATCAATGTTTACATTTTGTTCCTGAGGCCTCTCAGCTTCTCAGGAGGAAAAAATCTTAAGGAAAGGATTTTTATAAAAGTTGTCTGCGACATCTTCCCAATGGGCAAAGCCCACCAGGCCTGAATAGAAACTGCAGAGTCATGGCAAGGATCCAGCTGAGATTCCAGCCCTCATTTCAGTAAACCCACGTGCTTAGTTCCAGGTCTCTTCAGAAAAATCTTTAAGAACACAGCTGAAGCTTTTTAAGTGTTCTGTTATATGGTTTTTCTTTTAAAATTGTTTGGTAAAAGTAAATGTTGGGCAAACAAGTGCTTGAGGAGAGCAGCAGCTCTCAGGTGTGCAGGTCTGAACTGGGGCTTGTGCATTCTGCAAGCTCAGGTTTGCTCAGGGCACCCTCTGCCAAGGTGAATCTATATCTTGAAAGCCAAAAGGCAGCAAACAGGAAGAAAAACCAGATTTGTCCTTCACCTCCTTTGTGCACAGGAACGCTCAGAGTGTGACTCTTCACTGTGGCCCAGTTAACAAAGAAATAAATCAGCTGTAAGACACAAAAACCAACAACAGAGCATCACTGTGCCCATAAATATGCAATTTGGACTGCAGTGGCTCTGATATCCAGAAATGGAGAGGAAAATCCTGGCTTCTCTGGGCAAGAAGGCAAACCAAACACCAAGAGAACAGAGTATGGCAAGTGCCATTCTCTGCTGTCATGAAGACAGAGGACTGAGCAAAATCATTCAGCAGGTATGGGCAAGAAAAAAAGTGCTTTCATTTAAATAAAAATCATTAAAGAAAGGATCTCACAAGCAGAGCTAGCTCCTGCTTCCCTCAGGTATTCCTGGTCATCCATAACTATCAACATTTTTCTGCCTCACATCTGATTATCTCCCATATGAGTCTGGAAATGGCTACAAAAATCTTCATTAAAATAAAAGAAGGGGTAACTACAGGAAAGAGTCCCTCTGCAGCCCTCATGGTATTTACAGTTCCAATAACAGCAACTTCTGCACTCTAGGCAGAATGAAACATAATAAAATTAATTATGGAAATTTTCATATATGGAGAGAAACTGGAAGAGGCAAGGGTTATGGCTCTGGAAAATCAGAAGACTGCAGAAGCTTTAGACATAAAGCACAATTTAATCTCCTCAGTTTAGTTACAGGAATTTAAAATCTGGAGGTTGTACCAGGAAACTGGTGGGGTTTTCTACAGCTCCTCACTGGTCTGTGTCCTCCAGGCCAGCACCAGGTGCTTCCATCCCAGCAAGAGATCCCAGAAATGTTCAGGCTCTCCAGCATCCTGAGCCAAGCAGTGCAGAAGAGCAATAGAAATTGTGCTACAGTACAAGGGAGGATCATTACCCTGCAAAAGTGGTCCAAATTGTCCTCTGAGGTGTCAGTGGCTACACAATTTCCTGGGTAAAAGCATCTTTTCCATGTGGTTTCCCAAATGCTCATAGCCAGTTCAAGCCAACCATTATGACTTCAACACAGAGGATTAAGGAGTTCACCCTCTCCTGTTGTGGGTGTCTCAGGATGCTGGGCCCAGGGCAGGAGCTTGAGAAGGGCTGAGTCACTGCAGATGGATTTAACCCAGCAGCTGATGGCACACTGGGACTGCCAGGGCAAACAGGAGCAAAGGAAGGGAAAGGCAGAGAGAGCCCCAAAGGCCATTAGTGAGAGAGGGGAGGGAGTTCAGCCTGGGGCCAGGCCCTGTCAAGGGACCCATCCATGGTCTAAGAGAAAATCAGACAGAGGAGAAAGAGGCACTGCAGGCTGGCATTTATCCACAGAATTCACAGAATGACCAGCTTGGAAGAGGCCTTCAAAATCATCAAGTCAAACCCAGCCCCAACCCCTCAACTGAACCCTGGCCCCCAGTGCCACATCCAGGCTCTGTTAAACACACCCAGGGATGGGGACTGCACCACCTCCCCGGGCAGCCATTCCAGAACTTTATCACTCTATTTTCCCTGATATCCAGCCTGTATTTCCCTTGGGGCTGTGTCAGTGCTGCTGCAGACAGAGCCCAGCCCCAGCTGAGCACAGGCACCTTTCAGGAGCTGTGAGTGATGGGGGCAGCCCTGAGTCTCCTTTTCTCCAGGCTGAGCACCCCCAGCTCCCTGAAGAGCACGATGCTCACAGAGTGAAGGAGAACCAGTTCTGCTGGTTTAGGGGAAGATTGCTGAGGGAATTGAAAGGGATGTCTTTTAGCATTATTATCAGGCCCTGCTGAGTCTGAGGATCACCAGGACAGACTTAACCCTTCCAAGGATAAGTATCCAGCACCCCTGAAACATGCCCTGGAGCTTCCTTAAGGTGATGAAGAAGGGGAAAAGAAAGGTCGGCTAAAAGAGAAACATCTGAAATAATTCACAGAATTCACAGAATGACCAGGTTGGAAGAGACCTTCAAGATCATCGAGTCCAACCCAGCCCCAACCCCTCAACTCAACCCTGGCCCCCAGTGCCACATCCAGGCTCTGTTAAACACACCCAGGGATGGGGACTGCACCACCTCCCCGGGCAGCCATTCCAGAACTTTATCACTCTATTTTTCCTGATATCCAGCCTGTATTTCCCTTGGGGCTGTGTGCTCTGGCTGTGTCAGTGCTGCTGCAGACAGAGCCCAGCCCCAGCTGAGCACAGGCACCTTTCAGGAGCTGTAATACTTGAGAGCAGGCAGCAGTAAGGGAGACAAAAGAGAAAAATAAGCAGCCAGTATCCCTTGGGTTCTACTTCTAACTCTCCGATACTGAAGCAGCTTCTGGAATTCTCTCCATTGGTGCAACTCCTTGGTTTCCTCCCTGTGAAGTGCAGTGATGGTGTGACCCCAGCACTGCAGGGGAGGCACCTGGAGCTCTCCCCTGTTTGTGTCACCTGGGGCTGTGCAGCAGGACAGACACAGCTCCAGGAATTCACCAGGGGAAGTGGCCCACATCTGGTTTCATCAGGCTTCTAATGCAAGGTCTTAGAGATAAACCCAACTCTTAATTAAAACTGAAACATAATTCAGACACAACTTCCAGAGGGGGAATGTGGCTTCATCCACAGGCAAATTAGAGCTGACCACAGAAGACCCCATCATATTCTCATGGTGGAAAATTCTAGCCTGATTGCAATTAATTAGCAACATAAAATACATTACCACATCCCCAGTAGAGAGACTGCAGGACTATTACATGTTCTACCCTTAAGAGTACAGAAAGAGGACAAAACTGCATTATCAGGTGAGAGAACAGATCCAGAAGGGAGGAAATGGGACAACAAAAACTACTCCTAAACAGCAACCATAACCCATCTCAATGGATAGAATTCCAAATTATTTAAGTAATGAACTAAACCCACATTTTCTGCTGTATGTATAAAACCACACAACATTCTATTGTCAATTAATTCTAGAATTGAATCAGTGCCTCTATTTTACCTTTTCAACAAGACTCCAGTGTAATCCTGTTACACATGTAGGTTTTATCTGTAATTTATCTTGTGTTTTGCTGCCAGGTGTTCATGTTTTAGCAGTTTTAGACTATTTTCTATTGATATTCTATTGAAATAGTATTAATTACTAGTAGTATTAATTAACTAATACTAATAAAAATACTGTTAGTATTAATTAACTTTTAGAAAGTTATTTAGCCAGAAATAACAACTGAAGAACAGTGTAACACAGATGAAGAGCTGGCAGCAAATGGCCCTGGTTTGTTCTCAGCCACAACAAGAGTCCAAGCCCTCAACTAAAAAGGTCATTTTTTACATCCCCACTCTTATCCATCATATTTGTTCCATTTCATCAAAAGGCAAAGCTCAGAGTCACATGCTGAGTTATGGATAAATAGCAATTGTGACTCCTTTCAAGGGTAAAAACTATTCTAACTCAACATACTTTTAATATAATTGCAAAATCACTTATTTTTCAACAAAATAATCTGCAAACTGCTGATTTCAATACCAGTTAGCTGTCTGAAGGAGAACCTGGAGAGGAATTCAGTATTACCAGCTAAAATACATGAAAAATAGAACTCACATTTCCTCTCTTGTGCACTTCCAGTGCCCATTTAAAATCATCCCCCATTCTTCAGGAGGACGAGGCTCTCAAGGGCTCTGTGAGGAGCAGACATGAGCAGCACAAAGGAGACACAAAGCAGCCAGACCTGGATCCTGACATTATTAAGGGCTATTTTCCAGCTCTGAATTCTGCCGTGATTTTACACAAAGTGGCTTTGCCTGTCCCTGCACCTCCCAGCTCTGATCTGATGCTGGCTGCATTTCACTGAAGGGATCTCCTCAGCTGCCCATTGTGCTCTCTGCCCCCAAATTCAGCATTTTGCTGTACTCCAGCCTTTCTGGCACTCACACATTCACTTTCAGGCCTGAATGGCACCCATTTGCTTCACCTATTAGGAAAGAGAGATTTTAAAAGGGAGTAAGTGATGGGAGTTCTGTCACTGATACCCAGAGGCTCAGAGCTGGAGCAGCTGCTGGTGCAGCTGAGCTGGTAAGGCACTGCCCAGCAGCCTAAAAATTACACGGAAATCAGAATGATAATAATTATAACTGTATTTCAAATAAAAAAAAAAAATGTTAATGTGTCTAATCCAAACAGCAAGAGAAATTGAGATGGGGTTTTATTAAATTCATTATTGTTTTATATCCCAAACTTCAGTGATATAAAAATGTTTCTTGAAGCAGCATCACAAAGGCTTCCATGTGCTTTACTTTCATATCAGGGCACATTTTCTATCTCAAATCCCCCCTTTTTCCCTTTTCCCATTATCAGATGGCTGCAAAAGACACCAAAGCAAGAGTCACCCCCTTTAAGAGCTCACCCACCCCACTTTACGGAGCCATACTTGTCCAGCAGGATTCTCACTGCTCTGCCTGTAAGGAATGTCAGAACTTAACCTGGATTCAGGACAAAAACCCCTAAACTTGCATTTTAAATAGGCTGAGGCCTATAAAACAATTATAAGCCAAAGGAAGTTTTGGAACTTAATCTTTGTCAGCATTGTTGGAGGAAAATAGGTCATGCCCAGCAAACCTGATTTCATTCCTTGATATAATTACATGTTTGCTTTTATAAAGATGATTACATGGCTCAAACTGTTGTAAGGACCCAGTACTGTGCTGAGCAGAGATCCATGGGCAGGAGAGCCTAAATAAAACAGGGATTAGTGAAGCAGAAAAATGCAAAAAATGAGCATCAGCAAGGAATGCTCTGATTCAGCTCCTGGTGGGATCCCACAGGCTTTTTTTTGGCAGGTGCTGTGTTATTCTGCACTGCCACCAGCAACTTTGAAGTAAACAAATAATCTGCACCTTACTTGAACTTGGAAGGGATTTCATGGGATGAGGGAGAGAAGGACTTTGCTGTCTTAATTTAAGGCTCCTTTAAAGCACACCTACTCTTCCCACATGGACTCATTGAAATCATCATTTATTACCTTGTTTATCCTCTCATCAGCCAGGAATCAAAGTCTTAATGTGATAATATTAATAATATGCCAAGTAGGTTTTCACGGGGAGAAATATGGAAACATTTTCCATATGCTCCATTCTTCCTGTGTCTTGATTCTCCCTGGCTGACAGGGCACAGAAAAACCCCAGAAATCTGCAGGCAGTGTCTGATGCTCTTCTGGAATGGGCCCCTTGTGGATCCACCCCACAGGGATGGGGTTTGCCACGGAAAACCAACAGACGAGTGGTGGGTTTGAGTGTGGATGCAGCAAAGGAGAGACAGAGCAGCTCTGAGGGCTTTTTTGAGTTAGGAATTATTGCGGCTGTGGGATGCTCTGCCCGTTTTGCAGCAGGATTTCAGTGGTCTGGAGAACGCCAAGGTGACTGTGATGCTGCTGAACACCGGCATTTTAAAATAAAGCCTTTCACAGTGACATCTCCACTCCTGTGTCCTCCCAGCCCCTCTGGGAGCTCCACAATTCCTCTGCAGAGCACACAGAGCTCAGGAGCATTGCTGGCAATAAATCTGGTGGGTGCTCCCACTCAGAGTCCTCCTGCCTCTGTGGGTTTAATGAAATCCTGCTCAAGCACTGCTGTACATGCTGCCCGTAATTGCTACACATCCATCAGCTGATTGTGGTGCAACTTTAAAAACGCATCAGGAAAAGCTGATTTTTAAAAATACATCTGTATTTCTTTAAATTACACTGCTGTGAAAACACCATGAGTCAGCCAGTCCATGTATTAACTTCCAGCGAGGACTTTAGCTCTAAATTAATGTGAATTCTCCACAAACACCATTATTTCCTTTGCATAAGCAATTTGGGCATCGCTTTTCAAATGGACAAGTAGCAGATAATAGTGTTTAGAGTGCCTGGGAATGCAGAGTATTCCTGTGTAATGAGATATCACAGAGCAGGAGACTTGGTACCACTTGAACAAAACAGCATTTCTTTGACAGAAGGCGTTCAAGGTTAACTATGTAGAGCAGCTACAATTTATGCAAACCAAATCTCCCCTGGTTCTTTGAACTGATCACATCTATTTTCTATCTCGAGGGTAATCTAAAACATCTGATTTCCCTCTTCTCACCCTTGTGTGAAAATAGTGGTGGTGCTTCCAGAAGAAGGCCCAGGGAAGCTCTGCCACTGCTCAGTCATCATTTTCAAATTTCCTATTTTAACAATTTACTTTTCAGCTGGTTTCTGAAGTATTTTAAACCCTTGTTAAAGCCATGTTGCAAGAAAGAGCTGTCCACTGCAACATTCACCAAGGAGGAAGTTAAATGATAAAGAAAATATCTGTATGTGCAACACAAATTAAGTGAGGTGCAACCACTGCTAAACACAATCCAACTCAATATTTCTTTCTTCTTCCAACATCTTTCCTTTCTAAAAACTCCTTTTTACCACCAACCTGGACCAGAAACTCTTGTACTATTGTGAGTTTTGTCATAATTTAATGTGTCCTTTAAAGCACACCTACTCTTCCCACATGAGCTCATTGAAATCATCATTTATTACCTTGTTTATCCTCTCATCAGCCAGGAATCAAAGTCTTAATGTGATAATATTAATGCCAAGTAGGTTTTCACAGGGAGAAATATGGAAACATTTTCCATATGCTCCATTCTCCCTGTGCCTTGACTCTCCCTGGCTGACAGGGCACAGAAAAACCCCAGAAATCTGAAGGCAGTGTCTGATGCTCTTCTGGAAAATTCTCAGTGGTGAAGCAAGCAGCAAAGAACCTGAGAAATAATCTCATTTGTTTTCTGGCTACCCTAAATATGGAAGTTCAAATGTTGTAGAATTGGTAAATCAAACCAGAATCTGTTCAATACAAAATAAGTGAGGTGCAACCAGCAGCTCTTACTAAACACAATCCAATCCAAAATTTAATTTGCTTTCTTGGTGTGTTACCCTTGCTGTTCCAATATCCTTCCTTTCTAAAAAAATCCCCTTCACCACCAAGGCTTCTAGAGGTGTGTATATATAAATATAAATATCTATTTACATGATAATCCTGCTTTCAAATCACAGACAATTACCTTGGAAATGAGGAGATTTCTGTGCACATATAAGTAAAAAACTATCAAATACTAGTCAGAGGAAAATATTAAATACCAGCCAAAGGCACACTTTTTCATTGTTGGAAGATGCCACATGAAATAGGATGTCAACAAATATATTTCATTCCTTGCCATACATCAAAATGAGTAAAAGCTGTCAGTAGCTTGGCTCAATGACGTGTGAGAATGCAAAATGGGAAAAAAATGGAATTGTAGCTGCAAGTGTTTGATACAAGACCCTAAATTTAATATTGTTTCCCCTTTGCTGGCAGGGCAAACAGGAGGATGGGCAGATGCAGACTCTGTTTGCACTGGCTCTTTCAGTGAGACATTTGCCATCTGGTTTGTGGAGGTAAACTGAGTGGGGAGAAAAAGCCAAAATCTCTCTTTGAATGCTAAACGAGTTGTTTCTGTTGGAGAGAAGATATTAAACCTTAAACTGCCTGGGTAGAAGGTTCCTTCTCTCCCCTTAAACAACCATTCACTTGTTAATACGCTATTCAATTATAAGCAATGCAGAATAAATGAGGAAATCTAATGGCACTGTTACATTTATCAGCTGAAATCAGAGGCCTCATGTGCTGACAATGAATTGCATTTTTTATCTCAAGGTATGTGTGCTTACCCTGGCCAGTGCTCACTTCCAGCTCCACAAACTCTTTTTTTTTTTCACATTTCATGTATATTTATGAATAGACTATTACTGCCAAATTCCAAGCTTAGCTCTCCTTGCAGAGCTTAATACATATTCAAAAGTCACAGCTGTGACTGGGAGGAGATGAGTATTTTTGTGGAAACCGTTTCTTCCTCACATATCCAAATGTATTTCCTTAATTTATTGTCACATGCTTGTTAGGCCATGTTTTAGATTCTTTTCCTGACACGGGCTCCTGCAGAACTTGGATTGCAGTTTAGGAGGCTCCCACAACTGCAGTCCACACTGATTTAAAGAAGGATTTCCTGCAATCATAGAACACTGTGGGCAAAACACTGGCAATGGCACTTGGTGCTTGACAAGAACACTTGGAAAAATAACAAAACTCTGCAATTATATCAACATGCAGAGTGTTGATGACTCTCCCACAGTATCTGTGACAGTTATGGTTGCTCTCAGAAATTACTAATTAAGTAACTCAGTAATAAGGATAAAGGATGACAACTGAAATTGATTTAATTCAGGATAAAAATCTCTTTCTATACTACACAATGCTCTCATGCTTTAGAAATTTTGGAGAAAACCATGTTCTGGAAAAGGAAGAAAAAGGAAAATTTACTTTTTATCAGCCAGTTTTAATGGAACAAATGACTTTTACCAAAAAATGAGGGTTTTGGGTACCTGTAAATGTCTGATGATACTCACAGGTAAGTACCAAGGTCCTGCTGCCCCTGGCAATGATCTCATGTCAATGGAAGGATCTGTGAAAGCCCATGAAGGGCAGTTTTTGGAACACATAAATACCAACATTCTCTAAAAATCCAACAAAATATCTGCTTTAAAATCTTATACATCTCACTTCAGCAAAATCTAGGGTTGGATCTATAAAATAATGGACATTTTCAAAGACAGGTTTTTCCTATCACCAACAAACTCACTGAGACAAAGGTAAGGAGACTTTGGGAATGTGGTCAGTGAGGAGGGCAGGGCTCATCCATCCCTTTCCTGCCATTCCATGCCCCAAAATCCCAATTATTCCAGCTGGCTCAGATATCCTCTGAGAGAACAAGAGCTCTGCTTCTGCAGTGTTACCATTGCCATGTGTTAAACCTGGGCTGAAAACCAAAGGAGTTAAAGCTGAGAGTCCTGTGTGATTCAGGGAACAGGAATAACCAGGAGGGAGCTGGGAGAAACAGGAACAGCCTGGAACCTCCTGGGATGCCTCAGGTTTGGCTTTTCTGTGTTTCCCATTCTGTGCTACTTTAGTGTGTGGGTCTGGGCTCACATCAGGGATGCTGAGCTCTGTGCACAGAGCAGGGAGACAAAACAATTCCTGCTCCAGCTGGGCACCAAGGACAAATGATCCAAATCCCAGCCCAGGAGCACAAACCCCGTGGGCTGGAGAGAGAAAAACAAGCAGGGTGGGACTGCCTGGGCTAAAGCTGGGATGGGACAATGAACTGCAAGGGGCAAATGGAGCAGAACTGATCCCAGGGACAGAGCCCGTGCCCGGCCGTGCATTTTGGGGCCATTTTGGTTCATCTTGGGTGCAGCCCTGGCTGGGCTCTGGTGCTGCCCAAGGTGGATCCATGGAGGAGATGCTTTGGATAAATCTCTGCTTTATTCTGGAGCTCTGGTCTCTGTTCTAGGGCAGCCTTCCCAAAGCATCACAGACCAGCACTGGTCAGCACATCTAAAACTCCCATTTCCTCTCCCAGGCTGGACAACCCCAGAGAGCAGCAATTGTGAAGTTACAAGGAGATGTGCAAAGAATAAAACATCTGGCACTGAGATCCAGGCCGTTCTGGAAAACAATCTGGCTGTAATGTTTTTGCATGCTTTGCACATTTCTAATGGAATGGCACTATCTCTGCAGCATGGATTTTCCCAATATCATTTTCATCTGGAGCCTGAGCCAGAGTTTGTTAACCATCTGCATATGTGCAGTGTGGATTTTAAAAGTAATTATTTTTGTAGCAGTCCAAATTGCTGTTGCATAAAATAGCACATATTTTTCATATATAATTTTTTTTTTTCTGTGAAACTGCAGGAGGCTCCATAAGTCCTAAAACACCATTTTGCATTCAGTTTAATTTAGCTGTGCTGCAATTAGAAGTTTGGGTATGTTTGTTTTGTCTCAAAGAAATGCAAACATTTGCCTTGAAGTTTGGAGGTCCCTTGCTGGTGACAGTATTTTAAGGGAGAGGTTTTCATGGTCTGTTTTGATGTTTTTAGGGATTTATTTGGGATGATGTCTATCCTGACCAAGGCCTCCAGAGATTGAACTCACATGGAAATTATCCAGGTGGGGTTTTGCAGGAGAAGGAGCTTCAGATATGTGACTCTCTTGTCTCTACTTTTCCTACTGGATAAACACCATAGAAATTCTGATTTACAAAGAAAAAACAATGCCTACAACATGCAGTTAAGGCCAACCATGGGTTCTGCTGTTGACTTTATTGTTCTTTATAGTATTGTTTTTATTATTTGTCGTCTTTATTGTTTCCTAGGCTTATATTATGTTTTGGAGGGAGATGAGCATTCAGTCTAAAGCCTTCTGCTGTATAATTTGTGATTTAAGCAATTAGAAATACCCTTGGTTTCTGAAATATTTACAAATATAAATAAAACAACTGAGTAAAAATGACTTGGCTTCAAAGGACAAATTTCTGTAGGCAGATTCATGGAGACAATAAAAATAAAGCTGCAGTTAAACCTTCATAACAGAAACCTCTGCAGAAAACTAAGTCAAGTCTAATATGCATTTAAATTTTTCATGGATCCAAAACTGAGTAATTTCTCTTCAGGACAGAAATCAGCCCCCAAAAATCTGCTCAGCACCGCCCCAGACTGCCTGAGCTGCACCTTCCCCAGGACAAGCTAAACTGAACAGATCAGCAAGGTCAGGATGAGGCCAAACACCTCAAAACCACTGATAAAAAATGGCTGAAGGTTCCTATTTTATTTTTATTTTGTTTTATTTCAGGCAAGAGGATGGCTGGCAGTCAAATCCATGTAATAATTCCTATAAAGTTAGGAGGCTTCTGATAAGTGACTCCTGTGAAATGCTACACCTTCTTGGCCTCAGGCACACAATTTTTTTTCTGGTGGATAAATAACAATATCATCCTACTAACACGTGCAAATTCTATTCCTTCATGCACAAATTCCATAATTATTTTTTCAGGCTTTGATAAACAGCATGAATTCCATATAATGCACAGTCCTCCTCTGTAATGAATAAATTTGCCTTTTAAAGCCTGCTGCCCTAATAACTAAACAGAAAGGAAACACAAAGAGCAGAAATAGGAACTGTTTCAACAAGCTAGTTGTAAATAAAGTTAAAAAAATTTTAAAAAATAAAAGCAAAAGCCCCAAAGTGTGTTCAAAGTTTGATAATGATTTACAAACGAGACTTTTCTAAATGTAACACCTCCAGACAGCTGCAAATTTGATCTACAGCACTAACAACCACAGCAGTGATTTCTAATCAGGAATTACCAGCCCTATCATGTCTGGGACATTTTTTATTCATAGCTTTCTGATTTTCTTTCAGCATCCATTTAAACAGAGTTGCTTATTGTTTTGGATTAATCAAGAAAACTGTACTGTGGCTCAATTTAAAGCAAATACAGAAATTAATAATTTTGCTTTTGTGCTGCCATTGCAATAGAACTCCTTGTCCTTATTACAGCCAAGGAAGTTTTGGTCCAGAGACAGAAAGAAAAAAAATACTGATTTTTCCTGCTCTGCAGAAATTTTTTTGTGTTAATCTATTATTACTAATTATTACTTTGAAGCTAAAAGTCCAATAATATGGGATATATTTAAAGTAATTTTCTCCTTAGTGCTAAATAAAGTAAACCAGAGAATCCTAAAGAGCTTTCAGTCGATATCTCCAAGTTTACTCCTTTATCATATAAAGGAATAAACTTGGAGATATGGACTGAAAGCTCTTTAGGATTCTTGGTTGATTCTCTCCTGTTAAAAAGGAGACCAATTATGACTGCAAAGAGAACTGACATACTTTGAAAGCCAAATGATTTAATTCTTTATGAAGTTATGAATTCTATTAACCCCACCATGGAAAACACCCAGGGAACACGAGGTGGTTTTGTGAACTTGCACCCTCCTCTTCCATGATAATCATTGCAAACCAACAAATTCTTCTACTTTGCAAACCAACTCATTTCCTTCAAAACTCCATGAGGGTATGGAAAAAAAATGTGCAAACTGAAAATATCACTCAGAAAGCTGATGTAGTACAGTGATCTGACCAAAAATCCTTATTTTATCAAACTATCTCTTTTTTTTTGTGCAAAGTATAACTTGCTCACGTCTGTGTAAGCTGAGGTCTCTTTGTACTTTTCCCCTTCAGGAAAAGAAATGGAGAAAAAAGCCAGGAAATGAGAGTTTAAAAGCTGGTGATTCCCACCTGGCAGCTGCTTTGAGCGCTGCTCCAAAGGGCTGCCACGCCAGAGCAAGGCGGTGTCACTTCTAATAGCATTTCATTAAATCAGCCTCTAATTCAATTACAGCTGCTCTCCATATGAGCAGGCCGCTGGAGAGGAAGGATTTCCCTCTTCCCTCGCTTCAGGCACACCCCGTGTGCCACAGGGCTCCTCAGCAGGGCCAGGAGAACTCCTGCTCATCAGCCCTGATCCTCTGCCCACAGCACCCACGGCAGCACAACACAGCCCCTCACAGACGCTGCTCTCCCTCGGCTTTGGGGGCCTCATTCTCCTCTCCTGGTTTCCTCTTGGATTTGGGATCACAGAATCATTGGAGTGATCTCCAAGATCATCAAGGATCTGTGATCAATCCTCACCAATCTCCACTGAGTGCCACCTCCAGCCCTTCCTTGGACATGTCCAGGGATGGGGATCCCAAACCCTCCTGGGCACCCTTCCAATATCAAATCACCCTTTCCATGGGGAAATTCCTGCTGGTGTCCAAGCTGACCCTGCCTGCTCAGGGATTTCTCTCTGTCTCTCTCTGCTCAGGGGATTTCTCCCTCTCTCTCTGCATACACTTCATTGTCCCCAAGAAAAGGAGGGCAGGGGAGCCTCGCATCAATCTCACACCTCAAACAATAAAAGAGAGTTTGGCTCTGACCTGTCAGGGGTTTTATCCTCTCCATGCAGAAGAACCAGGCTCAGTTTTCAATCATGACATTTTTACAGAAATACACTTCTTTTGACCTTAGGATTGCCCACATTTTGGGGATGCCCTTAGGGCACACCAGAGCAGGAAAACTAAACCAAGATACAATTAGAGAATAGAAACATAGAATTGTGTGGGTTGAAAGGGACCTTTAAATGTCATACAATGGCAGGGACACCTTCCACCACCCCTGTCCAGCCTGGCCATGGGCATTTCCAAATTCTGTTTCCTCTCTCACAACTTTTCCCTCCAGGACCAGCCCTTGGAGTGATTCCAGCTCAGTGAGGGGCAGGATGCTGAGCATCCTCGTGTAGCTGCATTTCTCTTCACAGAGAAAAGCAAGGCAAGAATATTTCTGAGATTCACATTCTCTGAACCTCAGAACAAAAACCTCAAATCTTATCTCATTTACTACTCCTCTATTATTCACAAGTAAAATACGTTGTAAGAAATTATTTACCTAAAAAAATTAGTAATTAAATTATAACATAAATATTTCAATTCACTAACCAATGAAATCCCTATATATCTCAAAACTATCAAGTAACGATCACAATATTCTGAACAATTAAGTAAAGCTGATTACTTATTCAATTTAAATATACAAATTCAATTTAAATATAATGTAATATAGTATAATATAATAAAGTAATTAATTAGCCTTCTGATACCAATGGAGTCCTCCTCATCATTTCTCCCTTTGAATCCCATACCCTCATTCCAGCCCCTGCCCCAAACCAGTGGCTTTCCTTCTGGAAGCCAGTTGCAAAATCAAGGTTTTGTGCACCACAAAGCTCCTTGTTCCTGCAGGACTACCCATCAAAGAGCAAGAAATTATTACAACTGGCAGCTCCTTACAGATGTGGAGACTGCATTCTTTTCTGGAGTGTTTTAGTCTACAAGCCAAAAACAATTCTGGGAATGTCCAGGGGTAGGGAGATTACAGCAAATCAGGAGCAAATTAAGCAGGCAGGCATCTGCTGAAGGGAAAGTGGGGAGAGTGGAATGTAGATATTTTCATTTATGCCGGATTAAGTTCATTTTTTGATGAATTCCTATTAACTTTCCGAGCATCCCCGTGTGCAGGAGTCCCCCGGGAGCCTGCAGGAATGTCACTGCTGCTGCTGCTGTAGCAGCTCCTGTCACTGGAGGGCACAATGCTGCTGCTGTAGCAGCCTCGCACAGCCTCAGCTCAGCAATTTTTGGATAGATAACGTTTTTTTCCTTTGGAAAAAAAAAAAATTGATCCCCTCAAATTATCTGAATGCTGAGATCTTCCTTTTGTAGATCTCTGGCTGCTAAATTGTGCAAGGAATAAAGAAGGAAAATCCCCTGAAATAACGAGTTGAAAAAAGCCCAGAGTTTTTATTTCCTGCACGGTGCTCCAGACAGTGTAACTATTCATTAACTTTAAAGCACACAGTTTAAAATCCTGTTTTTCTTTTGGTCTCGGCTTTACATCCTGCAGTTCCTCTAGCCCCAAACCAAATCCCTGGCTCTGATCCTGCCGTTAATATGAGGAAAATCAGGCTTCCATCCATTTAGGCTGTTATGCTTATTCAGCATTTCCCTGAGGAAAAACCTGACCCAGGTAAAGCTCCTTCTCATGGGAATGCCTTAAACCCAAGGGAAATCC
Source organism: Zonotrichia leucophrys gambelii (assembly GCF_028769735.1). Lineage (NCBI taxonomy): Eukaryota > Metazoa > Chordata > Aves > Passeriformes > Passerellidae > Zonotrichia > Zonotrichia leucophrys. The sequence goes on along the minus strand of NC_088176.1, from coordinate 2,793,138 downwards.
TTTTCCTTTGTGTCTGGGCTCCTCTGGCAGAGCTCTCTGGGCTCTTGAGAGTCCAGATGGTGTGAGACACTGGACTATGGAGCAAATCACCAAAGAATTAAAAGGAAAAAAAAATCCTAAATGTTAAAAGCTCACAGGATAGAAATAATAAAGCAGTGAAATCCCTGACAGTACCTGTCTCATGCAACCCCTGTGTTGCATACTGGGGTAATTCAGCCCTCCACAAGATGGGGGAGACCTGAAGGAGGAGACCACAAAGGCAAATGCACAAAGAGATTCTTCCAGAAAGAGCTTTCTGTGTGGTTTCTCCTTCCTGCCACAGCCTGTGAGATGCAGATCTGAGCCACCCAGGGCCAGGAAATACGTTTCACAATGCTCATGGTCTCCTCAGTGCTTTTGAAATCCTATTGTGACCCATGCCTTGGAACAGTTGGACACAACTACTGGAGAAGCTTTTTGGAAAGCAATTTCATTAGCACACAATATTGGCCTGCCTCTGCCTGCAAAGTCAATGGTAAGGCTCACAGTGATTTTAATGAGAGAAGAAGTAGGTCAGTACTGGAAAATCTCATGCACAGCCTTTATATTCTGTCACTGATTCCTTGTGATCCCCAGAGAAAGAGGAATAATTCTGAATCTCCACGAGCAAAGCAGAGAAGTTTTGCTGCCCAGGCTGGGGTTTTGCTCCCTCTGTAGAAAAGCCCTTTACAGCATAAATCTCAGCTGTGACACTTGCTAATGTATGGCAAACACTTTGTTGTTGTCCCAGTGTTTCAGACCAACTCACTGAAACCCGTTTCCTTTACAAAAAACCAAACCCAAAAGAGCCCAGTGCTGACATAGTTTGGATTAAGATATCCCAGTCACTGTGACAAGTCACACACACATGTAAGTGCTGCTGGAGGACACACAAGTGTCAAGAATTCCCTGTCTGTCCCTAAAATGATCAACCCTTAATTCCCAGCCCAAATCAGGGGGGACACAGCCTGTCCTGCCCAGACTCAGAGGTTTCTCAGCTCCATTTACAGATGGAGTTTGTTTTTGCCCAGAAAGTGTGCCTGGATCCCACACCCCTCCCAGCCCAGCCCCTGAGGCTCCATTTATTCATCTCCCATCAAGGGATTCACAGCTGATGATCCAGGCTGGCTGTTCCCCTGCTGGATTTCCTTCCAAGCCTTTTCCTATGCCTGGGAGCCCAGCAGTGTCACCCAAACAAACTCAAACACTGCAACCCAAAATGGCAAATCTAAACTGGAGAAAGAACTGGTAAATATCACCTGGAGAAAGAACTGGTAGATATAAATCTAAACTGGGGAAAAGCAGGTAAGTGTAACCTGGAGAAAGAACTGGTAAATCTAAACTGGAGAAAGAACTGGTAAATCTAAACTGGAAAAAGCAGGTAAATGTAACCTGGAGAAAGAAATGGTAAATCTAAACTGGAGAAAGAACTGGTAAATCTAAACTGGAGGAAGAACTGGTAAATCTAAACTGGAAAAAGAACGGGTAAATATAAACTGGGGAAAAGCAGTTAAATATAAACTGGGGAAAGAACTGGTAAATGTAACCTGGAGAAAGAACTGGTAGATATAAATCTAAACTGGGGAAAAGCAGGTAAATATAACCTGGAGAAAGAAATGGTAAATCTAAACTGGAGAAAGAACTGGTAAATCTAAACTGGAGAAAGAACTGGTAAATCTAAACTGGAAAAAGAACGGGTAAATATAAACTGGGGAAAAGCAGGTAAATGCAACCTGAAGAAAGAATTGGTAAATCTAAACTGGAGAAAGAACAGGGAGATATAAACTGGGGAAAGGAACAGGTAAATATAAATTGGGGAAAGAACTGGTAAATATAAACTGGAGGACAGAGCAGGTAAATATGAAGTGGGGAAAGAATTGGTAAATAGAAACTGGAAAAAGAACTGGGAGATAGAAATTGAGGACAGAGCGGGGAGATACAAACTGGGGAAAAGCAGGTAGATAAAAATGGAGGAAAGAACTGGTAAATATAAACTGGAGGAAGAACTGGTAAAGATAAACTGGGGAAAGAAACAGATAAATATAAATTGGGGAAAGAACTGGGAGGTAGAAACTGGGGAAAGAGCTGGGAGATATAGACTGAAGGAAAAGCAGGTAAATATAAACTGGGGGAAGAACTGGTAAATATAAACTGGGAGAAAAGCAAGTAAATATAAACTGGAGGAATAGCAGGTAAATACAAACTGGGGAAAGAAACAAGGAAATATAAAATGGAGGAAAAGGAGGTAAGTATGAACTGGAGAAAGAAACAGGTAAATATAAAATGGAGGAAAAGCAGGTAAATATAAACTGGAGAAAGAGCAGGTAAATAGAAACTGGACAAAAAGCAGATGAATATAAACTGGAGAAAGAGCAGGTAAATATAAACTGGAGAGAGAAACAGGTAGCTATAAACTGGAGAAAAAGCAGGTAAATATAAACTGGAGAGAGAATCAGGTAGATATAAACTGGAAAGAGAACAAGTAGATAAAAACTGCACGTCTGTCCTTCAAGGTCACATAATTCCCTTCCAGAACTGCATTTCCAAAGCATCAGCTTCCCAACAGTGAGGAATAGCACAACAGAACATGTGAAATTGGATAAACATGGCTAATCCCAAGGGAATCATAATTGTGACAGTGAAAGATGATGGTTTACTAGGTCAAATACTTTCTTCAAAGAAACATGCTTGAAAATTATATTGAAAGCTTGACTTGGACAGATTGCAGGGACCTGATCCAACACTATGGTCAAAGATATTTTTTCCCTGAAGAAATCAGTCACTGCACTACACAGGGCTTGCATGGACACAAAAATAAATTAATGTTTATTCTGTTTTATCTTCCTGTGTTGATATCATTAACTAAACCATAGTGGAATGTCAATCAGGTGTACGTGTTTGCTCGTAATACATGAGGTTTTAAAAGATAATCTGAAAAATTAAGCTCAAGCCAAGTTAAAACCCCAAAATATTAATATTGATAGTATTTTTAAAGCACCATCTATAGATTATTTGCACCTGAGAAAGGAATATTTTCTATCCAGCAGGCAAGACACTTAATAAAAATGGACTGTAACTTTGTTTTAATGGAGCTTTATCTTTTTATGCTCAGAGATCATTTAAATAGGTCACAAAAGCTCACCCAGTACTCTAAGTCCCTGATCTTTGTATTTCCATCCTCAAATGACCTAATTATGGTGTTGCTTGATAAAATTCCCTGACATTAATAGTTTGCAAAGGAGTAGGAGGAATCACCTGGTAGTAAATGTTCACTCCTCTGTGATTCTGAGGCTATGCAATTCCCAAACCTCATAATAATCCCAAAACATTCAGAATACAAGCCTGGAAGGGGCACAGAACTCTGCTGGGCCACAGGAGGACAAGCAGGAGAGATAAAGGAGCTGCCACTGTCCCAGAACCCTCCATCAGCAGCTGCTCTCACAGCTGGGAACAGCTGGATGGCCAAATCCTCTGGAGATATCTGTACTCACTCACCCACCTCTGTTTTACAGAGGAAATCCTCTGCTTCTATCAGGATAAACAGGTATTTTGTAAATAAACAAAAAGGATTTTACTGAAGCAACATTTCTACACATGAGCAACCTGGCCCCTTGGCAGAGGGGTGGGATGAGATGAGCTTCAAGGTCTCCTCTAACTCAAACCATTCCGTGATCCCATGACCATATAGATAAAATATTAATCATAAATTTAAGCACCAGATAAATTCCAGTTGGATATCATTATCCACAGCCATCCAGATGTTCTGGAAATGATTCATTAGAGATACATTCTGTAACTATAGAGATAAGCAGTGAAACTGGAGGTCTGGAACACATTTTGCTGACCAGGTCAGGATGTAAAATCTTCAGATATGACCAGGTCAGTGGCCACAGACACTTGGGGAAGATAATCTGATATCCTGGCAAGCTGATGCAAACATTAAAACACAGAAGAAGTAAGAGGAGGGAATTTACTTTTTTAAAAAATGGTGCTGGCAGCTGCATGATGTCAGCTGTATTTGTGATAATAAAGCACTTTCTGGTGAGCACAATCCCCCACAATTTGTAGCAATTAATCCAAACCCCAAGCTAAGTCAGTATTGGTAGCCAAGGGTGATAACATGAGCATATTTCTCCAGCAGAACATCATCCATCCCTATTTTTCTGGCCTACAACATCCCTGCTCACATTCTTCCCTGGCATCTGAATTTGTATCTGACCTACATCCCACTCCACCCTCAGAGCACAAGAGCTTCTCTGGACACCATAAAACATCAGGGTTTGGCCACACTGAGCTTTCACGTTGGATAAAGGAGCTTTTTAATTGCCTGCACTGAATTCTCACCTCCAAAGTGCCCTTTTGGAGAAAATATTTAAAGATATCCAGCAGCAAAGTGTGTGAAAAGAGGGTTCTACCCTTCCCTGGGCCTGCTAAAATCCTGCTGAACCACTCATTACTGGAGACTCCTCAGGGCAAAAAAAAAAAAACTTCCTTGTAAAAGATAAAGAAAACCGAAATTTCATATTAATATCAACAGACTTTGATCTAGCAATATATCTACAAAATGTTATTCCAGTATCACCCTCTAAATCTCTGTCTCCAAAATGATGTGGATTGTCAGAACTTCATACATAAATTTATAAGGGACCATCTTTAATTTCATGCAAATGACAGTCCTAAATGGCCCTAGTAAAATCCTCATTGTCTTCTGCTCTCATAAATTTCAAACTTCTTTCAGTTTATCATGAACTCAGGAGATGAATCACATTCCAACTGTGCTCATCACACCCTGCAGTGGCCTTGGCCTTGCACCACATTCCTGTGCTGAAATATGAAGTTCCAACCAAAAGAAAAGTTGATATTCAGCAAAAGTTTTAGTTATGAAAATAAAATTCTCTATAGAGTTGGGAAATTAAATGGTTCAGCTTGGTCTAAATGGATTTCTTATTTGTGTGCTTGGGTACATGGGTTAGTGGTGGCCTTAATGGTTGGACTTGATGATCTTGGAGGACTTTCCAGCCTTAATAATTCCATACTCAGATCAAAGTTATGATTATTTTGGAGTACCATACCCTGCACTTTGAATAATTGTTAGCTTGAGGGTTTTGTCCAGAAATCCCATTTTTGTTATGCCAGTCTCTACAATCCTTCACCAAAAAAAATTACAATGTTTTCCTGCAAAGTATTTTCTCAGAAGAAAAAAATAAAATATTCCAGTGCCTTTATCCAGAAATGTCTCTGTCTACAGAACAGAAGAGCAAGAAACCAAAGGATTCCCCAGCTCCACTCCTGCCATCCTACAGATTTTCTGACCATGTAGAGATAATAAATGTGGCTGAGTGGATCCTGTGGTGTGGACTCACTGGAACCCAAACATGGCCATAATTTGGAAGATTCCTAACGAACTTCTGAGCCTTAATGAGTCCATTTCCATGCCATTTATCTCTCGGGATTAAAAATGGACCTTTCATGTCCAAGGACATGGTTTTGGGTATTGCAATGCGCCCAGAGCTGTGACCTGCTGTAAGAGCTGGCTCACAGTGATAAAAAGCTCAACCCAATTAGCACTTGGTTCATTTACTACATTTAGGGGAAGCAATTCTCCATCTCAGCCTCCTGCAGAGCTTTGGTGGCTTTAGGGACATGAATCACACCTGGCAAGGTTCTCACAGCTCACTCTACATCATTGCAGAAATCCTGCTGAGGACTTTCAGGGCTGGGAGGGTCAGAAATGGAGGTGCTGCTGCTGCTCAAGGCACTCAGCTGATTCACAAACCCCACAGCCTCAAACCTTTCCATAAAAACATCCCAGAGGTGCCCTGGGAAGTCACCAGTATGGAATTGGGAGCTGGAATTGCTGCATGGATGGCTCACACATGAACACAAGCACTGGATTCCCCAAGGCCATGACAGTCAGAGGTGCACAATAAAATGGAGGGGATGCACAATAAAATACTGTGTAAAACACAGCCCAGAAGCTCTGACTGTGCCCAAAAATAAATTATTTATTTTCAAGAGGAGGCAGCAAACCAGTGGCAGAAATGGACAGGGCAGGGACACCTCATGGAAACAGAACAAAACCAAACCAGACCAAAGTCACCACTGAGACCATGAAAAGGCCAAACAAACCATGACTAAGGAACCACAGGAAATGACCACAAGGGTGGACACGCTCCTCTTTCCCATTTATCCACAGGCAGATTAAAAAATGAGACATTTCTTAACCACTGCTCAATGACTTTATCTGTGCTAAGGATGTTGTGGTCCTTCTGCATTAGGATTGCACTGCTCAAAATATACTTGTGAGTGCAAATCTAAGATTCAGTCTTTAAAGTCATTCTTTTAGGTTGATGACAGTTGTATCACATGAAGTCTCTGTGTCCTAGCAACAACATAACTCTTGCTAAACTCAGGCAATTGGAAAATCAGTCAAATTCAGACACAATTAAGATTAAATGTCATAACTGGCAATGTATGAAAAATACCAGGCCTTCCCAATTGAACTTTTTTTTTTATTCTCCTCTCCATATCTTTCGCAATGATTCATGCAATGACATGAGTAATACATGGAAATATATGAGAATTGACTTTCACTAAAATATCTGAATATAGAACATTTGTTCTTCTCCAAGCATGCCTGTGTGCAGTTCCCATTCCCCTCTGAACCAAACACACACAGCTGATAAAAAGCACAAAGGTATCCAAGCTCCAAAGTGAGCTAATTTTAAACTTAAATCACATCCTACACCTCTTTCTAAGACTCACATTTCCTGTTTTTCCCTGACCAAATTTCAACCCAGCACCATTGGCCAGTCTTTGTCCACTTGCCACTGAAAGAGGGTAGATTTTAATTAGAGATGAGCAATAAACTCCTCCCTGTGAGGGTGGGCAGGCCCTGGCACAGGTTGCCCAGAGCAGCTGTGGCCGCCCCTGGATCCTGGGAAATGTCTTTCCCTTCAGGGAATTCTGTCAGGAATGAAGCACTCCAGTGGCTTTGTTTAATTCTCTTTCATGCTGTATTTTCCAGTAGTTTTCCCTTTACCACAAACTTTGAAAGCAAAGGATCTCTCCTGTGATCGGTTTGGCCTCTCCCATTTCTACATGTTGTCTTCCTCCCTGCTTACTCTTCTTCCAAAACAACTTTTTATTTAGAGAACAGAAAAAACTGACATGGAGAAGCCACAGGAATTGCTCCTCACTGACATTAACACAACTTTGCAAATTAAGATGACCTTAAATGAGGAACGTATTCCCATGGCCCAACCCATGCCTCCTGTACCATTTTTAGTCAGGAATGATCATATCATATCAGTTTCCTGACTTCATTTCCTGAAGGGAAAGACAGCTTCCCAACCTCCTCTTCCAATCCCAGCTGGGCACTCAACCTCATAGCAGGTGTGCAGCTGCCAGGGTTAAAGGAATGCTGCTTTAGCCCTATCAATCCCTAACGTTCATCTTCTGCTCAGACTGAGATATTATCTTTATTTTTCCTTATCTCTGCATTCCAATAATCCCTCCCTGATAAATTCTGATCTCAGAATCCCTCCAGGAGTGAAAACCAAGTAGGTTTCAGCATCCAGCTGGGTGCATAAGTGATCTCCTGACTTCCAGGGCTCACCACAATCACTCTGCTCTCATTTGCAGCAAGCCCTGTGCAACCCCGCTGGCCAAGGCAGGTTTTCCATAGATGATTTCCATGTGTGTGGGTCTTATGTCAGCATCTTGTCTCTGCCATCACATCCAGGTGTCCCTTGGACACCTCTCTGGGCAGCCCCTTCCAATGTCAAGCCACCCTTTCAGGATTAAATTCCTCCTGATGTCCACCCTGAGGCTGCCCTGGCCTAGCCTGAGGCCTTTTCCTCTCATCCTGTCCCTGCTCCCTGGGAGCAGAGCCCGACCACACCACGCCACCACCTCTAATTAAGAGGATTCTGCAGAAACCAACAAAAGAGGAATTTTTTTCCTTTCCAGTTGTCTTAACAATAGTTCAGAATAAACATAGGAAGGCCTAGAAAATTCACCTCAGCTCGTATGCAAATTCCAGCACTGGAAAAAGCCCTGGAGATGTGGTTTGCAGACACTACATGATCTTCCATGCTCCCTCTGCTCTTGGATAAATTTTCACCCTGCTTGAACTGTGTAAAAAATATGCATAAAGAAGCAAAGGGGAACACTGGAGATGAGAAAAGCAGCCATGCTATGATTAAATATGAATGGTAATGCCAGAGCTTTGATGGAAGGAAAGCAGAAAAACCACTGCAATTAAGACCAGAACACCAGACAAGGCATCCTCCTCTGCAGATTTCTGATATTGTGAGCAGAGTTTCCAAGGAGAAAGCTAATATCACTGTAATCCTTGCTTTTCCCAGTAAAATATATATGTTTTTTTCAGAACAGGATTCACTTCTGAAGCTGTACCAACAAGTAAATTATTCATAAGAGAAGAGATAAAAGACAACATTTCAGAGAGTAAAAAATTTAGACTCCCCCATCTCTGGCAGTGTGATCATACTTGTACTAACTGGGCAGACTGGGAATCAAAATGAAGCTCAATTAAGTGGTACAAACTATGCATATAAAATACATCAAGATGATAAAACGACAGCTCTCCTGTACCTGTGCCTCATCTTTCATGTTGAACCAGTTCAAAGAGAACTAAGCAAAGATGCCATTAATCAGTGCTCTAACGTTGTGCTACTTATCAATATGTGAGTGCAACACCTCAATAAAACAGGATGCTTAAAGGGCTGCTAAATGTATCAATATTCAATTACACAATGTTAATAAAGCCATTAAAAGAGAATTAACAAGGGTTTACTCAGGAAGTGTCTCTGCCTGACATTAGGTGGCTCTTTAAACATTTTCTAAAGAAATACAGTAAAAAGCTATTAAAATATTTATGCACTGCTTGCATTAGTTCTGTTAACTGGCACAGCAGCAATCATATCAGCAGTTTTAAATGCACCACGATTATCCACTAGTTATGAGAGAGAAATAAATTCCCAGTCTGAGAATTTTAATGCTTTTCATTATAAAGAAAAGATCTCCAAATCCTTCATTAAAGCTCAGAGTCTCACTAAAACTGGATGCTTCCAACTCTCTGTTGAGGAACCAATATGAGTTATGCACCAAATCCTCTGAATAACAGGGAGAGATAATAATTGCACCTTCTTTTTCTTCCATGTTGGTGCCAGCCCAGTGGCCCAGGGGCAGCATCAGAGAGCCCCAAGGTGTTGGGGGCCAGCACTGCAGCAAATATCTATTTTTTTTTATAAGTAATGAATTAATAATTCATTAGGAGTGTGCTGCAGCAGGAGATTGCCACCAAGGCTCCTGCCTGCCCAGGTAGTCCGGAGGAAAAGTTGGGTTTTTGCCCCAAATCTTTGAGCTCAGGCCTCCAAGGCAAAGGCCTCCTGGAGATGTCTGAAAGGAAAGGCAGATTATTTCACTCCAAGAGATTGTGCTGCTGCAGCACTTCTGGGCTCGTGGCTCCTCCTCGACTCCCCAGTAACAAAAAGCCTCCCAGGACTTGTTAAATTAGCCAACGTAATGAAGTCCAATTCTGTGTTATTTGCACAGGGACTGGAAAAGATTTCGTGTTTCCATGTACATAAACAAAACCTGGCTCAGCACACCAGGGAATTAAGAGGTTTATAAAATATAAAAGACATTCACATTAATCTGTTAAACAATTCATTCTCTACCCTGCCTTTTCCTACTAAGTGAATTCATTACTTATAAAAAAATATATATATATTTGCTGCTGGCTCTTTTTTGCTGCTGGTGACTCAGTGCTGGCCCCCAACACCTTGGGGCTCTCTGGGAGACCCTGATGCTGCCCCTGGGCCTGGTGGCACCAGCTCTGGAAGGAAAAGAAGGTGCAAGTGTTGTCTCTCCCTGTTGTTACTCACAGGTTTTGGTGCAGAACCATGCCAGCTGTGCTGCAGCAAGAAGGACTGCACCATTGATCTGAATTAAATTATTAGGGGGTGTGGGAACGAAACAGATGAATTCACATCTAGGAAAATCCAAAATAAAGCAGTTCCTCTGATGCTGCCCAGACAGTGCTGAGTATTTTTCTTCCAGGAATTGCTAAGCTCAGGGAATTGGTTTCTTGCAGGACAGGTTGGGCAAATTCATCAACATAAACCCATCTTTACACTGAGGCACCCACAACTCTTCCCAAGGACCTGCTACAGTTTTGATGGATACTCCTCTAAATTAGTATAAAAATCCATATTCTTCTTTGGAAAATAACAGCATTTTCTATTTAACAAGATCAAACAGGTCTTGAAGTAAAAATATCTTAACAAGAACTGGCTTTGTTTTCCTTTTAAAAAGGTCTCTGTATCAAATCACCAGGCCTCTGAGCTCAGAGGAAGTCAAATGCATGCCCTGCATTTATCCATTATCCACAATATCCACAGAATCCTTTGGAAAGACATTAATTTGCCACAATTTGCATCCACAAAACACAGTGAGGAAGATTTTAATGATGATTAAAATCATCAGCTCCTCTATGAACAAAAACTGTATTAATCCAACCCAAAAGCAAGTGAAAACAGCAGCTATTTGCTCCTGACTGCTTTGTTTTCAGAAGACACTAATAACTACCCAGTTCTCTAATAATACAATTAAATCTTTCTAGCACATTCCCTCCTCTCCTCCCCAAATATTTCTGGTTTGGAAGCATTTATGTTGCAATCACTTCTACCTCAACACTATCACCCAGATGAATAATGTGATATTATTTATTTGTGTTTGGGGTGTTTTTGCTGCTTACATAGGGGTAAGGGATGAAAAATTCAATTTTTCATTCCTTGTGTAGCAAGAATCCGTGTTTTTTTCCTAGGTTAGATTTTTATTTGTCCAATGAAAAGCTATTAAAGGGGTCTGTGGAACTTTTTAACTGGTCTGTGGAACTTGTGGAACTGTTGTAGCTTCCCTTCCAACAATCCAGTCTTCAACTAGATGAGTATTAAATTTAGTCAAATTATACTACACCTAACAAGAACTTTATGGGAGATTTGCCCATTTTTCAGCCGAATTCAAGGGGTCTGACCACTCTTATTTTCATATTGATGGCAGAGTCATCTTTCATGCAGTGAGTGTAAGGGTGTCCCTTTCAAAGGCCAGACACATCCAGCACAGGAAACACTGCCCAGAGACAAATGTGGCCCCTGGATTTCTGAGTCACCCCAACACATTTATTAAGCACTGAGTTGTGCTTTTACAACTGGTCTCCATCAGGGATATTTCATCTGTTCCCAGAGCGTCATCCCTCCTAATGACTCATAATGCAGCCTCATTCCATTGAGCTTGATTTCACTGCCTCATCAGCCTCTTGTTCTCCAGGGGCAAAGCTGCTCTTTTCAGCAAGTTCAGCCCACAGAGAAGTGGCCATTAACTGCAGCTCCTCATTATGTAAGAATCAGCTAATCAAGAGTGACCAAGACAGAGCTGATGTTGTGATTGAGGAGAGGGAGACATCTGCTTGGAATTATCCAGCCCGCTGTTTCAAAACTGATAAGGCATTTACTGCCTTGGTGTTCAATTAGAGCAGGAATAAATGGGTTTGGGTTGGGGGGTGGGATGTGGAGTTTGCTTCACCAGTGGCTTGGGAGGGGGAGAGGGATGGAGGGCACAAAGTGCAAGCAAGGCCCAGCGCTGAGGAGAAAAGGCAGAAGCTGCCTGCAAACCACGTCAGCACGAGGCACAGCTGACAGGTTCTAAGCTGCATTTGAGGGGCTGTGTGTTTTGTAAAGAAAAACTGTCATTTCCATGGTTTTCAGGCAAAGTTGAAAAAATATTTCTGCTTCCATTTCCTAATTCCCATCCAGTTGTGTATTTTTTTTCTTTATCTAATATCCAGAGTAAAACTAACATTCAAATGTACCAAATTCATTTCTGATGTGAATGGGAAGCCATTCCCCTGAAGTCAGAGTGGGCTGTATGTAAGTATTCCTGATTAATTTGGTGATGGAGCTTGCTTTTTTATTCTTAAATGTCACATGCAGCTTTTCTGAAGCCAAAAGTTTACGTGTTTTATTATCAGAGCACAGGAGATACATCTTCTTATTCTTTCCTTTTACAGGGAAAAAACTGTAATAAAACATGACCTTTTAATACATAATCTGTAACAGAATATGCTGGGCAGATAAAATATGTAACATGAGAAAGACTGCATTGAAACTGAGGCCTGACTGGGGCTGAAACTGAACATAACCCTTGTTTTCCTTAGGGAAAGGAAGAGCATCAGATAGGAAGGGGACACTGAGCTTTTCCTGGACTGAGCAACACCAAGAGCCTGCAAATACATGGGGAAATGAACAGGCAAGCTTTGCCCCCCCGTCTGGGAGCACTGGGCAGCACAAATTGCCAGAAATAGTCTCATTCTGTGGGATCATTCCAGTGTTCTCAAATTCCCTTATTCCTACAAAAGGCACCCTTCCACACACAGCCAGGCACTTTTCACAGCTACTTCAAATGAATGAGGAGCAGGTAGAAAGATAAAAGCAGAGGAATAAATTGGACCCATTTCTTGAAGGAATCTGTCTGGATTACTGAGGCCAGACATCAAAGAAGGGGGGAAAATAGCACCCTCTTGCCAAGCTTATGTTTCCATATATGTATTTCCTCCCCACTCTTCATATAGACTCTGCTTTTTGCATCAGCCCTCTTGGCTGATATCGCAACACTTCGCTGCTTTTCATCTTCAAAATGTGAACAAATTCATCCTCGAGGCTCTCAAAATGTGAACAAATTCATCCCTGAGGCTCTGCTGGGAGGAAATGAGACAAATAAATGTGGGGATCCCTCCTTCCCTGTGGGGCTGTGGGAGGTGGGTTGGCTGGGACAGGGCACCAGCACCTCCTGGACCTGCACACTCTGCAGGCAGGGATGGGTTTGGATTCCTCCAGCAGCACCTCCTGCCATCCTTGGAGCCCTGAGAAACTGCTCTGTCACTTGGAAAGGAGCTGACATTTTCTGGAAAGAGTCTCAAATTCAGCGTCCGGCAAAGCGTCTGCTTCTCCTCTGAATTCAGCCCCATACACAGAAAAATCTTGTCCTCAAATACCTTTCACCTGCCTTTTTCTCTCTTTCTTCTCTAATTTTTTTTAATTCTATCTTTTCCTTGCCCTTTTTCATTTTTGAAGAGGCAGAGGTAGGTGCAGAGAGGCAGCTGTAGCAGCAGCAGCTCGGCAGACATGCCTGCAGCCTGAGTCACACACGAGAAATGGAAAAGGAGCTCTTACATCAGGGATGTTGAATCGGATCCTGCCCAGAGAAACATCCAGGAATCACACTCTGCTGTGGACACACATTCACTCCCTTCCCCTGCTTTCCCTCCTCTTTCCATGGATTTTGTGGCAGAGGAGAACCCCGAGGTTTTTAGAGAGGGGTCTGTGCACATTGGCCACTTTCCCTGCAGCCCTGGCAGGAAAGAAATGCTTGAAATGCTGAAGGCTGCCCTGCTGTGCCTATGGAAATTCATACACACCTGGAAATCCCTCATAAGGGAGCTTGGAAACGGGGGAAAAAAGAGAAAATGAAGAAGAAAAAAATGAAAGAAGGAAGAAAGAAAAATAATATAAAAGAGAGACAGGCTAGATGAACATTCAAGTGGGAGCTCCTGCACTCAGTTCCTGACTGAGATCTTTAAAGGAAAGTGAGGTATGAAATCCTATGAGAACAGCATGACCAGTGTCTCCTCAGCCCCTTAAAAAAATCCCTACACTCAGTTTGTGATACAAATTCCTTCTTCTAACCCGGCAGGGATGTAGCCTTAGAAGAACCATATCCCAGGACCTCAAAACACAAATCATGTGGGGCAGATGTGAGGGGAAGGCTTTTATCTAAACTCCATGACCACAGCATGGCAAAGCTGCCAAACCTGAGGATTTAAGCATGACTGTGACAATACTATCAGGAGTTTGCTTTTGGTTGGTTTGTTGGTTTTTTTAAAAAAAACTTGTGGCAAAGCAGAAAAAACTTGAGGACATGAATTTCAAGTATTAGAATGAAAGACATGATAAAAAGAATCTTAAATCCTGCATCTTGCTTTTTGAAATTTTTTTCTGTTGTGATTATCTCTTCCCAGTTTGTTCTGACATGGACACACATTGCCAGGTCTTCCTCCTCCTGCTCCCCTTATCTCTCTTCTGCTACATCCAACCCCCAGCTAAAATCCCAGGGGGCAAACTCAGGGGAGGGAAAATTCCATGAATCATAAAATCATGGAATGGTTTGGGTTGGAAGGGATCTTAAAGATCACCTCATTCCTCCCCTTGCCATGGCAGGGACACCTTCCACCATCCCAGGGTGCTCCAAGCCCCAGTGTCCAACATGGCCTGGGACACGGCCAGGGATCCAGGGCCTGCCCACCCTCAACTGTGATGTTAAAACTTATTTAAGCCCTCCCTGTGGTTCTGAAGCCAGAAAACAATATCTATAAATGCTTTTAGAAGTCAGGAGAACCCTCCTGGGTCTGGCCTGGTCTCTGTGCAGGTGTTGTGAGGAGGATCTCAAACACCCTGACCTGCTGGGGCACTGAGGCTGCAGAGCAGAGCTCAGCATTTATCCCTCACTGTTCACTCTTGTCAGGAACAAATTTAAAAATAAAAAAAAAAAAAAAACACAAAAAACAACCCAACAAGGAGAAGGATTCTGAAACCTGCCCAAGGAGCAGATAGAAAAGCCACGTGAGGAGGCCTCGGGAGGTTTGTGAGGCAAGGCTGGCTCCAGCCGGCGCCTCCCATCCCCTCCCTGCCAGCCTGCACAGGAGCTGGGACACCAGCGCTCCCCGCCACGTGGGCTGCACTATCAGCAGCACATCACCAGCTTTCCAGAAGGTTTTTATCTCCTGTCTCCTCCCTGTTATGAATTTTCTCTCCTGGAGGACTGCACGTTGCCCGTGCTAGCTGTCACGGCGCTGGGGCTGAGGGAGGGAACAACATTCCTGCTCCTTCCCCACAGCCAGCTCTCCTCCCCAGCTCTCTGCTGAGCCACAGCAAAGGGAAGTGCTGAAAACCTCACATTCTGCACACCAAAGGGAGGTTAAAACACGGCTCAGAAAACACTGGAGTCTACTGCTGCAATGTATTCTGAGAGTACCACCTAAAGCAGGCTAATTCTATATTAAATTTATTAACAATTGTCTATTACTGTTATATCTTTAATTGGAAGGGAGAGCTCAGGATTGCTCTTTGGGAGTGAAAAAGTAAAAAACCTTGGGTTCGCTTGGCTCAAAGCTGCCAGCTGATGACACTCTGGGAGCTCAGGAAAACACTTGTGCAGAGAAACCAGCACCTGTCCCACCCACCAGACTGATCCTGTTTGCTCTGTGAATGAGGTCTGTAGTTCTGCAGAACACACACAACTATGTGTGAAACTTCCCACAGCTCAGTTTTCCCAGAGAAAAGGGTTGGATCCCTCAGTCCTTCCCTCCTGCCCAGGCTGCAGGGTGGGGATGGAGCAGCACTGACTCCCCTGACCCCAAGTGTGCCCCCAAAACCAGGGTTTGGGATGTGAGTAGGACACAGGCCTCTTTCCTCTCCAGGGAATTTGGCACAGCCCCATTATCCTCCTGTTTTGTAGGCACTGGAAGAGAAGATTGACCTTGACAGACTTTATGACAGCCACAAAAATGTCTCAGAATTTGTATTTCTGAGTCTTTTTATCTTCATGTTATATCAGCATATAAATATCTTCTTTCACTGTTCCTTTCTTTTGGGGTATTCATGTGAGGAGTGGAACTCCTTATGGAGAACTCATGTTTGTGGGGGCTGGAACTAGGTGATCTTTAAGGTCCCTTTCAACCCAAGATTTCTATGATTCTAAGATAAAAAACAGACCAAGAAAGCAGCAGTTTCTCTCCTGATGGGGCTGAACCCTTTCAGTCCAAAATGACACAGCCAGAGGTAGCCCTGACCACACAACCTCGACTGCCATTGCTAAAAAACATAGAAAAAACCTTTGTTTCTTAATGCCCATGCTAAATATTTCATTTTTAAAACATAAAACTCTGAGAAATACCTGTACCTTGGAGCCACAGACTGATCCCAATTTACTATGGCTCTGGCAGCTGAATTGCCATATTTTGGTGTGGTTTAGACCACCTGACTGCCATGGTGCCATTGCAGAAGGAGAAAAACTGCTCCTTCCAGGAAAGTGAAACTTTTTACTTCAATTCTGGTGAAATCCCAACTGTCAGCTGAGGCCGAAATGCTGCAGTACAGCTGCCAGCTCCAGCACTTGCAGATAAACCAGGCTGAGGTCACAGTTTTTTGGCTAAGACACAGCACAGAATTATAATAGCAAGAATATTCTGACAGGTCCCAGCTCTCTGTTTGGGGTTGGTTTGTTTAGATGTGTTTCTCTCTCTGTATTTCCAGCCATTGATTCTGTAGAAGCCTGTCAGTTCATTAACAAATCCTGTCAGCTCTTTCCTTTGGCACTGGGAATGGGTTGTTTCCCTGCTAAATTAATCCAGCTCCAATGTCACTTGCACACCAATCAGTGCTCCCATTCAGGGAGGTCGGGCACAAAAGAGGAGACAATGACTTCTTTTCTTTTAACCAAAAAGAGAAAACAAAACATTGCTGAACTCTGAGGCCTCACTGGAGCTGGTCATGGCAGGACTGTGCATGAAGATGGTTACTGCCTGATTTCCAGGGAATTCTGCTGGAACCTTCTCAATCTTAGGGAAAATCTTTCAGAGTGACCTCCAACACATCCCAACCCATCCTGGGTGCTGGGCCTCCGTGAAGATGTGGAAAATGTGCAGGGGGGACAATCAGAGATGACCTAAACCTCTGGAGTTCTCTGGGACCTTAAGGGATTTGTAGGATAAGATGGAGGCTTATACCATGGCCTGAGTTGGATTTTGTCTCCTGATAAAATAGAAGAATTTTTACAGAGGGAATAAAAGGCAGCAATGTAACCTCATATATTGCCTTTTTTATATTGCTTTGTTAAGGCTGGGCTATAAAACTGACAAAAAGGAGCATAAAATGATGGGGAAATGAAGAGTGAACTCAGCTCCTCTAAAACATTCCAGCTTTTTCTTTCCATTGCCACGTTCCAATGGACGCTGCCAGTGGCCCAGCAGCCACAAACACACTGATGTCACCCTCACTGCCCCCTCTGCAAAGCTGGACAATGAAATCCTGGCAGAAGGAAACTGTCCAGGACACACCTGGGGTGTTGTTGATGTCCTCCCTCCATCCTCACCCTCATATGCCCTCAACTTATCTCAGCTTTTTATCCTTCTGTGACATCTCCAGCCTCAGGTACCCACAGGAGTCAGCACTGGGAAAGTTCCCCAGCATCTGTTCACAGTTACATTGCTCTGACATTCATAATTATGACCTTTGTCAGCAGATCATGTAAGCATGAAATTAGCTTTGAAAATCAGTAACTCCTCTGACTTCACCTGGGTCACTCACATGTTTAAAGTTAAAAGAACACTGAGGAGCTTTGCTGCGTACAGACCTAGCCCTGACAGAGTGCAAAACGTTTCCAGTCACACACAAACAGCCAGTAGCCACAGACTGTTCCACTCTCCAGCTCAGATTTAATCTTACAGGGGCTCTGTTTCCCTGACACAGCCGTGAACTGCTTCCCTCTAAGACCCACATGCTGCAATCAACTTCCAAGGGATTTCTGAGTGCATACATTACTGTCCCTTGCACACCAGCAGAGCATCAGTATTACACATGTAATGCACCCCAGCCCGGCCAGCTGCTCCAAAAAGTGGTTTATTTTGCAGCTGATGGATGCTTTGCTGATTCTGGAAATCTCTCCATATGACAAGTGTTTCTAAAACATTTAAGGTACTACAGAGCTGAAGGTTCTCAAGAGTGCAATCATCTTTTGCAGCTAAATCATGGTAAGGAATGTACTTGCAACGTGAGCTCGCTCACAGGTTTTCTGCCTGTGACAAATCGAATCCAGCACAAAATAATTTTGGGGTTGCAATTACAAATGGGCAGTGCCTGGAAATTAATCACCAAAGTATTTAATGAATATCCACAGAAGTAATCTCAACAGCTGCAAGCCATCGAGATTTCGCCATCGAGATTTCAAACCCTAGGCTGCCAAGTCAGGTGCCAGTAACTCTTCCAGAAGTCACTCAGAACATCTTGCCCAGTACATATGAACACATTTTGATGGGTCTAAATAGCAGAAAACACCAAACTGACATTCAGTATTTCCACAGATAACAGATGGTTTCACACGTTGCTCCCCACTTGGGGTTGTCTAATGCATCTGAATCGTGTTTTGAAACTTAACTCAAGGTTTGGAAAATCTCTAAGGTTTTCAATAAATGGAGTTTAATGTCAAGACTACTCAAAGCAGCTGTTCCTCCCAATCATGGAAAATCACATCCAGGTTTTTTTTGCATGACCCAATGCAGAAATTATGTAATTTAGGGGTCCCATGCACCTCCACCCCCACCATTCTCCAATGCTTACACGAAACCACAGAAAGATAACAGCACACATCTCAGAGCTTCCTGTGCTGCCACTTTCTACTCCAGACAAGGTGTCCGTGTTTCTCTCTCCATTCCTACCTGCAGCAGGTGAGTAATGGCTCAATGCTTGCATCTGAGCTCCATGTTCCACACCAATATCAGAGAGAGGGAGCAGGGGCTCATCTGCATCCTTGGAGATTCCCAGCACAGAGCGATGGGAATGCTGCTCCCTTCCCCAGGTTTTTGATGAGCTTTTCCCACCTCTGGAGTCCACAACCCACAGGGCCAGCCTGGCCTGCTGCCATCAGAGGTTTGCTCTGCAGAAATGCAGGCTCTCATTTCTCTCCTGGGCATTATTTCCCACTCCATGCCCCTGCAGAGTCCCTGGAAGCAGCAGGATGCTCCTGCCCCGTCACCTCCTGTGCCAGTGACAGCAAACCCAACACCAGCACTACAAACAGAAGAAACACAACCACAACTTCCACAGACAAGCACAAAGAGCTTGGCACTGTTTTCCCTGGGAAGCACAGCCCAGTCCTGCAGAGCAGTGCCTGGTGTGAATTTACAGAAACAAAAACTGACCTACACATGCACACGCTGAGAAAACTTCTGCATGGACTTGCAACACCCAAGCCATAATCTCTTAGGAAAATCAAAGTCAGAAAAGAGCAAAATGATTTTGCAAGACCCTGACCAATTTTTCCTTGTGGTTTGGGATCTGTGAAGTGCCTCGTGTGCTACAAATGCCAAATCAGGCAAGGCTGATGTTCCATTCCCCAACATTGCCTCAAAGTTCCTGCTGGGATGAGGAACCTTGTGTTGTCAACACCACACACAGCTCTTCCAGAATGCAAACCTTCTGCTGGACACCCCACCAAACTAAAAAACAATTCCACTTTACCCCAACTGAAAAATAATAATTGATAGATGTATTTCTTCAGGAGCAGATCTCAACATCTCCAAATCCATGCAGTCACACAGACGCCTGTGGAGGTAATTTATTGCATTTCCCTGTCCTGCTTCTAAAAGAGGTGGAGATTGCATCTTACAATCTCCTAAATCTGACTTTATTACAGGTACAAGAGAGTTTGGTATGTTCAGCAAAGCCTGTATTAGCAGTTTTATGGGGTTTTTTTATGTTTTTATGTTCTTTTAATCGCTGACATGGAATGTAAATAGTTTCCTCAATTGCTGCATACTTCCCATTCCTGCAGGAAGGCACACCCTTCGACAAAGATTAAGAGAATATAAAGTGAAATCCCTGTTTACTAAAGGAATTAAATTCTCCTCTATTTACTGGAACACAGCAACCTGTGCATGGGGGATCCACACACCCTTCAAGGACAGGTTTCCAACAGCTAAGGGGCATTAAAAATAACATAAAGGAAGCTCAAGATCTGGGCTCAGTGTTGAATAATAAAGTGAACTGGAATTCATCACAGCTGGGTAACGTTGGGGTTCATCCAAATGACTGGGAATAAAAAGCATCTTGCACTGTTTTATTCCAGGGGACTAAAGAGGTGCCCCATGGTTTTCCATTGATGTTGTCCATCCCCAGCCTCCCCTGGACATTTGCTTTCACAAGCACATTCCTTCCTCCTAACACATCCAACTGCATCGCTCACGTCCACGCTCTCTCTATTAAACTAAAAAAATACCTTTGTGGCTTTGATTCCCCAGCAGGGGAACCTGCAGAACTCACAGATCCCTGGGAACTGTTATAAAAGGTTTTCCCTGGCTTGAGAGTGATCTTTGGTTTGCCTTTGACAAACAGCACACAGTTGTCCTGATCTGGATTCCCACCATATATCCTTGAGATTCTTTTAGAGGAAAACAGAACTTGTCTACTTGCAGGGTAGACAACGATTTGATGACTTTTTCCATTTGTCATGGACTTCCAGAGCAGTGATTTCATTCTTGTATGGTTTTGGTTTTTAACAGCTCTGCCCATGGGATCACATCTACAGCAGTCTCCGATCCCCCTCTGAAATCTCACAAACACGAGCAGGATTTGCCAAGAGCACATGGGAAAAGGTGCACACAAACACAGGCTCAAGCCCAGCACTGGTCCTGGGCTGCAGGAACAGCACAACCATCCCACCATCAGCCCCTTGCAGTGCCAGCAAACCCAGAGAGCTCCATTTAACATTCCAGCAGGGCTTAATCCCCAGTTATTGACTCTTCACCCCTGATGGACCACAGAGCAGATCATGGCTGCAGACAGCATTAGGAGGGATGAATCCTCCCCAGAAAATTCCAGAGACTGTAGGATATTCCAGATTACTATAAATAAAAGGCCTTACCACAGGAAAGGAGGACAAATCCAAAAGAAATACACAGGAAAACCCTGAGAGACAACATGTCCATTTTCATCCCCACATAAATGCACACAACTATAGAGATTCTTGCTCTATCAGCAATGCACAAATACCCATAATCCAAACTGGAACAAAACTCTCTTGTTAGGGGACTCTTTATAGGGGACCAGTAGCAAAACTGGCCCCAGGTTAATTTTAAACCATCAATTTTAAAATTATAACTTCCTCCAAGAGTACAAAGTGACCATGCAGCAGGGTACTTACTCATTCCTCTCCAGATCGATGACCAGACGTTTATTTTCAGCTTGAATTACAAACTGCAGCAGTGCTGGGTGGTTCTGAAAAAGGAAAACAGAGTTGGCTGAGTCCAAACCCAGAGCCCATCATCCTGCACCCAGCTCTGCCAGGGAAATGGACACACCATGGAATCCAAGGAAGGCTTGGCTTGGAAGGGGTTTTAAGAACCATTTAGTTCCCATGGGCAGGGACACCTTCCATTGTCCCTCACACCCTCAAGGAACAAGGGAACAATTCCTTCCCAATATCCAAGATGTATTTCAAATTTTTAAGATGTATTTCAAATTTTTAAGATGTATTTCAAGCTTTTCATAAGGCATAATTAAGTTTCATCTTAAAAGAAAGAAGAAGTGGTGTTGTAGAATTAAGGGCATAGAATATCCTGAGTTGAAAGGGACACATAAGGATTGTCAAGTGCAAAAAATGTGAAATATCAATAAAAATATGGTCAACAGTATTATCAAGTATCTCTGTGACAACAGATAAAGTATTTATGCATATACAAGTATTTAAGAGAACTTTCTAAACAAGACACCAGCAACAGAGCTCACAGAAATCCCAGTTGCACTCCAGCATGGATCAGGACATCTGGATTGCATTTTCAAGCACCATCATGACTGTGTGCAATCTCCACACTGCCTTTCCCCTGGTTATAAAACCCCAGTTCTTTTTCACCTCAAGCATGCAAAGGTAAACCCAATAATTTTTGGGTGAGCTCTGAGAGGGGATCTGGAGCAGTGGAGCCTAAAGACTTGCAGGAAGGGGCAATGCACCTACACAGGCTCTGGAAACTGCACTCCCAAGGAGAAAGCACAGTTTGCAATATGCTGGCTACTCTTGATTCAAAAGACTCAGCTCACATATATTTTAAAACTGTTTACATTTAACTTACATTTCATTAAACAAACTCACTGGATTGTGCGACAGCATTTCCTTGTTTGAAATTCCAACAGTAGCTCCATAAATCAGCTGTTCCCCCATACACTCAAGATGCTTTTCTGGAGATTTGTGTCAGCCAATTGCAGCTAGAATCATTTTAGGATTCTGGTGTTTAATTGATTTATTGAGAAATGTGTCTGAATTTGTGATTGCTGCAGCAGAGCCCCAGTGGAGCCTCTGTGACAGACAGAGCACCCCCGTCCTTGGAATGCAGTGATTTTCAAATTGTTTGAAAAATTAGAGATGTTTGTTAAAAAGCAAAATTATTGGGAGGCTGTCATAGACTAAACAAAATTGTTCAAATGAGAAATAGCTGAGAACTCCCCAGTGCTCTGAGGCTTTATTGAGCCCAGGCTGGGAGTGAGATACCATTGCTCTATCCAAAGTGTCCTGCTCGTGAGAATCCAAACGTGCTTTCTCAGCAACAGCATTGAAATTCTGCATCTCTGTGAACTCTGCAGAAACCAGATCCCACTAGAATGCTAAATAAATGCTTCAGACTATCCTTGGCACTCAGCAAACACATGGGAGTCATTTATTGGCATGAATATTTAGAAGCAGTGTTGATTATGACTTCAATATTAGTGCATTGCTTCCAAAACCCGTGAGATCTACAGAATATGGAGTTTTGAGAGAGCAAACCACAATTAATTACAATATAACACAGTAAATAATTAAGATATTGCAGTGGCACAAATGGATTCTTTTCAGCTGAAGGCCCTCTTAATATGGAAATGACAACTATGTTTATTCATGAGTTCACAGTGGTACTTATTTGACAGTCAATGGATGTTGGTAAAGTTGCAAAGTTAAAAAAGCAGCTGCAGAATAGAACAGGCTGTTACAAGACAAAATCATCTCTCAGAGAATTCCTAAAGCTGAAACTTCTTCTCATGGAGCACAATAATGGGCCCAGTTATGGATGCTGCATTGCTGTGCACAAGACCCAGGTTCAGAATCTTGCTTCACCATCAATTTTTCTTTCAAACAAATGGCTCATTTCCTTCTTTTCCATCTGCGAGGAGATGAGACTATATTTTTTCTTAGTCTGACTGGAATGCATAAGCACAAATACAGCAAAAATTACCCACTGCACAGGTGTTAGGGTGACTGCAAACAGAAACACTTGAAATTATAAATTTCTAATGGTAAAGAAAAAATGAGTCTCTTTCAGAAAGGGCATTTGAGGTTTGTGCTTTGGTTTTTCCTCCTCTTTTTTTAATCCATACTCCTGTGAAGTTAATTCAGATTTTTTTTTGTTAGGGTTTTTTTGGGGGCTTTCTTGCAGGGGCTGTGGAATCTTCCCTAAAGTTTTTGCACATTTTTGCCACAACTCCCTAGAGAAGTTCATTTTAAATTCCATGGAACACTGTGATACCCTCCCCTTAGAATCAATATTTTCAAACCTGAGTCGCAGGGTGAAATGGAAATGACTATAAATATAGATATTAGAGCACAGCTTTATATTTTCCACAGAGAAAAATCAAAAAAGCACCTTGTGGGGGTACAGAGCCTCCTGCTCAGAATGTTTGAGAGCCACTTGTTCTAAGTCTTTCTAAAGAACCACAAAAATCATTTCTATGCTGGTGCCACAAATTATTCCCACACTGATCCCTTTAAAATTATTGGCTGTGGAAGCCAAGTGGACCTGATGAGAGTGGCATTATTTAAACCATAATGAAGAAATTTTTAGGGTTCTAGTTTCTTTTCTCCACACACTCAAGTTTTCTACTTCTCTCCTAAAACTGCAGTTTGCTGTTTCCCTTTTATGTGATTTTTTTTGTGGCTTAAGAGAAGATTTTATCAGTGCACACAAGCTTCTCCCTGATATCCTAAGAGGCCAAACATCAGGATGATTGAAACAGGAATCTCCATAACTCCCCTCTTATTTAGAAGATTTGCATCCAAAATCTCCATCAAATTGTATTAAAAAAAAGCAGGAAAAGTATTTCACCCCCTTAATTTGCTTCTCCCTTGCTTGGAGCTGAGGGGTTTTGGTCTGAATTGAGTTTGAAAAAACTCAGTATTCTGAAGGAAATTAGTGAAACATTAAGTCAAGGTCAAGCAAGAATTCTCACTGATTAAGCAGATTAAAAAAATTATAAATCAGCACTTGATTAACTAGAAGATGAAGGGGCAGCAGCCTATTTCTGAGTCAGAAAAGTTCTGCAGTAAAACTACTTTAACTAGTACATGTTTCATAAGTACTGCTTTTTTTTGCTTTTAAAATCACATTGATCCTCAGTGAGAAAGAGAAAAGAAAGGACAGTTTAGGGATTACGGATTTCCCCTGTGAACGTGGGGGTGGTGTTGGGAATTTAATAAAAATGATATAGAGCTACAAAATAACCCATTTCTATTCCTGAAATACTTGTGGCAAAGATACATTTGGAGAAGATTTGTTCACCTTGGTGGGATGCCCATTCTGAAATCTGAAAGCAAAGGATTTGTCACTGAGCAAAATCTTAATTCTTGCTGGATCCCCCTTTCCTCTGGGCTGTGATCCCACTGCAGGGCTCTGAGCTTTTCCCTACTGGAACTGGGAGAGAAGACTCCAAGTCATTTCTTATTTCATTTGAAAAGCAGAAAACTGATGGAATGGAGACTCCTAACATATCTGTCTTTGCAGCTCCCTCTTTATAAAAATAAATGATTTTATTGGATTGAGATGCATGAGTTAGATCAGCACACACAACTTTAAATAAATTCTAGCAATTATATAATAGAAATAAAGGGAAATATCTACAGATAAGGAAAAGAGTAAAAATGAACTCAAAGCGGCAGCATTAATTCATTTGGAAACAGAAATGCATTTTCAGCTGTATCCCGTTTCTAAATCCACTGTTTGAGGATAGAGATCAGCACAAGAAATAGAACCAAAAGGGGTCATTTTGCTTCTCTGGTTTCCAAGTTTTAAATTATATCCTGACAGGGCCAGACTGAAATAGGCAGGTTTGTTTAATCCAGCAGAGTGGTTTCCAGGCCCTCCAGAGCTGGTATTAACTTTGCTAAAGCCAGCCCTGCAACAGGCTCAGCTTTGCCTGGGCCCAAGGTGACCTTGGCCCATGCAGTGCTGAAATGGGTAAAAATTGGTAAGACAGAAAGGAAACAAAAAAGGTAATTAAGAGGAGAATTATGGCTTGTAATTAGTTGTATGCAACGTGGCTCCTGACATTCCACAGGGAGCTAAATAAAAACCCTCCCCTCACAGGGGGTCACATTTCATAATTACCTGCCTGGCCTTCATTTGAGGACACAGAAACTACATCAAGTCCAACCAGAGTCAATGACTGGATAGACAAAGGATTCTACCAAGGGGTCGTATGGGAGCATTTTTTCATCCACAGTTTTAAACTGTGCTAAAACCACACAGATGTTTGCTGTCTGAGCAAGGCCCACTTTGGGGAGAGCCCACCTGGAGCAGCAAGTCCAGCTCTGGGGCAGGACAGGGACATGGAGCTGCTGGAGAAAGTCCTCATCACCATCACAAAGGTCATGAGGGAGATGGAGCCAGGCTGGGAGTGTTCACCTGGAGAAGGCTCCAGGGAGAACTCAGAGCCCTTCCAAGGCCTGAAGGGGCTCCAGGAGAGCTGGAGAGGGACTGGGGACAAGGCCTGGAGGGACACTGTGAGAATCAAAAAAAACCAGAAACTCCCACAGACACTGAAGGGTTTGATCTGCAGCCTTGGATTGATGTAACAATACAATACACAGATATTAAGCAGAAAAACCATAAACTCCTATTTCTATAGTTGTAAGTAAGAATCTGCCTGAAGTAGGTGAGAAACTGCACTGATGAGATGGTGAAGGGTTTATAATGCAGGGCTGGGGCTGTATGGAACGAGCTGAGAGTTCAGAAGTTGGAACAGGAGCAGATGTGTGCCTGTGAGACAGAAGCCCATTGGACAAAAGCCCATTGGACAAAATAAACCCTGTGGCAGCTGTCCATGGGGTTAGAAAGTTCTAGATTGCCTTGTAACAAAGAACTTGTGACTGCTCTGAGCTATGGCCGAATGCTTGCTCCTCTGAAATCTCAGGGACTCTGAGACTGATGTTTGTCTGAGCAATGAATCATTCTTAGCCTGAAAATTGTCCCATCCCTTCATTTCTAGTGGTGACAATGATAGGACAGGACACAGGGAATGGCTTCCACTGCCACAGGGCAGGGATGGATGGGATTTTGGGGAGAAAAATCTTCCCTGTGAGGGTGGGCAGCCCTGGCACAGGGTGCCCAGAGCAGCTGTGGCTGCCCCTGGATCCCTGGCAGTGCCCAAGGCCAGGCTGGACACTGGGGCTGGGAGCACCTGGGACAGTGGGAGGTGTCCCTGCCATGGCAGGGGTGGGATGGGATTTAAGGTCCTTTCCAACTCAAACCTTCCTGTGATTCCATGATCCCATGTACTTTCTCCTCTATGCTCTTAAAACCAGAAATTCCAGCACAAAAAATAAAGGTTGTGAGATTGTTATCTCCTAAACACAGCTCTGGAAATTAAGGACCTTTGTAGTCCCATTCCACACACATACAGGTTTTTTCTTGGATCAGAAGAGTTAACACCAGGAATTAGAAACTGCATAACTGGGGAAAGAGTCCATTATTTCCAGCAGGGAAAAATTCCATGCCATTTTCTGCTATCTATATGAAAATACCTTTTATTTCCCTCGTTTATCACACACTGACGTTCTGCATTAGTGCTAAAAGGTGTATTTACAGTATCAGATCTTTGGGCTGATATTATTCCTCTGCTATCTATAAGACACAAAAAGGGAGAAGCTGGGAAATCTATAAGAAATAAAGTCACTCAGGGAATCTTACCATGGAAACTGGAACTCAATCCAACAAATGCAAGCTGTCTACAAAAAATATACATTTAAGATAATTACAACCTGCAACAAATGCTGTAAATTGAATGCAATGCTTTTAAATCCATAAATATTTCCTGGTTTTCTTTTGGCTTCAGTTTAGAAGTGAACACAAAGTGCAACATTTTCTGCAAACACCTCCAAGACTGAGCAATATTTCATGTGCAGGACATGAAAAGCATAAACATTTAATTCTTATGGTTTTGCAGGTTCCTGGGGGCAGCAAATTCAGCTGTGCTTTGCCCGCTCTCAGATGAGAAGGATGTATCCCTGTGGCTGCTTATAATGAGCACCAACTAAGAGAACAGAGCCTTTGCAGTTGTTTTTTATTTTCTTTAATGGCTCAGCAAAGACTCCCAAGCCCTTAACAAATTGGCTGAGCCAGTCCAATAATGTAGGAAACCAAAGAACTTGCAAGTTTGTCCCCAAGTTTATTTTAAAGTGATTATCTGAAAGCAGAATGATCAGATTTTTGCTTTCTTGCTGGCTGTACAGAGAGATGCAAGATTCCTCTATCTGGAAGCCACAATAGCTAAATTTGGAGTTTTTAAATTTTATTTTTGTCTTCTTTTTCTTAACTCCTATAGCAAATTGCAACTGCAGCTTGGAGATGGTCAGGCTTTTGCACCCTTTCCTTTTCCTGCTCCCCACACTGCACTGCCATATTATAAACTGGTGGAAGATTTTATATTTATATATATATATATATATATATATATATAAAATTTTATATCTTTTTTAATTTTCATATACATATATCATATATATGATAAAGATATTTATATTATATATATCATATGAATATATATTTATATATGATACAATGTTTTTCATATAATATGTATCATTTAATATATATAATATAAAATTATATCTATTATTTTATATACAAAATATATAATATAAAATATAATAAATATTATATATGAAATGTATATATTTTGCATATAATATATATAAAGGAAATAATATATATGATATATATTTAATATATAAAATATATATAATATCTAATGTATAATATATATTATATATTATGTATTATATAAAATATATATTCTATATTTATTATATATCATATGTATTTTTATATATCATATATATATTATAAAATATATTAAATTTATATATTTTTTTAAACTTTCTGCCCCACACAATGTGGCAGAACCTATGGCAGATGAGCTCCTAAAGCAACTTTTCTGCTCCATCCCTGGCTTCCTTACAGCAATCATGGAATGATTCCATGGACTTCAGTTGGAAGGAATTTGAAGGAATCTTTAAAGATGACCAGTCCAATCCCCCTGCAGTGAGCAGGAAAACCTCCCACCAGCTGGCAGAAAACCCCACCATGGAGCTGATGGGATGCAGACAAAATAGGAGCACTTGGGAACGACCCTAATTTGGGAAACTTCTCTTCATAATGAAAAGCACTTTCAATTCAAATGAAAAACCTCAATATTTCTGTGTGCTGCCTCTGCAGCAGTGCCAGTGCCAGCCTCTGCCCATCAGCTTGTTTGGCTGAAGCTCCTGTCCATCTCCACATCTGTGTTTAAATTCCCAGCTCCCTGCTCACTATTGGTGCCCCAGGATCCCTATCCAGAGCTAAAAATCCAAGCAAACAACGCTCAAGAAAGAGGAAACCCAGAAGTTCATTGTGCCAGACCAAAATCAATAAAATTACAGAGCTCCAGCTCCCCATTTCCTGCTTTCCATGCAGGAATACAAAGCTAATGACTGCTCCTGGAAAGGGAAAACACACTTACAACTTAGCTACATCCTTTCTGTGAGCTATTCCTGATTTACATTTTTTTAAAAATCAAAGGCTAACCAGGCTAAAACATGTTTAAAATGTCATAACACCAAGCAGCAAATATTTTAGGAGCAGATCCAAAATAATTGGTTTGATGTTTGAAAGAAATCTGCACCTTGTCAGGCTGAATTATGTTGTGAATTTATTCAGTATCAATAAAAAGTCAGGCATAAAACCTGAATTCAGCCTTTACACCATATTTTCATTATCAAGCACTGAGGTTACACTAAAATATATTGAGGTGCATTTAACCAGCTAAAAAGGGATTAGCAGAAAATTTTCAGCTTTATACTTTAAAAAACAAAGTAAAATAAATTCTTTTTTTTTAATTGAATCTAAGCAGTGCAAATAGGGCAGCCTTGGTTTTTACAGCAGCTCTCCAATTATCCTCTGAACTATATCAGTTAAAACCAGGTCAAAAATCAGTATTCCCTTTTCAGTACAAACCTTGCAACAACAAAAAAAAAATCTTTGAAAGATTTTCAAAAACAAACTCTGAGAGAACAAACATGGGTGAATTATGAAGAGGGGAACTGGTGCTGCCAACACTTTGAAAGAGCTGATGGGGAGCGAGCTGTGGGATCCTCCAGCTCAGGATGTGGGCTGGGAAGGGATGGAGCTGAACACAAAGCAGCCAGGGGAGGCAGGGGAGCCTTTGCTGAGCCTCTGCAGCAGCCTGGGTGCAAAGCAGCCCAGGGCAGCCTTGCTGGGCATTTACTGTCCTTCCCTGAGTGCCTGCTGACCTGTGGGAGAGGGGATTCCTCGGGCCACAAAAAATGGGAAGAAAGGAAAATGCCACAGCATATGGTTTTGACTGAATGGGAATGACTGCACTGAAGTGTGAACTCGATTTTGTAGCAAGAACAAGCAATACAAATAATAACAAAATATGTGTGATTTTAGCCAGCCCTCATTTACTGCAGTGTATCCCAAACACACCATCTCTGTCAAGGGTCATTTCCACAAATCTATCCAAGATCCCCAAATTTGCTCATCCAGGTACTGAAGTGGCTCCATGGAGTGCAGGACCCCCCATCCAGCCCAGCAGGACCAGCAGCAGGATCTCAGCTTGGGAGCAGGACAAGAGCAGCAGAGCTGCTGAATCGCAGCCTGAAGGAAGGGTGTGTTTGCTTTGCCATCCCATCCCATCCCATCCCATCCCATCCCATCCCATCCCATCCCATCCCATCCCATCCCATCCCATCCCATCCCATCCCATCCCATCCCATCCCATCCCATCCCATCCCATCCCATCCCATCCCATCCCCTAAACTGGCCAGAGCCCTGCCTGTCCTCTGACACCCTGAGGAGGTGGCCAAGAGCTTGATTGATTGCACCAATACAAATTTGAGTTTTTGAAAGACCTGGAAATAAGAAATAGAGGAGGGGAAAACAGCGAAACAACTCGTTGAAGAGTCTAGTTAAAAAATTAGCTAAAAAATGAATCATCCCCTATATTTCTTTTCCTTACTGTATTCACAGAATCACAGCTTGGGTTGGGTAGAAAAGGAACTTAAAGCCCATCCAGTGCCACCCCTGCCATGGCAGGGACACCTTCCACTGTCCCAGGTTGCTCCAAGCCCCAATGTCCAACCTGGCCTTGGACATTCCCGAGATGTTGCCCCAAAAACTTAAAGTGGAAATACCCTGTGAGTTTCTGGGGGAGTGTCTGGGTGGCCTTATATTCAGAAAAGGCAACTGGGCACCACACAGCCTGAGAGATTTGAGAAGCTCATGGCAGCTCCTGCTCCTGGCAGCTTTTACTGTCACCTCTGCACCACGATGGGTCACTCTGCTAGACAGATATTTAACACCTGAAAATTTCCAGCCTGGGTTCAGACATTTTTTCCCCTGCCTCCAAAGCAGCCCAGAAGCTGGCCCAGGAATGAAAGAAGCTGGAATTGGCTGAAAGGAAAGGCACAGTCATTACCCAGTATTTACTCTGCACGTATGAATCACAACTGTTGCTGTGCTATCAAACAGATGGGAGCAGAAAGCACCTCTTGGTTGGAATCCATTATGTGCTGCTTAAACAATGCTTGGTGCAAGGCTGTGCAAAGAAAACAAACATGCCTGGGCTGGAGAAAATTGTCACAAAACACAAGTTAATAGTGCTGGCAGGCAGGAAGCAATTCACTGGGGCTGGGCTGCCTTAGCTATGGAGCAGAGCTCGCTGCAGACAGTCCTTTGCAATTTGGGTAATTGTGATGGGAGTGAGCAGCTGCTGAGATTTGCCAGTTTGAAATGGATGTGGACTCCTTTGAGGATTGTGCAGTGCAAATGCAGTGGATCTCCTTTGGGTTGCTCCTGTCTGGAAAAGTAAAATTCCTCCTCTTTGTCAGGACACTGGGGGCTGTGACCTCCTTTTACCAGAAGTTTGATTACAACATCACATTTTCCCCATGTGCTCAAAAAGCCAAGGTCAAGCATGGACCATGTCGAAGGCTTCATCAGCTCGTTACCCAGTGTAATTATATTTTCTGCACCTTACTCCCTTTGTCCCACCATGCTTCCTGAGGGTATTCCCAGCTAATAGCTCTGCATTTTCCCACCCACACATCCACTGTTCCAGAACAGAGCTGGAGCTGAGCAGCCAGCCTGACCCTCCTTGGAAACACCTCCCCTTCCACACAGAATTATTGCAGCCATCACTTGTGGGGAGCCCAGGACATGCTGTGCACTGTGGGGGAGGAGATTGATGGTGATAATTACTACAGAATTTACAAAGATAAGAAATGGCCTGTCCTCCAGGTGCTATCTGCTCTGTTCCTCTGCCTGGGGAGGGCACAATTGGGTGGAGGCCCAGGTGCCCCACAAGGGTTGTGACACAAGGTGCAGGTGTCTGCTGGGAGAACAGCAGAACAGAATGGGATTTCAGGGATAATACAAAATAAAATCCATTCTGAAATGTCAGAGTCATTACCTGAGCCACCCCTTTCACCCCTCAGTGTCACCTGCAGCAGTGCCAGGACAGAGGTTTCCCCCCAGCCATCTGGAAGGGTTACAAAGCCATGGAAAATCAACCCCAAAATCCCATTCCAAAGGTTCAGCAAACCGCCACAGGGAGAAATAATGAGGAATTCAGTAGGAATTGTGTCCACTGAGACACAAACAGAGGTGGCCACCCATTTCCCTGAACTGGAAGACAACTCGGAGAGCTTCAAGAAATCCCATAAATTTTCCTATCACTGAAAGAGGGTTTCAGATGCTTTTTGTTTCCCGTCAATACAAATCTGGCTGGGCTCAGTGAGTTCTATTGAATGCACATGTATCTCCTTCAAGCCACATTTCATGCTCTCCAAACATCTCTCTCTAAATTAAATCCTTTCATATTCCTTGAAAAGCTCAGTTCTTAATTAGGAAAGAGTTCTGATTTTCCATTTTCATTAATTCATTCGATTTCAAGATTTTGAAGCCAAAGTAATTGCAACTAAGTGAAACTTACTGAAAGGCAAAAAGATACAATCAGTTTCAGACAATGAGGAAATTAAGGATTTTTTTTTTGAATGCAAGGGCTGGTCTAAATGTCCTGGCTAAACTGAATTCTCAACAATGCTACAATCTCCAGAGAAGCAATGATAGATGTTTTGCCTCTCTGAATGAACTCGGAGGGTTGGCTAGATTAATGCTTGAATTACTTAATTTATTTGGCTTAATTTATATGCTGTTCTTCACTTTCAGAGCCTCCCTCTCCCCCCCATCACAGAGCTGCACTGCACCAGGCCTGTGCCAAGATCTCTGAGCTCAGGCTGTGCTCTCCCTGAACATCTTTCCCTATTTGTGGCTCCGATTAAATCTCCTGCGCTAATTTGTTATTGCGCTCGCCGGTCTGCTCCTGGATTCCAGTTCCCCTCTGCATCCCCAGCACTGCAATGCAGAGCAGGACTGAGGGGTTGGGGGTCTCATTTCCACTCTTTCAAACCACAATTTGTCTCTGATGGTCTTTCCAAGGTGATGAATGCCTTACACAAAGGCAGATAAAATATTCGTATTTTTTAAACTAATGCAAAGGGCGATTTCACCCCACTCTTGGGCTACTCAAGATAACTTGACAAACTTCCCAAAGCTGTACTTCCAAGACTCATGAATCATTTTTATATCCTGGAATGTGCCCTAAGAGAAAGAAGGAGCCGAAGATTTCCTAGTAAAGTAAATTATCCTGAAACCTGGGGGCAGCATCTCACATTTTTCTGCTTAATTAGAAAGAGACTTTGCCCAGAGATACCCCACCTATGCAGTGACATTCTTGGAGAAAACAAATGGCACGAAGGAGTGTGGAAAGCACAGTAAATTTATCTCAGAAAGCTCATCCTGGAACAAAAACACACGTGGTGTTCTGACTGATACCCCCAGGTTTAAAGTATTAATGACCAATATATTTCTTGCCACAAAGGCAAAGACAAAACACAGATAAAAACGTTGTTACCACTAATATCCACACAAGAAAAAAAAACCCTGTATACAAAAGAATCTATTCAGGATAATGTGTATTTTAAGATATCTAAATTTGTTATAAACTTCATTAGGCACCTAGCTACTCTTGGAGATAGTTTAAGTATTTTCAATTGCAGTCTGAGCTTATAGAAAATATGTTTCTTTTTACATTACCCATCTGTTCCATAAGAATAAGCTATAAAAAAATATTTCTAGAACAACTTCTTCCATGACATATTAGATAAACCCGTGGCTCTCAAAAAATAACCCCTGGATCAAGGTTATATAAATTGATATTAAAGCTCAGCAAAGATCTGCTTTACAGTAAATCATCGAGAAATAGGACAGCTTTTTCCATCGAAGGGCATGAGGTAAATAACTGAAGAGGAGGTAAAAACAGATAATCAATTATTTCAGTTGGTTTCAGGGTTACTGCTGAAATTTTCAGCCCCTTAGAGAAAACCCAGAAATCAATAGAGCACAGAATTTTGAGATAACAAAGAAAGAAACATCTCAAAGGCATTTGCAACACGTGATAAAAGCATAAAGCAAAGTCTGCTCTCACCTTCAGAGTGCAAAGGAACAGGAATATTCCTGAGTCTGCTCTGGGCTGACTGCACAGGGGTGGGAAAGAGGGAAAAATCCTGCAGAAGGCTCAGGGAACATCTCCATTTCCCACCCTCAGCCCATGGAGCAGAGCATCCCAGAAAGCACCAGCAGGAGCAGAACTCTGCAGCTCAGCAGGAATCCAGTGTCCTTAGGGATTGAGGGAAAATGGATTTTCAGGAGCCTGGGAATAATGGGAGAAAGCAGCAGTGGCCCTGCAGCTGAGACGAGGAGCAAGCAGAGCTATAAACTAAAAACTTCATTTCAATTGTTCTTTATGGAATCAGATCTGCTCCCAAGATCCTTCTGTGCAAGACCTGGGCTGCCAGAGCATCCCATCCTGAGAGAGGACTCATTATCCACCCTCATGGGCAGCTCTTGGTTGCTAACAGACCCTTCAGTCCTGTATTTATGGTGTTTCTCCCTCTTTTCACTCCATTATTTGTATAATCCTCCTCTACTTCTGCTCCCATCCCCAAAACCAGAAGCCAATGACTTGGCACAGGTAGGAGAGAGCTGCAGCACAACAAAAAACTTAACAAGAGCCACAGCTTCCACCCTAAACCAGCTGGGGTGGAATATTAAATATCACAACCTCCATGGCATCCTGATCCACTTCTCTGATTTCAGTGTCTATCCTTGAATTAAAACCAAAATTTAACAGAACAAAAGGCTGAACTTCTGCTAAAGAATTCTCTTTCTCTTCACCCAGCTGAGAAAGGAGTTAATGTTTTAGTTTTCTAGGTGTTATTTAGTCTGGTTCCAAGTTGGACAAAGCCAATAATTACAAGGGAAAGAAAAGCTGTTGGGTACCCATTTTCTACCCTCAGCAGAAAAGTGTTCCCTATGAAGTTTCAGGTATCTAAAAATCCAGGAAAATCCAAATTTTATCCCTTGTTTAGCAGAGATAGCAAAGCTCCCAAAGGAGGTTTCCATGAAGCAGAAGGAACGATCTCCACTTTACACTCAATCATAGAAAATGTGGCTTATGGGACCTCAGAGGTTCCTGCCCAGGAACCTCAGAGGAAAAGTGTTCCTATGAAGTTTCAGGTATCTAAAAATCCAGAAAAATCCAAATCTTATCCCTTTGTAATGCAGAGATGGCAAAGCTCCCAAAGGAGGTTTCCATGAAGCAGAAGGAGCAGTCTCCATTTTGCACACAATCACAGAAAATGTGGCTTTTGGGACCTCAGAGGTTCCTGCCCCATGTCAGGATCAACTACACCACTCTCATTAGCAGCTTTTCTCTGGCTTTTCTGAAACTCCAGTGCACTCAGAGACCTTTATCCTCCCTCCCTCATGATATGCATGTAAATACATCCTTTTCTCATTATCTTTATTACTGAGCTCTCTCTTGCTGCCTTGTAAGGCCATTCTTCTTGTCCCTGCTAGACAGGAGCACATCTAACAGTGTCACACAGAATAATTACTGCCTCTTCTCTGCCTGCAGGACCCATCAGGGCCCTGCTCAGCCTCCTCCTCTCCACACTCCCTGCTCCTCACTCCATGGCTTCTCCAGCCATTCCTGCCTCTCCTTCCCGCGTCCTCCCAGCTGAGTTATCTCCCTCATTTATTTTAATGACTGCTTTCCTTCCCAGGAATTATTCAAGGAGGAGGTTATGAGACATCTCCAGTTCCTGGGGCTGAGGCTCCTGTGAGATCCTCAGCCTCCCCCCTGCACTCCTGAGCCCTCCAGTATCAACCACTGAACCTTGGGATTATCGCAAATCAAAGGCGACGCCGACGAAGGGGAGAGAATGATGCACCTGACTCTACTGATTTCAGAAAGTTAATTAATTACTTTTTTATACTATATTATTCTATACATTTCCCACAGGACACGCACCCAGCGCCCGCTGGGCCTGGCGGGGCACAATCCCTTCCCAAGCCCTTCCCCGATATAGTATTTTCAGGGAACCCTCAAGGAGGGGAGAAAAATGAGGCATCTGATTCCATGCTATCAGAAAGCTAATTAATTATTTTATTATACTACATTATTCTATCCTATATTACATTACCTCTAAACTGAATCTGCTAAGCACTCAACCCAACTGCACAGAATCTCGTGACAGTCACCCTCAGTCCTGACACACAGACACTCTTGGCCCTGACAGGCCAAGGAAACAAAACATCCTCACTTTGGATAAGCAATCTCCATATTGCATTCTACTTTGGCACAACACAGGCACAGCAAGGCATAAGAATTGTGTTTTCCCTTTCTCTGAGGTTCAGAGAATGTGAACCTCAGAAATCCTTGGGAAGAATTGTGCCTTGCTTTTCTCTGTGAAGAGAAATGTGGCAACATGGGGATGGTTTAGGTTGGAAACTACCCCTCTGCTCATGGAATCCTTTAGGGTGGAAAACACTTCTCAGATCATGGAGTCCAGCCCTTAATCCAGCACTTCCAAGGCCACCACTTGTGGGATCTCAGCACCTCAGGACCGAGGTGCCGAGTCACCGAGACCACCCTTGGGGGGCTCGGGAGTCCTGGAATGTTCCAGAAGTGTCTGGTGGCTGGACTTTGATCCTACACGGGAGACGACACCTGTATGAGGACAGGAGGGTTTCACCGGGGTGAATGGTGAAGGGATTGGTTAATTAGAGAGTGAGACACAGGGTTTAGGATTTCTGTACAGGGGGGTTTAGAGAAGTAAGATGGAGGAATTGGGGCGTGTCCTGTCCTTCTTCTTCTTCTTTTTCTCCTCCATCTTCTGTGGTGATGGTGGCACTTTGAGATTGGTCATTACTAAAAGTGCACCAAGCAATAAGGGTGAAAAGGATTGGGGAAAAATGATAAATATTGTATACGTAACTTTGGGTATAAAGATAGGTGACCACCCCGGAGGGGGGACAGTGTGCTCATGGCTGGCTGCTGAGCAGAGCTCTGTCGGGCCGAAAGAAAATCTTTTAGATAAACAATTAATAAACACAGAGACCGAAAGAAGAACTGAAGCCTCTTCTGTTCCTTTGATACGCGGGCTGCCCCAAGGCCACCCCGGGCCTTTACAGGCCATCCAAACAGCCGAAAACCGGACAACCACTGACCCATGTCCCCAAGTGTCACATCCACTTAAGTTTAAATCCCTCCTGGGATGGCGACTCCATCACTTCCCAAGGAATGAACAATTCTCACCCCACTGGTGCTCCTGAGCCATTTAACACTGCTACTTGTTCTTCCAAACAGCAACAAGTCCAACTTTTCACTGAGATATGCACCTAAACTACTGAATAACCATACCTTTACAAAAAAAAGCCTTAATGCTGCACTTCTACATTCAACTACACTCAACACTCATTCAACTACGAGAGTCTAAAACTTTGCTGTTAAAAATTACATATTGCTGACATATTGGTGGTTTTTATACAGCATATATTTTAGCAGAATAAAAAGAGTATATTTTAGCAGAATAAAAAAAGAAAGGCTCCTGGAAAGGTTCAGGAGTGTCCCTGTAAGTAGGAAGGGGTTCCCAGACAGGGGTGCCATGGTTGTATCCCAAATATCAGCGGGCACGGTGTGCTCAGAGCAGGGCTCTGAAGCACAGGAGCCAGGCAGAGCCTTCTGCAAGGTTTAAAAGTATATCCAGCATTTCTGGAAATTCTCCTCCAGGCTCATCAGCATATCAATGGAGCAGAGCTCTGCAGGGGTTCCCCCACTGCTGATTTCCTGAGGTGATGAGGGAAGGGAGCGTTTTAGGGCCTCATCCCAGGCTAAATGAGAAACCTTGATCACCAGGAGACTGAAGAATTTCAGAGAGGAACTCCAACAACCTCTCAATGGGCACAAAAAAAAAAAAAATTTAAGGATTGACTAAACTGGTTACAGGAAGAGCAGAGATGCCCTGAGTGCACTCATCCTAAGGGATGCCTGAGCTGAGATATGCTGCATTATTCCCCCCAGACAACAAACACTTGTTTTTACATCCAGCATGTTTTTAAGTAAACATCCTTTTCATTATGCATTTGTTAAAGCAGTGACAGCAGCTGCACCCCCCCAAACAACTCCATCAAATTGCAGTTTGCAAATCA
The DNA here is from genome assembly GCF_028769735.1 of Zonotrichia leucophrys gambelii. Lineage (NCBI taxonomy): Eukaryota > Metazoa > Chordata > Aves > Passeriformes > Passerellidae > Zonotrichia > Zonotrichia leucophrys. Next base: position 2,755,355 of record NC_088176.1, on the reverse strand, counting down.
AAATTCACAGATAAGAACACCTTGAACACACAAACTTTGCCTGAGGCTAAATACAAGTTATTTCCTCTCCCTGCAGCAAGGCTGTGACGGTGACATTGCATCAATAAACCAGCTCCCTAAAATTGAAGGAGCAAATTTGTGCATTCCAAGGGATGCAGAGGAGTGATTTTGTGGGATAGGCAACGACAGCAATAAATCGCTGCAACTTTATTTTATGCTGAATAAATTTCTCACTAGCTCAGGTGCCAGCCAGCACACCAAAAGGACAGAGCATGAAAACAACTTCACTGAGGTTCATGAGGAACTTCTGAAACTCTCATTGCTCTGGCAAGGAAATCTTTGTATATAATATAAAAATATAGAATATTTTATTTTAATGTATTTTAGTTATTATTTTATATTTATTATATTTATCATTATTTTATATTGAATAAATTTCTCACTGGCTCAAGTGCCTGCCAGCACACCAGAAGGACAGAGTATGAAAACAACTGCACTGTGGCTCATGAGGATCTTATGAAACTCATTGCTTTGGCAAGGAAATCTCTGTATAGAATATAAAAATATAGAATATTTTATTTTTATGTATTTTTATTTATTATATTTATTTTTATTTTATACTGAATAAATTTCTCACTAGCTCAGGTGCCAGCCAGCATACTAGAAGGACAGAGCATGAAAACAATTTCACTGTGGTTCATGAGGAACTTTTTTTTTTTTTTTGAAACTCCCATTGCTCTGACAAGGAAGTATTTGTATATAATATAAAAATAAAGAATGCAAAACCATAAAAACTACACCATGGCTGCTGGGAAAAACCAAGCACATCTTGGTATTACCAAATAATTTGGCTTGATTGTGATGGCCAATGTCAGAATTCAAACTGAGCTTAAGGAATAGACCTTGGTAAGCCACAGCTTTGTGTTACCAGGGTTGTATTGATTTTTCTTGCACTGAGAAAAATAAAGATTTTGCTGGAAAAACAAGCCAACATTGCCTTTGAAGCCTTCAAACAGAGACTGGACTCTTTGTCTAAACTGTCTAGTAAATAAGGCTGTGAAGAATTTTCAAATGCTTTTTTTTTTTTTTTTTTGCACAGCAATATCAAAGTCTCCCTTTGTTACCTGCCTCAAAGTAATTGAATTATAGGAAATATTGTACACAATAATGGAGAGCTCCAGAAAACACTGATTTCATCCACATCAGCCAAACTATCTGCAGCAGCTGATCCCTCTGCAATGTGGAGCTGTGCATGATGGCACAGATCATATCCACACTTGCAACAGCCTTGATTTCTTTTACATTATGCTTTTTTCCCCCTCAATGCCTTATACTAAAATTAGAATGACTCCATCTCCATATATGAAGTTCATAGCATTGCCGAGTCCATCACAAGGGCATGCTGATAAACCCTGTGCTCCTAAATGAAATTCCTCCCTCATAACCTGTCCCAGAAAAGCACAGCCCTGATAAGAGCTGCACTCCACGCTGTGCATCCTCCTCTCCACTGCCTGATTTTCTGATTTGATTTCAGTGCCACATCTTGCTGTGGCCTTATTCAGCTGCTTTCTCCTCACAGAGTTTTGCAAAAACAAATTCCAAACCTGGTTTGAGAGCAGAATCCTGAGATAAGGTTGGAAAGAGAGGAGCTGTGTAAGTATAGATAGGAATCTCAATATATATAGATATCTATATGCACAAATATTGATAACTATCTATAGATCTATATAGATATATCCACTCCATTAATACAAATACAGGAAAATTCAGCACTGTGGTTCTCCCTGCAAAAGAATTTACTCAAATCCAGCTGTTGTTGTCTCCATCTCACACAGATTTAGGGAACCTGCTAAATACTAATTCCATGAAGGCTCTGAAATTAGAGCTGATCTCCATTCTACACATTGAGGTTTCTTTTTAAATTAGGTAATAGGTGTGTGGAAGTGGGATAATATTGATAAATGCAATTTTAAAAACAAATTGGTGCTTGGTGATTAATGGTTGAAAGAAGTAAAGATGTACATATAAATGAGAGATACATAATAAACCAACATATTAATAATCAAAATATTTCTTAAATTCAAGTGTTTTCATGTCCTTGTTGATCTCCATCAAAGAAAGGTGATTGTTTAAACTTGGACTGAGTTATAGGCTCACCATACCCTATAAAAATCTCAGTTGATGCTCTTCACAATATTTACAAGATGTTTTCAAATTGCCTCCAAGTTTGCAACAGTGACAATCCTCATGCTCAGCACTCCAACCACTCCTCCTCTTTGATTCCTTGAGACCTAAAATCTTGAAAATATCTCTTCCCTTGTTCAAAAAGCACATTTGGGGTTTTTCCACACGTGCAAGACATCCCTCTTTCCCCCAGAACAGCCAATTCCTGCCTCCTAAAGGTTGCACAGTCAAAGCAGGAACACAAACAACACTTTTAATCTGAAAAATTACCAAAACCAAATCGATGCCCCATTGCCTGGGGTTAAACTTTACTCCCATTTTACAGATGGGAAAGGGCAGGACAGTAAAGGGGAGATGTTTGACTGCACAGAGCAAATAATTCAGGTTCCCATCTTTAAAATCCCAAGAGTTCCCATCCATTTCCTAACTCTGCCCCTGAGAGGAGCAGTGTTCCCAGGCTCCTGACCCTGGGTCTCTCTGGTGCTGCTTTTCCTTTCTTTCCTCCCTCCTCTGGGGTTCCTGGGAAAGATCCTGCTCTGGAAGGTTCCCACAGATCACATTTTAAACCAATCCAGCCCTTTTTTCCCTTTATAATCAAAACCCCATAGCAGCTGGCAATTCCACACTGAGCTCGTAAGGAAAAAGGGAGTCAAATATTTTGAAACATCTTTTTGCTTCAATTGCAGCCTTTTTTTACCAGCAGAAATTAAGCAATAAATAGAAACTCAATAAAGCATGAAATGCAGCACTTTATGTTTTAACTGTGGGCATTGAAATTGATTTTAGTTTCTCTCTGCAGGGCGTGCTTTGGGGCTTTGCTTGGGGTTTTTACAGATGCCACTCACTCATTCTCAGGGATTTACACACCTCAACAGCTCCTCCACCAAAAACATGACATCTCTTGGCAATAAAAGGTTAAAATTCACTTTGCCCTCTGACTAGAACAGAAATACCTTTGCAAGCTAATGATTGTAACAGGCTGTTCTGTTCCTGAATAAACATTCTAGGGATTTCCTGAGGTGTTGTTTTGTTTTGTCATTTCTTTATATTTTTTCCTCCATCTTTTTAATTGAGGGAAAAGAATTTGGAGGGCACAGCCAGCTTAGATGATATTTCAATCAGAAATACGTATATGTTGTCTTTCTATACACTTTTCAAACTGAAAAAAAATTACATTTACACAGCTTCTGGATATTCATTTTATAGGAAAAAAAAAATCTTTAAAGCTTCTCCAACTCATCTCCTTCTGCCAGCTTTCCTGGCCAACTCTTTCTTAGTAATGCCAGTAAATGCCAAAAAAAGTCTGGTTTCAACAACGTTCCTGTCTGTTGAAACCAAGAGAGAGGCAGTTTCTGTTGGATACACTGAATTCAGGGATCCGACTCTTTCTCCTGGAGGAGTGGGCAATGCTAACACAGGCCTGGAGGACAGAATTCCTCTTGCTGACTTTTCCTGCAGCAGATCCGTGTCCAGAACCTCCTGTGCAAGGCAGGTCCAGCCCTGCCAGGGCCAGGGCCCTTTCTGGGGCAGGGAGGCTCTTGGCTGTCCCAGTTCTCACATCCCAGAGCTTTTGTCTCCCTGGCCAGCAGCACTTGTGTCCCAGGACAGGCTGTACCTCACAGGGAAACAGCACACAGGAGGCAATGGGTGAAGATAAAGTGAATAGTGGGGATACCAGGGTGGGATTGCAGCCGGGATTGCTGCCCAGAGGGGCCTGCCATGCCCAGCACTGCCAGAAAATAACATCCACCCAAAAATCAGCCAAAATTGGGCACCTCTGAGAAGATCTGACCCTGCTGCCCCCAGGCAACAGCTCTGGCTAAAAATCTTTGTAAAATTCTTCTAAATATTAAAATTATTTATAGCTTCATTTTAACTCAGAATGCCAAATGCTGCCACCTCAGAAGGAGGCAGAGGCGTGGCTGCCCCATTCCTAGAAGAGTTCAAGGCCAGGTTGGAGCAGCCTGGGACAGTGTTAGGTGTCCCTGCCCATGGCAGGGGATGGAATGAGATGAGCTTTGAGATCCCTTCCAAGCCAAACCATTCTGTGATTCCAGGAATCACAACGATGACTGGCTGGGAAGGGCTTGGCAGGTTCACCCCAAAAAAGACCATTTTCATGCAGGGAATGCTCCTCAAAGGATGTGGTCAGTGGAGAGAGGAGGAACAAAAGAGGAGATGAACCCTGCCAAGGAACCACCCTGGTGGAGGAGAGGGCCAGGAGAGGAAGGGGGAACAAGGTCACGCAGCAGGAGCCAAAGGAAGCTGATCCTTTAGGAGGAATGAGGGCAGGACTGAGGAGCTCCTCCTTTCCTGAGCCTGCCTGCAGCTCCAGGGGAACAAAACATCGACATCTCAGAGCTGGGCAGGTGTCAAAGGGCAGGGACAGAGCTGGGGACCTACATGGACACATCCTGGTGGGACATGGCGGGGACAGCAGCAGTCCCTGGCTCCAGGGACAGGGCCAGCACCAGTGAGTGCAGCTGCTGGGACAGTGACAGCACACAGAGCTCAGAGCAGCCAGGGCCACCAGCACAGCTATGGGGACACAGAAACAGCTTCAGAACAGTGTCACCAGCACAGCTATGGGGACACAAACAGCTCCATACAGTGTCACCAGCACAGCTATGGGGACAGAAACAGCTCCAGGACATTGTCACCAGCGCAGCTATGGGGACACAGAAACAGCTTCAGAACAGTGTCACCAGCACAGCTATGGGGACACACAAACAGCCCCAGACAGTGTCACCAGCACAGCTATGGGGACACAGAAACAGCTCCACAGTGTCACCAGCACAGCTATGGGGACACAAACAGCCCCAGACAGTGTCACCAGCACAGCTTTGGGGACACACAAACAGCTCCATAGTGTCACCAGCACAGCTATGGGGACAGAAACAGCCCCAGACAGTGTCACCAGCACAGCTATGGGGACACAGCCCCATAGAGTGTCACCAGCACAGCTATGGGGACACAGGGCAGAAAGAGCACCATACACCACTGTCACCAGCACAGCTATGGGGACACACAAAACAGCCCCAGACAGTGTCACCAGCACAGCTATGGGGACACAAACAGCTCCACAGTGTCACTAGCACAGCTATGGGGACACAAACAGCCCCATACCAGTGTCACCAACAGAGCTACAGTGACTCTGGGCAGAAACAGCTCCAGGACGTTGTCACCAGCAGAGTTATGGTGACACTGGGCAGAACCAGCCCCAGCACACCCCTGACCAAGGCCAGAACTCCCTGCAGGCTCTGGCAGCAGCCCCATCTCACACAATATTCAGTGGAAATGCATCTCTCAAGGATTTCACCCCCATTCTCTCCCTCACCCCACCACCTCTGCCAGGCTGGAAATTGCAATGTTCAGTGTTCAGCTCCAAAAGCTCCACTGTGCTTCAGAGCTGTGTCCTTGAGGAAAGGCACCACACAAATGGGACACGCAATTTCCAGGAGATGAAAACTGAACACAAACTTTCTGCTGCAATACTAAAATGATACAGATAATTTTAACTCATCTACACAAGCTTTTTGAAAGCAGCTGGTAGAGTTTTTTGGCAGTCATTTTATTTCTAGAAAAATACCAACACCTTGAAAGCCTTTTATTGTCAAGATATTCCTGCTGCATTTTAAAAAGCCTTATTATCAATCCTAATTATTTTTTTATCAGGCTTTAAACTGCATATAACCTCTATGGCTCCTCATTACAATTCTGAAAAATGAGAAATATTCCTATAGAAGAGGCAAATCAACTGGGGCTTGAGTAAATCACATTGAAATAGAATTATAATTCAACAACAAAGGCACTGGGCTTGTTAGCTGTAGGACTCGGTGGATTGACCAGCTCAATTTACTTTTTCACCCTTCAAATACACACTGAGAACAACTCAATTTACTGTGGCTTTCTGAAATAAGGGTCCTCATCACAAAAGATGTCAGCAGCTCACGGTTTCCCCTGCTCAGAGGATTTCAGTCCTTGGAAAAGCCCCGAGTTCTGCTGAAAGGGCTCCTTGCAGGAGCTGCACATTCCTGGTACCAGGGGTGCTGGGTGGGACAGAGCCTGCTCTGGTCCAGGCTTCAGCCTGACCCAAGGCACTCACCACAGGAATCGAGAACAAGGGAGATTCTCCTCCTGCCTGTAAAAAATCCCCAAAACTGATCACATGCTCAGAGCTGGAAAGCAAAGCATTCTTTTAATCCAACACTGAAATTCATACCTTACACTCGCAAGATCTGTTGCAAGAGACGTGAAATGGCCAAGTATAAGCTAAATTAATTCAATATGAAAATGCCTCAGTACAAGCACTTTACAAACCCAGCATAAAGCAGGAACTTAGGTTTAGATTTTAATCCCACATTAAAGGGTCGCTAACGTGAACTGCATCATTAAAATCAAAATATTTCCCCCCTCTGTTTTATTGCAGAAAGCACAATCTGTTTGTTTGTGGGACGGTTTTTTTCCCTTTGAAATGCCAGCCTGAAAACTCGAGTTAAAGTGGATTGCTGCAGCCCCATCAGCTTTTGAAGGATGGCTGGAGCTGGGATCTGAGACACTACCTCATAGCTGGTGGGTCCCCAGCACACCCTCGGCAGAGCCCCTGGTACTGGGAGAGAGGCACAGCTCCCCACCATGATATCACTGCACATCTCCCCTGGCCAAGTATGACAGAATTCCTCCAGCAGCCCAGCCTGACAGGAGCTGCTGAAAGGGAATTTCACCCCATGGAAGGCTGCAAACCCCCAGGGAGAGCAGGAGGTGTCTGGTGGTTTGTTCCTACAAAACTCTCCACTTTCTGTTCTTTAAAACACCCAGCACTTCCAATGATACCTGAGCATGAACACTCACACAGAGCTCTGCAAGCCTAACACGCTGTATCACTTAGCTAAAAATGCAATGGGCTTTTTTTTCTGGGATGAATCCCAGTTGCTTCACACTTCCCAGTATGCCCAAGTGGCTCAGGCAGGAAATGAATCCTCGTGTATCTAGCTGGAACCAGGGCACTGATTCAGTGCAGACACTGAAAAGAATTTTCCCCACTCCATCACCAGCACCAAGTTTTCATTGGTGGTCCCAGCTCCAGGAATTTCTCAGCCCTTGGAGCTGCTGTGTGAGCTCCAGCAAGTCCCTGGAACCAGGACACACCTACCAGCACTTCTAAAAAATGACATGATTTAAATTATCAGATGCTTAAATGAGGTTGGATGGGCGGAAGGGAACCTGTTTTCCTATGCTTGGACGAGGTAAGGTGGCTTTGAGCTGCTTTTGGCTCCCTGGGACACAGAAATTCCCTGACTGCCAGAGGAGGTGCCACGCTCCCTCCCCTGATTGTGTCCATGCAGAACTTCTGCTGCTTCCAAATTAAACAAACACACAAGAGTTATTAACTAATAGAGCGTATTTGCACTAATTACTGCTCAGAGTGGCCCTACAAGGCAGGAGTATGTGTGTAAGGAAAAGCAAAAGAAATATCAGATTGTTTACCAGGCTATTAAATTAATGACTTCCAGGTTATTAATTAAAGGCTCAAGGAGAGGATCTCCCAGGGAAGGTTGTGGAGGATTAGTGCTGTTCCTCTGCCTGTGCCAAGCTGCATTCCCAGCTGATGACACAGCTCGTGGAGAGAGCACAGCTCTGCCTCTTATAGTCGATGCTCATGAGTCATAAAAAATATGGAGAGCACTATAAATTCTGGTTATGCCTCTCTCTCTCAAGATATGTAAAACAACCATGTAAAAGAGCTATGAAAGCTGTCCTCTCAGCCTTCAAAGCCTTGCTTAAGCAGCACTGTATGATTCCCCTTAATACAATTGTCTGGAAGTCTAAACTTTGGTAATTATTTCAAATGAAAAGGAACAGCAGGAGGCTCGGTTGAAGGGAATATAAACAATTATCACTTGCACGAAGGCTATGCCAGTTGTGAAATAAACTTGAATGGGTTTGCTCTTGAAAACACTGAGCTCTAAATTAATTATCTGACAGAGTGAGCCCCTCAGCTGTGTATCAGAGCCTGGGAGAGCCACACAGGGGGTGCAGCAAGGAGGGGAAATGGGAACCAGCACAGAGACCTGCCCTGGAATGGGAACCAGCACAGAGACCTGCCCTGGGAGCTGTGGCTGCCCATGGAGCCCTGGCAGTGCCCAGGGCCAGGATGGAGCACCCTGGGATGGTGGAAGGTGTCCCTAAATACAAATTCGAGGGTCCTTTCCAGCCCAAACCATTCCAGGATTCTGTGAGTCTGTGGGATGCCCCTATAAGTTCCTAATAAATTCTGAATAACACCCTGGCTATCACTGCCTTTGCCCCTTTGCAACTCCCAGTGTGTTCTTGAATCTCCAGCATTATTACAGTGGCTTTTTAACAAATTTAAAGTTATTTTAAAAAAAGTCCCAATTTTAGTAGGTGTTGAACTAGGACCTTGGAGTGAAGGCATAAAAAAAAATGCAAAAAGGTGAAAAGCATCAGTGTAACACCCAATGGGTGTGATAAATCCGGAGAATCATAAAGATAACCAACAACTGTCAGAGCTGATGATACTTTTATAGGTAGCAGAGAATTTCACACTGACATTCATGTAATCAGAGCCCAAAATTCCACACAAATAACCAAGATTCTGATGTTTGCTGCTGAGTACAATCCATGGCACAACGCTCAGGAATGGGGCAGGCAGGGATGCAGAAGCTGCTTCCTCAGGAGCACAGGGAGATGCAGTGCATGCTAAGCAGCAGGAAATGGTAATCCTCTGCCACTTCACATGCACAATCACAGAGCTGTGACAAGTGCACACTTAAAAACCAGAAGAAATATGGTCTAAATATATATTTTATAGCTGGCTTTCATCTTTATCTTCGCATTTCATTGCTAGAGTTTATATTCAAAGCATAACATAACACCAAGAAGGAAAAAAAGAGTGTTGCTACAAGAAAAGGAACTCTGCCTTCTCATCTTTCTTTCTCCCTTTTTTTTTAAAAAACCCTTCTTTAAGATTTCAATTTGCAGCCCTGATTTATTCCAGCCTGGGCAAGGGAAGGAAACAGATTCACAAGAGCTCAGAATCTGGCCTTGAACACTCCAGCTTGGCAAAGCAGTGTTAGTGATCCCTGAATCCACTGCCCCTGCCCAGAGGGGAGAGGAATTCCTGATTTATTTGCATTTCCAAGTCACTGGTGGTGGAGTGAGAGCTGGAAATGTCCTGCAGGTCTTGCCATCCTCTCTGCCCACTATGAGCACCTTTATTTCTTTTCCTCTGCTTGTCCCTAACTCCAACACAACCCCAATCTCTTGGGGTGTGGGGAGCCACAGAATGAGAGCTCTCACCCTCTGCAAGGTGGGGAGAGGTGGATTTTCCAATCCATGTTTATATACTGAGGTCAGTGACAGCATTTTAAAAGAGTCCCTTGAGGTTCACAGTGATCCAGGTGAATTAAGGGTCTAACCCAGTGACAGGCAGATTGTGCACAGCTACTTCCCCAGAGTCAATTATTTTAAAGAAGTCACAAAGCAAAATTGCTCATTGATTCACATATCCCCCAAATTTAACATTAAAAATCAAAATCCATAATTTGAAGGCAACCTGGGCTGGCAACTTGCAAACTCAAACTAAGTTTGAGCATCTCAGAGCTTTCCAGCTTCTCAAAGAGTTTTTTAGGAACCACACTGAGCTCCAGGCTGCAGATCCTCAAATACCTGCCCAGTTATTTTTATGAATGGCAGCTGTATCCTGACTGGAGCACCCACACGTTAATTTTGCACTTGGATAGGTACAGAGATCAGGATTACAAAAGATCTGTACTCATCAAATGTCCAAAATATCCCCCAGAAAGGAAAGCTGCACCTAACTTGCCCATGTGATTTTAGAATTGAGAGGATTAAATCTTCCAAAGCACTTGGTCCTGACTCTCTTTGAGTCCCTGCAGGTGCCAGCAATGGCATGGCAGGTCCTACACAGACAGGGGCAGAGAAAACCCCACACCTGAGTGGCTGCTGCCCCACCTGAGCCCTCTGGGTTTACCTGCATAGCCAATCACACCAAACCTTCATAAAATACTTTCCATTTCTCAGGAACTTCATGCATTTTCCAACCTGGACCAAACCCTGGGTCCAAAGCCAGCTCCATTAATCCGTGTCCCTCTGGGAACACGAGTGCCAGCCCAGGGCAATGCCACACTGGGCACTGCAGCCTTTCCATGCCTGGCAGCATTTCCCCATATTATTTCCACTGGTTCCTAAATTCCTTTAAAGCACAGAAATGGAGCCAAAAGGCCCTCAATGCCCACATGAAACATCTCCTGCCTGGCTCCTGTCTCCCCAGGAGGAGGGATGAGGCTCTGGAATAACACCACTGATATTACCTGACCCAGAGCTCCTGTGCTGCAGGCATCTGGCACACACCAAGCCCTCTGTGTCCCTAACAGGGTGTGAGGATAAAAGCTGAAGCCAAACAGATGGTCTTCAAAAAAATCTTCCCTAAAGTGTTCTGTGTACTAAAACATCACTTACCCAAACTCTCATCAAACTTGGCTTGATTTGTGAATCTCGAGCCAAGTTTGGAAGAAAAATATTCAGCTGGAAATATGTGGGGGGGAAAGGAGGGTTTTTTTTTTGCTGCACTTAAATAATATAAAATGAAACCACTTTGTTCAAACCTTAGAAATATTTAAGAAAAATAGAACCCAACCCTTGTGTGTTTAAAGCGAGCGCTGAGGTGGGGGGTGGCAATCAACACAGAACGCAAAGTGCTGAGCACATGAAAAAAGAGAAGTGGAAGGACAACTGGAGCTCCAATGTATAATGACCTATCAACACATGCTGTAATGCACACAGAATTTCAGGGAAGGAGGAAATCACATCTGCAGGGAATATGGGCAGCCATTGTTTGAAGCCCAACCCTTGAGGGCCCGAGCCCGCTGCCATACATCCCCAAATGCAGCATTTTCTCCTCAGCAGCAACAACTGGACACTCCAAATAGCAGCCACTAAGGCTGGCAAGTGAATATTATATCCAGTTAATAGAAGAATTAGGTAACAGTAAAATATTCCCACTGAAAATTATACATTTTCTGAATTGAAAAACAAAAGAAGGTGCCAGGAGAAATGAACCCCAACTAAACAAACAGCATCACACAGTTGTACAAACTGAGGTATTTCCATAGTAGCTTCTCTTAAGTATCTATATTTTATTTTTCAAATGTTCTTCCCTATCCAGGATGCTGATGGGCCAAGGGGAAAAGGCCCCAAGTTGTGCTCAGGTTGAATATTAGGAAAAAAAAAATTTCACTGAAAGAGTTTGGATCAGGCTTCCCCAGGGCAGTGTTGGAGTCTCCATCCCTGAAATCTTAAAGAAATGACTGGATGTAGCACCCAGGGCTGTGGTTTATGGACAAGGTGGTGCCCAAAGGCTGGACTCCATGATCTTGGGGGTATTTTCCAGCCTAAAGGATTCCATGATTCTACATAAAGTGTTGGCATCAGCACGGGCATCTTCTAAATAGGAAAAAAGCAACAACATTTCCGAAACGGTGCCACCATGAAATCCTGGCCTTGGTTTCACAGAGCTTTGACTTGAGTTGGGGAAAGTGGAGAGAAAAATTGACCTGCCCAGTAAATGATCAGCTCTCTCCAGACACAAAACCCTTAATTTACACTTGGGAACCCCCAAAATCTTTAAATATCATTTAATTACATATCTGTATTTAACACTTGGGTTTGCCTGTCACTTATTTAAACTTTCATAAGTTTACACCTAAACACCTAAATCACGAGATGTCCTTGAAAAAGCACATCCCAAGTGTATTAAAATAAAATCTGGTTAAAGAGAAGCAATTTCTCTTTTTTTCCCCTCAGTAAATGGAATTTCCTCACTGCTGCTGAGCAGTCCTGTGTGTTTGTGCCATTAGGCTGTGTGAATTATCTCACATTTTTTGCACAGTGTATGGGCCCTCAACGAGAAAGTCATTAGCTTAATAATCACTGCTGACAGATTCCAAGTGAGAGATTCCAACAGATACTGCAGCGACTCCTGGGGTAAATAAAAGGACAGTTTTATCTCCAAGATGGGAGAGAAGGCTGCACTAAATGATGAGTGTGCTTTCCCAGGGACTAATTGTTAAGCAGGAGTATTTACAGTTAAAGGATTGGGGAATGGGGCCATCATTGCCAGGCAATTATCTGTACACAAATAACTTTAATCTCTTGGCATTTTTATAGCCACTCCATTATTTATTTTACCATATATCCTATTGCAATACCATTCCCCTCTTACAAGTACATACTTTTTTTGACTTCATATACAATTAAATAAAACAGAGGAACACTTTGAAACGAGTTGAGGAACAATAGATCCCACTTAGCCATCAAATACAGCAGTATTTAACTTTTGTGCTTTTGATCAATATTTATGTGACAAGCTATTCATTACTGTTCTCCTCCACCACTGAAGCTGTTGTTCTTCCCACAGCCTGATGTGCACTTTTGTGTATTTAATTTATAAGTTTCCATGGAAAAGAAGTATTCAAAGGAAAGAAAAAAAAAGTGCTGATACAGCACGTGGATCTTTCTACCAAGCCACAAATCTTTTCTAGTGTTCATCTTAAACTGAAAGTAATTCTGGGAAACAAATTAACGATATAAATCACATTATCATTACTCACAGAGTGATACTGGGTTGTAACTCTCTCAGAGAGCTCCAGTGAGTAGCTAAAAGGCCTCTCTCTATATGGAGAATGCCTGTTTCTAATTAAATAATCTAAAAATAGAGTTGCACATACATCTAGGACCAAGCCATCTGTGTTATCTCTCCAAGATAAGCCATTCTGCACCCACTCTGATATCCCTTTCATCACTGCACAGATTCAGAACTGGGCCTGGCCCTTCTCTCCTATTTAGGAAGGGACAGAGGAGAAGAAGGAACAATTTTAATCTGGACAAGCTTTTTGTGAAAGTCAGAGCCCTTGTCTGGAAATATCTTTTCACACCTACTTGTGTCAATCAGCAACGTGATCCAAAGCCACGTCCTGCAAGCAGTGGCAGTAGTCAGGCAGGATTTCTCCATGGAATACTTTCCCAATCCAGCAAGAAAAGCTGTTTCTAATTGGCTCTCTGGGCTTTTTGAATTGTTTTTGCTTGGTTTTTTTTCCTCCCTCTCTTTTTTTTTAACTATTTAAAAACTTTACTTGTTCCCTTCTTCATTAAGATAATTCAAAGAACGACATAAAAACTGAGCTGGAATCAAACTGGGCCTGAGTTAAAAGGTTGGGTAAGAGATTCCCAGGATACATTTGGTGACAATAAACAACAAACTGTCTTCATACTTCCAGAAAGAGATAAAACCCAGCCTTTTTTTTTCCTAAGTGCAGCTTCCTACATTGTTCACAAACGTCTGGGGGGAAAAAGGAGCAAAGCTTATCAGGGCCTGTCAAGAGGGGGAAACAACCTCAGAGCCAGGGGCAGATCCTGCCCTGGTTAGGGAAGGGGAAGCAGAGTGTGAAGGGAGAGCCTCAGCCCCAGTCCAGCACAGGGATGGAATCTGGGGGTCTCCCATGGGATAATTAAGGCCAGATAATGCCTCAGGCTGCAGCCAGCACAGCATTATTTCCACTGGTCCCTAAATTCCTTGCTGTCACACTGTATTTACCAAACAAACCTGTTTGGTGCGCTCCCCCCTCCCTCAGTTTTCATTTTGCTGTTGCATGACAGAATCTCAAGCAATTAAACTGCTATTATTTCACTTTAAACTTTCATTTCTGCCATCAGGAAGAAGAATGCATCTCTGCAGGAAAAAGGTATTTATTTCAACCAAAACCCTTATCCATTTCTTAAATTAAACAGGCATCAATTTCAGACATGTGGCAACACATGTTGATAAAAAAATTAAATAATATAAAAACATTAAATTATATAAAAACACTGTTATAACCTATAGGGTGAAAATGCATTAAATCCCCCCTACAGCCTTTAAATTGTTACACACCTCAGAATAAACAAATAGGCAAAATGAAGACTGACCTTTGAATAAATGCCATGCACTGGTCTCCACTGCTCTCCATTCAGAAGGAAGGGAATTGTTATCTCATAATCTTTGGAGTTGTCCTTGGACACCTGCATCCTTGGGGACTCCTCTTTGCTGCCCACATTGTCACCTAAGGACAGCGAGAGGCACCTCAGGTTAGCTGGGAAGAGCATCTGGCAAGGGGAACATTGGTACTTGAGGGGCTTGGCAGCACATTCAAAAGGAAATCATTCAGGAAAAGGATTAAACATGAAACTTGGAATGTCAGAGTCAAAACCTACAGGAATTTCAGAGGGAACCTGTGGAATCAGAGGGGTTCAGAGGAGTTGGAGGGGATTAGATGGTGGCAGCAGAAGACAAAGGCTGCACATTAAGAGTAGAGATATCAGGATGCAAGGATAAGATCATAGAGGATGAACAACCTCATTAGTGGGGAAAAAAGGTCTGGGAGAGAAAGAGAAGATAAACTCATTGAAATAACACTCTACTCCTCCACAGGCAGATGAGTTCCATTCATACCACCAGGTCAAAAAGCTGTTTGCATGCAGCATTTATCAAGTGGCTTTCCTCTCCCTAAACACATTAATGGCATTGTGCCTGTCCAGGCAGAGCCCTAAAACCAATATCCCAGGACAAGAGCTGCAAAAATAACTGAGGATAAATCAAAGAGGAGACAGGGATGGCCTCCAGGTGCCACAGGACAGTCAAAACTCCGCTGGGGTTTGCCACACTCTCTGTGCTCACCTAATGCTCTCATGAAGGATGGATGAAGAGTCATATTCTGAGCACAATTACCCCCATTTAATCACTGTTAGGTTTAGCTTAAAAACATCTGTACTGTCACTATGGCTAAGGCAATGTGAGCAGAAATAAAATCTGGTATTTTTCAACGTGCTTTTAAAAATGTAACACTTGACCTAAAACACACCAAAAAACAACAACAAAAAACCCACTAAAATCAAAACAAACCTCCCCCCCAAAAAAAAACCCAAACAAAAAACTACCTCACAAGATAAAAAGATAAAATACATTGGAGAGAGGAAAGTTGTTTGTTATAGAGTTCTTACACCCCTTTAATGCAGCCCAAGTGATTGAGGGCTGGGAGGACACAGTGTCAGCCCTTAGAAGAGATGATCCAAAGCTGGCCCAAGATTTGGTTGTCCCCTGGGGAGGCACATGAGACACCATCTCATCAGCCTGGGAGGGTCTAGACAGAACTCCAGGCCTTTATTCTCATTATCAGGCAGGAAGCTCCCTGCTCAGAACAGCAATTTATGAAGCATATCTCAGCAAAATGAGAAAAGTTTGGCTCCAGCCCTGCTCTCCTTTCTCCTTGGCCCACTTGAGCAATCTTAACCACACAAATTAAATGGCTCAGGCCCTTCTAATATTTTGTAGGGTTTGCATTCTGGAAGTGTCATGAGATCCAGGTTTTCAGAGCCCTTGGAGGATCCTTATCCTCCCATGGATGTGTTGTCTGACACTTTGGAGCTCCCATGGTGATTCCAGAAAACATCAAAGCCTCTCTGATACTCCTCCATGGGCCTTCCCTGACCATTCTGCAGAGCATGAACCTCCCAGCATTACCCAAAACAGCAGAAAAAAGGGAGGGGATCAGCATTTGTGCACAGATGGGTTATTCCCTAAACAGACAGCCTGCTCTGGAAGTGCAGCAGCTATAAAAATACAATGGGAGAAGGAAGGAAAATCCACACAAAGTGTGGTTCAGTTTTGCCACTCCTTCTCTTCCATCCCAATGAATTGATGCTCGTGGTGCACAACAAAGCAAGGTTACAACGAGCAAATTTAATCTGCCACACGTGCTTATTTATCTGCTGAAAAAGCTCATTGTGCAGAAGTGTTGATAGTCTGGAGACAGACATCAAGACAGGTTTATAGGCAGCAGTTATATCTTTATTGGAAAAGATAATTTATTTGGGGGGAAACAAAGCAGACAAGCTTCAGGGTTTGCAAATCTTCTGAAGCCACAGCATTTATAAAACACAAGATCAATTTCTGTCTAGTTGCTCTCCCTGAGCCAGATACTTGGCTGCTTATCTGAATGTTTTTATTTAAATTATTGGGTGTGATAAAAATCACAGCCTCCTGTGGAAGGCAGAGGAAGGAGTGCAGCCCAATTTTGGGCCTCATTCTGGAGATAATTTGGGCACATGCATTGTGCACTTGCTTAACTCCCAGCTGCCCTCAGTGTGACAGAAGCACAGCACGGTGCCTTTTGTATATCAAATAATGTTTTTCTCATGAAATTTCATTATATTTATGGGATGGGTATATTTCTGAAAGACTGCAAAATAAAGAAACCTGTATGGCTGATAAATAAACTCTAACCTAGTCTTTAAATTAAAAAAAAAATATATATGGGGAAGATAAATAGGTAATTCCTTTAAATAGGTTTCTGCAGCCTGATTCAAAGAATAGGGGGTAGTCTTATCTATGTCTTATCTATGAAAATAGTCTTATCTAAGAAAATAAGAAAATAAGGGAAGCCTGGAAGAGCAAGCCACACTTATCCTGAGCAGGAGAGATCTGAAAGGCCACTGAGCGATGGCACACGGACATGGGGAGAGGAATATTCTACATCAGGAGGAAAAAAACCCTCAAAAAATGTAAGCAGAGGGCCAGGCCAAAAAAATAAAGCAGAAATAGTGCAGGAAACTTGGGGAAAAAATGGGATAAACCAGGTGGGTACAAAGGTGGGATAGTTCCTGGTACCCTGGAGAGCCTTTGGCCCTCACCTGAGCTGGAGTCACCAAGGAATCCATCCCAGTCAGGGACACTTCACCCATTCCTAGCACAATATCTGACCAAAACCCATCCCCAGCTTCCTTCTGCTGGTTCTGGGACCCATCCCTGAGCACAAACCCATCCCTCCCAAAGAGCATCCTGGGGAAAGGAGCCATGGGATGAGCCCAACATCTGCACCAAGGGAGGGTTTCCATCACCCAAAACATCCCCCAGCTCCCAGGGCTGCAGCTCCTCATGCACACAGACCTGCTGGAATTTCCTCTCTGCCACTCTGCACCTCCCTTCCCCATTTTCAGGAGGGTTTCTTTGAAGCTGAACCATTAGAGTTGTTTGTGTTCCATTAATAATGAGGCCTCTTCCCTACAGGGACTCCTGGAAGTACAGCAGTATAAATAGTGTAATAATTGAAATCAGAGAATTGAAATTTCGGTAATGTGGCACGAGAGGAGAAGAAAATCAGGCCATCTGCAAGAGCAGAAAGTTAGATTAGACCCAGGTTTCCTATCTTTTGTGTCACATGCACCTACTCACTCACCTACTTATTTTCCATTTCAGTGAAATTCTGTCCAGCTCTTCCTGACGCAAGCTCGTCTCCCACTTTTTCACATGAAAACCTTCACAGTTGTGTCTGTTTTCTATTTTCAGCCTGCACTGAAGGTAATGCTTTTGATCCACAAGCAGCCCACAAGCTGATGCAGCGCCCTTTATTCTCTTTTTTTCCCCCCAGTAATATAAAAGCTACTTTGTACAAATAGTGAGATGAGTAGATGTTACCTGTCAGTGACTTTTGTGTGGCTTAAGTATTTTTCATCTGCCATGTACCTCTACAACTTTTCTGGTTTGCACAGTATCATACAAGGGCCTGTTGGCAAAGGAGTTAAGAATGGTTTTCATCTTTTTGCTTTTTATTTCAGTTCCTCCAAGCTGTGTGCAAAATAAACTCAGAGTATGTGATGTGACATCTTTGCTTAGCGGCCACTGCCTCTGAAACAACCCAGACCCTCTCCAGATTTGCATTTACTTTAAATTAATAAGCTTTTAGTGAGGCAGGGCCATTTATTTGTCCTCATGACAAACAAAGAGGTGAATGCACCCAATGCTGAGTAGCTCTGGATAAAATGGGATTAAGTGCAAGGAAAATAGAGAATATAGAGCATGTCCCACTCAATGCACGCCCCAACCCTGCTGCCAGTGCCCCCCAGCACAGAGCAGGACAGGAGTCAGACCTGGGCTGGTTTATAAACAACATCCATCTCTAACACACATCTCTCTTCTGTAAATTTACAGAATTTACACAAGAGCCAAATGTGATGCTGAGCTTCCTTCCATTGGGGCTAGGCCTGTTCTGGTCCCACACAGCAACAGGGCCTGTTCTGGTCCCACACAGACCTGGAATAACACGGGTCAGAAAATCCCACAATGGTTTGGGTGGGAAGGGACTTCACATCATCCCATTCCACCCCTGCCATGGCAGGGACACCTCTCACTGTCCCAGGTGCTCCAGCCCCAATGTCCAGCCTGGCCTTGGGCACTGCCAGGGATCCAGGGGCAGCCACAGCTGCTCTGGGAATTCCATCCTAGGCCCTCCTCACCCTCACAGCCAAGAATCCCTTCCCAACATCCCATCTGAATCTACCCATTGCCAGCTTAAAGCATTCCCTGGGTCCTGTCCCTCCATCCCTGTCCCCAGTCCTTGTGCAGCTCTCCTGGAGCCCCTTCAGGCCCTGCCAGGGGCTCTGAGGTGTCCTTGGAGCCTTCTCCTCCCCCAGGTGAGCTCTCCCAGCCTCAGCCTGTCCTCACAGGAGAGGCTCCAGGATTCCATCAGTCACCAGGCGCTCCAGGACTGACACAGCCCCACAAAAGAGCCCCACAAAAGCCCAGCCCAGCCCAGGTCCCAGCGATGCTGTGGGGTGTCCATTTCCATCCCAGACTGGAGCTCTGTCTTCTCACACTGTCCCCAAACACCCCTCATGTCCCCCCTGCACTTACTGCTGAGCTATGAAAATTACAGAGGTGGTGGAATAAAAAAAATAATTAATTAAATTATTGTTGTGTTACCTTTCCTACTAAAAACCAACTCCAAATGATAACTCACAGCCTGTCCTCATTTTCCTCTGCAGCAAAACACCCAAAGCACTGGAATAACCTTTGGATTGAAGAGAACCATGGAACAGAGCAATCTTTCTGCAAACTGAAATCAGCTAATGGCAGTGCTCCGTGCCACAGGCAATGCCCTGGAAGCCCGGAAGGACATCCTTTATCCATTTCCCTCCTCATTTCCTTCAGCTTCCTCAGTTCAGCTCTCACTTTGTGGCATCCATGGCCTGGCTGTGGAGGAAGGGATTTACACCTGGCAGCACCCAGCACTCATTTACTGGGTTTGTTCCTGAGGTACCCCCAGAGCCTGCACTGCTCCTGGGGGCCCAGCAGGTGTAAAGAGCTTTTTCCCCCCCCACCAGGGGCTTTTCTCTCCTTTGGGATGATTCTTCTGCCACCTCCAGAAAAATTCCAACCAGAATTTTTTAATCCAAAATTCCCAAGCTTACATATTGTATTAGCAGGGCACCTGACGTGCAGGAGGAATGATGAGGAGGGCTCCATGATATCACAAGGCTAATTAATTACTTTATTATTTACTATAGTATATATTTTATACTCTATTATTATTATAGTATATATTTTATACTATATAATTATACTATAGTATATATATTTTATACTATATAATTATAGTATATATTTGATACTATATTATATATAATATATATAATAAAATATATATTTATGTGTGTTATGTATAAATATATGTTTATTAAATATATATAAAATGTATAAAAATATACATATTTTATACTACATTATTATTAGAGCATATATTCTATACTATATTACACTACATCTAAACTGAACCTACCCAAGCACTCAACTGAACAAGATCTTGTGACTGTCTCCTGACCAACAGCTTTCATAGATTGGTCAAGAAAAGAAAACACTCACACCAGAATCCAATCAAGCAAATTCCTTCAGTGCATTCCACTTGTACACAAACACAGCAAATGAGATAAGGATTGTTTTGATCATCTCTTCTTTCATTGCTTCTCTCAGGTTCAGAGAATGTGAATCCCACACTTACACACTAAGAGAGGAGGACCAAGTCTTGTCCTTCAAGATGGAATTTAGGAACTTTAGGAAGTTATGGAAGTGAAACAGGATAAGTTTATGGAAGTTTATGGAAGTGAAACAGGGTAAGAATTGGAAGCTGCCCACAAACACAGCACCCACAACCAGGCAAGGGAAGGATTTTACCACAGTTCAGTAAGAAAAGATATTAAGATCAGTTTGCATTTTTATCAGCAACCTTTACTCAAGAGTCCTCCTGAAATCCAGTGCTCAGAGGTGAGATGTGACTGCACAGAGGAATATTACAAAGAACACAATGACTTGCAGGCTGGAGCAAGGGGTTAAACCCAGGAGGGTTGTACCCTTAGGGATCATCAGGATTTCTGCTCCAACCACTGCTCCTCAAAGCAGGCGACACCAGAATGACCCACCCATGGTACTGGGGATAACACTGACAATGCTGCATCAAAAGAGGTGTTTGCAGGGAGCACCAGAGATCCAGGCTAATCCTGAGAGCTGGAGAGAGAAGCACTTCTGGAGTGCTGGGGGCATTTGTCCTCACCTGCACTCACAAGAGATGAATTGAGCCTGGAGCTGGTGGCTTGGAAAGGCTGCCAGGGAGAGCAGGGAAGTGGAAAGTCTGAATTACAAGAAGGGAACTAGAAGAATTATTTTACATAATGTAGAAAACCAAAGGTGACAGGACCCCTGATTGTCCCTTAGCTCTCTATGCCTTTTGGTATTTATCTTGCCAGTGCTGATACATTTAGAGATGGCAGGAGTATAAAGTGCCTACACATAAAGTGAGATAGGATTCCAATCTAGAATTGCACAGACGATCACATCCAGCCCTTGTCCCTCAAGAAAAGCAAAAAGAAAAGAAAAAACAACTTGCTTTAAATGGAAATTGTCAACATTAGGGGTCAGATCATATCATGCCAAAAGAAGTGTCAATTATCCAACTCTGTGGCCAAGGTCTGGAGATGTGTAATTCCAGTCCTCTATTTCACTCCACCTTCCAGCAAAAGCCAAAGCTTTACCCAAGCTAAACATTATCCAGGCACAGGCCTTGCTGAAACCACCTAAAACAGTGCCTGTTGTGCCTGAGACAGGAAAAACAAATTGGTACTTCATAAAATCCCAGAACTGCAAAATGGTTTGGGTTGGAAGGGACCATAAAGCTCAGCCCATTCCATCCCTGCCATGGACAGGGAACCTTCCACTGCCCCAGGCTGCTCCAGCCTGGCCTTGGACACTTCCAGGGATGGGAATCCACAACCTCCCTGGGCACTAACACAAAAAAAAAATACAAAATGTAAATATATCTCATAATAAATGTGCAAATGCTAGAAAATAAACCAGTACCAGATTTCTAGTGCATAATGGTTAAACAAAGCCAGCCCTGAGACTTGCTCGGGGTCAAAGAAGCAACAGCTTAAATTTTACATCAAAATTTTGATGTAATTTTACCTCCACCAGCTGAGGACACAGACACCCTCTCAAAAGAAAGGACAAAAATCACCACATTGATAAGGTGCTTCCCATTATCCCACTTCCAGCACTTCCACAGCCTCATCAAAGGCAGCACAACACCAGACTCTGCCCTCCTTTATTTATAAGCACAAAAGCCTGGGCAAGATTTGACTATGCATAAGTAAAACTCTTATCTCTTGCAGTGAAGTTTTTATTAGTTCAAAATCATGAATTATTTTCCCAGCTAACCTTTGCTCCTCTAAAGGGTACATTGATTATTTCTACAAAACCCAGGAAAATTAGTCCTTTCATGGCCTGCTTGGAAAATAAGACTTAAAAAAAGAGGAAAAACTACACACAAAGTTTTACTTGTTTTCTCCCTTCTCCCAAACCCAAGACCTCAGGCATTTAAGCACAAGTAACCCTTGGAAAGCAACTAATTCCATGGATCTTCTTGAGCTGGAATTTTGCCTTTTTTTCACGCTGCAAAAATTACAACTTGTGTACAAAAATTTTTCAAACATGAGAAGTCAGCAAAGGTCTTTGAGGAGCCTGAGAGGAGGCAGCAGCAAGATGACTCCATGCATTTCTGAATTTAATTTTCTGTTCTTTTGGCTTCCAATGGAAAAAGATCCTGTCTCCAGCCTGATGGGTCTGTGCAGATGAAGCTCTGCAGCATCCCCAGGCAGCTCCAGGATGAGGAATGGAGGGTTGAGATTCCCTGATCCCCATTAACTGAACAGCATCAAAAACACGGCTTTCAATATTTGGGGTTTATAATTCTCAGATCTACCTCCTGTCATCACTTGCTCACGCACAGTCACTCCTTTCCTGAGTCTGATTCTGCTGATGAAATAATCAGTGACAGGGAACAGCCCTCTGCCCCCTCCCCCATGAAATCCCATAAAATGCCTGGAATATGTCATGTGTTCAACATCTCAATGTGGACACAGCAAAAAAAGCTGAAATCTGGAGGTGACTTTGCTGCTCTGCTCCACCAAACTCTCTGTGGTGTCACTGCCCCAGCAGCTGAACAAACTGATGACACAGAGAAAGACAAAAAATAGAGAAGTGGGGGGGACAAGAAAAGAAAAACTAAAATGTTCCTTGTGGGACATACCCCCTAAGCAGTTGGATCATCTTAATCTTCAAGCTTCTGTAATACAACTGTTGGAAGGCTCCAAGTCTGAGCACAATAAAGTGCTTTATTCGGGGAACCATATGACTCCATCAGTCATTCAAGCACATGTTTGGCACAGATTGAAAGTGAAAAGCATAGCTAAGGCAAATATTTCAAAACTCAACTTGTCTTCCTAACACACATGGTTTATATATTGGTGTAATATCTATATAACTTTTCAGTTCTCATCTAGAGTAATGTCATGGCTGAAGTACAAAACGATGGCTCTGCACCGGGCGTTCCTCAGCAGATAACACATGCCAAAAAGCCATTTAGTAGAAAATTAAAAGGGAGCTATCACACTTGACAGGTCCAAAAAAAACACCCCTAAAAACAAAACAAAACAAAAAACAAAACAAAAAAAAAAACCCAAAAACTTAAAAAAACCCCCGAACTTAAAAAAAAAAAAAAAACAACAAAAACAAAACAACTGATAAAAATGGCTTTGCTCCTTCTAATTCCTGAAAATCTATTTCTCCAATCAGGATGCTGCACCATCCCTCACTGGAGAGCTGCAACAAAGCCTGGCCAGGCAGCTCCTTCCTCCTCGAGTGCCTGAGATGTGTCTGCCCTGTTTGCAGATGAAATATTGCTCATCACAGAGCAACTCCTGCTGATGCAAATGCGATTAAAGCAATCTGGGCAGAGCACAGTGTGATTAAAGCCTAAGTAATGGCAGAAGGATTTGGGCCCTCATTATACAAAATACATATTGAAATGCAGTCAAGGAGAGAAGCCAGTATATCTCAATATCCTCCCTGTTCTGCAGAACAGAATGTGACAAGTGGAGTTGGGAGAACAACATTTGCCATTGACTGCAGGAGGGGGCAGGGAGCCTGCAGAACGTTTCAAATAACCCAAACCCAGCTTTATGATGTGTATAGAATATGTACAGGGATATATTTGGGAAACAGCTGTCCAGCCTCATTTGGGATGCTGTTATGTTTGACTGAGGAATTACTATTCAGGACCAGTCCAAAGACAGAGTTGTCTTTTTTTTTCTTTTTTCTTTTTTTCCCTAGAAGAGAACATTTCAAAATAGAGAGAAATAAAGCAGTGAAGCCCTGAAGGAAAGGGCATTCCAGCACAGTGGGTCATGGGGAGGACTGAGAGGTTCCCCCATGGAAGAGCTCAGGGCTTGGGAGTTCACAGAAGAGGGCAAGCCAGAAATGCAAGATTCCAACCCAAAGGAGCTTTGGAAAGTCCATGACACAGCAGCTTAGGAGAACTTCTGTCCTCCTGCTGTAAATCCTGTTTTCCTGCCTCTTTTCCAAGCCCTGATCCACACCATATCAACTGGCCCAGCCCTTTCCTCTTCCAAAAACAGGCAGGACAGGGCTAATAATGGATGAAAATCCTCAAGGGTTGCACTGTGCCTTTCCCAAAGGTATTCCCAGACTGCCAGAGTGAAAGATGGGGCATCTCAACACTGGGACACGTCTGCTTGTTCCTAAATTGCTGCTTCTTCCCCAAAGAGCCCCACAGATCTTTGTTTTCTATTATGAACTCAGCTTTGCACCCTTCTGTACCAGCCAAAAACACTTACTGAGGCACAGAAATAATAACCTGTGCTTTACAAGCACAGGAATCCACCCAACTCCAAGGGCAGAGAAAAAGGTACTAAATATATCTTCACTTCTCAGCAATGAGTCCACATAATTACGTGAAAATCCAGGTCCAGTGCTCCTCTCCAACTCCTCCCCTCCAAAGCCTCATGAAAGGCTACTTTCACTGAGTGAACTTCAAATTACTCTCCAAAATACAATTTCCTCTTGCTCTTTCAAAAGGTACAGTGCAATCCCTCTCTGCAGTGATTTACTAACCTGCCTTGGCGAGGGCAAGGAATCCTCTCACAGTGAAATGAGGGATGTTGCTGGCTGTGCACAACCTGCACAGAAAGGAATCCTCACACAGTGAAATGAGGGATGTTCCTGGCTGTGTACAACCTGCAAGGGCAAGGAATCCTCACACAGTGAAATGAGGGATGTTCCTGGCTGTGTACAACCTGCACAGAAAGGAATCAGTGAAATGAGGGATGTTCCTGGCTGTGTACAACCTGCACAGAAAGGAATCCTCACACAGTGAAATGAGGGATGTTCCTGGCTGTGCACAACCTGCACAGAAAGGAATCCTCACACAGTGAAATGAGGGATGTTCCTGGCTGTGTACAACCTGCACAGAAAAGCACCAAGGAGTGGGAGCTGTGCTCCTCACAGGCACAGAGCATTGTAGCATTCATATTGTCTGGAAAATCCCTTCGCCCAGGATTTTGCTCCTGGGAAGCTTAGAAAACTCAGAGAAAAAGGAAAACAATATTATCTGATTTGCTTCTCCTGTGTTGTGCTCATGTGGAATGTGTTTGGAGATTGTTTACCCACAGATGGTTTCATTGGTTTCATGTGAATTGTTTTCACTCGTTGGCCAATCAGGGCCAAGCTGTGTCAGGACTCTGCAAAGAGTCACAAGTTTTCATTATGATCTTTTTAGCCTTCTGTCTGTATCCTTTCTGTATTCTTTAGTATAGTTTAGTATAGCATTCTTTAATATAATATCTAGTATCTAATATAGTATTTAATATAGTAATATATTCTTTAATATCATATAGTATATATAAAATAATAAATTAGCCTTCTAAGAACATGGAGTCAGATTCATCATTCCTTCCTCATCTGGGGAACCCCACAAATACAACAGATCATTCCTTCAGATTTCTCTGGGGAACACAGCACACCTAGCTGGGGTGAACTGCAGTGTTAATTTAGCTGGGCAGGCAGGGGATGTGATTTGTAGTTCTTACCCAAGCCTAGAAAAGGAGCTGCTGGGCTGAGGAGTTTATGTGCAGGAGTTTTTATATCCATCAGGATTTTGTATCCATCAGGAGTTCCTGTTTGGGTGGGGAATACCTGATCCTCACATCACACAGCAGCAGGCAGAGGAAAATGAGCTGCACCTGCTCCAGCACAAGCTGTCACTGAATCTCCCTTCTGGTTTTTAAAACATGAAAAGATAACCTGGAGTTAGTTAATGTTCTTGAAGCCACCTCTGCTGCTCAGAATTATGAGTGTGGCCTTGCAGAAAGTGTCACCGTGAGCCCTGGGTCGCTCTGTAACTCCTGACTTTCACACATTCCACCAGCAATGAGATACAGGAGCAAAGAACATTTATTTTTATGGTTTGTTCAGGGCAGGATATCTCTCCCCAGGTCACTACAACAGCTCTGCTCATCTGCTCTGGTGCTGCAGAAAGGATTTTAAATGCCAGCACAGGACATGAGCACCGGGCTGTACAAAGGAGTCAGGTCCATGGAGGGGAGGGAATTTATCCCAAAAGAGGGTCAGGCATAGAAACAAGGAACACACAGCATGCAGAGCAAATAGCTCCTACTTCCTGAAGTGTCAAGATTTAAACTAAAAGAGGAGAGATCTGGTTGGATATCAGGAAGAATTTCCTCTCTGTGAAGGTGGGGAAGGGCTGGGATGGAATTCCCAGAGCAGCTGTGGCTGCCCCTGGATCCCTGGCAGTGCCCAAGGCCAGGCTGGACATTGGGGCTGGAGCCCCTGGGACAGTGGGAGGTGTCCCTGCCATGGCAGGGGTGGCACTGGGTGGGATTTAAGGTCCCTTCCCACCCAAACCATTCTGGGATTTCTTCTGCAATGATCCCATATTTCACCTTGGTGTTCACCCAAAGTGTGTCTGTGCCTTACTCAGGAGATGAAGAAATAAATCCTCATTCTTTTGGGGTGCTCACCTCATGCACCAATGCCCACATCAAAATGCAAGAATATATTTTAACCTGGAGATCCTTTAGTGATCTCCAGCTCCAAAAGGAACATGGCTGAGGTGCTGTGTCCATCCCTGGTGCTCCAGAGGGATCCATGAATTTATTCCCAACTCCCTCTATCATCACAGTGCTCTCAGTGGCAGAAAAGGAATGGAATATAAACTTCAATAATATGGACTGAATTAACCTCCTCACATCTCCTAACTGTTGAAGTAGCAGTGGATCTCCAGCACAGACCATCACTGCATCAGTGCTGCTGGATAAAAACTGCTCATGCTCAGCTCCATTCCTGAGCAGGCCCATATGATCCCCTTACTAAATTACAAAGTCCAGATTTTGTAATTTTTAAATTTGTTTTTGCATAACTATAGCAAAACAATCCCATAAATACTTGAATTTGTTGAAGTTTGTATCTTCATGTATTCTTTCAGAGGTAAACAGTCACACATGAGGTTTATCTTTCAGCTGCTTGCAGGATTAGAACACATTTGAAAGAAGAAGAAAACAGCAAAATTTCACCATTGTCAGAGGAAGATTTTTCACTTAATGCATATAATATATACTATTTAACTAAATTCCCATGGGCCGACACAGTTCATCTTAAAAAAATACCCCAAAATAAATGAGTAAAAGATACTTTTGTGCCAAATTCTGCATCCAGCTTTTTCTGCCTTGATGTGCATTATCCAGCATGGCTAACAGGCCATGACACATTTCACTTCTTGCCTTATTACATCATAGATTTGGGACAAGAAAGAATTTGTTCTCCTAATCACTGCTTTTAGCAAGCTGACCTTGTGAAAGGACAATTTCCTGCCTCCAAACTCTTGCTTATCCTAGCTCCAGGTCATGGAAAGCAGCAAAGTCATTTGTATGGGGTGTAAAGTATTAGTGGAACAACCTGAAGGGATTAAACAGATTAATTTCTGATTAGATTATGCAGTTCAAGTCACTTGATACCAACTTAGCCTCAAAATCCAGCCTGAACCCTAAAAAGAGAAGGGTCAACATGCTGGAGCAAGGCTTTACTAAGAAACAATCCCTTTCTCTTAGTTAGTGGGGTGGCAAAAAGATAAAAATTGAATACATTAGAAGCACTTTGCTCTGTTTTAAGCAGAAATAAAAGGGATTGAGCTCTCAGACTGCACTGCCCTATGAGGAATCAACTGCTGCCCTCAAACTGTGGGGTTTTAATTTACTGGCTCAAAGATCTGCCCTGGAGACTGAGCAGGACCTAAGAGAAGCCTGTGCAGGTGTGATTCGGGGATGGAGCACGCCAGGACTGTGCAGATGATGTGCTTTTGTCCAGGGAGAAATCTGAGGAGCTGCTTGAAATACAAGTGCAAAGTGCAGGCAGTGGGGAGAGCGGGATCCAGGGTGAGGTGCAGTAAAACATAAGGGGTTGTAGAGGAAGGAGAGTCACCAGAAAAAGGGATTAAATTAAAAATCCCTGCAACATGGGCAGGCTGGCATGCTGAGCAGGATGGGATGGTGTGAGGCAGAGCTGGGGACAGCCTGCTGGCGTGGCAGGGCCTGGCTGGGCATCCTGACAGCATTCCAGATTTCCAAACACCTTAAAAATGTCCATTCCTGCATTACTGCAGCTCTCACAGCACAAGTGAGGAGAAACCCACCCCAAGAGCCCAGCAAGGCAGCTCAGGGCTCACCCTTCACTCTGCCACAGCACAAAGGGAGGCTCAGGAACACAACAACTCCAGAGCCCAGCAGGACTCCTGGGCCAGGCTGCCCTGGCAGTGCCAGATCTGCTGGAAGCACCAGGGATAAATTGTCAGGAGGAGGAGATGTGAGGTGTGGAGAAAGCTGGGGGAGGAACAAATAAAGCTTTACATGATGTGGAAACCCAGGGCACCACAGGGAATATTTCTGTGTCTGCTCTGGGGTGCCCTGACCCCCAGGGAGCACTGACTGTGACCCTCATCCATGGAGAAAGCTTCCTGGACTTCAAGATAGATTGGAATCCACAAAATAGAAATAGATAATATAGAAAAATAGAAACAGATTACAGAGTAATCTAGTGTAGGTGTGTCACTTGGTGAGAAATTGAGGTTTTGGGGCTTTTAGTATGTTGTGGATGGAAGCAAGGTGGTGGGCACAGGGTGTCATCCTGGGCTTCTTCTTCTTCATCCTTCTCCATGGGTTTGGGTGGCATTTTGTAATTGGGCAGAAAAGTCCCCACTGGGGGCTCTCTGGGTTCAGTTATTGGGTTAAAAGGGAAAATAATCCAGGTGTCAGCTCTTAATTGGATAGTTTAGTCTTAAAAGACCTTGGAACAAGAGATTGTTGGCCATTTTGTGCCTTCTAATGAAAAGCTGCAGAACTCACAGTAATGAGACTGTTTTACTGATAAGAAATAATAAACACCTGAGTGTGAACATGAACTACTGTCTCAAGTGCCTGGAATCCAGACCCAGAGAAACCCACAACTGGAACCACAACAACATGAGTTGAGCCCTTTTAGAACAGAATTTCATGATCATGGGTGGTGAGTCTTGGTGGGAATAACAGATAAATGGATATCTTCAGTGGGGTAAACAGATAAACACAGCCCTGGGCTGCTGCAGTCACCCTCAGGCCATCAGAGAAATCCCCCAGGATGCAAAACCACCCAAAACACAGCCTGGCAACCACGAGTTCAAGGATGCTCTTTGTATCTGGATGAGGACCTTTCCAAAAATCACAAGCATAGCAAGAGATGCTCGCTCCTTCCTTCCTTCCTTCCTTTCCTTCCTTCCTCCCTCCCTCAAGGGAGCAGCAGTGAAGCACCTGCAGCTCCCCAGAGAGCTGGAGGGGAAGGATGCAGACACTGCTGAAGAGTGGCAGTGAAATCCCTCTGCTGGGGGTTTGGCATGGATCTCTGGAGCCCCACGGCCAGGGACAGCTCATGCCAGGCTGTCTGAAGGGGATAATCACCAGGCAAAGAGGAGGTGATTACACACACATCAGAAATATCTGCCACAAATGCTGGTGCAGTTTGAGAGAAGACAGGATTTATAAATGAGCTCTGAAACACAGAGGGTGATGGAGAAATCAGGTTTAGAGCACAAGACAAAGCAACATCTCTTCTCCTGCAATTTATTTCCATTAGAACCAAGGAAGCTGCAATCAGTAGCAAATTAACATCTAGACAAAAGTGATTTTAACTAAAGGTAAAGAATTTTGGGTTGCAGTTTTAGGATTTGCATTTTTTTCATGCCCAGAGCAGCTGTGGCTCTTCTATCCCTGGGAGTGTCCAAGGCCAGGCTGGACAGGACTTGGAGCCACCTGGGATGGTGGAAAGCGTTCTGCCCATGGCAGGGGGTGAAATAAAATGGTTTTTAAGGTACCTTCCAACCCAAACCATTCTGTCATTCTAAGAGTAATTTTTTTCCTGCTGTTTTCCCAGCTAACACACAATATTTAAAAGAAATTCAAAAGTTTGTGGACGTACACACAATCTCTAATTTGGACTTATCCACAGCATCACTTTGTCTGCCCTGCAGGAATAGGACAGCCTTGAGCACAAAAACCTTGTACAGGTGTAGATTTTGAGGTATTTGACTGAGACTGGAAGATCAGATCTTATCCTTTATATCCCATTCCACAAGGGCAACAAAGTTATTTGGCCTGGTTGAGTTTTCCTTTTTGTCCATGAGGTCCTTTAAGCAGAAACCCAGCACAAGATTGAAAACTAAGCGGGCAATTGTAAAACCACAAAGAAATGGAAAGAAAACATACTAAAAGCAAGCAACGAGGCTACTTTGAAGTTGTCTAGCCCACAACCTGATAATTTCTATTTAACAACAGAGCTGTCACTCAGGCAGACACCCATTATTGCCACGTTTCAAACCCAGGTCTCAAGGCCTATCATAACTCCAACTTGTGTTAATCACTAAGCAGGAGTTTATGTAAAAATCAGGATGTCCTGCAGGGCTCCAGAACGCCCAGTGAGAGCCATTCCAGCCCAGCCAGGAGCCCCTGGTGTCACTGGGAGTGCCTGGAACTTCCAGCACCTCCGTGCCCAAGAAAGCAGCACAAGCTCTGGCAGGGCTGAAGCTGAGCTCTGCTTCCACAGGGAAAAATGTGGAATTAAGGCAGGGGATGCTCACTGAATATTCTGGGTGGAAAAGAGCAAATTACAGGCATGGTACTGAAAGAAGAGGAGCGGGAAAATACAAGAAAGCAAATCCAAAGGCCAACAACTACCACAGCTGCCCAAATGTAGACACCTAAAACCTATAAAGACACCTAAAGACAGCGTGGAGATGAGCAGCTGGCACAAACTTCACACAGAGCTTAAATCATGGGTGTGAGTGTAACCTTAGAGCTTCACTTGGCTCTGAGGGAATTCTGAGCACCAGGAACCGGATTTCCACCCCCTCTTCCCCTTCTGCTCACTCCTCTGTGTGCCAGGGCCAAGTCACCCACACTTTGCCCTCCTGGTATTGTAGGGACAAACACTTTGAAGTGTTTTACCTCAGATTTTCCCCACTGCAAGTGAACTTCCACACCATGGAGGGGCTGGCCAGCCAGTTCCATACTCAGAGAAGGGAGCCATGCTCCCATCCAAACCATCCCTCCCTTTCCCCACAAAAAGGGAACGGCCCCAGGGCACCTATTTCCCTTCATTTGCAGGGAATTTCTGCAGCCTTTACCCCAAACCCACTGATTTGGTGCAAATACAAATGCTGGCAAAAGGAAATCAAGACCCCTCTCAAAGGCAGAGCTTCAACTCCTGTTAATCCATTAAGATAAATTCCAGGTGCTTGATCAAAGGCAACACCTTGTCCTTTTCCCCCCTGGGATTTCCATGCGCTAAACTATCTCCCCATCTTTTCTCTTAGCAAGTTCAGAGGAAAAGTCCCAGTGAAAGTCGTTGTCAATACGTTTGAAGATAAGCAAATATTTGCAAAGCTTCAAGTTACAATGGAAAAAAATAAAAAAGACAAAAAAAGCCCAAACACAGGAGTTTTTAGTAACACTCAGGAACACAGGCACCCCTCGGTGCTGTTCAATGCATTCATAGAGGAGAATCTCTTCTCCTCTCTCACATACATATGCAGTCAGCTGCTGCTTAGCAAACACGAGAGGACCTGGGCGCTCTGAGGATTGCAGAACAAACCCCAAACTCGCTGTAGGGAGAGACAATCCCGTCCTAGGCTGTTCCCATCCATGGAACACGGACAGCACAGCGCTCCGCAGCTCAATCCCCGCCTGGAGCTCACTTTGAATGAACACAGCGGCGGCGAGAAAACTTTTACCCAGCCAGGACGCTTTTACCATCACTATTTGGCTTTTCCGCGCAATTTTCCCCAGCTGGAAACAGAGCCCGAACTCTGACAAGACTCCCAAAGCTTTGAATGCAGCCCCGGGGGCTGTTCGGAGGGGAATTTCCAACACCCCCTAAACCCTCTCTGCCCGGGACCCCCGAATGAACATAACGGGGGATGGGACCGGGGATGGGGGTGCAGAGAAGGGAACACCAGGTTTGGGGGTGCAGAGAAGGGAGCAGCAGGTTTGGGGGGGCAGAGGAGGTACAAACAGGTTTGGGGGTGCCGGGGATGACTCTCCGTGGATTTGGAGGGGCAGAAAAGGGAGCAGCAGGTTTGGGGGTGCCGGGGAATGGGGGTGCAGAGAAAGGAGCAGCACCTTTGGAAAGGTTTGGGGGTGCCGGGGCATGACACCCGGTGGATTTGGGGGTGCAAAGAAAGGAGCAGCACGTTTGGGGGTGCCAGGGGATGGGGGTGCAAAGAAAAGAGCAGCACCTTTGGGAAGGTTTGGGGGTGCACTGGAACAGAATCCGGCAGGTTTGGGGGTGCAGAGAAGGGAGCAGAAGGTTTGGGGGTGCCAGGGGATGGGGGTGCAAAGAAGGGAGATGCAGGTTTAGGGGTGCTGGGGCATGACACCCGGTGAATTTGGGGGTGCAAAGAAAAGGAGCAGCAAGTTTGGGGTTGCAGAGAAGGAAGCAGCAAGTTTGGAGGTGCCGGGGGATGGGGGTGCAAAGAAAGGAGCAGCAGGTTTGGGGGCGCCGGGGGATGGCACCCGGGGTTCGGGGGTGCAGAGAAAGGAGCAGCAGGTTCGGGGGCGCCAGGGGAAAAGGAGCAGCAGGTTTGGGGGTGCCATGGCGGGTCTGGGGGTGCCGGGGGCTCGCAGAGCGGAGTTCTCCGGGGAATCTCCGCGGAGCCGCCCTGAGGAGCGGGAGCTCCGCGCTCCGCGTGTGCCCGGCCGGGACCTCCCGCCCCATGCCCGCCGCGGGGCGGGGGGAGCGGCGCTCAGAACCCATCTCCCTGCTGCTCGTCCGGCTAAAATGGAGCGGGATCCTTTCGGGGGAAGCCCCGGGGCTGTGTGTGACTTACCGCGGGGCGATGCGGAGAGCGGGCGGCCCGGGCCCAGCAGCAGCAGCAGCAGCAGCGGCAGCAGCGCGGGGAGCCGGGCCCGGGGCAGCGCACGGGGGGAGCGCGGCTGCGCTGCCTGGAGGCGCTTTGACATCGCAGCCCAGACTGAGGGAGACAAACTTTCATCAGCTGGGGCTGGAGAGCAGCCCCATAATATACAGTTACCGAGAGGAGCGAGCTGGGACTCAGGATGTGAGAGATTTCCTGCATGCAGTTAACTCCAAAACCCCTCCTGCTCCTGCCTCAGCTGCTGATGAGCTGGGCTCGGCTGCTTAGGGGGAAGAAAAAAAAATAGGGGAGTTGGGGTTTTTTTTCTTTCTTCTTTATTTTTTTTCTCCCTTATTCAAATAGGTTTGTGTCGGTTATTTCGGTTTTTTTTGTTGTTGTTGTTGTTTTGGCAAGGACCAAACTTAATCCTGCGCCCCTGGAACATCTGAGCCCCTCTGCAGGGTCCCAGCCTGGGGGGCTCCAGAGTCCCCCCTCATCCCTGACTTTTCCCTTTTTTCTTTTTTTTCCTGCCTGCCGCCTCTGGAAAGTCATCTGTGTACGTTACAGCTCAGGGGTTATTTATTGGTTTCATAATTATTTCAGACTTGTTTCTGGTGTTGGTTCTTATTTTATATTGTGGGGGTTTTAAAAGAAGGGGAAAAAAAAAAAAGAAAACAAACAACAAAACACACCCACAGAGTTGCCAGATGCATTTTTTAAAATCTCCCTCATTCAAATTATTATTACTGACTGTCTGGGAGAATAACCAAATACAGATTATCTGCTCCTTAATGTACCACCAAAACACATGTAATGCCCACATGTTGCTGTGGAGGAGCAGAAAAAAAAATAATCCAATCCTGAAGATCCTCACAGACTTTTATTGTGCTGTTTTTAGCTTTAATTTACTAAAACTCTTCCCAAATCTCACAGTTTGGATGTTGATACTGAGTTCTGCAGCTTGGCTCCATGTTCCTTGTGCACGAAACAGTTGGCAGAAGTGCTCTGAGATGTGTCTGAGGGCCAGCAGGCACAAGAGCCATACAATCCCACTGAAAAATGGTGTTTGGAAAGCTCAGATTTGGGGCTGTTCTGGAGCAGAGGATGCTGATTATTCCCAGCGATCCAGACTGTACTTTTCAGCAGCTCTGGGGATAAATGAGCCAGAAATTCCAGGGGTACAACAAATTCTGTGGCTCCCAAACTGGAGCCTGGCACGGTGCCCTGGCAGCATCCCTGAGCCATCCAGGGCTAACTGTGGTAATGCCAGGTCAGCCCAGCACAAGCTAACCTGGAAAAGGGCTGGGATCATGGACAACGTGCACAGAGGGCTCTCATCAGCTGCTGTGCTTCACACTTGAAAAGCACATTTCACCTCTTACCCTCTGCCCAAACCAGACCCACAGACTCACCTCAAATTGCTCAGAAATTTGAATTTTGTCTACACTTATGTCTCACCTCACATTTTCCTCATTGTGTGCATCCCCTCTCCTTGGGAGCAGTCAGGGATGAGCCTGTGTGCAACTTTAAATAGCCAAATGCTCAATTTTCCCTGCTCAGCCATTATCAATTACAGTTTAACAGCTACACTCAGCAACGGTTCATCCCTCAAATATAAACTAATGAACTGCATCAACTCTCTCATTAAGGACATATGTGCTCCACACAGAACATTGGTTAAAAACATTAAAATTCAAACAGAAGACTCCTTTGTGGAAGGCCACCATTAAAGCCATGTAGACATCTTTAGTCTTTGAAGGTACTTTTCCCATTAAAATGAAAAAAAAGATCAGTTAAAGGGAACTAAAGACTTCTAAATAGGGTTCTGGTAACCCCACAAGGCTTTTCTTAACTGTGGTTGTACTTTTATCTGAGTAACAATATTTGCTAGCAGAGAATGTGGAGCCAATTATATCTTGGTCATTTATTAGCATGAATGAAGTAGATATTATCGGATTTTCTCCTCCTCCCCCCAAAAGGATTTGTTGCCTTTTACCATACTGATTTTATGGGCTTGAAGTTGATAAATCAATAATTTATCACAAAAGATAAGTCACAAATATTTTATTAACAACATCCACGTAGGAATGCTACTGAATTACAGCTGCTACTGGAGAATAACACAATTTCACCTCAGTTTCAAAATTCTCTTGGAAATAAAAGACCCTCCAGGCACAGGGCAGGTAATGGGAAGTGTCCCTGCTTCACTGGGATGGGCAGGGAGAGGCCAGGCCTGGCCTGTTAATTCCTCATGTCAAAACACCTCCCAAATCAGTTTTACAAGGCTTGGCTTATCCTCCTCAGAAGAGCAAGGCTGAGTTTCCCTGCAGGAAATGAAAATTGCATCCAGGTTGTGTGGGTGCTTCAAAGGGGGCCACAGTCCTGATTGTCCAGGTTATTCCATAAGTCAATGGATCTCCGTCCATCCATCCATGGATCCATCCATCCATCATCCATCCATCCATCCATCCATGCTTTATTCTTCACCACTGTTGGGGGAAGAGAAATGGAGGGATGGAGGTATGGAGGTGTCTCGCTGCTTTTGGGGGTGTTTTTACCTTTCTGGTTTTCACTATTACTTTTTTCCATCCGTCCGTCCGTCCATCCATCCATCCAAGCTTTGTTCTTCAGCACTCTCAGGGGTCTCCAGCACCTCTGTGCTTGGAGGTGTGTGCAGGAACAGCTCTGTGTCACCTGTGGCTGGGGAATGTCCAAGGAATGAAGTGACAAGGTGACAAGGATCTCCCAGATCTGCCAGGGCCACCTCTTGTGCGGTGCTCGCTTCCCCAGCGGGCTTTGGAAACATGCCACAGACACATTTTATGAACAAATCCTTTTGCTAGGATCTTTTCTTCTGAGAAGCTGGGAGGCCTCAGGAACAAAATGTAAACATTGGTTATCTGCTGCTGTGGAATGCAACAGGTGCATCTGGGATTGGTCTCATGTGGTTGTTTCTAATTAATGGCCAATCACAGTCAGCTGGCTCAGACTCTCTGGTCAGTTACCAGATTTTGTTATCATTCCATTCTTTTCTATTGCTTGCTAGCCTTCTGATGAAATCCTTTCTTCTATTCTTTTAGTATAGTTTTAACATAATATATATAATAAAATAATAAATCAGCCTTCTGAAACATGGAGTCAGATCCTCGTCTCTTCCCTCATCCTGGGACCCCTGTGAACACCACCACAGAAACACTTCACGGGCATTTCTGAGGCAGAGAAGTGAGAACTGGGGATGCTTGCAGGAGTGTGCCCTGCATTCATCACTGCCTGTTGTCATTCCATGGCCAGGACCCTCCTGCCCTGACTGTCACCGTGCCACTGTCACAGGTCACAGCAACCAGCCCGACTCTCAGCTTGCACTGAGGTGTGGAAATTACCTGATGTAAAGGGCACTTGTGATTTGAAACCATGAATATTTGACTGTGTGACAACACAGGCTGGGCCTCTGCTCATCAAATTAGGGATTCATGAGGAGCTTTAGTTCGCTTGGCACTGCAAAGGTCAGTCCAGAGAGGAAGGGAGCAGCATGGAATAACTTACCTGGAAACAAGCTTAACGCACAGACACCAGCAAGGAGGAGCATGCACCAAGGGAAACATGAATTTCCGTTTGTTTCCCCTCAGTTAAAGCAGTTTTGAGAAGGAATTAGTGACTGATGGAGACAACAGGGAAAAAATAAGGAGTGGAGGGAGAATAGATTAAGTGTAAATAAATCCTTCAGGCTATGATAATGTGATGCTTTGGTAACATGAGCTCCAAGGCAATGTAAATAATTAATATTAATTGTCAGATGGGTTATGGTATGCTATGGGGTGTGTGAGGAAAGGAAAAGGAGGAAAAAGAAAAAAGGTGGAAAAGGAAAGCTGTCTGCTGCAGGATTTGCATCCCTCTGTTACAGCCAGAGTTAAATGAAGAGAGGTTAAGCCACTTCAGAGAGCTGAACAATTTCAAGATAAGAGGTTCAGCTGGGCAAAAAGCACCTCTGTAACACTGCTCTCACATCTTCCCAGATCAGCTGTGATCCCCTCTTGGATATCCAGGAAACCTCACTGTAATCACAGCATTGAGCAGTATCCAGATCTTTTTTTTATTATTCCCCTATGTGCCAAAATGCATGAGGACTTGTCTGGGCTTAGCTACAGGGATCTACAGTTTTGGGGCCTCCAGGCTAAAGTTTTTCCTTCTCAGAATAAACAAAACAAAACAAAAAAGCTTTTCCCTTTGAAATCTGTGTGTCCCCCGGCCAGCTGCTGAGACTTTGTGTCTCCAGTCCTCCCTCACTTCATTAACTCTCTGCACAATCAAGATCCTGCTGAATTGTGACTGCAGTGGCAGATTACAGTCCTCTATAATTACCAGGCATAGATAGAGCATAATTCAGCCTGACCTTTAGCCACAGAGCTCTGCTCTGCTCTGCAGACCTCTGTCCCAGCCTCCAGACGTGGAGCAGCATCACCAGGGCTGAGCTCTGACATCAAACCCTGGCTGTAAATCCTGCTTGCTGCACATGCCTGAGGGATGCATCCTGTGGATTCCCCAGTCTCCAAGGACAGGTTTCCACCCTCTGTGCATGCCTTGAGGAGCTGCTGAGCTGCCCTGGGCAGCACAATGAGTCTGCAGCACGCTGGGACACCCAGGATATGCAATGCAAGATCAGCAATCTCACTGTTCCCTTACCCATAAATTCATCCCTGCCTTCCCCTCCTCTGGTTGTGATTTTCCCTTCCTGTCCTGAAGGTCCCACAATATTGGATCCATCTGGAATTTCTGTCCCAAAACTGTGAGTTGGCCAATGCAGCTGGGAGCAGCAAGAGGGAGCAGAGCTGGTTCCTCCCTGGCCACGAGGCCATGGTGCTCATCCAAAATAAAGGGTGAACAGCATCCCAGTGCCCAGCTGGGATCCAGCAGAGCTCAGGGACAGGGACAGGCTTCTCCTGTGGCTGCCCCATCCCTGGGAGTGCCCAAGGCCAGGTTGGACAGGGCTTGGAGCACCCTGGAAGGTGTCCCTGCCATGGCAGGGGTGGCACTGGAGGATGTTCAAGGTCCCTTCCAACCCAAACCATTCTGGGGTTTTCTGACTTTGAGAATCAAGGATTTACTCAGGTTTCTCCCTTGCTGCAGAAATAAAAGGACACACTTATGAAGCTGGGATTTTGTGGAGCTGTTTGGAGGAACTGGGTCTTTTGTAGAGAGCCTTGAAGTGCTATGGCAAATCAACAGAACATAACATCCAGTTAAACACTGAAACTGAGTTTTTCTTTTACCAGAGAAAACAACTAAACCAACTCCTACCTTGTCTGAGTGACAAAGCACTGTAACAGTAAATTCAAGCATAAACAAAACTGACACAGCCATCCTGAATTTCTTGGTGCATTTAATGAATGAGATGCAGGATTTTCAGTCTGTCTCAGGGATAAAGCCCAGTCAGACAGAGCAAACCCCTTCCATTCAGCTGTGTGTGGAGAGCACTCCCTGCCAGCATTGCTTGTACCTGGAGGAAGGACAGCAGGGCTGGTGCTGAGTGCCACGGGCCCATCACATTCCCCTTCTCCTGCTGTCCCTGCCCAGTTTGCCCTGCTGCTCCACGGGCAGTGGAATTTTGGAAAGCAGCTCCTTCTCTCCAGCAGGGCAGGGGAGCGAGCTGTGCTTTAGTGCTGACGGAGCTCCTGCAGCTCCTCGTGGGGAGGCTGCACTGAGCCCGGTGCAGGCGGCTGTCACGGGGCCAGGGGTGAAAAAGCCAAGAGGAGCTCAGGGAAGAGCAAACAAAGAAATCCACCCCTGCAAGGATCCAGGACCTCAACAGCAACAACAGCAACCCTGACATTCTTCAGCAGTTCAAACACAAAGCCCCAAAGCTCACACGTTCTCCTCCTGCAGCACAAACCCTGGGTCAGAGCACGGAGCTCTCTGTGAGCACAGACACCACCAGCACCCTGCACCCCAAAACCCTCAAACCCCACAGCCCCAGCACCCCAGGGATGTGGGCTCAGGGTGTGGATCCATCAGAGAGTCCAAAGGAGAGTCATGAAGGTGGGGAAGGGATTGGAGGGGCCAAAGGAGGAACATCTGGGTTTGCACAGCTGGAGGAGAACTCGTGGGGTCTGCAGCTCCAGGCTGTGATGGGAACAGGACCAGGGAAGGGCTGGAGCTGGGCTGGGGGTTTAAATTGGGGATCAGGGGAAGGTTCTTGCCCAGAGAGTGCTGGTTCTCCTCCCCAGGGAATGGGCACAGCCCCGAGGCTGCCACAGCTCCAGGAGTTTGGACAGCACTGCCAGGGTGGGGTTGTTGGGGTGATCACTGAGCTGGACTCAATGATCCCTGTGGGACCCTTCCAACTTGGGATTTTCTGTGATTCCCTGGTTCCCAGCTTTACCCATCACCATTTTCTGTGGAAGGGGCTAGCAGCGGGCCTGTTAGCTAAAGGAGCGAGAAGTAAGAAGAAGAAGAAGCTGATAAGGAGCTTTCTCCAAGGCTGTAACCAAGGAGATCGAGAGAAGGAAGATAAGAGCATTCTGCAGCTGGATGAAGCGTTTTTAGAAAGTTAGGTGGAGTCAGAGTAACTTTTCACCAATGGCATGGTATTGAATTATTGTGGCCAATAGCTAAGGTAGAAGAAGGGTAAACCACTGGAAAGTGTATAAAAGATCAGCCATTTTCATTAATAAACTGTTGCCAAGTGTTACCAACTGAGACCGCTTGTGGTCTCTGCTTTATGTCGTGAGCGCCTCGACTGCGACCATTTTCCTCTTCCAGCCTTCCTCCAGGAAGAGGAAAAACCCCATGAGCTGAACATTGCTCTGGTTTAGCACCACACGAGCAAATACCTTAAATAAAACCCAAACAAGTCAGCAAACACACAATCTTTGGGATGTCTGCACAGCCCTAAACCTCTATGGGGAAAAAAACCACCATTTTAGGCTTTGCCACAAATTTCAGTACTGAGAAGTGAAGATTTTCCACCAAGATCCTTGTATCAAATAGGACATTCCTAACAAGATGTCAGGAAGGTGTCCTGTGCTAAAATCCCTTTAAATCCAACAAATAACCCATTAAATATGTGAGGGGGTTTGGGGTTTTTCTACTCCAGACTAGACAATAAGTGCTTTGATCTGCTGCCTCAAATTTCACTGTCTCTCTGAAAACAAAAGAAAGAAAAAAAAGCCACAAATTTTTACATGTCTCACAAGAGGACAGCATTCAACTCAGACTAAAAATTATGAAGTCGTATATTTTTAATATTCCTGTCTAGCCCTCTGCAAACCACAGAACAATGCAACATCCATCATCATAAAAGCTGGGGCAGTAAATTAGGAAGACAGCATATTTGGGGGCATTTTTTAAAGAAAAATAAATATTCCTAATGGGAAACTTGAGAGAAATCATTAAAAATTACTGTGGTATCCATCACAGGAGAATGAAATCAATTAGGTCTTAATCTCCTGTTATTTATGAAGGGAAGAATGAAACAGAGTTTCTTTATTACAGGCATTTTCTGTTAGGTTCTGTTGCACAACTTTGAGCCCCAAACACAGCAAAAACCTCTCAAAAGTAAAACAAATGGGAGTCAAATGTTGGTTTTGTAACAGTACTAATGGTGTACTAATGGTGTTAGGTAGAGCAGGCAGCCCATAATTATCCATCTTTCACACAGTTTAGCTTGGGCCATTACATAATCCCATTTAGAGCCCTCAGAGCTGCATTTTTTCACCTCATGACAAACCCCAAAATTAGAGATGTGCTCCCAGCAGCACCACAAGTCCAGATTTGGCAGCACTCAGTGGGGATTTGTTATTAATTCCTCTGGAATTCACTGGAACAGCATTACCCACGGGGAACTCGTGTGGATGGCACATCCAGGCTCTGGGTTACTCCCCAGAAATTGGAAATCTACAGCAAATTCTGCCCCTGACAG
Organism: Zonotrichia leucophrys gambelii; assembly: GCF_028769735.1. Lineage (NCBI taxonomy): Eukaryota > Metazoa > Chordata > Aves > Passeriformes > Passerellidae > Zonotrichia > Zonotrichia leucophrys. The sequence continues at coordinate 2,714,546 of NC_088176.1, read as the reverse complement.
CACTGAGGGCTGGGCAGGACGGGGCTGTCATTGGGGTTTTGGGGAGCAGGAGGTGGCACTTGGGGACGAGGCTCAGGGGTGGCTGCAGTGGCACTGCTGAGAATGGATGGCCTTAGAGGGATTTTCCAACCCCAATAATTCCAGGAACAGGGAGGGGGTTGGAGCCCCTTTCTCTGGCTGGGAGAGCTGGGGGGGCTCACATGCAGGAGGATCCAGGGAAAACTAAAACCCTTCAGGGCCTGGAGGGGCTCCAGGAGAGCTGCAGAGGGACTGGGGACAAGGATGGAGGGACAGCACACAGGGAATGGCTCCCACTGCCAGAGGGCTGGGATGGATGGGAGATTGGGAATTGGGAATTCCTGGCTGGGATGGAATTCCCAGAGCAGCTGTGGCTGCCCCTGGATCCCTGGCAGTGCCCAAGGCCAGGTTGGAGCACCTGGGACAGTGGGAGCTGTCCCTGCCATGGCTGGGGTGGCACTGATTTAAGGTCCCTTCCACCCCACCCTGGGGTTTAACCAGAACATTGCTCTTTTCTCATCGTTTCTCCCCCAAATCAAGGCAAAATCTGTCTCCAGCCCATTCCCCTGCCTCCTCCTGCAGTGACACAATTTCAGAGGACAGCCCAGTTACAAAACCAGACTCCTGTCCTCAGTCTGGTTTTTGTTTGACTCCCTGGCCACAGTTATATATCACAATAAATTAAATGACTGCTGAGGGACCTCCCTTCCAGACACCATTATCAGGCAATCAGAGAATTAGCCCACATTCAGACTGGACACAATTCCCCTGACCACCCTTTGGTCAGGATTTTTATTAATCTTCCCCACATCATGGATACAAAGTGCTCACTTTAGGGCACAAAAAGTTCTGGAAAACCGCAGAAATATTAAATAGGAATGGATGTCTCTCCATTCAAGCACAACTGCAAGAGCCCATCAGATGGTGAAATAGCAGATGGCCCAAGCAAAAAGTTGAAGATAAAGTTGTTTCCAAGAAGTTTTTTGCTATTTTATACCAAATTTTCAAGCCAGTTGCAGACTTGAAGTAACTCCAGAACCATGGAGCAGCCTCTCTGTGATAGGTGTTTGTACCCTATAATTATATATTAACTGATTTATTATATATTAACTGAAGCTATATATTAACTTAATCTTGTCATGGTAAGATACTGCAGAAAATAAAAGTATTTCAAACATGAAGTCTAAAAATACATCCTGTGACAATATTTTTTTTAAATATCCACCAAATTTCTGCAATTAAGAGCTCTTTTACATATTCCTATCTATGCAACACCATCCTCAAGCAGTTCATTGCACTGCTCCTATTTTATACCATTTTATGTGTGTAACTCTGTATACCATAAGAAAATTGGTGCAGTTTCTTCCTCTTTTTTCTTTTTCTTTTTACTTTTTCATCACTCTGCAGCTGGTAGGGAGATGATACACATCATTATCTTATTCTGTGGGTCACCTAAGATGAGTATTAAGTCATTCTACCTCCCACAGCTTTAGTACAGAGCCAAGGAGAACTCGGAAAAGTAAAATTCTTGACCTAAAAATAAGGGAGGATGCTTTATGTTCTCGACATAAAAATGAGGTTTCATACAGAACCATGGAATGGTTTGGGTTGGGAGGGACCTTAAATTTTATCCAGTGTCACCCCTGCCATGGCAGGGACACCTCCCACTGTCCCAGGGGCTCCAGCCTGGCCTTGGGCACTGCCAGGGATCCAGGGGCAGCCCCAGCTGTACCAGGGAACAATTCCTTCCTAATATCCATTACAAGCTTTTCCCAACAGTTTTCTCACAGCTAAACTGAAATTGCAAGAGATACAACCATAACTTCCCAAAACACCTCCAGCTTGGGAGATAAGTCCCTTCCAGGACCCAACCTCATCTCCACGGGCTGAGGGGCAACGCACAGTGAGCAGCACAGGCTCCTCTCTCTCTGATGAGGACTTTGGGCAAGGATTTTTGGGATTTTGGCATAAGGAGACGCATATTTAAACCAAATCTTAATAAATATTTCCATGCATGCACTGAGCTCCTCCACCAACAGTAAACCGGATGAATTTTCTGTAGCTTCTTTCATTCTGATCTGGTTTTATGCTCAGGTAAATTTGCATTTCAGTTGAAATAAGTGCCCTTTTATTCAAGGGGCTGCAGATGGGGCTGGGATTTCCCCAAGCCCCATTTCCTGGTGCTGACCTCTGCCAGGCCAGGGAGATCCCACAGGATCCGGCCACATCCCAAAGCAGCACCGAGCGACACAGGCCGCAGTCACAGTGCCTGGAGAAATGTGACCCTGAGGGGCTCCAGCAGGGACAAGTGGCCTCCCAGGGCTCCTGGGGGGACAATCACCCACCCCTCAGAGCACACAGGCCCTTCTGTCCCCGCACTCAAAGGGACAAACACCCCTGCACATGAGGCCCGCTGCGTTTGCAGCCCTGGAGCTCTCGCTGTGTCAGGGAATGCTTTCCTCTGCACAGGGCTGCCAGGAACTTTATCCCTGCTTTTGTGTGTTGTTTTCCTTGTAAATCAGGATTTCTGTCCCAGAAAACATTGCACTAACGTGACCAGTCCCAGATATCCAACAATAAAACCCCTCCAAAGCCCTACCCAGACATTCTCCTCATCCCTCAGAGCAGCTGAGTAAACTCCAACATGTAACTAATGGCTTGCATACACATACACAGGAAAATATTTGGGTTTAAATAAATCCCCAGAACACTGGAACCCTCAGTCCTTTACATCACAATGACTTCCAGCCCTTGAGGAGGTTTTTCTGGCAGATGAGATTAATGATGGCAGCAAACAAACAAACACCACGTCCTGCACACCTCCAACACCCCATGTGGGCTCCATTTCCACTCCTGCAGCATTCCAGCCCTTTGTGCTTGGCAAGGACAATGCCAAGGCCATGTGCTGACAAGTCCACACAGGCTCTGTGCCTGAATGCCCCCAAACCCTCCCAAATCTCCCCCAAACCAGCATTGTTAGAAATCCTCATGTGTCACTCCCGAAGGCACAGCACCAACACCCACAGAACTTGAACTCATCTCCAGCAAGAAGGAAAATTCCAGCTGGACAAGGGTGGGTGACCTCCAATTTTCCTGTTATCTGCTGGCAAATGGGCTCTTTGAAGAGCCTGCAAGGCCAAAGGGAGATCCCACCACTTTCCCCTAACCCTGAACTTCCTAAAGCTGATGCCTCTTTGTCCAGGGCTATTCCTGGGTGGCTCCTGCTTTCCTGAAATGACATTTTCCTGCACAGTCCATTTTCTGCACAATTACTGGATTGTAGAGCTGTAATGAATGCCAGAATTGTTTGCTGGATACATTACCAGATAACATTTTTTCTCCTCAAGCCCAGAAAGAGAAATTAGGTTTACAGCAGATAATTTTTAGTTTTCTGAAGCACAGGTTTTGTACCATGTAAAACATTCCCAGACAGTGATTTGCATCATGCATTTTCCTCACTAGCTTATTTGTACACAAGAAATTCCACCCCAGACTGCCACAGATTCGTCCTGCAGGTTTTAGAAATCACGTTTAAAGAGAATTAAAACATTTGGAAATAAAGCTTTTACAAACCCAGAGGATCTTTTTCCCTTTGATTGATGCACTTGGCTTCATGCTGTGAGCCAGGGGAGGGGAGGATGCAGCAGGTGAATGTTGTACCTGTCCTCAAGGAGGGAGAGGAAACCAGGTCAGTGGAGATGACATTCCCTGCTCCATGGGATCCATGAGGGTGCCAAGGGGTGAAATCCCACCTGGAGCCTGTGCTGCTCTTCCCAGGAAATGGGAATCATTCATTTCCTCACAAGGATCACCTGGCTGCCATGGTTCCCAAGGAGGATCAGCTCCTCTGCCTGATATTCCCAGCCAGACAGTGGGAAGCATGTCAAATACATGTGTTTATTTACATGCATTTACATATGGGCATGGAATAGGGACATGCTGTGGATGGCAGATGAATATTTCTCTCCCCTGAGTCCTCATTCTAGGATTTTTGACTTCAGGAAAATGCAGCTTTGGTTCATTGTGGTGGTGTTCACAGGGGTCCCAGGATGAGGGAAGAGATGAGAATTTTGACTCCACGTTTCAGAAGGCTGATTGATTATTTTATGATATATATTATATTAAAAGAAAATGATATATTAAAACTATACCAAAAGAATAGAAAAAAAAAATTCATCAGAAGGCTTGCAAGGAATAGAAAAGACTGAATAACAAAAGCTCCTGACTCTCAGAGAGTCCAAGCCAGCTGACTGTGATTGGCCATTAATTAGAAACAATCAACATGGACCAATCACAGATGCACCTGTTGCATTCCACAGTAGCAGATAATTATTGTTTTTCTTTTCCTCTGAGGTTTCTCAGCTTCTCAGGAGAAAAAATCCTGGCAAAAGGATTTTTCATAAAATATGTCTGTGACAGTTCATCAAGTGACTATGCAGATGAATCCATCTCCCTTGAATCCCTGGGTATCCTACAGGAGAAATGCCTGATTTCCATGGAAAACATTCCCACTGAGGAAGATCCTGTCTCTTCCTCTCTGTCAGAGAAGAAGTGGGAAAGTTTTGGGGCTCCCTTCTGGTGTCAGTCCCAGCCCAGGGAGTGATTATTTTGCTGTGTCCTCCATGGATACCAAACCCCAAATGTTTTCTCTCCATGCCAGAATATCTTGCTGTGGCTTTAGGGTGAGACTCCAGGCTGGCCTAAGGGCATCCACTAAAGCAGGGTGAAATGTAAATAACATTCTTCTACTTCCCAGATGTGCAGGAAATAATCACCTGAGGGTGCAGACCTGATGAACCAAAGCTGCATTTTCCTGAAGTCAAAAATCAGAATGTGAGGACTCAAGGGGGAGAAATGTTCCATTTCTACTGAAATAAAAGAGAATCTGGGCACTGATCCTGTAGGAAATGTCTCTGGCCATAGTGAGCTAGGACAGGATGAAAGCTTGGAAGAGAATCCTTCTTGGTGTCCCTTTGCTGAGTTCTACTTGGAGTCATCTGTGGTCCAGCCTTGGTTTGGTTTCCGGTACAGAATTATTTCCTTGGTTATGAAGGTGTTTTTCAGGGAAAAGCTGGCAGGTCCTTCCTCACTGCCTTACCTTCCACATCCTCTCCCAATGGATGGAACTGTTGATGAGTTTTTGAGGATATCTATCTGGAATAAATTTGTTCAACAGATCTCTGTCTCCTCTGCGAGCAAAAATTCCCATCGTTATTCCTACGTTAACTGGGAAGCTGAACCACAAAAAGGCAAAACAATCCAACAGAAACAGAGCACAAAACACCCCAGTCCTGTGTCCAGCACAGGTCACCCAGCTGGAGGTTATCCCAGTGGCTCACAAACATCCCTCTTCCAAAAAATCCTGACCTTACAGCCCAGGCTGGATTAGGAAAACAAAGCAGAACCACCAAAGGCCAAATTCCAGCCCCATTCAAACCCCTGCTCAAACTTTGTGCAGCAAAATTTAACACTTGCAGTGATTTTTAGGGGCAGTGGTTTTTCCCCCATGGGATTTGTGGGTACAAAGGCACGACTTCTCAGGCAGTTTCAATAATTTTGTTTTATTTAACAGCACCAAATAAAAACACAGCGCTTGGATCAATATTATCCTCATGCTTTATTCCATAAATAAACTCCATTGGTTTGTGAGCTGCTTGTTTTTACTTCCAACATGTACAAATAAAGATTTAAATATTTTTTTGGAGGAAACATGACAGCTGGTTTGAGTTCTGCAAGTTTTTGATGCAAACATCCTTCTTGGCACCACTCCTTCATCTGCCATTTCTAGAAACACTTTGTGCTCACAGAAGTGGAGTAAAACGTATGTTACAATGAAAAAAAGTGAAAAAGTGTTATAAACAAATATTTAAATATTGTTTTTTTAATGGGAGAGCTTGCTAGGTAGTTTCAGTCTACGAACAGGAATGGAGTTCTTCAGAAAGCTGAAATATTGGTCCCTTTTGGAATGTTAAGTATTAATGTGAAACTGCTGTTGCTCTGATGATGTGGTAATGCTATTTCAACTGGTTCCTAAACATAACAAATAACAGTTTTCTTCAAGGATTTAACTCACAGGAAATCAATTAATAAAATACTTCAGAGAAATAAGTTTTCCATGTATTATAAACACTGGGCTATTGCTACAGAGAAGTGTGCTTTTTAAAAAAAGATTAAGATAAATAATACCCCTGTAATTCAGTATTTGCATTAAAAATTCTTAAAATTATTTCCTCTGGGTAAAATGACCAAAAGGTGATGCTCTGGAACAGCTGTGCTCCCTTTTAGGCTGTTTTTGATTACAAGAAAGTTGCCTTAAAATTTCAATTGAAACATAAATGATCTTTCTTTATACAAAGAGCCAATGATAAGAAAAATACCTCCAGGTAATTGAGATAACAGTTAATTTTATGGCTTATCTAGAAGTCAAAGCATTCAAGATCCAATTAGGATGATGAGCAAGAGACTCCTTTGTCACTCCGTGTTTCTGTGGAGGAGCTGGTCCAGTAATTGCTAGGGGGAAAAAATGCAGAAATGCTTTAAAATACTGTTAAAATCCATGAGGTGATAGCAATGTTTAGTGATACAGGAGGTGAGGTGGAGTTGGCATCCCAGATTTCAGATTTACTGGCTGCATTTGCTCCAGAAATCCCAGGAAATCCTCACCTTTTTAAACATCTCCACACGCAGCCTGTTGCTCTGGATGATGATCCGCTTCTGCTTCTCTTCTTGTTTCTTTTTAACCTCAGGTAAATTGTCATAAATCCTGTCAGGAATTCAGAAAGCAGAGTTCATGTCATCCCCGGGGCTCACAAATAATTAATTTTTCCTGTAGGGAATATTTGCCTTCCGTGCAATGCTTGTAATGGGCATCTCTAAGTATTTAAATTTGATTTATGGCTTGGGAGTGATAAATTATGAACAGTCATGGTTTGATACGAAATCTGGCTGGTTTCAAATCTTGCTGAAAATTCTGATTTTGGAGAGTAAAAAAACTTAAGAAAGAGATGGGATCAGGTGATTTCAATGCAGTAGCTTCTAATGAGCTCAGTGAAGTTGGTTCCAATTTCTAGCAACAAAATTCAAACCAGAATCTGGATGAACATGGTTGTTTTTTTTCTTGTATTTATGTCACACAATTAGTATCAAGTAATCATTTTCAAGTAATTTTCTAAAATATAAGGAAACCATCATTGTAAGTCTGCAAACTGTTTACATCTTTTCACTGTCATTAGGAACACATTTTACCAAGGACAACACAATCTTTCCATTCTAAAAATAACAAGAGTCACCATTAAAAAGGTGATTTCTGATCTTTTCCTATTAAAATCAGTGATAGAATTTCCAGGATTTGGAAGGGAAAGCTGGACAGTCCTGGTTTTGCATCCTCTGTGCCATAATCAGGGGGAAAAATCCAAAGTGACCTCATTGCTTCCATTTTTGGGTGTTCAGCATGAAGGACCTGCTGAGGGTTTGGTTTTCATGCCATGGGGGTGTTGAAGGGGCAGGGCTGCCCAAATCTAAGCTGATGGAGCAGAGAAAAAATCCATGGACAAACTGTAAAGCAGAGGGATTTGTACCTTTTAGATCTCATGTGCATCTCCCTCTCGGGAATGACTCTCTCCTTTGGTTTGAAGAGGTTATCTGGCAGAGAGAAAATGAAGTTAGTACTGGAGGGGTCTGCTTTTACTGAAATCTCAAATGTCATATTCCATAGAGCCACATTTTTCCACTTCTGGTTAAAGTTTTGAAGGCTTAAGGCCAGATCCAAATATCCAAGTATCTCCAAAATTTCCTCACAGGTTCCTGCAGGCAGCTGCACCCTGGCTGCTCCTCAGTGTGTCAGGAACCTGCCCTGGTGCAGCCATTTCTGATTCAATTTACACCTGTTTTCCAGGTCTGTGGATAATTATCTGAGCTTGAGAAGGAGGAAAATCATATTACTCCTTCCTGATCAAGTATGAAGAGATCTGTGATAATTCCAATCAGCATTTCCCTGGATACAGGAAAATAATTTCTGATCTGAGCAGTGAGTGGTTCTGAGGAAAAGGTGATTTTAACACCTGCCTTGCAAAAATGAGTCCTGAATGGGAAGGGAGGATATTTGTACAAGGTGGGAAGGCCAGAAATAAATGAGATCAATGCTGTATCTCTGTGTAAAATTCATGGAATCACAGAATGGTTTGGGTTGGGAGGGACCATAAAGCCCATCCCGTTCCCATGGCAGGGACACCTCCCACTGTCCCAGGTGCTCCAGCCTGGCCTTGGGCACTGCCAGGGATCCAGGGGCAGCCACAGCTGCTCTGGGAATTCCATCCCAGCCAGGAATTCCCAATCTCCCATCCATCCCTGCCTTTTGTCAGCTTACAGCCATTCCCTGTGTGCTGTCCCTCCATCCCTGTCCCCAGTCCCTCTCCAGCTCTCCTGGAGCCCCTTCAGGCCCTGCAGAGGCTCTGAGCCCTCCCTGGAGCTGCTCCAGGCTGAACAATCCCAAATCTCTGAGCCATTCCTCATAGCAGAGATGTTCCATCCTTCCAATCAAAAATCAAAATCAATGGTTTCAGGTCTGAACTGGTGCAGTTTCCAAAGCACAAACTCAGAAAGGAGAGAGGCTCTGGAGCCTCCTCTGCCTCAGGACAGACTTTCCCCCCTCAGCAGTTGTCTACACTTAATCATCCTTGTTAAACCTTCAGCACACACCAGCCACATGCTCGATTTGCAAGGAAAACATAATTTGTCTTTTATTTATTAGTGTTCTAACGCTCATTTGCATGTTGATTCGCTTAAAAGGAATAAACACTTGGATGCTGCTGCTGTCCAAATGACACTGACAGTGCAGGGAGCAGCTTGTCTGTGGCCCAGGGACACCTTCCACTCTCCCAGGTTGCTCCAAACCCCTTCAAGCTGGCTTTGAACTCCTGCATGGATGGGACATGCTGACACAAGAGCATTCCAGAGCTTTGTGTAGCCACCAGAACAGGGAAAACCCATCCAGGGTTTTGCAGACCCACTTCCTATTCCATGTGCAGCATGATAAACTGATAAAATGCATTTTTCTGCAAGTTCCTAAGGCAGGGTGGCCTCTATTTTCAATTTCTGGGAAGGCTGGGAGCTGTGCTGGTGGTGTTGCTCCAGAACAATCCTCTCCTGCTGGCACAGAAGGGCGTCAGACCCATCCCTGCCCTGGAACAAGATATGTGCCTGTGCAGGGCTTTGAAGGGATGGACTCAAAAGAGACCCTGGGGAAAATCCTCCAAGAAAATAATAAATCCACTTCCCCATGGAGCCACGAGGTTAATTCTCATGGCCAAACATTCCTGCAGCATTTCCCAGCTTGCTATTTACCAGAAGAAAAATCACATGCAATCACAGAGGCTAATCCTTGATGGATTGTAGGATTAGGACTCAAAAGTTAAATGAGGAATAAATAAAAAAATTGCTAGAAATGAGAAAATAAAGTCAAGAGTGGATTTAAATAGTTGTTAATCCTTGACATGGAGAAGAATGAGCATTTAAAAGGGGAAGAGCAGCAAACACTCAGAGCTGAAATAACCTCAAGCTGATCCTGGAGACCTGGCTTAAAGCCCTCTCCTACCAAGCCAAGATCAAATGTAGACAATTCCCCAAGCTGCTAGGCTCTAAATTGTGTTTTAGCTGCTCCTTATCAAAGCTCCTTATCAGATTCCATAGCCTTGGATGGCTTTTGGAGCAGGGATTTCAGAGCAGACCTTCAGCACTGCCAGGGATGCACCACAGTTAATAAAGGCTGAGTCTCCTCCTTGGTGTTTCATTCACACCCCGTGAAACTCCTGAGTTTCTGGCTTTTACAACTGCTCTCACATCTGCACTAAAGCAAGCTGTAAATGAAGGTAAATGGGTCGTCCCTGTAATATATTTTAATTAATGCTAAACTGCACCTCCAAGAGGATGAGTAACTCTCCTGCTTGGGAAGTCAGTAAATATTTAGACAGAGAACAGATGAAATGATTGTGTTGGAACCAGCCCCTGACTTCCTATTTACCACTAAATCACTGGAGCACTTAAAAGAGAAAAACAGTGGCAAAATTTATCAAAGAATACACAATATAGACTCATTTTCTTCTAACATGAATGTAAATTCTCAAAGTTTGGTAGGAGCTAAAATGTGCCTTTGAGGATGTGTGAAAAGCAAAGCACTGCTGCTGGTGGATCTCTAATTTAATTTGTCTTTTACTGAACTGAAAAAATAATTCACCAAAAACCCATTTGCCCAGAGAAATCCTGGAATACAGAACATTTTTTTAAACACTGGGGTTTTTAAAATCAGCAGTCCCCTAGAAAATAGATTAGGCTTGAATCTAAGGTAGATGTGGATGTGATGTTGAGCTCTGCATCACATTTTCCTGGGAATTCATCCAGGGTGTGTAAAGCAAAACAAAAAAAAAAAAACAAAAAAACCAACCAAACAAAAAAATATATAATATAATGTAATGTAATGTAATGCAATGTAATGTAATATAATATTACATTATATTATATATTATTATTTATACATAATATACTATATAACATATATATGTAATATATAATATAATATAACATAATATAATATAACGTAACATAATATAATATAGTATATAATATTATATACTATTATTTTTATATAATATAGTATATAATATATATAATATATATTATTTTATTATATTATATTATATATTAAAACTACACTAAAGAAAGAGAAAGGAGACATCAGAAGGTAGCAAAGAAAGAAATGAATAATAAAATCTTGTGATTGCTCACAGCCTTGACGCAGCTGGACCTGTGATTGGTGATTAATTAAAAATAATTCACATGCTGGGTAAACAATTCTCCAAATCACATTCCCAAGTAGAAAAACGTGGAGAAGCTGAAGTTTCCCAGCTTCTCAGGAGAAAAGATCCTAGCAAAAGGATTTTTCAGAAAATTTGTCTGTTACAAGGTGGTTCCCAGATTTTCCAGCTGGGTCCACAGTGGGGTTGAAGGGTAACCATCAAATCCCATGGCCAATCCCAAAGAACAACCAACCCCTCAAAGAAAAGGAAAAGGGGAGGTGGGGAAAAAACCCCAAAGGTGCCTGAGAAATTGTGTGAAACCTCCCCAAGTCCCCGTGCACACCAAGATCACAGGGCTGTTCATTCTGCAGATTTAAAGGCCCATAAACAGCTGGTAGTCCTGTCAGTGCAGTAATTACATTACGGTTTTGGAGATTTAAATGCAGTTATTTGAACATTGTTTCTATTCAGCTCGTCACAGTGGGATCCCTAATTTGTTCGACACAGTCAACAGCAGAGTTGTCTATCTTGGACTAATTAGCACTCTCAAAATTTAGCAGTGCCCATTACCCAGCACAAAGGCTGCCTGGGAGTTCTGAGCAGGTTCTGTGCCTTCAAAGAGCTCTGGTGATGGTAAAATCTCGTGCAGGATAAACATTTTCAATTTCCTCAGATTACTTTCAGCGTTTTGTAAAACCCTGCTCGGGAAGGACAATTAAAAACTGGTGAGCAGCTCGGGGTTTTGAGGATGGGAAGGTAAATGGGAACTGCACAGATGTTGGTATTTATATGGAAATTATGCTGAATGCCAATTATTTCTTCATCCTGAAAGAAACTGAAGTTGAAACAACACTGTCAAAACACAGGGAAACCCTGCTAGTCAATAATTTCATGTTATCAATAAAGATGTTTTAGGCTGATGGAATAATCTCTCTGGGAGAGAGAAAAATCCCTGCAGGTCTGTGCTCTGGGTGTGAATTATTTTATTGGAATCCAAGTTGCAAGAGCAGAGAGAAGCACATGTACCAAACTTATTTCAGAGAGAGGCAAGTGCAGCAAACTGCTCCAAACACCTTGGGCTGCAGTTAAAGCCCCATTTCCACCTGAATTAAAGCAGGCACCCACCTCTCCCCACCTACCCTGGGTACTGAGAATTTCAAACTTTCTGTACTGACCCCCAAGAGAACTCTGCATTTGACCTGAGGCTGTGGAGAAGCTTCCAAAATGGAATGACAGAACTGAGATTATGAGTGTGTAGTTTGATATCACACACCTGTGGTATCACACACTTCTATCCAAACTCCACACCCACAATCCCAGTTCTGTCATTCCATTTTGGAAGCTTCTCCATGGCCTCAGGTCAATGCAGTGCTCTCCTGGGGGTCAGTGCCTTCAGCACAGAAAATCTGAAATTCTCAGCACCCAGGGCTCCAACAAGGGCCCTCTGTAGTGCAGCCTACAGGGCCGTGCTTCACCCAGGGATTTGGATTTCCAGCATAACTCCAGTTCTGCTTCAATTACAGACTTGTGACGCTTCTGTCATTATAAAAATATTAAGGTCTCACAAACAGAAAACCACGCTACACGAAGGCAGATGAGTTACAGAAACCAAAGATTCTCTCTAGACAAATTTACCTTTAATGACCAACCACTAAAAGATGGAAATAGTCATTAACTTCAATAATTAATGAATATATTTCAATATTATGATTTTATTACTCATTAAACAAGCATAAAGATTAAAATTTCATTATAATTTGAGGAGAAATAGGTTTAGCCTTTCATATTTTGTTTCATAAATTATTTGCAGAGTGGTTTGGGGGATTTTCAAAGATGTTCAGACACAAGTGGGAGATTTTTGCCACTTCCTCTTAGAAAGATGACAAACTCCTGGTGTGCTGCTGGCAGAGCTCAGAGTCCTCACACTGCACAGCCCTGAGAGATCTGATTGCAGGTAAATTAACTTGGATCATGGAAATGGTGAATTAATTCTATGGAGCCTTTAAGATAGAATTCATGCTTTGTGCTGTGTTTCCTTATGTGTATTTAGTGCTCACTACAAAAACCCAGTAGGGCTCTGACTGGGACAGACCACTGGAAATTGGAATTCTCCAGGAAACTCCAAGAGCCCTGAAATGAGGCTGCACTCACATCCCCTGCACCCTCATTCTCCAGGGAGCCAAAAACCTGTTTGTGTTTCCCCAGGCTGAGGACATCAAATATTCCCTTTCCTGCATCCTCCAGACGTCTTTGTTAGTTTGTTTAATCTTTTCAATTAATTTACTTTTCAGTAGCATAATGTATCTTCAAGCAGCCACAGATTTAAAACCAAGATGTAAGGAGGAATGCCATTCAATCAAATAAATCTTTGTTCTTTAGTCAACTGAGTTAATTAACATCCAGATGGCAATTAAAAAAAAAAAAAAGAGAAAAAGAAAAGAAAAAGAAAAGCAATTTGTTTAACATCTTGAGCTTAGATAACATTTACAGAGGTGCTGTGAGGGACAGAAGGGTTTCCCTCACTGGGTGCTGAGGCTGTTTGCCACAACCTAATCATGTTAAATTAGCAAATCACAGAGTCTGCATGCCCTGATTTAGCAGGGCTGGGCAGACCAGAGCTCTTCCCCAGCTCTGGGATTTCTGACACGAGGCAAATCCACACCTGCAGCTGGGGCTCCTGTCCCAAATCCCTCCTGCCTCCCTGCTGTCACCTCTGTCCCCAAACTGATCATTCTGTGAGCTGGGAGAGGATGAAATGTCATTTATTGCCATCAGCCCACAACCAGCAGCAGCTGCACCGTGCTAAAGAGCACATCTGCATGTGACAGGGACAAAAACTCCCCAAGGAACTGCCACAGAGCACAGGAAACTCCTCATCCCCACTAACCCTTCTCAGGAATTCCTGCCAGGAGCATCTGCACAGATGCTGGAGTGTCACTGTCATAGTTTCTGGAAAATCCCTTTGCCAAGATTTCTTTTCTTGGGAAGCTGGGAAACCTCAGAGAAAAATGAAAACAATAATTGTCTTATTTGCTTCTCCTGTGTTTTGCTGCTTTGGAATGTGGTTTGGAGATTGTTTATCCAACAGGTGAATGTTTGATTGGTTTCATGTCAATTGTTTTTACTTAATGACCAATCACTGCCCAGCTGTGTCAGGACTCTGGAAGAGGTCAGGAGTTTTTAATTAGTGTCTTGTTAAGCCTTCTCTAAGTATCCATTTTCTATTCTTTAGTATAGTTTTAGTATATTAGTATATAGTATTTAGTATGTAAAGAATATGCTATATTCTTTAATATAGCATAAGTACATGAAAAAATAAATTAGCCTTCTAAGAACATGGAGTCAGATTCATCATTTCCTTCCTGCCATGGGGGACCCTGAAAATATCACACTGTGGAATGAACCAGGAACAGCAGCTCTCTCATTCCTCCCCAAATTCAATTTGGAAATTCCATCCAGGACTTCCAAAGGCAGCCAAGGACCGGCTGCTGCTCCCAACTCACCACTGAGAGGGTCAGGGATGGTGAACTGCCTCTTCCTGCTGGAGGTGGAGGTGGAGAGCTTGCGTGCCCGGGCTCGGGGGGTGCCCGGGGGAGCCTCCCTGTGCTGGGCCCTCCTCAGCTGCACCATGAGCTCCAGCCTCTTCAGCCTCTGCTGCGAGCGCGAGATGAACTGGGGGTTGTGCAGCTCCAGGGCTTCCTGCAGGACACGGAGAAGCTGCTTTATGTTCTGGTGATTCAAAGGTGTGATGGGCGTAGGGCTGAGTTTGGTTAGGGATGTTAAAGTGGGGAAAATGAATCTGGGTTTTGGTTGGAAGGGAATTTAAAGCTCATCCCACCCCAGCTATGGGCAGGGACACCTCCCACTGTCCCAGGTGCTCCCAGCCCCAGTGTCCAACCTGGCCTTGGGCACTGCCAGGGATCCAGGGGCAGCCACAGCTGCTCTTCACAGCTTCTACCCTCCAAGCCAGGAATTCCGTCCCAATATCCCATCCATCCCTGCCCTCTGGCAATGGGAAACTATTTCCCCTTGTCCTGTCAACCTTACACATTTCTATGTTTTAAATTACATATTTTTACATCCAAATTCCAGTTCTTGATGTTTTGCCTGTTTCCTTTTCTCACCCCATCACTGAAGCAACTCGTCACTGGCAGTTCACAAACTTTCCTGTTTATTTAGATTGTCAGATCTCTCCATGGCAGATCCAGAAAGAAAACACTTCCCAGTCAAAGGCTGCTTCAACATTTAGGAATGTCTTAGGACAGGGGAAAGGAGCAGATATGGGTCTGCAACATGTGCAGGAGGAAAAGGCAGGGAAGTCCATCAGGCAGGTACCACCTGGGCCATGTCCACTCCTACAGCTGGAGCTGAAAGTGCCAGGCACTTCGGAAATTGGGAATTTGTAAATTCCCAAACTCTTAACAAGTTCCCCCACAGGAACAGCAGCTGCAGCTCCAAACAGGGAGCCTGGGCAACCAAGAAAGTTCTGGCAGTGGATACAAACTGCCAAAACTTCACTGGAAAGGGAAAAAGTAAGGAATGTGAACTTCTGCCCTTAGAAGTTCCCAGGAAGCAAACACCATCCATGGGGAAAAAAGGGGAGAAAAGGGGAAAAAAAAGAAAACTAAGTGGGGGAGAAAGGAAAAAAATGATGCTTTACCCGCAGTGAACATGGAGCTGCTGGAGTTTTCTCCTGCTGGGAGCGGGGCTCTGGCCAGGTGAGCAGGTTTTTGTCCCAAGCCACACCTGGAGAGCGGGCCCTGGGCAGTGGCACCCTGGACAGGGGCACCCTGGACAATGTCACCCTGGATAGTGGCACCCTCGACAAGGGCACCCTGGACAGGGGCACCCTCCAGCCTTGCTTGTCCTGTGCCTCGAGCTCCTCTGCTCTGTCCCTCGGAGCAGGGAATTCATAATTGCCTTGGAGAGATTTAAAAGTTCGTTAGGAGCGCATGGCTAATTTTTTATTGGGTTCTCCACCTCATTAGACAGAGAGGGCAATTCCTGAAATAAGAAAGCCAGGCTGTTATTAATAGGCCTCATTAGGCAGAAGAGATCGGGTCTAATGGCGGCTGCCCTGTGACACCCAGAGTGTCTCTCACATTATCCAGACCTCACAGGGAAGGAAATCACAATTAAAACTCTGGGACACTCAGCTCTCTTTGCTGGTGCTTCCCAAAATCTGCACCATGGAAAGCCAGGGATATCTTGCTGTGACCTGCAGTTGGAGTTCTTTCCAGTTTATTGCAGAAAATACCAGATTGTTATGGGCTTTAACCACAAATCATTTCCCTTTCACCACACTGAGCCTTTCATCAGCACCACTGTTTTGTTTTTTTTTCCTTTGTTTTTAATCCAGTTTGCTTTCTGTCATTCCTAGAGATCCATTCGCCAGTGGAAAAGCTCCATTAAAAAAATAATCAACAAAAGGTTATTGTGCATTATAGGGCATTATTATGAAAGCTGTCAATTCACATTGAGAAAAAGAGATTATTTTCTACACTTATAATTAAGTTTTAATGCTCACTGACTGATACTCCCTGCACAAATTAGGACCAAAAGAGGCTGTGTGCTCAAAAATCAGATTCTCATTCAGGACAGAACGAATCCAAAATAACAAAGGAACTTCAGAATGGCTCCATATGAACTGTTTGAAAAGTCACACTGGATGGAGTGCTCTTTCCTTGCCAAATAATTTGATTTCTACAACTAAATATCTGGGAATAAAGCCCATTACTGTTTTATTTCAATTTTTGGTTACAATAAACTTAAAATATTTTCCTCTTTATGACATATTGTACATATTATATTGTACTTTAAAAACATATTAAAAATATCTGTGTTGGGTACATTTGCCTTATAAAAGCCTGAACTGTATTTCCTCCCTAACACTGTTCTCACCAACATTTTGGAATAAACCTTGAAACCTGTGAACATGAAATTAAATTCCTCCCTAAGCCAGGTTTAGAGGTGTGGATTAAGTTGGGCTTTGCCAGATCTCAGTGGATGCTTCACTTTTGTAAAACAAAGTTGCTCTCAGTTAGGGGAATGCCATGATTTAACTTCAGGCATTAAAAACAGCATTTAGGCTTCCAAATGTGGGACATTCAGCAGCTTTATGCTCAGTGATGACAAATTTTGCCTACCCGCCTGCAAAAAATTCTCTTCTGAAAAGACAGCTGTAAGAAAAAAAGGTTCTATGACAGGTTCTATTACAACATTTTTAAGGAATAAGTTTCTCACAAACATATTGATACTAAACCCAAATTATTCTCAGTTGCTTTCTGCAAAAATACCTGGTGCATGAATACAGCTGCTGGTGTCATCTGCATTTCAGCTGTGAGAATTAATGTTGGAAGTAAGACATCTCAGACACAGCTGAACCCAAAGAAATTATGTTTTATGTTATTAAATCTTGTTAATAATCATAGTTCAGGTTGTTGTGTCATTAAAAAAAAGGTTGAAGGAGTGAAAGAAAGGTATCAGAACAAGGTTGTAAAATAACCTCACTACTGGTAGTACTTGGGTAGGCTGGGGCTGCTTGACTCTGCAATTTTTATGCTTTTTCAAGATTTTCTTGGGAATCTAAGCCTATCTTGGTCATTTTAATCTTGTTTTCTATGAACCATAGCAATGTATACAGTCAGATCAGCTGATTGATCTCTCACCAGATGACTCACGCTCAGCACTTAAAGCTGCACAAAAATGGCCTGACTTTCCATTATTTCACTTTTTTTTTCTCTGAGACTGATCTCATCTTATTATTGAAACCATATTCCTGACAACCACAGTAGGATTTGTACCTTACTTTTTAGGAGCTGCTTTTGCCTGTGAACATTTTCTTCCCAGAGCATTCCTGATGACGCCTTTACGTTGCACGTGCTGTTGGAGACAGACATTTTTGGTTTCAGGACACCCTGTGCTTGGATCTCTTTGGGTTTGGAGGGGTCTTTGGAGGGATCTGCCCTGTTGGATGAGCCATCAGGAGCAGCAGCAATGGTTTCTCTGGAGGCTGCAAATGGAAGGGAGCCAGGGGTTGTTGTGCTGCTCCTCTTCCTGCTTCCCAACAGCATTGGTGTTCCTGTGAAAAACAGAAAAACAATCTTATAACATGGGAATTTTTTTTTTCTCAGCCTTCTAATCCATGTGTTTTTTATTGGTGTGGCAGGATCCTGGAGTTGTAGGGGCTGAGCAATCAAAAACTGCAATGGCAAAGTGTTGTACAAGTTGGACTTTCGGGGGCTGGTTCTTGCTATGGCTTTGCACAGAGCCAGAGTGGGGCACTGGAAATGCTGGGGGTGGGAGATGCTCCTGAGGCAACCACCCCACTGGAGAGGGGATGAAACCCTGATCCCAAAACTTGTTAGGCCTTGGTTTTCATCACAGCCACCGCTGAACCCATAACAATGATTTTGATGAGGTTTAAACAATTTCAAATCCTAGAATCCTGCAACACTTCCAATTGAAATGTATCCTAAAGAACATCCAGTTCCACCCCCTTCTATGGGCAGGGACACCTTCCAGTGTCCCAGGGTGCTCCAAGCCCTGTCCAGCCTGACCTTGGACACTTCCAAGGATCCAGAGGCAGCCACAGCTTCTCTGGTCACCCTCCCCACCCTCCCAGGGAATAATTCCATCCCAAAATCCCATCTATCCCTGCCCTCTGGCAGTGGAAAGCCATTCCTCTTGTCCTGTCCCTCCAGGCCATTGTAAAGATTCCTTCACCTTTCTTGTGGTCTTTTTAAAAGCAGATTTAACACAATTCTTTCCCTGCTGACTCTTTGCCATGTCTTGGCTGAGGACAGAGTGAAGATGAAGAAGTGTTTTTCTCCTTTGAGCCAATTCATGGCAAAGGGTGAGATGGCACTGCAGGGATTTAAAGAATTTGTGAAGAATTTGTGGATGTGGCACTTGGGGACATGGGTTAGTGATGGGCAGTGCTGGGGTGATGGTTGGACTCAATGATTGTGAGGGGTTTTTCCAACCTAAATGATTCTGTGATTCTGTGTTTGACACTTCCTTATCTCAAAGTCACTCACTAAAATCAGATCCTGCCTCACGGGAAGTTTGCAGTTCACTTTCCCAATCCTTAATCCTTATCCACAATAGATAAGAAATATTCTTTTCCACAAAATGATGATCTCCTATGCAATTTAGTGACCTGACTGGCTCATGTCTCTTTTGACTCTGCAGTATTTCTGAGAAAATCAGAGGCATTAAGAAACAGCATTTCCTCTTTTTCCCTTTCCCTGTAGATCGGAGCACAGAACCACAGAATTGTTTAGGTTGGCAAAGCCCTCAGAGATCATCGACTCCAACCACAACATCTTGAGCTCCTTCCTGTCGCTGCCCATACAGTGAGAAGGAGTCAGCTCCTCAGGGGATCCTCCAGTGAGGGATCCCTGAAGATCAGCACAAACAGAAGAAAACAAACCTTGGTTTTAATGGTTTTAATTAAATTCATTGAGATGAACCCCATCCAAAGCAGTTTCACAGCCCTACAGAAAATCTGGTCAAAGCAAGGAGGTGCACACAGAGGTCTCAAACATCCAAGCTCTCCTGCTCTCTGACAGAACTTATTTTTCTCTGTGCTTTTCATACATTGCAAATATCTCCCTTATCTTTTATCACAACCAAGCTCTTTTCTCAGATGGAAATAGTTTTGATGCAAATGCTCCCAAGAAACTGGACAGACTCAATTCTGTGCATCCCCTCAGAGCTCTTGCATATCCATGGACCTGCTCCCTGACCAATCCCATTCCTGCAGTCACACAAAAATGTCTTATGGCACAGAGAGGGGGGAAAAAGCACTGGGACAGATTAATGGGGTCATGGGCTCAAAGGGTGGCTGTGGGAGGAGTAGGAACAAGCAGTGGGGTAGGAGAAGATGAAGAAAGCAGCAGGTAGCACTGAGGAACTGCAGAGCAGCAGGGGAGGAAGCCCTTTCACTCAGGCAGCCAAGAAATCAGATGGATAGAGGGGAAAAAAGGAGGGGAGCTAAGCCCCAGGAAGAACCTGAATGGAAAACAGATTATCTCATTAAATCACCTTTTAAATTAAAATAGTTTACTGGCCAGCAGTACACAGAGAAGAGAAGAAAGAGGAAAGGAGGAAAGAGTTTCTGCTCATCCATGGCAGCATCACAGTGGGAGATAATTTGCCTTCATATCAAGAAACGGTCTGTGCAGCAAATGTGTGTTGTGAAGCCAAACAGCTTCGCTGTCAAATTGCTCCAGGCAGCTCTGTGTCCCCAGGAGGGGCCGTTTGCTGCTGCTGGGCTCCCCAAAATCAGCAGGAGTCATCAGGGGGGTCACAATGGGCTGAAGGGAGAAGGGTAGAACAGTGGAGACCAGAGCGAGGGAAGGAGGAGGCTCCAAGCCACATCTCCCCTCTCTAACTCAGAATATTGATCTGAACAGGAGAAAGAGGAGCTGCCTGGAGTATTCACAGCCCATTTACTCCTAACTACCAGACTAGCTCTCCATGGATATTGGCTTCCAAGTGTAAGTACAGCAACCTTCAAGAATGGACAATTAAGCTCCAGGAAATTTCTTACGCGTTGTGCAAATGGAGAAAACCTTCTCTCCTCTCTGCACCGCTTCCCTGCTGAAAGAAACTCCACCAGTGGCATCCTCCCAACAAGGCCTGGGGGACCCCTATGAAGATGTGGATTAGGAGAGAAGGAAAAGAAATGCATGAACAAAACTAAGAATGGGGTCAAAAACTACAAAAAGGGGATGGATGCTTCTTAGCATTTTATGATAAAAGGCTGCCTTGAGAAAGAATTTCAAAACCCCCCATGATTCCTGATGAAGTTCAGGAACAAAATCAACACGTCCTTCCTGCACGAAAAGCTTCTTCCTTGTGGATCTGGTTCTAATATTCTAACTGAATCTTAATCCTTATTAGATTCACAGCATGGTGGGGATCTTTTTTTTGGTGGTAGTTAATTAAAGCAATAAAAAATGTGCATCTTCTTCTTGTCTAACACTGAAGGCAATCAGAATAATAACAGAGTCAATTTGCTAAATTCTTTCTTCCAGCTCCCTCTTGAATTAACCTTTCCCTTCCAAAGGTGCACCCAGGTGGAGCAAAATCTCCAGGAAAACAGAGCAAAGCAAACCAGACAGGGGCTCCAAAAATCAACTCCCTCATCCTCAAAGCAGCTCTCAGTTACTTTAATGAACACAGATGCAAATGATATTTAGGAATAAAAAAAAAAAAAAAGAACAAGGCAAAGGTACTTAAAGGTAAGATCACAGCGTTTCACTCTGCACACCCTGGACCCATTTTTAATATTCTGTGTGGGGAATTAGGACTGTTACTCTCATTAAGACTATCTGGAATTGTATATCTAAATCCCTCCACCAACCCAGCTTGAAATATATATGCCCCACTGAGAATAGCCAGAATTGCAACTGGATGACCAGAAATAGATGGTTTTTCTATTATCCCAGCTGAGGAAAGCCTTTAAAACCAATGAACAAAGACATGCAAGTGTAATGCTTTGGGAGATATGGGAGAGCAAAACTCAAAGAAACAGAAAGCAGAGTGACTCCATTAATAAAATTCAGCCAGTATAGGTTGTAGTTGGAAAAGTTCAGCTGCTTATAGAAGCAAATTTAAGGAACAAAGTCATAATTACATCTGGAGAAGAGTCATTTTTGCCCTGTGCAAGAAAGATGACAAGAGCTCAATTTTTAAATAATGACTTAGTGAAAACCATACCATATAGGAGGAGTTTAAAATATTCTGTAAAACCAAGGGTAGGTTTTCAAAAGCTCCTTAAAAAAAAAAAAGAATCCTTGATCTTGGAGTAAAATAAGTATATTGTTTTACTGTAAAGTATCTTTTTACATTTCCCCTCTCTCCCTTCAGGGGGTTTTGCTAACGGGAAGTGACCCTGCATTACAGCAGGTTAAATTTGAGACACACACAATCCAGGCAAACATCCCCTGTTCCATTGTTACTGCTTTTTTCCCCCCATTTCACTTTACAGCAGGATAATTCAGCTTTTCATCCTTGAATATAACACTCTTCCCAGAGTTCCAGTGTGGATTTCTGATGATTTGTGACAAAGTGCTCCTTTGAAACTGGCCAAAGCTCATTTTAGCAGAGGCAGGGCTGCAAATCCTCCCCGGCCACCGAGTCAGGCCGAGAGGTGGCTGGGGAGGGGACACTGAGCTGATTGCCCGGGTGTCCCTAATGAGATCAGACATCAGCACTGGGGGTGGCTGTACATTGCAGACCACCTGCTGGGGGGTTTGTTTGAATTCCATAAAAAAGCCCCACATCCCGAGCTGCTGAGCTCTGCCGGACCTCCGTGCTGGGAGCCGATGCTGCCAACACCCCAAGCAGAGGGGAGCAGGAATGAACATTCCTCAAATATAAGAAACTTCTGCCTCCTTCAAGATTTAGCCCCAGTAGTTGTGGAGACCCACACGTGCCTCCAGCAGCCATCCATAATCCCGAGCAGGGCTCCAGCCCGTGTCTGACAGAGACTGATGGCCCAGCCCTTATCATGAATCAAGGGTTGGCACAGCTGAGCCACGCAGTCTGAGATGTGAGCAAACAGAGCACATCATCTCAACAGCCTGGGAACCCAGAGAAATGGAAACACTGAGAGCCATGGCAGCGTTATTAGTTATGCCAGGGTTTGTCAAGGGATGCAAGGTAGGATGGAGGATTTATTTTTTACAAAAGGCATCACTTGTGATCAGTCAGCGAGCTGCAGTCGGCCAGGGGTGCCACAAAATTCATGTTTTGACTAAAATTCCTGCTGACCAGCAATGAGACTTTTGTCCCAAACTGTCTCCTGATGCTTCTCAAATGACTCATTTGCAAGAGGCAGCATCAGCTGCTGCTCAGCATCAACATCCATGGAAACCACCCGAATTCCTGGTACTGTGGCTCTGCCCACACTCCCTGTTCAAAATGTGATGTTTAACAAGGTCTTGATTCACCTTTCAATAAAAACCTGGGGCTGGATCCTGAGAAACAGAGCTGGGCCGTGTCCTCAGCTCCATTCCCAGAACTGCCAAGATCCAAAGTCAAGGTAACTTTGCTGGCTTCAGGAGAGAGGCTCAGCCAGCCCATTCCTCCCAATGAATGTGTCATTGCACCTGTATTAATGCTTCTTCAAACAGCCCTGCCTGCTGGGGATAAAGCTTAATTATCTCAGCTCTATCAATAACACCTCAAGCTAAGAGTCTAGATTAAAAAATTATCTCTAGCAAAAAACCTTCTCTTTTTCCTAGCTACCTCTTTCTGGTAGGTTTTTTTTTTTAAACCATGTTGACAGCTGTGGCCATATTTCTCAAAAGGAAGAGGCTTTCTTTTGGCAAAAGCTAATATTTGACTGTAGAAAGTTGTAATCATTTAAAACAGAAAGTGTACCTAAGAGCTGTTAGGCTTCAAACCTATAATCAGTCCTAAGTAGGAAAAGCTTCTTAATGTCAAGAAACAGCTTGTTTACAGAAGGCTTTGGGCAAAATTATTGTAGTGGCTTCAGAGCAAACAATCCCAAACCCAGCTAATCACCAGCCCCTAACAATCAGCCTCTCCCTGCTGAAGGCCAATTTATTTTCTCCAAGCACTTTTCAAGTAATTAATTGACCTTCTCCCTTGCTGTTAAACAAGGGAACATCACTTATTCCAGGGAGGGAATGGGGACCAACCTGCAGCACCCAGTCTGGCTGCCATGGAGAGTTTTGGTGGAAGGAGGATTTGCAGCGGTTGCACCAGCAAAATCCTGCAATTTGACAGGCTCCAGTTGCACCCGAGCAGGTCCAGGTTGGGCAGCAGGAAAGATCTCTTCACTGACAGAGTGGTTAACCCCAAAACAGGCTTCCCAGGCGGAGCCAGCATCTCTGGAAGTGTTCCAAAAAGTAGCAGATGTGATATGGTGATATGGTTTAGTTGACACGGTGGTGTTGGACTTGGTGATCTTGCAGGACTTTTCCCAACCTTAATGAGAAGGAAACGTTCCTGCCTGGCACCTGCAGGACATCACCTTACACCTGGAATCATGAGAGGGTGTAATTGCAGCAGGATATTTGAGTGGACAGCTAATAACCCACCCACAGGATGGAGGTGACTGCTCACACCACGGAGCTCCCAATATCCAGCTGCTAAACTACAGGGTTTGTATGTTTTACTAGCATTTTTCCCTTTCTCCTCCTATGAGCTGGGAGAGGGTGAAAGGAAAAAATATTTACTGCTGTCCTTTCGAGACATTGCCTGTAACAGCCACAGACCCAAACCCTCCGAGTTAGAAATCCATGTTTGCATTTCCAGGACGTCATGCTAGAAGCTATCAGACGCTATTGTAGTGACTCAAGGAGTAATCTGATGCAGTGTGACTTGGAAAAAAAAAACGTTCAGGATGATTCAGAACATTTAAATGGCGAATTTCAGGGTAAGAAAGGCTTGGGCCACTTGGAATTCTCATCATGTCTGAGGCACCTAGTTCAGCTCCTTCTGATAATTTACCGCAGCCAGGCTGAGCCAAGTATTCATTTCACAGACTGTACAAGAGTCGTTCCTGGTTTAAACCAAGTGTGAATTAGGGGAAAATGAGGCTCTTTACTCCAGTGGCATAATGCAGTCACTGAATCCACAGAGCCCATCTCTTTTAATCATTATTTTAATGATTCTGGTATTCCAGCCCTGCTGCTGGCCTGGAGTGCTAACGAGTGACTTGTACCCTCCAGTCTTTCACTTCAAACTGTCTCACATTCTTACCAAGGCTGACAGCTCAGATAGAAATGTCACAGAATCACAGAATCATAGAATGGTGTAGGTTGGAAGAGACCTTTAAATCATGGAATCCAAAATGGAAAAGAGAGGAAGAATCAAACCCTCAGTTTTCATATGCTGAACTTTAACTCGGATCTTCAGACAACACGAACATCTTTGGGAAAATCTAATTTATAAGTTTCACTCATAAAACTGTGTTCTGTATCATCATTAACAGGGCAGACATCATTCTGTCTTCCAGAGAAACAATGGCCTTCCTACCCAACAGCTTCATTGCAATGTCCCAGAACAGAAAATTGAGCCTTTAATCCTCAAAATGCATTTCCTGAAGGAAACTTCAACTCCAGTCAAATTATTTTATGATCACACAAAACCAAACAAAAAAAATCCACAAGAAAATTGCAAAGAAACCAACCCCAAGAAGATCCAACCATCTCTGGCTGCTCGTTGCCCTAAACCACAGAGAAATTGATAAAGAACAATTGGTTCCACAGGAAAATGACCTCAGCCAGGGTCACTGTGACATCACAGCACTGTCACTGAAAGCCAGCTTTGGCTCTCACAGCCCTGAGCATCACCCTTCTCCCTTGCTGACAGCATTGCTCACAATCCCAGGGGTAGCCTTGCCTCCATATGGCAGGACAGGAGGTCACCACATCTGTCTCCTGATTTCATAAATAAGTAGTTTAAAGGAGTGGAATATCAAAGAATATCCCTCCTGCTGATCCCTTCCTTCTCCTACACCCTTTGTACCACCAGATGATGGGGAAGACAGCAGGCCTTTGAGACAGAGCAAAGCTGAAGAGCTGCTACTCTAAAAAATGCAAAAGGACCCTCCAGAAAATATGAGGCATCCCCTTCTTTCTACAAATGAAATTAAAAGCTCAGAGATAAAGAGAGGAAACTGCTCTGGCCCATCACACAGGCTGGGGTCTGTCTCAAAGGCTGGCAGCATCTTCCAGAGTAACAGGATTTCCAGTTCCTCACTCGAGTTTTCATCACCTGCAGTGATTGAATCCTCATTTTCCGGGGATGCAGCACATGAAGGTCACACCTCAGTGTAACACGGACCCAGTGACACAGAATGTCTAGACTAAGGAAAATTGACAGCCTCCTCCATTTCAAATTTATCCCAGATGAAGTGAAACATCAAAGGAGCTCCTTTTAATGGGCTTTTTGGCATGTGGTCCTTTGTTCTTAACAAGTCAGCACCAGCTGCTGTGTCCATAATGCCAAGTCAGTAACATCCCCAGCCAGATTCCTGGCTGGTGTAAATCAGTGTCACTCCTCTGCAGGCAGAGATTTCACTTGGTTGACATCAGCTGAAGATTTGGCTCCTTGTGCTTAGCAGGTGCAAGATAAGTAAAATCTCCTGTGCCATATTTCATATTTCTCCTGTCTTCACCACCAGTTCTGCTGCACACATTTGCAGGGTGGAGAGTTAATTAGCATCAGCTGGAGCTGCTCAAGTTTCTATACAATAAATTCCATATTGTCAGGAACTGCTTTCCTCTAATTATGTCTTGTTCATGTATATATATATATTTATTTTTACACACGTACAAATCTTGTACTCTGGCTTATTGCATGGTGACTTTCCCATAAACAAAGAAGATGAGGTGAGAACAACAGGCCACATTCCTTCATCACAGCATTTCAAATACTATTTAATTAATGAAAGTAAATATTACTCATAGCCTTCAGATTTCCTAATTAGCTCATTCTGTTACCAGGTTGATCTATTAGTTTAAAGGTGACCCACAAGATTTTCTTGATACATATATGTCTCAAATACCTGGAGCTCTTCAGTGTATATTTCAAACAAAAATATATTTTTGCTTTGCAGGTAGCAGCTTATCAAAGTCCCACAGCACCAGCTGTTCTGATTTTACCCCAGTATGAGGAGGAATATACATGCATGCATCAAAAAATTAAAACAGACCTTGAAACAAATTCAAGTCTAGTTATTTACCCCTTAAAAACTCATTAACACTGCTGACTTCAGCACCTGTTAATGAGTAAGTTCAAGAAGGAAACAGAAATCTGTAATCATCTGGGGCCATTTAACAAACCCAAAGCCCAGATCCCATCTCAGTTTTCCCCACTGGCTGCCTTGGGTTGTTTTAATTAGGCAAATTATTCTTCCAAGTCCCCTGCCACGCTCTTTGGGCAAAGGTGCAAGCATTGGCATTACCGAGTGTCTGGGGTGTCTCATTCACTGCTGTGGCCACGTCCCTCCCCTCCTGAGCATTTCATCCCTGAATTCTCAAAGAGGAACGTTGGGAGTGCT
This sequence comes from Zonotrichia leucophrys gambelii, assembly GCF_028769735.1. NCBI lineage: Eukaryota > Metazoa > Chordata > Aves > Passeriformes > Passerellidae > Zonotrichia > Zonotrichia leucophrys. The sequence continues at coordinate 2,687,690 of NC_088176.1, read as the reverse complement.
GCCCTGGACACCCCAGAGGCAGGAGAGCTCCCAGGGCTCTGCTGAGCACGTTCATCACAGCCACCCATTGTGTGCCATCCCCATTGTGTGCCATCCCCATTGTGTGCCATCCCCTCCCGCTGCTGACTGCAGTGTGGAACCATGGAGCCCTTCTGGCTGGAACTCTGGAACCTTCTGGGCCTGGGCTCCAACCATTCCCAGCTCTGCCATGGCCACCATGTCCCCAGGTGCCACCTTCACATGGCTTTTGAATCGCTCCAGGGATGGGGGCTCCAGCACTGCCCTCAAGCCATGCCAGGCCTGGACAAACCTTTCCATGAAGGAATGTTCCCCAATACCCAACGCAAACTTGCCCTGGCCCAGCCTGAGGCCGTTCCCTCTGCTCCTGTCCCTGTTCCCTCTGGCTGTCCCTCCTGGCAGGAGCTGTGCAGAGCCACAAGGGCCCCTGAGCCTCCTTTGCTCCAGGTGAGCCTCCAGCTCCTCAGGATCGCAGCCCTGCCCAGCTCCTCAGGGATTCTCAGCCCCTGCCCTCCTCAGGTCTGCGCCCTTCCAGCCTCAGGATTCGCAGCCCTTCCCAGCTCCCTCGTCTCAGGCCTTCCCAGCTCTGTTCCCTTCCCTGGACACCCTCCAGCCCCTCCAGGTCTCTCTTGTCCAAGACTGACCCCAGGATCTGATGTCCCTCAGCAGTGCCTGGCACAGGGATTGTCAATGCCCTGGTCCTATGACCACGCTGTTGTGGCCATATGATTATCTTATAACCCTGATGTCCCTAATTTTGGTTGGCTTACATGGCAATGTAATTCATGATTTTCCCTTCTGTCATCTCCCCCTACCCTCCTTGCACATCTGCACCTCAGCTCAGGGCAGAGGGATCCAGCACAGCACCCACCATCCAGAGTGGATTCACTCTCCAGCTCAGCCGTTATTCCTTAATATCTCTCCACATCAGTTTTGGGTATGACAACAAAACATGAACAAAAGTGTAGAGGTGAGCAGGAAATATTTTGGTTTAGAAAAGAGCTGAGATGTGTGAAGGCGCTCAGGCGTGAAGTTTACTGCTATCTAAGCTCAAATGGATAAATTTAGATGTTGGCATTTATAATCTTCCCTAGAAAAGAGATGATATTGTTTAATCAAGAGGTCAAAAAGAATTTAAAATTGTCCCATTTTCTTCTTTTTTCTCCTTTTTAATAATTCAGCCTAGTGCCCAGTAGGGTAATAGATAGTGAAAGACGGATGGAGAACTAGATATTCATGGGGAATACATTCTTCATGAAAGCTAGGTGAGAAATTAATATTAAAAATGTTCCTGTCTTCAGCAGAAACAAGACTAATCTTTTCATTTCTAACTTACCTTGTATTTATGAGACATCAGCTGCAGACAGGAAAGGAAATTGCAGCATTGCCTAAGAGCAGCGTTAGCAAGTCCTGACAGCTTGTTAAAAGCCGTGACCAAAGGCAGGGTGATGCACATCCATCACCCGTGGCAGGCACCTCGTGGAGCTTGGCCTGGGCTGGCCCTTGGCCACATCTCTGAGGTGGGTGGCTCGTGTGGCCCCCAGTGGGACCCTTCACACGTCCCTGCAGCTGCCCCAGGGATGGGAATGTTGGCCACTCACTAAAAATAAACACAGCTCTGTCCCACGGCTCTGTCCTCCCACGGTTCCAGCCTGACTTCATGTACAACATGGATTTTCCAGCCCTTACAGTCCCATTTCTTGCCAGATAATGGAAGTAAAGACCCAAAGCAGTGCAGCCAATAGAAGATAGAGTCCACAGTGGGGAAATATCATATTCCATCCTTGGGATGCTCTAGCATAAACCATGGCTTTGAACTCTGGGTCCCAGAGATTTGGATTTCCAAGTGTAATTCCCATCCACGAGCAGAGCCCAAGATTTACATTTCATTAATAATCCTAAAGCATCCTTTTCATATGAGGCACATGGTGGAAATACATAACTCTGGAGATTACCTGGCCCGGCCTCCTGCTGAAAGAAGGGCCTTAGATTAAGTTATCCAGGTCCATGTAAAGCCAAGTCTTGAACAGTTGGATTTGGACATGAAATAATGAGTAATACAGTAAGTAGAGTCGTCATTACTGCAGTGAAGTCACACAAAGATTAGGAAAAAGACACTCAGCTGGGCCTAGAGGAAACAGCAAACCCAGCCCCAGCACCTGTAAAGCAGAGAAGCATTTGGGTGCTCCTTCCAACTCAGATCCTAATAAAGCAACCTATACATCCTGCAAACTGCATTTACAGATTTCATACAGAGAACTGTAGCCTTGAAAGTAATTTTTCTTTTTTTTCCTCTCAGCATAGTGATGTTATTACCACTTGTATTTCTGCTGGCAGGAAGCTCTTGCCTACAGCTGCAAACCAATATAAACTCCAACTTTCTGGGTCATCAGAAATGTAATGGACAAAGTGCTCTCTGCAGTTACCTCATCCATAAGATAACTGAGTTAAAGCACGAACACTGTGGCAAAACTTGTTCACTGTCCCTTCTTTGCTGGTTCCCCTTTCTTTTTAAACACCTCATTTCACAAACATTTCATTGCATAAAGATGGAGCAGAGCAAAGCCTAACAGGAACAGGTTTGAATTAGTAAACAGCAGAGGGAAAAAAATATCCAAAATAACTGGGAATCTAGAATGGGATAAAAGTTCTTCTCCAAAAGGGTTGTCAAGTTCTAGAGGGATTTAAAAGCCCTTTGGATGTGGCAATGGATATGTGGGTCAGTGGTGGCCTTGGCAGTGCTGGGGGCTGGTTTGACTGTATGATTTTAAAAGTCTTTTCAAACATAAATGATTTTGTGATTGATAATCTCATACCAATACTTCTCCTCCTCACTTCACCCAGTCCAGAAGTAAAAAGGACTCAGTTTCTCATTTGTCCCAGGTTAAAACCACACCATTCCTTCTCATTTTGAGGACCAGTGTGGATGTCCCATGCATTTTACCAGGCTTCTCCTATTAAATGGTTGATGGCTGTGCACGAGCTCATTACTTGGATTATCCTGCTGTTGTTTTGGAGCATTATTCTGGTTGTTTATACAAATTTCACACAGGAAAGTTGTAGTAGGCTGATAAACACCTCCTTACACATTACAAAGAGTCTGAGCAGAAGAAATGTATATCTTTGCATTCTACATTATGACCCACACAAAAGGTGGAAGCAGTTAAAAGGTAACACTTCCCATGTTTATTTACACCTATAGTCTTATGTACACAAATGGTGGAAGTTCTTTATCACAAACCAGTATTTCTCAGCTCCTTACTTCACTGATTTCCTCCTTTCAGTAAAACTGTGGAACCAGGAGCAGCCTCCCAACTCACTTTCTAATTATTTCTAGTAAAAGTGGTTCTTCCACGCCACCATGGCATCACTAAGCCTAGGAAAGGCTCAGTTTTAAATCTGCTTTATCACAGAGAAACCTTAGATGGTGTTGAATAAAGCCCTGAATACATAACACTCCCCATGGAGTGATATTCCCTGATATTTAAAATTAGGATGTGTACAATGAAGTGTTGCAATTGCTGGTGCCATCCCTTTGTATTTTCATCCCAAACCCCTTAGCACTGGTTGGCATCTTCCCTCTCCTGTTCCCCACTGTTCTTCTCCTGTCTAACACCACATAGCCTGGATTATGCTTAGGAAAACAGAGGAATATTTTATGTCAGGCTGTGCCCCTGCAGGAGCAATCCCACTGATTTCAGGCATGGGAAAGGGAGAGCAGCAGGGACTGGGGGGAGTTTGCACCTTGCCCAGCCCTCTAGGCAGTGTGAGGCTTCTCATCTCTGCTTCCTTCCACTGGCACACTGGGAGGATGAAGGTACAAAGGAGCTTTAGGAAGTGGCTCGTGTTCATGCACTGACCCTTAGCTCAAAAAGGCCATATAAGAACAGGGTAATTGCAATTAAACGTAGCCCAAGGCTGCAGGATACAGAGGGGGCGAGTTTAATCTTTGTGCTTTTGGTAAAAAACAGACTGCACTCATTGACAATCTTCCCATCCACCTTCCCTTCCTGGAAAGGCAATAAACCCAGCTGTGGCTATCCAAGTGTGCTGGAAAATCCCAGTGCAGCAGGAGCTGCACCACTCTGGCAGGAAGCAATCCCCAGGGCCCCTCTCCCTTCCCCAAGGGGCAATGCTGCATAGAACATTTTATGTTTGTAAAATGCTTGGAAAGGTTGGAAACAAATGTATTCAAGATTTGCAAACCTTTTACCTGGTTCCATTAAGTATAAAAGCCTGGGCTTATTACTGTAGCCTTCTAAATAAAAGCTGAAAACAAGATCATTTTTAATTGCAAGGAGCACAAAACCAAGCTCAGTGCAGTCATCTCCTTAAAATTCACACCTTGAAATTCAGCCCTTATTCAAAGATAAACCTAATTATTTTCAGGGGATAAGCACTTGCAGGTTGCTGGAAGAATAATAAAAAAAATACTGTTATAAATAGTTTAGAAAAGGGATTTAATGCAGAAAACACAGGGGGATTTCTCTCTTTCAGCTGATGAGCAGCACACATCACTGCCATGGTGAATATTCATGGCAGTGCTGGAGCTGGAAACCTCTGGGCTGTGCTCTAGCTCCCTGAGCCTCTGCAGAAGTAGAAATTGCTCTTATCTGCTCTCACAGGATCACTGTGGTGGGGCTGCTCCAGCCTGAACCTCTGCTCCACCAGCCTGAGGTTTGTGGAAATGACTTACCTGCCTCATTGCTTGAATGAGGAATTTGGAGGGAAAGCACAGTGTGGTGGCTGCCAGGCTGCTCATCCTCTTCCTCAGCTGCTGCTGCCTTGTGAGGCCCTCTGGGAACATCCACAAATGCTGCAAGTCCCGAGGCAAAGACACTTTGCAAAGGGTATTTACGACCCAAATGTCCTTCCTTTGTTTTCTCCTCCTTAATTACCTTATTTCCCGTGAGGTCTGTGCTCAGGTGGGATCTGAGCGGAGCTCCGTGTGCTCCTGGGAGCTTCCTTGGAGCTGTCTCCTCCATGGGCTCTCCATTAGCTATGCCATCTACTCCATCTGCTGTTAATCCGGACAAACTGCACTTCAGGCTCAAGGACAACGTGGATCTGTACAATTTTTGGCATTTAACTCGAGGTTGGTCAATGCACACGCTGAGTGACCTGTCCAGATAATAGATGGTGTTTGGACAGGGGTCACACACCTGGAGCTGGACACAGGAGATGAATGAAGGTGGAATTTTCTCCCTCCCATCACTGCTTTGGAGACCCACGCCATCCTCCTTGATTCCAGGGTCAAAAAGCTGCTTTTGGGGTTCTTCACCTAATCTTGAGCAAGACTTGGGAGCCTTTGAAGGAGGTTGGATGGCGTGGGCTGGGGGAGGCCAGCGCTCGAGGAGAGCGGGGACTGTGCTGGGTGTGGGGGACACGGTGCTGGGCTCCTGGCCAGCCCCAGGGCCACCTGCCAGCTCCCCTGAGCCCACAGGAACACGCCTGGCCGTGACAGTGATGGAGGCAAAGCCTCTCTGCTGGCCTGGACACTGCTTTGGGCCGGGAGAGTCCGACGGTGACATGGTGTCCTCTAAGGATGCCTGGATCTCCAAGCGGCTGGGAAGCACCAGAAATGTTCTGCTAACGATGGCTGAGCCCTGGGTAGGCAAGGACGGCTCTGTGTGAGGAGCTCTGGGCTGGGGGAGCAGGGCCTGCATAGGCACAGAGGGCTTCTCCTCATCAATCTGTGCAGTGATCACTGGTGAAATCAATGTCGTGTTTTGGGAAGGGAGAGATTCCTGTAAATGAAAAGATTCCCAGTTATCACCATACTCCAATATCCTGTGTGCAACTGTTTCTTGTCTACCATCTATCACAGCAGACAGTTTTGTTCAAGATCTCTTGTTACTTTTCTATTCATAATAACGTTTTTGTCATTTAAAAATGCACGCTCTTGAAATCAGCTCTGAATTGTCTGGGAGGCTTCAATGAAAACTTTATCACTCTGGTGAAGGGAAAAATATTAAAATTTAAAACCTGTATTCCATAGCATTATTTTGAGTATTTAACTCATGACCATGGATGGGATTGGAGGCTGTTTAAAAATGGACATGGCAAAGACAGTTGCCAGTTTCAGACTATAAATTCCTCTTTCATGATGATCTGCTGGAATTTAGAATGCATTTAAGTACATTATGAATCACTGCCCTGTGACATCACATGCTGCAGAAGACATGTGGGCATCAGGGGCATGACAGCTTTACAACCTCACCAGTTATAGGCATGAAAAACTCCCAAAAAAGAGATACAGCCTCATAAGGGCTCTGAGTACTATTTTAATTAATTAGTTCTCTTTTTCTTATGATTCCCTGGTGACACCTGCCAACAATGTACAAACACATATGTACAAGATTGATTGACAGTAGTCCAGAGACTGAGAGTGGCCCAGATTAATTTCTCCATCCATGACAGGAAATATCCATCTTCATAGACCACACCTTACTTCCCCTGAGGTGACAAAGAGGTGCTTTTATGTTCCAGCTCTCTAACAGAGTAAACCTGAGTTTAAGGCCTCCTGTTGTTATTATCTACCCCATTGGGCTCATAAGTCCCATTCAATAAAGCATCTGGCCTAATCTCATTGCTGCTGTAAATTGGCTGATTAGATTGCTCCTGCCCTGTGTTCCCAGATCTCTTGATCCTAATACAAAAAAAAAAAACAAACCCAAACACAACATTGAATTGGCATGCAGAATGTGAGGATTAGCTTCCTAAAGAAAGCCCATTCTGTGTTTGGGTGCCATCAACTCCTGCTTATTGGGAATTCACCCCAATCCTAGCTGAGTGTCTCTATCACCTGATAATCAATGCCGGGACTCAACAAGGGCTTCAAAACACAACATTGTCCTTCCTCCAGGAGGGCTGTGAGGGTGACACTGACACTGCTCTGACCTCCCTGGTGCCATGGTCACCCTTCTCAGGAAGGAGGAAATGATGCCTCAGGTTTGGCTTTTCTATGTTTCCCATTCTGTGCTACTTTAGTGTGCATTTCTGAGCTTCACATCAGGGCATGGTGAGCTCTGTGCACAGAGCAGGGAGACAAAACAATTCCTGCTCCAGCTGGGCACCAAGGACAAATGATCCCAATCCCAGCCCAGGAGCACAAACACCGTGGGCTGGAGAGAGAAAAACAAGCAGGGTGGGACTGCCTGGGCTAAAGCTGGGATGGGACAATGAACTGCAAGGTGCAAATGGAGCAGAACTGATCCCAGGGACAGAGCCCGTGCCCGGCCGTGCATTTTGGGGCCATTTTGGTTCATCTTGGGTGCAGCCCTGGCTGGGCTCTGGTGCTGCCCAAGGTGCATCCATGGAGGAGATGCTTTGGATAAATCCCTGCTTTATTCTTTAGCTCTGTCCAGCCTCTGTTCTAGGTCAGCCTTCTCAAGATATCAGGGTGACACCACACTGGAGCCCATGGGGAGATGATTTTTAAGGACCCTTCCAACTCAAACCATTCCATGATTCTGAGCTCCTATGAAACCATCCCTGTGCTGTTCCTTCATGCAGGAAAACATCACCAGAAACAGCTCCTTTGTATCCCTTGGGAAGGAACCCATTGGGAACCCAAATGGGCAGAGGTAGATCAAGAGTTTATTAACGAGGTGAAATGCCAGATAAATTTTATCAACTCTTTTAAACCAGCTGCCTGTGGTTTGGACAATTCAATAATTTCACAGCCTCAGGGAAAGCATTTTCTTCCTCCTCTGTTTCTTTCATGGTTTGTAACAACATTTGCCTCATATTTTCTTCACTTCATTTACTTCTACCTACAGGTTTAAGACCTTTGCATGCCTTCCAAAACTCTCAAGTTCCCCCAGATTTCTACAGGGCACCAAAGAAGAATGTTCCTTGAGAGACTTTATTTTGGATGCATCTCTCATGCTCCAGTAGTTAATTTGACATTTATTTCTTTTGTTGAGGGCTGCACAGATGGAGACATCCTGCAAGAGTCCAAAGGCATGTCAGAAACGCTCCTGATTAGCTGCAAACTCCTGCGCCAATATTTTAAATAATTTACATTCCTTTTTTCTGTAGAAAATATGTATTATTTCCTCCTCTCAATCTTTAGCAAAGAATTGGATCTTTAAGGTTTGCCCAGCTGATCCTGTGCTCGTTGGGAGCTTTCAAGCTTCACTGCATCTTGTGAAAAAAAATCCACACATACACAAAGTAATTGTGGTGAGCTGAAAACCTCAGGCTTTGTCCTGAGGACATATTGGGCAGAGTGTACTGATATTTGGGATATTGCTTGATTTAGCCTCGTGGGGGTTTTTTTACAACTTCTTTTCCCCAACAAAACATGCCATTTTTCCCCATCACCAAGAGCACACAGAATCACAACACTTAGCCATCATTATATTTGGCTTTTCTGCTGCCTAAGCTAAGCTTAGCTAAACAAAACCAAGTCCAAACATTCTGCTCAGCAATCAGTGATTGTTTTTTAAACCCTCCTGCATTCTGCTGACTGCTCCCCAAGCAGAATTTATTTATTTTACCTTGGTAGGGCTGGATTTTCCCCACACACCGCTCTCCCACTGAAGGCCTGTGCATGTCCTCTGACCATCAGGGCCCCAGCGCTTTTGTGTCACCCCTGGGGAAAAACACAGAGAAAGGAACATTGTTGTCAGTGTTCTGGAGGAGATGAGTTAGAAAATGTGCTTTTAAATGGAGTGCAGCAGGAGGGAAGGAAGGAGTCCTGGAAATTATCTGATTGCTCTGGGATCTGTTTCTCCCCCTGCACAGAAAAGGCTCTGGAAAAACCCTGGGATTCTATTGCTGGGACTTGGACAGTCCCACACTGTGTCCAGGGCTGATCCAAAGCTGCACTGTCTCTGCTTTTGATTTCCATGGCTTTGGGCAGCACTGTGGAGGGACTGGGGAAGCTGGGAAATGTGGATTTCTATTATAATCCTGCATTAATTAAGGGATAGGACCACAGTTGGGCTAATAACAATTTACTGCTCAGACAAACATCAGTCTCAGAGTCCCTGAGATTTCAGAGGAGCAAGCATTCAGCCATAGCTCAGAGCAGTCACAAGTTCTTTGTTACAAGGCAATCTAGAACTTTCTAACCCCATGGACAGCTGCCACAGGGTTTATTTTGCTTTTCTGACCCATCACCTTTACTCACTTCTGCTGCACTGAGGATGCTTTTGTCCAATGGGCTTCTGTCTCACAGGCACACATCTGCTCCTGTTCCAACTTCTGAACTCTCAGCTCGTTCCATACAGCCCCAGCCCTGCATTATAAACCCTTCACCATCTCATCAGTGCAGTTTCTCACCTACTTCAGGCATATTCTTACTTACAACTATAGAAACACAAGTTTATTATTTTTCTGCTTAATATCTGTTTATTGTATTTTTACATCAATCCAAGCTTCTCCCAAGGCTGCAGATCAAACCCTTCAATGTCTGTGGAAGTTCCTATCTTTCCATTTCCCACAGATTTCAACAAACACCCTTTCTGTGCCCTCTGCAGAACGGGGAGCACAGCCCGGCAATGAGCTGGATTTCACTGGCACTGGGTCACCTTCACATTTAAAGATCTGCAGTGATTCCAAACCACGTCCACAAATTCTCTTACATCCCAGCATTCCCAGTTCAGTGATAACTGTTCCACCAGCACCTCAACCTCTGCTCTTGTCACGGGCTGTTTTCTGCAAGCACTATTCCCTCTCTGCAGCTTTTTGCATGGAGCTAATTTCCATTTAACACAGTCTGGGCTATTGCACTGATGCATTACGTCTGCTGTCAACTGTTTTGCCAGAAATTACGTTACTTTCTAGTTTGTATTAAGCATCCAAAATTAATTTTCAGAAATTCTCCATTTGGACTGAAATCTCTTGACGTTCCTGGCTGTTGTTTTACAGCAACATGTCACACCACTGGTAAGACCTTTTGTATTATTTTTCTTCCACCCAGGCAGGCTGCCACAGGAGAAATTTTTTTGCTAAGCAGAATTTCAGTTTATGTGTTACATTATATTAACAAAGGAATATAAATCATCTCCACTTTAGGAACTGTTTATTAAACCATGCCCACCACAACAAAATTCATCTCCTTGGTGAAGGGCAGGAGGAGGAAGATATCAGATCTATCCCTCAAGAAATCTATAGTCCCACCACAACATTTAGAGGGTGTTTGATGAGCTTTTTGTTTTGATAAGGTACACTAAAATATACTTTAACATTTCCCTAGCATAACTCCAAGATGCCACCATGTATGTCCATAGCTGGCATGAAGGAAGAGGTTTGTTTTTGTCATTGAGCAACAGAGTCCAGAGCCACAGAGCAAACAGCTGGACTCATTAGCCACAGTGTGGGAAAAACCAGAGTCCAGCAAACAGCCAGAGCAGAGGGCCCACTCCATGTTTTTTGGCAAAGGAATAATGCTGGGGTGGCATCAGTGCAAAGGCACTGGAAACTGCTGGCACCAAACACAGGTGAGATGCCTTGGAGCCAGCTCCTCACCCTGCCATGGTGCACAGTGAGGAGCACAGGACCCAAGGACAAAATCCTCTTCTCTGCTGCTGGGGAAGCCTCATGGAAAGGTTATTTTCAGTGTATCAGTGCTGTGATCAATCACAGGTGGGCACCTTCATGGTGAAGAGCAGCCATGCTTGCTCTTATTTATTTTTTAAAGCGACTAAATAGGGAATAACCTGGGGAGAGGGGTAAAGAAGAAATTCTTGGATTGAATAAGACATTAACAGAAAATTGATTAAAAACCCTATGTAATTAAAGCAACAACTTCCACTAAGTGATCAATATTTTCCTGAAATGCTTTGCAGTAAAAACCCTACAGTTGTCTCAGATCAAGGAGGAAACTACAACAGGTGATCATCAACTTCTGAATGTCAACTGGTGCACAAGGAAATCCAGAGGCAGTGCAGGGATAAATCAGATCCCACAGCCTCATTCTTCCATGAATTTAATTCAAGTGCATTTCCAGCACCAGAGAAAGACTGAGGACTACAGGGTGAAAGAAGAACAAGTTTTCAAGGTCCACACACCAGATTGCACAGAACAGGTAAATTATTCTTACCCAAGTAACCTCCCATGATTAGCAATAATCTATGGGTACAACCTTACAATATCCCACAGATCCCTTGGAATAGATTGGTAAATTCTTGCCTAACTTTAAAAATAGCTCTTTCTGGATCAGGAGTGGCAGGAAGAATAGAGATGAGAAGAAGAAAAAGAAGAAGAAGAAATATTTATATTTATTTCCTTTGCTAAATCATCCACAGTGGAGTTTTGCATTGCCTTTTGTACCCTATCCCCCTTTTGTACCCTATCCCATGCAAGGACATTCTCACATTGCTATAGGAATCCTACAGCTGGAAAACACTCAAACTTTTGGCAAGTCATTGAATGTATTTGCTGAGACAGATTAAATGGCATTGGTGGCAAAAGCACTGGCATTTATCATGGTATTATTAAATCTATCATTGGAAGCTTCACATTTGTTAATTCATGTTAAGAGAACAAGGGAACAAAAACCTCAAACCTTTAAAAAGAACTTGAATCTGTGTTTGCAGTGAAGGCACTACAGTCAGCACAGGGCTTTAGCTGAGACATGTCCCACACTGAGCGTTCAAATGCTCACTGCTGACAAAACACATTGCCCTGGAACCCTTGTTACACAACAAAATGCAAAGTTCACTTTTCCCTGGTGTGAAAACATGAAAGAAATGGCATTTCAAGTACTTTCTGTCTCTGTGGGGAGCAGGAGAAACTTATTTCACTCCAAGCTGAAATCCTGAGGATTGGTTTAACCTCCCCAGACCTTCCCTTCCCACCATAATCAATTAAAAATGGGAGATGCCACAAGGAACAGAGGAGCAACTGCTGGCACATGACCTCTGTCCTGTGACATCTTCACTCTTCTTAATTTTCTCCCCTCACAAATCCTGTTTGTTGAACCAAAGGCTGCGTTCCTTGGTGAGGGAGCTGGGGGGGCTCAGCCTGGAGAAAAGGAGACTCAGGGCTGCCCCCATCACTCTCACAGCTCCTGAAAGGTGCCTGTGCTCAGCTGGGGCTGGGCTCTGTCTGCAGCAGCACTGACACAACCAGAGCACACAGCCCCAAGGGAAATACAGGCTGGATATCAGGAAAAATAGAGTGATAAAGTTCTGGAATGGCTGCCCAGGGAGGTGGTGCAGTCCCCATCCCTGGGTGTGTTTAACAGAGCCTGGATGTGGCACTGGGGGCCAGGGTTCAGTTGAGGGGTTGGGGCTGGGTTGGACTCGATGATCTTGAAGGTCTCTTCCAACCCATGATTCTGTGAGTTCTATGAATTCTGTGAATTCTGTGAGGCATCTGGACATCCGGCTGTAGCCCAGGGTTTTCCTAATTACAGAGTGCAGCTGGAACCGATTCCCCCGTCTCGAGTGCCTGGATCCTGCCTCGGGCCAACTGGCAGCTGCCTCAGATAATGGCTCAGAAAAGATGTGCTTGTAAATCAGCTGCTGGAGCCCAGATCGATGGCAAAGGTGAGGGAGCTGCTGAGGAATCACGGCCTGGGAATGTTTGGCAGGCCCAGGACAGCCCCACACGGAGCCAGCTCAGGTTTTGTGCAAAACTTGGGACTCACATAAAAACCATGGAAAATGCTGGTTTCCCAGTGGTTCAGGTCCTTGCCAGGCCGAGGGACACTGTTTGATGATAAACCAGAAGTGACAAGGACATTGGGGGGGCTGGAGGGTGTCCAGGGAAGGGAACAGAGCTGGGAAGGGCCTGGAGAATCCCTGAGGGAGCTGGGCAGGGGCTGCAGAATCCCTGAGGAGCTGGGCAGGGGCTGCAGAATCCCTGAGGAGCTGGGCAGGGGCTGCAGAATCCCTGAGGAGCCGGGCAGGGGCTGCAGAATCCCTGAGGGAGCTGGGAAGGGGCTGCAGAATCCCTGAGGAGCTGGGCAGGGGCTGCAGAATCCCTGAGGAGCTGGGCAGGGGCTGCAGAATCCCTGAGGAGCTGGGAAGGGGCTGCAGAATCCCTGAGGAGCCGGGCAGGGGCTGCAGAATCCCTGAGGAGCTGGGCAGGGCTCACCTGGAGCAAAGGAGGCTCAGGGGCCCTTGTGGCTCTGCACAGCTCCTGCCAGGAGGGCACAGCCGGGGGGAACAGGGACAGGAGCAGAGGGAACGGCCTCAGGCTGGCCCAGGGCAGGGACAGGTTGGGAAAATATTGGGAAGATTCCTTCACCAAAAGGGTTTTCAAGAATTGGAACAGGCTGCCTGGGCAAGTAGCAGTATCACTACACCTGGAAGTGTTCAGAAATCTTGTGGATGTGGCACATGGGCACAAGGGGTGACCTTGGCAGTGCAGGGGAAATGGCTGGACTTGATCTTAGAGAGCTTTTCCAACTTCAAGCATTCTATGATTGACACCCAGAGTGACACGAGGCAGAGCTGGAATGACTTTAGAGCACTGGCCCTGGCCTCAGCCCCAGTTTTTGTCAGGAAAGTGGCATATTTTAGTCACTTACTGTTCACATGCTGACAAATCTCAAAAGTGTGTCAGCACTTCTGGTCTCCCTTGTTCTGCTCCAAGCCCTGCCTGCTCTGCACTGACCACATCCCCTGTCCCCTCTGAGCCACCAGCATCACCTCACAGTGAACTCTGGAGCCTCCAGGAACCTCCAGTGCTTCCCTGAGAACACCATCAAACAGCACTGCAGAACACACACACTGCTCTGAAAAGAGTGGAAACCTCCTCCACTTTACAAAAAAATTACCTTTTTTGTTGATCTCAGCTCAGCATCCATGAGACTGGTGAGGGGAGTTGAGCTCCCACTCATGTCCATGGCTGTCACAGACATCTTTTATGAAAAATTCTTTCCTTAGGATTTTTCCTCCTGAGAAGCTGAGAGACCTCAGGAACAAAATGTGAACAATGGTTATCTGCTGCTGTGGAATGCAACAGGTGCATCTGGGATCTGTTGATTGGGGTTGTTTGTAATTAATGGCCAATCACAGTCAGCTGGCTCGGACTCTGAGCCACAAGCCTTTGTTATTCACTCTTTCTTTTTCTATTCTTAGCCAGCCTTCTGATGAAATCCTTTCTTCTGTTCTTTTAGTATAGTTTTAATAGAATATATATAATAAAATAATAAATCAACCTTCTGAAACATGGAGTCAGATCCTTGTCTCTTCCCTCATCCTCGGACCCCTGTGAACACTGTCACACATGGCAGCAGGATCCCTACAGCACTCAAAAATTCCCCAAAATTCCTCAATTTCCCCACTTAGCACCTGGGAGCTAAAGGCCAGGGATGGCTTAGCTGCAGGGTGGGGTATCAGAGCAATCACTCTCCTAACACAGTGTCTCACTTAAACATTTTTTTTAAGGCCTTTTCTTCCTTCTGTGTATTATTCTTACTGGAGGAAGTAATTTATACTCGACTCTGCTTAAAACATTAGAACTGTTTCAATTTCCTTGTGGCTTTTTTAAATTCAAACACCTGCGGAAGCCTGGAGGAAAAAGAAGTGTCGTGGTTAAAGATTCATCAGGCTCCCTGCTCAGTAAGGGCTGGGAGTGATCATGGTTTGCTCCTTCAGATCTGAGGTGAGTCATCCAAAAAATCCACCCGGACGTGGTGGATACATCACAGATGAAAGCCAAGCTGGAATGAACACTGGAACCAAACCTGTGTCTTCTGATCTTCTTCATGTGTCATAAAGAGAGGATATCATAAAACTGCAGAGCCTGGTGTCACCTGAAATAAAACTGAGCAGCAAAGCTCAAGTTCACATTCCTGGTATGAAAAGTAGAGACACGAATGGTGGAAATTCCACCTTTTGTCAGAGTCCTTGCTGCTGTCAAAGTGATTTATAGGGAATTTACCAAAAATGTTGTGTTTAGTTGCTAGAGGAGAGAGTGCTGTGTCTCCAGCAAGCCTTGGCACAGGCACATGGAATGGTTTGGGTTGGAAGGGCCTCAAGATCAAGGGCAGGGACACCTTCAACTATCCCAGGGTGCTCCAAGCCCGGTGTCCAATCCTTGGACACTTGCAGGGATCCAGGAAGCTTCTCTTGTTGTCCTTCCTGGACATTCTCATGAGCCTCCAGAAGTGACGTTAAATTCAAGGAAGAGGGAAGGGGTTACACTGATAATCTCTGCAGGATTTCACATTTAGCAGCCTTGGTGTAAGGAATTTTCACCAGGATGCTTAAGGAGAACAAGGAGCCATCCTGAGAGCTCAAACACATCTAAAAACCACACAGGATGTGCTCCTCAAGAGAGGATGACAAAGGGACAGTCCTTCAGTCCTCTCAGAGCATCTTTGCTGAACTTACAAAAGCAATAAAGAAAGAAAACTTGGAGGAGAAAGGGAAAAGGGAGAAAGTGAAGAATTTTCTTAATTTTGTCTGTGTGATGGATGTGCTGGGGGTGATCTCTGTCTTTAAATTACTAATTTGAGATAAAGAATAACAGCAATGCATAATGAAAACACCATTTTTTTTCACTTATGCATGGGTTTGAAGATCTAATTCCTGTGCCACCTGCACATCCTGAGAGCAGGGGTCAAACAGCAACATGGGCTCAAAGCAGGGAAAGCTGCTCCAGCCCTTTCCTTGAAACCTCTCTTGTCATGAAAAAAAGCCAAACCAACACAAACAAGCACTCTGCCACAAAAGAAAGCACTTGAACACAGTGGCACAAAATGAGGGTGTTTTAAGGCAGCTTGGTGGGGAAGGCTTTCAAATCAGAGCGAGCCTAACAGCCTGAAATCATTTCAGCCTGAAAAGGAGTCATTGTGTAAACAAAATAGAAGAGTTTTCTTTGTTGTTGTTTTTTTTTTTTTTTTTAACGTGTCAGGAGGGATTTTCTTCTGTTACAAGTGAGATTTGATAAGTGAATTATCTCTCCCTGTTTGCACACCTTGGAGCTGTGCTGGCTGCCTGCAGAGATGATTACAGGATCCACCATGGAAGGGACAAATGGGTTCTGGTCTGCTATCAAAAAGCCACAAGTCATGAATGTCTCATTATCTGTGTTATTAGAAGCAAGGTGCTCATCAGGGGGCTGGAAAGAGCACAGGAATTAGATCTTCAAACCCATGCATAAGTGAAAAAAAAATGGTGTTTTCATTATGCATTGCTGTTATTCTTTATCTCCAATTAATAATATAAAGACGGGGATCACCCCCAGCACATCCATCACACAGACAAAATTAAGAAAATTCTTCACTTTCTCCCTTTTCCCTTTCTCCTCCAAGTTTTCTTTCTTTTTTCCTTTTTTTTTTTTTAATTTTCAGTGATGTGCTGTTGGGCAATCCAATATTATCCATACAACTCACTATGAATTTGGGACACAGATACATTTCTATAGTTTGGACACATTTTTCTAAGAGGGTTTGGCAAAACAGTGACAAGAACATGAACAACAAAAAAACCCTCAAATTCTGCTCAGAGAAAAGGAATCCTCTTTAGGAGATCCTGGGAAATTCTGATTCCTCTATGAGGTGCTCACACCAAGGGAGGTTCCTTGCCAAATTCCTACTTGGTGACCATTTTATTCTTTTGGGAAAATGCTGGTATTTCTTTAACCAAAACCTTCAGTGGGATTAGGGATCCCAGGGAGGGGTTTTGCCCTGGAGGGGTCACTGGCCTGGCATGGGAAGCAAGAGAGGGGGAAAAACACAAGCAAGGCACTCACTGGAGGCTGTTCTATGTCAGAAATTTGCAGCGCTGACTTTTGGGTTAGAACCTGAATAAACATATTCAATATTTCAATATGAACACTGGATGTGCCAGAAGTTTGTACAGAAAATAAAGTAACCAGGAGACAGAAACAAAGAAAGGATGTGAGTCCAGGCAACATCAGCACCTAAATTTTTCTAATTTTAGGGAATTCTGAAGACAATTCCTGGTGCAGAGCCTTGCACTGAGATTCATTAGTACCTACTGTCACATTATTTGGTTTATTGACCCTGAGCACCCAATATCCTCTCAGAATAAAGATGTAATTAACAGAAACATTCCATAAAGAGCTGATGGAAAATTTCTTTCACCCCTCTCAGAATCCCCTTCCCAACCTGGCATTAAAACAACCCCATTTTAGAGACCACATCCATTTCTGGAAGTCCAGGAATGCTTGAGACAGCCAGAAAATTCTTAAGTGACTGTAAACATGACAAATACAGTGCATAATCAAACAAAGGCAAAGCAGTTCTGCAGCCAAAAAATTATATTTATGAAGAGTGATTTTAGTGTTATTACCAGTATTTATGTAAAGGTCACAACGTGCATAGAGTTTGATGGCACAAATGGATTCTGTAAATAAAAATTCCGCCCGTGTTGCTCAGAACTGGTAGCAATTACAAAATGTACACATTTGCCCAGAGCTGCTTGTGCATAATAAGAGCTCGAGGTTTTTGTGTAGCCTCCCAATTCAATATTTCTTATATTTACCTGCTTTTGAAAGAGAAATTCAGAGAGGACAAGTGTGCTGCCTGTTATGCATTTCATGACTCAATTTATGTCCTGCTGCAGGGGTTTTTTTGAGATGCTTTGGCGTAACAATGGTATTTATTGATTTTTTTTTTTTCCTTTTAATACTCCTAAAACAGCAGTGACTCCAGAAAATGATGTGTGCCTTGGGTACAGATGTTTTTGTGGAGGTATCAAAGGAGTGACTCCAGCCCACATCTCTATCACTCCCATTTTGTTTCCAAAACAAAGAAATGGGATGTTCAGGAACCAAATTTGACACTGAGAGATTTGTACAACAAAACAAAACTTGCTGGATTTCCAGCCATGCCAGATTGAATACAGACTTTTCATGTTACTTTTGTACAATAGAAGCATTCAATTTTTTGTGTAATACTTGGGATTATTCTTTCTTTCTGGGAAATCTTTCACATTAACTGCTGTGATTACAGACATCACAAACTGCTTGATAATAGGGGATGCAGGAGGCTAAAGGCAAGATAAAAAAAATAAGCTTTCACAGGATAAAAACACAATAGGCAAGATTTAAATAACTATGGGACCTGAAAAGTTCCATTTCTAAGTCGCTGGTGTGATCACAAATAGTTTTGTTTTGCAAAATTTAAGAATATTTTGCAGCTCCCTCTAATTTATTTCAGTTGCCACGGACTTGCCCCTTTTTGAAATCTAACAGCTGAACTTTGCAGTTATTCCACCACATAAAACTTTCCAGTTGCTGAATTATTACCTGAATTTGCCTTTGGAAGGGAAAGCAGAAAACCAAATCTCTATTCATAACGTGCTTTTACTACACACCCACATTTGTTTCATCTTGAAATTACCCTTTTTGGATTCCATTGCAACAGGTGGAAAACCCCAGAAAGAGATTAAATAATAGAGATTAAATCAAAAATGTTGCCATATGATGATGAAACAGGGGATGTGGTTGGTTTTACCACCAGATTCAGCAGAAAACAATTGGCCATTGCTTCTTTTTCTTTTTTAATCACTCAGGCTTTCAGCTCTGAAATGGTGCAGAAAAGTCTGGAATTGATGATTAAATGTTAAAGCCCTCGAACCTGTAACTCCTGGCAGCTTTTTGGGGTGAAATGTGGAGTTCTCTCCAGCTTTCTGTTGGCTGTGGATGTCACCTGGATGGGAAGGAGCAGGGCTGGGCTGTCAGCACCAGCCCAGGCAGCCCTGGCTGCTTTTCCAAGAGGGAAGCAACTGCTGCCTAGCAACCACCCAAACCTGTTTGTGTATTCCAGTTCTTGTGCAAAACTAAGCTCAGATCTCAAATTATTGCATTCAACAATAATTGCATTCAACATCAGAGCTGCATCGGATGGGTAAGAAAGAGCATTGTCCTGAAATTCCTCGTTCTCCAAGGCTGTGTTTGTAAAATACACACACCCCCCAACAAATTCAATGCCAGACCAATCAGGAAAACATTTCAATATGTGAATAGGTATTTTTTGTAATAGTTATTCTTTAAGAGCTACTTGCATGGATAAAGTCATTCATACAGCTTTACATTTTAATTATGATGTCACTAAGGGTGATATAGAAAAAAACTTAAGAGGGTTGCATTCTCTTGGGCACGACACAAATTTCCCTGCAAAAAAGTTGTCCCTGTGGTTTAGAAGTCCTGATTTTTTTCCTAATTTTTATTTACTGCATGTGAAACAAGTAAGGAAAAAAAAAAAACCTAACCCAAACAACAAAAAACCCAACAATTTTGCACCATGTCCTGTAACTGGGTCACATTGATTTCCAAAAGGAATTTTATTTATGCCCTATCCTTCTTTATGCCCAACCTGGGCTTTTTGAAGTTGTGGTCTCTTCCAAGCAAGTTGACAGAGGGTCAGTAGCTGATGTCCCAACAAGCTGACCACAAAAATCAATGGATTTGTGGGAATGAGATGCTGCCACAAACAGAAGCTGACCAGGTCATCCCTGTTGGATCTATGGACACGTTTCCCACTCAGGCTGGACACATTGGGAGGGGGCACAGGGGCAGATGGAAGAGGGGAAGGGAAAGGGGACATGAGGAGGAGTGAGGAACAATATTTGGGTCTGGGCTCGTGGGCTCTGCCAGCTCTCATGGAATGGGCTCTTTTTGTCAGCCTGGATTTTCCATTTCACTTTCTTGTTTTCATTCTCTAAAAAAATATGGAAATCTCCTGGTAAGATTATGGAAATTGAGGGGCTTGGAGAAAAATCAAATAATGCTGCTTGACCCTGGTAGTGGGGTACCTCAGCCATAACCATGTCTGAGGTAATATCTGTGCTATTAGATGAGATAACATCTGTGCTATTAGAAGTCACAGAGCAAAGCAGTGCTGGAGCAGCCACCCTCCTAAATGTGACAGACTCAGCACCAGATTCCCAGATTTTACTGCAGAGAATGCTTGGAGTAATGCCATGGGAAGGGATAACTGAGCAGCTCAGAACAACCAAATGCTGAAACAATTCTCTCTCCAAGGCAAATGAGGTGGCTGGGGACGGTTGCCACCAGCACCACTTTGTTTGTCCTGCAGTTGTTCCTTTCCACAACAATCTCTGATCCAGAGCCAACACACAAACCATTAAATAACTCAGCTGCACTCTTCCCCCAGCCAAACCCTCCACATCCAGCCTTTCCACTGGGTGCTTTGGGATGGGAATTGATCCCAAACATCTCTCCTGCTTTTGGGACACAACTCCAAGGTTAGGTCAAACCTACTACAGAAAGAAGCAGGGAAAGGAGCTCACATGATGTGAACTAATGCTATAATAAAACCACTTCCAGGACACACACTTTGCTGGATGTGCTTTCAGAAACCTCTTTGGTCATTGTTGATATTCCCTGTTCCATCAAACCCTAGGAATGACCTGCAGGACATGGCTGAACCTTTTCAGGCCCAACAAGGAGCACCCTGGGCTCCCAGCCCTGTGCTGGGATGTGACCAGGTCAGGATCTGCCCAAAGCCAAGGGCAGCAAAGCTCAGGTGGAAGGTTCAGTTCTTTTGGGAAAAAAGGTGCAGCTGGAAATGTGGATGTAAACCTGTACAGCCAACCCACATTGCTGCAGCCTTCAGCAAACTGAGTGCACCCTTCCTGCACCCATATCTTCTTCTTATCCCCATTTTCTTGGACCAATAGGTTCAGGCAGATATCTCTATTGGATTAGTTCCAGTTACTTTGGTTAATTTACAATTTCAGTTTGATGGTTTGGTTTTAGTTTTTTTGGTTTTGGTGTTTTGTGTTTTTTTTAAGATGAGATGTGTCATTGTCTGTTTTGTTTGCTTTTTTTTGGTTTGTAATGGACATTTTTTTACATCCACTCCAGAAAGGTCCCTTGGTGGCTCTTCTATCCAAAGGGAAAATGGAGAAAAGCCTGGTCTGTCCCACCCTCAGGAAGAAAACAGGCCAGTTTTATTTCCAACCCTGCACCACGGAGCTCAGTGATGCTGAATTTTCTCTCCCCAAACCCATCTATGCAGTCTGGATGGTGGGAATGCTAAACAGATGTGCACACACAGGGGTTCAATCTAGAGAGCACTGCATTATTCAAGGGAGGCAAAAAGGCCAATATTTACAACAGGAGTATTTACTGTAAATTAAACCCAACCAACAGCAGCCAAAAGGACAGACAAACACTGCAGGGACACATGCAAGGGCATTGTGTTAAAGTTTTGTCCTCTTTAAACAGATTAAAACCCAGATTAAAATTATTTTTTTTTTAATTTTAAAGAGCAAAAAACTATTTAAAATACACTCAGAAGTACATGCACCTTATGCACTTTTTGGTGCTTAGTGGGATAAAGGTCATCTATGATGTAAAAAAAAAAAAATCCCAAAATTCCAGCAATTCACTCATTGTTTTAAATAAAAAGGCAAAAATGTTTCTCACAACCTAAACTGAAAGCATGATTTTGGAGAATGTGTCTGGTCTATGTCATATTGATTTAAAACCATCTTATTACTCTTAATGTAGTTAGCCTTAGAAGAATGTTGGGATTAACACCTTGGCCAGAAATTTAATGCTGATTGATATATAAATGTAGATTTATATACTTCATTCAACAGTTCAGGGAAGTTTATTAAGTCAAAATTAGGTGGATTTCTCTAATTTATAATGGTCTTTTTATATTTCAATAAAATACTGAAATGTGCACAGATGTTTCTGTACCTTGGGTGTACACTGGTGTTTCTGGCTGTGTATTGTGATAACAGTAGGATTTTACCAGGATTTCCAAGGTTAAAAACGTGGGGGTTTGGGGGATTTTTGGTGTTTGGGGGGTTTTTTCCACTTTTTTCCTTGTTGCCTTATAAAAAGCAGTAGCTAAATCAAGGTGTTACTGATTTCCTTGCATGCAGACAAGTAAAAGTTCCACCAGCTCCAAACCTTATTCTTCCCAACCCTCTCCTTTCCTAATAAAGCTTCCAGGTCATGGTTATCCATTGGCAGAGGTGGATAAATCTGGTAAACAGAGCTGGAAAGATCTGGTAAATGCTCAACACAAACTATTATAACTCCACTCTCAGATTCCTGGAAAAAACTCCTCCTTTTGGGACACAACTCCAAGGTTAGGTCAAGACTACAACAGAAAGAAGCAGGGAAAGGAGCTTACGTGGTATGTAGTAATGCTGTAATAAAATCCAGTATTTCCCTGAAGAGGAAGTTTGCAATACCTGCACCTAGAGCAGGTTATGATAACAGCCTCTGCTTTGTGGGGAGAAATAAACAGCTTTATGTTCCTGACCTCCAGCACACACTGCCACGGAATCAGAGTGCAATTGGAGCTATTTGCTGCTTTTTAGACATTCATTTCTCTTCCCTGGTGCTGAAAAGGCCTCGCTGAAGGCAGCTTATACTAGATTAGGCTTCCAACACCTTCATGCATTATAGACTCCAAAGACATTTTTTTTTCCCACTCTGAGAGAAGGTGAAAGTGTTGAGTCATTTCTTTTAAAGACTTGGAGGAAGTTATTGTTCATTAAATGAAAGAGCTGGTGCTCAAGGCAGGGCTCAGAGCTGCTCTGCCAGCCTGGGCTTAGGGATATCCTTCCAGGCTGGGCTCAGGGATGCTCTCCCAGGCTGGGCTTAGGGATATCCTTCCAGGCTGAGCTCAGGGATGCTCTCCCAGGCTGGATTAGGGATCAGTCCTTCCCAGGAGCTCAGGGATGCTGCCCAGGCTGGGCTCAGGGATGCTCTGGCCAGCCTGGGCATTAGGAGATATCCTTCCAGGCTGGTCCTCTCACCCCCCCCCCCCCCCCGCGGGATGCTACTCCAGGCTGAGCTCAGGGATGCTGCTCCAGGCTGAGCTCAGGGATGCTCCAGGCTGAGCTCAGGGATGCTGCTCCAGGCCAGGCTCAGGGATGCTCCAGGCTGGGCTCAGGGATGCTCTCCCAGGCTGAGCTCAGGGATGCTGCTCCAGGCCAAGCTCTAGGGAGGATGCTGCTCCAGGCCGGGCTCAGGGATGCTGCTCCAGGCCGGGCTCAGGGATGCTGCTCCAGGCTGAGCTCAGGGATGCTGCTCCAGGCTGAGCTCAGGGATGCTCCAGGCCAGGCTCAGGGATGCTGCTCCAGGCCAGGCTCAGGGATGCTGCTCCAGGCCAAGCTCAGGGATGCTGCTCCAGGCCGGGCTCAGGGATGCTGCTCCAGGCCAGGCTCAGGGATGCTGCTCCAGGCCAAGCTCAGGGATGCTCCAGGCCAGGCTCAGGGATGCTGCTCCAGGCCAGGCTCAGGGATGCTCCAGGCTGAGCTCAGGGATGCTCCAGGCCAGGCTCAGGGATGCTCCAGGCCAAGCTCAGGGATGCTGCTCCAGGCCAAGCTCAGGGATGCTGCTCCAGGCCAAGCTCAGGGATGCTCCATGTCTGGCTGCAGCTTCCACATCCCCTCATGACTCAGCTCCTGCTCCCCTCTGCTGCTGTGCTCACCCTTCCCTGGCCTAGCTGAGCCAGGCTCAGCAGCCTGTCTGAGATCCTGACAGGGATTAGCAGGAGCTCACGGAGGCAGCCAGTGCCAGCAATAATTAGGGTTTCTAACGCGAGCGCCTGGTGGGAAGGGATTGTCATTTGTGGAGCCAGTCCCTTTAATGGAGAAACACCCCCCGTGCTATGGAGAGGATAATTTGGCAGTTCCAGTCCCAGTGGCTCAGAGACATAAAATCCAGGCTCATCAATGTGTAAGATTAGAAGTAATTAGCCCCTATATGGCAAAGTCATCGCTCAGGAACTCGGCGCCGTCTGGGGACTCGGTGTAACGGTGCCTCAGGGACAAGTAAGATGGGACCTTTGACTTGAGCGATTTGGAAGGGGCTGAGACCTAATTAAATCTGCAAAGATGCTGTAACTGCATTAAAAAGGATTTTTAAATATGAGCCATATTCCCTTTCACTAAACAAACTAGGTGTATTCCACCCTGGAACAGGGAGAGAATTAATCAAGGGACAGCGAGCCAACAGCTGCTGTGCAGCTGCCAAAGAGAAGATGATACAGGATTATACAGAATTGAAGAGCATTTAATAAGAATTCAGGGATATTTACAAGAATTGAAGAATATTTAACAGGATTTTTTGAAGGATGAGGTTTTGTTCAGCTGTGGTGAAAACCAAGCACATAACCCTCATTGTAAATCCAAGAGAATGTGGGGATTTTTAAAATTTGGTTCTCCAAATGTTTAACTTATAATAAACACTGATTGCCTTACATAAATAAAAGTTAATTTTCCTGTAAAAAATAATATACAATTTACTTTTTCACTCATTAAAAAAACCAACTTGCAGCTTTTCAAAGAGGGGCACACAGAGCTATTATATTATATTTCTGCTACTGAGCTCCACACAGCACTTCCCATCTTCCTTTTCCTTAAAAAGGCTTGGCATTTTGTACTGGAAAAAGGAAAGATTGTAAGTTCTCTGCTCAGCAATGATTGCCTCATTTATATGATCTATTTTCTCCCAAGGAAAAAAAAAAAATCACTGTATAATATTAATATTTTTCTAGCATAACTCAGCCCTCTTCCTTTGTCAGTGCAGAGCAGGATCCTCAAAGCCTGGAAGGTGAGTGGCAAAGTATTTTAAGGGCATGAACTCAGAGTGGGACAACAGAAACATCCTGATGGCAAAGAGAGAAGAGCACTGGGATGACACAGGGAAGTTTAGACACTTCATCATTCTGCCTAAAAACGATTAACTACAACAGCATCAAACTCACGGGCAGGCAGGTCAATGCTGAGAGAAATCACCATTTAGGCAAAAATCTTCAATATTATTTTTCTAAAGTCTCAGAAGCATTTTGATCTTTGCATTTATGATGGTGGTAGGGCTATAGTTACTGCTTTTACGAAAGAACCATGTTCAGCCATTCCTGAGTGAATTCACGGTTATTTAGACTGAAATTATCCATTGTTATTATACTGAAATTATGCATTGCTACTTGTACTGAAATTATCCAATGTTTGGACTGCCTATAAACCTGTGAAGTCAGTAATCTTTATTTGAGCCAAACTTGGTGAACAAACCTATAAATACATTATCTCATAGAACACATCTACAGCTTATGGGGCAACTAAAAGCCTGTTAGTAGCATGATCCCAAAAATAATTCACTCAACAACCATCACCCCTTACAAACCAGCCCCCAAAATAAAGAGGTCACCCTGTCACCTCCCTGGGGATGTGGTTCTGATTTAATTTTAGAGAAATTTTGATCATGAATGGTTTGAGTTGGAAGGGACCAAAATCCCACCTCATCCCATCCCATCCCACCCCCTGACGTGGTGTCTCAGGTTTAGCTGAGTGTGTGTTCAATTCAAAATTACCATCTGTCAGAGGTGGGGCAGTTCTTTGCTGTTCATTGGGCAGTTTTCTTTATCTCCCACAGCCAATCCTCCCTCCAGGAGATCTCTGCTGTTCATGGCCACTGAGTGTCCCTGCAGGGCTGATCCAATCCCAGCATCCCATGGGGAGATGCTCCGCCCAGGGGAGGAGCCAAGCATTCCTACCTGGATCCAATCTGGGCTTTGGGACACCCCAGCAGCCTCTGCCCCCTGCATTGCCAGAGGAGCAGCTTTGTGCTCCCTGCATGGCCAGAGGGAGCCCAGGCCCATCTGCAGCAGCCCTGGAGCTGCAGAGGAAAACTCCCCCTTGTGCAGGATCCGTGCTGCAGCAGAGCCACAGCTGGCACTGCAGGAGGGCTGAGCCCCCATGGATGGGGCTGGGACACCACCCTGACACACAGTGGGGCAGCTCTATTCTGACTCTGGCAGTGTTGGTTTTGTATTACTGCATTTTTATTCTTATCTTTATTTTTCTCCTAATAAAGAACTGTTATTCCTGCTCCCATATCTTTGCCCGAGAGCCCTTTAATTTCAAAATTACAACAATTCGGAGGGAGGGGGTTTGCATTTTCCATTCCAAGGGAGGCTCCTGCCTTCCTCAGCAGACACCTGGCTTTTCAAACCAAGACACATGGGCAGGGACACCTCCCACTGTCCCAGGTGCTCCCAGCCCCAATGTCCAGCCTGGCCTTGGACACTTGCAGGGATCCAGGGGCAGCCACAGCTGCTCTGGGCTATGCACTCACTACCTCAACCTCTGCTGGGCTGTGGAAATTAATCCCTCATCATAATCATGGCTAATTGGATCCCTACTCTCCTTTAATTGCAGCAGGTACAAGGAATGGTTTCTCCTGTGCCCCACTTGGGCAGATCCAGGTGTCATTCCTGGGATATCCATCCCTGCAGAATGCAGTTCCAGCAGCAGCTGTGTGGGAAAGCTCTGTGGGCTCTTTCTTTACAAGAACAGAAATTTAACCGAGTAAAGCTTGATGAGCTCGATGGCTCCTCAATCACCATGAGAAAAATCAACAGCAATCAAAGTGCTCTGGTATTTCAAACCTTCAAGTGACCTTTCAAGGGGATTTCAGTCTGAAAATACAATATGAGGAAACTCTGTGGATTTGGGAATTCATCTTATAGCCAAAGCCTTTGCTAAATGTCTCCTGCTAGAAATGCAGAATAAACAGCAGTGGGGATCAAAGGTAGGGGAATAAAAATGAAAGAAAAGGTAGGTGGTGACCAGCTGCTGACCTGGTCAAGCCACATGTAATTATTTGTCTTCAATTCTGGGTGTTAGAAATGTCCCTCAGCTTTCAGAAGGAGAGCAATCCCAGTTAGACAAAGTGGGAAAGACGAGTGGGACACAGGAAACAAAAGAAAATCCCTCACATTTAAAATAGTCCCACTCTAATGGCACAGGAAAAGGCACTGGAAAGAAGGAAAAAAGGGAATTTTACTGGGAAAACCCTGGGGACTGAGGAGGAGGCTGCAAAGAAAGCCTGGCTCCATCCTCCCCAGAATAGAACAGCAGTTAATGCTTTTACAGCTGAGAGAGTTTTTATGGATTTTTTTTTTATTGGGGTTTTTTTTTGTTTTTTCTCCCCAACTAAAAGCTGAAGAAAAGTTGTTTATAAAAGCCTCTGTATTTTTGGACAGAATGGACAGAGAAAAATCTCAGGTTTAAAAAAAAAGCAACCCAAAAAAACAATTACAAAGAACAGTGAAGACAAGGAAAGCTGAATTTGTACGTGGAGCTTAAAAATAGCAACTGAAGCAATACAAAGTGTGTGAGTTTGAATATGAGCACACAGCACAGAAGTGCTGAGTAACCCAGAGTGCTGCTCAAATTTTAAAAAGGCATCTCAAAATTAGGATGGGATTAAGATACCTCAGAGGATAATATGAAAAAAAAAAAATAAAGCCAGTGTAAATCACCTTGACAAGACCAGGGTGACAAAGGAACAGAGCCAGAAATCAAAGAAAATATAAATAAATAAAATAGAGCAGTGCCTCCACATCTCCCTAAACTTATCCTAAATGAGCAGAAATACTCTAGGAACTGATGTTTTCCCAGAATGGGGAACATTACTGAAAAATACTGACACTAAATAAGTTGGGAATCATCAGCAAGTCAAAAAAAAAGAAGTAATAGGTAGAGATTCCATAAAATCACAAAATTCAGAAGATGCATAGGAGGAGGTATGAGGAGATGTGAAGCTCCTGGGTAGATTAAAATTGAGTTTTTCTGCACAAAGTGTAATTAAATTTTGAATCTCAATGACCATAATCAGGATAATGAAGTAACTGATGATCTACAACAAAATCCTACCCTCCCCAAAGAGTAAATTGATCAAATCACTTCATTACACCATTATTTTAGCATGTATAAACTGCAAAAAACATTAGAAATTTTTTTTGAGTTCCTTGAAGGAGTTGACAGCTGCACTCTCTGTTGTATTTTTACAGAGGAATTCTCTAAATGAACAAAACAGAACCAAGTTTATTTAAGCCAAACCAACATGCACTGGTCTGAAGAGGAAATCTCTGCTCTAAAATAAAAAATAGGTTGTTTATTGAAACACAAAGCAGCACATTCGAGGTTTTTGCTCATCCCATGTTACAGGAGGATAATTTAGAGGGAAAGGTCATAAGTTTCACACTCCTTATTGATGTTGGGAAACAATGACAGATTTATTGTAAAGATTTGTCAGCAGCAGCAGCAGTGAGGTCACCGTGCCCCAAGAAAGAGAAAATGTTCATTTACCTGTAACCCCACCCCAGTGAAACCTCCCTCACCCAACCCTTTGGCTGCACAAAACATGCATTTACCTTATAAAGCTCAAATTGTGCATCAGCGTTCAGCTAATTGGAGGTTTGCTGTCATTAATTTAGATAATATACATTCATCTCACATAAATAGCTTCTAGCAGCTTCTTTAATTTAACCTTTCTTTTGGCCTCCTTTTTTCACTGTCACACAACCAGCAATTGAGAGCTCACAAATGACCTCCTGTGCCACAGCCCTGCCATAACAATCCATGGGAGGAATTTCATAAAACAGATTAAATTCTACAGTGCTGGCTTTGATGAATTAGTAGAATTTGTTACCTGCAGCTGCTCAGAGTTAATCTTTGATTTTTAGCTGAGTGTTGGAAGGAGTAAACCAGGGACATGCTGTAGCTTTGACACCTTCATGGCTGAAATGGAAATAGAGCCACAGCATCCACAGAAGCAAAACCTTTACAGATTTTTGCCTTTTATCTTTCTTATCTCACTGCTTAAAACAATATCTGAGGAGGGACCTCCCATGACAAAAGTGTTTCTGAATAAATTTTGAGATTATTACAATTATTCTATAATGATTATTCCTTCCTGCCTGGTGTCACATCACAAAGAAGCAGAGCTGAGCATCATTTCCCCACAAAGCTTCAAAGGTGGCAAATGATCCCAAGGTAAAAAATGAGCTCCAGCACGGCAAATCACCCAAAATGTTTTGTTCAACATTAAATTATTATTCACCATTTAAATTAAGGATTGCAAGGGAAATTCATTCTGAGCCTTTTCCATTTCCCTCAGACTCACAATTTGGCTAATGAACCAAGAAAGCAATTAGTGAAACATCTCAATTTATAGCAGGTTGAGGTAATCTTTAGCCAGGGCACAGTTAAAACTCCTGCACTGTGAAAAGGAGACTTTTCATCTCCTGAAGCAGCTCTGGGGAGTTAATGGGAGCATCAGCAATGGCACAATTTGTCATTTCTGGCTGCCCCTGGATCCCAAGGCCAGGTTGGACATTGGGATTTGGAGCACCTGGGACAGTGGAGGTGTCCCTGCCATGGCAGGGGTGGCACTGGGTGGGATTTAAGGTCCCTTCCTGTGGGATCTCAGGATCTGAGTCCTGAGGTGCTGAGCCACCGAGAGCACCCTTGGGGGGCTCGGGAGTCCTGGAATGTTCCAGAAGTGTCTGCTGGCTGGACTTTGATCCTACACAGGAGACGACACCTGTATGAGGACAGGAGGGCTTCACCGGGTGAATGGTGAAGGGATGAGTTAATTAGAGAGTGAAACACAGGGTTTAGGATTTCTGTACAGGGGGGTTTAGAGAAGTAAGATGGAGGAATTGGGGCGTGTCCTGTCCTTCTTCTTCTTCTCCTCCATCTTCTGTGGTGATGGTGGCACTTTTGGATTGGCCATTACTAAAAGTGCACCTGGCAATAAGAATAAATGGTATTGGGGAAAAATGATAAATATTGTACACGTAACCATGGGTATAAAGATAGGTGGCTGCCCGGAGGGCGGCACAGTGTGCTCATGGCTGGCTGCTGAGCAGAGCTCTGTCGGGCTGAAAGAAAATCTTTTAGATAAACAATTAATAAACATAAAGACCGAAAGAAGAACTGAAGCCTCTTCTCGTCCTTCGATACGCGGGCTGCCCCAAGGCCACTCCGGGCCTTTCCAGGCCCTCCAAACAGCCGAAAAACCGACACCTTCCAACCCAAACCATGGGAGCACAGCAGGGATTTCCACAAGATATGGATTTTTTCAGGCATTTATTCCATTCAGCTCGGTTAAACATTTCCACACAACATCTGGGAGCAACCCATCCAAGGCTCCCCAGCACTGTGGTGGGCACTTCCCACTTCCCAGCTTTTGAGGGATTTCATTTCTGTGGGACAGCGCTTCCATGGATCATCCTGTGCTGATCCTTTGTTGCAGTAAGGTAGAAAAATTATTTTAAAAATAAATAAAATCAGGCCAGCTCTGGCTGGCCTGTCATTTCTTCTGAGCCAAGCTGGCATTTTACAAGTTCCCATGTGAAAGCAATCCTGGGGTGAGCAGCTCATTAACATAACAAAATATTCCTTGCTAAAAAAAACCAACTAACACCTGTATAACCTGCTTTTACACCTTAGATAGAAAAATGAAAACGATCTCCCAGAAACAACTTTCCCTGCACATACACACCAAGAATTTGATACAATCAATAACAACTTGTTATTAACCAATAAAGTAATTGGCAAGAAAGCTCCTGACATATTGGAGTTCCAAGAGAGATCTGTGAAACTGTATAAAAATGAGTTCTGTGAATAAAGAATGGGTTTTTTTCCACCCTAAAGAAAATAGTCCTGTGTGATTTATTCCCATAATCCTGCTGTGCCATCCCAGTGGGAAAAGGGGAGAAACAAAAGAAGGGGAGCACTTCCATGGGAGGTGCAGCCTGCCTGACTCATGCAGAGTTAATGAGCTCCAGAGCAGGACACAAGTCAGGAATTGTACATGGACACACTCAGATCACCCAAAATGCAAGAAATAATTCGATATTCTCAAACATTATCGAGCTGCAATCAACAGATCACTCACAAAAGGAACCAGGACTTGTGAACAGCTCAATGCAAACAACTTTTCAGCACAAAAAATGGGGAATAAGGAAAACAAGGCTGCATAAGGAGCAGGATATTATGGAAAATACAATGGAAATAACACAACTCAGTGGTGTGCTGCAGTATTTTGCCTAGTAATGATTTGTGTCTGTAAAATATTAAGGCGATCTGAGTTGATTATGTATATTTGTTTTTTTAAGACTTTATGATAGATACTCCCATTGCAAAGATTTGGGAATGGGCAATAAATATGGGAAGTGGGGTTTTTTTCGTTTGTTAAAATTCAGTTCACCAATAACCACAACTTGGCTAAAAAAATTAATACTTAATTGCAATTCAACCAAAAGCTCCCCCAGAGGCTTGGGCTCAGTTGGATGCTGGGTGCTAAAATCAGCCTCTCCCTTTTCCTTAGAACAGCAAAGAAAAAGGAGAACGAGTTTGACTTTATTTACAGCAATGGTACATAAAGTCAAGCTCAATCTTAGGAGAAGCATGAGCCTGGGTAATTGAGTCAGGAAGAGGAGTGGAAGTCTCCTGTGACAGCCTGTAATTGTCAGAGCTCCAGTTAAATGCAGCAGACACGGATTCAATTCATATTTTGAATGCCTGGGTAGCGCCTGGATCAAACCTGGCCTCCAGACCTCTGGAGAGCTGCTCCTCTCTGACACAGAGAACATTAACCAGAAAACTACATGGGTAATTCTGCACTCTGTGCTGAAAATATTTCATTTAGGGCTGCATCAGAACTTCCATCCCCTTAGCAACTGGGAGGCTCCTGCTGGAAGCAGCGATGGGGAAGATGGGGCTCTGGGAACGTCAGAGGCAAGCGAGGATTCTGTGGGTGTGAAATTGTTGGCAATTATGTCTGAGCACTGGCTGCACATGTTTTTGCTGAATGTGTTCAGATTTACTGGAGGAATTGGCCCGAAGTATTTACTGAATTCTGGGAGGCCTGATTAAAATAAGCTGTGCTCAAGACACTTGTACTGTACTGAGACTCTGGAGTCCAGGGAGAGCTCTGGATGTGTCAGACACCAAAACAACAACAAATTAAAGAAAGGAGTTGGCTCAGGAAATATTACTGCTGGTTCCTGAAAACAAGCTAAAATGCAGTTGCTACCTGAGGAGCACAAAGGGAAAGAGAAAGAACAAGAGAAGCAATAAAGTGGAGTTTGGATGTGGGGGAGCAGCTCACTGCAGATCCACACAGGAAACGAGCACAGGTGATTAAGACTACATCATTCCATGGTGTCCTGCCATTCCCATCCAGGCTGGAAAGGCACTCCTGGGATGAGGGAAAACATCCCTTCCTGCCTGCCTCATCTGCCAGACCCAGGGCAAGGCTCCATTTACCAGCCTGGGAACAGCTTTAGGTTGGAAATGGGGGTGTGTGTTCCCGTCTGTCAGAGCTGGGGCAGTTATCTCTGTTCATTGGGCAGTTTTTTCTTTATCTCTCCCACAACCAATCCTCCCTCCAGGAGATCTCTGCTGTCCATGGCCATTAATTATTAATTATCTTCTGTCCATGGCCACTGAGTGTCCCTGCAGGGCTGATCCAATCCCAGCATCCCATGGGGAGATGCCCCGCCCAGGGGAGGAGCCAAGCATTCCTACCTGGATCCAATCCGAGCTTTGGGACCCCACAGCAGCCTCTGCCCCCTGCACTGCCAGAGGAGCAGCTTTGTGCTGCCCTGCATGGCCAGAGGGAGCCCAGGCCCATCTGCAGCAGCCCTGGAGCTGCAGAGGAAAACTCCCCCCTTGTGCAGGATCCCTGCTGCAGCAGAGCCACAGCTGGCACTGCAGGAGGGCTGAGCCCCCATGGATGGGGCTGGGACACCCCCTGACACACAGGGGGCAGGACATGGTCTGACTTGTTTGTACTATTGCATTTGTATTTTTAATTTTCCTAATAAAGATCTGTTATTCCTGCTCCCATATTTTTGCCTGAGAGCCCCTTAATTTCAAAATTATAATAATTCGGAGGCAGGGGGTTTACATTTTCCATTTCAGGGGAGGCTCCTCCCTTCCTCAGCAGACTCTTCTCAAACCAAGACAGGATCACAGGCAGCAGCAGAGGTTTCCTTGAGCTCACTGTTCAGGTCTCTCCCCTCTGGATCTCTCTGGCCTGTCTGGTGGAAGGAGCCACCAAAGCAGCTCTTTCACTCTGCAAAAGCCACAAACCCCACATCCAGCCCTCTTCCCTTGGAGGCTTCCATGACCCTTCTCGAGCAGGGCATTGATTATGGAGAGGTTTGCAGGGAATGACAATTTAGAAGTGGGACCATTCCCAACCAGGCACTGTGGGAATCACAGAATCCTCCAATAGTTTGGGTTGGAAAGGAGCTTGAAGGCCACCTGATTCCAGCTCCTGCCATGGGCAGGGACACCTTCCCTAACCCAGTGGTCCAGGAGCTGTGATTCCACCCCAGTGCCAACCTCACAGGGGGACAGCAGCAGCAGCGACACGAGTGGGGCCCTTCTCACAGCCCGCAGTGAGCCCTGAGCAGGAGAACATCCCCTGGTTTCCTCCTGGTTTCATGAAGAGGGCTCAGACATCCATTTCCAAGCCCTTTTATCTTCCCACCTGCAGGAGAACAGGCCCTGCAGTGGTGTTTGGCTCCTGCAGCCTCCACCCATGTACAGCAACCAAGCCAGCCCAGATTTCCCGTGGCATTCACATTCTCTGAAAAAATTCCTTTGCCCAGGGATTTTCTCCTGGGAAGCTGAGAAGCCTCAGAAAAAAGGAAAAACAATTCTTATCTCATTTGCTTCTCCTGTGTTGTGCTCATGTGGAATGTGTTTGGAGATTGTTTACCCACAGGTAATTGTTTCATTGGTTTCATGTGAATTGTTTTCACTCTTTGGCCAATCAGGGCCAAGCTGTGTCAAGGCTCTGGAAAGAGTCAGGAGTTTTCATTATTATCTTTTTAGCATTCAGTAAGTATCCTTGCTGTATTCTTTAGTATAGTTTAGTATAGCATTCTTTAATATAATATAGTATAATAAAATAATAAATTAGCCTTCTGAGAACATGGAGTCAGATGCATCATTCCCTCTTTTGTTGGGGGCCCTGTTTTACAATAGTTTCCCCCAGGACAGAAGGAGTAGGCTGTTTCTGCCCCCTCAGCTGCTCAGGGAAGGGCCCTGTGCTGCTCAGGGAGGTTTTGGGCAGCACAGCAGTGCACAAACTGCCATCCAGCACGCAGAGGAGTCCAGAGCCCAGTGCAGAGCTCGTGCCAAAATCCTGCTCTCCTGCCTCCTCAGAGGATGCACAAAGAAGATGAAACCTTTCTTAACGATCCCCTGGTGCCACTGTGAACGTGGGTACCAAGGAGACAACACAAGTGTGGCTGTGTAGGGATGACTCCCCAGGCCACAGCTCAATTTTGTGTTTAAGGCAAAGCTGCAGTTCTTTGGATGAGGAACAGGTCATTTAGACAAACATAAAAATACTTCCTTGAGCACAGAAGCATCTCTCTGCTACCTTACCCATAAACTCCAGATAATCTGCTGTTCTAAAGTGTTTATAGGTAATATCATGAAAGTTTCCTTTTAAAGAGTTTTATTTTACAGCTAAATTGCCAGCTTGTATTCCAAAATCTCAGCTACGAGGTTCCACACATTTTGGGGATCTGCAGGATTGATGTGCTCAATTTCTGCCTCTCAGACTCTCCTATCTGCTTTTTTCAGTCATCCTGCTACGAGGCATTTCTCCAGGAAGGTGATTTTCCTTCCTGTTCACCGTATCTCTGGCAGAAAATGCATTTTAGTGAACTAATTAAATAGAGTTGGATTGTACATCAAATATCGGTAATAATATCAGGCACTAACGCTCTGGCTGCTGTGAGAACAGGTTGCAATACACATTGTACCTGTAATACATCACTGGGATAATGATTTGATGCATCTGTGCTGTTAAATCCTCCCTTGGCAGAGTGACCAGCAAGCAAAAGACTGGAAAATATTGATGGGAAAGAGGATTCTGGAATGGTGGAGGGAAGGATCCTCCTCTGTGTGCTGTCCTTCCCTGGACTTCTCCTCCCAGCCCCATTCCCAGGGCTTGTGTGAGGCTGCATCCCCAATTTTCTCCTCATTTTCTGACTCTCCAGAGTATGAGCAGCTCTCCTTTTCTGCATTCTACTTATTAATTATAATTAATTAAACTCCTGTTTAATTAAAATCTAGTGTATCCCAGAAAAACCTGAGCTAAACCAGCTTATATTTTTAAATACATTTTTTCCTCCTCCCAAAGGATTCCAGAGTCCTTCACAAGCTACAACCACAGAATGATTAAGATTAAAGCTTTTCTTGAGTTCAGTTTTAATTCTGTGAGTTAATTTAATTGAGGAGAAGACACATTGATAACTTGTCCTCATTTCCCATTTCTGTGGAATAAAAAGAGGGAGATCTTAGCTAAGCAAAACAATGCCCCCAGGAGAGGAAATTCTTGAGATGCTCAAAATGCAGCACCTGTAGCCAGTGTTTCTTCTCAAATGTAGAGAAGTAAATAAGGATATTTTTTTGGGAACAAAGTTCACAGACCCCTTCTGGAGAATGCTAAACTTAATGCTTTGTTCATCAAGCTGTGATCTCCTCAGATCCAGAATTCTGAGTTTTCAGTGACCCACTCATCCTCTAATGTCCATAATCCCCCAAAAAGAGCCATGAAAAGAAGCAAAAGGTATCCAGTATAATAATAAAAATATAAATTGACCTATAAATTGTCCCTGCCCAGGTTCATTTGGGCACCGGGGGATGGAAGCACCAGGCTCACATCCATCTCCATTAATATTTCCAGCCAAAGGTTAAAGAACAGTAAAACCAACTAAGCTGTCAGAGAAAACACATATTAGCATTTAGATTAGCAGTTATTATCTGCATTTCCCATCAGCAGACAACAGTGAAATACGTGATGATGGCTTCAGATATTTTTTCAGAAAGGTTAAGGGGCCCCTGGATTCAAAGGGCTGGGAAAGACTGGCCTGGGAGATAAATCTGGCCTGGCCCTGGCATGTGCTGTGCATCCTCAATACATCTGGACTCTGGCTGGAATTAAAATTCATATTGCAGCAGCAATTAAAAGACAGAAGTAGGTCAGGAGCTGTTGTTCAAGGCAAGGAAAGAAAGGAAAAAGCCCAGAGTGAGCAGCGTTTGCCTGCTAGGAAATTCAGCTGTGAGAAACTCAGGCTGAGGTAACACTGAGGGGATGAAACAGGGAAAGGAGAGTTCGGGTGGCTCAGCTCTGGCCCGGCAGCTGATGCACACTGACATCAGCTCTCTCATTGTCCCTGGAGAGAGCATCTCATTGTGCATGGCCAGGGCACCCTCCCTGTGTGTCACACGCTGGGACAATGCCCTTTGTGGGAGCCCAACCAGCTCCAGGCGTGGAAAATGGGGATGAAACCACATTGCTTCAGCTGCTCCTTGGAAAACAGGGATTTGGTGCAGTCACCTGCAGGCTGGCACAGACCCTCCCTGCAGGCTGCTCCTCTGCTCTTGCAATGCTGACAATTAATGCAGGGCAGGGATCTCATGGGCAGCTCAGCCACAGAAAACTGAGCAAAGTGAGCCCCAGCCACCTAAGGTTGGTTAAACCTTGCTTTCAGTATAATCTGTTCTTAAAGGCGTCCTGCTAACCAAAACTACATTAAAAAAAATAGTTCTCTTGTTCTGCACAGGAACTTTGCTTGTTAAAGTTTGATTTTATCCAGAAAGGGAATGTAACAATAATTTGAAATGCTCCAAAGAGCAGCAGTTGGTTTCAGAAGAGGCAGAAGCTCTCCATGTGTGGCCCTGGGCTCTGCCTTGCCCTGCTTCTCATGGGAATTGCAGAGCCAAGCCCTGCCAGGTATCTCCCCAAGCTGCCCAGCCTCCCAAATCCATTTCCATGCTGGCAGCTCCACGTGGCACTAGGAATGCAGGGCAATAGCAGCACAAAACTAAATGCCATCAGTTAAACCCAAAGAGATCTGAAACTCAATCCCAGAGGTGTCCCAGAGCACCCATGGCCAGGTGGCCGGAGTTACCTTCTGCTGCTAAAACACTTCTTTTTTTGCCATTTATTTATCCTACAGACACAGGGGAAAATGTGTCCATATTCTCTTGACTCCAGTCTTCTTCTTCCAAAAGACAGCCAAGGTAATTGTTGATTTTGTCACTGGTTATTGTGTGAATTAGCTGATTTTGTCACTGGTGATTGCATGTTTTCTGCACTGCTTTGTCCTCTGCCCCCCATAAACCCTGCACTGATGGGCTTTAATCACCAGCAAAGGTTTCTGAACCTCATTCCCCTCCTGCCATGGGCACTAAAGACATTTTTAGTTGTTTGTGATCAAGCCTATGCAGGACCCTAATAATTATTAATGGTAGCACACCATCAACAAGTGGGGACACAACACTTAGAGCTGTTCATACTTTGCAGGGAGGGGAGGAAGAGAATCCCCTGTCACAGATTTTGGTCAGGGTTCATTCTCCAGAAGAGTTGGCTCATTGGATTGCCAGGTGTGAGACTGAGGTGTTACAGCATCACCCAATTAACTCAGTGATTAATGCACAGCTCTGATGGCAATCTGGGACAGGTTTGGGGTGGGACCACACACAGGGGTGGGAGTGGGGCTGTCCCCTGCTCTCCCAGGGATGCAGAAATGTCTCATGGATCAGTGCAGGAAAGAAGAACACCCTTGAAAATGCCCTGGGGGGAAACTGGGGCTGGGTTGAAGCACAAACAAGCAAGGAGTGTTGGGAACTCTGCTCCCAGGCTGGGATTTAGAGCAGAGGAACTCGAGGAGGAAAAGGGAAAACCTT
This sequence comes from Zonotrichia leucophrys gambelii, assembly GCF_028769735.1. Classification (NCBI taxonomy): domain Eukaryota; kingdom Metazoa; phylum Chordata; class Aves; order Passeriformes; family Passerellidae; genus Zonotrichia; species Zonotrichia leucophrys. The sequence continues at coordinate 2,650,227 of NC_088176.1, read as the reverse complement.
CATTGTAAAAATATGCATTGCAGTTTTATCTGTCTGTAGTCATACATGAAATACAACATGTACATTCACACCAGCTCAGCTTCTCCACTTCAAATCACAAGATCATGGAATAACTGAGGTTGGAAAGGACCTCAGAGTCACAGGACCACAGCATCATTGAGGCTGGAAATTACCTCCAAGACCACCAAGTCCAACCTCTGACCAAGTACCAACCATGACAACGAGAGACTCAAGAATAAACACATCAATAATCACAGAAAACACCTTTTCTATACATAATTTATACAAAAAACCCCAAACCCAGCATTTTACACCACTGCACACATAATTTTTGATACAAAACAGGCTGAACCATTCCAGGGCATGTTTTGCCCAAGTTTGAAAAACTTTTCAAGAAATTTGCTTGAACAGCCACCTCTAAAATTCTCAAAAAGTAATAAAAACTAAAACGGGCACTTGACCTGTGCCCAATGCCAGAAGGAAATCCTCAAATAATAATTGTTGCACGTGTGGTTTGGATTTTTATAGGTAGAACTCAATAAAGAAGAACAGATGTAAGAAATGTACCGTCAAAATTGATAAAGTTCAAATTGACACACAACCAGTGCTTGTGGGGTTGTCTAAGGATTGGGAACTCTCCATGGGCAGGTTCAGGGACAGAAAGGAACTTCCCTGGAGAGAAATGCTGCTGCTGCTGGGACTCTGCATGGAGCAGAGAAGGGAAATGCTGCCCAGGGCCACTCCAGCCTCCTGCAGCCGCCACTTTGTCCCCCAGCCCTGGGCACTGGGGGCATTTTGTGGCTGCCACCTCTCTGAGAGCGATGTAACCCCAGCCTTAAACTGCTTCTGTAGCAAATGAATGCTGTTAATCCACTAAAGCTCATGTTTAAATAGAAACCACCACGTAAGAAAGCTGATGGAAGAAAACCAGCTCGTTCTCGATGGCTCCATGCAACAACAAAAAGCCAAGAGAGACTTAGTGCCAACCTCACTTCAGAGCAAGTTTTTAATACCATTTGGAATCATCATCCAGTGCATTTTTACTTGTAATTTTTTCTATTTTTCCCCCTTTTCTGAGTAATTTTTTCTGAATTTTCCCCCACAGAGCAGTGACTGCAGAGGGTCACTCCCCTCCATCCCACCAGCGCTGGCAGCAGCACAGAGCACCAGGAGCAGTTCATGACTATTTATACTTCACAAGCCCATCCTGCTGAAAGCTTTTAGGTAATTAGTTTTCCTCATTAACAGATGGTCTGCCTGGGGAAGGGCACTCAGGTGCTCCCAAGCCCCCTCCTGGATTACAGGGCAGCACCACACGGGCTGGGAGGGCAAAGCTCAGAAATGCTGAGCTGGGCTGGTGAAAAGGGCAACAAACCCACCACATTTATATAAAAATGTGTCATTCCTGCAAGATCACAGAGCATCACAGCAGTAAAAAACAGTCCCTGGATATTATCACAAGCCCCTTGTATTTAAATCAGATGGACAATATTTATCAACATCACTTTTAGGGAGAACCAAATATACTTTAAAGGATTTCAGGAGTTTTTTGGTGCTAAAGTTGCATCCTATCCTAAAAAACAAGGGAAAAAAAAAGGCAAATTTGATACATCCCATGGACCAAAAAGTGATTTGCAAACACAGGGAACAGGGGCAGCCAATAAAACACGTGGGGTTTGTACCTTCTCCCTGCCACATCCCATCCATTATCTCATTTTTCTCTTTCACACTTGCAGAGGCAAAACGGACATCAGGTAAAGCATAATTTAATATTATCACTAATGCATTCAAACACATCAGCAAGAGCTGTGCTGCTAAAATTGCACTGCAGAAAAAACCCAGGTAAAACACTGTTATCTCCTTGGAAAAGCTGGGCCTGGTGCTCCAGCACCCACTGATGTCTGCTGAAAGCAGCAGGATTATTTTCCTGAATAAGGATGACTCCCATGATTAAGGAGTGCAGGATTACATCCATTCTTTGCATATCTCCTGCTGTTTACATATCCCTCTTTTCACCTCTTGGCTTTTGTTGTTTTTTTTTTAATTTTTTTTTTTTTTTAATTTTTAACACAGGCATTTAATTACTGTTAGCACCAGATATCATTGTGCTGGACTTGTATCCCTTCAAAATTTGGCTGGGTTTGAGATGCCAAAGAAGAAATGCTTTTGTGATCAAAACAAAGGAAATAAAGCAGAAGCAGCAGAATGTGGACTGTGCAATTAAAAACAAATAAAAAGAGAGGGAACTCGTTATTCACAATCAAGGCTTATTCATGATTCATCTCACATCCCTGCTCCTACCCCTGGCCTCTGCTCTCGGGAGCTGATTGCTTTGGTATCAATTTTTAACTGAGTTACCTGAGAGCTCCCAGGCACTGCTGGCAGGAGCACTGCTGGAAAATAACTCAGGCAGCTGAAACAAGTATTGTAGGTAGGTGCAGTTAATGATTAACAAAACAAAAATACTTTGATGTTTTTCACCTTATAAAGAAGGGGTCAGAGTTGCTTTAGTTCGTCACTGCCATGTGCTTTATATATAAAATAGATCTCCTCCCTATCCTTAGGAAAATTAAGTTACTTTTCTATTACTTTAAGGTGAAATAGAGCATTTAATGCAGAGCTGTTAATTAAGAACTTGATGCAAGTTTCAGGTCATTGAGAAATGACTCTGAGAAATGTCTCTAACTGAATAAAAACAACACCACCACAAGTTAAACTTCCGACAGGGAACCACCTTTTTTTTCTTTTTTTATGGGAAACATGTTTCTTTCAAGCTCTCACATTTGACACCGAATTACATTAATCTTAGTTTGGGAAAATTATTAAGGGAACATAAATATCTTTAGTTTTAGTAGCTTGTTATGGGGGGGGGGAGGTGTTGAAAACTTAAATACCACCAGATAATTTCAGACAGCTTCATCATAACTTCAGCGCCAGCTCTGTAGGTGCTGTTTACATATTCCCTAGAGTTAAAAAGAAAAGCACTTCCTGCCTTTTTAGGCGTTTTTAACCTCACTTCAAACTCCAGAAGAGCAGAGTCTGGTTTCAGAAAGAGGCACAGGAGCGACAGGAGCTGGCAGGACGCTGAGAACCCCCCGAAGTTGCCCAAACTCACCCCAAATTGGCGATGCGCTCCATGCCGGGCTGCGGAGGATGCGGGTGCCCGAGGGCTGCGCTCCCGGCCGGGGCATCCCCGGGCTGGCAGCGACGGGAGCGGCCGGAGCTGCCAGCACATCAATTATCGGCGCATCAATTATTCACCCTGCAGCTGCTCTGCCCTGCTCGTCACTGCCGCCTTTGTGCCCGCAAAAATCGCAAAAATCACAAAAATCGAACAGCCCTGGGCACGGGAAGGGCTGGGTGCGCTGGCTGGGGACAGCCCGTGTCGCACTTGTGCCCTCTCGCTCACCCCTGGGTGTTGGGAGCAGCGCAGCTTCTGGATTTACATACTGGAGTTGTGTCCCTCCTGCTGAGCGTTCTGAAGTTAAGAGGAAATGTCCGAATCTGCTCCTTGCACGTATTTCTGTCATGACCTCCCTGACTTTTAAATAGCGAACACCTGTTTCTGTTCCTGTTCACCAAAATGTTCCTATTCTAAGCATGAAAGGGGGGTAAAAAAGCACAGCAAATTCCTAATTGACTCCAAAATCCATTGCAGTGTTGTTTTTGAAATTATGTTTTGAAGGTGGTATTTTCACCTAGATGTTTTCATTGTTATTGCAATTTTTTAAATAATCAGTGGTAGCACCATTTTTCTCCTCGATGTTTGCCATTTAGAAATCATTAATAAGTGAATTTGATCCAGCCTGGTTTGCTGTCCAAAAGGATACTGAGAGTTCATTTGATTACAGTGCACCAAGGGTTTTTCAAAATCCATTGCAGTGTTGTTTTTGAAATTCTGTTTTGAAGGTGATATTTTCACCTGGATGTTTTCATTGTTATTGCAAATTTTTAAAATAATCAGTGGTAGCACCGTTCTTCTCCTCGATGTTTGCCGTTTAGAAATCATTAATAACTGACTATAACAACAATTTAATAATCATTCTTCTGATAATTGATCACAAGACTAATGATGGAACACAATGAGGGATTTTTAATCATTTACCTGTGCAGTTATGTAATGCCTTAATGGGGTAAACAAAGATTGAAATAATTTTCTCTGATACTGCTAAGAGCAGCACTGGAATATTGCATTAATTTCAGTATCCATATTCTAAATAGAACTATAGAAAAAACTGCTCAGAAATGATTTGAACTCACTAAGGAGAATTAAAAACATGTGATTCAGCCTGGTTTGCTGTCCAAAAGGATACTGAGAGTTCATTTGATTACAGAGCACCAAGGGTTTTTCAAGGAGAAAATACCTCGAAGTACTTCTGAAGTAGATATTTCTTTGGAGACAGTGATTACATGCTGCAAAAATGTTCTGAGTACACCAGTGACCTCTGCATTTCTTAGATACCTTTCTAGAAAATATGCTTTTGCCAAACAAACAACAAAATTCACAGAACTTAAAATGCAGAGAACGTAAGAGCAGATTCCTTTAAATCCTTTTAGAGTTGCATTGTGCTCGTGTTGTTCCTTGGATCTCCACTACCTTCCTATCATCTGCATGCGGTGATTTTCGCAATCTTTAAGCAAATAAAAAAGAAAAATTGCGATGATTTCAGGATTTCACCCAGAGAACCATGGCATTGTAATGCAAATGAGGCTGATGAATGTTTCATGGCAGACTTCAAAACGTTTGCTGCTGAGCCTTTCTAGAGCAGCCCAGGTGGATGCACTTCTCCTCCCACCTTTTTCTCATTATTCCAGTTAGGATAAGAAAGAAAAACAACTTGGGGCACAAGGACATGAAATAATTTGATTTTGCTTGAGAATTATAAATGAAGCTTATTTTTGCCTCTAATATTCTGGCTCTAGACAGGTTTAGACTGAGAAAAACACAACTTTATTCAGTGTTTGATGTAGATTGGATTGGATGACTTTTAAGACTTTGATCACCAGCTTAAAACTGCAGCAGGGACAGAAGGGTTTGTGATTATCTGCTGGATTTTGGCACCAAGCAGGATCTGCTGTTCCTTCCAGATTGCAGGTGCACTTTGGAGGTGCTGATTACAGAGATCACTGCTGAGGTCACCCCCTCCTATGGCAGACTTGTGACAACGGCCAAAAAAAAATGTGTTTTCACCTGAACTGAATGCTGGAGATGTCCTTTAGGATGTGTGCAGCATGAAAGGAAAGGTCAGGCTGCAAGGAAGAAGACAGCCAGGCAGATATTGGCCAAGCCAGCCCTTGGAAGCGTTTCCCAGCAGGATGCTCTGAGCCCAAACCCAGCCCTGATTGTGAGCATTAAATGATATCTCTGGCTGCAGCTGGGCAGGGCATTGTGCAGCTCCAGAGCAGCTCCAGCCCCAAAACTGGCACATCCTGCACCCCTCCAGAGCATTGTGCAGGTACAGATCAGCTCCAGTGTGACCGTGTTCACAGGGGTTGAAGGAAGAGGGAAGGTTGAGGTTGAGGGAAGAGATGAGGATCTGACTCCATGTTTCAGAAGGCTGATTTATTATTTTGTAATATGTATTACATTAAAACTATACTGAAAGAATAGAAGAAAAGGTTTCATCAGAAGGCTAGCTAAGCTAAGAATAGAATAGGAAAGAATGATAACAAAAGCTTCTGTCTGGGACAGAGAGTCTGAGCCAGCTGACTGTGATTGGCCATTAATTAGAAACAACCACATGAGACCAATCCCAGATGCACCTGTTGCATTCCACAGCAGCAGATAATCAATGTTTACATTTTGCTCCTGAGGCCTCAGCTTCTCAGGAGGGAAAATCCCAAGGAAAGGATTTTTCATGAAAAAATGTCTGCGACACTCCAGCCCCAGAGCTGGCACCTCCTGCCAGAGGTCTGCAGGTGTGTGGTGAACACCAAAAAGTGCAAGGGGCACGGGGAAGGGAAGGGGAATTGCTGTCTGGTGGTGCTACATGAGTTTTGCCTGGGAAAAATAAATGATTGACAGAGTTGTAGCTGAGAGTCCCTGTTCAGACAGTGTCACATATGCAAGGCAGTGACAAATTATGCTTGACTGCACTTGAAAGCTGCAGAAATGTTGAGTAGCACGGGCAGGGAGATGGGGTTCCTATCCATTGCCATCAAAATATCATCTTTTAGTGCTGTTGACAGTTTAATAGCTACTTCTGGATGGTGGAGAGCATTGTGAAGTGCTGCCACTGTATTATTAACCCAGGCTGGAGCTTCCCTGCAAATCAGAGCGAAAATCCACACAAATGGAACTTCTGAAACAGTTTTAGATTAAAGGTGTGCTGGTCACAACAGGAATTGTATCTCTCTGTCTGCATCTCAGGGGGATCCAACAACTCTTTAACCCCTGATTACGTTATCATTTATTTTCTGAGCTCACAGAATCATTCATGTTGGAAAAGACTCCAAAACCATCAAATCCAGGCATTAACCCAGCACTGCCACATCCACCACTAAACCACATCCCTAAGCACATCCCAGGGCCAAACCCCATTCCATTTTAAAAATCCAGGTGATGGAATTCTGCTCAAATCCAACATTTTTGGTTCCATTTGTCTCCTCCAGGCAGCTGAGGTGGTATGTGGATATGGATATTTCCATGTGGACATATCCTGCTCTATCTGCAGGATCCAGTGTGTGACTCTCCACTGCTCCTGAGAAAATGCAGCTGTGCAAAGCTGGATCCATGGATGTGACTGCCTGAAATCGCTCCTGGGATGTTCAGAGCTGTGCCACACCTTGGAAATGGCTTGCAGGCCCCAGTCTGTGACAGTTCAGAGCAGATTTGTGCAATACCACCCAGCCTCAGCACATCCTGTGGCTGGGGAGGGGTGGTGTGATGGTGTGAGCACAGGAAAGGTTTGGGATTGAGCAGGTTGGAGTGTGACTCTCTATTGATACCTTTAAATTAGCTATCACTGTAGTATCTGCTTTCTGTCAGGGTGCTGCAGGAAATCAGTGAGATGCATCTGGGAGGGGAGTGAATCAATTCCCTGCTCGGCCTGGGGGCTGACCCTTCCCTGTTGGCTGTTTCCCAGCTTGTCACCTCACTCATTTCCTGTTGGAGATTTTTTCAGGGATGGCCTAGAAGGCAGCTGTGAGGAGCAGATTCTCACAGCCTGCTTCTGTGAACAGCAGAGGTTCTCAGGTTATTTTTAACTACAGGTAAAAGTGACAAACATGAAGGCCTTGAGAGCCTTGCACATCAGAGTTCTCAGGCAGCTTTCTCATAACAAGTGGATGTTCTATCTTTGGCTGTTTTGGGAAAGCAAGAATAATTTTGAGAACCCAAATCTTGGTATTGGAAACATAAGGTGGAGTTGGTATGCTATCTCTGACCTATTGTGAGCTCAGATTTTGCAATATGCATGAACTTGATTAACACTGTTATAAAAGGTGCCTGATTGATCAATAAAGTGGAGTCGATGCTGACCAACGCAAGGTGGGTCGTCTCCCCTCCACCTTCAATAATTTCCCTTTTTTCCCACTGTTCCTTGGCACCACTGGCAGGGAATGTGTTCCCTGCTGGGACCCCTGCCTAGAACTGCCACCTGCCCATGGTGGCACCTGCCCAGGGGGCTGAGCTGACTTTGGGGTGAGACTTTCAACAGCACTGGTGAGGAGCACCTTGAATCCTGTCCCCACTTTGGAGTTCTTCACTTAAGAAAGGAAATTGAGGGGCTGGAACTGGTCCAGGGAAGGGAATGGAGCTGGGGAAGGGGCTGGAGCACCAGGAGGGGCTGAGGGAGCTGGGAAGGGGCTCAGCTGGAGAAAAGGGGGATCAGGGGGGCCCTTGTGTCTCTGCACAGCTCCTGCCAGGAGGGGACAGCCGGGGGCTCGGGCTCTGCTCCAGGGAACAGGGACAGGAGCAGAGGGAACAGTAGTAGTATATAGTAGTATATAATTTAGTATATAGTAATATATAGTAGTATATATAGTAGTAGTATATAATATATATAGTAGTATATATATATAGTAGTATATAATACTAATATATAGTAGTAATATAGTAATAGTAGTATAATAATAGTAGTATATTATTTACATTATAAATAATATAATATAATATAATATAATATAAGTAATATATTATAATAGATTTGTATTATTATATAATATATTAATACAATCAATTATATTCTATAATACAAATATATTATATTTATATTCTAAATTATGTTATAGTATATAATTTATATTTATAGAATTTTATATCTGCTATAAAATATATGTATATGTATATATAAATGTCAGTATGAATATATATAAATGTATATATATATGTGAATATATAATGTGTATATGTGTATACATGATATACTCCTGCCAGGAGGGCACAGCTGGGGGGAACAGGGACAGGAGCAGAGGGAACGGCCCCAGCCTGGGCCAGGGCAGCTCAGGGTGGGCACCATGAGGAATTTCTTCCTGGAGAGGACTGGAAGCACAGGAACAGGCTGCTCAGGAGGTGCTGGGATCCCCATCCCTGGAGGTGTCCAAGGAATTCCTGGATGTGGCACTCCATGCTCTGGGCTGGGGACAAAATGGGGAATGGGCACAGTTTGGATTCAATTATTTTGGAGGTGTTTTCCACCCAAAATAATCCTGAGATTCTGAGACACCAAATGTGGCTCTTGTGGCACGTGGCACCAAGAGGGGCAACACTCCAGGACAGTCCCATGGAGCTGTGGCAGAGCTGCCAAAACACGTCCTGCTGGCACTTTATTCCCCATCTGGGTTGGCTTTTTTTTTTTTTTTTTTTTTTTTGAAGTCTGAGAAAAAACCAGAGCATTACAAAACCGTCAAGCTGTGAGAAGAAAAGTCAAAAGGCAGAAAATTCCAAGTTAATGCTGACTCCTTAATTCACATCATTAACTCGGAGGCACGGCCGAAGGCTGGGCAGCAGCCTGAGCTGAACTCTGCTGGGGTTTGGAACAGGCTGAGCATTTGCACATCCAAAGGAGCCCAGATTCCTGTGTGGATGCAGGAGGGGAGCTGGGTGAAGGGGCTGGGTGCCACTGGAATGGGGGAAAAATTAAAAATAAAAAAAAAAAAGATGGGCAATCGAGAGATTTCCTGAAAAATCAGGTGGGGGAAGGGAGGTGAGAGAAGAGATAAACTCACCCCAGAGGAGAATAACATTAAGGACACTGACAAATGAAGGAGCCAAGACATGAATTGAAAGGTGAGCAGGGTAGGGCAGATAGTTAAACAGGAAAAATAGGGGGTAATTGTGAAAAAGGCGAAAGCAAGAGGGAGTGAGAGAAAAGAGACTTGGCTGGGGATCTGGGATGGAGCTGGCACAAAGCTGGGGAAAGCGGCAGTGAAAGGGCAGGAGAACAATGGTCTCTCAGAGAGGGGACATGCAATTAGGGCTGGGAGAGACCAAAGGAGAAAAGCCAAGAGGAAAAAAGGCTCAGGTTTGGTGGGCAGAAGAGTCAGGGCATTTTGGGCTCCCTCCCCTCTGCCCAAGGCACATTGATCGTGCTGGCTGAGCCCTGGCCTTCATTTCTGCTTATTATCTCAAAAAATTCAAATTGCACACGAGGAACAGACACTAAACCAATCATTAAGGCTGCAAATGACATATCCCAAAGTAAGGAAATTCGAGGAAAACTGAGGAGGGAAGGGTTTTGCAAACTCTGTGATACATAAATACACATATTGCTCTTCTGCTGGAGATCTTAGGGCACTTTGAAAATACACACAGCTGGATACTTACATTTAATTAAATAGGTTTTAAGATAATGACTACAGCAGTTTTGGCATAATTCACAAGTAAAAGCAATCAAACCCAAAATTCAAAACTGCTTTTATTCCAATATCCAGCATCAGTAACAGCCTCTACAGTTTTCGATGGAATGGGAGCCATAAAACTCCATTCCAGAGTTTACAGTTGCAATAAGAACAGATTTATGGGCAATAAGAAGTGTCTGTGTGCACCTTCTCGTGCCTCTCCTTTATTAGGCTAAAGCTGAGACATCCCCAAAAACGCCTTTAATTAGCTCAAGCACTTCATTTAACAAAACAAGCAGTTTAGAACAAATACAAACCCCTAGTCTCCAGCCACCACGTACAGGAAGCAACCATTATTTGTGCAAGATTAATAAAGTCACAGGTGATTTTAGAACAACCTCATTAAAGCATGATTTAAACCTAAGAGCAAATGTGGTTTTTTTGCATCAGCACTGGATCAAGGAAAAGAAAATGTTATGTTAATAAATACCCCTGTTTTTGGATTAAAAAAACTATGTTGAGAGTGGGTATGAAGACACCTTGGAATGGAAGTTGCTTTTCTTGTAAAGATATGCAATAAAAGCACTTGTGGGATTTTTTCCCTCAAATAAACCAGAACTTATTTTCTGTCCCATCATGTAATCCATGAATTAAGGAAGAACAGTGCAATGATGACGGGATAATTGAAGTTAGAAAGTCAGGGGGAAGGTCTGGCTGAGGGGGACAGTGTGTTGTCTCACATTTCAGATGTTTCACATAAAGTGACTAAATATCTGCATAGAGTTTAATTAAGATTTTTTTCCCCTGTGGTAAAACACAGCATTAAAAATACTGAGCACATTCAGCTACACCGAAATCAGAGAGAAATGCAGAGCCCCAGCATTGTTTTCAACACATATCAGAGCCCTTTGGGCTGCAATCCAGCACTGGATTTCTAAAGAATTCCTTTTCTGACAGCCAGGGCTTTTCCAGAGATGAATTCCCACCAGTGGACCCAACTGAGGATCCAGAATTCCAAACCCTTTTCCAGCCACAGAGTCACAGGATGGCTTGGGTTGGAAATGCCTGAGAGACCCTGGGCAGGGACACCTCCCACCAGAGCAGACTGATAAATTTTTTTAACTTTCAATAAACTACTTTTAACTTCAATGAAACTTCTTTAATTTCTTTAACTTTCAATAAGCAATGCAAAAAATTGTGGCCAAAGAAGGCATTGCAATTTTTTGCAAAATCACCAAGAAAATGTGGAGGGTGAATGTCTCCCTAAAAAACATTCACACAGTGACAGGAACTGTTCTAGAATTCTTTTTCCCACAATGGTTTCTTCTCATCATTATTCATCATTGAGCTGCTGCTCCAAACTTCATTTAGAAGTCCTGTGAAATGGTTCTGTGAAATCCCTCATTTCAGGAACATAAATTGGTAACTTCAGACACTTTTTGCATGAATTTTAAAACTCCAATCCTTGGGGAAGTATTTTACTGCAGGTAAGGATTTCTTTCCCAAATGTCTGCTACAACACCTGAATTCTGCACTGTGGGTTTTGTTATTGCAGCAGGGATTTTTGTGAAGATTTGTCTGTATTGCCCAGCCTGGACAGCAGCAATTGGCTCCTCTGTACCTCAGCTCCATCCTCCTCTTAAAGATTCACTTTGTGGCCAATTTGCACCAAGAAAAGGTTTTGCTTTCTTCCCCCATTTTTGTTTCTCCCAATAAAGAGATTAATAAATTATGTGCCGAGAGAAAGTGCCTGTAATGACCTCTTTTTCCTCAAATATTTATCTCCCAAACATTTTTAATATTTAAACACCAGCTATTTAATTGCTAATAAACCATTTGGTATTAATTGGGTTCAAGGAATAAAATAGAGATGGATTTTGTGCCTGGCTGTGCTGTCCATGGGTCTTGATTAGTAGTGCTGGGATTGTATCCTCAGTATTGTCTCACCAACAGTTTATCCCAAATATTTTAATGGGAATAAAGGGAGGGAGATGAAGTTATGATCTCTTAGATAGATGTAATAATTTAACACTGCCTTTGCTTCCCAGGACCTGTGTTATCTGGATTTATCACAGAATGGTTTGGGTTGGAAAGGACATTAAAGACCTGTCACCCTGATTTTTTAAGATTTTCTAAGCCTTCTGATGTTTACATTCTTGTAGCAAACTTGCTCACACACTTTCTGTAAATAACTTCTTGTTTTGCATTATTTTATGGAAGAAGAGAAATTTGACAGACTGTTGGTTTGTCCAGTGTCATTGGAGAGGTGGCACTGTCACCCTCCAATCCACTGTCACTTTTAGAAAACTATAAATGTTAGAGTCAGAAAATAAATTTCATTTTCTTCACCTTGAGAGCAACAGTGTGTGAGCTTGTGTTGTTTCATGTCCTATAGTGACAAAGACCATCTCATTCCAGCCCCCAAAGGAGAGACAGGTCCTACCATCTTTTGTGTTATTTAAGTTCTGCTGGAGTTACAGCAATTTCTGTGCTTTTTCCTATGCACATTTCCAAGGCCTTTCTTAGGCAGGTTTTGCCTTTTAACTGCACACTGCAAAGTGCTCATCTTGATCTTGATTATCCTCTGTCTTGGGCTGTTGGAAATCTCCCTCTGACCCTGACAAACCCCAGCCCTCCTTAGTGACAGCCATCCTTCCCCACAGGCCATTTTTCTGGCTCACTGCTCCAGCAGAATCCCCTCCCTGCTCTTCCCAGTTCCTTCCAACCCAAACCATGCCAGGGAGGCTGATCCCAGCCCTGCTCCCCTCCTGCCCAGCCCTCCCTGCTTGGCACTGCATTCCATGCCAGGCTTAATGCACTGAAACAATTCCCCTCTCTGAAAGGAGTCTAAAAGGAAACCTCATTTCCCTCTGCGGTCACCTCTGCTGCCACTCTGCAGAGAACAAAACACCGAACACCTCAGTAATGGTGCAGAGCTGAAGTCCTGGGATGGCTCTTGTGATCCCCACAGTGACCTTGTGCTTCCCTCAGCTTCTGTGAGGGTCACCCACGTTTTCCCAGCTTTCACCTCAGCCATAAATTCCCTGGCACTGCTCCAGTGCAGTCTGTGCCCAGTGCCTGCCCCGATGAGCTGGGAAGGCTGGCCAGTGCTGCAGGACAGATGGGACTGTGCCTCTCACTTTGGCAGCCACAGCGAGAGAAATAGATCATTTCAGACAGGAGAAATTGGATTTTTTTCCCTTTCACATTTTCACGGGTTCATTCAGGGCTCACAGAGGTCAGGAAAAAAACCCCATGAATTGCTGAATGAATTTTACACATGAATTAATAGCAAGCTTTTATAATATCTATGAAACAGTTCACAGGATCCCAAGGTTCCCCAGTGGGAAGGACTTGAGAGGGTTCAGATTCAACCCCTACACATTGGCTCAGGGTTTTTCCCCAGAAAATCCCTTGAAATCCCAAGGATAGGGATGGCAGAAGCTCCCAGGCAGCCCATCCCACAGCCCCTCTGCCCTGCATCCTGCAAATCCACAGCTGCAGAAATCCTCAGTTTCACAGCAGGAGAGGCTGCACTGAACTCTAACACAAATCTATCTGATTTTATAAAAAAAGAAGAGCTGAAATGTGCTCTTTGCCCACTAGAACTCTGGAATTGTCTAGGTAATGGAATAGCATTGGATCACAACCTTAGAATTACCTGCGCTGTTCAGTTCCCCCATTACAACTTCAACCCAGAAATGATTATTCTTTTTTCCAAATAAGATTATGAAAACACAGATGGTGCCACAAAGCCTCAGGACTGCACCCTGCACTCTCCCCTCTGATCACAATTTCCTGCTGCTAAACTCTTTCTTTGGGCCTGTTTTAGACAGAACCTCCTCAAAGCCATCCTTGGCCTGAGTGGAGCAGGTGTGAGGCACCGACCCCACATCATCTCTGCTTTTCCATGGAAATTGCTGAGCCTCCCAAGGTTTTGATTACTTTATGCTCTGCAGCAACCAAATCTTGTATAAAAGAAATTTCCAGGCACAATAACCTGCCTGACCTGGAACAAGGAGCAACAAGAAGCAATTTCATCATGTCGTGTGTGGGGTTTCACGTCTTCCCTCTGGCCATTTCCCAATCCAAGGCAGTAAATTAATTCCCAAACACCAACCTGAAAGGGCTCTCTTCACTTCTCCATGTCTTGCTGCCTGATTTTCTATGAAATTCATGACCTCAGTAAATAATTCAAGAGGGAAGAGGGAGCTGGGAGACCACAGAAGTTTATCTGGCTGCAGAGGGGAGGGTGTTGTTTCTGAGGTCACAATGAGGGCAGGTCTCTAGAAGATCAAAACTTAAACAGGTTGATGGTTGTGGTTATGAGCTGGAATTTGGGAAAACACAGCAGTGATAAGGATGCCACAATTGCCATCTCTAAGCTGTAGGTGACTGCATTTGAATTTTTGTCTCACAATGTAAGAGTGAAAATACCTGGTGCAGGAATTAAAGGCAGAAGGATCTGTGATTCCATCTTAGAATCCTGCTGCATTTAAAAAAGAAAAATTAAATACCAGGCAAGGAAGGAATCTAGATTTTACAGGAGCAGTGTCCACTTGGATCAATATGGGAAAACACTTTTGTTCTAGAAGCCTGTCAGGTCCCCTCACAGATATGTACATTTGTAATGAAGATTTTCAACATTTTCTCTGAGACAAAGTTCATGCCAGGCTGTCACAGGAAAGGCTGATGGACCTTTCAAGAGGGAAATCTACCTTGGAGGGTGAAGTGTAAGATATATAATAATTATATAGAATCACAATATATAGCTCCATCAATATACCAAGTGTGAGAGAGAGACCTCAATCACACAAGTTCTGAACATTTCAGGTTAATTAAACATCTCAATTTAATTCCATACCAACAAAATGACTTCCAGCCTTGGGAAAAGACAGCTGCAGACTTCTGTGGGATGCAAACCTGCTGTGGATGCACACGGGGCTGGGGAACTAAAGAGGGATCAGATCTGGGACACAATGGAACATCTTCCCTCAGATCATGAAAGCACAAACACGAATAAAAAAATTCCTGATCACTCTTGAAAGGCTCAGTTTCTGGTAGGAGCAGCCCAGGCTGCAGCAGTGTTGTCACAGCTCTTTAATGAAGTGCTTCTCCTGGCTGCTCTGCTCCAGCTGCTGCTGCTGCTGAGCTGGGCCTTCCAAAAGAAGCAATCACTGCCTGCGAGCTGGGTTTACTCAGCTGTGGCACTTCTGAGCTGATTTAAGCACTCTGTCAAAATGGAGTGAAATTAATTAATTCACTGGAGAGCTTTGCCTTCTCCAAACTTCAGGAAAAAGGAATGCAAACGAGCAGTAATCAGATCCACTTTTTTTTTTCAGGCCAAGTGTTTGAATACCCTCGAAAGATGTTCTGGTTCTGCACAAATCCAGGGAAGGACCAACTCAGTCCTCTCCCCCTGGAATAAAATTCTTCCTCAGTGGCAGCTCCTGCATTTTGGGTGCTTGGCTGCACCCACAGACCCCATTTAATTCCCCAAGCTGTTGCAGGGCTGTGAAAGCAGTGGAAGGATGGAATAAAAGACAATTGGAGCTGGATGACTTCCACGTCCAACTGTGGAGATGCTGAAGCAGACAATTGCCTTCTGCTTCTTACTGAGGCTTTTTGGGGTTTAAGTGCTCCTTGATAGCTTGGTACACACAATTAGAGGTGGATTAGAGGAAGTGGTAATAGGGTATTTTTTGTCTAATCTGCTCTCAATTGTTAATATTAATTAAAGGAGCTCTTCCTCTTTGTTATACAATAAACACGAGCCACTCTTTAAAATGAGCATTTTGACTTCCTAGCTGCTTAGTGCTGCTTATTTTCAACTATTTCTTTTCCTTGCTTTTTCTCGATATTTTAATTTTTTTCCCAGCAGAAACCATGGCAGGAGCCTGGCACACATCACCACCAGGTGAGGATCATCTGATCCTTGACTTCATCACATTCAGAGCTGGCTGCAACACCTAAACCCTCGAGCTGTTTTTTCCTTAATGCAACTGTCAAACTCTCACACAACGAAAGAGCAGAAAGAAATACAAAATAATCAAGGCATTTCAGGCAGAACCTGGGGAGGAGGGAGAGACAGAGCTGTTGTTCCAGCTGAATACCTGGGACAGTGAAAGGTGGCCCTGCCCATGGCCAGGGGTGGGGCTGGATGGGCTTGAAGGTCTCTTCCAACCCAAACCAGTCTGGAGTTGTGTGAAATTCAAGAAAGAAGCACTAAAACCCTTCTGCTCTCATTGGGAGCTCGCCTGTAACAAGGTGCAATGGTCAGGGACTAAATCAGAGAGGTTATTCCTGTCAGTTGGATTAACTCTGGGTATGTCATTAGTTAAAAAACCCCCACATTTTCTTCTAGAACATAACAAATAACACAAGAAACTGTGTCAGTAATCCATGAGCAGCAGCCTCCCTGCACACACAGGGGCAGAGAGTTCTGAGGCCTCTTTGGGAGGGAAAGAAAGACAAAAAGGGAAAAACAGCAAGAAAAGGCAGCAAAGAGGCATCACCCAGGGCCACAAAAGACAGAGGGAGGAAAACATTCCTGGTGCTGAGCACCGAGTCAGGGGTGAGGGGGCTCCTACAGCCCCAGCCCTGCTGTGCCCGGGGAAATGGGAGTGGGGACATTCCCTGGGAACACAGAGGGGCTCATAGAGGTGGCACAGCTCTGCCAGCACTGTCTGCCCCGATGGAGCAGCCTGCAGGACACCAAACCCGGCAACAGAGCACAGCACACTCCTCAGGCTGAGCCTGCCTCCAGCTCACAGGGGGCTTTCTCTCTGATTGCTTCCCCACCACGATTTTCATTGCTGATGCATCAGGTTGCAGAGGAGAAATGAATGCTGTAACAGGTGAGGAAATAGCTGGGCTCATCATAACCATGAGAAAAGAGAGGGGAAATAAGCAGTACATGCACCACAGGCAACATAATAAACCATAAATAGGCAATAAATCTATCAGAGGATTAAATGGTAGGGCAGAGGTTCCAGAGCACAGTTTATAGTAGTATATAATTTATATCATAAATAAAAGATGCTATATTTCTAATATAATATATTGATATCATTATATAATATATCAATAGAATAAATTATATTATACAATGCAAACATTTTTATTTATATTATAGATTATAATTTTATATAATATATTAATATACTAAATTATATTATATAATATGAATATATTATACTTATATAGTTTATGTTATAGCATACAATTTATATTTATAAATTTATAAATTTACAGAATATAATTTATATATATTTTTATATATTATATTATATTATATTATATTATATTATATTATATTATATTATATTATATTATATTATATTATATTATATTACATTATATATAAATGTCAATATAAATGCCAATATGAATATATGTAAAAATGTATATATAATGTATATATGTGTATACATTATATATATGTTGTATATATACATATATATAATGATATATGTGCACAATTATATATCCATTATAAAATATATGTATATATAAATGTCAATTTGAATATATATATAAAATATATAAATATATATATATTAAAGAATATATATATAAAACGTATATATATGTTTATGTAAGTGTATAGATACATAAATCATCTATGTAAAGCAAGGAAAAGAGTCTTGGAGACACTTTTGCAGAGTTTGGATTTTAATTCCTAAACAGGTAAAATGAGAAGCATAGAACAAACCCAGGACATTTCTGTCCTCTAACACTTCCAGGTCACCTGCTCAAATCCCGTTTTTCAGAGGGAAACTGCAAACTCGGCAAGTTTAGCCAGAGAACACAAAGAAAATCTGCCACAGGGTGCTGGGGCTGGCACCCAGGAGCAGCAGACCCAGCCCGAGCCTTGGATGCTCTCACACCACTCCCGACAACTCCCGTTCCCTTTATCTCGGACCGCATTTCGAGCTCCTTCTCCTGATAACAGCATCTCAAGGACTCGGACTGTTAAAGTTATCTGGAAGTGATAATCGCTGTCTCCGCGGGGAGCCCGTGATCCACTTCCCCTGCTTCTCCTGGCCATGCCTCTGCATCCATCCCTGCAGCTCCATGGCAGCTCTGCCTCCAATCCCCTCTTCCTGCGCCTGTTAATTTTTAAAGGCACCTACCTCTGTCCATCAGCTCACCTCCATCTGCAGCATTCCCTCATTTCACTGTAGGCTTGCCATAAAATCATCCACTAATGCCTGTTTGCTATCCAAACACCTGCTGTGTGTTCCCAGCCCAGCCAAGCTGTTTTTTGCTTTGCCTCTCTTATTCTGTCCCTCCCCTGCTTCCTGTGCTGACACTTTTTCCCTAATTATTTTATTTACCCAGATACTTTTTTCCACTCAGGGCTCCCATCTTCACAAATTCCTGTCGCGGATTCACCACTTCAAACTTCACTTCAAATGTGTTTAATAAGATCTCAAATCTTTGCCTGCTTCTGGATGTAAATAGGGTGGCAGGATGTGCTACCCAATTTGTGTAGACAGAAGCCTTTTTAATCTAAGATCACTAACATGAATCCAGTGCTGCAGCTGCAATTAAATGCAAGATTAAATGACGACAATTTGTCAGTTTGGAAGGAAAATTTGAGGAATCAAATTATTCAGAATTGCCTGTGTTTATGCTTTGCTGTGTGAGGGTCTCCAGGTCTGATATTGGGCACCTTTGAGCACAGTTTTTCTGGTTCACATCTCTCTGCTCCCCCAGCACAGCATGAAACTGTTCTGAACTGGTCAAAATGCAAAATCATCCCCAGTTCTCAAAGAAAATAAACCTGGTGAAACACACATCAAAAAACAAACCCACCCTCCATTCTCCTTCTGGGTTGTGATTCCACATCCATGTCCTTTACAGCCCAGGGAAAGCTGAGACCATCCATGAATCTGGAGCAGCATTTTCCCTGGAATGCAGCGGTGCCCAGAGATTCAGCAGCTGCCTGGGCTCCCCCTTCACCAGCAGCCTCTTGCAGAGGCTTGAGGAGTGATTTCCTCCTGAACAAGTAGGGGATGGAGCTTGCAGCAGGTCCCAAACCCTCTGCCTCCAGGTGTGCCACCTGTGGGAGCCAGCAGAACCTGCCCTTGCTGTGAGCCAGTGCTGCTGGAGCCAGTCTGAGGCTCTGGATAAAAACGTGCCTGGAATGTAAACTCCAAGCTCCAAGGCATGCATTTTCAGCCTTGATTTATCTGCAGGCCACTCCAAATTAATTAGGGCAGGAGCTCTCCCTTCACCTTCCCGCTGGCGGCGGGCAGAGGTGCCTGGGGTGGCAGCAGCTCTCTGTCCCTCCTGGCATGGGGACAGGCAGGATGCCACCCCTCCTGCAGCAGGGGCTGTGACCCCGGGGCAAGCTCTGCTCCTCTCCTGTGCAACCCCTGAATTTGGGCTCTTTTCTTCATGCAGTTCCTCTCTGGATCAAGGTCTCCACCTGGCTCTCCCCAGCTCTTGCTTGCAACCCAACAGGAGTAAGAGCAGCTGTGGCTCCTTCTGTGCCAGCTGGGCAGCCTAAACTCTTCCAAGTTCTTCCCCAGATAAATTCCACTCTTGGCTCTCCAGAGCCATTTCTGATTTCCCCTGGAAGGAGGCTGTGTGTGAGGGGCAGCGTCAGTGAGGGCAAGGTGTTTTCTTCAGAGGGAAGAAAGCCTGGAGTATGTGGGATTACCAATTTCAACTTCCTTGGAAGAGTTCTCAGGATCAGAGGATGGAGAAGATCCAAGTTAGGTGGGAGAAGTCACTCCAAACAGTCTCAGGTGCATTCTCTTGATGTGCACCAGTGCAGCAGCCTTGGAGAAATCTCCTTTCCCCCTCCACTCTCTGCATGGCTCCCATGTGTGCTCTCTCCATGGGATATGTGCCAGGAAATCCTAAGAACCTACAGACCAACCTTCCAGAGGGAATGTGAAAGCTTTAATACCCTGCATGGCTAAAAGCAGAGGTGACAAACCTCTAAACCAAAGTGGAAAAACCCCCAGTCCCACCACAGAGCCATCCTGTGTTTTGACAAGCTGCCATCTCTAATTACACCTCTCCATCAAGTGCAAGCTTTTCTGGGAATCATCTTTTGTTTTCCCTTAGAATTATTTCTCATTGGTTAAACACGGTGAGGGAAGAGAATTTTTTTCAAAAGAGAAAAAAGACACAGCTCAAGTTCACCTGAGCTCAGCCCTCACATGCCTGGTAACATGTCTGCACTCTGGCTCGTTCCTGAATGTCAAAATAAAGACTCTGAGTCTGAACTTAATAATTTCCCTGGAGCACCATTGTCCTGCAGTTTGCCTTTCAGTCCTGCAGTGCTGCCAAGGGAGAGGTGAGGGAAGTGAACCACTTTATTTATTGAGTTGGTTGCTGTAACCACTTAAAGCGAGCTCAGCATCGCTGGCTGCTGCTTTGGGGTGGGTTCCTGCAACGAGGAGATTTTCCTTCAGATCTGCAGAGGGGAATCTCCCTGCTTTTATTGCACAGCTTTGTCCCAGCTTCAAATACATCTCCTGACCTGAGAGAGGATTAGAGCACCTTTGATACCCCAATTAAAATGGATCAGGAGGGGGAAGGAGCGATTGATCCTCCAGCCCCCGTGCTGATCTGTGAAAGTGCTGACTTGTGCCCATGAGCACAAACACTGAATCACAGGGATCAATAAACAGGGCTGGAGTGCTGCAGCTGCTGCAGGCAGCCTTGCACTGGCAATTACAGAACCTGGGCTGGCTTTACAAGTGCCTCGACAAATGCCCTCTAACCCTGATCCTTCCTATCCAAAAACAACCATTAGCTGGCCTTTGAATTACCAAAATGGCACATAAAAAGGGAAAAACACCTCAACTGCCTGGGAAGTGCTCATAGCTCTGTGTTATAAACATTCTCCTTTTAAACTTATGGGTATTAGGGAAGTTGTTCTTAAATCTACAAAGCTTGGATGTGCTGTGGAGAGAAGGTTTATAAATGAATAAATGATTCATCCTTTTTGCTTTCTGATGCTGCAGGCAGGCAATTAAGTGGGATTGAAGTTGATAGTTTAGGGGGGTTTGGAAGTTCTTAATATAAAAGATCACAACTACAAAATACCTATGAATTATAGAAGAGGCCAAGGGACAGAATGCTATAGATTTTAATGGCACTTGAAAAAAGTGCCTAGAGGAGACAATAATGTGGTTTTCTTAGCTGTGACCTCATTGAAAAGGATCTAAAGGAGCAAAGGCAGGTGAAGGAGGATAAGTTACATCTTGGGTGTGTCACCCTGAGGACAGTGAACACATCCTCAAACTTCCTAAATCTGCATTTTCCCATTGCAGAGCCCAAGGGCTGGGCAGTGATGTGGGCAATTGTGGTGCTTGCTGACTGTAAGACAAAACAAAAATGTATCTTCCTCATCCCCAGCTCAGCTCTGCAGGTCAATATTTACATCCCTCTGCGAGAGTCAACACCAAATATTTGGGATGAGTATTCCATAGGTAAATATCAATACCAAATATTTGGTTCAAACATCTCAACATCCCAGATATTTGGGGAAAGCCCGATTTGACTGCCTGCAGCTCGGAATAAGAGTTATTAAATGTTTTAAAAAGAACCTTTAATTTTTCATGTGCAATTTTGGGATGAAAGAAAACAAGCAATACATTGTCGCTATACTTCCTGCTTGAAACTCCAAATTTTCAACCCACCCCAGCATTTTCAGAACTGAATTAAATTTTTAATCAGATATTTACCCGATAAGCTACGTCAGCTCTTTCTCTCTGTGTAGGAATTTTATCTGTTGGCTTTAGAATACAAGGAAAACTGAATATGAGGTCAGGATCCATAGAATCACCAAGGGGAATCTCTTAATATGAAAACCCTGCTTTGTTCTTTCCATTGGTTTTTCCTCCCTTTTTTCATCTTTCACATAATTTTCATTTATTTCCCAAAAATATTGCCATAAAGACTACCCCCCAAAATGGAGAGTTTTAAGAGCTGGGTATTGAACTCTATAAATTGCACTACTTGCAGCTCGTTCTGTTGATTTTTCCCATGGCAGGAGGTTATGTGGTTTTAATGGAATATTAGTAGCACGGCTGCATTAAATGCCATTTAAAACCTCTTTCAAAGTGGCATTGACTGTGTTGAAATGAGACTATGGAAACATCCCAGTGATGGGAAATAGGTGTGAATATTGTATTTTCATCACAGAATTTTCCAAGTGATGCAGAAAACCCTGATATATATTTTTTAAAAAAACCCTATAAAAATTATCATATTGTTGTGAGTGGATTTGCCTTTCTATACAAAAGAGCTAAAACCAGACTCATTGATGCATTAACAACAAGGAAAAATATTCCAAGTAATTATCAGCTCTCCCCACGTGTTGAAAGCCCATTTTGTCCCGTAGCTGTTTCAATCAATACACTATTTATTTTCAAATAACCATGCACTGAGGATCATTTGGACACAGAGCCCATAAATACACATTACCTCATTATCGACCCTCTCTGGCCACTGCTGCATTATTAACATTTCACTCCAAGAAGCAATCAAGCTGTAAACAGGAGAAATTTCTACAGTTATTCCTCCCCCAAATGTTTTTGTAGGGGTGACCAAGCCTGGGATTTTGCCCCCAAGAATTACTTTTCTCTGTGATATTCTTTATAGAGAAGCAAATGTACCCAGTAGCCAGTGAAATGGGAAGAAATACAATATTTGCTAAGAGGGAATGTACACAGGACAGTTAAACTCCATTTTTTATCCAGGGATTATCACTTGCTCATACACAAGAACTCTGAATTTTGCTTCCAAAACACCCTATTGTTTTAATCCTATAAATCCAATTTCTACAGTTGCTCAGTAGGCTGGAAAAGGAACCAATGAGCCAACCCAGTGCTGGGATGTGTTGTTTGTGAGGTCTCCAGGATGAGAATCTGACTCCTTGTTCTCAGAAGGCTGATATATTATATATTATATTATACTAAAACTATACTAAAGAAAGAGAAACGATACATCAGAAGGCATAACAAGAATGAATAATAAAAACTCGTGACTGCTCAGAGAGTCTGACACAGCTGGACTGGGATTGGTCATTAATTCAACACAATTCCCATGGAACCAATCAAACATTCACCTGTTGATAAACAATGCCCAAGCCACATTACAAAGCAGCAAACACAGGAGAAGCAAATCAGATAATTATTGTTTTCATTCCTCCCTGAGGCTTCTCAGCTTCCCAGGAGAAAATCCTGGGCACAGAGGGTTTTTCAGAAAATATCATGGTGACACTGGGAGCAGAATCCCTTAGCCCTGGGTAGGACAGGAGTGTGCAGTGCCATCTTCATGCAGCTCATGCAGGGAAATTCTGCTCCCTGGGTGCTGGGGGTGACTGATGGCTTTCCCATAAAAGATGGGGCAGCAGCACAGGCTGCCCTGGCAATCTGCCAGGAGCTGGAGGGCTGCACCTCGTTTGCATGTGAATTTACATTGCTTTTAGAGCCACTGGTAGTACTTGAATATTACTTGATAGGTTTGTCAGCGCCGTGTGATCTCCAGAAATAAAAACCTGGCTCTGAGCGGCCTGGTCGCCCTCGGTGCCTTTGGGGCCGTGTCCTGATCCCACTGACCTTGGCAGAGGGTGCTCAGCACCCCCAGGACCCCCGAGATTCAACCCCTGCACCTTCACTGCTGTGGTTTCACTGTGCCATCCCTTGGGTGCCATGTCCAGCACAGATCCATGCCCACATCCCACCCTCAGGCTAAGCCAGGCCCAAACCAGCCCCACTGGTACCACAGGAACAAAATTATTGGGGTGCAGACACTGTGTTACTGCTGCGTTTGTAAAATACACCCCCCTGCTTATGATCAGGAAGAATATAATGAGTTTGTGGTGGGTTTAGATGGGATATTGGGAAGGAATTGTTCCGTGTGAGGGTGGGCAGGCCCTGGCACAGGGTGGCTGCCCTGGATCCCTGGCAGTGTCCAAGCCAGGTTGGACAGGGTTTGGAGCCACCTGGGATAATGGAAGGAGTCCCAGGGTGTGTAATGAGTTGAGTTTTGAGGTCCTCTCCAACCCAAAGCAGCCTGTGGAAGGAATTCTGTGATGTCTCTGCATTCCTCCACCCATGTGCTGGCACAGGGATGTGGCTCAGGAAGGATTAAGCCCATTTTGCATAAAACCAATTGCAACAAGTGAGGGGAGAAGGTGTTTAGGGGTGCAAAGTGGAAAATCACCGAGGGAAGGAAAAGAAGATTGAGAGGACAGAGGCAGGTCTGTGTGCCAGCTGCTCTGCAGAGGAAGAAAATGGGAGGGATGAGCTGAAACCTTTGGATTTCAAATTTGGACTGAGGCTGGGGATAATGCAGAAGCTTCCTGGCAGATTGGGCATCTGACGGCAGGAGCTGCAGTCAAGGTGATCTTCTGGGTAGCTGCTGCATTCACTTTATTTCCAAAGCTTGCATTCATGCTCCTGCTGTCAATAAAAATCCCTGCCTGAATAGATAAGCCAGAGCCCCGTATCTCATTAAGCCTGAGAATTCAATCCTCTGCTTCAAGCTCTGTGCTCCTATGCTACTTTATATCATTAAGAAATATTGCCCGAGCTGATCCCCTAAATCCTTGTATTAGCCAGCACAATTAAATCTAATATGGATGGAAAAATGGGAGCCAGGGGGACTCCTGCATGGTGTGAGCTCCAGGTGCATCCCCATGGATGTGACTGGAGAGTGCGCAAGCAACAAGTCAGAAAGGAGACACTTACAAGCCCTAAGTTATTCTGTTTTAAATAGCTTAAGAAAATGCTGAGACTTTCTCAGGCTGGATTGTGGAATACCTTGAAGTGAGACCACAAATCCCTATGCTGTCACTCTTTTTCTCTGAGGAGTTATTAAGTGAAGCATCCAAAATAAAAAGTCAGGCTGTCGAGCTCCTGGGTTTTTGTTTCTCTGTCAGACAGGAAACTCGGTGACTGTTGAGTTTTAAAACAATGGCCTAAACATGCCAGCCATTAGCAGTGGCACTTAATGAGATTCTCAGATAACCCTTTAAGAGAATATGTAGTGATTAAGTCAATTTAAATGATTCATCTCCACTGCAGCCGGTGAGACTTGTACATAACAGCCATTTGCATAGCAATAAAGATCTCCATTTCTCCACACAGGACAGGTTTATAAGGATATTTCCAACCTTAGTCATGTCTGCCCTCATTTGTC
Source organism: Zonotrichia leucophrys gambelii (assembly GCF_028769735.1). NCBI lineage: Eukaryota > Metazoa > Chordata > Aves > Passeriformes > Passerellidae > Zonotrichia > Zonotrichia leucophrys. Next base: position 2,625,273 of record NC_088176.1, on the reverse strand, counting down.
TGTTGGGAAGTTTTTTTCACTCCTTTTTTTTTGCCAGATGCTTCTCCTGATAGGGGAAGATCTCAGGGCAGAGCATCTCCCTGTGCAGTGCCAAGTTTTGAGGAGGAGCATTCCCAGGCTGGCTGTGAAGAGGCTCCGGATGGAATTTTGCTCCTGTGACATTCCTGGTGTGTGGCCAGAGCATCCCCTGCACTTCCCCATACACAGAGCAGCCCTAATGAGCCCCAACCCTGCCAGCCCAAATTAACCCAGCACTGCAGGCTGCTCCAAGGGAATTGCTAAACTCCCTCCAACATCCAAAGGTGCAGGATCAGATCCTCACAGATCTGAGATACATCAAAGGATGAGGCTCTGCCAAGCCAGTTCCTGGCAAGGCTGTGTTTTCTGGAAGATCCTGGAGCAGCCTGGCCAAGGGAGGTTGTTGGAAAACTAATCCTCCTTCTTTACCTTCTTCTTCCTTCTTCTTCACCTTCTTCTTCCTTCTTCATCATAAGTTTAGATAATATGTTATAATTAAACAAAAAAGTCCGCATTGTGGACTTCAAGTAATTAGTTATTAAAATAAAAATAAACTATCATTTTTAATTAGACAATTTAACCTTTAAAAAACCCTTGTAACAAAAAAATTGTTAATAATTTGTTGTACTTTATTAGTAAAGAACTTCAAAACTCATGACCTATAAAACTATAACATGAATAAAAATATTAAACACGTAAATCTAAACACAAACTGTTGTCTTGAATACCTTCCATCCCAACCTCAACAAAAGTAAAAAACAAAAACAACCCCAAAACCAACAGGAGGGTTGTGTAACAGCCCCTCCCTGCTGCCCCAGCCCAGGCAATTCCTCACTAATTGAAATTGCTTCTCCCCAGCTGACCCAGAGCCACACGGATTAAACCAGATTTCGGAATGCTAATTACACGACATCATTTTCCCAATTATTGTTAAAATTGGATTATGTACCGGGAGATGGGGTGTTTGAAGCAGCCACTAATGAGCAAATCATGCATAAAAAACCTGGTTTGTTATGTTGGTGACTGAACAAAATAAGGTCACAGGCGTGAAGTCGTGTCCAAATAAACAAAGGAAACCAAAGAGGTTCCAAGAGTAGCACCAAGCTGGAATTTAGGGAGCTTCAAAAGCCATGGCAGAGCCAGAGAATGGGTTTTTCTTCCTTTTTCTCCCATTGTCCATTGCTGGCTAAAGCTATTTCTGGGTTATTGGGTGTTTCAGGGTATTTTCCCAAGAAATCATTATGTTATCTAAGTGACCGAGCTGCTTATAATCCATTTTCAGAAGTTTCTGTGGAGCTTAAGAACATAAATCTGATTATCAGAGAGACTCCACTATTGCATTTTCCTGTGCTTGCCCCACCTTTCTGATGCAATCAAGAGTGACACAGAAATTTAATTGCTCCAAGTAGTCTCTGTATTGCAGAACTCTTTAGATTCCCAGCACAAATATCATAACTCTGGTTTTAGGCCCTCTGTACTTTCCTGGCTGAACAGTTTTGCTGTGGTTCCAGGGCAGTTCAGGAGAATATTCCAAATGGGTTTCCAATCCCTGAATAAATAATAATAAATAAATAAACTGGAGATCCATCAATCCACACCTGTCTGTCTATCCACCATCACACTGCCTGGAAACATTCATTGCTAATTTATCCCCAATATCCTTATAATTCAATTTCACAGCCAATTTCAGTGCTGGTTTTTTTTTTCCCTCATGAATTTGAGACAAATATTGCTTTAAAGACCAACCAAAAAACACAACAGAAATCAAGTCATGTATGCAGTTAAAAAAAAAAAAAAGTTTCTAGGGTACTTGCTCCAAAGATTCCAGTTTAGTCTACAAATAGGAAATAATACTCCCTTCTCAACAATCCAGAATGTTTGAGTCAAAATGGGCCATGCTTTAAGTCTAATTTTTTTAAGTATCATTCCTAACAGAGAAACTCTGAGCTCCTTGAAATAACCCTTTTTTTCTCTTCAAAGGACATAAATTTTAAAAAAGTTTTTAAAAAGTCAGGATATATTTACCTCCTGGACTGATAAAGCCAGTGAGTTGTGCACTGTTCTTTCCTCCTTCACAAGTCTCCTTACCAGTCTCTCTTGGCCACAATTAAAAAAAAATCTCAAGCAATTACTGAGATAATTATTTTGTGATGTAAAAATTCTGTTCTAAGTTTGAAACTGACGTTACAAGTCTATTCTGATATTAAAAAGAAGATATATAGCAAGAAAATAATGAAATTACAATGCACTTTGTAGCAACAATAAATATCTTTTGAGTCAATCTCCCATTTACATTTTTAAATTCTTTTCTTTGGTAAAGCTTAAGACAAGACTTCCATAGCAACAGAGACAAGGTCTGGCTCCCACTGCAAGGAATCCTAACAAAAAATCTAATAAGAAAAAATCAGGGGGCGATTATTTATTTTTAAGTTATTTGAATGAGGCACATTAACCTCAATTAAAAAAAAAAAAAAATCAGTGTTTTTCATCAGCCCAGCCATCAATCAAAACAAAATAACATATTCTGTTAATTGCTCTCTGTTATTCTCACAGTTTCAGGGGAGTGCAGGGGAAGAGGGAAATTCTTGTTGGGTTTAGGGTTTTTTTTTTTTCTGTGGTGACATTCCTTTGGCTCTTGTGCCTGGCAGTGCTGGTTGCCTTTGACAGTGAGTTTTGGAGAAGAGCAAAGCTGTCCCAGCAATTAAACACCTCTAATAAAAATTTTAGTAATCTTTTTTTCTCATGGATAATATGAGTTTCCATAGTTCCAGGTTAAATGGAACCTGTTTAGGGTTTTCAAGCTGCTGTAGGGATGGGAGGAAGGCGGTCACCTCCTCCCACACCATCAGGGTGAGCTCTGTCAGATCCCCACCACATGTTTTCCCACAGGATTTACTTTTTCCTGCACTGGTGACTCTCATGGAGCTCAGTCCTGAGGATTTCTCTGAGACAAATGAGATAGAGGAGGTGGCAGAGCATTGCCTTCAGTGCCAACATTTTGCATCCACTGAAAGGACTGACTCACTTCTGCTCTTTGTTTTCTCCTTGTTTCTGTCTAACATTACTCCTTTCTACTTCCTGTTTGCTCTTTAAATTATATCCTCAATAACTGCATATACAAAATCTATAAATGCTTTTTTCCCCTTTACATTTTACCTTCTAGGTAACACAGCACTGCTTTTCCTGCCTTTCTGGTAAAACTTAAGAAAGCCCAACTGTTTGAGGCAATTCATAGATCCTGAGACCCTGAAAAAGGAACAAAACCAGAAAACCTATTGCTACCTGCAGTTCCTTCCCTGCACATCACCTCTTTGCCCCTAATTTGTACCTTTAGGACCAGAACTTGGCAAAGCCAGGCCCAGCAGGGCTGGAGGTGTGGGAGCAGGGGCCTACAAAGGCAGAAACTCCCAGGCCAGCAGCAGGGAGGGATTGTGGCTGGAACAGGGAGTTGCATAACTCTCATCTGTTGTGTGTATTTTTCCATGGTCCTTGGAGGCTCCATGAGGGCACTGTGAGGGAGATGTCAGGCAGAGAGCAGGAGAGATTGGTTTAGAGTGGAATAAAGGCTGTCTGCAAAAACAACCACTCCATGCCATCAGGGAAGTCACTGCCTCTCAGAGGAAATGCAGAATTGTTTGGGTTGGAAAGGATCGTAAAGATAATTCACTTCCAACCTCCTGCCATGGCAGGGACAATCCCACTGTCCCAGGCTGCTCCAACCCCAATGTCCAGCCTGGCCTTGGGCACTGCCAGGGATCCAGGGGCAGCCACAACAAATCTGGGAATTCTGTCCCATTCCTTCCCCACCTTCACAGGGAACAATTCCTAATTCCCAAAATGCCATCTAAATCAACCCACTGACAGCTTAAATCCATTCCCTGTGTCCTGTCCCTCCAGGCCTTGTCCCCAGTCCCTCTGCAGCTCTCCTGGAGCCCCTTCAGGCCTTGCAAGCGGCTCTGAGCCCTCCCTGGAGCTGCTCCTCTCCAGGAGCATCCCCAGCTCTCCAGCCTGGCTCCAGAGGGGCTCAGAGCAGCCTCCTCTGTCATTTGGACAATTTCAGAGTGGCCTCCTCTGTCATCTGGACAATTTCTCAAATCTTCAGCAGTCTGAAGTGAAGGCCCCATGCAAAAATCCACTCTGGCTGTGGCTCTTACACACCCTGTGCCTCTTCTTTAGCTCTTAATTAACCTCATGGCAAAGTATGACCAGGCTGTCCCACAGAGGTGACACTGGTGCCCTCCCACCCCAAACCCCAACAGAAGTGTTTGCCAACACTTTCTGCTGGCACAGAATGGAAATTACCTGCCCTAACTCTCACTTGTGCCACTGCGTTTCCTGATACCACTGAGCTGCTACAGTTATTTTTTTTAAGTGGTTTGAAAGAAAAGACTGTCATCAATATTTAAAATTAATATTTTCCATGAAAATTTAATTGTGTGCTATGGTGGTTTTAATCTAATCTCGTCAGCAATCTTCACACAGTCCCAAAAGGCAGCAACAGCATCCCAAGTGACCAATTTTTTCCCTTGCATTTTCTTTGCTTTTGTACTACTTTATCATTTAACAATGTTTTGTTTAGAAACCCAGATTTACCTTCTGCCTCATCATTGCTGTTCCATTATGCTCTTTATGTGTAAACAGAGTGTACTTCAAAGAGCATATATCATTATTAATAGTTAATAAAAGAAATGGAAATAAAAGCTGCACAAGCTGGTCCTGTAGCTGGGAAGCAATTCCCTGCACTTTATGGGAAAGGCTTTCCTTCCTGCTAGATGTCCTTGATGACTCTTGCAGGGACATAAAAACAACCCCCTATTATTGCACTTACTGGATATATAATCTTCAAATAATGAGCAACAGGATGAAAACAACTCAAAGAAGCGTCCTGGAGCATTTTCCCCCTGCCTTGCCAAGGCCAGCAGTTTCCCTTGATGAAGGGTTAGAGGATCAGAGTCCCAATAAGCAGTTAGCTGTGGAATTGAATCCATGACACATCCTTCTCCTCTCCCCTGAGCTAGCTCTGCCACCAAATGAACCTGGGATATTGATGACTTCAAAGGAACTGCAAAAATGAAGCAACAAGCCACGATCAGCCAATATTCCTAAATACTCTGTGACAGAATTACCTTCAGAGGGGGAAGGTTTGGAGTCTGTAGTATTTTATTACAAGGTGTAATGAAGCCTACAGGGTCCTGTGCCCACCATGCCCAAAGCAGCTGCACGGGAGAGGTGAAATCCAATTTATTCCCATTTTTGTGATCAGTTCTTAGCTCAGCAGGAGACACTGTTTGTCATTTATAATCCAGCCTCCACAAGTCACAGGACTTGTGTGGTTTCCATGAATCCCAGCAGCTCCCTGAGGTCCTGCTGGGAATGGGTCTCCTGGTGCAAGGCAGTCCCCAAACATTTGTATAAATGACATTTTTGAGGCTGAGTTTCCCAGTGCACTGCATGCACACCCTCATTGCCATTCCATGGGTACAGCCAACAAGGAGCTGTCTGTTATCCCTTTGGGAATTGAGCAAGAGTCCTTGATCAAAGGACAAATACCTTTATATTCAGTGATTCCCAAATCATTCTCTTGGGAAGCTTTACCACCAGCAGATGGTTTTGGTGGTGGGATATTTCTTTAGCTGCCCATATTGCTCTCCTCTCATCAATGACAGGCTCGTTTTCCTTCTACTTAATTAAGACTACCTTCAAAGAGACCCTTTTATAAACAAATTAGGGCTATCTGACTCAGAGTTTAAAATGGAGCAGTGTTTGATCAATACAATCGACTGGAGAGATCTAAACTCATCTCTGGGATACTCTGTTCCTGTCTTGGAAAGTTTTTAATGCCTCGCTGAAGCAGAGGTTGAAGTGTGTGGCAGCCTCTGGCCTCTTACAACATTAACTGGGCACTTTTCAATGAGGCAAATAGCACTGGAAAACTTTCCAGTGGAGCCATTCCCTTGAAATAACGCTGTGTGGAAGGCTGGTGGAAGGCCTGGAATGCTTTTAGGAGGATCAGGGATCATGGAGAAGATGATGCTGGCGACAAGACAAACACTTGTGTATTTTTAGCTTCCACAGGATGCGGTTTGGCATTAAAGGAAAAATCACAGAATAAAAAGAAAATCACAGATAAAAAGGAAATCACAGAACTGTTCAACCATCCATCCATCCATCCATCCATCCATCCATCCATCCATCCATCCATCCATCCATCCATCCATCCATCCATCCATCCATCCATCCATCCATCCATCCATCCATCCATCCATCCATCCATCCATCCATCCATCATCCATCCATCCCTCCCTTAACACCAAGACTGAACTGGAAACACCTTTAATTTCTTTTTATTGTCACAGCAGGAAGTTCAGATCGAGCACATGAAGATCTATGGAGATTCAGATCCAATGGATAAGATACACAATTAATTTATATTTCTTGCATGGAATGCAGCCTTGTAGCCCAAATAAGCCTGACTCTCATTTGGGATACTTTAATATAAAACATTACAGGCTTGTCTGCATTACAAAAAATATAGATTGCAATATATCAGTGAATTTAAAGAAATTTGTAATATTTACTCCAGAAGAACTTCTCCAATGATGTATTCTGAATATTTTGTCTGTGTGTGTGAACTTCCTAACCAGGGAATCTGCATTCCTTCACACATCCCTTATATTCATTCCAAGAAGCAGACAGCACTGCACTGCACAGATTTTAATAAAAAGGACCTAATTACACTGCAAACCTATGAGCAAAATCAGCCTGGAGAAGGAGCAGAAGAAAGCAGCAAAATCAAAGTACCTGAAGAGTTACCAGATACACAGAAATCACATCTCTGTCTCACTAATTCAATCCTGCCACCTAATTCCTGACAGTAACTAACAATTTCATGATAGCTGTCCACCAGCTCGCCAGGAAATTCTCTTGTTCTGGAGAAAAAAATAGTCAGCTGCTCCTGAGTAGACTTAGAAAAACACTCACTGTGTCTGTGCATCTCTAGTCTCTTCTTTCTCTTTTTATTCAGTGTAAAATGCCCTTTTTGCTAAAGAAAAATGAGAGTTTATGGATAGAACTCCTGTACTTCCCACATTTGGGAATAAAGGATTGTGTTTCAGGCTGCACTGGGATCCATTTCTACCCCGTGCCAGTAATCATGTCAATGTGATATTGATACCATACATTTTTGGATGGTTAATTTAGTTCAGCTTTATCTGAGCCAAGATATCAAGCTGATAATTGATCTCCAGCTTTGTTCTGCAGCATTAATTAAGTTTTAGAAAAGCTTACAGATCAATTTATTTGAGTTAATGCAAATCTGCACCTAGAACAACACGGCTCAGATATTTATCACTCTGCTGTTAGTCCCTTCTCATGCCTCAGCAATTCAGGTTTACATCTGGTTCAAGTTTCTCTAATCTAAAATAAACCAGCATGAAAAAGCATTTGATTTCTCATTTAGATTCCCGATAGCCTTTTATTGCAAAGATAACATCCCTTGTCTGATGTGAAATGGTGAAATTCTTGGGTCAAAAATAATGAATAAAATGTTGGCACTCCTGAGTTTTTACAACTAACCTGAATTTTATTGGTCTCAATTAAAAGGAAATTGGGGTTCTTTTCCACATGGGAGATAATATAGCATTATTTAGGTTGTGCTACAATTGTGATTAATTTCTATGCCCTAAAAATATTGACTTCAAAGACATTGAAAGGTTGATGTGAAAAGCTCCTCACTGTGAGGACCTGGCTTGACTTTGCTCTTGCACAGCCCCTCAGGTGAGGATGGAGATAAAACCAGCTCAGGCCAAATCAAATCAGCTGCAGCAGCACCCTGTTTGTTTATCTTTTCTTAAAATGCAAAGGATGGCTGTTTTCAGGTGGATTTATCAGGGAATGGTTTGGGTTGGAAGGGAATTTAAAGTCCATCCAGTGCCACCCAAGGACGCCTTCCACTGTCCCAGAGTGCTCCAAGCTCTGTCCAGCCTGGCCTTGGGCGCTCCAGGGATCCAGGGGCAGCCACAGCTGCTCTGGGAATTCCATCCCACCCTCACAGAGGACAATTCCTTCCCAAAATCCCATCTAAATTTACCCACTGACAGCTTAAAGCCGTTCCCTGTGTCCTGTCCCTCCAGGCCTTGTCCCAGTCCCTCTGCAGCTCTCCTGGAGCCCCTTCAGGCCCTGCGAGGGCTCTGAGCTCTCCCTGGAGCTTCTCCTCTCCAGGCTGAACAATCCGTGCCCTTACAGCAGGATGTGGATCCTGCTCATGGATCTGTGCTTTACAGAGGCCTTTTGTTCCATTTTTGAGTTTAAACAAAGCTTCCATTTTCTCCAATCACGCCCAGGTGCTGAAGAGTTACAACTCCCAAACATCCCTCGATTTTCCCACAACCCTTTTTTTGCAGAGTCACGGTTTTCTCAGTTTTGTATCAGAGCATTTAAACACATTTAAAGCTGAGCTGGTCACAATGACCTTTCAGCACAGCATGCAGAAAACTCTGCATCGGGTAACTCTGCTTTTACTGACTGTTGCACATTTCCCAGGTACTCAGTCAATACTTTGCAGGATTTCTCTAACAAATCTTCAATATGGAGATGGAAACATTTGCCCACCTCAATATTTTTGCTGGAGGCAACTTAGATTTTCCTTAGCCTGTATCTGGTATAATTTTCTATTAAGGATGATAAAAGGGAGGATAAAAAAGAGTTTGTAAAACATGAGCTCACTGTATTTTTCATGAGAGGATTTTTATGTACATTGTGTTAGGTCAATGAGGTGTGATTTTTTGCCTAATTAACAGAGCACGATACTACTAATTAATCAGATGAGATATGCCAGTAGGGCCCCCTTTATCAGAAGCAGAGAAAATGGCTTTAGGAATTTTCCCAAAATCTTAAAATCTGGAGTTTTGATAATTTGAGGTGCCTCTGCCAAGCCCTTGGGTAACTCCCCATAGCCAGGACTGCCTTCAGCAGCAAAAAGGGTGAGAGTTTTCCTAAGGAAATTGGTGAGGTTTTGCCATCTGGATCCCACCTTTCTACTTCCCTACTTGTCCTTTCCTAAACATTTCAGTGGGGTTTTTTCCCTTGCACAGCTGCCTCATCCAAACCCCCTGTAGATCCTGCTCTGTATTGATTGTGTTCATAGTACAAAATGCTGACTGAAGGAATAGGATAAAACTCCACTCCTCTTGGCTTTTCCTGATTTCCATTGGTTCAGGAAGGTCAGAGGAAAATGCCCAATTCCACCTTCTAAATGAGAGTTGTTTGGGAATTGTAGAAGGTTCAGATTGTGACAAATATCATGGGCTGCTGCTCAAAGAGCTCCACAGCTCGAGAGATTGGCATAACCAGCAAATTCAGGGCTTGGACACTGATTTTTGGGTTTTCCTATTTGTGGTTTTCCTATTAGCTTAGCCACAGTAGTGGTGCAGGTTCCCATTTCTATATTTGATGGGGGTTTTTAGTACGCAGCTTGAAAACTGGGAATAAGACAGCTGAAATAAAGGGAAAAAAATCCCTCCAGCTTCCTCTGGCTGTAATACCTAAGGCAAAAGACCCTCTTTGAAGCAAAAAAATGTTTCAGCACGATGTGGAAGGCAGGATGTGCTGAGGGGGGTGGTGCAAACATCCTCTGTTCCTCCTCAGCCTCTCCCAAAATGAGGGACAAACAGAAGGAAGAGCCTGAACTGCTCCCTCTGGAGCAAGTTTGGCATGAAAGAACCTTTTACACCAAAAGAGAAATTATAATTTTCCTCCTTGGAAAGGAAAGCTTGGTTACCTGTCCATGGCAGGAGGTTGGATGGTCTTTAAGGTCCCTTCCAACCCAAACCATTCTGGGACTGATCCTGTGATTCCTGGTTTCTAGTACAAAATACTCTGTGATGCTTTTTGCATGATCGACTACAAAATGTTCTATTCTTCACCTTTTACTGACAATTTTCTCCCTCTGGAACAAAAGATTAATTTACATTTTTCCTATTAATAGGCACATTTTTGCAGTGCCTGCACCACTGTAGAAAAGGGGCAGCACAGCATTATTTTTTTGTCTGCTTACTCAATTATTGTGGGAGAAATAAGCTATTTTAGAGATGTCTTCCAAAGTAGGTCAGGACAGAACGAGAGGAGAAGTCTGTGAGTACCTTTCCAAAAATAAGTGATATCCCCTGATCTGAGTGCCTGAAAACCTCATTGGCTGCAGCACTGCATTTAGAGGGCTGTTAATTAGGAGTGAAAAATTAATTACCTTGCTCTGCCTGCCCGGGGGCTGGAGGTGCTGCTGGCAGATGGGCAGGGCTGCACCAGCCCTGGTGGTGGCAAAGGTGATTGAGTTTAGACTATTCTGTGTTTCTCATTTTCCTCTTTTTGGGTTGTTTTGGATCATTTAGTGAAGCTTCATCTCCTTCCAGAGCAGTCTGTTGACGAAGCCACCGAGTGGGATGCTGAATGCTTTTAATAAGATTTTGACTGAGGTTGGGTTTTTTGTGGGGTTGGTGTTTTTCCTTTCAAACTTTGGAGTGTCACTGGGCTTTTTAAGATCTCCACAGATCTGAGCCTTGGTTTCTCTCTGCTTCAGTTCCCTGCCTGTAAAGAAGATTAATCACATTTCCCCATCTCACAGGAGCATTGTGTAAATGAATCCATAAAAAGATTGCCAGCTGTCCCTATATCATTTAACAGGAAAATATGGGTACCAAAAACAAACATCCAGAAGCCTTCCTGGCCAGGGCAGAGAAACACAAAGAATATTTTTCCATGCCAGCAGCCAGCAAGTAATTTTGAGTGTGAGCAATTATTTCCTTCAGAGACAAGCACCAAACACATGAGCTGTGGATTTAACTGGAAATGTGGAGTTATCAAGTGTTCCACCAAGCCTGGGGCTGATCTTGCTCATTATTCCAGAATTTGGCATAGAGGGGATCAGGAAATTGTTTAACTGTTTTTTGCTCTGCTTTCTTCACAGTCCATCTTCCATTAATGAGAGTCTCCAAAGCATTTGGAACCAGGCAGGCACCAGGAATTAATTCCCCTGAAAACGTGGATTGCTGGCACTGGTGTGGTGTTGCCAAATCACCACTGCAGGTCTGTTCCTGACATTGTGCTCCTAAAAGTGAGTGGCTGCACTCTGGCCTTTGCTTTTCTGCTCTTGAAGTTTTATAATAAATTTTATTTTATTTTATTTTATTTTATTTTATTTTATTTTATTTTATTTTATTTTATTTTATTTTATTTTATTTTATTTTATTTTCCTTGATTTGTTTTGATTTTACTTATTTTAATTTCTTTTTGCTTTTTTATGAAACACTGCTCCAAGCCCTAGCAGCTGCACCTGAGCTTGTAGGTGTTTTGACTAAATGCATCCCACACATTCAAACTCTAGAGAATAATTAATAAGGCTTCATCTATTAAATATCTGCATACCTATAATTATCTTAACCCTGTGATTTTGGAGTCAATAATTTTTTGGTTGACCTGATGGTGATTTTAATGGAATTGCTGCTCCTGACCGACACTTCACTGTAAATAGAGGAAAAACAAGGAACTTCCTCTCCTCTCTACAGCCCTGCAGACCCAAATATATCAGCTAAAATATTTATGTCTCTGAAAACTTAAAATTAGAATTTTGTGTGTCCAACAATTCATAGAGGGATTTTTTTGGGGAAGTATTTTGTAAGGGGTTTTTGTGTTGGAGCAAAACCAAGGACTTCAAGGTCCTGGAAGTCTGAGTGAGCTTTGACTAAGCTGAAAAGCTCCTTGCTGGAATTGCTGTTGTCACATCCACATGAGGATTAAGCCAATGGCGCTGTGGCTTTTAAGAGGTTCCTTTACTAAGAAATCAGAATTATCTGACTTCTTTGGAGGTTTCACCAAGTTCTAAAAGCTCGACTTTTCAATATTCCAAAGACTTGTGGAAAAGCCATTTACTCTCCTGCTTCCTCCTGTCCTAGGTTACAAGATGTGGCTGGGAGTGTGTATTCTATTTACCATCTGTCAGAGCTGGGGCAGTTATCTCTGTTCATTGGGCAGTTTTTTCTTTATCTCTCCCACAACCCATCCTCCCTCCAGGAGATCTCTGCTGTCCATGGCCATTAATTATTAATTATCTTCTGTCCATGGCCAGGGAGTGTCCCTGCAGGGCTGATCCAATCCCAGCATCCCATGGGGAGATGCCCCGCCCAGGGGAGGAGCCAAGCATTCCTACCTGGATCCAATCTGGGCTTTGGGACACCCCAGCAGCCTCTGCCCCCTGCATTGCCAGAGGAGCAGCTTTCTGCTGCCCTGCATGGCCAGAGGGAGCCCAGGCCCATCTGCAGCAGCCCTGGAGCTGCAGAGGAAAACTCCCCCCTTGTGCAGGATCCCTGCTGCAGCAGAGCCACAGCTGGCACTGCAGGAGGATTGCAGCCACCATTGAATGAAATCAGGATATTTCATTCATTATTTGCTGCCACCACCCTGACCCACAGGGTGTCACGGCATGTTCTGACTCTGCCAGTGTTGTTTTGTATTCCTGCATTTTTATTTTATTTTTATTTTCTTCCCTAGTAAAGAACTGTTATTCCTGCTCCCATATCTTTGCCTGAGGGCCCCTTAATTTCAAAATTATACCAATTCAGAGGGAGGGGGTTTGCATTTTCCATCTCAGGGGAGGCTCCTGCCTCCTTTAGCAGACACCTGTCTGTTCAAACCAAGGCACTTCCCCAGCTCCTCAATTCCTTCCCAGTTCCTCCTGGCTGGGATGAAAGCAGGGATCAGGAGCGGTCTCAGCTTGGAGATGTTTTGTAGCAAAGCCCTTCCTTACCTTGTCAGGTGAAATGATCATTGCAAGCAAATGGCACATCCAGTCTCAGCCCTGCAGCTGCTTTATTTAGCAGGGGACTTGTTTAATCCAGCAAACTCCTGCTCTCCTCACAGCCACCAGCCCTCACATGCTGGGAGAACAGCCCAAAAAATTCTGCTTTTCCTTTTTTCCTAGCTTTGACTTTGAGTAAGAGCAAGAAGGCTGCAAGAATAAATAGCCTTGACTTTGAGTAAGGAGAAGACTTTAAATAAACCTTCAGATTTCCTTTAGATTTGCTTCTTTCAAAAGAAAAATCTACAAATCCTCACCTTTAGAGAACAACATCCCTTTTTCTTTTTTTTCATTTTGCTGCCAAATAAGGGAAAAAGAACATTTTTGCACAAAAAAATGGCGTGCACATAATTTCAATCCCATTTATCAGTAAATGTTCTGTATCAAGACGTGGCTTTATTGCTTTGCAGCCCTATCAGACAAGGTTTTAACAAAAACTGCCATTGCACAGGTACTTGGGAAAAGCTTCCAACATCCTCATTGTGGATTTGATATGTGTGTGGATTGTCAGTGCCTGAGTGGAGCCTCAAACTGAGGCGTTTAAGGAGCTCTTTCTTTTCTTCAAATAGGCTTGCTGGGTGTCTTAAACTGAGATAAGCACCCCAAATGATTTATCTTCAAAGAGTTTGGCCACTTAATGTGAATTTTTGTCATTTAAATTTCCAGTAATTCCTGCAGTTGGTGGATTAGGAGCGATTTCCTCCGGAATAGTGCAATGAACTCTACCCCAACCACTTTATACCATTATCAAAACCACTTGAAACCTTCAGTCCTCTGACAGTGAGAAGGAAATTTATGACTGGCTGAATTCTAAAGAAAGGTCGTTTGTACATCCCCGAGCAAGGCCCTCCCCAGTCGAGGCCCTGCCAGCTCTCAAAGAGACACAGAAAGGTCTTTGAGCTCCTGTCATCTCTGGGAATAACAGCATCAATATGCACCGAGGTTAATGCCTCACAAAGGAGCAGGAATCTGCATATTACATTTATCAAAAGATGTGTAAATGAGCCGTATAGGAGTCTCCTACAATGCCCTGCATAATTTATTCCGTGTACAATGAAGAGCTGATCAGATTTCACGCATGTTTACTTTGGGGAAGATAACTGCTGGAGTGTCTGAACCAGCCATGGAATACAAATATGGTTCAAAGTAATGTGTTTATCTACCTGACATTTTAATCTTGAAAACTTTCTTATTCCCATTGTTTTGACAAAGAGGTTCCCTTTTGTGAGAATAATCTCTGCCCAGCACTGGAGGACTTGCTTTGTTGGAGACACACAATATATCTGGGGGTTTATTAGATATGCAGAAGTGAAACAAAAGGCCCATGCTGGCACCATTTATATTTCTGATATGGTTTATTTTCTTTCTCAAACTTTGAAGGAGAGGAAAATTAATTGAACCTGAAGTTTTAGAAACAGAGAAATCCTGGTTTCATAACTCAGAGGCAAAGTGCAGAGCCTCATGCTGCAATCTTGCTCCTTGAGCAAGGTCCTTGACAAGTCAAGTTGGGCCCTTGTACATCCATTTCCCTCTCCTAATTCTAACCAGCTCACATTTATCCTCTCAGCATGAGTATTAGCTAAGAGAAACACGCAATTTAAACTTTTTATAGCTCAATTTCACATTGCATAGCCATCAGTTAGTGACCAACTTCCCCCACAATTAAATATTCTGATTTCAACAGCTGGACATTTTTACTGCAATTCTGAATTTACCCTCGTCTTTACCTTAGATTTGCTGGCTGTTTTGTCTTTGTTCTCCAGGCTCTGGCAGGTGCAGATGAAGCTTTCCAGCCTTCCTCTTGCGGTTATTCCAGAGCCTTGCTCCTCGCCGTGTGAGCGCTGGCGGATCCTGAGCGAGAGGATGGGAGCTGCTCTTTGCTGAGCCCGTTTCCAGCATCCCCTGGAGACGCTGAGTTTCCCAAAGGCTCCATGGTGGAGGGAGCCCTGCTGCTGTCAGGAACAGGAACAGGAACAGACCCTGCTTTGTTCTCCCTGCAGGTGCTGAGGGCTCTTTGGAGCTGCTGTTCAGCTCCTGCTTTGCCCTCCCCGCCCAATTCCTTTCAATCCACGGGATCAGGTTCTCAAGCCTGCTGGATCTGAAGCTCCGGAGAGAGATTTAGCATTTGGCAAAGGCTCATGCCCAGCAGGACACTGCCCTACAAGTGCTGGGGAGCGTGGCTTGGCCCCTGTTTGTGGGGCTGCTCCATCATCCCACGGGGATCAGGTGTCAAAGGCACGGCCTCCTTTCACACCCAGTTACTCTGAACTCGAGGATTTCATTGCTAAACAAGTGTTTCTCTGTGGGATCTCAGCACCTCAGGACTGAGGTGCCGAGTCACCGAGACCACCCTTGGGGGGCTCGGGAGTCCTGGAATGTTCCAGAAGTGTCTGGTGGCTGGACTTTGATCCTACACAGGAGACGACACCTGTATGAGGATAGGAGGGTTTCACCGGGGTGAATGGTGAAGGGATTAGTTAATTAGAGAGTGAAACACAGGGTTTAGGATTTCTGTACAGGGGGGTTTAGAGAAGTAAGATGGAGGAATTGGGGCGTGTCCTGTCCTTCTTCTTCTTCTTCTTCTCCTCCATCTTCTGTGGTGATGGTGGCACTTTGGGATTGGTCATTACTAAAAGTGCACTGGGCAATAAGGGTGAAAGGTATTGGGGAAAAATGATAAATATTGTACACGTAACTTTGGGTATAAAGATAGGTGACTGTCCGGAGGGCAGCACAGTGTGCTCATGGCTGGCTGCTGAGCAGAGCTCTGTCGGGCCGAGAGAAAATCTTTTAGATAAACAATTAATAAACACCGAGACCGAGAAAAGAACTGAAGCCTCTTCTCGTCCTTTGAAACGCGGGCTGCCCCAAGGCCACCCCGGGCCTTTCCAGGCCCTCCAAACAGCCGAAAATCGGACATTTCTCAGCCCTCAAATTCTGGTTTTAAATAATTCTTAAATGTCTTCTAAAAAACAGAGCACTGGGGTTATGCAGAACTCTGCCAAACCTTTTTTTCCTTGACACGATGGATGAGTGAATGTGCATTTATTTAAAATAACAATGCTGTTTTCAGAATTCACATTATCATGGTATTTTGTCATCTTCAAGAGGCTGTGTCTGTCTGCTCTGTGGTGCCAAAGCAAACAGTGACAGTTTCAACAGGTGCAGAGCAACAAACCC
This sequence comes from Zonotrichia leucophrys gambelii, assembly GCF_028769735.1. Lineage (NCBI taxonomy): Eukaryota > Metazoa > Chordata > Aves > Passeriformes > Passerellidae > Zonotrichia > Zonotrichia leucophrys. Next base: position 2,609,228 of record NC_088176.1, on the reverse strand, counting down.
AACAGGATTGCTGTGATAGGAGAGATGTGGGGACAAACCAGGGATGAATTTTAGCGGGGGCTGTTGTGGTAGGAAAAGGTGCAGTGGTCTCAAATGGAAGGAGAGGCAGTTTGGATGGGATGTCAGGAAAAATCCTTCCCTGGGAGGGTGCTGGGCTGGCACAGGGTGCCCAGAGCAGCTGTGGCTGCCCCTGGATCCCAAGGCCAGGTTGGACATTGGGATTTGGAGCACCCTGGGATAGGGAAAGGTGTCCCTGCCATGGCAGGGGTGGAACTGGACAAGATTTAAGGTTCATTGTCTGTCCCAACCCAAACCATTCTCTGACTGCACAGGTAAAGAAGGGTCACAGCAACAAAATGCAGACAAAACCTCGGTTAACACTGTGCTGCTGAAGGGAAAATTCAGTGCTAAATCCAGGCAGATTCCTTTAGGCACATGCAACAAAAAACCAACAAACAAACAACAACCAGACATCATTTGAAGTGTCTGTTTAAAATAAAAAAAACTTTAAAAAAACCCCAAAAATCCACTCCTTGAACTGCAGCCTGGAGTGAGTGAGTCAGTGTTTGCCCATGCCAGCCTTCACCAGGTGGAACCCAAGGACAGCCAGCGCCTGCTTTGCATGGATCTTCTCATCCTCCTGTTGCAAATTTTACACCTTTTCTTTTCCAGCAGCCATGGGAATTAGAGTATAAATAGCATTTCTTCATCAGTTCACAAATGCTCCCCATTAAATGTGCCCAGTTAATGCAGTCACATGGTTTGGGAAATGCCAATCACTCCTGTCAAACAGATTGATGCTACAATATGAATATGTCAGTAACTCTTCATTAAAAAAGAAAAAAATGGCGGAGAGGGAGACTTCATGAGGGGGAATGGAGCAGCCATAGAAACCACACAGAGATAATGCTGTCCCAGGAGACAAATTTCCTTCCCATATAAATTTAGATGCCTGTATAGGTTTGCTCCTCCCTGCTTCAGAGGATCCTCGCTGGTTATTCACCAGCTTGGAGCAGAGATGAGGCTGAACATGGATTATATACATTAAAAAAGCAACCCCTGTTGAGGCAGGAGCCCTGAAACACTCGCCTTTTATGTGGAAAAACTGCTACAACAGTGTTTTATTCCCGCAGCCCAATTGCCTCTGTGTGAGTCATCCGAGGAGTTAAGTCAGCAAAACCATTTGTGATAATACAATGAAGCAGCAGAACGGGTTCTGCCACAATGGACGCGTTCAAAAAAAGGGCCCTGTGCTCACACACAGCACCTCTGGCTTTACTCACAGCCTGCTGCAAGGTTTGGGGCAGCTGCAGGGCTTGGGTCAGGTGGATTTTGGGATATTTCAGGCTGTTTTCCATGCTAAAGTTGGAACTGGGCTGGGAAAACCAACCAACCAACCAAAAAAAAAAAAAAAACCCCCAAAAAACAAAAAAAACCCCACAAAAAAACCCCAAAACCACAAAAAAAATCCAAACAAACAACCAAAAAAACAAAAAAAAACCAAACAAAAAACCTATCAAATACCCAAAACCAAACCATAAAATATATTTATTATAAAATATAATACATTATAATATATTAAATATAATACATTATAATATATTAAATATAATTCAATTCAATTTAATTTAATATTAAATATAATATTTAAATTATATAATTTTAAATTTATATAATTAATATAATATTTAAATTATATAAATTATATTAAATATAAATATAATATAATTATAATATATTTAATTTAATTTAATTTAATTTTAAATATAATATAGTATAATATAAAATATAATATCTATTTATTATAATATATAATATAAATATATAATATTTTATAATATATTTATTATAAAATGTAATATTACTTTAAATATAACATTAAATATAATTATAAAATGTAACTAATTATAAAATATAACTGAGCAGCAACAAGTTATATGAATGGAGGAAGGCATTCATTCTGTTCCATAATATCAGCAAGTTGGAAGTGTCGAAATTTGGGATTTCAGTGCTGGAACCACTCAGGGGGCACAGTGGAGGAGAGAGGGTCACCTGGAGCGCAGTGGGTTTGGGGCTGGAGCTTTTATCTACCCAAGAAAATCTGTTCTTTCTGTCAAAAAATTTAATTTATAAAGGTAATTTTGGTAATGGCCCTGCATTTGGGTCTGTCAGGAGTGGTGTGGGCTGTTCCTGAGCTGAAGCTGGAGTCCGGATTTATTTCCAAAGAGTGTCCAGGGAAAGCACAGAGGCTTTTCCTGCCCCTGGGAGCTGGTCATGCTCTGACCCTGCTGCTTTTTGCACACTGGATTTTCCAGCAGCTCCATGTGACCCCTTCCCCTCGGTGCCGATGGAGAGGCTTTCCCTGGCAGCTGAGAAATCAGGATTTTGTTCTGTTCTAATCCTGTTCTGGATTTGGGTGGTGTTTCCAGGTATTTTCTGGATGCACCAGCAGCCAGGTGATGTGGGGTGTCCATCAACCACTGCTTTATTTTGTACTCCTCAACACCTGCCCTGGACAAGAGAATATTTGGCCTTCCAAGCCCCTAACTCTCCTTTTAAGAAGAACATACTCAGTTAGCTTTTAGTGTAAAATCCATTTATTTTAGCCCCAGTGCTCAGGGATTAACCTGGTTTTGTTCTCTTGCAATGCAGTGGAACTTGCAGTATTTAATATGCATTTAATCGTTTCAATAATGAATTATTTTTAAAAAGTAAAATAGCTACAGGTGCTCCATGCCAGATGTTTATGCCACTGAAATCTTAATCTATTTTAAGGATGATTTTTTAATCTGTTTTATCAGAGTAACTTTCACTGTCAAGAAAGATCTTCCACTGCAGGAGATGCAGCATTTCTGTGCTTAAACCTCAGGATTACCCTGAATTAATGAACAGATAGTTTAGTTTCTTTTGAAATGCTGATAATGTGCATTTTTTTTACTTCTAGATACATCATGGGCGTAGTCAGATACGTGGTTTGTACAGTTTGAATGTTATTTACAGTAATTTAATTGCCGCATCAGCCAAAAGTTCATCAAGCCTCCCCAGACCTGCTGGGAAACAACAATTCCTTGTTTTTTCCAGGAATATTGATGTGGATCAGCACTTTTTGACTCTTTTGGGTTCAAGGTGGGTGTTGAAGGCTGAGAGACAGAGACAAGGGAGGGATCATGATTTCCATGGGAGAGCAGGAACTAATTCCTCCTTGCAGGACTGAAATCCTGAAGCATTCCCTGAGGAACAGTAATGGCTCCTTGTCATTAAATACCTTGTGAACACTTCCAGTGTGTATGATCACCAGAAAATCACAGTCACTTCCTGTTTTTTGTATATCATTACCATAAAATCACTGTCACTTCCTATTTTTCATATATAATTATCATACAATCACAGTCACTTCCTATTTTTCCTACTTATCTTTGTCTACTATAGCACCAAAGTATTTTAAAACTTCTAATGCTTTTAGAATTTTGAACAGAAATTGGGGAGATTTTATCCTCTGGAGAGGATCAGCCCTAAATGTTAAAAGCACCCAGTGCTCTGAAACAAAGAAAAGAAGTTTTGCTCTCACTGCTCTGATGTTAAGCTTTGAGTGAACTCAGCAATTATTGGATTTAGGAGTTTTTCTTCCACCCTTTTGTCTGAAAACACTTTCCTTCTGCACCTCTCCCAAGGATTTTCCTTGAAAGGCTCCGTAAATCACCAAAATCCTTGGGAGGGGAAGGTTGAAAAAACCCCTAAAATCCTGTTTAGAATCTCTGGAAAAGTTTTCTCTTCCCAAAACAATTCTGAGCATTCTCCAAACCCCAGAGTGCTGCAATGGCTCAGTGTTTTCCCTCTGGGACAAAGGCAGCTCTGTCCCCAGGATGGAGCCAGCTGTGCAGAGGGGACAGCCACAGTGGGGTTGGCATCACAGCTCCCTGGGGACACAAGGGCGGCCAAAATTCCCTTCCAGCTGCCCCTTCCAGCTTTTTTTGCTCTGAATTGAAATTATGTCATAATGGATCTGGGTTTGGATTTGGGAGCAGCCAAGTTGGGTGTTGGGGCTGCCCAGCCACAAAATATCCTCCCTGTTATCCTGTGACCGTGTTCACAGGGGTCTCATGTTGAGGGAAGAGACGAGGATCTGACTCCATGTTTCTGAAGGCTGATTTATTATGATATATATTACATTAAAACTATACTAAAAGAATAGAAGAAAAGGTTTCACTAGAAGTCTGGCTAAGCTAAGAATGGAAAGGAATGATCACAAAGGCTCTGTCTCGAACTCTCTGTCCGAGCCAGCTGACTGTGATTGGCCATGAATTAGAAACAACCCCATGAGACCAATCCCAGATGCACCTGTTGCATTCCACAGCAGCAGATAATCAATGTTTACATTTTGTTCCTGAGGTCTCTCAGCTTCTCAGGAGGAAAAATCCTAAGGAAAGGATTTTCCATAAAATGATGTCTGCGACATTGTCCCATCCAAGCATCTCATTGAATCCCAGAAAGGCCACGGCCCTCCACATGAAAGCAATGAAATTATTTATTTTCTGTTAATGAGTTATGAATAATCCATAAACTCACTGTATTTTTGGCTATTTTAACCAAATTCTTGGTTCAGGGAGGAGAAGGAATTCTTTACTGCCACTCATGGATTTAATTTTGCAAACTGCTGGTCTGAGTGTATTTACAATGTCCCAAAAATGTGGTGTACAAACTGCTCCTTGCCAAGAGCAGGAGTTGACCCAGTGAGACACTGCAGCACAGAAGGGGAGGAGACAGAACCCCACCATTCCCAGGTCCTCCCTGCTCCCCCTCAAAGAGCTCCATCCTCCTTTGGGCCACACAGGGATGATTGTCAGCCCCCAGACATCAGGACATTTCAAATGGGACCTCTCTGGGCTTCCCTTTGGTGGAGAAAATCTCCTTGCAAAGAAAACCCAAGCACAGAACTCGTCAGAATAATGTGTGTGCACAGTTGGGAAATTAGAGCACACAGGTGAGGTGAGAGCATTGTCCTGAGCTCCACTGTTATTTATATAGAAATAAAATCTAACATCAACCCTTGCATCACATTAAATTTTGTTTTCTTTTGGATAACAGATCATAAAAATATAGATTTATCAATATACAGCAACATATAGCTCAGCAAAGCAGGTATGGATTTAGCAGCAGGATCAATGGCCAATCAAAAGGAAGATCAGTGTTTAAAGAGCATTAAAATGACTATTTTAATTTAAAAAGCAGGGGGAAAGCAGATAAAGGCTCAGGACGCTCTGTTCCCTTTATAATTATTTGCTTGAGGAGAATGAGGGTGCCTTGAAGCACAAATGTAAAATCTTTTTTTTGGACTGGTAAATTCTAGGGTCAAAAATCAGAATTATTTTTTCCTCTGTTACAAATTCCTAATTTTATTGTCCAAAGGAGAATTTTTACGTTGCTTTGAGAGAATTTTACAGCCAAGGGTGCAGGGTTATGGTAATGAAATCACAGAATCATGGAATGCTTTGGGTGGGAAGGGACCTTAAACCCATCCAGGGACACTTTTCACTATCCCAGGGTGCTCCAAGCCCCATCCTTGGGCATTTCCAGGGATCCAGGGGCAGCCACAGCTATTATGAACCTCTGTAATTAACTTCAAATTCTTCTTCACACATCTTTGAACTCCATTCTTATACTCAAATACTCATATATATTTATTCTTTATAGTATGTACACACTTAAATACATTTATATCTGTACAAACTTATATGTACCTTTCCCTAAATATTCAGTATTTAAGACCTGAATCAGAGGATAATAACAACTGATGTGGTAAAAGGATGAGGACCAAAGCTACCTATTGATCTGCTGGGGATTAGTAAAGTCAGAGTATTGTTCCAAAGAGAGGAGAGCATTTTTTATACATCTCCATCCTGTTTGTACCAGTTTCCTTAAGCATAATGCACTTTCTCAGAAATTGATTTTTTGGAAAGTAGCTATGATAAAAAATAACCCGTCTTCCTCTCCAGGAGTATTTCATTCCCATAACCTCCTTTGACAATATTCCTTGCATCAAAACAAGCACTTAAAATACCTGACTAATGCTGAGGCTCCCAGCAGTGACTCTGGAGCACACTCATTTTTATTGGGGATGCACTCACTGAGTTCAGCAGGGCTTGGGGTGCTGTTTGACTGTGAGCCCCCCACAATAGGAGGAGAATGCTGTGACTCTGACCACGTGCCAGTTCTCATTTCACCTTGGGAGCTGGGGTCACTTTATTCCCTGCTTACCAGCCTCCAGTTACTAAAGAAATTCCAAACTAAAGGTTCTGGGCCCTCAGGCTGGGAAGGACCTTGGGACACTGAGCACATCCAGAGGGGCTGGAACACAAACCCTGAGAGGAACCCCTGAGGGAGCTGGGGGGGCTCAGCCTGGAGAAAAGGAGACTCAGGGCTGCCCCCATCACTCTCACAGCTCCTGAAAGGTGCCTGTGCTCAGCTGGGGCTGGGCTCTGTCTGCAGCAGCACTGACACAACCAGAGCACACAGCCCCAAGGGAAATACAGGCTGGATAGCAGGAAATAGAGTGATAAAGCTCTGGAATGGCTGCCCGGGGAGGTGGTGCAGTCCCCATCCCTGGGTGTGTTTAACAAGGCCTGGATGTGGCACTGGGGGCCAGGGTTCAGTTGAGGGGTTGGGGCTGGGTTGGACTCGATGATTTTGAAGGTTTCTTCAAACCCAGTGATTTTGTGATTCTGTGATATAATTCCTTTCCTGGACAATCAGTCCCAGGGTTTAACCATTCTTAAGTGTCCCAAATGGGTTTGTTTACAATCTAGTTATGCCATTTATTACAGATTTCATTCCTCAGCTGCCCTGGTGAGGGTTGTTGTGCCAGAGCTGCTGTGCTGGAGCAGCACTGGGTGATTCTGTGCTCAAGGGCTGCTGCTCCTCTGCCAGAGTGGCAACCAGTCCCCAGCCAGGCCTGCCATGGAATCACTTCTGTTTTGGAAACCTTTTCTTTATGCTCTGCACAGAATTCTCAAAGCTCGTTACGGAAATGAAAAATTAACGCGCATTTAATTCCGCTTTTTTTGGCCCAGAGCTCTGCCCCATCAGGGGCAGCACATGGCACACACAGGGACAGCAGCAGCTTTCTGGGATCCTGGCACACGGATGGAGCTGTGGGAGGAAGATCTTCCCTGGATCATCACTTTGCTCTAAGTGCCATGACAAAAATATGGGAAGCCACCGGAGGTCCAAAACTGAGATTATGGACCTGAAGTGATCCCTTGGAATTGGGCTTGGACAGTGGGAAAATGTCTGCATAATGTACAGCATGGTATTTTTAAACCTTAGGAAAACCTGGTTGGTTGTAAGGCCCATCTGATCACACACCTGATTTTCCTTGGTGTGTCAGCCATTGTTTATTTTGCCTACAGCATTTTCTTAATAGCTTCTAATGATAGTTGAATTTGACCTTCATTAAGTGTTGAAACCATTTATATCTGCAATTGTCTTTTCCTCCTTTTAACATTTCTGGAGCCCTCATTCCTCTGTTGTGCCTTACCAAAGCACCCCTTACCCAAACACACGTTCTCATCCAGCTGCAAGGGTGTATTTTTGAGAAAAAAGAAGGAATTGGAGTTATCTGTAGAAATTAAAGACAGAGAATCAGTCTATCAGATAAGCTCACAAAAGCCAGCCATGCATTCAAAATCTTCATGGGTCGTTTAATAATTAACTGGATTCTGAAATGCTGGTTGATGTTTTTCAGCTCAAGAACTTGTGCTTATTATAGGCACAGTCCAGTGTGTTTGTCTCAGCAGAGGAGAACACAACCTGGAATTTTTATCCTTCTCTGTGCAAAGAAAAAACAAGGAATCATGGAATTATTGCAGTTGGAGGAGACATCCAGTGATCCCTGCCCTGGGGAGTCTGTTCAGTGCCCAACCACCCTCTGGGGGAAGAACTTTTTCCTCCTAAGATTTATTTACAGATTTAGATATGTATTCACATATATATAAAAAATTAGTAACTGGAATAAAAAGATAATTGAAATTCCAGCATGTTTTTTTCACATTTTTTTCTTTAAATACGGTTGTCCCTATTTGTTAAATGAACCACAAACCATTAAATGTCCTCGAGGAGAAAGAACTCAGACAATATGTTAGGCTGGCTGATGAATTACACTTAAAACCCTTCCTTTAGATCATGAGCTTTATTTGTGATCTCTGTGTGCTTAATCTGTGGTCTGTGTCCATATCCCTTGGAGAAAGGTTTCCTATCACCATAATTAGCACTGTTGTGGAAGATAAAAAGTGCTAATGAGGAGTCACTGAGGAAAAGATTTTGCTTATTAAAAAGACCTTCCCTGGCTGTTCTTGGGGAGAGAGGGGCACAGAAAAGCAAAAACTAACAGTAAGGTTGGGATTAAATCTTTTGTCCTTGGGTGTGTGTAACAGCCAAATTGACATCTTCAGTGTCATGCTTTTTATGGGCTACAAGGCTGTTGGGTTGGTGTTTTGTTCATCAATGGTTTGTAATTATAGTTCATATTTTTGTTGGGTTTTTTTGGAGGGAAAAGATGGAGGAAGGAGGAGATTTGTTGTGGTGCTGCTTGGGGAGTTGGTTGTGTGACTTGGTTTGTGGTGTGTAATTTAGGGGTTGGTTGTGTAATTGTTTGTTGGATTGATGATGAAATGAAATCATGCATGGGGCTGGCTCCAAAACTGAAATATTTACTCCCAAATCACTCTTCCCTCATCTTCCTTTGCCTTGAAGGAATCACATCCCAGTTCCTCAATTTCCTATTGCAGAAGCATTTAATTCTCAGAGGCGGAAGGTAATTTGCAAATTGCTCTTCCCTTGGATAGTCCAGAAATCCAACTGCACCTCCTGGAAACTCCATTTTCCCCTGGAAACACAGGGATACAGCCCAGGGAGACAGCTTTAAATGAGTTATGCCATTGCAGCTCAGCTTGGTTTGGGAATTGAATGGAATTTAGTAGAGCAGTTGATACTCTCTTCACCTCTCCACTTGTCTGTGCCTGCCAGAGGAGCATGGAATGGTTTGGGTTGGAAAGGAGCTCAAAACTCATCTTAAAGCCATGGCAGGGACACCTCCCACTGTCCCAGGTGCTCCAAGCCTGTCCAGCCTGGCCTTGGGCACTGCCAGGGATCCAGGGGCAGCCACAGCTGCTCTGGGAATTCCATCCCAGCCAGGAATTCCCAGTTCCCAATATCCCATCCATCCCTGCCCTCTGGCACTGGGAGCCATTCCCTGTGTCCTGTCCCTCCATCCTTGTCCCCAGTCCCTCTGCAGCTCTCCTGGAGCCCCTTCAGGCCCTGCCAGGGCTCTGAGCTCTCCCTGGAGCTGCTCCTGCCCAGGTGTCCCAGCCCTTGGAGCATCTCCATGGCCTCCTCTGGAATCTCTCCAGCAGCTCCACATCCTCCCCATGCTGAGCACCCCAGGGCTGGATTCAGAGCTCCAGGTGAGGTTTCACAAGAGCAGAGTAGAGGTGGAGAACCATCTCTCTAATCCTGATTAAATATATATGATAGAAAGCTTTGTAGGTCAAATAATTTACAATTTTAAGCTTGTTCTTTGGATTTTGCAAAAGGGGAGAAAATTTACAATTCTAAACACCCAAGTCTACACTGCATGAAAACTTAATGGTTTAATTTTTCTCTTATATATCTTTCATAAACTCTCCTCTGAGAGGGGCTCCCTGCCAGATTCCAACAAGACCCTGGGCTGCTCCTCTGCCCCTGAACATGGCAGGGCCAGCAGCACCTGTGCTTCCATGGGCTGCTCTGGGAACAGGGCTGGAAATTTCCTTCTGTCACAAGGATATTGCCTTTGTGGAAATGGAAATGTGGAAATGGAAGTGGAGTGTGAGCTGGGGCAACAAGAGTGACAGTGAGCTGTGCTTTGGAAGTGTCAGGCTCGATGGGGAATGATGGAATGAGTGTGTTTCCTCAGCAGAACCTGGCATGGGTGAGGAACTGATGGACTGGCCTTTGGAGAAGTCTCATCCTCTCCCTTTTAAATTAATGTGGAAAGGAAAAAAACGACCTACCAGAGACCATTCCCTCCCTAGAAGCTGTTTGCATAAGAAAAATGCATCAGGAATGAAATTCCAGGGGAAATTTTTTATTCCCGTGGGGATTTTTCTTCTGATTTGGAAAGCAGAAAGAAATATATATATATATATATATATATATATATATACACACATATATATATACATATATATACACATATATATACTATATGTACACATATATATATTTATACATATACATATCTGTATAAATATATATATTTATTTATTTATACATATAGACACACACATACTATGTTCATGTCCTGGGAACTTCCCTGAGCATTCCAGGAGATCCCTTTACTCCACATGCTCAGGAAGAGAGCACAATATTGCACACCAGGCAAAAATACCTTCAGAAGAAGTTTCTTTTAAAGCACAGCTCTCTAAAACTTCAGATTTGTAACTTTGTTCCACTTTTCCAAGTAATAAAAAAATAATTTTAAAAAGAGTATTTTAAGGTTCTATCACTCAACACCAGGGGAATAGAGAGGATACAGAGCAAAAGTTATGATCTTTTTTCTTTGGTGTCCCAGATAATGTACTTTCAAATTGCTGACAATTTTTACAAGACTTTTCTCCTTTGTTTCTTGGGAATGGGCAAAGGCACATCACAGACTGAGGAAGGGCTCCATCATCATCTTCCCTTCCTTCCAGCTCTTTCTTTGTTCCCTGTCTGCTAAATTAGTCTGGGGCTTCAGGCTGCCTCTCTCTCTTTTAACCATTAGGAGAAGCTCATAGAGCCCAACACATCTCATTTTATGAGAAACACTCCAAGCATTATTTTATTTTTTTTGCTACATCCACAACCATTTTATTTTCCTGAGCATCAATTGAAGGAGATAGGGCAGAGTGAAATTGCAAAGGGACATAACAATGATTTGTTTTTTCCCCTCTGTGCCGCAAAAATTGAGGGGTTTGGGCTTGGGGGACCCTTCCCACTGGGTTTAGGGAATGGGATCCTCATCCCACCTTCAGCTGGGATAGAGGGAATAATGCTGGGAGCATGGTGGTGTTTTGGGGTCCAGGACATTCCCAGTTTACAAACTGGGGAAACTGGGAGCCACCAATCAGTGCTGGGGAGCAAGTGCTGAGCAACTGTTTGGGCATCACTGCTCTGGCTGGGACTTTATTCCCTCCTCTCTCTCTCTTCTTTATTATTATTAAACCATGACACTCTGCAAAATATTTCTGGTTACATTGAGTGAAAGATCTAAAAGTTATTTTAGCTTTTGTCCTTTAAAATGAATTTTTTAAAGCCTCCGACGTCAGTCAAGCGCAGGAATAGTCCCAGTCCTTGCTCACACTTAATAAGAGCTGAAGCCTGATGGCTTGAGCACGTACATTAGAGATTCTCCAGCAATTTTATCACTCATTTATCTTTCATTCAGCAGAGTTTGGGCTGCCTGTTCCCCTCCCTGGAAGCAGGAAGGAAAAACAGAGCCACCTTAATCACCAAGGTAAGGGGAAATGAATTTTTTATGAATTGCCCTCCCTATTTTCCAAGAAGTAAATTATTTCTTACATTTCAAGCTAAAATAAAAGTTGGCTGAGGGAGGAGAGTTGGCAGAACTTTGGCATTTCCTCTGGAGTTCCTGGATTTACATCTGCAGTCTTTTGAGCCCTGGCCCATGGAATTCCCATGTTTTAAAGGGAATTCATGGATGCTCCCAGCCTTGCCAGCTGGCAGCAAAGCAGCAACCAAGCATGAACAGCCCAGATTTCCAATATTGGTCCTCATCCCCCTGCCTTGGAGCAGTTTCAAACCATTCCTGGAGCAGATTGGGAAAAGGTTCCACTTCCACCACGTTCATCCATCAGGGATGCACAGCTATTTTTTTTTTTTTTTAGTTGAATGTTGAATACATCCATTGGTTCCAGATTATTGTGGACAGGTCTCATCTTCATGCTGGGAGGGATGTTCTGGACAAAGCCACTGGGCAGGAACTGAAGGAAGGAATCGGGCAGGAATCCATGATGGAAATCCCATGGCAGATATTCCTGTGTTTAATATTAGGGGCAATTAATTAATACACTGCAATTTCTGCAGTTTTTCCAGAAAAAAACCCCAACAACTTCATCTTCTCACCCTTATGCAAAAGAGACAAAATGTTGTTATTGTTAAAGGAAAGCAAGAAATCAACAGAAAGGAGCTGAAGGGACAATTATAGAGAAGTTCAATAGATTCAATACCTCAAGAGATTAATTCTATAGAGAGGAAAATAGAGATCTGATGGGTGATGCTGCTCATTGTTCCCCTGGTTCATTGCTGCTGCTGGTTTTTGCCAGAAGAAATTCAATGTGGCTTTTGTAATTTATTTGTAATGCCTCTCCTTAGTTACAGACTTCAGGATTAGTCCTAATTTTGCAAATATTATCTATAGATTTCATTTCATGAGGTGTTTTGTCTGAATTTGGGTTTAGATGGAGGCAATATGTAATAAATGTAGAATCTAAAACTTTTAGCAGTGTCACTGATCCTGGTATTTTATTGCACATGAGCTGGACCCTGAAGGAGAGGAGGGATCCAAACTTTCTAGAAACACAATTCATCCCTTTGAAAGGGCTTTAAGAGGAAAACTGACTGCAAACTTTTCAGAAATGCTGATTGCATTTGATTTAAAAAAGAAAAAAACTCCCAAAAACAGAACAGAGATTTTTTTTTCCCTCTCTTAATCCCTTCAAGGAGGAGCAATCTTCACAATAAAAAAAAATTTAAAAGACACATTGCTCTCCACGTGGTACCTGCAAACATCTGCCATCTCCTGGGGGCTCGAAGAGAAAGAGGAAGAGAAAAGAAGCTCATGAAATATAAAATTCTCCTGGAATCCTCGTGAATGGCTGCAGTGTCTGCAGTGGCTGCAGTGCCCTCAGCCCTGCCCTCAGGGGCAGCTCAGCTCTGTCCCTTTCCCAGCAGGAATTCAGCAGCCAGGGAGGGCTGGGAGAAATTCTGGGTTTGGAGCAACAGGAAAGGAAGGAATTCCTCCCTGGAAGGGAAGGGTGGTTTGCCAGGCTCTGCTCCTGTGAGACCCCAGCTGGGGCTCTGAATCCTGGGGTGTCAGCATGGGGAGGATGTGGAGCCATTGGAGAGAGTCCAGAGAAGGCCAAGGAGATGCTCCAAGGGCTGGGACACCCAGGGGGGCTCACCTGGGCAGGAGCAGCTCCAGGGAGAGCTCAGAGCCCTGGCAGGGCCTGAAGGGGCTCCAGGAGAGCTGCAGAGGGACTGGGGACAGGGATGGAGGGACAGGACACAGGGAATGGCTGTAAACTGACAGTGGGCAGATTTAGATGGGATATTGGGAATTGGGGATTGTTCCCTGGCAGGGTGGGCAGCCCTGGCACGGCTGTGGCTGCCCCTGGATCCCTGGCAGTGCCAAGGCCAGGCTGGACATTGGGGCTGGGAGCACCTGGGACAGTGGGAGGTGTCCCTGCCATGGCTTTAGGATGAGCTTTAAGGTCCCTTCCAACCCCAGCCATCCTTTAGCTTCATGATTTTGGATAGAGACATTCAACAAAGCAAGTTTGGTTTGATTTGGTTTGGTTTGGTTTGGTTTGGTTTGGATTTGGATTAGATTTGGATTTGGATTGGATTGGATTGAATTGGATTGGATTGGATTACATTGGATTGGATTAGATTTGGATTTGGATTGGATTGAATTGGATTTGGATTTGGATTGGATTGGATTTGGAATGGATTTGGATTGGATTTGGATTGGATTGGATTGGATTGGATTGGATTTGGATTGGATTGGATTTGGATTGGATTGGATTGGATTGGATTGGATTGGATTGGATTGGATTGGATTGGATTGGATTGGATTGGATTGGAGACCCTCCAGCACAGGATCCAAAGCAGCAACATCCTTTCCAAATTTCCAGTTCTTGTGCCAGCTCCAATCCCTCACCAAACTCCAGTGTCCCAGCAAGGAACCTTTAGGTGCAGATGTCCTATTTTCCCATTTGGGAGCCTGAATTGTTTCCCATTGTTTCTGGAAAACAGTTTCAAATTTCAAATTTCCATCTGAAACCTCAGGGAAGTTCATTGTCTCTGGAGGTCCAACCAAACCCAAAGGAAAAGGAAAGAATTTCTCCTCATTTAATCTTATTTTGCTGAACTAGCCACAGATGTGGAGCTGGGTGTCCTAAATAGCACATCTATCATTCTGCTTTTGCTTGGATAAAGTTTGCCCTGAGGGACTCCCAGGAAATCTCTCTTAAAATTACCAATCCTCTGCCATCTGAAATGATGCAGTTAGTGAGCTCCAAATGAGACAGAAACTTCAGTTTCCTTCTTGTTTCACTTCAATTTAGCCAAGGATAAAATAGGTGCTTTGAAAATATTCCGATTAATTTTTTTCCCATTTGGGCCAAATCCACTTCCACTCATAAAATCATGGAATGATAAAGTTTGGAAAGATCTCTGAGATGATTGAGTCCAACCATGATCTCAGCACTGCCAGGGCCACCACTAACCCATGTCCCCAAGTGCCATATCCACAGGGCTTTTAAATCCCTCCAGGAATCCATCATTTCCCTGGGAAGCCCCTTCCAGCCTGACAGCCCTTTCTGTGAAGAAATCCTTCCTGATATCAGATTTATGGAATTTATGTCAGATTTATCAGATTTATGTCCATGCAGGAGCGCCAGTGCCTTTCCTTGTCTGTGTCTTGTTTTTTATTCTTGCCTCACAAATGCCTTGCCTTAAATGACCAGAGATTATATTCATAACACTTCATGAATGATATAATCTGGAATAGAATGGATAACATATAAAACCAGGGCTGATCAAGCAAAAAGGGAAAAAATTTCTAAAATTTTTCTGCCTTCCACTCCACCCTTTTATTGATACCAACAAAAATATTATATTTTTAAGATGCAGGCCTAGAGATGATTCCTGGTACACAGGAATCCTTTAATCTGACAGACTTTTGCCCAATAATGTCATAAAATAAGAAGAAAAGCACCAGTTGTGCTGCTGAACAGCCCCAGACACCGTCACTTGTGCTGGGAAGGAACCAGGAGGAAGAAAAGATGGAGAATTACAAGTGCCAGGCACAGAAAGAGGATTTTCAGGGAATTTGACCCTGCTGAAATTTGATAGATTTATGACTTAATTCCAACTGACCAGGACAAGGATGCTCATCCCAAAGGTCAAAGGGAGGCAGGGCCACAATACAGGAAAAATACAAACAACAGCCTCAGTTTGGCTTGAAGGAAAGAAAAGATAAAATAAATTCTACCAGAGAAATGATCTCCTTAACATGCCCAAAAGCCACAACTAAAATAAGAGCAGAGAGCATAATACAATTAAAAATATGTTTATTATGACATTGTGACTGAAATTTGGGAAGCAAACTCCTGAGGGACCAACCCCCAAATTTCTTTCCATTTTTGAGTACTTAGTGATTGATGCATTCAGTGTTCAAAATGTAGTTTTAATTTATTCAAATGTCAGAGAAACCACAGAAAATCCAGCCACTGACCTAGATTTATCCATTCCCATGCCTGAAATTTGGCTTTCACTGATAAAAGATAAAAAGCAATTTACTGTTTCTTGAACTTGGCCATATATAACAATAACTGATTATTAATTATTTTTAAAAGCATTAAGATTAAGCACCTTTTCATTCCCCCTGCAGGTCAGGAAGGCTGTCTGTTATGTTGGTGATAGGATACAGAACAAGATACGTAAAAACTTCCCTGGCAAAATCACCCTGGGGTTCCTTTCCTTCCAGTTAAAGCTGCTTTCTTTTCCTAAATTGAAAAAAAAAATTAACAGTTGTTTCCCATTCGTTGACACATGATATTTGGGGATTTTTTAAAGATTTATTTTTTATTTTAATTTATTGAAACAAGTTCCTGTGGATCTCTGCTGAAATATCAGCAAGGGCAAGCACAGATCTCTTAGGTTTTTCTAAAGGATAATAAGCCAATTTACATGGAATGATTGCATTACAGAATTGGTTCTGTCGCTGAACTGGAGGCACAATATTGCCCCCAGCAGCAGAGAAAGCTCTCAAATTCTCATCCAGGGTCAGCAGCTGGAGTCAGGACAGGCTTTGACATCCCTGGCTGGTACCAAACCATGTCAGGAAATAACCACCCACTTTACAGGGCTGGCACAATCCTTTCCAGGGCTGCTCCTGGGGAAGCTCCAGCAGCTCCGTGCCATCAAAACTGGGAGGGATCAGGGAACTTGGCCCCAGGAGGAAATCCCAAGGATCCCTTATCTGGAGAGGGTTTTGAATTCCTGACTGATGGGGATGAATTCTGCCTGCGCACTGCTCACCCAGCAAGCTGGATCTCCATGGAAAATTGAATTGTAGCTGTCCAAGGTGATGGATGGGGCTTGGAGCAGCCTGGGACAGCAGGAGGTGTCCCTGCCCATGGCAGGGCTGGCACTGGATGGGCTTCAAGGTCCCTCCCACCCCAGACCCCTCTGTGCTTCTATGAATGTGCAGGTGAGGAATTGTTATTTTCCTGAGAGCCAGGGGAGAGGAGCTGCAGATGGGTGGAATAGGTGGAATCCCTCTTTAAAATGGAGAGGAAAGCGAGTCAGGCAAGCATGCAAAATAGGTTCTTAGAACATCTGTGCATCAAATATATTTATCCAAACTGCTACAGTCAATCTTTTCCAGCTGAGTGTTCAGCAGTTCAAATCTCTGCAAAACCACAGTAGCTGTTCCAGGAAACAAGGGAAATGTTCTGTAGTCTAAGGGAAGGAAACTCCAAATCTTACAGGGAAAACTCCCTCTCCAGTAGCACAAACTCACCAGTGGACCAAGGACATGAACTGAATTTCTGTCAACACTTTAATGGGTTAACTGGAACCCCGACATTTCTTACAACTCGTGATGATTTGATGTGTCTGTGTTTTTATATCCACACTCACATCCCTGATAAATTCTGCTAATTATTGGCCTAAATGGGACTGACTGGCTCGGGGGATGGATGTGTTCAGTGTCACCAGAATAATGAAAAGCTGATAAGAATATCTGAGCTGCTCTGCCCAGCAACTTCAGCTAAATATAGAGGAGTGGGAAGGGGGTGGGAGCCTGCAAGGGACCAGATCCGTGTCCAGCAGTTCCTGGAACTCCACAAAGCCAGCCAGGTCTGCTGGACCTTCCCATGCCAGTGAACCTTAATTGACGCATCTCTAATTGCACCTAATTACTTACACTGAATTATTTAGTGTAGCAAGAGGGAGCATAAGCAGAAGTAATGGGATTAAATTAAGACAGGGAAAAATTAGGTTGAATATAAGGGAAAATTCGCTGGCAATGAGATTCATTAGGATGGCTCCCAAGGGAAATGTTGGGCACTGCTTTGCCGCAGCCACAGAAAATTAAGTTAAACCCATATTCAGGAAAATTACCTCGATAATTTGGTGCGTCTTTTCCACTTTTAAATTATTGAACTCTTCAGCAGCTCAAGTGCTGCACGAGTTTTTGCAGCAGCCCAGGTGCCAGCCCAGCCCAGCAGCCGATGTCTCTGGGGAGATGATGGCCCTCAAAGCGCTTCCAGGAGAGCAGGCCCAAAGCAAGTTGTGCTTAAACTTTAGTGCAAAGCCAGCAATGCTTAACCCGTGGTTAAGCAGTGCTTAAACGCTCCCCAGGGTGGCAGTGAGGAGGCAGACAGCTCTTTCCCCACTCTGAGGTTGTAATTATCTCCTGCTCTCCCCGGTGGGAATGAGCATCGCGGGACGTGGGGAGATAGGAGAGCCCTTTCAGAGGAGGCATCCTCAGCACCTGCTCTTTCATCTTGTTTTATCGTTTGACCCAGGAGAAGTTAACTGGAACAAGCTCCAGAAGGAGCTGTGAGCACGGTGAGACATGTGCAGAGGCAGCTTTTATCGTGACATGATTGATGATGTTTGAGAAGGCTCTGAGTGGCAGGGGAGAGAAGGATTCCAAAGCAGGGAGGGAAGGCTCATCCCTGCTGCTTGCACTGGGTAATGCCACCTCAAGGCAGGCAGGGAGCTGTGAACCTTTGCAGGCTTATTCTCCATAAATCCTAAATATGATTCCTTTGGAATTGCCTGAGAACTCCAGTGTGATGACAGGACTCAGAAGATGGAAAAAACCCAACTGTGTGACCACTGGTGCTTGCTGGGTCCATTTATCTTCATCTCTTTAACAGCTGATGGGGTTTATTTGAGCCTTTCTGGTGTTTAAATTGCACACCAGCAGCCTCAGCAGAAACTGGGGGGGATTTGGGGGGAGCTCAGCCAGCTCTCACTGCCAGCAGGATCTTGGGCAGGAGATGTGACCATGACCATTCCAGGGATTACCAACATCCCAAAACAGCCTCCACACCTCACAGGACACCAGGCTGCTTCCAGAGTTCATGGAATCACAGAAACTGCACCCTGGAATTAAACTGGAGTATCCTGAAAATAAAGGGAAATTGCCCCTATTTGGAATAAAACAGGAATGAACGCGCACTCAGAGCCAAACAGAACAAACCTCCCTGGGTTTGTGTTCTGCAGTGCTGGGAAAAGCTCAGATTAAAAAAAAAAAAAGAAGTATATTTCCAGGTCTCAAGCACTCACACAGACACTGCTGCAGAATAAACACCCATTATTCCCTGTTAATCCAAAGGTAAGGTGTGTCAGCAAACAAAAGCAATCCTAAACCCTTCTGCATTATTTTGCATCTCGGGATCTTTACAAAAATGAAAGGAAAACATCTTAATTGCATGAGTTACCATTTCTTCCTCCTGAGTCACTGACTTCTGCCTCTCTGGAAGCTGACATCCATCAAGGTGAGTCAGTTTTCCAGAGATATTCTGAATACCTCTTCATTTACAAAGACAGACAGAGATTTTTCAAGGTCCAGACTGTGCTCACAGACTTCAGCTGCTCCAGCCCTTTGCTATCTTTCCTCAGAACTGCTCCTGATCAATGAGAAAGCTAATTTAAAGAGCCTTTTTTAAACCTTTATTGATGAACTTGAGCATGTCTCTGTAATTTATAGCAGCACACTCTCCCAATTAATCCCCAGTAACTCATTTTTCAGCCCCCACCACAAACGTTGCAGGGTTCAGTGATCTATGGCTGTTTCCAGAAGTTATTATTCATTTTACCTCTCTCACAGCAGTGAGGGCCACGTTACCCCTCAGCCAGTAACATCATGTCCTGGGATTTAATTGCAGCTACGTGGGGCTGGATGCACTTCCAGAGATCTGCTCTCACCACTGAGTGACTCTGCCTTTCATCTCCTCTGAACATGGAGTTCTGAACTTCCATCCTCAAATTCCCCATGGGCTGCAGCAGGAGAGATGAGTGCAACATAAAAGACTTCAAAGACTGCTGCTTCAAACTCTTGCAAACCTCCATCTCTCCCTTCCTCACCCCTTTTCTCTCAGTCTTTCAGTGCAACTCTTGGTTAATGTTTTAATTTCCAGCTCAATTCTTTTTTTTTCCCACTTGTAGGGGAAACCAAGAGTTTTCTGACTCTGTAGTAGGTTCCTGTGTGATCAGTGCAAAATCCAAGGAAAAAATAGGTTATTAACCATGTACAGCCCCTTGTGATGCCTGGCAGCTCCAGGTGGGCACTTTCCAAATATTGCTGAGGTCTTTACCAGCCCTAGAACTGATCAGATCACATGGGAATGATGAAATTCAACCAAACTCAGCTCCCTGCAGCTTTGATTTCTGTTTTTATTTCCTATTATGCCCTGGAGGTTGACAAAAGGTGAGGAATGATTCCTTATGGCCTGGTCTCCTTTGGTGACACAGAAATGATCAGGAAGATTCCTGTTGGATTCAAGCTGCCAGAGGGCAGGGCTGGATGGGATATCGGGAAGGAATTCCTCCCTGGGAGGGTGGGGAGGGGCTGGGATGGAATTCCCAGAGCAGCTGTGGCTGCCCCTGGATCCCTGGAGGTGCCCAAGGCCTGGTCAGACACTGGGATTTGGAGCAGCCTGGGACAGTGGGAGGTGTCCCTGCCATGTGGGGTGGGAATGGATGGGATTTAAGGTTCCTCCCAACCCAAACCACTCTGGGACTCTGTGTAATGATGGTTGTGGTGGTACTGAGAGCTTTTTGCTCCACGGAGCTGTGGGAAATCTCAGGGGGAGTTTCCCACTGGCACCAGTGAAACCAGGCCCCACTGCTGCTCCTCAGCTCCACTAAAGTCTGTTTAAACAGAGCCAATAAACTGCATCTCTCCTGGTAACCTCTAAAAGAAACTCTGAGTTCAGGTTTAAATTAACTCCATAATTAGAGTGACAACAATTAGAGAGTGTAAATCCTTGTTTATTTGCCCAGCTGCTACCAGCAGTGCTCAAACATTGAGAGTTACAGATATCTTTTACCTTTATCTGGGTTTGTTTGTACAACATTCTGACTAAACATTATGAAGCTGGCAAAGTGTGACATCATCCTGTGTCATACCTGCAGTGTGTGGGAGGGAGACAAGGGAAATCTGAGAATCCAGAGCCCACAGACTCCCCTGATGATGAGGGGATTTGTTCCTTCCGTAACTCAGAACGTCACAAAAGAGCAATGTAATATTATGCAGTTATTCTCAATAAATATTTACAAGGAATTTTAAGATCCTATTCCAAAATATAGATAATTAAACCTAGAAAGGAGACAGCCAGGATTTGACAGAGTTAATTTCCTACAGCTGATTATTCAAATTGAGTTTTACTTTGTACACAACCACTCTCCCCTCCTTCCCATTTTCTCTTTCCCTCATTCCTGCTGGAAATGGGGAATGTAGTGGGATCCTAATGGATCCTTCAGAAGAACTGATGCAATTTTAAAACCCCTCACTATGTAAAACCTTCCAAAGGGTGCATGAGGGGATTGTGTGGTGTGTGACACCCCTGGTGACATTTAGGGACAGCCACCAGTGGCCCTACAGCCTGGTGGCACCAGAAGCAGCCCTGATGCTCCCATTCCAGACCTGCCACATGAGGATTTTTACTTTTTTCAGGATAGAAAATTCTGGAATTGTGCTGGCATGATGTGAGTGCTGAGGTGGAACCCAAGGAATGGATCTCTCATCTGAAGTTGAAAATGGAGCCAGCTGTTATTAGCCCACGATAATTGCACCAGCATCAAAGATGGGTGAGAAAAGATAAAAGGAGCTCTGCACAAAGTTACAGTTTTCAAATTCAAATAAAAGAATGTGCTTAAGCACCATTTTCCTGCACACCAGTAAGTCTCTGCTTTGAAGGATCTGTTTAATTATCTCCTTTGTTTAAACCCTTGAGGGTGCCAATTCAAGAGCATTTTAGGGAAGAGCACTCCCAGAAAAATCAAAAACTTCTGGCAAAAAGTCAATTCCACTTGTATTTTTAAATATACAACTCTCAAAAGTGTAGTCACTGGGTTTTGGTTCCCATCAAAACATCCATGCAGAAGGGAAATGGAGTGGGGTGAAAACATCACCTCCAGGAGCATTATTGGGATTTCAGCTCCATAAAGAGCAGGGGCAGGGTAGGAACCCTGTCAGCAATTAAGGAATAATGAATCTCCCAGAATAATGGATATTGATTAGGGACATTCCTTTCTGACAAAATGAGGAGAGTCAGCAAAAGGCAGAGATGTTCAACCTAATTATAGTAGGAGCTGAAACAAAGTCAAAGCTGTCACTTGGACTGAGTGAGCCTGGGACAAAAAGGAGCAGCACCCACGACATCCATGGACACCAGAGGAGCTCCAGGGCACAGGGGAGCTCTGCTGAACCTGGATTTTGTCATGGCAAAGGTGGCTGGCTCAGGCTCACAGGCCCATCCTGCCTTCCCTCCCTCCCCACCAGACTGAACCTGACACAAAGTGGGGAACGTTGTGCTCCTGTCCTTGAGAAATTGAGGTTTTTCTTAAAAAAAACCCTAGAAATTCAGGCTGGGATGTGCAGGGCAGTTTTGCTGTGGAGATTGTGGAAGAATGAGCTGAATCCCAGAGAGTTAAAGGGGTCACTGCAATGGGAGACCCCTCTGGGCCTGGCAGAGGAGGAGAACTGACTGAGGGCAGTGGAAATTCCTGATCCTGATCAGAGGGAATGTGAGGGCACAGTGACCTGCCCTGCCCAGGGGTGCTGGGGAGTGAAAGGATCTTCAACCTGGAGCAGGGAAAAAGAAGGGGAATGCTGTGGTTGTGCTCCTTGTGTCACCTTGGGCTCTTTCCCTTGCCCCAAATTATATTCAACCATCTAAGATCTAATCCTAAAATTACTATTCCTGAGTATGGGGTGGAATATTCTTTGCAATGTTTTCTTTTAGTGTTTTTATAACCAGATTTGCTGTGGGGTGGGCAGGCCCTGGCACAGGTGCCCAGAGCAGCTGTGGGTGCCCCTGCATCCCTGGCAGTGCCCTGGACCAGGCTGGAACACCCTGGGACACTGGAAGGTGTCCCTGCATGGCAGGGGTGGAATGGGATGAGCTTTAAGGTCCCTTCCAACCCAAACTATTCAATTTTTCCATAATTCTGTGAAAATCCCAAATAAAATATTCAGGAGAATGTTACTCATATTTTTTCCGTTCTAATCAGACTTATCAAACACATAAAATACCACTTTTCATTACTAAAAAAAAAATATTTTCCACCCTAGCAAATTGTCTTATTTTACACATACAAAGATATAAAGGCTGTAAGTTTGAAAGGACATTACCCTTGTAGAAAAGAAAAATCATTATTGCAGTGCACTGTGCAGCCTTCGAAGAATTTTTACATGTATAATAGTAATAATAATAATGAAATAATGTAATAATAATAATAATAATAATAATAATAATAATAATAATACATGTTGAATTACATGCACTGCTGCAATATTTTAGTATTTTAAAAAAATTATATATTTTATTTCTCCATTTTAAGTTTTTCCTGCGGTCCCAAGTAGAGCAATCAAAACACAGAGAAGCTTTTGAAAGGGAAAGCCCTGGAAGGGTGAACCTGGAGAGGGGGAAAGTCTGTCCTGGCTGATTTCCATCAATAAACAACCACCAGCTCACTTCATTTGTCCCTTGTAATTCCTCCAAATTATCCTGAATTGGAGCCTCCAGGGGACAGAGATCTCCTCTCTCCTCCACGGCACAAGGCTCTGTTATTTTATTTTCAGTGAGATCTCACCAGAGAACCAATTGGAGCAATTTCAGCACAGAATCCCCTTGGGAAGGTGCCCATGACACTCCAGCTTCTCAGCTGATGATAAAAAGGTTTTTATTTTCAAATTGCAACAGCTCCACAAGGCTTTGTCACAGCTCTGAGATCAGAGATGTTGGTGCTTGCCATTAACCAGGCCTTGAAATTCCTTCCCTGCCATAGGAAAGGAATGTTCAGGAAACTCCAATTTATTCCCAAAAGGTTCCCTTTGTACGTGGGCAGGAACAATCCTCCAGTTCAGAATTAATACTTCTGATATCTTTGAAGTTCCAGCTAATTCTCCACAGATCCTTTCCGAGGCGTTTTTTGGGATGTTCTTGCTCGTGGTGAGAGCCCCCATGGGACAAAGAGACATTATGAGAAATATTAAAGGCACAAAAAAAAAGAAGAAAATAATACTTTTAAGATGAAATAAGTTGAACAAGGAAAAGAATGAGCCTGTTATCCTTGGATAGAATCAAGATGCTTTTTCAAACATTTAATCCCTTGTACCTCCAAAGAAAAAGATATCAAGGCTAAAACAAAGAATTGTGATTTTGACCCAAAAAGGCAAAAAAAAAGAGAAATCCCCTATTTTGCTAGTAGGCACCTTGTGGCTTTTTGAGGTTAACAAGGATCCTGAAACAATTTAACTGCATTACAGTTCTGCATATTCATAAAGATATGCTGAGCAGATAACAGAGCAAATGATTTAATTGAAAAATCAGCCAGTGTGAATATTTTTTCCTGTGAATCATGGAAATGCGACAAGATCTGTTAATTAACATAATCTCATTTATTTGACATTATTCTTGTCACTTAATATAATCTTCCTACAAAGAGGAAAAAATGAAAATTGCCAAAAAAAAAAAAAAAGAAAAAGGCAAAGAGAAAAATATAAATGGGGAAAAGCAGAAAAGAGAGAACGCCCCTGGAAAATGGAAAAAGATGTAGGTTACATTCATCACTTACAGAGAAAAAGAAATGGAATGAGTTAGGAAAAAAGCAAAGGAAAGGCAGAGATAAAGAAAAGAAAAAATGGGGAGGAAAAACCCCAAGAATATTGAGAAAATGCAAGAGAGGAACTTGAGTCTTCCCCTGCTCTGGCAGGAAATTCCTATGGCTCTGCTCTAGGCTTCACTTTGGTGATTAGAAAGGATGGGAATGGAAATTTGGGGCATGGAAGAACCCAATCAATATAATTTATAATTTATTTTTCATAATTTATAATTTATAATTTACCTTCAGGAATTTGTTCCATTTGCCACCATTTTTCCCCTTCACTTCCAGGGAACAAGGGACAGGACAAGAGGAAATGGCCCCAAGTTGCACCAGGAGAGGTTCAGTTGGATATTTGGGAAAACTCCTTCACCCAAGGGTTGTCCACCTGAACTTGTGGTGCTGCATAAATAACAAAAAAAAAGGAAATAATGCAATTTATCTAATGCTCAAGGCTGCAAACTCATTTAGTCCTCAATTACTTCTGTTACTATGACCACAGATATTTAAATGGGAGATAAATTCTTATAAAGCCAGTTGTTAATAGACACTATTAACTACCATTTCTATTCGTAATTGTAGATATTATTAAGTGTGGGAACTGATAAAAAAAGAGAAGCCTAATTGGAAAATGGAGATTAATTTCACTACAAAGGATGTGTTGATAGGACATGTTTGGCTTCTCCAAAGAGCTGGACTTGAGGGCCAAGTTGTTTGGGAGGAATGTTTTCCTCACAGGGCAGGAAAGGAAATCCCCTGGAATTCTGGAGGAATACAGATCTAGAAATCCCATTTTTAGTGCCATTGGAAGGAGAGAGGGATGAGTTTCAAATTGTATGAGAAAACAAGTCTAAATAACTAAAGCTGAATAAAAAAACTAAAAAAAAATGAAATAAAATCTCTGCACGACAGCAGGGCAAACAGACTCCTCTGAAAGCACTCCACAAAGCTGAATTCTCTGATTTATTTCACAAATACTTGTTAGTACAACTGATCAGGATATGTAATTTTTCATGGCTGTTTATTACAATAAAATGTTCTTTTAAAATCCACATAAGCAACGTGCAACAAACAAACTGTGAGAGCTTTATGGCTGCTCCCTGCAAAGCCCCATTTATCACCAAGACTGAAGAGAAATGGCTTGAAAAGTGATATCAGAAAGAACAGGCAGGGGAAAAAAAATAAAGAATTATTTATTTATTTTGTTATTTTCCCAAGCAGAGAGGAAAAAAATAACAATTCAGGAAATGCTTACAGTATTTGTTCTGTCATTGACAAAATCCTCATCAAAGCAAACAGTAACCCACAGGATAAACTGCAGAGCTTTTTATTTTGCAGTATTTTCACTCCACTGAAAGAGATGCTTGTAAATGTATGTTTTGTTTTTACCAGATTAAACCCTAATTTCAATAAGGACTGCTTGGGAAGTGCTTTCATAGTCCCAGTGTTAAGGCTTTTTACTTACTTTATTTTATGACTCACATTTTCTATTCTCCCTGTGAGACCACCACACATGAAACAGGATTAAAGAGTGAATTTTGGAATTCTGTTGAAACAGAGCCTTCTCCACCTGGACACTGATGCAAGAGAACATCTCAGGCCTGATTTCATCTCCCAAAGGGATGAGAGGGAGCTTTTATAGACATGTAAAACCTTATTTTTAGCAAATTAGCCAAGTGTCCACTTTTCAGGCTCATTACTCACAACTATAACAATGCAGTGCTCAGTGCTGGTGGCTGCTTGATCTAGAAATAAAAATGAGGAATACAGGAACATTAAAGCTCCTGAGTATGGAGTAGTGAGGCAGGGAAACCATTTCAATCCCAGGAAACATCCACCTGTGGGAGTTTAGGCCTCTCTTTGCGGTTTCCCAGCCCAAGGAACCTCAGCTGTGGGCAGTGGAGCTGGTTTACACTCCTGGGAATCAGCTCCACAATCCCAAAACTTTTCCATCAGCCTGGAGTGAAATATATTCATAGGAATGATTGAAATATTCTGGTTAAATGCTCTCTTTTCCTATACAGAAAGCATTCTCAGCTGGAAGGCTTCATTCTACCAGTTTAATACAAGAAAATACCAGGTTGGAGGGGACCTCAAGGATCATCTGCTACAAACTTCCTCAGCAAAAGCCTTGGAAAGATGTCCCATGAGGAAAAAAAATGTGGTTTTTAATTTAATATTTAATTTAATAAAAAAGTTTCTGCGGATTTCCGAAATTTGATCAGTGGAGTCAAGTCTGCTTGAAGGCCTCCAGTGTCCCTCCCTGCCCTACAGAAAAGGAGAATGGCAGAATGGGTGTGCAGGCAGGACAAAAAAATGTAGGGAAAACCAACGTAGGATGTGCCAGTGGTTGTAAACCACTTGTAAATAAACCAGGGCTGAGGTGGGTAACAAAAGAACTGCCCACAGATTGGCACAGCTGCCCAGGTTTTATTTGGCAGAAAAAGAGAGGTTTTCTCATTCTACCTATGTGACCTATTTGTACATGTTTAAAAATGAGCTTTATTATCCTCCCTTCCCTGATTGCTGAGGGAATCTGGGTGAAAACACAGACTAAATATTCACCATGGGAGCTGTTTCAGATGGGTGAGGACATCATGGCCAAACTGTCCTGACAGAAACGGGGAGAACAGTTCAGGCCCTTCCTCTCCTGTCAGAGGTGCTCCCACAAAGGCTGAAAAACCCCTCTGAAGGAATTCCCTGATAAACCCCCTGAAGGAATTCCCTGACAAATCCCCCTGAAGGAATTCCCTGACAAATCCTCCTGAAGGAATTCCCTGACAAATCCCCCTGAAGGAATTCCCTGACAAATCCCCCTGAAGGAATTCCCTGACAAATCCCCTTGAAGGAATTCCCTGACAAATCCCCCTGAAGGAATTCCCTCACAAATCCCCCGAAGGAATTCCCTGACAAACCCCCCTGAAGGAATTCCCTCACAAATCCCCTTGAAGGAATTCCCTCACAAATCCCCTGAAAGAATTCCCTGACAAATCCCCTTGAAGGAATTCCCTGACAAATCCTCCTGAAGGAATTCCCTGACAAATCCCCTTGAAGGAATTCCCTCACAAATCCTCCTGAAGGAATTCCCTGATAAATCCCCTGAAGGAATTCCCTGACAAATCCCCCTGAAGGAATTCCCTGATAAATCCCCCTGAAGGAATTCCCTGACAAACCCCCCTGAAGGAATTCCCTGACAAATCCCCCTGAAGGAATTCCCTGATAAATCCCCCTGAAGGAATTCCCTGACAAACCCCCCTGATAAATCCCTGACAAACCCCCCTGAAGGAATTCCCTGACAAATCCCCTTGAAGGAATTCCCTGACAAATCCCCTTGAAGGAATTCCCTGATAAATCCCCCTGAAGGAATTCCCTGACAAATCCCCTTGAAGGAATTCCCTGATAAATCCCCCTGAAGGAATTCCCTGACAAATCCCCTGAAGGAATTCCCTCACAAATCCCCCGAAGGAATTCCCTGACAAACCCCCATGATAAATCCCTGACAAATGCCCTTGAAGGAATTCCCTGATAAATCCCCTGAAGGAATTCCCTGATAAATCCCCTGAAGGAATTCCCTGACAAATCCCCCTGAAGGAATTCCCTGATAAATCCCCCTGAAGGAATTCCCTGATAAATCCCCCTGAAGGAATTCCCTGATAAATCCCCTTGAAGGAATTCCCTGACAAACCCCCCTGAAGGAATTCCCTCACAAATCCCCTGAAAGAATTCCCTGACAAATCCCCTTGAAGGAATTCCCTGACAAATCCCCTTGAAGGAATTCCCTGACAAATCCCCTGAAAGAATTCCCTGACAAATCCCCTGAAGGAATTCCCTGACAAATCCCCTTGAAGGAATTCCCTGATAAATCCCCCTGAAGGAATTCCCTGACAAACCCCCCTGAAGGAATTCCCTGACAAATCCCCTTGAAGGAATTCCCTGATAAATCCCCCTGAAGGAATTCCCTGACAAACCCCCCTGAAGGACCAAATTTAGCCTTTGAGGCAGAATGTAGGGTTTAGAATCCACACCCCATACTGCCTGCAGCATTTATTTTTCCCCATTTTAAGTGCTGGAGCTCTTGGATAAACATTCCCAGCTTTCTGTGCTGTGATGCCTGAGCAATAAGAAAGAGCTCCTGCTTCAATTCCATCTATTTATATATTCCAGAGAGCTGATTTGGGGTTTTTTCCATCCCACCTTGCTCATCTAAACACGCTGCATTCGCAGAGCCAAACCCAGCACCTCTGCACCTGTGGAAAGCAAAGCAGGATAAAGGGAAAGCAGGGACACAACCCCAAATTGCAGCAATTTGCCCTCCCTTTTCAGGGCCATGACTAAACACAGAAGGTGAATTTGGGAAATGAGCCAATTATTCTCACCCCAGCCTGGTGCTTCCTTGATGTGTGATCCAAGCTTGTGTTTTACTCGGATTTGTGCCTCACAGGGAACTGCTCAGCTCACACAGGGACTTCCATTTATTTGTACTTTCAGCAAGGAAATTTCCTTCTCCTCATGATTGGGGCCATGGGTCAGTGGTGGCCTTGGCAGGGCTGGGTTAATGGTTGGACTCCATGACCTCAGAGGTCTTTTCCAACCTAAATGATTCTGTAATTCCCACATCCCCTCACCAGGGATATCCCTGGTCAGAAAACCCTGTGATCTGTGGGTTACTGCTGCCCTGCCACAAATGGGAAATGGAATGGTTTAATTTGTGCTTTCACAGGTGAGCTGGGGGGGAACTGTGACGGTGTTCACAGGGGTCTCAGGCTGAGGGAAGAGACAAGGATCTGACTCCATGTTTCAGAAGGCTGATTTATTACTTTATGATATATATTACACTAAAACTATACTAAAAGAATAGAAGAAAGGATTTCATCACAAGGCTGGCTAAGAATAGAATAGGAAAGAATGATAACAAAAGCTTCTGTCTCAGACAGAGAGTCCGAGCCAGCTGACTGTGATTGGCCATTAATTAGAAACAACCCCATGAGACCAATCCCAGATGCACCTGTTGCATTCCACAGCAGCAGATAATCAATGTTTACATTTTGCTCCTGAGGCCTCTCAGCTTCTCAGGAGGAAAAATCCTAAGGAAAGGATTTTCCATAAAACATGTCTACGACAGGAACAGCCCCCAGAGGTGACAGCCTTGCACAGGAGGTGATGCTGGCTGCTGAGATCTGCCTGCAGATGTTTCTCTGAGAGGCAGAGAAATAGTTCTGACTCAGGAAAGCTGCAGTGCATTTGTGATCAGAGGCACCCTGTGCATTTCTGCTCCCCACCACACCTTCAGCTCGACAGGAACAAAGGAAAGAACATCTCTCCAACTCCCTGAATCCTCAGCTCTGCCAGGTACACAACCCCACAAGAAAGGTAAATTATTATCACCACACACCTCCTTCCCTGGGGTGTGGTAAAATCCCAGTAATGTCCTGTCTGGGCCCAGCACTGCACTCCCCAGTTGATCATCACTCCTCAGTACATTCTTTAGCCAATTACCAGGGCTCATAATTGCATTGCTGCATAATCCACTTGGATTCATTTGTCAAACACAATTTTGAGACACGCCGTGCCAAATGCTTTGGTAAATTCTCGATGCTTTCACGCACTGCCTCGCCTTCTCCCACTAATTTAGGATTTAATTAAAAAAGGACTCATCTTTGCTTGACACGATTTGTTCTTTACATACCCACGTAAGTGATACTATTTCTAAAATTAAATACAACTCTGAACCTTACAGAACCTCCTCTGTTTTCTCTGAGGATTCACGATATCCCAGTCAACAGGATTTGCCTGGAGAGGAAGAAAACTTCAGATCCTGAAAGGCTCACGATGTTCTGTCTATTTTTGGGCTTTCCTGTTGAATTTCTATCACACAGCTCACATTAGAAGCCAAAGAGCAAAATGGTTATTATTACAGAGTTTTTATAGAGTTTAGATTTTTACTCTCTAATCCCCAAATATACAAAGATCTACAAAGAGTGAGATCAGACTTCTTTTTTTTTAATCATGAGGGAATATCTGGTTTATTAAGTATGACAAGCCTGTGGCTTGTCTGAAAGTATCTGAAAATGGGATAATTATCAAGGTGAATTGGATCCACATGGTTATGTCTGTATAACATTTAATATTCCAGCACCAATCTTTAACACCTTTTTGCCATTTAAACATTAGCAAACAATTTGTCACCAAAAGAGATTTTTTTATGCAGAGTTTCACCAGCTTCTGTCAAAATAACTTAAAAACCTACAGAATGAAAAAAATACATGTTATTTGTTAGAAGAGGAGAATGAATAGCATGTAGCAATGGAAGGCCTAGTAAATCATTTCCTGCACACCAGTTCATATTTACTCATAATTATAATTCACAGGAGTGCATTCCTGCAATCAAGAGACAGGGGTGCACAGCATGAAAAAACATTTAGCACCGAGCAGACTGCATGAATAATTGCCTGTCAGAGTGGCTTATTAAAGGGAAACTACAATTTTACAAGACAATTCTTGTATCTGCTTGTCTAATCTAAAGACAGAGGGGCTGTATAAATGCAGAGAGTTCAAGGAAGAAATATTTCTCGCTCCGCAGTCGAGCTAAAAGTTGAGTTTTTAAGGCACTGAAAGAACAATCAAAGTGTGACAGCTTTGAGATGCACAAGCTCAGACCTCTGTAAATTGGAAAGTGAATCCTTTGTGTTTATGGTGGCAGCAGAGGCAGGGAGATGGAGGGGATGGAAGTGTGGCCATGGAAACCACACTCCCTCCTGTAGGCAGAGGTGATGTCATCCACGGAGCGTCCTTGGAAATGTCCCAGCAGATGGACCCAGAGCAATCCAAGGGATTGCTGCCCTCCCAGCAAGCACCAGCAGGGAACACTGGGGGGACTGGAGCCTTGCAAAGGGACATTTTCCCTCTGAGCGCTGGGGCAGGTTTGGGAGCCTCCAAGGAGCACTTTGTGTCCCCTGTCCCCCTGTGAGCAGGGCAGGGACAGCTCCCAGCATCCCCCGGAGCTGTGGGAGGCAGGGAGCTCCAAATCCTGCCAGGAATCCTTCTGCCTTATTCACCCAATTAACGAGTTTCACTTCTCCTTCTCTGACTGGTGCAGAAGTCCTCAGACAACAGACTGGATTTACACAGAATTAAATTTCAAACAGGATAATGCTGCAGGGGAAGATTCAAAAATTAACTTAATTTTGAGTCCTTATTTTGAACCCCAACAACCCAAACCAAGGAAAGGTATCCTACATGAACTCATGGCCTTTGGTGAAAATCCAGCTTCATGCAGCTACTTCAGCTTTTTAGAACCATCCTGGCGTTCTTTTCTTAAAGGCTTTGAGGTGATTGAGGTGCACACCTGGCAAGTGGAAGAAAATAATACTTCATTAATAAAGAGCATTGAGACACAAAGGCACACGGGACATTATGAGCCTCAGGAGGAGCACCTGCAGCCCTGTGGAAAGCAGGAACATTTTGTCAGGCTTGCTTGAATGCCTGTGACTGAGAGGTCCAAAACCTGAAACCTGTTCACTGAAGAGCTGGGCCAGAGCTAAATCCCCCAAAATCCACGTGAGCCTTTCCATTGATTTCAGGGAGCTTGGACCAAGGCCAGGGGCAACAGGACAAAGGCAGCAGGTTTAAAAATGCTGCACAAAAACATCTTGCCCTTTGTTCCAACAACCACTGCTGAGACTTTAACGCCATGTCCTGGTCCCTGCCTGGGTGCTGAGGCTGTCCCGGGTTTGATAATGGTTGTAATTTGGATTTTCCACTGTGAAATACACCCAGGCAATTTATGTTAATAACTCACAGTAAAAATCATCACATGGAAACATCCTGCAGTCACTGAAAGAAAGCTTTGCCCCTTTCCAAGTAATACACTTGATAATGTTTCACTTGCAAAAAACCCCAAAAAAACCTAATAACTTTTTTAATAACAATCTGAGGGAACTTTCAGCTGAGGGCTCTCTGGGAGAAGACTCAGACTCCAAGAATAGGGGTCTTGGGTTAGAAAAATTATTACCAGAGCTGAACATTATAAAACTGACATAGTTTCCAGAAAAGGTTGTAAACAAATTTATTAGGACCGTTTCTTCCGAGAAATACATTAAAAACAATCAAAGTTAAAAAAAATAGTTGGCCACTGAGAAATGTGTCTAGACAAAGCTTCCATTATATGATTTAACAATCCCTGGCAAATGCTGCTTAAAGATAAAATTGGATTCCCGTCCAGAATATTAATACTTTTATTGCAGAAATATGTGTATTTTAGAGATAAAAGTACATTTTCATAGACAGATAGATGATGAACATTGAAAATGGCCTGGAACACAGTTTTATCAGTGTTTCTCTCTCTGTCAACCAAGTAAATCAATGTTTTTCAGGTGGAGGCTTCTGATGAGGAGGAAGATTTTCTCATTTTCAGACAAGGGATTCTGTATTTCCATTTCAACCACTGTCAACACACATTGGTGAGTAGTTCCTGTGGCTGACACAAACAACTTTTGATTACAGAGTCAGGAACAGCACTCACAACTTTCCATTTCCAAACAACTCCACATAAATAGTTTGTAAGCTGAAGTTTGGGCAGAGCCAGAGCAAGCTCAGGAATACAGATATCAGCTTTATTGTGTTTGACTCAGTGCAGGAGCCTGCTGCAAATAAAAATGTGACATTTTTCCAACATGACAGGAGAGAATTTTGAGATGTTTTCCTAAGCCAGACAAAAGGAAGGCACTGAGCATTAGATCAGCTGCTGTCTTTTTGCCAAGGAGGAACGAGGCGCTGTTTCACTGGCAGCAACTCCAAACGGCTCCGTGCTCCACGTGGAGAGCTGAGCCTCGTGCAGAGCACAGCAAATACTCTCTGCACTTTCCAGGAACCCTGCATCCTAAAGCTCATCCAGTTCCCTCTGCCACCATGGGCAGGGACACCTTCTGTTGGAGCCCTGGCTGCTGAGAATTTCAGACTTTCTGTGCTGCCAGGCACTGACCCCCAGGAGAACACTGCACTGACCTGAGGCTGTGGAGAACCTTCCAAAATTGATTGATAATTGGGATTGTGGGTGTGGAGGTTGAATAGAAGTGTGTGATGTCACAGGGTGGAAAACTTAGAGTTTAAGGGTTTAGAATATATAAAGCAAGATGGAGGTTTTAGGGCAGTGGCTGGTCCTTCTCCTCTCCTTCTCCTTCTCCTTCTCCTTCTCCTTCTCCTTCTCCTTCTCCTTCTCCTTCTCCTTCTCCTTCTCCTTCTCCTTCTCCTTCTCCTTCTCCTTCTCCTTCTCCTTCTCCTTCTCCTTCTCCTCCACGGGTTTCGGTGGTTTTGTGTAATTGGATAAGAAAGTCCACATTGCGGGCATGGGTGATTGGTTAGGTTAAAAGTAAGGTGTCATTTCTTAATTGGACCATTTATCTTTAAAAGGCCTTGTAGAGAGAGAGAGACGTGGTTCCATTTTCAGTTTGTTGAAGCGCTGCAGAACTCAGGGTTTGTGAGGCTGTGACATGGATAAGAACTCATAAACACCTGAGTCCCAACAAGAAATAGCCTCTCACACATTTAATCCTGACCTTGGCAGGAAAAAAGAAGCAAAGAATCCACTGTCCCAGGCTGCTCCAAGCCCCAGTGTTCGGCCTAGCCTCGGATATTTCCAGGGATTCAGGGCCTCACACCCTCACAGGGAAGGATTTACAGAAGATCAAACGAGTGGCTGAGTTTCTGACTTGCTCTTTGTCCCCAGGGGAAGATCACCCCTCATTTTGGAGAAGCCAGTTTGAGCTGCTTCAGTCATTTGTGAGCTACAAGGTGGAACAGAATTATCTGGGATTTTCCAGAAGGAGCTGGACCCACCATGGCAGCCCAGCAGGAAGGAGTGGAGTTGCCACCCCATCATCTCCCCTGAGAGTGCCTGAACTGAAGCCTCCATCGAAGGGCAGAGGAGAGCAAAGGTTTTGTCCTAAGGCACAGTGATAAAGTCTTTTTTAAAAGACTCTTTAGGAAACCAATCCTGCTGGTAGGAAAGCCTAACAGAGTCTGCAGTGAGAAATCCATTTAGAAACGCAGTTTTGGAGAGCAGCCAGGGAGAGATAATGGTACCACTTGCCCCCAGACCCTGCCAGTGCTGCACAGTTCCTGAGCAGGGTTTGCTGTGGATCAATCCCTTGTCAAAAGTCATGTCAGCCTCCAGCACTACACACAGCCTCCTGGGCACCCTCCCACCCCATCCTAACTTGGTCTTCCAAGGGCTCAGATGGATAAAATTTGGTAGAGAGTTGATGGGATGGTTTTTTTTTTTTTCATTCAGAAATTAACATTTTGTACGAGGAAGCCATTTCTGTGAATCCTGCCCAGTTCTCTGTTCCCACAATCTCATTTTCCTCGTTGCTTCAAACACTCCATATTCCAGTAAACCAGTTTTTCAAACCTCCTAACAGGTGCTAGTACATCATGTTCCCTCTCTCTGTCATTTCTCATTGTCATCTCGTATCGTTCATCAAAGCATGAGAGGGAACATTGTCTGCAGCCCAGGAAATCATCCAATCTGACCCTGCCCCAGCCAACGTGTCGCTTTTGGCCTCAGGAAAATCCCATCAGCAGCAGGTGACAGAAGTGGCCTGGCATTGTGAGTTTCTCAATTTCTGAATGCCTGTCACACTTTAAAAAGCTGGCCTTAGCTCAGCTGCCTCCCCCTCGCAAATGGAGGTGCTGAAACCTCCCTGGATCACAAGAGAGAGTTAATATTTGTTCAGTGCTTTCAAAATGTTAAGTGCAACATGAGTGCTGGGCCTTATTACCAGGAATAATGGATGTTTGCAGCTCCAGCCTGCACTCTTCTGTGTCATCATTATTTGGTTTCTAATAAGTAACAGCTTTACCAGAATACAGTCACAGAAAACATCTTTGGAAAATGCTCTTTATTTTCACTGTGAGCTTGAACACAGGTTTAAGATCTGTTGGAGTTGACATAGTTAAACTTTACAGACTCTCTGGGAATGATTCATCCCTGACTTGTTACATCCAGCTTTTTGCTTTGTCAGTTATATTTGAATTTGTCTGGGAGTTTTGTAAATTGAGTTCATAATCTCATTTTGAGTGTAGATATCAAACATATGAAAAATGTACCAGTAAACACCAAGAGAAAAACCTCACAACCACAGAAACCTTTTTACTGCTGGTTATTCACAGGTGTTGCAAAGAGGAGCAGGTTGCCACAACAGTGAACTCTGAGCTGTATTTTAGATTAATTTGTACAACCCTTTCCCTGAACTGCTTTGGGCTTGACTGGAAAATCAGCAAAGCTATTCCTGACTCTGTTGCTGTTTACAAGAATTAAAGCCCAGTTTGTGAAAGGAACTGCTAAAAAATTAACTTTTGTGTTCTTTTGGAGTTAACAACAGCGTGTCTTCTTCCTGTTACTAAGTACTTTAGCTGGGAATAAAAAACTTTATTTAGATTTGGTGAAATTTCTGGCTGCAGAGAGTTGGAGAAACCTGCAGTTGCCAAGAGGATTTCAGCTGCTGCAGTGCTGCAGGAATGAACATCCCTGGAAGGGTGAGGGGTAAAATAACCCTGTAGGGAAAGAGCTCACGAGCCAATGCCCAAGACATCACATAAAATGTCCTGATGGTGATGCCTGAGATGGTTCTGACAAAAGATCTGCTCTTTATGTAAATGGTGTTTATTCAGAGCACACAGTGATAGCACTGACCCACCATAAATCTCCCTGAAGAATGCAAAACCTCACACCCTGGCATGGTCAGAAATCAGATTTCCCCCTTTTGTAGACATGAGGCTGCTTCCATTTACTGAGGCATTGTAAAGCACTTTTTATTACAGAGCACAGGATGAAATACCAGGGTATAAACAAAGCTGAATCCAGAACAATCCCATCCTTCCAAAACCACATCACTTTGGGAACCCCTGTGCATTTGTAAAGAATACCTGGGAGATGTTCCCACATTCACATCTAAACATCCAACCCCTCTGAAGATTCCTTGTCTTCTATCACTTAGAGCAGCACAGTGTGAAGGAACATAAATTAGGAAATAATCCCTTTCATTATGTACAGCCAAGCTCCATTTTTTAGGCTAAAACATAAACAGTTTAATAAAATAATATTACTTAATAAATTAGTATCTTCAGCTCCTTTCTGGACTTCTCTCTGAAAGACATGATTAATCACCCTCTAAATCCCTAATAGCCCCATAATCTCTGACTATAAAAATTCAAATGCTGGGAGGCAGGAACTGCTGATGGAGGCAGCAGGATGGAGGGAGAGATGCTCTCTTTAACCCTTCCCAAAGACCCTAAAGCAGTGCAATGACATCCCAGGAGCTAAATAAATTCAAATGTTGCCCTTGAACCCTTGTGCTGGCAAGTGCAGCCCTGCATGCAGCACGTTGGGCATCCCAAATGTCATCCTGCTGGAAGGAAAGCTGAAGGCACACCCAGAGATAATCAAAATGCTTCTGTGAAAGTGAGAGGAAGAGGAAAGATTACTGAGCAAAAAACACAGAGCTTCCCTCCAGGTTTGTCAAACTTTGTCCAGGTTTGTGAATGCCACACCTTGGCTGACAGAAGGAGCAGAGATGTCAGAGGAAATGCAGATTTGGCTTAATTCTCCCTGAAATTCACTTCCACCTGCAAGAGACCCCCAAGCTAACCAGACATTTAACAGCTCTCTGCTAAGCCAAGGCTGAAGTCATTTTTGTAACACAAACACATAAATTTAATTTTATTTCCGTTCTGATTCATTGCAATACATTGTAAACCAGAGCATTTATGAAAAGCCTCTTCCCACCAGGTGTAAAATCCTCTTATTTTGTGCACACCCAAACATGGAACATGCAGCCAGTCCCAGACACAGAGGTCACTGCCCCCTCATGGAAATGACAGCAAAAATAAATGATCAGCAGCTGGAGTGGAAGCCACAACATTTCCAACAGAATATCTTTAATGCAAAGAGAAAAGCCAAAAAATTATTACATTTTTTTTTATAAGTCCACCCATCTCCTCCTGGGAGGAAAATTTCCAAGAAGAATTTGCACTGTGGGTGTACAACAACTACTTATGTGTTTTGTCTGAAAATGCTGAATTTACCTACAAGGCCTGTCAATGCAAAGAAATGACTACAAAAATCTGTGATATTTAACTGAGATGGAACAAACATTCCCCTGGTGTAGTCATCTGCAATAACCATGAAACAAATCTTGATCGTATCTGTACATTGATGGAATATCTCTGCTTTTATTGCAAATCTGTCTCAAGCAGGGCAGCAGCTCTGTTTCCATTCATCCTTTTAGAAAAGATGCTGTGACAAGAATTTCAAACACCATTCATGGCCAAATGCTGCATTTGGGTTTCTTGGAACTATGGAATGAAAAGGAATGTTCCTTTGCTCCAAGAGAAGTGTCTCCAATTCTGTGTGATGCATTAAAAAAATCAGATGAGAACCCCAAGAGCTGACATAAGATGCGATAAAACTTTCAGGTTTTATGGAAGGAAGCATTTTCCTGTTTCCTCCTAATAAATGAAAAACCCACATGCACAGTGCAAAGAAATATATTATGTCTAAGCATGTAAAATATGTCAGCTTGAACATTTTACAGTTTAATGAAAAATGCTTCTTTCAGGACAGTTTATATTACGTTTGCTGGAGAAAAAATAAAAATCTTTTATTTTCTCCATATCACAGTCCAAAAATTACCATTTTTTTCTAGCTGTAAAACCCCAGCATTGGGATATTTATGCATTGTGAATTAGAAGCATTTTTTACTGGCTATCAAAATTTTCATAGCATTAGCTCTACTTGTAACAGGTTTTCATTAAAATGAGAATGTGGAAAGCAGTAAAGTGAATATAGACCCTCATCAGTAGCAGTGAGGCTTTATGGTGGTCACAGGATCAGCTGGGTTATATTTGTTCCAGACCATGATCAGACAACAGGGCAAACCTCTTTTTCACTGACATCAACATAAATTGTGCTATTGAATGGATTTAATATGTAGAAGTTATAAGTAATTCTTTAACTTTCATTTTATTGAACCTGCTGCTTCCTGCCTTAGGCTTGTACTTGATCTTTGGTGTCCATATAATTCCCATTTAGTGCAGATATAGAGCTAAGCTGGGACTAAGCAGTGCCAAATTTTGGGGGAATTTAATTTAACTCTTGGGTAACACCTGAGGGAAGCTTGGCAGCAGCACATTTCTCATGAAGGGAAACACGAGTGCTCCCCTGGCCTCCCTCAGAACAGAAACAAACACATCTCAGCGTTGCACCCCGAGGCCCAGAAAGGACAGACTGCAGCAATAACTCATTTATTAACTAACTACAGGTTTAAATTAACATCAGCATCCTGCTTTGTGTCCCCTCTCACACCCTGGACCTGCAAAGCCACCACGGTTCCACAGAAGTCATTCCTGGCTATCAGTGATGTAAATGAAAAGTCAATCAGCTTCCAGATTTACAGACTGTTCCAGCAATAGCCTCAAAAATCCCTAAAGCACCCGAGGCCTGAGCAGCTCTGGCAGTTTTGCTGCATACATTTAGGAGCACCACAAAAATAACTCACCAGCTGTATAAAAGGGTGTAATATTCATAGCTGGAAATAAATATTATTGCTTTCCACTTTCCCTGCTGTGGGAAAGCAAAGGTGACTACAGGCACAGAGGGAACACATCCAGTATTTCACTCAATTCACTTTGATTTCCCTTATGGAAATAGAGGTGTGAAATCAAAGAGCTCCCTTGTAAATTGTCTTTGGGAAGGCTCTAAATCATTGATCCATTAGTGCAGGATAACGAGGACAAGCCATGGCTTTGCAAACCTTTTGATGTCCTCACTCCTGGGCAGAAGGAACAGAGGTGCAGCAGCTGGCTCATCACAGCCCCCTGGGATTCTGCAGGACAGCTGCAACAGAACCTGGATGAGTTTGAACACGCAGGTGATGTCCTGGGAAACCAATCCCAAGGGTGGGAACAGGACATGGAAAAGGGAGCAGACTCATTCAGGGCTCTGAGTATTTGATCTCAAAACCTGACAGCAAAATGCTCTTGCAGAAACTGGTCCTTTGCCATCCACACAACCCAAGAAAATAAGGAGGAAAAGATTCAGCCCTGGATCTATCTTAATCCTTAAATTTGTGCTAAAGGGCTTCCCCTTTGGCAGAGGACTAATCCTACCAAATGACAGCCAGTCAGTCATTTCACTTCTCTTTATTCCTTTCAAGTGTTAGCCCTCTGCTGTTTCTTTACTTTTACACACTTTATTTTCTGTTTCCTAAAGGCTCAAAATTATTATTTTTTTTTAAAGCACAGTCCTGGATGTCTCCAAGACTACAGGGATTGGGAACAAGAAGTTCACTTCCATTGCTCATTCTTTTGTAATCATTTATTCTACACCTAATTAGCCAGGAGATATTAGGTTTGGACAAGATTTTAGACTTAGGTCTGGAAATCATCAGGTTGATAATAAAATATTTAAGCCCTGTTCAACCTGGCCTTGGATACTTCCAGGGATCCAGAGGCAGCTTCTCTGGGTTCCCTGTGCCAGGGCCTTAAAGCCAAAAATTCCTTCCCAATCTCCCATCCATCCCTGCCCTCTGGCACTGGGAGCCATTCCCTGTGTGCTGTCCCTCCATCCCTGTCCCCAGTCCCTCTGCAGCTCTCCTGGAGCCCCTTCAGGCCCTGCCAGGGCTCTGAGCTCTCCTCTCCAGGAGCACCCTCAGCTCCCCAGCCTGGCTCCACACACTCCACACCCGTGGGGTGTATCCATGCCCTGCTGGACTCTCTTCAGCAGATCCACATCCTTTTGATGTTGGATCCCAGGGTTGGAAGCAGCTCAGCAGGTGGGGCCTCACCTGAGCAGGGCAGAAGGACAGAATTTCCCTTTTCCATACTGCCTATGGTGCAGGATGAGTCCAGGACATCTCCAGCTCTGCCTGTTAGCGTTCAAAAACACATAATCACGGGGATTATATGCAGAGCTTTTTATTAAGAGCCCTGGGAATCGGGGTATATTCAACCCAAATCTGACTCTGACCATACATCCGAAATGATCGTGTTTTATACTCTATCGTTACAAAACTTTCATGGTAATTATTAAACTTCTATCGTTTCATTGTATACATAAATTTAGCCCCTCTCTGAATTTCCAACATAGTTCCTCACTATTCT
Organism: Zonotrichia leucophrys gambelii; assembly: GCF_028769735.1. Taxonomy (NCBI): domain Eukaryota; kingdom Metazoa; phylum Chordata; class Aves; order Passeriformes; family Passerellidae; genus Zonotrichia; species Zonotrichia leucophrys. The sequence continues at coordinate 2,568,905 of NC_088176.1, read as the reverse complement.
TCTTATGGTTATATAATAATTACATTTAGTTACTAAACAATCATCACATGTAACAATTATATAATTTATCATACTGCTTACGCAGGTGCAGTTGATCTGGGAAAGCACAAAGCCTAACATTTTAGATTTTATCTTTAACTTTTTCCAGGGTTCCACTATCCCACCCACCCCCAAGCCCTTCTCCCAGGGCTGCTCCATCGCTTCACCCCCAGCCTGCATCCACACCAGGGCTTTTCCCGGCCCAGCTACAACATCCCAGTCAACCCTGTTTAACCCCACAGTGTTCTCATGGTGCCGGTTACCCAAGCTCATCCAGCTCCCACACAGCAACCTCCAAATGTGCATCCTGCTCCAGCCATCAAACATTGGCAAAAAACCCGTGTTTTAAAGGCTTGCCTCCGGGAAGCAGCAGCCAGAAATGGGGCAGAGCACGACCGGGTGCACCTGGAACACAACCGGGGAGAGGCGGGGAGGAACCCGGGATATAACCGGGCACACCTGGGACACAACCAGGGATGGGCAGTGAGGTACCTGGAACATAACCGGGCACACCTGGGACACAACCGGTATGAAAAACGCCAGTCACTTGTTTTTAAAATTTTAAAAGTTTAATAGCAATAAAATGGTTATAAAATATTAATGCAATTAGAGCACTAATAATTTGGACAATTTGAATGAGGACAGTGTGAGACAATAGAGGCAAAGAGTTATGAATATCCGGGTACCTTTTTCTGGGCAGCATGAGCCCGAAAAAGGACCCACGTTGACAGAGGATTAACCCTTAAAAACAATAACCTGTTGCATATTCATACACGATGCATAAATTCCATTCAAACACAGGATTCTGTCTGGCCATCGTCAACTTTCTAACACAACACATATTCATTTTAATATTTGCGAAAAGCCAATCATAAAACACACATTTTTCACAACCGGGAACAGGCGGGGAGGTACCGGGGACATTACCAGGCGCACCTGGGACTTAATCGGGAGCACCTGGAACACAACCGGGAATAAGCGGGGAGTTACCCGGGACTTAACCGGGCACACCTGGGACTTAACCGGGCGCACCTGAGGCACAACCAGGGCCAGGCGGGGAGTCACCTGGGACTTAACCGGGCACACCTGAGGCACAACCGGGAATAGGCGGGGAGGTACCCAGGACTTAACCGGATGCACCTGGGACTTTACCGGGTACACCTGGGACACAAGTGGGAACAGGCGGAGAGGCACCACGAATAAAACCAGGGCCAGGAGGGCGCTCCCTTTGTGTGGAGCCGATCGGCGGCCGCCGGCCCGGCGCGGAGGGGACGCTGAGGGGCGGCGGGCCGGGCCGGGCTGGCTCCGCCCGCACCACATGACTCCACCGTCGGGAGAAACTTTTCCCGTCCCGCGGTCGGAAAATGGCGGCGTAGGGAGCGGGGCTCTGGCATCCCGGCGGCTCCCGACGCCATGACCCGCTGGGTGCCCACCAAAAGGGAGGAGAAGTACGGCGTAGGTGAGGACGCGCCCGCCCCGCTCCCGCCTGTTGCGCTCAGGGGCACCCCCCCGGCCGCGGCCTCCCCGTCCCTGCCCGGCTCCCGCTCCGCTCCGGCCGGGATGGAGCGCGGTGTTCCCCCGAGTCCCCTCCGGTTCCTGCCTCCCCCGCCCGGCTCCTCCCGGCTCCCGGGAAGTTGAGGAGCTCTCTGGGAGCGCCGTGCCCCGCTGGGAGAAGTTGCCTTTCTCCCTCCGCTCCGCTGCGGTCCCGTCGCTCCCCGAGCGCTTGCGGAGCGGAGAAGCTCCGAGTTGTGTTCAGGTCGGGCTCTTTCTCCCCGCGCTCCCAGGCTGGCTTTGGGAGCCCAGCCGTGCCCCGAGTGCTGTCCCTCGGGGTTCTGCCGGAGTGTGATGCTCATACAGATCAGGGCTCTCTGGGATCCATTTCCTACCGCGCTCCTTCCGTCCGTCCCTCTCGAACAGAGGGGGATTGTTCCCAGCTGGTGCCTCGCACATCCCCGCTGGGACTAAACCGACCAAGCCCCACTGAGCTTTGGGCCGGGAGGGCCCGGAATTAATTTAAAGGTGTTGGTTTTGCAGCAAAAGGTTTTATTTCGGGGTGCGGCGCAGGAAACTTTATTGGTGTGAATGAGCGTTTGTCTGGAGGAAGGAAATAATAAATCTGACTATTCAAATTGGAAACGTGAAGTTCAATGCCTCCCACAGTCCTTGGGCTGGATTGATTGTGAGGAGCAACTTCTCATAGAAACGCACAACTAAACTTCATAAACAAAGGCAGCAGGAAGAAGGGAGTTTCTGGGGCTGAGTAAAACCTGAGTGAATTGAAGGAATTAATTTTAAATTCTGTGTGTATGTCCCTAGAAAACCATAGCTTGGCTTTTAAAAAATATTAGAAAATCCCAGTTCCAGCATGTGGGACCTGTGGGTAATTCCAGTGCTGAGGATGCAGGACAAGCACCGGGAAGCAGAAGTGCCAATGATGGCAGTCCCTGATGAAGTTTCCAAATTATCTGCCTGGTGGTGTGGGATGGGTATTTCGGAATGACTGAATTGTCACGTAGTACAAGCTGATGTTACAGCCCAGTGGCACTCGAAAGCAAGTTCCTCTTCTGCAGGAACTCCGTGTCTGTGCTGGGGGTGACTGCCCGGCCGCTTTCCAGGAATGTTTTGAAATTGAATTGAAATTGATTTGAAAGTGACATGAGAGAAGTGAAATTTACTTGATTGTTTACCATAACATACTTTAAGTGTACTTGCATCTCCAGTGTGGGGGATTGCATGTGTGGCAACAAAACTGGATTTAAACGTAATCTAAGAATAAAAAACCTCTCCCCTTTTGAGGAAGTCCAAGGGGATGTGCTTAGTTGGTATTTTCTGTGTCTTCTGCTCTGCAGAGAAGTTTGTAATGCTTTTATAATAATTTATGTTTCTCTGATAGACTGTTTTCTTTTTCCTGCTAGGAGGCTGAGCTCCTCACCAAACAGGGATTTCTCTGCTGCATGACAGGGATGTGAGGGGTGAAAGTGGATGAAGTGTCGCAAGGAGATAAATCAGATTTAGAGCTAATTGAGCATTGGGTTCACTGACCTGTGCCATTCTGTTAGAGGCTGCTTTGGGAGGAATAGCTTCTTTTTGGTGTTCTCCTAAAGAAAAGGAATGTTGTCTGGTTCTATGTGTTTTATGGACCTTTATGTTGTTAAGAAAGGGCTTTGTGAGTCTTCTGATGTTTTATTTTTGGCTGCTTGTGAGAGCTGGAGATTGTGGAGAACTGATGCAACAGTTGTGTAGTCCCAAACAGAATTGGAGATGGTGCTGTTAACCTGAAAATTCAGACTTTGGAATATTTTTCTTCCTGTTTGCCATGGCCAGTCCTGGGGCTGATGTTGACTCAGTATTGTCTGCCAGGGAGAAAATCCCTAACAGGAACGCTAATGGGACTTAGAGAAAAATAGTGTGCAATGCTTTGGGTGTCTCATCAACCCATGCAAATGTCTCCAAAAGGATGGGGCCATCATTCCAGTGGTGCTCTGTGGCAGGGTGAGGAGCAGTGGCCATGGACTAAGCCAGGAGAAGTTGCACCTCACCATGAGGAAGGGCTTCTTTCCATGAGGGGTGGCAGAGCTGCTCAGGGAGGGCATGGAGACAGCCCAGCCCTCCTGGGTGTGTTCCTGTGTCACCTGCTCCAGGTGACAGCTGGGATGGACTGGATCATCTCCAGAGGTGCCTTCCAACCCCAGATATTCTGTGTGCAGGCTTTCCCAAGCAGAAATACCAGGGATGTGTGTTGTGGTTATGTTTATGTCGCAGCAGTGGGAGCTCAGAAATGTGCTTGTGTCTGTATATAGAGTTGTGTACATAAAAAATACTCACATGTGCCTGTATAACACATTTATATCCCTTCTCCCCCTCCTGTGTATATCCCTGTTCAGAGTTTTCTTAACCTCTGAAGACCTGAAGCTGTGCTGGCTGTGATGCAGCTGGAACAGTGATGCCCAGAGGCCTGTAGTGACAGCTGGTAGCACCCAGGTGTGCTGAGGAGCTCTCCCGGTGGCACAGTGGGATTTGGGGATTTTGGGGATACGCTCCTGGGTGCCCTGCATGCCTGCAGAGTGCGTTTGCTGCCCTGAGCCTGTGTGCAGAGGCATTATCTCAGCAGGCAGTCGGGAGAGTGACTCAGCTCCGCTTCCTGACAGCGCTCAGGGCTCGGCTGCGGGAGGAATGGGTGTGGAGCTAATGGGATCACACGGATGTTAGGGGAACATGTGGGGAGCCAGGCGGAACAGGGACAGGATCAGCTTCCTTGGAGAGGCTTTTCCCTGCTCCCAGCGCTGCAGAGCCTTGTCCTTCATCTCAATCCTGCCTTTCATCCCTCGCCCTGAGCCTGTGGGGAGGGGACCATGTGGCTGTGTGGCTTCCTCCACATCCGAGGCTTCCAGGGAGTCCTGGGAGCTGTTTGTGTCCCCTCAGTGTCACAAAGTGACCATGGAGTGTGGCTGCTCAGCCTCCCATTCCCTGCTTTTAGGTGATGGGAGATTGGTAATTTTGGAGGTTTTCCTTCTGCTGGGGAAAAGGGATGGAAGGAGCTGCTCTGGGAGGTCTGGGAACCTCTGAGACAGTGCACAGTGGCTGTGGTAGCTTCCAAATCCTGAATCCTCTTCTTTGCACCTTTCCTTTGGGCTGAGAACTGCACTGAGAGGTAAAACTGGTGCTGCTGTTGTTAAAAATACGATATTCAAAATGCCTTTGTGTTCAAACGTTTGTGTTCATATGGAGCAATCAGACCATTACTATGGTAGTTTAATCCTTTATTTTTAATGAATAAATGGTGAAACAGAAGATTAGTGCCACGTGCCCTCGGATGGTCAGATGTTAAAGGAGATCTTCCCAGTTACTGAGCTTGAGTCCCCATCCCTGGAGTGTCCAAGGAAGGACTGGATGTGGCACTCAGTGCTCTGGGCTGGTGACAAAGTAGGGATGGGAATTGGACTTGATGGCCTTGGAGGTTTTTTCTGAATTCAGTGAGTTCCAGTATTTTTGTTTGTTCCTGGTGAGTTTTTGTTGTGTGTCACGACTTGGCAAATAATAACAAGCCTAATTTTAGATGGGGACATTGGCCACACTTCATGGTCAGGGTGTTTCAGTGCCTCTCTGGGGTTGGGATGGCTTTTCCAAAGGGGTTTATGGAAATACCCTCACAGCAGGTACACAGAAATATATACATTTTATTATTAGAGGAGGGCTTTAAGGAGTTGATGGACTAAGAAGTGTTACAATGATCATGATTTAAAATTTTTGCAGCTGAGTTCTGCTCTTGTAATGTCTCTTTGAAGGGGGGAATAAGAATTTGTCAAGATGGAAACTGGTGAAAGCACAGGAATTCCTACAGCCAAGCGCTGCTGCTTCTCCTCTGCTGCTTCAGTGGGGACTGTGGTGCTTTAGGACAGATTTAAAGCTTTTATGGAACCCTGGAGTCCCAGTCCAGGCTGTGGGAGCTGTGGTGGCATTGGAGAGTCTTGTTCAAGCTGATGATCGTGTGCACATTTGTGCCTTAGAGCAGGGAAGGAAACATTTGAAGGAAATTGAAAAAGATGGATGTTAGGAATGCATCTTGGTGATTTTAGTGCTGCTGTGCTGTGAGGTTTGGAGCTGCCTGGCAGGACAGGACAGGTGGCTGCTGTCAGTGACAGCAGGGCTGTGCTGTGACACATCCCAGCCCGTGGAACAGAAGTGCAAGTGTAAAATGTCCATGGAAGATTTGCTGCTGCATTGATCAGAGGATTGGAGTGAGCACCTGCAGGTTCAGCTTCCCAGAGCCAGCACATCCCCTGGACACCCAGATCAGGGTGTTGCTGTATCCCACGGACACCCAGATCAGGGTGTTGTTTGTTAACATCCCCTGCACACCCAGATCAGGGTGTTGCTGTATCCCACGGACACCCAGATCAGGGTGTTGCTGTATCCCACGGGCACCCAGATCAGGGTGTTATTTGTTCCATCCCCTCCACACCCAGAGCAGGGTTTTTGTTTCCATCCCATGGACACCCAGAGCAGAGTTTTTTATCTGTTACATCCCCTGCACACCCAGATCAGAGTTTTTTGTTTGTTTTATCCTCTGCACACCCAGATCAGAGTTTTTTGTTTGTTCCATCCCCTGTACACTCAGATCCCCTGCATCCCCAGATTGCTATATCCCCTGCACACCCAGATCAGGGTGTTATTTGTTCCATCCCCTGCACACCCAGATCAGGGTGTTATTTGTTCCATCCCCTGCACACCCAGAGCAGGGTGTTGTTTGTTCCATCCCCTGCACACCCAGATCAGGGTGTTATTTGTTCCATCCCCTGCACACTCAGATCAGGGTGTTGTTTGTTCTATCCCATGGACACCTGGGTCAGGGCGTTATTTGTTCCATCCCTCTGCTGGGAGGAAATGCTGTGGGAATTGGGATGGTTCAGCCTGGAGAAGAGAAGCTTTGGGGTGACCTCATAGGGGACTTAGAGTGCCTGAAGGAACTGAAGGATGGAGAGAGACACTCTGCAAGGGATGGAGGGACAGGGCAAGGGGAGGTGGCTTTAAAATGGCAGAGAATGTGTTTAGATGGGAATATTGGGAAGGAATTGTTCCCTATGGGGATGGGATTCCCAGAGAAGCTGTGGCTGCCCCTGGATCCCTGCAGGTGTCCATTGGGGCTTGGAGCAGCCTGGGACAGTGGAAGGTGTCCCTGCCATGGCAGGGCTGGCACTGGATGCTGTTTATGACGCCCTCCAACCCAGACCATTCCATGGCTCTATTTTCCAGCCCCCTTCCATTCCCTGCAGGGTTGCATTCCTGTGCTGCCCCGTGCTGGCAGCTCCTGGAGCCGAGGGCAGGGGCTGGAGATGCCCACACCTTTCCTGCAGGAGTGACCCGAGCTGGCCTGCAGGCTCAGCTCCTCCCAGCGTGCTCGGCGGCCACCATTGTTCTCTGCCAATAAACACTCGGTGCAAACAGCAGATTGGAGAGGGATAACCTTAGCAGATAAGTGGAAGGGAGTGTGGGCTCCTGTTTGTTTTCATCCAGGTCAGCAACAACATTACAATCTGGGATTGTTCTGAGAAATGATTCCTGATGGGATTTTCCAGGAATTATTTTTTCTCATAGGGCATAAACTGACTTCAGCAGGGGCTGCCTATGACCACAATGCAGAGCTTTTATTTAACTTTGCAAAGGAAGTTTTCAGTTGGCTTAGGGAGATATCAGCTGCTGAATTTACTCTTTATTCTAGAAGATAAAAGAGGAGGTAGAGAAGTGACTTTTACTCTTTACCTGGTATGCAGGTATGGCAGTGACAGTAGCCAGGGGGCTGATTGAAGGTGTTTGATTTGGTATTTCCTTCCCTGGCAGTGCCCAAGGCCAGGCTGGATGGGGTTGGAGCGCTCTGGGACAGTGGAAGGTGTCCCTGCCATGGCAGAGGGTGGAATGGGATGAGCTTTAAGCTTTCCTTTCAACCCAAACCATTGTGGGATTCTCTGACTTCAGGTAGCACCTTGGTGGGTTTTGCAGTTATCCCTTGATCTGTTCTGTTGGAAATGCCTGACTTAGGTGCACTCAAACAATGCTGATTTTGGGCTCTCTGCCACACTTGGCACAGGTTTCTCTGTGTTACAAAGGCATTTTCCTTTCTACAAAGGCAAAACTTTCAGGGAAGGGGAAAAAAAAATGGAGACAAAGTTAAACCTTCTCTAGGAAGCCCCTCTGTCAGCTTGCATCTACAGGAGTAAGGATTGGGGTATTTTTTCCTTTAAATATTGATGTTCCTGGAGTTTGTCCCGTGCTGGCTGTGCAGCACATGGAGGATCCTTTGCTTTGTGTAATCCTTCAGTGTGGTCCTGCAGAACTGCAATCCAATACCTCTCGTTAAACACCTGGGGATGTGTCCAGCTGCAGGTAAATAGCTGGGGCTGACTCCTGGGGATGAATGGAAGCTCCAACAACTGCCTCTAATCCAGTTTTCAAGTATTTATTCCATCCAAGGTATCGGTTTTGCCTCTCCCCTTTGACTTCCTGTAAGTTCAAAACTTCCTCAAAATACTCAGTGGAGCTGCTCCTACTTATGGGTATTCTTTAGCAGGGTGGTGGACCACTGACAAGTCAGATTTTTTCTTTTTTATTAAACTTAAAAGCACTTTTAGTTCTGTTTTCTAGCCTGTGGTGGCCCCCAGGGCTGTTCTGACAATAGTAATTTTCTGAGTAAGGCTTTAATGAATTCCTTGATGAGTTACTGGAATACTTTCCTCATTTAGCTTCTAGGGGGGGAGGAATTGAAATCACGCCCTGTCTAAACCAAAAAAATGCTCAATAAGAGAGAATTCTTGTCATTCTGAAACTTTCTCTCCCTTTTCAGACTGTGGCTGTGCAAACATTTATATATTTACAGAATTATCTGCCCATGTTTATGTAATTTGTGCATTAAATCTGATTTCTGATGTAAAGATTTGTAATACAAGAAGCTGCAGTTGCTGCGTTTGGGTTCCATCAGCAGAAAGATGAAATATCTCTGGAAATAGTTTTCTGCTCCATGTAGCTTTGTAACTAAACTGAAATAGTTGCATTGAGAACTATTATGTGCAATCATGTCCCCTCTATGTAACAAAACAAACAGATGGGTGAAGAACTGCAGCAACCACTGGCTGCCATACATGAATTGGGTTTTTTTTTGTATTTTTTTTTTAGCACTGTTGCTTTATTTCGAGTGCTGCTTATATTATTTCAGCACAGCCCTTTTTAGAACCTGTTTGCAGAGGGTTTTGGTGGCTGATTTTGCCTTGAGGGTGTTGGAGCAGCAAAATGTCTTTGTGTTCCCCCAGCAGAAAATACCAACAAGTGAGTGGAACAGGATTTGCTGTGTAATTTCTGAATGGGAATGGCAGCAGAATTGTACATAATCAATGTTTGTGCTCGTAGGCACTTGGGTTTTTGAGGCACTCCGTTTGTACATCCCTGCTCTTGCAGTGGCTGTGCCACTTTTATGGATGTGCTGCAGAAATTATTGAATATTGAGGTGGGAAACCTGCTGGAGCAGCTGCCTGGCTGGGCAGGCCTGGGGGTTTTGGGAAAATCTCATTTTCCCTGAGGAGTCCCAGGTGGGGAGGGCAGCAGGAATGGTGTCCCTTGAGGAGGAAGCTCCTGGCCTGGCCTGGGGGGTTCCTGGCTGGTTCTGGCAGAGATTCCAGGAGAATTTGGGACTTTTGGCAGTGCAGGGTGGGCGCTTGGCACTGGAGAGAGCACAGAGCTAATGTTGATTTTTGTTTTTCTTTCTGTTTGTGTTGGGATTGACAGTGAGATGGTATTTTGTGTTTGGATTTGGATGTTTATTATTTCTTATTTATATTACAGTTTTATAAGTTGTGGATATTACAGTATTTTACTAAGAAGCTAAAAAATACTTTGTATCTGTTTTTATAAGTTTTTTTAAGGAATAACTATCTAATTAAGAAATGACAATTTATTTTTAACTTAATAACTAATTACTTATATTCTGTAATGTGACTTTTTTGTTTAATTACAAAATACTATTTAGACTTATGAAGAAGTTCCTGCTTTACACTTTATGGCAGTGACAGTAGCCAGGGGCAGATTGAAGGTGTTTGGTTTGGTATTTCCATCCCTGGACGTGTCCAAGGCCAGGTTGGATGGGGTTGGAGCACCCTGGGGTAGTGGAAGGTGCCATGGCAGAGGGTGGAATGGGATGAGCTTTAAAGTTACTGCTTTAAAACTTTTATTTTAGTCTTTTATATATATATATATTTACTATGCTTTAAAACTTTAAATTCTAAGCTTTTTACTATGTGATATATACACTTCTATTTAAACTACACACTTATAATTTTATTGTTATTAATTAATTTTGGAAGCTTTTTTTACGGTTTTAATTCAAATGTACTGTTTTTCTTGGGGTCAGTGCCTTTCAACACAGAAAGTCTGAAATTCTCAGCATCCAGGGTTCCAGCCCAGGTATCTGGAATACCTGAGAGGCTCTTGAGGCCCCCAGATGGGTTCTGCAAGTGCAGCCTGAGGTGTTTGTGTTTGCTCTGCCTTCCTCCTCCTGCTTATCCAAACAAAGCACGGAAGTGCCGGCGTCACCGGCTGGGGGCTGGATGGAATAAAACATAAAATAACATCTGTGGGGGCCAGGGCCCAGGGTCCTGGGAGGGCAGGAGCAGATGGGGCCACACTGTGCCCACAAACCTTCAGCTGCGCTGTGTTAGGGGGGGTTTCCCCATTTTCATGAATGGAATAAAAAGGAAAAACCAGAATTTGGAACAGGGCTTGAGTGTACTAGAAGGATGAGGAGAAGATGAGGCCACACCATACCCAAAAACCTTCAGCTGGGCTGTGCTAGGGTTTTTTCCCCATTTTCATATGTGGAGAAAAAGGAAAAATCAGAACTTGGAACAGGGCTAGAGTGTCCCGGAAGGACAAGGAACACATGAGGCCATGCTGTACCCAAAAACCTTCAGCTGGGTTGTGTTAAGGGGTTTTCCCCATTTTCATACATGGAATGGAAAGGAAAAACCAGAATTTGGAACAGGGCTTGAGTATACTAGAAGGATGAGGAGAAGATGAGGCCACACCATACCCAAAAACCTTCAGCTGGGCTGTGTTAGGAGGGTTTTCCCCATTTTCATACATGGACTGGAAAGGAAAAACCAGAACTTGGAACAGGGCCTGAGGCACGTTTCCATGTCCTGGGAGGGCAGGAACAGATGGGGCCACACTGTACCCAAAAACCTTCAGCTAGGTTGTGTTATGCGGAGTTTTCCCAAGTTTCATGAATGGAATAAAAAGGAAAAATCAGAATTTGGAACAGGGCTTGAGTGTCCCGGAAGGACAAGGAACACATGAGGCCATGCTGTACCCAAAAACCATCGGCTGGGCAGTGTTAAGGGGGTTTTCCCCATTTTCATGAATAGAATCAAGTGGAAAAATCAGAATTTGGAACAGGGCCTGAGTGTCCTGGGAGGACAGGAACAGATGAGGCCACACTGTGCCCAAAAACCTTCAACTGGGTTGTGTTAGGCAGATTTTCCCAAGTTTCATGAATGGAATCAAAAGGAAAAATCAGAATTTGGAACAGGGCTTGAGCGTACTAGAAGGATGAGGAGAAGATGAGGCCACACCATACCCAAAAACCTTCAGCTAGGCTGTTTTAAGGGGGTTTTCCCCATTTTCATACATGGAATGGAAAGGAAAAACCAGAACTTGGAACAGGGCCTGAGGCACGTTTCCATGTCCTGGGAGGGCAGGAACAGATGGGGCCACACTGTACCCAGAAACCTTCAGCTGGGTTGTGTTGGGGGGGGGTTTTCCCAAGTTTCATGAATGGAATAAAAAGGAAAAATCAGAACTTGGAACAGGGCCTGAGTGTCCCAGAAGGATGAGGAAAAGATGAGGCCACGCTGTTCCCAAAAACCTTCAACTGGGCTGTGCTAGGGTTTTTTCCCCATTTTCATATGTGGAGAAAAAGGAAAAATCAGAACTTGGAACAGGGCTTGAGTGTCCCGGAAGGACAAGGAACACATGAGGCCATGCTGTACCCAAAAACCATCGGCTGGGCAGTGTTAAGGGGGTTTTCCCCATTTTCATGAATGGAATCAAATGGAAAAATCAGAATTTGGAACAGGGCCTGAGTGTCCTGGGAGGACAGGAACAGATAAGGCCACACTGTGCCCAAAAACCTTCAGCTGGGTTGTGTTATGGGGGGTTTTCCCAAGTTTCATGAATGGAATAAAAAGGAAAAACCAGAATTTGGAACAGGGCTTGAGTGTACTAGAAGGATGAGGAGAAGATGAGGCCACACCATACCCAAAAACCTTCAGCTAGGCTGTGTTAGGAGGGTTTTCCCCATTTTCATACATGGAATGGAAAGGAAAAACCAGAACTTGGAACAGGGCCTGAGGCACGTTTCCATGTCCTGGGAGGGCAGGAACAGATGGGGCCACACTGTACCCAAAAACCTTCAACTGGGCTGTGTAGGGGGGATTTTCCCCATTTTCATACATGGAATGAAAAGGAAAATCAGAACTTGGAACAGGGCCTGAGTGTCCCAGAAGGATGAGGAAAAGATGAGGCCACGCTGTTCCCAAAAACCTTCAACTGGGCCGTGCTAGGGTTTTTTCCCCATTTTCATACGTGGAGAAAAAGGAAAAATCAGAACTTGGAACAGGGCCTGAGTGTCCCAGAAGGACAAGGAACACATGAGGCCATGCTGTACCCAAAAACCATCGGCTGGGCAGTGTTAAGGCGGTTTTCCCCATTTTCATGAATGGAATCAAATGGAAAAACCAGAACTTGGAACAGGGCCTGAGGCACGTTTCCATGTCCTGGAAGGACAAGGAACAGATGAGGCCATGCTGTACCAAAAAACCTTCAACTGGGCTGTGTAGGGGGGATTTTCCCCATTTGCATACATGGAATAAGAAGGAAAACCAGGACTCAGAACATGGCCTGAGCATCCTGGGAGGACAAGGAGCAGATGAGGCCACACTGTGCCCAAAAACCTTCAGCTGGGCTGTGTTAGGAGGGTTTTCCCCATTTTCATGCATGGAATGAAGAGGGAAAATCAGAACTTGGACCAGGGCCCAAGTGTCCTGGGAGGGCAAGGAACAGTGAGGCTCGACTGTGCCCAGAAACCTTCAACTGGGCTGTGTTAGGAAGGTTTTCCCAGTTTTCATGCATGGAAAAAAAGGAAAATCAGAACTCAGTACAGGGCCTGAATGTGCTGGGAGGACAAGGAACAGATGAGACCACACTGTACGCAAAAGCCTTCAACTGGGTTGTGTTAGGAGGGTTTTCCCAATTTTCATGCATGGAAAAAAAGGAAAACCAGGACTCAGAACATGGCCTGAGTGTCTCATAAGAACAAGGAACAGATGACTCCACACTGTACCAAAGATCTTCAGCTGGGCTTTGTTAGGGTTTCCCCCATTTTCCTACATGGAATAAAAAGGAAAAACCAGAATTAAGGGAGACCATGGGCAAGCCTGCTGGTGCCCCTGGGAGTGGGCAGAGGTACAGGATGATGGGGAGCTCCACTTTTACCTTCCCTGCCTCCCAGCTGCTGCTTTGGCCTTGAGCATCCCCCTCATGTGCCAGCTGGTGTGCAGGAGGAAATGCTGGCAGCAGGGATGGGTCAGGGCAGCGAGCTGGGTGCTTTCATTGAGGAGCTGCTTCATGCAGAGTGTGTGTGGATCAGAAATGGAGTGGAAGCAACTGGTAATAGAAAATGAGTGCTCCTGTAGCAGAGCCTGCCACAGGAAATCTCTCAGTGCTGAGCCAGATGGAAGCTGTTGATGAGAATGGAGTTTGTGAGTCTTGAGGCAGATGGTGGAGGATTGAAAAGGACGCTTGCTCTCAGGAAAATCTGCTGTGCATGTGAGAGCAGTGAGCAAATCCTGCCCTGCCAGCGCCGGGATTGCCGAGGGGGTGGCTTGGCGTGCCCTGCCAGTGCTGTCCTCTGAAGGAGGGCTTGCTCTGTGCAGAGGTACGGTGAAATGGTGAAATGTGTCACTCGGGCCAGCAGAGTGGAGATAAGGGCCTGTGGGAATGTTTCTGTTGATAAAGAGGAGGTTAATCTCTCAAAGTGGGAGTGTATGAGTGGAAACTAACATCAGCATGACAAGAAATCTTTAATTGCTGTTTTGAGGATGTGTCCAGCAGCTGTTGTTTGATTGACTTTTTCCTGCTGCTTTGGGGTGCTGTGGGAGAATTGTTCTTTTGCATCAATCTGTGGCTCATTTGTAGCTTTAATATAGAAAATAATGCTTGCACTCAATCCTTTAGTGTGCTCTGTCTGACCTGAGGTTGTGGTGCTGTTACCTGGTGTCCAGTCCCTTTTTTTCCCTTTATTTCTCTGCTTTTGTCCTTTCAAATTCCCACCAATTTTCTGCAGGCATCACCTGTTGCCTTGTCATCCCTGCAGGAATTCCTTCCTTCCTGCTCACCCTTTCCCCCATTATTACACTGCCTCAGTCTTGCTTGTTATATTTTTCTTGCCATGGCTGGTAGGTGTTGGTGTTTCCATCAATCCATCACTTTCCTTACCAAGAACCTTAGCTGGAGAAGACTTGAGAGCCTATTTTATTGCCTTCTCTGACATTTGGGCATAAAGGAACCAAACTTTTGTGCAGGCCATGGCAGGAGTGTGCACAGGGGCAGCTCAGAATTCCTGGAGCCCTGGGGCTGCCTCACAAACAGCTGCCATTGACTCCTTTGTAAAAATAATTTAGTGACATGTGACAAAGCAGTGGATAAAGATCCTTTTCCCAGAGATTTCAGTCACTGAGCTGTTTTGGTGAGGAAACAGCTGTCCTTGCTGATACTGAAGTGGCTGGAGATGAGAACAGATATTTTTTGTGGTGCAGAGATATTTCTTGGCCAGTGATTTCCACAGTGGGTGAGTCAAACAGGACAAAACACCAACCCCAAACTTTTTGATGCAGAGCCAGATATTATTTTAGTATTTATTACACTACACTTTATTTGTATTTGTGTTCTTGAGCGTTTGAGTGGAACTAAGACTCTAAAAGGATTTAAAAAGCACATTAGATGTTTATCTGGTAATAGGGACATCTGCAGTTAGATGGGATTGCTCTGATGCTGAGCACTGCTGCCCTGCAGAGCTCCAGGAGGAGCTCATGGGTGAGGGAATGTTTTAGAAGGCCTTGATCTGGCTCTGAAGTGCTGATTAAGGGAGTTGGGCTTTGGATTCTGTCTGGTGCCTCTCCTGCTCAGTCCCAGTTTTGGGATGCTGGTGGAGGTGGTGCTTGTGTGAGATTATGGCAAAGGCTTGGTTAAACCAGTGCTGCAGCCAGACAGGGAATGGGGTCCCAGCAGCTGGTGCAGTCCCCATCCCTGGAAGTGTCCAGAACGTGTGGATGTGGCACTTGGGGACATGGGCTGGGGGTCACCATGGTGCTGGGCTGACTGTTGGGCTGGATGACTTTGGAATCATTAATGTTGGAAAGGACCTTTAAGATCAGCAAAGTATTTTTGAGAAAAACCTCCCAAACCTTCTTTAAGAATCATTTGAGTCTTCACATGCTGAAGTATCTTGCTTTGAGCTCTGTGGGGAGGGAATTCTTATTCCCAAAAAATAAAGACTGGATATAGCCAGATAAGCACATTTTAGTCAAGACTTGAGAGAATGACTCAGTTGTGGTGCTGCTGACATTGTTGGAAGTTTTGTGTGGGTTCAGCTCTGGTTTGATTTTCTACTTGAACGTATTCTTGAAGTGATTTATTAACAGATTTTTATCAATCACCGGTGCTGCAGAGGAGCCTCTGTTTATTTACTGGGCTGTGATGAGTGATGGAACTGGTTCAGATTTTTGCCTTAAACACAGAAAGTACAGTTTGGGCTTCCTGCAACAGCTGCACTTTCCACAGTTAGAGCACACGAAGGTGAACGTGTTCTTGGCTGAAAACCAGCAGTTTTAATACTTTTAGGGCTTGAATATTTAAAATATTGGCATAACTGCAAGCTTTTACAGCCTGGATGTGATACCATCTATAACACAGTGTGCTGATCTTAAAGCAGGATATGAACTTTTAAGACCAGGAGTTCATGGATTATATTTGTAAAGGGCTGTCTGGATGCTTCCATAACATTTACTTTAAAAAGTGTGGGAAATAAAAAATAATTTTGTGGAGGGGAGCTAGAATAATTGTGTGCCAGATCAGGTTTTCAGGAGATGGGTAGTGACAGCTTTGAGAAATACCTGGGTAAACTGAGTGAAAAGTAAAATATGGGTGATCATTAATGAAATCTTGAGTTCTACAATTGTTTCCCTCTTTGCTGCATCTGTACATGACAGAATTTGTGTTGTTACCTTTGCATGCAGCAGCTTCCTCTTGCTCTTGGGCCATTCATGGAGCAAGAAGCATTTTGAAATTGTTTTTCTCCAGAACACTGAAGGCTGCTTAGCAAGAGGACGGAGTGAGATTCCTGCAGGAAAATGGCACAAATAATCTCCCCACCTTTTCCAGGTCCCACTGCTGAGAGCTCCTGGTGTCTCAGAGGATGCTTTCACCAAACATAGCCAGGCCAAATGTGTATATCAAAATGTGTATGTCAAAAACAAGCTGGTTTGCTGGACATGGGGTGTGCTGGCTGTCATTAATTTGGTTTTTTAATACTTCTTTTTTTGAGGTAGAGGTGCTGCAAGTGGAGATGAGTTGAGGGGTTCAGAAGTAACCACTGATTTTAGGTGAATGCAATATTTTTTCAGCGAGGGAAGCAAATGTTTTGAGGTGAAAGTTGCACTGTCCAGTCTAGCACAAACTTTGCTGCTTGTTGGAGCTTTCCAAGCAGACATTGAAGCAGATTTGGGGAATCATGGCAGGGGAATCAGCCCCCTAAGCTGTCGTTTGCAGTGCTAGGAACAGCCTGGATCTGCTCCTTGGCCAGGAGCTGGCCCTGCTCTGCCCTGGGCATGTGCTGGCTGCCAGTGCCTCCCCCTTTGCAGGGAATCCTCAGAGTGGTGCTGGGAAAATAACCTGCAAAAAGGGGCAAAGAATAATCCAGAAATTCCCTTTCTTACAGCAGAGGTGAGTGAGTTACTGCTGGGTTAGTGGCGCCTTCATCACCCTCCTGGCTTTAATATGTGACCATCAGGGGGGTTTTAAAAACATTTTCCTTGGATGATTGTGCTTGGGAAGGAAAGAGTTATGGCTTTGAATTATTCTGAATTAACAAGGGCAATTTGGAGGCTCAGGGCAGCGAGGGAAGAAGTCTGAGGGTTATTTTTGATGTGTTTCAGTAGGCTTGAAGGGTGCCTTAGCAGTGGGGAGCCAAAGTCTCACCTGGGAACTCCTGTGCGCATCTGGGATTGATTACCAACTTTAAAATACCAATTTATTACACTATATATGTATTAAAAGTCATTGATAAATTTAAATAATAATAATAAAAGACCAAGAGTTGGACTTGTTGATCCTTGTAGGTCCCTTCCAACTCAGAGTATTCTGTGATTAGGCTGGAAGAGGCTTTAGAATTACAAAATTAACCAATGATAAAGTGAATGGTTGTGAATGAACAGGTGAGTTCTTATTGTGCCACAATTGTGGAGCTCAGGGTCTGGAAACAGATTTAGGGTTTTCCTCTACTCTGGATTTCTCCCTTCCCAGAAGTCTGAATTTATGGAGTAAAACCTGATGCTGGCTCTTTAATCAATAGTGGGATCATACCAGTTACTTTTCCTTATTTCCTCCAGAATGAGCACAAAGATTGGTGGGGCTCCCAGGAGTGTCTGAGGTGGGCAGTTGGAATTTCAGGGATAGGAGCTCTCTGTGGGAGCTGAGGGAGCTGGACAGTGACCCTTTGTTAGGGCCAGTGGCCGAGCCAAGTCCGCTGGAAGCCGCCCCGAGCATGTGATTGCCCCTGCTCTGGAGAAAAACAATTTTTCCCTGTTTTTGCAAAATGCTGCTCTTATCTTTGAGTGCATTCAGCGCTGTTTGACTCGCTCCCATGGTGATTTTTCCCCCTAATTCCGGTGTGAGGTGCAAATTCAGGAAAAGTGTTGCTGATATTCCCATTACCCTAGCCTGGCTGTTTTGGGAGAGAGGGGAAAAGTGTTGCTGGGTCCAGCTGGGGCTCTCAGCAGGTCATTCCTCTCCCTGGGTGTTCTTTTAGGGAATTCAGAACAAGTTCTTTGGGGTTTCTTTGACTTGGGGTCTGTACTCTTGCTGTTGGACCCTGATAATGCTGTTGGAACCCAATAATGTGATGGCAAAGAAAAAGAAATTGAGTAAAGTTCGATGTGTAAAAAGCTTCAAACTCCCTTCATCCTTTTTCTCCCATTCCAGAGGCTTTCCTGAGAAAGGAACAGGGGAATTTTGGTTTTGTTTTCCCTTGCAGAAACACTGAGGAGGAAGAACAGCAGGAAATGAAAGCATCTTCCCACCACCTCATTTCCTCCTTGCTTTAGGCACTTTGCATCATCAGCTCGATGTTGCACTGAATTGTCGTTTTTTTCCTGTTTCCACAGCAGTGCAAGAGGAGTTTCAGTGTGTTGATCTTGATTTTATAGTCAT
This sequence comes from Zonotrichia leucophrys gambelii, assembly GCF_028769735.1. Classification (NCBI taxonomy): domain Eukaryota; kingdom Metazoa; phylum Chordata; class Aves; order Passeriformes; family Passerellidae; genus Zonotrichia; species Zonotrichia leucophrys. Next base: position 2,550,839 of record NC_088176.1, on the reverse strand, counting down.
TGCAATGCCTATTAAAATATAGCTGTGCCATTAAGCTCGCTGCTGTAGTAATGCTTAGTAAAGACCCTCTTAGCACAGTTCTGCTCAGTGCCATAGGGATTTCCTGCCATGGCAAAGGAGAGGCTCGAAGATTTATGGGGCTGATGCTTCAGGGATGTTCACAGGGAGCTCTGTGGCCTCCTGAAGCACCAGGTTGGGCCTGGGGAGCTTTGATATCATTTGTGTGGGTTTAGCCTGGAGTGCTGTGCTGGGAAGAACTTGAGGGTTTCTGAGTCCCTTTTACGTGCTGGATTTCAGAGTGAGCTTGTGACATTCGGGATGTGCACCTGTGTGTGCTGGACATGAACTAAACCAGGAGATGTTTCACTCAACTCCTCTCCAAGAGGGTGGCAGAGCACTGGAACAGCTGTCAGGGAGGACATGGAGCCTCCTTCTCCAAGGGAGATGCTCCAAACCCACCTGGGTGTGGGTTGGGGATGGACTGGAGCATCTCCACAGCTCCCTTCCAAGCCCAGCTCTTTTGGGGTTCTGTGCCTGGATTTGGGACTCCTCCTGGGGCTGTCCTTGCTGTTGATTTTTTGGGGTTCTTTGGCTGGATTTGGGATGTCTCCTGGGGCTGTTCTTACTGTTGATGGAGTTTTTGGGGTTCTGTGGCTGGATTTGGGATGTCTCCTGGGGCTGTCCCTGCTGTTGATGGAGTTTTTGGGGTTCTGTGGCTGGATTTGGGATGTCTCCTGGGGCTGTCCTTGCTGTTGATTTTTTGGGGTTCTTTGGCTGGATTTGGGATGTCTCCTGGGGCTGTCCTTGCTGTTGATTTTTTGGGGCTCTGTGGCTGGATTTGGGATGTCTCCTGGGGCTGTCCCTGCTGTTGATGGGGTTTCTGCTGTCCCTGAGCAGGCTGGTCCCTGGCAGTGCTGGCTGAGGGTGAGGAGGGTGCAGTGCTGGCTGAGGGTGGGGAGGGTGCAGTGCTGGCTGAGGGTGGGGAGGGTGCAGTGCTGGCTGAGGGTGGGGAGGGTGCAGTGCTGGCTGAGGATGAGGAGGGTGCAGTGCTGGCTGAGGGTGAGGAGGGTGCAGTGCTGGCTGAGGATGGGGAGGGTGCAGTGCTGGCTGAGGGTGGGGAGGGCGCAGTGCTGGCTGAGGGTGAGGAGGGGGCAGTGCTGGCTGAGGGTGAGGAGGGCGCAGTGCTGGCTGAGGGTGAGGAGGGCGCAGTGCTGGCTGAGGGTGAGGAGGGCGCAGTGCTGGCTGAGGGTGAGGAGGGCGCAGTGCTGGCTGAGGGTGGGGAGGGCGCAGTGCTGGCTGAGGGTGAGGAGGGCGCAGTGCTGGCTGAGGGTGGGGAGGGCGCAGTGCTGGCTGAGGGTGGGGAGGGCGCAGTGCTGGCTGAGGGTGAGGAGGGCGCAGTGCTGGCTGAGGGTGAGGAGGGCGCAGTGCTGGCTGAGGGTGAGGAGGGCGCAGTGCTGGCTGAGGGTGAGGAGGGCGCAGTGCTGGCTGAGGGTGGGGAGGGCGCAGTGCTGGCTGAGGGTGGGGAGGGCGCAGTGCTGGCTGAGGGTGAGGAGGGCGCAGTGCTGGCTGAGGTGAGGAGGGCGCAGTGCTGGCTGAGGGTGAGGAGGGTGCAGTGCTGGCTGAGGGTGAGGAGGGTGCAGTGCTGGCTGAGGGTGAGGAGGGTGCAGTGCTGGCTGAGGGTGAGGAGGGTGCAGTGCTGCTGCCAGGGCAGGGCAGGGATGGGGGCACATCAGGCAGGGGTGGGTGTGGAGCTGCAGCTCTGCCAGTTCTGGTCACTTCTCCTCTCCTGGGGCCCTTGGCTGGAGGATGTCCCTGACTCAGCGCCAGCCCAGGCACGTTTGATGCTCGGCCAGCACTGACCAGGAGCTGGATGAGTTCCTCTTCTCTCCAGCCTTTAACTCTTGGCCTTCTCCTGCCCTGCAGACCCCTGGGGGCATTTTCTACATAGCAGTGTCAAAACCTTTGCACATTTTCTAATAACCACGTGTAGAGGTGTGTCGCAGATACCTTTTATGGAAAATCCTTTCCTTAGGATTTTTCCTCCTGAGAAGCTGGGAGGCCTCAGGAACAAAATGTAAACAATGATTATCTGCTGCTGTGGGATACAACAGGTGCATCTGTGATTGGTCTCATGTGGTTGTTTCTAATTAATGGCCAATCACAGTCAGAGCTGAGCCACAAACCTTTGTTATCATTCTTTCCTATTCTTAGCTTAGCCAGCCTTCTGATGAAACCCTTTCTTCTATTCTTTTAATATAGTTTTAATGTAATATATACCATAAAATAATAAATTAAGCCTTCTGAAACATGGAGTCAGATCCTCGTCTCTTCCCTCAATCCAAAAACCCCTGTGAGCACCATCACAGAGGTGGTTTTGAGTTTTGTGGAATTCCAAGCACTGAAAAGAAATCCTTTCTTGAGGCACAGATTGTTTTTTGGGTGAGCACAGCCAATGCTCAGATGCTGTCCTTGCCTTGCTGAGGATGGTGCTGGAGCAGGAGCCAAGTTACAGCTCCTCAGTGGCCCCCAGTGAAATGGAGGAGGTCTGAGGGAACATCAAAACTCACTTTAGTTGTGATTCTGAGTTACCACAAGACAGATGCCAAAACATCTGCCTCTGGATAATGTTTTGTGTTAGTCTAAATCAGCATCTTGCTTTTCCTGCAAGAGCCAGTGTTGAGAGCTCGGGGTGATGTGATTACTCTTTGCATCCAGGGTGTTTCACTTAATGGACTTCTTAATATTAAAAATCAATTTAGATGTTCTTGATTGTGCCTCTTGTTAGCTGTGCATTATGGCACATTAATAATGCTGTTAGAGTCAATAATGGTGTGTATATATATATTTTTTAGCACTAGTTTCAGCTTTATACCCTCAGTACTTGGTGGTGAACTACTCTGAATACAGATCAGCCAGGAGGAGGGGGGAGAGCTGGTAAATGGTGACTGAGCAGCTCACTTCATTAGCTCCCTGAAAATAAAGTGCCTGCCTTGAAAAGGGGGAGGAAGGAAAGCGAGAAACTGAACTTGCTTCTTGGAAATCTTGGCTTCATCCAGAACTCTTCATTTCACAGAATTCCAGATTTATTCGGGTTGGAAAAGAGCACCAAGATCTTTCAGGCCAAGCTGTGCCCAGAGCCCTGAGTGCCACCTCCAGGAATTCCCTGGACTCCTGCAGGGATGGGCACTCCAAACTCCCCGGGCAGCCCCTGCCAATGTCAAATCACCTTTCCATGGAGAAATTCCTCCTGATGTCCACCCTGAGCCTCCCCTGGTGCAACATTTCTTGTCTTTTTGCTTTTCCTGGGAGCAGATCCTGATCCCCCCAGCTGTCCCCTCCTGTCAGGAGTTTTGCAGAGCCACAAGGTCCCCCCTGAGCCTCCTTTTCTCCAGGTTTTATTTCTTTCTGTATTTTGTAATGAGTGCAGAAAGGACAAGTGAGCATCTTGTTTTGTCCTCCTTGATGCCAGCAGGGCTCAGCTGGGTGGTTGCACTTTGGGAAGGCACCAGGCCCCAGCTTTGGGATTGTTCTGGATTTCTGAAGCTTCCTCAGCTTATTAATCAATTCTCACTTGTTGGAGATTTTTCAGAGATGGCTTAGAAAGCAGCTGAGAGGAGCAGATTCTCACAGCCTGTTTCTGTGAACAGCAGAGGTTCTCAGGTTATTTTTAACTACAGGTAAAAGTGGCAAGCATGAAGGCCTTGAGAGCCTTGCACATCAGAGTTCTCAGGCAGCTTTCTCATAACAAGTGGATGTTCTATCTTTGGCTGTTTTGGGAAAGCAAGAATAATTTTGAGAACCCAAATCTTGGTATTGGAAACATAAGGTGGAGTTGGTGTGTTATCTCTGACCTATTGTGAGCTCAGATTTTGCAATATGCATGAAGTGAATTAACACTTATAAAAAGTGCCTGATTGATCAATAAAGTGGAGTCGATGCTGACCAATGCAAGGTGGGTCCCTCCAACTGTCCCCCTCCAACTTCAATATATGGTGAACTTCAATACTCACTGGTTGAATTAATTTCTGAAGTTTCCTCAGTTTATCAGTTAATCCCCACTGGGTGGTGGGTGGTGAGACACCAAGTGTGATGCAGGACACGTTGCTGCCTTTGCCACCTGGTGTGAAGCCTGGGCTGCCTGCTGGGGCTGAGAAAGGCTTGGTGGCCCTTCTCTCTCTGTGTCCTGACTTTGGAAGAGGGAACCAGGCTGGCCCTGCAGGGATTTCACCCTGGGGGTTCCTGAGGCTGGGTCAGGCTTCTCTCACCCTCAGCAGATGCCCTGTGTGGGCATGGAGGGGTTTGCAGGGCAGCCATTGTGCGTTTCAGGAATTTGCTGCTCCCAGAGAAGGGGAGTGAAAGGAGCTGTCTCACCTCTGGAAGGGAAAGTGGTGATAAATCCTTTCTATCTACTTGAACTTGGGGGATTTGGGCTAATCCTGTGATAAAAGTCACATTTGTGGATTTAATCAATAAGATTAGAGCATCACCGGGCAGGAGGAACCTTGAGCTGGATTTTCTCCTTTAGCTTGGTGGTAACTCTTCAGATCTGAGAATTTCTCCAGGCTTCTTCTCTCTTCAGGAAATTAATTTTTTGGGAATGTTTGGATAACAGAATAATTAAAATATTGAGAAATAACTCTGACTCAAGCTTGGTGAGACCAGGAATGACAAAGCCCAAGGTGAAGATGAGAGGATCTACCCTTGGTTAATGCACACATGAAATAATTGTCTTTGACAGTTCTCAGGTGCAACTCCTGACTCAAACACTGCTTATTTCTTTTGCTTCTCCATTAGCCTCAGGTGTAGAAATTAGAAACTCCTCTGGGTGAGTAGCAGAGGACTAAAAATCTACCTGAATACTCAAATCATTCCCTTTCATTTTAGGGAAAATAGGAAAACCTTCAGGTGTCTTTTAATACCAGAGAATTTACAAAAGACTTTGCTTTCACCTCTGCAATTTGTCTGCTTTTATTGAAAAAGCACAGTTAGGATTTAGGGTTTTATTTTTTAAAAGCCAGTGTAAAATAAAGCTGGTAATGTGTTAAATGTAGTTTGGGTTCATTCAGGAGTTCAGAATGATTAATACAACCTTTACAGCAAAGTAATACCAGGGAATATTACTCTGTAACATTTTTATGCTATCTTAAGATATCTCACCTTTTGTACAGTTAGGAAAAAGCTTTTTCAGTGTAAATTGATGTTATCTTTGTTTGCTTTCTCCTTTATTTCCACCACTAATTCTTGTGGTGTTGGCCCCCTCATGTTTCTGATGTGTGCAGACTGAGTGCAGCTCACAGAGGTGTTTGTTTTGTGTTCCTGAATGGTAAATGGGGGTTTGGTGCAATTGCTGTAATGCCCTGCTCTCCTTTCTTTATCAACTCTTAGGGCTGGAAAAATTCCTCCTTCTGTGCCCACACTTAATCCTTTGCTTTTGGCACTTTGGCACCCTTGGGTGGATGCTGGATTTTTAAAATTAAGCAAAACATACTCCAGTTAAACAAAAAAAAAGAAAAAACAAACACCCAAAACCTTAATAAATAGAAAGCTATAGCTCAGGTTATTAAATATTTTAAATGATAGCTCGGGATACAGTTGATAAGACAAAATGCAAACATACCAGTTTCATGCTTTACTCCTCCAAACTTTGTCTTTTCCTTTAATTAAAGCCTTGTTGTTTGCTCCAATCAAACATTTCTATCACAGCATCTTTTGATGCCACTGAACATAAAAAACCTTGCTGTGAGAAGGAGTTACCTGCTCCCTTGCAGGGGAGTTTGGTGCAGTTCAAGCCTTGCTTTGTAATCACAGGGGTGGAATGCACTTTATAGTTACTTGGGCTGTTTGCTTCACGATCTGTCAATGCTGTTGGAAGCCAGAAATGTGATTTATTTTCTCCTGCAGACATATTTTTCACACATATATATATATTTTTGAAGATAAATCACCCCTCCCTGGCTCCTCAGTCAGTTGAGGTCAGTGGGAGCTGGCGTGGGCAGTAATTACCATTTGATGGCTGTTTGTCATCTTCTGTCACAAGAATTGGTCATTCCTCTGCAGCTCCTGCTGCCTGACCTTCCCTGTTGTGACAGACACCAGTTTTAGCACTCTTGGGCATAAATTTTAGTGCCTTTTACTCATAGCTGCCTTTGATCCTCAGCGTTATTCCACTTAAACGGTGGAGAAACGCTCAGCTGAAGTGTGAATTGAGTACAGGACTGGTTTTTAATCTGCTATAATGCAGATTTTTCCTGGCTGGGATGTGTGGTGTGAGTCAGTGACGTTGCTTGTCAGGGTCCTGGAGGTGGGAGACAATCCTTGGATCCATTTCTGGATGTGTGAACATCCCAGGGGCCTTGACTGAGCTGTGAGCGCTGGAGGATCTCAGTAAACACCACAAGGATTCTTTTGGAGGAGTTAGGGCTGTGTAACTTTGTTTTTCCCTGCTATGCACAAAAGCTGAAATGTGAATATTTCTGGGGAGTGTTTCCAAGCAGAGTGTCCCACGTGCTCTGTGTTCACTGCTGGGAACAGTTTAAAATGCTCATTTTGTTGAGGTTTTTCTCAGAACCCCCTTCTCCTGCAGGGCAGCATTTATGGCCCTCAGATATCCTGTGCCAGATACCTGGGAGGGAGAGTTTATCTGTCCCTAATAATGACAAAATTAAAGGAAACATTAAAACACAAATAGCTTGGCTTGTTTTGGTGTCAATAAAAATGTTACTTTCTAAAAGCTTCATTTAAATCCTGGTGATATTGGTCTCTGCAGTGCACCTGACCTTTATTCTTTCCACCCTGTAGTGTGTCTTTATTCCATTAATAATCTTCCACCTTCTGCAGTGTTTTCCAAACTGCTTTTCCTTGGCTTCTTTTCCACTTGTGCACTCAGATTTATTTATTTACCTCTTCACTCTGAAGTCTGTCAAGCCAGAGGAGTTCTGCAGAGAAAAAGGCCCAGCCAGCCTGGGTGGGTTGATTTATGGGTGAGCCAGTGGGTTATAAATTGATTTATTGGTGAGCCAATGGATTATGGATTTATTTATGGGTGATCCAATGGGTTATGGATTATTTGTTGGTGATCCAGTGGATTATTTATTGGTGAGCCAGTGGATTATGGATTGATTTATTTGAGGTCCAGTGGTTTATGGGTTGATCTATTGGTGAGCCAATGGATGGATATATTTATTGGTGAGCCAGTGGTTTATGGATTATTTATTGGTGATCCAGTGGATATATTTATTGGTGAGCCAGTGGATTATGGATTTATTTATTGATCGAGCCAATGGATTATTTATTGGTGAGCCAGTGGATTATGGATTTATTTATTGGTGAGCTAATGGGTTATAGATTGATTTGGTAGTGAGCCCGTGATTTATATATTGATTTGTTGGTGAGCCAATTGATTATTTATTGATTTATCAGTGGGCTGGTGGTTTATGGATTGATTTATCGGTGATCCAGTGGGTTATAGATTGATTTATTGGTGAGCCAATGGGATATGGATTTATGTATTGGTTATCCAGTGTGTTATGGATTATTTATTGGTGATCCAATGGATTATTTGCTGGTGAGCCAGTGGATTATGGATTTATTTATTGGTGAGCCAATGGATTGATTTATGGGTGATCCAGTGGATTATGGATTTTTTTATTGGTTAGCCAATGGATCATGGTTTTTTTTTTTTTTTTGGTAATCCAGTGGTTTATGGATGATTTATTGGTGAGCCAATGGGATATGGATTTATTTATTGGTTATCCAGTGTGTTATGGATTATTTATTGGTGAGCCAATGGGTTATTGATTATTTATTGGTGAGCCAGTGGTTTATGGATTGATTTATTGGTCGAGCCAATGGATAATTTATGGGTGAGCCAATGGATTATGGTTATATTTATTGGTGAGCTAATGGGTTATGGATTGATTTGGTAGTGAGACCGTGATTTATATATTGATTTGTTGGTGAGCCAATGGATTATTTATTGATTTATCAGTGGGCTGGTGGTTTATGGATTGATTTATCGGTGATCCAGTGGGTTATATATTGATTTGTTGGTGAGCCAATGGATTATGGATTTATTTATTGGTTATCCAGTGTGTTATGGATTATTTCTTGGTGATCCAATGGATTATTTACTGGTGAGCCAGTGGATTATGGATTTATTTATTGGTGAGCCAATGGATTGATTTATGGGTGATCCAGTGGATTATGGATTTTTTTATTGGTTAGCCAAGGGATTATGGATTTATTTTTTGGTAATCCAGTGGATTATGTATTGATTTGTTGGTGAGCCAATGGATTATGGATTGATTCATTGGTGGTCCAGTGGATTGATTTATGGATGATCCAATGGGTTATGTATTGATTTGTTGGTGAGCCAATGGATTATGGATTGATTCATTGATGAGCCAATGGATTATGGATTTATTTATGGGTGGTCCAATGGATTATTTGATTTATTGGTGAGCCAATGGATTATTTATTGATGATCTGGTTGTGAGCTGGAACTCTGGGGGTTCTGGGGAGGATAAATTCCTGGAGTCTGGAACTGTGGGCTCTGTGTCCCATCCCCGTGCTGGGATCAGAGCTGCCCTGGTGCCCCTGGGATGTTCTGGGGTGTGAGCACGATCAGACCTGGGCTCAGAGCAGGGGTTTTGTGCAGCCCCAGTTCCTGCAGGTGTGGTTTGGGCTGCTGATCTCCTGAAATGCAGGAGAGGTGCTGGGCTGGGAGGGAGCTGCCAGCTCTGGATCTCGTGGCTTCATGTGGAACTCTGCCCCAGCTTTGGAATTTGGGGGGTTTTTGGAATTGCTGTGTTACCTGGAATGGGTTGTGGATGCTCTGTGAACCCCTGGTCTGAAATCAATTCCTCTGACAGCCACGTGTGCCTTACCCAGCTCGTTCTGTTCCAATAAAACATCCCTGAGCCCTGCCCTGGAAACTGAGGCAGAAAGAAAAGCAGTGACAGCTCCCTCAGGGCGGGAGGGACTTCAGAGGTGGTTATGATGTTCCAAAAATGCTTTTGTTTCCTAAAGAGCTACAACAAATAGTGAGAAATTCTGATTTTCAGGAGTTATCGATCCTCTTTGGAGGGAGTAGCTGCATTTGTAAATTGAGAAAGAAACTTCTGTGGGTCCACCTTGACTGAAATTCTTTAATTTCAATTTCTTGTGAAATATTTCAGTCTCTGCCCTCAATCATGAGGACCCTCCTTGGTATTGGAAGATGTTTTTTCTCTTACAGAGCATTTACTCTATATGAAACTTAGAAAAATTTGGCTTTTTGAGTTGTAACTGTTTTGGGTTTTGGATCCTGAGTATTTTTTTCCCAACCAAACCTGGTTTGTAGTATTCTTTGTCAGAATTTGTGGTCATTGCCCAGATTTTCTTTTGGGAGTGGCAGGCAGGAGTGGTCTTTGAGTTCCTGTTGGATTTGTTGGACTTTATTGTACAGTGGGTTGCTGCACTTGCCTCAGCCACTCAGAAATTCTGAAATCATATTTTTCAACATCCTCTTCATGCAGCAAATGAATGAAATGACTGAGAAATCATCCTTTGATGCTAGGGTGGCAATTTGAGTTTTTTGAAGACACTTTGTAGGTTTTCTGTGTGTTGAGCTGACAGGGGAAGACAGAGCAGTTCTTTGTAGAACTGCCTAAAATTGACACAAAGTGCTGTGGAAGGCTGGCAAATACAACAAAAATTGAGTTTATTGCCATGGAGAAGCAAGGCATTACAAACACAGCGAGGGACAGCTTTAGGAAGCGAACTTGTGGGTTTTATTTTGTTTCAAAGGGAATTATTAATGAATTTAAGAACTTGGCTGAATTTTTATATAATTTAATATAATTTTTTTTTTTTACCAAAAGGTTTAGAATCGCAATAATGAGTAATAAAAGCAGTGATGTGATGAAGCAGCTGGAATTGTGTTGTCTTGCTGTACTAACAGCAGTGTTCCCTCTGTCCAGCTCTCTACAACTACGATGCCAGGGGACCTGATGAGCTCTCACTGCAGATTGGGGACACCGTGCACATCCTGGAAACTTATGAGGGTAAGATGGCAAAAATTCAATTGAAAAATAGGATTTCTTTGGGGAATTGCATTCTTTTTTTTGTTTGTGACCCTCTTGGACTGGAAATTGAAATAAATGGAGACATGTGGTTGATGAGCTGGTGAATAAGCACTGGATTTTCTGGGGAAGAAGAATTTTCCCACAGCTGGGTTTGTGTGGATCAGTTGTAGCATCTCCCCCATGTTAGAGAAATGAGAGATGCTTTTTGGGAACCCAGAAATGAGAGATGCTTTTTGGGAACCCAGAAATGAGAGATGCTTTTTGGGAACCCAGAAATGAGAGATGCTTTTTGGGAACCCAGAAATGAGAGATGCTTTTTGGGAACCCAGAAATGAGAGATGCTTTTTGGATACCCTAGGGTGATGCAAAAGAACCTGCTGCTACAAGAAGTTTAATCTGAATTTGGAAGTCACCTGGGTCTTGAATTATTTGTGTCCCTTCTGAGATGGGTGCCTGTGTTGATTTCAGCCCTTTCCAGGTGCCTCTTTGATGTGAAACTCTACAAACATCACTTTTACCAAAACCTTTCCTCCCTGATCCAATGCTGAGTTTGATAATCAACATGATGTGGAAATTGTCACAACGTTTTCAGCTCTTAATCCAAGCAAAATAAAACTTTCATTATATCCTTGAGCTGGAATTTTATGGCGTGCTGCAGTTTGGAGAGGTGTGGGGCACACAGAACTAAAGTGTGTGTTTAAAATAGTGTGTAACATTGTGTTGTGGAAGCATGATTTACTTTAATATATTGATTTAATTTGCTTCTCTAGACATTGATCTTTGGTAGATCTGGGTGATAAATTTATTTTAGTTATTGGCTTAATTGGATTTAAAAAAAATTTTATATTTACTTATACAAACAATGCTATTTCAACAAGAGTTGATCATCACTAGAAGTGGAATTTTTGAATTTTCTCATTATTCCTGGGCTGGCCTTTTCTTGGAGCTCAGTTTGCTGCTGCAATGCCAAGTTTGACTCAGCAAAGCAATCTTCCCACTATCTGATGTTGCATGCTTTAATAAACCCCTAATAATGCAGAGATTTTAAATGCAAATGGAGTGATTCAAATATTGCACAGCTTTGTACTTCCATGTAAAAATAGATTTATTTAATGAATGTGGGAGAAACTGAGCAGGGAATGTGAAACCCTATTAAATGCTGCAATCCTATCAGATGCTGAAACCCTAATAAATGCTGACTGTTCCCAAATAAATGGGACAGTGGGGATGGGCTGGAAATAGAGGAAAACCTTCACCCTCTCAGGGTTTGGAGCACATGGGATGAGTTCATGGTGAAAGAAATGGAAATTCCTGTTCTCCCAAGCTCTGATTGCTCATTCCCAACCTGAGATGGGGAAACTTAAAAAAAACTTTTACAAATCAAGCAAAAGCAAAGGATAACAAGTTTACGAAATCTCTTAATATCCTCAATTCAATACTTCAACAGAATATATTGAGCACAACAGACCACAATTATCTAAACCTGTTTTAATACTTATAAATGATGAACTTTACAGTTTTTCTTAATAAATTAAAAAGTAAATGTTACTTCTCTAAATTTATAACAAAATCTCAAAAAACTCTCCTGAACTACATCAAACTGAGACCAAACCTCTCTCTGAGCCTCTCAAAAGAATTCTCAACATTTCAGTTCCTACAAAGCCATCACCAAACCACAACAACCAAACCTAAGGCAGACACCTGAGTGATGCTGTAACTCTCCCCTCGTGTTCAGAGCTGCCAAGATCAGGGGATTATTTGAGTTGTTTGATCTCCTGCTTTCCCTGGGTAAAATTGCTGTGGGTTGTGCCCCCGGGAGGTTTTGTACCCTACAAATTCCCAGGGGTGTGCCAGGCTGAGCTGGGAATGGGCCCATCCAAAGGAAAACCCTCTAATTAAATAATCCTGGGACAGAGGAGTTATTGGGAGAGTCAGAAAAGCCTTTTCTGTGAGGATTTTGCCTTTCCTGCCCCTTTTCCCTGTGAGGAAAGCAATTGGCTTTTTTCATGGATACCTGCTGGAGTCCACATCTGCTCCTCCCATCCTGAGTATCCATCTCCTCCCAACCCAAAATAGATTTGATACTCTTTAAAATTGTTTTTCTGCAATACTTCCTATGTTGAGAAGTAGTTTTGAAGACTGGTCTGTGTCTGTGGGTTTTGAAGTGGTAGAAATTAATTTTTTGGGTTTTTTCCCCTCTGAATCTGCATTGCCAAGAAGAATGCATGGAAAATCCTTGCTCAGTTGGGGTCTCTGCAGAAGAGAGAGATGAGGACCTGGAAGGGCTCAGTCTCAGGTCTACAACATCTGATTTTAGGACAAATGTAGGATATCTGTTGCTGCCATGTACTGGAGTTAATTTGAGTTGAACTTTTCCCCTGTGTTTAAAGTATTTAATTTTGTTGTCCATGAGTAGAACCTATATTGGATTTTGTTTATTATTAAAGTTTTGACATTTTAAATTCTAATTGTGGAAAATTTTTTTCCCTCTGAAATGCAAAAAAATTGTGTAGAAAGAATTCAGTGTGTGGATCCTGTAAAGTTCTGTAAAGTTTCAGTCTTGGTGAAAACATCCCCTGTTTTTATGGGACTGAGGAAATTGGAAATGAATGTACACATTTCATTATTAAATACTGAATCTGTGTTCTTCCAGGAACCAGAGTAAAGATGAAGCTACTTTCTAGACTAATTAATATTGAAAATAATATTTTTTTTCTTTTAGGAAGTATTTTAGTTAATTTTTCAGTTAGAAAACTTTCTCTGTCCTAATCTGAGCATCAGAGGAAAAGCCAAACAGGAAAGCCCTAGGAATTCCCAAATATCCTGCTCTGCAGGAGAGGAGGATTGCCTTTTGTAGCAGATACCCTAAAACCCAAGTATTTGCCACATTCTGGATTAATACTTTCCACATCTTTATTGTTTTAATTCTGTTTCTTGACATTATTTGATGGAATGTGCAAATGGCACCATATGATCAATAAATGTGGCTGATTAAGGGGAATTGCTGGGAAATGTAACAGAAAATCAACCTCAAGACCAGGATTAACTGTTGGAGCATCCATTAATTTCTAGTGCTGCTCTAGTGAGAAGGGGGTTTGGCTTCCCAAACAGGGATTTTCACAGAAGTTATTCTTGATATTATGGGAAAGTTTCATTTTTGTTGCAGTTTTTTTGTTTGTTTGTGAATGCAGTGGAACAGTCAGAATGGATGCATTGTTTGGGGGTGACCACAGCAAATTCTTGAGTGTCTTTTGCAGCTTTGACAGACAGAAATATTTAATTGGTTATTATTTCATTGGTGTCCTCTCAGCTGAGCATTTCCATGGATGCACAGCTCCAGCTGTTGGGTGCCAGATTTCCTAAGGGCAAGGTCTGGTCTGGTCCAGGGATGAGGAGTCCACAGCCTGTGCCAGGGCATCTCCTCCTTCCCAGGGAAGGAATTCCTGGAATCCTCCAATGCTTTGGGCTGCCAAGGGCCTTAAACCCACCCAGTGCCACCCCTGCCATGGCAGGGACACCTTCCCCTGTCCCAAATTGCTCCAAGCCCTGTCCAGCCTGGCCTTGGGCACTGCCAGGGATCCAGGGGCAGCCCCAGCTGCTCTGGGAATTCCATCCCATCCCTTCCCCACCCTCCCAGGGAGAAATTCTTTCCCAAAATCCCATCTAAATGTACCCACTGTCAGCTTAAAGCCATTTCCTGTGTGCTGTCCCTCCATCCCTGTCCCCAGCCCCTCTCCAGCTCTCCTGGAGCCCCTTCAGGTCCTGGAAGTCTCTGAAGGCTTTGAAGTGGTAGAAGTTTGGTTTTTGGGGTTTTTTTCCCTCTGAATCTGCATTGCCAAGAAAAACTCATGGGAAACCCTTGCTCAGTTGGGATCCCTGCAAAGAGAGATGAGCAGTTGGAAGGGCTCAGTCTCACACCCATGGTGAGCTCTGAGCTCTCCCTGGAGCCTTCTCCTCTCCAGGTGAGCCCCCCCAGCTCTGCCATGTTGTTGGGGGGTTGTTTAGAGATGGCCTCACCCTTTGAGTGACCCTGTCCCCATCTGAGCCCCCTCTTGGGCAGCCCCAGTGGAGCTGCAGGGGCGCCCTGAGCTCCCTCACAGCTCCAGGAGGAGCCTGGTAGAAATTAATTTTTGGGTTTTTTCCCCTCTGAATCTGCATTGCCAAGAAGAACTCATGGGAAATCCTTGCTCAGTTGGGGTCTCTGCAGAAGAGAGAGATGAGGACCTGGAAGGGCTCAGTCTCAGGTCTACAAGATCTGATTTTGTCAGATTTTGTCCCAGGTGGTGGCACCTGCCTGGCCACAGCAGCAGCAGGGCAGCCAGTTCTCCAGGGCAGCTTTGGGCTGCTCTCTTCTCCAAGGTCCTGCCAGCTCTGGCTCCGAAACTCCAGGAAGGAGAGGCTGATCCATGGGGAGCTGTGTGTGCCACAGGGCTTTTATTGCACAGGATGTCCTGAGGCAGCCCAGCAGAGAAGAAATGATGATTGTTTGTTCTCCAGTTTGTGCAGTGCATCTGATCACAGTTCTGTTGTTCAGCAGTTTAAACTGCAGGACTTCAAAGTGTTGCTTTATTCGTCTGAAACTGTGGGAATTCCATTTTTTATTAGGATTGGAGTCTGTGAACAGGTTTCAGGCAGAAATGCTTTGGCTCCTTTGCAGCGGCCAAGGCTGGGAGTGCTGATTTCCTTGGGAAGCAGTGGGAGTGTGGGATGTGAGGCTGTGGTGCCTCTGTTGGGAGGTGAAGTGTGGTGGTTACATGTCCGGTTTTCGGCTGTTTGGAGGGCCTGGAAAGGCCCGGGGTGGCCTTGGGGCAGCCCGCGTATCAAAGGACGAGAAGAGGCTTCAGTTCTTCTTTCGGTCTTTATGTTTATTAATTGTTTATCTAAAAGATTTTCTTTTGGCCCGACAGAGCTCTGCTCAGCAGTCAGCCATGAGCACACTGTGCTGCCCTCCGGACAGTCACCTATCTTTATACCCATAGTTACATGTACAATATTTATCATTTTTCCCCAATCCTTTTTATTCTTATTGTCCGGTGCACTTTCAGTAATGACCAATCCCAAAGTGCCACCATCACCACAGAAGATGGAGGAGAAGAAGAAGAAGAAGAAGAAGAAGGACAGGACACGCCCCAATTCCTCCATCTTACTTCTCTAAACCCCCCTGTACAGAAATCCTAAACCCTGTGTCTCACCCTCTAATTAACCAATCCCTTCACCATTCACCCCGGTGAAACCCTCCTATCCTCATACAGGTGTCGTCTCCTGTGTGGGATCAAAGTCCAGCCACCAGACACTTCTGGAACATTCCAGGACTCCCGAGCCCCCCAAGGGTGCTCTCGGTGACTCGGCACCTCAGTCCTGAGGTGCTGAGATCCCACAGTTACAAATTGGAGATTTTTGAGGTGGCACTAACCCAGCCCCAAGAGCTGCAGGGAGGAGGTGATGAATGCCTTGCGCTTGTGCTGCAGGAGAGCAGGCTGAAAAACCCCCTGTGCCTCAGCCTTTAATTTGGATTTCTGGCTCCACATTGTGCATAATGAATTTATCAGCATGTGTTGGTCTCATGGAAGCTTCTCCTTGTTCCCAGGACTGTGGTTTTTATTTCACATCTGCTTTGTGATCTCCCCATCCTGGAAGGTGCAAACCCTTCTTTGCCAGGCTGGAGGGGTGGATGCTGCATCCAGGCTCACTTCTCCAAAAGGGCTCCTTGCTTTTGTATTTTGATGTGTGACCCCTAAATTCCCAGGTATTCCTGTTTCCTGGTGAGGTGGCTAACAGCTGAAGACTTGGATTTGTGGAATTTAAGTGGGTTTGAAATGGAAGTAGCCTCTCAGTAAATTTTTGTCAAGTTAATGCTCTTAAGTTGGTTTTGTTTGTCTTGGTGAATCAATACTTAAAATTAAAGGCGCAGCAATTAAACACATCATGTGAACCACCATCTCTGTCATGTACTTCTCTCCATTATCACTCTGATTTTACACTTTCCAGGATGACTTGTTCTATCCAGGATATTTATTAAAATATTTATTTATTTATTTATTATGGAAAATTGAAATTGAGGTGGGATATGCAAGGCTGAAGCATAATCAGAAACCACGTCAGGGTGCTGCTGAGCTGGAGAGGAGCAGCTGGGAGGTGCCTTAAATGAACTTTTTTAATGCTTTTCCCCTTTTTTCTCTCCCAGGTTGGTACAGGGGTTATACACTACGGAAGAAATCCAAGAAGGTGAGTGTTGCCAGAGCGTGACCCTCATTTTTCTCTTGCTGTAGGATGGGTTTTGGCTCTGGCTGTGTGGGTGGGATGGAGCTGGATCCCAGGTGTGCACTGGTCCCTCTGCTCCGTGTCCTCAGCCTCTGGTCAGTGGGAGTTTTTCGGGTTAATAAAAACTGATTTTAGCAAGGCCTGAAAGATGAGTGGCATATCCAGCTCTGGGCTCCAAAGGGAGGACGTGGAGCTGCTGGAGAGAGCCCAGAGCAGGCACAGGATGGTCCCAGGGATGGAGCAGCTCTGCTGGGAGAGATGGGATTGCTCAGCCTGGAGAAGGGAAACTTTGGGTGACCTCATTGTGATCTTGCAGTGCCTGAAAGAGCTGCAGGAAAGATGGAGAGAGATTTGGGATAAATGATGGAGGGACAGGACAAGGGGGAATGGCTTTAAGCTGGAGGAGGGGAGATTTAGATGGGATATTGGGAAGGAATTGTTCCCTGGGAGGGTGAGGAGGGCTGGGATGGGATTCCTGGAATTGCCCAATGTTTTGGTCTGGAAAAGGCCTTAAATCCCACCCAGTGCCACCCCAGCCATGGCAGGGACACCTCCCACTGTCCCAGGTGCTCCAGCCCTAGTGTCCAGCCTGGCACTGGGCACTGCCAGGGATCCTGGGCAGCCACAGCTGCTCTGGGCACTTGGGACAGTGGGAGGTGCCCCTGCCATGGCAGGAGTGGAACTGGATGAGCTTTAAGGTCCCTTCCAAGCCAGGCTATTTTATATTTCTGTGATCCCAGTTTTTGCACTTTAAAGGTAAAATCACTAAATCTTGATATGCATCATCTTTTTTAATGCTGCACCAAACTTTTCCTCAGTGAGAGGTTCAGCTCTTGATGTTCTCCTTGCTCTGTTCAGAGGCTGACACTGCTTCTGTTAAATTCTGAATTCCTGCTGAAATGCAGCTCCCTGACCTTGGGAGTTTTCAGTTGTTCCCTTTGCAGAGGGGAGGAGGCTCCTCCTGCCCTGGAATTCCAGTGTGCACCAAGGGCTGCATTTACAGCAGCTTTTCTGAGAGGAAACCACACAAATACTGGTTGTACCATCATGTTTTATTTTTTGAGCCTTTTACTTCATAGTAGTAATTAAACAAAATTTAACTTCAGGGTTTGCTGCTTTTTTTCACTCAAACACTGCAAATGCTATGTGTGCCTGCAAGGTGTGTTTTTAGCTGTTTCCATGTCTAAAAGTACAGTTTGGTGGTTCATCCCACCCATTTTCTTACCAGGCCTGGGTTTTTATTCTATTTTTGTACTTTGCCTTTTTATTTTTTTTGTGTATATGAACACATTGAATTTCTTAGAAACCATATTTCATGAACGTGCTTTTTACAGTCTGAGAAGCAATTAGACATTTTTCTTGCCTTAAATTAATTCCACGTGTTGCTGCATTTGTCTGGCTGCCACTAAATTTAGTTATTTTAAAATATTTTGAAACTGGGGTAAAAATTCACATGCCCATGCTCTATTTCCCCTGGTGGCTTCCCAAGAATTTCTGTTATTGCATTCCCAGATGATCAGAAAACTGAACTCCTGCCTTGAAGTGTGAGATGGTGGAATTTGCTTTATCAGCTTGACTTGGATTATTTTAACAATATTCTTTTATTTCTGGCATCTTGATGAATTTAGAATATTTTTTTCAGAGAAGCTCTAAGGTTGCAATAACATCTTGAAAGTTAAGGCAATGCAAAAATTGAATATATATTAAAAAAGACCCAAACACAACTGTTCTGATGCTCGGGGATGTGAATGGCTCTGCACACCCAGCAGTGTTTTGGCATATTTTAGGTAATAAACACAATCTGTTGTGTGCAGCTGGTTAAATAACACGTTTTTTTCCTCTCCCTCCCTCTCCAAGGGCATATTCCCTGCCTCCTATATCCATCTCAAGGAAGCAATCGTTGAAGGCAAAGGGTAAGTTGGGTTTGAAAAGAACAAAACTCCTTTTTCCTGCTTTATCCACATCATTTCAATGCATTTCCAAGTAGCTTACACTTGTTTCCATGTAGTTTTCTGCCTCAGTGAGAAGTTATTTCGTGTTTTTCCCGTTCCTTTCCCTGGTGTGTGCAGTGGTTTGAGCTGTATTTGTTGTTCAGCAGCTCTTCAGATCCTTTTGTATCAAATCAGCTTTGCTGGGCATGCAGGTAGAAGTCTCTAACATGAGTGTAAAAGTTGATTTAAAACCAGGAAAAAAACCCCAACCAAATCCAGAAGAAAAAGGAGGTGGAGTGAAATTAATAAATCATTACCCAGGTATGAAATGGACTGAAACAGGATTAAAATGTTTTATTCCTTTGTGCCTGATTTATTTTTATACTCTGTTAAATATGTAAATGATCAAACTACTAATCATGAGATTGCTGCATAATGACATCTTCCTTGCTGATTGCAAAACTGCCTTTAAGTACCCTACTTCTGCAATATTCAAAGATCTGCTGGTGTTTCTTACCTTCATGGCGCCTCATTTTAAAACAAATTACACAGAAACTTCGTGGTAAGGAGTTGAACCCTTGTTTTTCGTTGTGAGACAGATGTTTTGAAAAAAAAAGAACATTTAAAGAGCAGTATGGTGGCCTTGCAGGTTGGGCTCAGCTGGTTTTTATCTTGGTTGTTTCTTGTAAAATAAATCAGTCAGTACTGAGTGTTACAGTCAGGTGTGCATTGATATCCTTGGGAGTGTGGAAATGAGGAGAGGGTGGGAAAATTCTCAAAGGTGTGGAGGGATAGGATGAGAGGGGATGGCCTTAAACTGAAGGAGGGCAGGGATGGATGGGATATTGGGAATTAGGAATAATTCTCTGTGAGGGTGCCCAGAGCAGCTGTGGCTGCCCCTGGATCCCTGGAAATGTCTCAGGCCAGGCTGGACACTGAGGTTGGAGCACCTGGGGACAGTGGGAGGTGTCCCTGCCATGGCAGGGGGGAAGTGATGCCTCAGGTTTGGCTTTTCTGTGTTTCCCATTCTGTGCTGCTTTAGTGTGTGGGGCTGGGCTCACATCAGGGATGCTGAGCTCTGTGCACAGAGCAGGGAGACAAAACAATTCCTGCTCCAGCTGGGCACCAAGGACAAATGATCCAAATCCCAGCCCAGGAGCACAAACCCCGTGGGCTGGAGAGAGAAAAACAAGCAGGGTGGGACTGCAGGGGCTAAAGCTGGGATGGGACAATGAACTGCAAGGTGCAAATGGAGCAGAACTGATCCCAGGGACAGAGCCCGTGCCCGGCCGTGCATTTTGGGGCCATTTTGGTTCATCTTGGGTGCAGCCCTGGCTGGGCTCTGGTGCTGCCCAAGGTGCAGCCATGGAGGAGATGCTTTGGATAAATCTCTGCTTTATTCTGAAACTCTTCTAGCCTCTGCTCTAGGGCAGCCTTCAGAAGACATCAGTCCAAGATCATCTTTGATCCCTTCCAACCTGAACCATTCCATGATTCCATAATCTAAGCACATCCAAATACCTTCTATGTGGGGTGGTTTTACTGGTGTGCTTCCATATCTGATAACATCTTATTTTTGCTTATAAATTTACAACAAGTGATGCTAATTCCAACCCACTTCTACTCCGTTCCCTTTGGAAATGAACATTTCTTCCTCAGGAATTATTCTAGATCAGGTGGTTTAGATTAGATACCAGCATAAAAATATGTACAGGAGAGCCTGCTCTGTGCAGTGCTGGTGTCACCATTCCTGCAATTGCTGAGAAAGTGGGTGGATGTGGCTCTGGGGACATGGCTTAGTGCTGACCATGGTGGTGCTCAGTGACCTTAAAGCTCCTTTCAAGCCTTAACAACTCTGTGGTTCTTCATTCTCACTGAAGCTGCTGCTTAATTCAGCCTTTTTTTTTTTTTAAACTCTTCCTCTTCAGCCAACACGAGACCGTGATCCCCAACGAGCTGCCCCTGATCCAGGAGGTCACCACCACGCTGAGGGAATGGTCCATCATCTGGAGACAGCTCTATGTGGTGAGGAACACTCAGGGAATCCTTCACACTGGGAGGGTTTGATGGGAAAAGGGATGCTGGGAAAGGTACAGGAGAAATGGGAAGGAACTGCTGTTTATGAAGGAATTCTTAATGAATTTTCCCTTCTGTTGTTGTTCTAAAGTTACTTTCAGTGCTGAAAATCCATGTAGCATCATCTCTGCTAAAGCACAAATCTCAGTAGGTTTTTGTGCTTGTTAAAGCACAAATCTCTTGCCTGTTTGCTCAAATCTCTTTATTTTCTTGTGCAGAATCAGGTTCTTTTTAGAGTGTTACCTTGATCTAGCAATAGTTTGTAGAGCAGTTACAATCCCTTTTTTGTGTAGGTTATGTTATATATATAAAACATACATATTAAAAATATAGAATATATAAACATACTATACATATGTAGAATATTAAACATATAACATGTTTATATAAAACATATATATTAAAAATATAGAATATATAAACATATAAATATAGTTTATATATGAAACATACATATTAAATATGTAGAATATATAAACATATAAATATAGTTTATATATGAAACATACATATTAAATATATAGAATATATAAACATATATATTAAAAATATAGAATATATAAACATATAATCATAGTTTATATATGAAACATACATATTAAATATGTAGAATATATAAACATATAATCATAGTTATATAAAAAACATATATATTAAAAATATAGAATATATAAACATATAAATATAGTTTATATATGAAACATACATATTAAATATGTAGAATATATAAACATATAAATATAGTTTATATATGAAACATACATATTAAATATATAGAATATATAAACATATAAATATAGTTTATATATGAAACATATAGTATATACAAAACATATAAATTATATGTACTTAATATATAATATATACACAGAACATATCATAGATATATAACATATAATACCTAGCTTCTATTTATACAAAATACAGTATTTTATATATACATATTATAAAATATATACATATTATAACATAATATATATGTTATTTATACATAACATATAATAGATATATAACATTATATATATGTTTTATTTTTAAGGTATATACAGATTTGGAGTAATTTAACTTGTAATTTTATTAAAGAAATAGTGTTCAGGCTGTTTCTTAAGGCTGCCAGTCTCTGTTATGAAATAATTGAGTATTTAGTGTTGAATTTGTGGGTGTGAAAGCTTTGTGAAATTATCAGTGTAGCCTTTAACCTCTCAGTATTCCTTTACATAAAGATGATTGTTCCCAAATTTTGGCACCTTAATTTGCATCCTTGTTTATTTTGATATGCTAATGTTTCAACCACATAAGAATATATTCTTAGGAATTTGCAGTGATAATTATTGATAGTGTCTCAGATGGGAAGATGACAAAACCAGAGGTGCAAGTGCACATAAATAAGATCAAGAGTTCAAATTTCTATTTAAAAGTGCAGTTCAGATGTGAAGCAAGGCCTGCTGTGGGATTTAAGGGACCTGGCCCACATTGTGATGCTCTCATTGTGCAAGGTCACTGTAACAAGATAATGGGAACATGAAATTCCTTTATTTAAAGCAGGCTTTAATGCAGTCTCTGTTTCCCATAAATATGTTTGAAATCTTGTATCATAAAAGTGCAAGCTGTGTAATGAAGACACCGAGTGTAATGAAGACGTTTGTGCTGACTAATGTGGCTTTTAATCACACCCATGAAAATAAAGATTAGGAGTAAGAGTGTAATGGAAGTGATGTAGTGTGGCAATATAGAAGATGAAGGATAATATCTTCTATGAAAAGAAACAGATTATGTGTTAAACAGAGAGCTTTAAGGAGCTGGAGTAGCAGGGAGTTTGTGAGGTGAGGAGCAGGGAAGGAGCAGAAATAAAGGAGGAGGAACAGAAGCTCAGGAGGGCACTGGGAACAGCTTTGCCCTTGGAATCCCAGCATGGTTGGGGTTTTGAGGGACCTTAAATCCCACCCAGTGCCACCCCCTGGCATGGGCAGGGACACCTCCCACCATTCCAGGGTGCTCCAAGCCCCAGTGTCCAACCTGGCCTGGGGCACTGCCAGGGTGGGAGGTGGGGCTGGGGCTTGGAGCAGCCTGGGACAGTGGAATTTGTGGATGGGTCTGGCTTGGCTTTAAGGTCTCTCCCAAACCATTCCATTCTATGATTCCAGGTTAAACAATACTTCAGTTCTTTGCTAATAACTTTGAGGCAGTCAGGGCAGGTTTGGTTTACTGGAGGTAACTGGTTTCAGAGTGGGCAATCTGCAGGCTTGAGGGATAATCCATGCTGTCCCTGTCTTGCATATCAAAACCCATGAAATGGCCACATTAATGCCTTGATTCAGTTTGTACTTTGTGTTTGAATCTTGAATGGATGTTCAGTTTTTGTTTGCAGGGAGCAGGGGATGTGGAATGTTTCCCATCTCTCTGCTTTATGATTCCCTGCAGCCTCAAAAATCAGGAACCTCTTTCCCATTTGGGTTTGTCTGTATTTAGCTCCCAGCCATATGTGCCTGTTGTGTCTTTGCTGCATTAAAGAGCTTTTAATAATGGGTATTTTCTCTCTGTGAAGGTTCTCCCACTATAATCAAGCCAGCTTTGGATAATCTGAACAGACTGAAGTCTTTAAGTTTCACAGTTAGATATCCTTTTTCCAGAGTCTTGGAGTCATTATGTTCTTTTCCTGCATCTTCTGCAGTTTTTCCTTGGGTTTTTTTCAAGTGGAGAATTTTATTGTAATTATTTAATTATTCCTAGCTTAGCTGAGTGTTGCCAAGGAAAGTTTGTGTATGCTGCTGGCAGTATTTAATATCCACAGTTCCAGGCTTTATAAACACTTGAGTTATTTAACTTCCTATCAAGTTTAGGTCTTTGCTGGTGTTTCACTGTCCTTTAGAAGTTACCTGTGGACTTGTATGGCACTGATGTGCCCAGTGAGGGATTTTCAAGTGTTGCTGTGGAGGTTTAAGCAGGGAGAGAAAGGATTCTCCCATCTGTTGTAGAACTTGAGCCTCTTGCTGTTAAAATGCACCATTTTCATTCCTGTTCTGCTCAGTGCAGAGGGTCACTGAACAAAGCTACTCTGGGAATCAATAAAAGGGCATTGGATGCCTGAAAACAGCATGACCCAAGTTTTAAGATAACATAAACCCAAACATTTACACCTATTTAGCTCCTTAAAGCTGAGTGCAGCACTCGGAATATTCAGTGTTCTGTGCTGTAGGAAGTGAGGCTCCTGTTCCAGAGCTGCTGCAGACTTACCCTATGAATCCCTACTGATAATTGCAATTTCTCCTGTGTGTTCCCAAGCCTCCAAACCTGATTTCTCCCCCGTTTTCCCCCCACAACAGCAGGACAACAGGGAAATGTTCCGCAGCGTCCGGCACATGATTTACGACCTGATCGAGTGGAGATCCCAAATCCTCTCTGGGACCCTGCCCCAAGACGAGCTCAAGGAGCTGAAAAAGAAAGTGACTGCCAAAATTGATTATGGCAACAGGTTTGTGAGCAGCATTTCCCAAGTTTTTCTGCCTGAATCCTGATCACCCTGTGTAAGACACAGCAGCTGTCAGTGAGTTCTTGGAGGATTCTTTTTTTTCCTCCCCTGGAGCTGTGGATGAAATATTTGTGTATTCACACTTCTGTTACAGCAAGATAAAGATTGAAGTTGAGGCAGCATCTTTAAAGTGTAATATGTAAAGTGGAATCCATCTCTCTCTCTTGATGGTATCATCAATTTGACAGTGGTATGAAGCTGTAATTTTTTAAGGCCAATTCAAAAGTGCAAGTATTGCCTGGCTTGAAAATAGAATTTTAAACTCCACTTGCTTCTGTGGCACAAACAGTTGTCACCCTGTGAGCACCAGCAGCTGCCTGTGCCCTCGAGTCACTCAGCTGTAATGTGATGTTGAAGGATTTGGCTCAGAAGCCCCATTTAGCTCTTGGTTCCTCTCCTGCCACAGCATCCAGCTGGTGGCACGAGATGAGCAGGGAGATTTCATAAAAGAAAGGAGCTGTTTAGCACAAGAGAGTGGAAGTTGGGAAGGAAATATTGCCCCAAAAAGCAGCGCAGGTTGCATGTGTTGGGTGTTTCAGTGATTCAGATGTATTCTCTGCCCAGATGGTTGGCTGGGTTTACAGACAATTTCTGTAAATACAAATTTTAGATTATAACTTGTCTATACAATTATAATTTTGCATTTTGATAAAAAAAATAAATCGAATCTTACTCCTCATCATTGGAAGCAGTGTTTTGAATACTGAGAGACAAAATGTTGTAGTGCTCCCTTCAGTCCTGCCCATTGTGTGGGATTCTGTTGTCCTGCACACCTGGGGAGTGAAAGAATTTGTACCAACCCAGTCTTTCAATGCTTTGTGATGCAAATCTATCACCATATTTCATTTATTTGTGTTGAATTCCTTAAGAACTGCCAAACTTGCAATATTTCTGCTTGTGTACTTTATCAGCAAAACTTGATAGAAAAAGAAATTAAAAAATAATCAGTGACTTTATTCAGTCAGTAATTATCATTTGTAATCTGAGGTATGGACTGGTACCTCTGCAGACAATTACCCAGATGTTGTTGGGATTATTTGTTTGGCTACTGGATTCCACCATCTGCCCAAGGAGTTGGTGAAAGTTGCTCTGAATAACCTCCAGATGCTCAGCCTTCAAATCCAGTGGAACATCTTGTGCTGTGCTTTGTATTTGTAATGTTCTGATGGGCTAATTAAGTGATCAGAAGGTTCTCAGGGGAGTGCAGAGGGAGGTGAATGTGAACTTCTGAGTAAATGCTCATCCCTGAAAGATAACATATGTTCCTAATAAAACCCTAAACCCTTCACTTGTGCCTGAATGGGGATTTTTGGATCCAGACAGAATGAATTCATTATCTGCTTTATAAATACTGGGTCACCTTTGAGGTCCCAGCTCAAATAATTCTAAATGTTTTCTGTCCTAATCATGTCCTAACCTTTCCTGACTTGTGAAACACTGATTTGTAAATAAGTTTTTTTTTTCCTTCTGTAAATACAGACAGGAGTTTTGCAGCATATTGTCAGAATAACTGAGGAAGCAAAAATGGCCTTAGGAATCTGTATTTTTAATATCTTTCTGAAATTGGGTCAGGTAATTTTGTTGTGAAAATGCCTTTTTTTTGTTCAGTTGCAAATATCTGTAACTGGGACACTTAGGAAAAAAAAAATCAGATTTTTTTCCCAAGCATCATTTGCAAGTTAAAGGCTGAAACAAAGGAATTGAATCAAAGGAGGGTTTGCTTCGACTCCTTTGACAGCCTGTGCAAACATTGGTGTGTTGAAGTCTGGGTTATGAGACTTTGCCTGAATTTCTGAGCTTTTCCCCTGGCCCAGGAGCTTCTCCCACGGAAGGGCTCTGGCAGTTCCAGTGCTCTGTGGGTGTTTCTCCTGCTGTGGCTGCTGTCCAAGGAACAGTAGTAGGGAGGAAGAAAACAACTTTGGCTGCTTTTCTGTTTGCTTTCAATGATGAAACCATTTTCTCACCAGAAAATTCATCTGGGAGTGAGATGTTCTGGAGATGCTGGAGAGTTTTGTGATGTCTGGGTCCAGCTCCAGAGCAGAGTTTCAAAATCTGCTGCCTCCACCCTGCAGCTTGAGTGATCTCTGTCTCCCCTGCAATTAACGCAGTGCAGTTAATTGGAAGGGTTTGGGTGGTGACCCCACGCAAGGGTTTAACACTTCCAGAGGTGAGGAATCCTCCAAGTCCATGGAAATATCTCTGTTTCCAAGTCCTTGCAGGTTGTGCCCAAATGGAATTTACTCTCAGATAAATCATGAACCCCTGTGTGACTTACCAAACACTGAAAATTTGGTTTATTCTCATTGATCAAATATATTTCAACTCTAAAGTTAGAGCAGCTCCATTGGGAGAGCGGGCCATGGAGTTAAAAGGAAATAAGGACACATTTATTGGGGTGGAGGTGACAAGGGCAGGCTTAGGGAAGGGACCTGGTTTTGTAGCCCTTGGTGCTGCTGGAAAATGTGGAGAAAAGGGAAAGGTTTTTCCTGAGCCTGGGTTTGATTGTGGCAGAAAGCTTCCTCTCTGCAGAAGGTAATTATGGATGTTAACACCCTGCTGACAGAGATCTGGCTTCTGCTTTCTAAAAGGAAACAACTTCTGCCTCATCTTGTGGGGTGTGGGTAAAACATGAGTTGGGAGTGGGAGACATGAGCTGTGTGTGCTGGATCTTGGTTGTTCAGGCTGTTGGATAAATCAGAGGAGGAGACCAAGTCTGTGGCAAATTTATTTGTTTAAGAAGTTGCTTCCCCAGCTGTTGTGCTGTTTCATTTCCATCCCTTCTCCCTGTGCTGTGGGAATAAGTGACTCGGATCCCCAGGTTGCTGACATGTTAAATCGCATTAGCACGTCTCAGGTAATTTCTTTTCCATCACGTGTCAGGTGTGCAAGTTGAACATTTGGCAGGTGCTTCTTAGGCATTCCTTTCAGCACTGTTAATCCACAAACGTATTTTCTGTCTTGTTTAGAATTCTGGATTTAGATCTGGTGGTTAGAGATGAAGATGGCAACATTTTGGACCCAGAGCAGACCAGCACCATCAGCCTTTTCAGAGCACATGAAATCGCTTCCAAGCAAGTGGAGGAGAGGCTGCAGGAGGAAAAAGTGAGAGACTCTGTGGCTTTTCCCTGGGAAACACAAGGCTGTAAACTAATTGGATGACTGTTATTTTTAGCATTGGTAATGAGGGATTTGATGTGTTTATGAAGAATTATCAGGCTTAAAAGTTTTGTAAGAAGTTTTGTCTTAGGCTGTTTTTTTTTTTTTTTTTTTATCCTTTAAAGGCTTTAGTAGAATTTATGGTTCAGACCTGTATGAATAAATCAGCTGCATTTGTAGGTTAATATCAGATGTGCATGTGAGAGGTTTGTAAGTTAGGTTGTCATCAGAGTTTCTATTTGAGAATCACAAAGACTGAAATCCTCATTCTTGTTTGGTTTCTTTATGCCAATCCTAAAAACTTGTTGTTGAAATAAAAGGGGCAAATTTAAAGCCCTTCTCAGTCTTGAGTTGTCAGCACCTTTGCAGTTCAAAATCCTTATTTTTAAAAGGAAGAACTTTTCTGTTTCTTTTTATTGTGTGTTGCTGGATTTTTTTCAGGTATGTTTGAGGCTCTGTTTCTTCTCCATTTGTTTCTCTCTCCTTAATAAGTGAAGACATCTTTTCTTCTTTTTTCTCTTCTTTTTTATTTTAACTTTTTCCTTATGGTGCAGCACTTCAAGACAGATCCAGAAAATCTGTCTGTCATAAAACCTAACAGAAATAAGATCACAGGAGCAGGCACTCAATGGAAACCTCCTCTTCTTTCTGGAAGGCTTTAGCAAAGTTTTATAGCAGTTGGATGTCTGTTGGGCTAAGTTAAACTTTATTTTGTTCTTCAATTGCAGTCTCAGAAGCAGAATATTGATATCAACAGACAAGCCAAGTTTGCTGCCACTCCTTCGTTTGCTTTATTTGTAAATTTAAAAAACGTCGTGTGTAAAATAGGAGAAGATGCTGAAGTCCTCATGTCTCTGTATGACCCCCTGGAATCCAAATTCATCAGGTCAGGGCCATTTTTATCTGTGCTCACTCAGGGGTGGTACTGAGGGGCTTTTGGGGCTTAGCAAAGTCAAATTTCTGTGGAAAGCAGAGGCAGGTCCCTTCACTTGGGGCACGTTTCAGGGCCTTGCTGTGCTTGTGGAAATTCAGAGGTGAGCACACCTGCAAGGGCTGTGCCCTTGCTGAGCTGCAGAATTCCCACACTTGGTTGCTGAGGAGCTTCTTTCTTTATAAAAATTGTGTGCACTAAGGGAAATGCCAGCTCCCTGCTCAGTATTTGTTTCCTTAGGATAAGGAAATTGGGTTGAAAAGTCTCCTGTGAATACTGAAGTTGATTTTATCTGCTTAAGTTAAAGGGCAGTCAGTGATAGGGTATGGAGGAATGGCTTTAAGCTGAAAGAGGGTGGATTTAGATGGGATATTAGGAAGAAATCCTTTCCTGGGAGGGTGGTGAGGCCCTGGCAGGGGTTTCCCAGAGAGGTTGTGGACTCCCAGTCCCTGGCATTGCCCAAGGCCGGGTTGGACACTGGGGCTGGAGCAGCCTGGGGCAGTGGGAGGTGTCCCTGCCATGGCTGGGGATGGAACAAATTATTCTTCATGATCCTTTCCAGCCCAAAGCATTCTGTGCTTCTGTTGCTCTATGATTGAAACAAAAAGTCTTCAAAATGTTGTTGTTTTCAGTGAGAACTACCTGGTGAGGTGGTCGAGCTGTGGCCTCCCCAAGGACATTGACCGGCTGCACAACCTGCGGGCCGTGTTCACCGTGAGTGTGCCCTGCCCAGGGCCTGGCAGCTGCCCTGGGGTGGGGATGGGCTGGGTGGGACCAGCCTGGGGCACCCCTGCAGGGGAAACAGAGCTGGGGAGGGCCTGGAGGGCAGGGGGGAGTGGCTGCTACTGCTGGAAGGCAGGGTTAGGTGAGATATTGGGAATTAGGAATTGTTCCCTGGCAGGGTGGGCAGGCCCTGGCACAAAGTGCCCAGAGCAGCTGTGGCTGCCCCTGGATCCCTGCAAGTGTCCAAGGCCAGGTTGGAGCCCCCTGGGACAGTGGAAGGTGTCCCTGCTCACTGCTGGGGTGGGAACCAGATGATTTTGAAGGTCCCTTCCAACCCAAACCATTCTGGGATTCTGTGCTGCTGGGGGCTTGCAGGAGACATTTCTACTAAGTGGCTGCTAAACGTTCTCAACACCTGGGAAAAACCAAAGTGAATTTTTGAACTTTTAACTTACTAGAAATGGTTTGACCTCTTAAGGAATTAGTTTGCACAGAACTCCAGTAAGATGTTGAAGTACTGTTACAAAAGCTGCTCAGCTCTGAGAGCACTTTTTGTTAGAGGCTTGCTCAGCAAAGGCAAACTCTGAGCAGAGCAGCAAAGCCTCTGCCTGCTGAAATGGAACTTGAAATTCAGCCATTAGAAAGCAGCCTGATGGCACTCCTGTTGTAGGACCTGGGCAGCAAGGACCTGAAGAGGGAGAAGATCAGTTTTGTGTGTCAGATCGTGCGTGTGGGCAGGATGGAGCTGCGGGACAACAACACCAGGAAGTTGACGTCGGGGCTGCGCAGGCCCTTCGGGGTGGCAGGTACCTCTGGGGTCATCTCTCCATCTCCTCCTCAGTCCTTCCATGGAAATTGGGTGGTGGAGCTGCTGTGGGGCTGTGTAAACTCAGAGCTGTTCAAATCCCATCAGACTGGTTGCTGTATTCTGGACCCAGCAGGGTTTGTGTAGCTGAGATTCCAAAGCTCATTTTCACCCTGTTGTTCCTTAGACAACTCTGAAATTCCACAGTTGATAATTCCACCCCTCTTCTGAGTCACTGTGGCTTCAGTTCCCCAGGGTTTTCCCTCTTCCCACGTTGCTGAGTTCATTCAGTGCCCTTGGTTTGTCTTTGCAGTGATGGATGTTACCGACATCATTAACGGGAAGGTTGATGATGAGGACAAGCAGCACTTCATCCCCTTCCAGCCGTAAGTAGGGAGCAGGTGCAAGAACAAGCAGGAAAAAAACAAGATTTAAACTTTGATTTTTAAAAAAAGCTAATATTTTAAGCTAATTTATTTCCATGGGATATTTTCTCTTCAGTAATATTGTTAATATATCTTTCCTGATAATTTGCGATTCGCTGCAACAATGATAGCCCCAGAAACTTGAGGGTTTTTGGAGTTTAAAACATCCATTCCCAGTTTTGAGGCCTTGTTTTCTTTTTGTTTCAAGATGTCAGGGAGAGAATGTGTAAGAGATGAAGTGCTTAAAGTAAGTTCACTGCTGCTTTAGCTCTGCCTGAGATCAATAGAGATCACGTTCCATCCATAAATCCCAAGTTTTTACTTCCATGAAGTGAGGAAAGGCAGAAGGGATAAGGCAAATAAGTTTACGTGAAGTAAATAAATAAATAATGAATAAATAATAAATTTACATGGATGCTTAGTTCTCCCATTGTGGAATATGCTGGACTGCCATCTGTTCCAAAAGGCAAAACATAGTTATGAGAGCTAAATTCCTTGATTAATGCTGTAATGGATATTCAGATGGGCTTTTAATAATATTTTTAAAAAAGCTTGGCATAATAAAATCATAAATTAACTTTGTTTTGAGAAATAGGCACAATTCAGGAAGCTGTTGTGGTTTGAAGGTGTAGGGCTGGTGAGAGGACTGCAAAGTGTGCAGGTCCTGACAGGTTAATGACAAAATCAAAGTACAGTTCCATTTTTCAAGGAAAATGGGGTTTGGGGAAGAGAAAGATACATTTATTGTGTGGTAAACAACAGCAAAGTTATTTTTTAGCCAGTGTGGAAGTATGCAATGAAAATGAACCTTTCAGAGGGGGTGCTAATGGAACATCCAGTTTTCTGCTCCATTAGCACTGATTCATTTTTCCTGTTCCATATACACAGAGCTTCAAAAAGATGCACAATGTGATTTTTCTTTTCCCCCTGTAATAAATGAGAACATTCTCCTGAAAAAGTCTGTCCCAAAGGACAGGAATGAGGTGGAAACCAATGCAGGGTGAACGGTGGTGTTGTTATTTCCAACATAGATTTGGGCTGTGTATATGAGGCACATTTTTCTCCTCATCCCATGCTTTGTTTCTGTTGTACCACATGAATTCTGTTTTCATATCTTTGTTTGTATTCATTCACTGGCCACCAGCACAATGGCTGTCAAAAGCACTTGGCAAGATTTACTTCAGTGCCACCTAATGCTGCTGTTTATTTATCGTTCCCATCTTCTCATTTGTTCACTGAGTTGGGTTGTCTGCTCTTCTCCTCCTTTTCCCTGTGAGATTGATGGGAGCTTTTCCTTCAGGCACTCCACCTGTGCAGTGACAGAGGTGACCCTGGAGGTGTTGCAGGGCCAGTCTGCTATGAATATATTTCAATATTTATAGAGAAGAGAACTGCCTGTGTGGGTTTTCATGAGTAACTGGGGCCTCCCATGTGGGAGAGCTCCCCCTGAGGACTGTCCCTGTCCCTGAGGGAGCAGAGCCCTCACAGCTGTGCTGGACTCTCTGTGGTAGATCAGCGTTCTTCTGATTAATGATCTCCCTCTGTCTTTCTTGTTACCTTTCCTGTCCTCTGTCCTGCGTTGACTAATAAATACTCTTTGTCACAACTATGATACGATCTTTTGTGTTCCCTTGTCACTGTGACTTCTGGTTTTCTGTGCCCCTTTGTCTCCTGGTGTTGGTCGTCATGTGCATCCTCCAGGCTAGCGTTGGATGACGCCATTCGACACAAGCAGCTGAACATATCATCCCGTTTTTCACCCAGGGTGGCAGGGGAGAATGATTTCCTGCAGACTGTTATAAACAAAGTGATTGCTGCTAAAGAAGTCAACCACAAGGGTCAGGGTAGGTACTGCTCTTTCTGTGCACTTTGATTTGCTTCGTCTCGTGGTGGTTTTGATTTTGGGATCAAAAAATTGTTTGTATGGTTTTGTTCCTCCTTTCCCCATCCCTCAGGGCTCTGTCTGCTCTTCTCCCTTTCCCATAATTTCTCCACTTCCCAGTGTGGACTCTGCATGTTGTAGCATTGTTCAGCTCTTGGATGTGTTCATATTTGTGCTGGAGAGGGACCAAGATGATCAAGGGTCTGAACATCTCTGATGAGCAGAGACTGAGGGAGCTGGGCCTGGTTACTCTGGGGAGGAGGAGACTGGGAGAGAATCTCAAAATTCCATGTAAATACATCCAGAAGGTGTCAGGGGATGGGGCCAGACTCTTTTCAGTGGTTCCCCATGACAGGATGAGGAGCAGTGGCCATAAACTAAACCACAGTGAGGTCCCCCTCACCATGAGGAAGAGCTTCTTCCCATGGAGGGTGGCAGAGCTCTGGAGCAGCTGCCCAGGGAGGACGTGGAGTTTCCCTTTGTGCAGACATTCCCAACCCATCTGAACACGTTCCTGTGCCACCTGCTCCCCTTGGCAGGACTGGATGATCTCCAGAGATCTCTCCAGAGGTCCCTTCTGACCCCACCTGTCCCATGACAGATCCTGTGCTGGAGGTGATGACTCAAGGACTCACCTCTTGTGCCCTTGAGCTGTGGATTTTTACCTCTCCATGCTGAAGGAAGGGATATTCCCTCCCTTCTCTTCCTTCCCCATATTTTTGCTCTCTGCAGCTGCCCTTGGGACATTTTGCTCCTTCCCCAGGAGACCTGAGCTCACAGAAGGTGAGGAGGGAGCCAGAGCCAGGCAACCCCTCTCAAACCTTCCCTGGTACCTTCTCCAGGCCGCTGCTCTGGGTTGATTTATTTTTGTGTGTGATCCCATGATCACGATGTGGCTGTGCCCAGTTATTCCAATGCTGGCTTCAGTATCTTCTGGGAATTCTGGATTAATGCAGAGTTATGCTGATTCATACAGAGTTTCCACCAAACACTCTGTGAGCATCTGTATCACTCCATATCTGGCCAAACCCCAAGAAAACAACACAATTTCCTCTGATTTTTGCACTAATCAATAGCAAACAAAATTTTACATAAACCTTATTTTTAAATTCTCCTTTAGCTAAGGAGGAAAAGTTTTATCTGCTTCCCCTCCTTGTTTTCCCATGTGGCCGGTGGGTATCCCACAGGAGGAAGGATTTCAGTGTCTTTGATTCATTTCCCTAAAAGAGAGTGCCCAGACAAACAGAAAAAGGACCAGGGGTTGTTCCTCAGCCAGTCAGTGCAGGTACAGTTGCAGCTCAGTGAAGTAGCAGCTGTCAGAACCATCCCTGGCAGCAAATCAGCCCAGAAACTCTGACAGAGATGCCATGGAAAAGACAAGCTGCCAAGTGTACACAAAATGAATGTACAGTTAATTCTCTAACAGGGTAACCCACAATTTATTTCGTGGATGAATATTTTTGGGGTGTTTTTCATAGCTTTTAATTTTAGGATTTTCTTCTGCAAATTGCTGCTGTGATTATTTTGTGCTTAAACTTGATTGCCAGCCACTTCACCAAGTGGAGGCTTCTTTGGGTTGGGTTTCTTTTTTATTTTTATGGGATTTTTTTCCACTTTGTCATCTTTCTTTTTCCTGTAACAAATGTGCCTGATGTTATTTGGCAAGCAGCAGCTTTTTAGTGGCTTCTTCTGCTGCTGAGCAGAAAAATATCAGCTGTGTGAAGCTGATGCTGTAGATTTGTGTGCTCAGAGCAGTAAAAACAGCTTTATGGGGTGGTGATCAGTCAGTTTGGGGCGTGGATCTGCTGCT
The DNA here is from genome assembly GCF_028769735.1 of Zonotrichia leucophrys gambelii. Classification (NCBI taxonomy): domain Eukaryota; kingdom Metazoa; phylum Chordata; class Aves; order Passeriformes; family Passerellidae; genus Zonotrichia; species Zonotrichia leucophrys. The sequence continues at coordinate 2,517,246 of NC_088176.1, read as the reverse complement.
GTTGCTGGCTTGGAATCCCTGGGTCTCTCCATGCAAATCATCCTTGCTCCTTCTCTTTTTCCCCCATGGAAGATAAACATCTCATTACAAAGAACATGGAACACAATCAGAAATAATTCTGCATGCTGTACTCATATTTTTGTGTGAAGTGATGAGATCTGTTCAGTGTTTGAAAATATTTTCTATTTTTTTTAGTAAAGGAAGATCAGTTATCTTAATGTACCTAACTATTTTAACGTTTTTACATTTTTCAAGTTCTAGAAAGAAATCTTCAGTAAGAAGGAATAAATCCCAGCAGTTTCATAACTGTGGTTTTTTACACAACAGGTCTGTGGGTGACTTTGAAACTTCTTCCAGGAGATATCCATCAGATTAGGAAAGAGTTTCCACACTTAGTGGACAGGTCAACAGCAGTGGCTCGGAAAATGGGCTTTCCTGAGATTATCATGCCTGGTAAGGCTCTTAATTAATGCTGCTTTGTTATGCTTTAACCTGCTTTAAATGGCTGTATGTATGGGAGGTTTTGGAGGAAAAAATAATTAAAGATTCATATGAGATATGGTATGCATTAAAAAAATATATCAAAGGTTAAAAATAATTAAAAATATATGTAAAATATTTTGGTAATACCAGCATCAATAAATAAAGCTCCCACCCCCATCAAGAAGACAGGAAATCCCAGTGAGAGTGGAAATTCTGTTTTTTCCAAGTCAAAAAGAATGTACAACAAGTACACACTTTGTATTATCCCCATAGCAAGGGCATATGTAAAACTCCTCTCCTGTGCTGAATCCAAAGCAGATTTTTGAGGCACAGGCTTGATTTAGAGATAGCAGCTCTCTTAGGGTTTGTACCAGATCTGGATAACGCATTTGAAAGAGAGCCCACATCATTTTTTAAAAATACATATATTCTGTGCATGTTCAGTTCAGGTGTTTACAAAAAAACCACCAAAAACAAACCAAAAGCCATGAAAACCAACCCAAAAACGTGGTGCTTCTCCAGATAAAAACTGCCATGAGCAAGAGCAGAACCTGCAGTGTCCTTTGCAGAGTGATGGGCTCTGGGGATCCATGAGATGTTTCCAGAGCCCACCCCAGTTCAGGTCTCCCTGTGGCTGCTGGCCAATGTCTGTCAGATGTTTCACAGTCTCCTCTACAAGTGGGAGTCCCTCAGCACCTTCTTTGCATCCTGTGCTGGCTCATAAAATTATTGGAAATGCCCAGCTCATTGTCAAAATTTCATTTGAATTGGGTGAAGCTGAGGAGCATTTTTAGCCATAAATCTAACTACAACCCCCAGGCCAGCAAAGCCATCAAACCTCTTCCTGCTGTAACAAATTAGAGACCTCTTCTAGGCTGTTAAAATATTTTCAATTGCAAAATACCTTTGTATGGGATAAATGTGTTGAAACTTCTCCTTTCAAGTGAATACTGAAAGAAGTTGTGTAAAAATGAAATAAATGGAAATGTGGTGTTTGAAATGTTCTGCCATTGTTTCTGTGTGTCCTTGGTTGCCCAAATGCTTGGGTTTACTGTGAGAATTGTGGATTATTTTGTGCTTTGCTTTCCCTTGTAGGAGATGTTAGAAATGACATCTATGTCACCTTGGTGCAGGGAGATTTTGACAAAGGCAGTAAAACCACAGCAAAGAATGTGGAAGTCACAGTGTCTGTTTATGATGAAGATGGCAAGAGATTAGAGGTATTAAAGTATTTAATGTCTGGGGGCTTTTTGATTTTGATACATATCATGTTAAGCCTTTTCAACAGCTGTATTTGTCAGCTTAAGGTCCCAGATTTTATTTTCAACCAAACTTTTGTCATCATTAAATGCATCTTGCCTTATCCATGCATGCATTTTGGTACCAATTTCATGAGGAGCATTCTCTCTTATTCTGACCTACTTCACTGATTTATTTTTTGTTTATTTGACTGAAAAAGTGGAGTTTAAGTGACATAAATGCTTCCCTTTCTGTTTGTTTTTGCAGAGTGTTATTTTTCCTGGTGCTGGTGATGAAGCCATCTCAGAGTACAAGTCAGTGATCTATTACCAAGTAAAGCAGCCTCGCTGGTTTGAGACTGTAAAGGTATTTAAACTGTTAAAATAACTTCTCTGGGTGTTAATGTGCCATTAATACAGCTTCCAGTGGGAAACAAAAGTGGGGAAATGCAGTGCCTGTGTTCAGCAGGGCAAGGAATAGCTCAGCTAAGAAAGGCTTTGACTTTTATTGCATATTGAATTTTATTTCAGCCATTGCTCAGGATGACTGGTGTGGGGAAACTCCAGCACCTCTGCAGGAATGGTTTGCTCTCTTTCCATGGAGCTGACCTAGAGGAGAGCAGGATATTAAGGCTAAAGCACATTTGCCATGGTGTTGGACTCATCACTGTTTGGGGAGCTGGCTGTGCTTTAAGCCTGCTCATTTCGCTGCAGTAATAACCTTTCCACTGCCACTTTTGGAGATTGCAAACCTGGAATCCTTTCAGTCTGTCTGTGAGCAGGGGCTGTGTGCTCACAGGGGCCTTGCAGCTGCTCCCCACACCAGAATTTTCACTCTGAAGGTGCCTTATGGTGTCTGTAGGCAGAAAAGGGCTGCTGGAATGGCAGAGGATGGATGTGCCCCTGGGATTGTCACTCACTGATCATTTGGAAGATGTCTGGATGGGGTTGGGGAGGTGTCGGATCTCAGGATCTCAGTCCTGAGGTGCTGAGCCACCAAGACCACCTTGGGGGGCTCGGGAGTCCTGGAATGTTGCCAGAAGTGTCTGGTGGCTGGACTTTGATCCTACACGGGAGATGACAAGGATGAGGGCTTCACCGGGGTGAATGGTGAAGGGATTGGTTAATTAGAGGGTGAGACACAGGGTTTAGGATTTATGTACAGGGGGGTTTAGAGAAGTAAGATGGAGGAATTGGGGCGTGTCCTGTCCTCCTTCTTCTTCCTCTTCTCCTCCATCTTCTTTGGCCATGGTGGCACTTTTGGATTGGTTATTACTGAGAGTGCACCCAGCAATGAGAATAAATGGTATTGGGGAAAAATGATAAATATTGTACACGTAACTTTGGGTATAAAGATAGGTGACTGCCCCGGAGGGCAGACAGTGTGCTCATGGCTGGCTGCTGAGCAGAGCTCTGTCGGGCTGAAAGAACATCTTTTAGATAAACAATTAATAAACATAAAAACCGAAAGAAGAACTGAAGCCTCTTCTCGTCCTTCGATACGCGGGCTGCCCCAAGGCCACCTCGGGCCTTTCCAGGCCCCTCAAACAGCCGAGATAACCGGACAGGGAGGCTGAAGGTGCTGCCCTGACCGTTTCCTTCTCCTCCCCTTGTGCTGGACTCATCACTGTTTGGGCTCTGCTTTAAGCCTGCTCATTTTGCTGTGTAATAACCTCTGCACTGCCATGTTTGGAGGTTGATGGTGGCTTTCTGGAATCCATTCAGTCTCTGCAGCAGTGGGAGCAGGGGCTGTGTGCTCACAAGGGCCTTGCAGCTGCCCCCCACACCTTGTCACTCCAAAGGTGCCTTGTCGTGTCTGTAGACAGAAAGGACTCCTGAGGATGGATGTGCTGCTGGGATTGTCACTCACTGATCACTTGGAAGATGTCTGGATGGGGTTGGGGGGGATGGAGGTGCTGCCCTGACCATTTCTTTGTCCTCTCCTGGTGCCAGGTTGCCATCCCCATCGAGGACGTGAACCGCAGCCACCTGAGGTTCACCTTCCGCCACAGATCCTCCCAGGACTGTGAGTAACTCAGCCTCTCCTTCATGCTCAGGCTTAGCTTTTGTATTTTCCCATTCTGTGCCGCTTTAGTGTGTGGGTCTGGGCTCACATCAGGGATGCTGAGCTCTGTGCACAGAGCAGGGAGACAAAACAATTCCTGCTCCAGCTGGGCACCAAGGACAAATGATCCCAATCCCAGCCCAGGAGCACAAACCCCGTGGGCTGGAGAGAGAAAAACAAGCAGGGTGGGACTGCCTGGGCTAAAGCTGGGATGGGACAATGAACTGCAAGGTGCAAATGGAGCAGAACTGATCCCAGGGACAGAGCCCGTGCCCGGCCGTGCATTTTGGGGCCATTTTGGTTCATCTTGGGTGCAGCCCTGGCTGGGCTCTGGTGCTGCCCAAGGTGCATCCATGGAGGAGATGCTTTGGATAAATCCCTGCTTTATTCTGGAACTCTGTCCAGCCTCTGTCCTAGGGCAGCCTGCACAAGGCACCATCCTTGGGAATTTCTGGAGCATGATGACATTCCCACATTCCCAATCCACAGCTGATCATTGCCTTTGCTTTCAGTGCAGGATTAAATTTGTGACACTTTGTCATATCTCTGCTCCTTTTTCCCATTACATCTTCCTCACTCTCACCTATCCTGATTGAGTTTTTCTTTCCCTGTCCAGTTTTTCTTCCCAAAGGGAATAAATGGAATTTTTTACTAGGTTACTAATGGAGTAAAGCTTTTCATTAATAACTCAGAGGGTTGTAGTATTTTGTATCTTAGAGGTAGGGAGTAGTAAAGGTCTTCCACAAATGGGAATGTGACCGTCTACAGTTGGCTTAGCATCAGTAATTGAAAACATTGGGATTAAAAAAAAAAAATAAAATAATCTAGGCAATGATACTTTTTAAGGAAAACGCTGTTCCAAAATTCAGTGTCATTATTATCAGAATTGTGTGCTACAAATTATTAGAGTCAGAAATGTTCTTATGATGACTAAAATATTTAGGTTGGCCACAGCCTAAATATTTAGAAGTGGTCACTCCTAAATATCAACACGAGCCCCTTCCAGGCCTTTCTCCCAGGCCCCTTGGGCTGCCTCAAGGTGATGACACTTTCCTGCTGGCTTTACTTCTCTGCTTCCTTTGTGATCTCTCCTTCATCTCTTGCTTTGTTGTTTTCAACTTTTGCCAACAGATTTGACCAAGAAGAAGCTGAATGCATTTTTTAGTTCCTGTTGGCTGCAGAATGGGTCAGCTTTCAAAATACTGAGGCACTTCATCTGCATTTATGGATCCAGTTTTTGTTTTGCTTCTAATGTTCCCCCTGCAAATGTCTGTCCTCAGGGCTCTGTGCTCTGATGAGATCCTCAGTGCTGGTGTTTAATCTTTATTCCAGCTCCCAAACGCTGCCATTCTTCTGAAAACCTGGCCTTTCTCAGTGCATCACATTTCTGTTTTGTTTTTAAAATTTGCCTTTATAAAGCTTTCCAAAAAGAACAGACAGAATATGGAAATAAGAAGCATCTGGTTATTGTTGATGTATTCATTTGGCTTTTTTTTTTTTGTTCTGTCTTGCTTTTAGAAGACTTCTTCAGTTTTTTATGCACTTAATTTACATGAGAATTTTTGCTGTGGTCCCTCACTGACAAGTTGTCCATGTTTGTGAGATTTAGGTGTCCTGACTGTTGAAATAATTATGTAGTGATTTTTTTTCTTTTTTTTTTTCCTTTTTTTGTTTTGGGTAACAGCCAAAGACAAATCTGAGAAAATATTTGCTCTGGCGTTTGTGAAGCTCATGAGATATGATGGCACAACTCTGAGGGATGGAGAGCACGATCTTATAGTTTACAAGGTAGAGTTTTGACTTCCCAGCAGGGAAGCTCCACTGACTGACTTCTGGGGAATTCTGTTCCAGAATTACACTGGAAAATGTGTTTTGAACTCTGCTGTTAAATCAAACTAAGCAGCAAGTCCTGAGCAGTTGGTTTATATGGGAGATTGAGTGTTAAACCTTTAATACGTTGTAATTTCAGCAGGATTTGTTGTTGAGTTTATGTGGGTTGGGAAAAATGAATTCTGTAGCCTTTTAATTAAGCCATTAGGCCATTTTGGCTTTAATATAGCCAGATTAGTGCTAAATTAGTGTTGTTAAAGATGCATTTGATAGCTCCAAACCTAAGAAAATCCAATATAAAGGTTAAAATTTTCTTGTTGCTGAGATGTTGACAGGATATTTTCTCCTGCTGTGTTTCAAACATCGCTGCAGGCCGAGGCCAAGAAGCTGGAGGATGCCTCCACCTATCTGAGTCTGCCATCCACAAAGATTGAGCTGGAGGAGAAGGGACACTCAGCCACAGGCAAGAGCATGCAGAACCTTGGGAGCTGCACCATCAGCAAGGACTCCTTCCAGATTTCCACCCTGGTCTGCTCAACAAAGCTTACCCAGAATGGTGAGTGCCCGGAGCTGCTGCTCCTCACAGGGGTTGTGTGCTGGCTCTGCCGCCTTCTCCATCCCCATTCCACGTGGCTGTTTGCTGGGTGAGTGTGTGAACCATCCAAGCTTTGCTCTGTTTGCTCCAGAGCAGTTGATGTCTCTGAAAAAACCAGAAGAATCCAAGTGGAGGGGAACCAGGGATATTGTTTCCCATTTGGTTGAGGCTCTTGCCCTGAAATGCACTGGAACAGGCTCAGTGGCATTTCACTGTTCTCTGAAAAACAGCACTGAGGGAGGGATGAGTTTGCTCTCAAGAGCAGGTAACATCAGGGCTGTGCTGCAGACATGCTGGTTTGTTATCCCAAGGTGCAATGTCCATATCTCAGGGCTGGGGACAGCTCTGGGGACAGCTCTGATGGTCTCTCCTGTGTGCAGAAGGGATGGTAGGGGAGGATGGAGGTCACCCTCATGTTCCCACACCTTCCAGCAATGGCCTTGGCTCCGTGTGTCCCTTTCCAACCTTGCATTCCCTCATTTGCCAGCAGTGCATCCCCAGGCTGTGGGAGGCTGGTGGTGGCACCAGAGCAAACCTTTGCCATTTGCAGCCCGTGCCCTGCGTGTGACTCCGTGCTGGTTGCCATGGAGCCATCCCCTGTTCCCCTGGCTGCTCCAGCAGTGTGGGAGGGTCATTCCATGGGGACTGAGTCATGGCAGGGAGCTGCTGTGACTCAGGAAGGGCTGTGGCAGCTGCCTGGGGACACTGCCACACGCAGAGTCCCCTCTGCCCAGGGGGATGTCCCTGCTCGGTGGCTCCAGCCCTGCCGTGGCTCTGCTGCTTTCCAGTGGCTCTCCCAGCTCATCCCGGGTGTTTCACATGCAGAGCACGTCAGATCCACTGCAGCCTGGCAGCCCTGGAGCCTGGCTGGGCGCTCAGCTGAAAACTGGGATGTGCTGGGAGGATTTCCCAGCTAAGACGGGCTCCTGGAAAATGAGGAAATGAGCTGCAGTGCAAAGGAACAAAACAGGCCAAAACGAAGCTCACAGAGGTTGCAAAAGCAGGGGGAAAAGTCAAGGAGGAGGACACAACTTGGAGGGGAAGAAATGAGGGACAGGGCATGGATACTTAAAAAAGAATAAAAATCTTCAGCAGCAGCATGGTGGGGCTGGGGCTTGCAGGGAAGGATCCAACATCTGGAATTGAAGTGGGGCTGGGGCTTGATCCAACATCTGGAATTAAACTGGGGCTGGGGCTTGGAGAGCAGGACCAAAACATCTGGAATTAAACTGGGGCTGGGGCTTGGAGAACAGGATCCAACAACTGGAATTGAAGTGGGGCTGGAGCTCGATCCAACATCTGGAATTAAACTGAGGCTGGGGTTTGGAGAACAGGATCCAACATCTGGAATTAAACTGGGGCTGGGGCTTGGAGAACAGGATCCAACATCTGGAATTAAAGTGGGGCTGGGGCTTGCAGAACAGGATCCAACATCTGGAATTCAAGTGGGGCTGGGGCTTGGAGAGCAGGACCAAAACATCTGGAATTAAACTGGGGCTGGGGCTTGGAGAACAGGGTCCAACATCTGGAATTAAACTGGGGCTGGGGCTTGGAGAACAGGATCCAACATCTGGAATTAAACTGGGGCTGGGGCTTGGAGAGCAGGATCCAACATCTGGAATTAAACAGCTTTTTGTTGGGAAATTGCTGCTGTTTTTCCCTTCAGCCCTTCCCTAGTGCTCGTTAGTAGTTAAAAGTATTTCCCAGTGATCAATATATTGATGTGGCTTTCACAGAACTGCTATTAAAATGAAGCCTGAGCATTGTTTGGTGCTTGATTTACATATTGTTTGCTTTGAAGGCCTGATCTTTATTTAATGCTGCTGTTAATTATGTTGTCTGGGAAACTTTTCCTCGGAGTTGCCAAAGTCTCTTCTCTCTCTTCAAAGTACTGTGACATTATTAAGCAAGATCACCATGTCTCATTGAGCAGGGAAGAAACAAAACAAAAAAATCATCATTAAATTCCTCCCTCAAGTATCAGTTTTCATCTAAGAGTTGGCAGTCATTTTCAGATGGTGATTTCTGAAGCTGATTTTTAAGATGGTTCGTTAATATTCTTCCTTTAACTTTCTTAAAAACAAGTAAATAAAAATTCATTGTTATCCTCACTTACAAAAATGTTGGGCCAAAGCAGATTTTTCTCTTTTTGGTTACCTGTAATAGTTCTTTCTTTACCCTCCATAACTATCTTAGAACTGGCTTTAAAACTTATTTTTAGTAATTCTAAAAGTATGTGAATCAGTCATCTGGCTTTTTCTGTGGTGTTTGATGGTGCAGAGACTTTTTTGTGCCTGAGCTCTTTGAACACTGCCTTGCCTTCAGTTCTCTATGAACTGTGAGTTTTTAATGTTGCTTTTCCATCAGTAATCGATGTCCTTAGCATGGAAAAGTCTTCAAAATAACAAACGTGGCCACTGCTGAGACTTGGAGAGAGAGTGATGGTGTGAGGTGTCTACTCAGTTTAACACTTGAACAATTTTTAGTGATTTGAGCAGAATTTATTAAAGCAGGACATTCCCTGGCCTTTTCCTGGATTTTGCAGTTAATTTTGAGGAAGAGTGACGACATAAGACCAAGAGGAGGAGCAGAAACCCTCAGTGCTTGTGGAAGTAAATGCTCCTGGAGCCTCTTCCCAGACTTCCAGGGTGTCCTTTTGTTATCAGGGTGATGGGAACAGAACTGGAATTGCATTAATGGCTTGCTGGGAAAATATTATCAGTTAGCAATAGGCAGAGCTGGCTGGGCTGTCCCTGTGGATTTGCTGTTGGAAGCATCCAGAGCACCTCAAAAGCTTATTCCAAGAATTTCTGTTCTCACTTCTGCCTGAAGGACTCAAATCTCTGGATAGTAGTGGCTGTTCCTTCACTGGAATCAGGGGGAGACCAGAATTCTGGAGAACACTTGGGAGGAATTTGACTTAGCACAGTTGATAATTAAAAAAAACCCCAACACACACATAGGACAACTTGAAGTGCTACAGTGGCATAAAACATGAAGATGTAAGCACAGAATTAAAATAAAAAATCACACAGACTGGGAAATGAAATGTTAAAGTCAAGAAGGCAGAGGATTTCAAAGAACAGGTGGGAATTTAGTTAGAGGGGAAATATTCTCTAACTGAATTCAGTGGCTGGGCTTTGAGAAAAGTTTGGATAGGGGAAGTTTTTGCATAGATCCAAGTTAAGGAAAGCAGGAACTTGGGATGGTTCCTTACACTTGTTAAATATTCTGTAAAAGAACAATCTTCATATGCACTCCCCAGAATAATAAATCACATTAATAACGCGAAGATGCTGCTGGGGACTTTGCAGTCTGGGTGTTTATTTAAACCTTTTGCAGTGAGAAATGCCAGAATCCCAGGCTGGTGTGGGTTGGAAGTGACCTTGGTGATCATCCAGTGCCACCCCTGCCATGGCAGGGACACCTCCCACTGATGGGCATTGCTCCAGCCTGGCCTTGGGCACTCCAGGGATCCAGGGGCAGCCCCAGCTGCTCTGGGCACCCTCATTCTCTCTCCCTCCTGGTGTTTTCTAACCTCAAATTTCACTTGACCTATGCTTACTCCTTCATTCCTGTTTCCTGTAGGCTGAAATCCTGTTTTACATCCTTTTTCTGCTTTATTTTCCACACAGCCCTGTGCAAAGAGTGGGATTAGTGCCTGGCTGCTGCTTTGCTGGGGTTAATTAATGCTTGCATTACCAGCCAGTGCCCATTTTTCCATAGCCTGTGAGTTATTTTTCCCTTTCAGCTGGCCTGCTCTGACATTTTGTGCTCACAAATGTATATTCATTTAGCATTTGCTGTGCCATCACGCTGCAGTCCACGTGGGTTTGTTTTCTTGGGGCAATCCATGATGCTGTGCAGAGCTTGTCTGTGGGCTGGCTTTTGTTCACATCATTTCTTCTGTCAGCCTGATGCCTTGTTAGAAGTCAGACTGCAGCCAAATTCAGGGCTGGAAAGCTGATATAAATACATCCATGAAACACTTTGGATAACTCATGGAGGCATCTCTGCTTTGCTTCCAGAAGCAATTTTTTTTTGTTAATACTGAGTTTCTAAGACTTTGGGTTCAGGCTATAGACTTCTTGTAGGATGTATTAAAAGGAATGGAGGACTTGGATTCAAATCTTTTGAAGCTTTAATGTAGTAAAACTCTCTTGATTTCTCCTCACAAAGACATGATGAGAAGGCTTGGTTTGAGTGCTGCTCAGAGGGGACACTTTCCAAGGAGTGCTCTAGTGCTTTCCACTAGAAGTAATTCCATTTATTACTTAAAATGAAAGGTTTTTGAGAAAAGCATAGCAGCTGCTTTCAGTCTCTGCAGATAATTTCCACAATAAACTCTGCAGATTCATGCCTTGCTAAATGTTGTGTTGGTTGCTTTGAAAGCCTGAATAGCAAAGAGGTGAGGGGGTATTTTGTTGGGAGGAAGTGCCTGTTTTGAGTGATTCTGGGCAGAATTCACACAGGATGAATTATATGGTGAGGTGGGCCAGGGGCTAAACTGAAGTTAGAGAGCCTTTAAATTAGCCATGAAATCACTGAAGGTAGTGAGTCTTTAAATTAGCCCTAAAATCATGGAAGTTGGAGAAGACCTTTGAGATCATTGTGCTCAGTTGTTGAAGGCTTCTCCTGAGCAGGAGTTGCTGGGAGTTGTGTTTTGTGCTGAAAACTGACTTTTCATGGGGAAAAACCTTCCCTTGAGGCTGCTTTGGTAAAGGAGGGAGGAGTGTTGGGGTTTGGGCTCGGTGGGTTCCAGGGCTGGGGTCTGGTCAGTGTTGGGTTTGGGCTCTGTGGGTTCCAGGGCTGGGTTTGGGGTCTGTGGGTTCCAGTGCTGGGGTTTGGGCTCTGTGGGTTCCAGGGCTGGGTTTGGGCTCTGTGGGCACTGTTGGGTTTGGGCTCTGTGGGTTCCAGGGCTGGGTTTGGGGTCTGTGAGCAGTGCTGGGCCCTGTGGGCAGGGCTGGGTTTGGGGTCTGTGGGTTCCAGGGCTGGGTTTGGGCTCTGTGGGTTCCAGGGCTGGGGTTTGGGGTCTGTGAGCAGTGCTGGGCTCTGTGGGCAGGGCTGGGTTTGGGCCCTGTGGGTTCCAGTGTTGGGGTTTGGGCTCTGTGGGCTCCAGGGCTGGATTTGGGGTCTGTGGTTCCAGGGCTGGGCTCTGTGGGCACTGTTGGGTTTGGACTCTGTGGGTTCCAGTGCTGGGGTTTGGGCTCTGTGGGCTCCAGGGCTGGGGTTGGTGTTTGCCAGGGAGCTGCTGCTCTGCACTGAACCCCACTGGGATCCCCTCCCAGGAGTTTTCCCTGAAGGAAGCTTTGCACTGACACATGGAGAGATCTGGCCTCCTGCATTCCTTTATTGATCAGGGAATGCTGGAGTGACACCAGAATTTGGGAATGGCTCCATTGGCATCATCTGGGCTGTGCCCTCAGGGAGCAGCCCAGCAGCGTGGGCACTGGCAGATATTCATTACCCAGCTTTCCCCCACTCTCAGTTAGTTTGCAGCTCTTTGTGCTTTATTTTCTGTTCAGTTTTATGCAGGGAGAGCAGGGAAGCTGGAGCCATTAACGCTGGAGAGTCACTGCCCTGTGGATACACTGTGTTGGTGGCTGACTAATTTCATTCTGGCAATTTTTTCTAAACACACAACTGTTGTGTAGAGCAAATGAAAAACCCAGGGACCAGGCTTCCTTGGCCTAGATTTTCCTGCTGATATTTCAAAAGCTGGCTGCTTTTCTGAAAGCCTTTCAGAGTTCTGTCAGGGCAGAGGGATTGTCCCAGCTTTCTGCAGCGTGAGGGGGTACCAGAAATACCTTGTAGGCCAGGGAAAAAGGCTGAAGTGAGGAAATAACTTTGTCCTGCATATGGTGATGGAGAGTGAGGAAAGGGAAGAGCCTGCAGGAGATAATTGTTGGGTTTTTTTATTTCTAGTTGATCTCTTGGGACTGCTGAAGTGGAGATCCAACACGAGCCTGTTGCACCAGAACTTGAAGCAGTTGATGAAAGTTGATGGTGGTGAAGTGGTCAAGGTAATGAGTTAATGTCTGTAAAAATGCCAGATTTTGAGGTGTCTTTTTTTGGCTCCCCACACTTTCCCTCTCAACCTCACTGCACTCATTTGCACATTAAATTGCAACCAGAAACCTCAACCTTCAGGGTGCTGATGCTCCTCTCCCTGCCCTCCAGGAACATTTCAGATGTTTGAGAACTGATAAAACACACATCAAATGCACATTTCTGAAAATTAGCTTGTTTTCTTTCCTAGCACTTTGGTGAATTTTTATATACAGATCCATGAAGAAAAGGTGATTTTCTTTGCAAGATTAGACCATCTTGGAAGTCTTACATGGTGATGTTAAATGTATTTTTGATCTATGGATGTGGAATGCAATCCCAGTGTGTGCTGCTGTTGTTTTCTTTTAAAAAATACTTCTGGAAACATTTAGCTGAGCCAAGTTATTTACATTTGCCAAGGCCACTGAGTGATTGCAGAGAGCTGCATAAAGACAGGTTTAGCTGTGCAAAAGAGGAGGCTGGGACTTTATTGAAGGTGTTGTAATAAATCAAATCTAAAAGAGTGTCAAAAGATGTTCTTGGGGACAGGTGACCCTGGAGAGCTGTTTCCTTACTTCAGGGGATTTTTAGTTGTTTAACAGAAGCATAATGAAGCCTCAGCTGGGAGTAACTTCAGGCACCTGGGAGTGCTGATTTTGTCCTCCTTGGAGGGTGGGGAAGGTGGGGTCCCACAGATTGGTGTTTTAGGAAGGTTCTGCTTGCTGAGGTTTTGTCCTGGGCCATTTGAGAGCAGAATGTTGCCCGTGGCTCCTGCTGAGCTCTGACACTTGAGTTCTCCCTCCTCTCTCAGTGTGACATCCCAGTGGCACCTTCCTGCTGGGTGGGATCAGGGGTTTCCTTGGGATGCACCACAAATGGAGTAAAAGCAGTTCTGGAGTGAGTCCTGCACCTGGCACACTCTCAGGACCCAATGGGATTCCCTTCTCCTGCTCCCAGGGGTCTGAGCGCAGCTGGAGTCATGCAGGGGGCAGAAGGAGTGTTTAATATTGCTTCCACCACCGTTTTTATCCTTTTTCAGAGGGCCAGTGCTGACATTTCCATCTGTTGCAGCAGTGTTCCATCTTTGTGGGGGCTGCTGCATTGCAGGGCCTGGTTTGTAACTGTTCCTTTCTGTCCCTCCACCTCTTTTTGCCCTTCATGTTTTTAACTTCTTTGTGGGGGCTGCTCCATTGCAGGATCTGTTCCTTTCTGTTCCTCCAGCTCTCTTTGCCCTTCATGTTTTTCACTACAATGCCCGGTGCAGCCTGGATATCTTTAGAAAAAGTATTGATGTGATAAAAACCATTCCTATTTTCTGTTAAGAATTGCCTGTTTTTAAAACTCCCAGTGAAAGGCCTGGGCCTACTGGTGTTCATTTATTTGAGTGGAGATGAGCCCAGCTCCCCATTCTGTGCCTGTTGCAGAGTGTGTGGAAGCTGTAAATGTTATCTCCCTTCCCCAGAGGCTCTGGCTCCATTTGTGCAGAGTCTGTGCAGTATGAGAATGTAAACTAATAGTGTAGGAATTATTCATGCCACCTGAGAAATGTCCTGCCCCTTCACTCAGCAGCAGCATCTCTGCCGTGCTCTTCCTGCTGGTGAACAGATTTCAGGCTTGAACTGTGCTCATGAAAGTCAGGCTGAGGTGCCTGAATGTGAAATCAAGGCTTGATCCGCCTCCCAAGCATCCTTTGGCTTCCAGGGGACTCAGTGTGTGGGACCCAAGAGTGCAACTTCTCTTCAGACCAGGAGAGAAACTTCTCCTGTCAAGGCTCCAAACTGTGCTTTGCACTTCCCTCCCTGCCAGCTGGCAGCAGCCACAGAATCATTCAGAATTACAGAACCATTTAGGTTGGAAAAGACCTCTGAGATCACAGAGTTCAACCTCTAGAACATCAAGTCCAGCCTTTAATGTGCTTTATTTGCACATCTTCTTTAATGGGATGAGTAAGGCTGTGAGAAGGTGATGTTTTCCTTTTGCCCCCGTGGTGAAATTATGAGCTGGCTTTTCCCCAGGACTGGGCTAAGATCAACTGCAAGAATTTGGGCTTTTCTGTTTTTTCATCCTCAGCAGCACGAACTGTGACTCTGTGCTCAGTTGGTTTAAGGAGTTTGACATTCAGCTGTGCATGGGGTTAACTCCTGACATTTGACTGGAGGTTTAGGAGATCAGGTGAATCAGCCTTGATCCAGGAGGCTCATTGAACAGTTTTAAAGGAAACATTTTTAAAGGCTGGTTTTCCATCCCTCTCACAGGATGTGCAATGCCTCTTCTACCTGGAACCCCAGGATCAATTCCCTTCTCCTTGTTGAGATGTTCTTCCCTCTGTCTCATCTATGTCGCCATATTTTCTGAAAAATCCCTTTGCCAGGATTTCTTCTCCTGGGAGCCTCAGAGAAAAAGCAATATTATCTCATTTGTTTCTCCCTGTTTTTCTGCTTTGGAATGTGGCTGGAGATTGTTTACCAACAGGTGAATGTTTGATTGGTTCCATGTGAATTGTGTTGAATTAATGACCAATCCCAGTCCAGCTGTGTCAGACTCTGAGTCAGTCATGAGTTTTTATTATTCATTCTTGTTAAGCCTTCTGTCTGTATCCTTTCTGTATTCTTTAGTAGAGTTTAGTATAGCATTCTTTAATATCATATAAGTACGTTTAGTAATAAATTAGCCTTCTAAGAACATGGAGTCAGATTCACTCTGACCTCATCCTGGTAACCCCTGCAAATGCCACACATCTACAGGGCAAAACCTTTTTTTTTTTAATTTTCTTTCCCTGTGAGGGTGGGCAGGCCCTGGCACAGGGTGAATTGTTTTTACTTAATGTCCAATCATCATCAGCTGTGTTGACTCTGAGGACTCAGTCACGAGTTTTTATTATTCATTCTTGTTAAGCCTTCTGATGTATCCTTTCTCTTTCTTTAGTATAGTTTAGTATAGCAGTCTTCAATATAATATAAGTATAATAATATAATAATATTGTATATATAATAATAAATTAGCCTTCTAGGAACACGGAGTCAGATTCACTCATCTCTCACCTCGTCCTGCAAATACCACACATCTACAAGGCAAAAACTTTTTTTAATTTTTATTTCTCTGTGAGTGTGGCAGGCCCTGGCACAGGTGCCCAGAGCAGCTGTGGCTGCCCCTGGATCCCTGGCAGTGCCCAAGGCCAGGCTGGAGCACCTGGAACAGTGGAAGGTGTCCCAGGGATGGCACAGGAAGGGATTTAAGGTCCTTTCCAACCCAAACCATGCTGGGATGATTTGAGACAGACGTGCTGGAACCATCCACGTTTAACCCCTTCTTTCTCAACCCCCCGTGAGCTGTGCTGCAGCCTGGCCGTGCCCTGGAGGAGCCCCTGTGTGCCTGTGCCAGCTGGAGGAAGGAGCTGCTCAGGCACATCCCATCCCAGCAGAACTGATGAGTATCTGGCACTGCATGGATCCCTGGCTCTGGGAAGGACTCCTGGAATTGGGGACCTTTTGTGGTTCCCTGGAAGCCCCTGGCACTAATCTGCTGTTGCTGTGGTGCTGCAGTGCCCAGGCAGGGGAGTGCAGGCCTTGCTGGGCAGCACTGGGGGCTCTGTTCCCATCCCTGCATGTGGGATCCCATGGGAATGGGGCTGAGGTGCAGCCCTGGGCAGGGATGCTCCGAGTGCCTCCCATGGCTCAGCCCCCATTCCCTGGCATGAGACTCAGTTGCTTGTGTGGTTTGTGCTCTGAAATCCCAAATCCTCAGCAGTGCATGGGCCTGGTGAGCGTGTGGTGAATCTGCAGTTTGGAAATTGATGTTTTCGGAGCATTGTCACAGAGTCAAGTCCTTGTCCAGGTGTGCCAAGTGTGACTTCTGACTTCATTTCTTCTGTTGGACTGATAACCTGTGTATAGATAATCAACTTCACTAAAAATCATCTGCTGAAAGAAAAGTGTTGGATTTTCCTTTTTTGTTTTTTGCTAACTTTTAAAATGCCTTTACTTTAGCAAAAATCCCTGTAGAGTCCTGTGTGGAATCTCAACTTAATTTTCCTTTGAGAACATGATGAGAGCTGTGTTGTTTCTTTGTAGTTCCTTCAAGATACACTGGATGCCCTTTTTAACATCATGATGGAGAACTCAGAGAGTGAGACCTTTGACACTTTGGTGTTTGATGCTTTGGTGAGTCTGCACTGGGGAGGGTCTGAAATGTACCCAATAATGGGGAATTAACGATAGAAACAAGTTTTTTAATGGAAAAGATCTGAGCTGAGAGTTATTGTTTAATTTAAAAGTTATATTTAAAGGTTCAGATCCAGAGGGAGTTGGATTCTATCATGTCATCCTCTCAGGAAATAAGGAAGCACTCACATCCAGTCATTTTAATGGATTAACAGCAGAATTTAGGACAAGAACAGAAAATTTAATGTCAGTAATGTCTCTTCTCTGAGAAGAAAGGGGAATGGACAAAAATTAAAGACTTTTTGGAGACCAATACACTAATTATGCTGGGTTTTTTCAGGTATTTATCATTGGACTGATTGCTGACAGAAAATTTCAACATTTCAACCCTGTCTTGGAGACCTACATCAAGAAGCATTTCAGTGCTACCTTGGCCTACACGTGAGTTGGAAAATTTATTTTTCCTAATGTGACTTGGAGAATTTTCCAGGTAATGTTATCTAATTACTTGTTTGTGTAGCTTAATTAGGAATGTGCCCATGAGCTTGGGAGGGTCTGGAAGAAGACTGGGGGTAGAAGACTGGTCTTTGTTTCTTTCTTGAAATAAATTGGTGCAACTTTCAGTGCTGTGCAAGGAGAAGTTTTGATAGTGCTGTAATGAAGAAGGGGATGATTTGACAATTTCAGGAGTTGTTTTGTAAGGAAAACAAAAGCAATTCTCACTTAAATTGGAAGGAAATCGTGTCCATTTAAGATGCTTCAAATACAGATTTTTTGTGCATTAAACGACACTGTCCCCCAATTATCCACATTACTGTCATGTGGGGAAGAGGCAGTGAATGACACAAAAAAGGCCCATTAGTTTTGTTGTCTTAAGTAGTTTCTGACAGTTGGAATCTTTGCTGCTGCATTAGGCTGGAGGAGAAATATCTGATGGATATCTTAGCAGTGCTAGGGGGAAGGCAAACCCAAACCAGGAAACCTGGGGTGCCCTTTGCTGGTGCAGAGTCTCTGTTAAGGAACCCGAAAATGTTGATTTAAAATCGTGAAGAATCATGAAATCCTCGAATATCCTGAGCTGGAAGGTCCCACAGGGATCATCAGTGCAGCTCCTGGTATAGACACCTCAAAATCCCACCCTGGGCATCCCTGGGAATGTTGTCCAAACCCTCCTGGAGCTCTGGCAGCCTCTGGGGGAGAACCTTTCCCTGATCCTTCTTTAATTCCCAAAGAAGATTTGAGCCAGTGATGTTTTGATCACTGCTCACTCATCCTGCATCACCTGCACTTCTCAGAAAAGCTGAGGGTGATCCTCTCATGGCATGGAGAGCATTCCTTTCCCTCTCGTTTCCCCTCTCGTTTCCCCTCTCGTTTCCCCTCTCGTTTCCCCTCTCGTTTCCCTCTCGTTTCCCTCTCGTTTCCCTCTCCTTTCCCTCTCGTTTCCCTCTCCTTTCCCTCTCCTTTCCCTCTCCTTTCCCTCTCCTTTCCCTCTCCTTTCCCTCTCCTTTCCCTCTCGTTTCCCTCTCGTTTCCCCTCTCCCTCGTTTCCCTCTCGTTTCCCCCTCGTTTCCCCTCGTTTCCCCTCTCGTTTCCCCTCTCGTTTCCCCTCTCGTTTCCCCTCTCGTTTCCCCTCTCGTTTCCCCTCTCGTTTCCCCTCTCGTTTCCCCTCTCGTTTCCCCTCTCGTTTCCCCTCTCGTTTCCCCTCTCGTTTCCCCTCTTTTCCCTCGTTTCGTTCCCTCGTTTCCCCTGTTCCCCTCGTTTCCCTTCGTTTCCCCCTCTTTCCCCTCTCGTTTCCCCTCCTCGTTTCCCCCTCGTTTCCCCCTCGTTTCCCCTCTCGTTTCCCCTCTCGTTTCCCCCTCGTTTCCCCTCTCGTTTCCCCCTCGTTTCCCCCTCGTTTCCCCCTCGTTCCCCTCGTTTCCCCTCTCGTTTCCCCCCTCGTTTCCCCCTTCCCCCTCGTTTCCCCCCTCGTTTCCCCCCTCGTTTCCCCCTCGTCCCCCTCGTTTCCCCCCTCGTTTCCCCCCCTCGTTTCCCCCCTCGTTTCCCCCTCGTTTCCCCTCTTCCCCCTCGTTTCCCTTCCCCCCTCGTTTCCCCCCTCGTTTCCCCCCTCGTTCGTTTTTTTCCCCCCTCGTTTCCCCCCTCGTTTCCCCCTCGTTTCCCCCTCGTTTCCCCCCTCGTTTCCCCCCCCCTCGTTTCCCCCCTCGTTTCCCCCGTTCCCCCTCGTTTCCCCCTCGTTTCCCCCCTCGTTTCCCCCCGTTCGTTTTTTTTTTTTTTTCCCCCCTCGTTTCCCCCTCGTTTCCCCCCTCGTTTCCCCCTCGTTCCCCTCGTTCCCCCCTCGTTTCCCCCCTCGTTTCCCCCTCGTTTCCCCCTCGTTTCCCCCTCGTTTCCCCCCTCGTTTCCCCCCTCGTTTCCCCCCTCGTTTCCCCCCTCGTTTCCCCCCTCGTTTCCCCCTCGTTTCCCCCTCGTTTCCCCCCTCGTTTCCCCTCCCCTCGTTTCCCCCCTCGTTTCCCCCCCTCGTTTCCCCCCTCGTTTCCCCCCTCGTTTCCCCCCTCGTTTCCCCCCTCGTTTCCCCCCTCGTTTCCCCCCTCGTTTCCCCCCTCGTTTCCCCCCTCGTTTCCCCCCTCGTTTCCCCCTCGTTTCCCCCCTCGTTTCCCCCCTCGTTTCCCCCTCGTTTCCCCCCTCGTTTCCCCCCTCGTTTCCCCCCTCGTTTCCCCCTCGTTTCCCCCCTCGTTTCCCCCCTCGTTTTCCCCCCTCGTTTCCCCCCTCGTTTCCCCCCCTCGTTTCCCCCCCCCTCGTTTCCCCCCTCGTTTCCCCCTCGTTTCCCCCCTCGTTTCCCCCCTCGTTTCCCCCCGTTTCCCCCCTCGTTTCCCCCCTCGTTTCCCCCCTCGTTTCCCCCCTCGTTTCCCCCTCGTTTCCCCCCTCGTTTCCCCCCTCGTTTCCCCCCTCGTTTCCCCCCTCGTTTCCCCCTCGTTTCCCCCCTCGTTTCCCCCCTCGTTTCCCCCCCCTCGTTTCCCCCCCCCTCGTTTCCCCCTCGTTTCCCCCCTCGTTTCCCCCCTCGTTTCCCCCCTCGTTTCCCCCCTCGTTTCCCCCCTCGTTTCCCCCCTCGTTTCCCCCCTCGTTTCCCCCCTCGTTTCCCCCTCGTTTCCCCCTCGTTTCCCCCCTCGTTTCCCCCCTCGTTTCCCCCTCGTTTTCCCCCTCGTTTCCCTCGTTCCCCCTCGTTTCCCCCTCGTTTCCCCCCCCCTCGTTTCCCCCTCGTTTCCCCCTCGTTTCCCCCTCCTTTCCCCCTCCTTTCCCCTCTCCTTTCCCCTCTCCTTTCCCCTCTCCTTTCCCCCTCCTTTCCCCTCTTTCCCCTCTCCTTTCCCCTCTCCTTTCCTCCTCTTTCTCCTCCTTTTCCTCTCTCGTTTCTCTCTCCTTTCTCCTCCTTTCTCTCCCTTTCTCCTCCTTTCTCTCTCCTTTCTCTCTCTTTCTCTCTCCTTTCTCTCTTCCCTCTCTTTCCTCTCTCTTCCTCCTTTCCCCTCTTTCCCTCTCCCCTTTCCCCTCCTTTCCTCTCTCTTTCTCCCCTCCTTTCTCCTTTTTCCTCATGTGCAGGGAGACAGGGACAGGGAGGAGCTGAATTCTGGCTCGAGGTGTCCCCATGGATGTGACAGATCCCTGCCCTCTCCCTGCCTTTTATTCCTGGAACATCCATTGTGGAAAAGAGCTCCAAGATCACCCAGCCCAGCCTGCAGCCCTGGAGCAAAGAGAGGTGGCCTTGGCAGTATTTAAGTGCTTACTTGAAATTCTCAGGCAGTTTGCTCCTGCTCCAGCAAATCCCCAGGCAGCAGGATCTCTGTGTTGTTTTCTGTTAGTGGGGAATAATGTGCAGCTTGTTTACTTGGAGTGGGGATGTTGGATCATGCACTGGAGCTGGGGTGATTTAAAATGGAATTGCTGGTGGTTGCATTAAAGCCCTGATTTATATTCATTGCAAGGGAGGGAGCTGGAATGGGATTATTTTGAAAATTGTTTCACTTTCGAGTTTGATAGGCTTTAAAATGGGGAAGAAGAGAATTTCCAGCTGGTGGTGTGTACTTGGAGAAATAAATTTTACAAATTTCAGCCCAAAATCCATGGGAAAGCTTTCTAATGGGGAAGCCTTGCTGAATGAAGGAACTCACATGTTGTGTTAATTCTAACAGCATGCTTGTATTTAATTTAATTATTTTTATTATTCTTACTAATTTAGAATTTTAATTCTTCTTAATAATTATTAATATTTATTATAATTATTTATTATTATTATATTATTGGTCATCTTTCATGAAGCCTAAATTTGAATATCCATTGAACATCCGAGCGAAAATCACTCTCAGAGATTTTGGATTGTTGTGTGTTTACATTGGGTTATGGTCTGTGGTTTTTCTTTTTTTGCTCAAGAATAAATTCCAGCCACTTATCAGCAAAACAAAACAACAATGAGTTTATTAAGAAGAATTAAGTTTGTAGCTCTGTGGGCACTTCATTTTTTATTAAACCTTTCAGAATGGAAATTCTGTGAGAATACTTGTAACTTTTATGTGGGGTTTTTTTTGTGTTTAAACAGGAAACTGACCAAGGTTTTAAAAACCTACGTGGACAATGCTGAGAAGTGTGGGATCACTGATCAACTCTTCAAAGCCATGAAAGCCCTGGAATACATCTTCAAGTTCATTGTCCGCTCCAGGATATTGTTCAACCAGTGAGTTCAACCTCCCACTGCCAATAATGCCCAAAACTGCCAACATTTTACAGTCCAGCAGTTAAAACTGCTTAGTTTTGCACTATTCTATAAATGCTTGAAGCTGTGAGAAGTTATTTCAGGAGAAGGGTTTTCCCTCTTTAGCAGAGATCTCTATTTTCAGTAGCAGGGAATTGGTAAAATCATCATAGTTTAGGTCTCTGGACAATTAAAGCTTGGCACTGTTTGGGGAAACTCCTGTTACTGTGTTGTGTTTTATACACAGGATTTTACAGAAGTTATAAACCAAGCTGATGGGATCTTCACTTAGATTGAGTCCTTTTACTGCTTGTTAGCAGTGGGAACAACCCTATTGCAAGGGATTTATGTAGAGCTCTTCAGTTACCATCTCCACCACCCTTTTCTCTAATTTAGGGCCTGGAATTTATTTCTGCAGGAGCCTTGCTGTGAGATTCATAAAATACTGGATGTCACTGAGGCTGTAGCAGGGCCTACAAATCACTTGAAAACGGAAAAAATAAAATTCCCTCTGGCTGCAGATTGGATTTACAGACAGTGTGACCCTCCAGGACTGGCTGTGGGATTTCCTTGTGGGAAGCACAAATTCACAGCCCCTCAGTGAGAGACCAACCCTCCATGCCAAGGGATTAATCAGCAAAATTAGTGAGTGCAGCAAGAGCCAGATTTGTTCTGCTGCAGGACTGAAGCCCTGCCTGGGGGGTGTCATTTGGGCTGATTAAAATGCAGAATTGCTGCTGCTCCACTGAGGAATCACAAGCAGCAAGCTGAAGCTTTTATTCCAAAATATGGCGTATTTTTAACTTCAAGGAGAGGGTGGTGGGCTCCATGGATGGATGGAGCATTTTAGCAGTTGAGTTCTGGATAAATCCATGGAAGTTCATCCACTTAAAGCATGGTGACACATCTATTTGTTCACTACAGCAAAGGTTGATAAAGGCAAAATATTGCAAGTGACCTTTAGAAATATCTCTGATTTCCTCAGTACTGATCCCAGTGCTTGTGGTGTATTTACTACAGCCTTAAAATCCTCCAGGCAGTGCTGGAAGCACCAGCCTGGTGTAAACCTTGATTTCTCACAGCTGCAGAGATTTTGTGCTTTATCAGGTATATTAAATAAATAGATGTTATTAACTGACAGTAGGAACACATTTGTGACTGACTTGTTTATTTTTATTATAACTTCCTTTTTGAAAGGCAGTGTTTTTTGTCTGAAGCACTTTGATTTATTGGGCTGTCAGGTTCAGTTACTCTTTCTGTTGGTATAAGTTTCACCTCTCTAATCTGTTCAGGGGGACACTAAAATCCATTATGGAAATGGGGACTTAACAAGTTTTTTATCCTGCATAACCCCCAGTTTAAGCCTAAAAGGGGAGTAGAAGTGTGCACAGCAAAATAACACAGTTTAGTGGTTTGGGGCTTTTTTTTTTTTTCTGTAGTATTTATTTCCTCTGTGCCCAGGTTAAAATCAACTTTTCATATCTGGGACTTGCCAAGTTTTCTGAGCACAGCATTAAAAATGATCCACGTTAACTTCAGTGTAAAGCAGCAGGAAGTTAAGGTCACTCCCCTTGTGCCACTGGTAGATTTTAATGATTGCTGGCAAGTTGGCTGTTTGTTTTCTGGCTTCATCAGCACAAGGGTCCTGGCAACATCTGCAGGGTGCAGAGGCTGTCCCTGGCACAGGGGATTCACCAGAGACTGGAGCAGCCCTGCTGCACGTGGCATTTCACAAGAAAAATCTCTACATCTCTTCCTCCTGTAATGCTGGCCCAGCCTGGCCAGTCTGTCTTTTGTTGGTTTTGTTGGGTTTTTTTTTGGTTTTTTTTTTTTTTTTTTCTGTAAGAAAGCTCTTGATTCAGTAAAAAAAAAGTTGTAAAAATTCTTGAGAAAACGTAAGGCAGAAAGTGGCCATTTGTCATCTGATTGTTAAAAAAACCACCATTTTTTTTAACAATCAGAACAAAATACTGTTTTTTTTTAAAACAGTATTTGCATTGTGGTTTGTGCTGATGAAACCTAACTGTTGTTTTTCAGGCTGTATGAAAACAAAGGAGAAGCAGACTTCAGGGAGTCTCTGCTGCAGCTCTTTAAGTCCATCAATGAGATGATGAGCAGCAACTCTGACCAGACTGTCATAGTGAAGGTTTGTGCTTTCCACGGCTCCAGTTTTGCATCCTCAGCCACAACAAGGCAGTGAAATAATTGCTTATTTGTGCTTAAAAGGTGGCTTTGCTTCAATCAAGGTTAATTCTTGGTGCTTCTGCTGAAGGGTTTGGGACTGTGTAAAGAGCTTTCTTTGAACAAGTAAATTTATAGAATTCTAGAATTATCTTAGTTGGAGGAGTCATCTAAGATGATTGAGTCCAATCTTTAATTGCTTCAAAAGCCTCACTTTTATTTTAAAAAGAGAACTTAATTTGGGTTCAGTGGTATTTGGCTTTTTTAACTTGTATAACCTTAAAGTGAAGGTGTTTTTAAGACATTATACTTAAGATGCTGCTGACAGTGTAGACCCTCAAATTTTAATGTACTTATTTATATCTGAGGCTGTTCAGGATCTTTAATATAGGATCTTAAGTCCTAGTATATATTTTAAAGAAGAAAGTTAGTAGTGAGAGAGACTGGAAGCTCCACCTTTCCTCCCTTAGAGCTTTCCTTGTGTGCCTTTAAATCTACTTTTGGGAACATTGGCTCATGCAATTGGGAAAGGAGTCTGTGCCCTCAAAATGTGCTGATATCAAAGAGCCAAAGCTCTGAATTGTAGGACTGGCAGATTTTGGTATCCTGAGGAGCCTGGATACAGAAGTTAGTGGCTCTTTTTCATCATGGAAAGCTGCAGAGACTGCCCTAAATGTGTTTGATCAGCTGCACCTTGAACTTCTCCTCGTGCTTCCAACCAGAGTTTATAAAAAAGGTGAAAGCCCTGACCCAGCCCTGCTGAATCAGTGGAGAGAGGATCAAGGGGCTGGGATTTGGGGGAGGATTTGGGACAGTTGGGCTCTGCCTGCTCCGGTGGTTGCCAGGACAGACAGATGGAAATCCCTGTGCCAGTGGGAGAAGCTCCTGGAGCAGGAACAGCCCTGATGAAAGCCCCCAGTCCTTTGTGGCCGGGCTCTGGGGCTCCTGATGCCATGCTGAGCACACAGCAAAAGGAGACGGTGGGCATAAAGCAGCTGAGGAGGAATATTTTAGGCAGAGAGGCCAAGACTGGATCATCTGATAACAAAGTAGGGATATTACACGTTTCAGGAAAGCTGTATTTTCATTTCATTGCCAGAGCATCTGTCCTGAATGGAAGTGGGCAGGTAGCTCCGTGTGCTCTCTCTGGGCTTTTACAAACAGGGACTTGGCAGATTACAGGAGTGGAATGGGAGATTTCTTTGCCTGAGCCTCCCTTGCAGGGCCTGCTGCAGGAAGGCAGATGAACATGAGATTTTTCTTTAACAATTTATACCTTGGTGGGGGGGGGAAAAAGGGAAAAAAGCTGAAAATTGATTTGGTTGTGGAAGGAAAGCTGCCTGGCAAGTACTGGAGACATCCCACCAGCAGATTCAGAGCTCTGCACCCGTGTGTGTGTGTAGGGTGGCAGATGAAGCTCTGAGGGATGAGCAGGGTGGGTTCAGTGTGCTTGAGGATGCCTTGCAGAAGCCTTGACAAGCTTTCATTCATTATTTATTGCTTTCATCTCCTCTGGACTCTAATTCCTGAGCTCTGAGAACACATCATTGCTACTATTGGCTTTTTGCAGTTTGTGAAATTGCTTTTATGATGTTCAGGTATCCACTGGAGCTGTGCAGCGTGAGCACCAGGCAGAAACGTGTGCTTCTGTCTGAGAACAAAACTATTGAATTGGGGGATAAATGTGGGGGTTTGCAGAGAGTGAGTGTGAGTTCTGTGCATCTTGTCAGGCAGAAATGTGTGCTTCTGTCTGAGAACAAAACTGTGGAATGGGTGGATAAATGTGGGGATTCTGTGCACCCTGCCTGGCAGAAATGCGTGCCTCTGTTTGAGGACAAAACTCTTGAATGGGTGGATAAATGTTTGAGATTTTTGGAGAGTGAGTGTGAGTTCTGTGCATCTTGTCAGGCAGAAATGTGTGCTTCTGTCTGAGAACAAAACTGTGGAATGGGTGGATAAATGTGGGGATTCTGTGCACCCTGCCTGGCAGAAATGCGTGCCTCTGTTTGAGGACAAAACTCTTGATTTGGTGGATAAATGTTTCAGTTTTTTTGAAGAGAGTGAGTGTGGATTCTGTGCATCCTGCCTGGCAGAAACATGTGCTTCTGTCTGACAACAAAACTATGGAATGAGTGGATAAATGTTGGGGTTTTCAGAGAGAGTGTGGGTTCTGTGCACCCTGCCTGACAGAAACAATGTTTTGTTCTCACAGAGAACAAAACTCTTGATTTGGTGGATAAATGTGGGGGTTTTCAGAGTGAGTGTGGATTCTGTGCACCCTGCCTGACAGAAGTGTGTGCCTCTGTCACAGAGAGCAAAACTCTTGAATGGGTGGATAAATGTTTGAGATTTTTGGAGAGTGAGTGTGGGTTCTGTGCCCCCTGCCTGGCAGAGCTGCAGGCGGTGCCAGTGACACTGAGGGGTGGCATTGGAGGCCTCGTGGAGCATCTCCATCTCTGCTGGTGGAGAGGAGCATCAGCTGCACCTCCCAGAGCTGGTTCCAAACCCCAGGAAGGGATCCAAGGGGTGCAGAGGGTTGGGAGTGCTGCACCTCCCCAGCAGTGAAACCCCGACCTCTGCTCTGGGTGTTGTACAAGGGCAGGCAGTGCTGGCAGCCTTAGGAGGGCACTTTAAAGGAAATAAAGGGATTTTTTATCCTTTCTGAAGTTTGTTCCAGGGGGTTGTGGGGGCAGCCGGGGTGCAGGGATGTGCTGGGTGCAGCCTCTGAGGGAGGGAGGGCACAAACCACAGCTGGAACTGCTGGGGGCACTGCTGGGGAGCAGGGCTGGGCACAGGGAGGGCTTGTGTCCGGTTATCTCGGCTGTTTGAGGGCCTGGAAGGCCCGGAGTGGCCTTGGGGCAGCCCGCGTATCAAAGGACGAGAAGAGGCTTCAGTTCTTCTTTCGGTTTTTATGTTTATTAATTGTTTATCTAAAAGATGTTCTTTCAGCTGAACAAAGATCTGCTCAGCAGCCAGCCATGAGCACACTGTGCTGCCCTCCGGGCGGTCACCTATCTTTATACCCATTGTTACGTGTACAATATTTATCATTTTTCCCCAATACCATTTATTCTTATAACTCGGTGCACTCTCAGTAATAACCAATCCAAAGGTGCCACCGTGGCCAAAGAAGATGGAGGAGAAGAAGAAGAAGAAGAAGGACAGGACACGCCCCAATTCCTCCATCTTACTCCTCTAAACCCCCCTGTACATAAATCCTAAACCCTGTGTCTCACCCTCTAATTAACCAATCCCTTCACCATTCACCCGGTGAAGCCCTCATCCTTGTCGTCTCCTGTGTAGGACCAAAGTCCAGCTACCAGACACTTCTGGCAACATTCCAGGAGTCCCGAGCCCCCCAGGGTGGTCTCGGTGGCTCGGCACCTCAGGACTGAAATCTTGAGATCCGACAGGGTTGGGGGCACCAACCCTGGCACCAACCCTGGCACCAACCCTGGCTCCCTGTCCCAGCCTGGAGCCAGGCTGGGACACCCAGGGGGGCTCACCTGGGCAGGAGCAGCTCCAGGGAGAGCTCAGAGCCCTGGCAGGGCCTGAAGGGGCTCCAGGAGAGCTGGAGAGGGACTGGGGACAGGGATGGAGGGACAGCACACAGGGAATGGCTCCCAGTGCCAGAGGGCAGGGATGGATGGGACATTGGGAAGAAATTTTTGCCTTTGAGGCCCTGGCACTGCCCAGAGCAGCTGTGGCTGCCCCTGGATCCCTGGCAGTGCCCAAGGCCAGGCTGGAGCACCTGGGGCAGTGGGAGGTGTCCCTGCCATGGCAGGGGTGGGAAAAGATCTTTGAGTCCCTCCCAACCCAAAGCAGTCTGGAATTCTGGTGCTGTTGGATACTTTGCTGAAGTTTTGTGGAAAATCAATGATTTTAAGCAGATAAGTCCCCAGCTCCCTGTGTTGTGCAGGAAGATCAGCAGATCTTGCTGTGTAGCAATTTTAGGCTTTTTTTTTTCAGTGATTTTTATAAATATTGGGGGAGCTAAAGAAGTGTAGACAAAATAAGTGTGTTTGGAGAGAGATAAGAAGTTGCAAAGACCTACACAGAAAATCAAGGTGCTGTACATTAAACAAAGCAGATGCTTCTTTCACCCATCCCACTGCTCCCATTTCTCCTGCCAAAACTGGAATTTTCCTTTACAGTTTATCACCATGGAGCAGAACTGCCACTGGAAACTTTCTCAGATGTTCCCAACTTTTTGGGCTGGATATTCTGGATTATTTTTCCTATCTGCTGGGGGAGTAGCCTTCAAACTGACACAGAATGAAAGACTGCAGTCTTGTGTTCTTAGCAAGAATTCCTCTTTGTCTATTCAAATATTTATGTCCTTGTGGAAGCTGTTGACTGTAGTTGTTTAATATTTTGCTTTTAATTTTTTTTTAATTTGAATTTTTCAAGGCTTTTGGTGCATGCATGGGGAAAAAAAAAAGTTTCTTTAAAAGCAAACTCTCAGCATTGTGCAGGGATTGAAGGCTGTAGAGCACAGAAAGAGGCTTGGAATTTGTACCTCTTTTAGGATTATGGGTGTTCAAAAAGTCTTAGGTAGGGGGGATTTATAGGGTTTATATATATATTTATATATAACATTAAAAGGTTATTGCTAAATTGGTCCTACTTGAGCTGTGGATTTTTGCAATAAATAGGTAAAATTCCATTTGATCGTGGGATGTGGTTTGAGCAGAGCTTTGCTATCACTCTGCTGGTGTTTACACCTCATTTCTTTTGCCTTTTATATACTCAGACATGTTGGAATTACAATGTTGAGGTGCAAGAACAACTAAAACTCACTTTCACCCCAGGTTATAATCAGTCCTGTGGGTTTGAATTTGGGAAGGCGAACTGCTAAAATTTACGATGTTCAAAACAATGCAGTAGTTGGAGTTTTTTAAGTAAATTAAATACAATTTTAGGGATTTTTTGGTGTGGATTTTTTGGATTTTTTTTCAGTGGAGACAGACCATTCCCCTCTCATGCTGAGTGCAGGAATAGCTTTGGCAGGGGAGGTTCCACTTTGGTTTCCAGGCGTCACTTTGAGGGTTAAACTGCTGCAGGAAGGTGAGCAGCATTTGGTGGGTGCATGCATTTTTAATGCTTACAAGTGTGCTGAGCCTTCCTGGGTTTGTTCCTCCTTTCTGCTAATTGGTGCATGATAATTATTTCCTTCACCTTCTCCTGCTGAAGGGTGAGCTCAGCTGGAGCCTGGGAGTGGTGGCTCCAAATTGCAGAAATTCCTTAGTCAGGGGTTCCTGCACAGAAGCTCCTCCTGCAGTGCAGGGAGCTGGAACCTTCTCAGCAAACACAAAAATTCGAACCTGCACTTAAAATATTTCACCCACAAAAAATATATCAACTTTAAGGCATTATTCCAATGCAAAAAATTATTATTATTATTATTATTATTATTACTACTATTATTACCATTATTACTATTATTACTATTATTATTACTACAATTATTACCATTATTACTATTATTACTATTATTACTATTACTATTATTACTATGATTACTATTATTATTACTACTACTACTATTATTATTACTATTATTATTACTATTATTACTATGATTACTATTATTATTACTACTACTACTATTATTATTACTATTATTATTATTACTACAATTATTACCATTATTACTATTATTACTATTATTATTACTATTATTACTATTATTAATATTATTATTATTACTACTACTATTATTATTATTACTATTATTATTACTATTATTATTACTATTACTATTATTATTATTTCTATTATTACTATTATTACTATTATTTTTATTACTACTATTACTACTATTACTACTATTGCTATTATTACTGTTACTATTATTACTATTATCACTATTATTACTATTATTATTACTACTACTATTACTACTATTACTACTACTATTATTACTATTATTATTATTACTATTATTATTACTATTACTATTATTATAGCTATTATTATTACTATTATTATTATAATTATCATTATTATCATCATTATCATCATCATTATATAATAAAAATAATATTAATCAAAATTAATATAACAAAACCTTATTAACAAAAACATAAATCAGATTACCATTCAAAAATTCATATTTGAATTTATGAATATCAGTATTTCAAAATTTCATTTTCAAATTTCACGAACATTTTAATTGCATTTAACTTATCCCAAAACAAAATTAAGAAAATATGAAAAAAACCCCTCACCTTAAATTAAAAAAACAAACAACAAAAAAACCCAAATGAAGTATCATATTTATACTTTATTACTGCATTATTTACCTTAAATAACACATAAATCAACAAAATGAATATTTAAATAACAAAACATAATACCTTATCTACTTCAATATATCCAACAAAAATTTAACAAAACTGTCAAAACAATATTCATAATTCAAACAAGAGAGGGAGATGTTGGGACCTTGGATACTGAAAATTTCAGATTTTCTGTGCTGCCAGGCACTGACCCCTGAGAGAGGCCGTGGAGAAGCTTCCAAAATTGATTAATAATTGAGATTGTGAGTGTGGAGTTTGAATAGAAGTGTGTGATATCACAGGGTGGAAAACTTAGGGTTAAAAGTTTTAAAATATAGTCATAAATATAAAGCAAAATGGAGGTTTTAGGGTGGAGGTTGGTCCTTCTTCTCCACGTGTTTGGGTGGTATTTTGTAATTAAGCAGAAAAGTCTGCAGTGCAGGGCACAAGGGATCAGTTTTTGGGTTAAAAGTGAAAATAATGTGTCATTTCTTAATTAGATAGTTTAATCTTAAAAGACCTTATAGAGAAAGAGAGTTAGGCACTTTGTAGCTTGTTAATAGAGTGCTGTAGAACTTGGGAGTTGTAAAACTATAATATAAATAAAAATAAGAAACATCTAAGTCAAAGCACTAAATATCATCTCAAACACTTTCAATCCCAACCTTAAAACAAAAAAAAAAACCCAAAAACCATCAGGGCCCCTCTGATATTTGCTGTTCTGCTTTTGTTTGGGATGGCTGGGAGCTCTGAATAATCTGAATTAAGGAGGTTTGAACACTTTGTGTGTAAAATCATCCTGTGTGAGGCCACACAGAGCTGGGGTGGAAGATGAGATCATTTTTTAATGTGAATTCTCCCGTGCCTGTGGGTTCTTAAGAATTCTGCTCGCTTCTAACACATTTCTCAGTGTCCAGTCTGTACTTTAATATTCAGCATTTATTGCTAAAGCCACAGAAAAGTATTTAAATGAAGGCAGGGAAATATAAAGTGCCTGAGGAGAAAACTGTGTTAATCTGCAGGGCTTTTCCAACAGGTGGAATTCTAAATAAACATCATTTCAGATGAGCTGAGTAACAAAATGCAACTTTGGGCTGAGGTTTTGTGTCTCTTAGAACCCATGTGGGAAGAATCTCCAAAAGATATTTATTTGTGATTGTGCTGTGGGCTGGATTTTTGGCCTGAAATTGGGCTGGATTTTTGGCCTGAAATTGGGCTGGGTTTTAGCCTGAATTAGGGCTGGTTTGGGCCAGTTTTGTTCTGAAATTGGGCTGGTATTTAGCCTGAAATTTGGCTTGTTTTACCCTGAATTAGGGCTGGTTTTTACCCTGAAATTGGGCTGGTTTTTACCCTGAATTTGGGCTGGTTTTTACCCTGAATTTGGCCTGTGTTTTAGCCTGAAATGGGGCATTTTACACTGAATTTATTGCCAGAGGTGCTGCTTTGCAACTAGGATGAAAACTGCTTTAAGTTTGTGGGCTGAATAAATGCTCTAGGCTGGGGCAAATCTCAAATATTGAGTTTAGGTGTTCCTGGATATTGTTTGGTGCAGCTGCTGACTGGTTTGGATGAGTTTAATGGAATGGCAGCCAAGATAGTGCTGGGGTGGAAGGGAGGTGCTTTGTTGAATGGCACAAAAGATGAAAATTAACATTATTTTAATGTCCTCAAATGGAGTCAGGTGAAACAAATTTATTTCTTTGTCAAAGAAAAGAGTTCAGAAGAATATCATGTATTTGGCACAGGGTTTTTGTGCTTAATTTGGAGGTCAGGTGTGCTGATGGAAACAAATGGCTTTGGAAAATGACAGTTTTAAATTAAGGATTTTTTTTTTTTGCTTTTATGGACTACAAAGAGCTGAACTTAAACCCCAGAAAAAAAATCTGTGGTGTTCTGCTCAGAATACATTTTGTTTAATACTTTGCAAATGTCATTTGGTCAATCTAATGACAACCTTAAGTTAGTTTTTATTTAAACAGCCACTGCAGAGAAGCTTTTGTGACACTTATTTTTGTCATTCCATTTATAAACCCAAGAAAGGGATAATTTTCCATTGTCACAAGGTTCTTTTTCTGTCCTGCTTGCTTTTCACTCACCAGTGACCTACTCTATTTATCACAAAGGTGATTTCACTTTTGTATTAAGAGATCTCACCATATTCTCAATTGTGTAACAAACAAAAGTACACGAGTAAAACTCATTTTTCTGTTATCCACAATTATATTAGAAATACTTTAAGGTACTTAGCAAGATTTCCCTGTTGTATTTTAATGTGTTTTTATTTGCCTGATGACACAAAGAAAAGGCTTTTACTTGTCCTCTCTTTCATTCTTTTGTGAAGAAATTAAAAACTCCAGAAATTTCCATGGAAAGCAGCTCCTCCTGGTCATTTTAGAAGTTGGGTCACTTTCTGTCCCAATAAATAAATGAAGCTTACTCTTATTTAAATATGCAAGCGTCAAAGTGAAGTTTTTGGGGTTTTACCCACCCAGCAAAAAACTGCAAAAAAAATTCCTTTCGGAGAATCAAGATAAATAATTCAGATGATAAACTTTTAGCCATAGAAACTCTTTGAACTTTTAGATCTGGGCAATGTGCTAATTTCCCTCATGGTAGATCCCACTCTTTTCCCATTTTTGGTTTGTTTCCTGACTGGAAATGAGCTGTCAGTGAGAAAAGAGCAGGGTGGGCAGTGCAGGGGACTCATCATTGATGTTTAGAGGAACCACTGTTGGAAAGAACAATTCCATTGCTCCTGATCTTATTTATTCTGCCCTTTTTGAAGGGTTTTTCGCCCCCCTCAAATGATCTTTTGATACCAACACTGGGTTGGTTCCTTGCACACAAACCTGACTGTCCTGCCAGCTCCGGACAAGGTCAGGAGAACACAATTAGCTGTTCAATTAATTGATGTTCACAGAGATCACTGTTGGAAATAATTCCATTGCACCTGATCTTACTTATTCTGGCTTTTTTACCACATCTGAAGGGTTTTTGCACTCAAATGATCTTTTGATACCAGCACTGCATTTGTTTCTCCCACACCAAGGTGATCTGGCTGCCACTTGGGGAGGGTTTAGGAGAGCACAATTAGCTGTGAGGTAATTAGGAGCCCATCAATGAATTTATCTGGAATTTCTCAAAGGGTCCTGCTCCGGACAGAGCAGCTTGGGATGATTTAGGGAATGAGCTGCAGTTAGTCCATGGAAGGATAAATCCTGGGAATTGCCATCCCCTGCATTGGCTGTGCAGAGAGCTGTGCCCAGCAATTATTGCTTCATTTATTCCATTTAAGGCTGAGCTTTGGCTTTTCTGGCCCTGAGTATTTTCACGTAGTGAGTTGTTTCTTGGCCCAGTTATTTGCCTTTTCCCACAGTTTTTAAAGGAATCCTTGAGGCTCTGAGCAGCTCCATGGCTTCTCCAGCTCAGAGGGAGTGTCAGCTCATGGTCCTTCCCAAACTTTCTGTGGAACAATTCCTTTTACACACAGCTGTGGTGTTTCTGGAGGGGAAATGAATGTGTGTTTGTGTGGCTGGGATGTAGAGGATGAGCCACAGCATCCCTGAGTTGGCTGCAGGCTGCCGTGGCCTTGCTGATGTCATGCTGAGCCGTGTGAATCACAGCCTGGGTAAAAAAACAAAATCCCAATAAAACCCCACAGCCAACAGAAAACAGTGAGTGTACGAGGAGATCCAACTCAGGGGGAATATATCCATTATTTATGCCACACACTGGCTCATTGCTGCTTTCACTCCTTTTCATCCTTCCCCTTTGCTGCTTTATTTGTGTGCTTTGTAGTGCTGGCAATGACTGATTTTGTGACTTGATAAGGGTGGCAATAATTTGTCACTGGTTTTGCACAAAGAGAGAAGCCCCTTGGGGCAGTCAGATTTTTATTGCAGCCCAGCTTGAAACTGTGTGTAATTATTGAGTGCGTGTGTGAGGCTGATCTTGCCAGCTTTGGGTGTGCTGCTCGTGTGATCACAGGGAAATTGCTGCAGAAAAATATTGGAGTCTACACTGAGGCTCCTCACTACTCTGGTTTTTTAATGCTGGTTGGAGTTTTCAGTTTTTAAGGCATCCCTGTGTAACCATGGAATTAAGATTTTGGGCTTCGTTTGCTGTGTGGTTCTTGTGGAAATGAGGAATTGGAACCTTTGTCCAGTGCTGATCGAGAGTGAAAAGCAATTAATTTAATTTCTTTAAATGGGAGAAAACCCCCTCCAGCCAGATGCTTATTTTTTTTTCCTGATCTTATATGGAAAGACAAGAGCAGGGTTTTTTTATCTGCTGCATTTCATATTCCTCATTTATGCATTGCAGTGTCCTGGGAATAACCAGCATTGCAATGGAGCTGCTGCTCACACAAAATCTACTTCAGCTGCAGCTTGAGCAGAGTAAGATCTACAGCAAGAGCTGCCCTTCTACATGATTTAATCCCAATAAAAAATTATTTTAGTAGCCCTAGGCTTGGACAAATACAGATTTAATCACGAGGCTGCACAGCCTCATAGTCTGATCATCCTGTCACATAATGGAGCCAGCTGAGGTGGGGAATTGGGAAATATACTTCCACAATCTTCTTTAAATCTCCAGAATTAAACTTTAATTGCTTTGTCCATAAAGTAGACCCTCAGTTACTGCTAATTGTTGCAGCTCCAAGCTGTAAATGGCTGTTGTAAATAGTTTTACCCCACAGTAGTTCATGAGAGCCATTCAAGTGTTAATTTTAACGCTCGGTGTGAAATTTTAATTCAAGATATAAAATGCAAGCTCCCTTTTAAGACGTGTTACTAAACATTTATGGCTCTGTGCATGTGACTGATCAGCAGATAAACCCCCATTGCTGCCTGTGGTTCCTGACTGGTCGTGGAGCCCTCATCCCTCACTGCTCCCTTTGCAGAATTCCAGGGTTCCAGCTCAGGAGTCCTTCCAGCAGCTGTGGGATGGTTGGTGCTCCAGCTTGGAGCTTCAGGGGGTTGTGACTGAGAGTTGGGTGCTCTGAAATTGCATCCAGCCCAGGGACAGGCTGGGGGTTCCCTTTGGGGAGGGGTCTCAGCCTTGGTGGCCTCTTGAGGTTCTCCTTGGGGGTCACCACAGCATTGGTTTGTTACTTTTGAGAGCTCTGGGGTTGGGTGTGGAATGACAGCGGTTGTGCAGGAAAGGGGAGCTCTTGGGAAAGAAAGGAGCTGGGTTTGTGTTGGCTCCTCAAGCCTGCAGAAACCACCTGGGATGGGAAATGTGTGTCCGTGCTGGGGGGTGTAAATGACAATAATTTCTCACATCGCAGAGGGGTTTGGGTTGGAAAGATCTGAAAATTCACCCAGTGCCATGGCAGGGACACCTCCCACTGCCCCAGGTGCTCCAGCCTGGCCTTGGGCACTGCCAGGGATCCAGGGGCAGCCACAGCAAATCTGGGAATTCCATCCCAGCCCCTCCCCACCCTCCCAGGGAACAATTCCCAGTATCCCATCCAACCTTGCCTATTCTCAGGCAAAAATACACCTGTTTTCAAACAATTTGGTTTAATCGAACAAACACAGGTAAGACAGACAAGTCTGGCTGTTCTGGTTTATATTTCAATTACTCTGAGGTTTTTCCCTAGTCTGCTATTTCACTACATGCAATACCTATGAATTGTTGCTAAGAAAAAGATAAAATGAGTAACAACCCCTACAAACAGTTAAAATATTAAACATCTGTTTGTATCTTCCGAGCTCTTTCATGTGCTGTGCAGTGGCAGCTCCGAGTTCAAGGGGAATTGGGAACAGCCAGGGTTTCATGAGTGGCTACCAAGAATTTACTGCAGGGAAAAATGCTAATTAGGCTTTTTGTTTAATTTTTAAGCACTGGAGTGAAAATTAAACCCAAACGACTCCAGCATGGCTGAGGAGGAGGATGAGAAAGTTCCCAACACCAGATGGGGATAAAGGGATTAGAGGAACCAAGAGGTTTCTATAAAATGTTGGAAGGAGCTTATAAATCTCTAATTTTGGTGTAGGTTTCCCGAGTTTATGAACATTTCATGCCTCTGTCTTATTTTAAATCAGTTGGAAAATTTAATTTTCGCTGAGTTTCAGCTCAGGTGTCACAGAAAATGGTAAAACCAAAGCCACCTCCTCATGGGTGATTCTCTTCTTGCAGTCTTTGCATCACCTTTAAACTCTTTAATTTTGTTAATTTGGGTTTTTTTGTGGTTTTTTTTTTTAGGGTGCAGCACTGAAATACTTGCCAGCAATTGTCAACGATGTGAAATTGGTGTTTGATCCAAAGGAACTCAGGTGAGTAGAGTTAATTAAATGTGGAGTGCTAATTTTAGTTTATAAAGATATATATATAAAATATACACAAATATATAAAATACATTTAATATATGTATAAGCATAAAAACATACACTATATATTTCATTTTTACATGTTACTACTATATATAAAGATACAAAAAGATATAAAAATATAGAAATATATACTGAGGCAGTGAAATATGGATCACCTGAGAAGTTTTATCACTTTGATTTTATTGCATTTTTTCTGTCCCTTGCAGGTATTTTTAAGGGTCACACAAAGAGCCTGTTTTTTAAAAATAATATCTAACAAATACCTGACAAACTTTGCAGTACAAACCATGAGCAAGAGTTATTAATCAGGCAGCTGCCATCAAAAGTCTTAAGCTGGGCCATGATGCTTCACTCTTTGATGTATAAATTTCATGTAAATAATAAAATAATAAATAATTCAGTGATTCAGTTGCTGGATCGATGTCTCAATAGCTCATAAACATGGCAGTGTTGTTAGTAAATAAAAAGGACAATGACAGGATATTTAAGGAAAAAGAAAGTGGAAAAGCCAAATAAAAACTGGTATTTCAGCAGAACGTTTAGCTTAAAGAGAAAAATACAATTTTATTTTTTTATGGTGTTGTTACAAACTGAAAGAAACATTTTAAATCTGATTTTACTGCACAAACCCTTCTAAATTTTGTCTAGCTTTATTTTTATGGTCTTGGTGTGTCAGAAGGAGGAAGAGAGATAAAGCAGAGGTAAAATAAATAAATATAATCTTAGTCTAACATTCCAGTGGCCTGAGGAACCTGGCATTTACCTTCTGCTTGCCTGGGGACTGTGAATTGTTTTACATCTACACTTCCCTGGGCTTAGGAAATTCAGATTTCTGGATTAAGAGAGTTTCTGGACTAAATAATAATTTTGATACGTGACAGCAAAATTCCTGGGAAAAGAGAAAGGAAAACGCAGGACTTGGCCTGTTTTACCTCAGATATTACATTTTTCCTGTAGTATTACCAATCAAAATTGCAATTAAACACTGGCAGTATTTAAATTGAGGTTGACTTAAGTCTCAATAGGAAAAGCAAAGAACCCAAGATTTTAGGAGGGGATGGAAAATTATTGATAAGTCTTGTCAGCATTAGGTGGGAGCTCAGCTGATGAGTGTGATGGTACCTTTTCCTAAAATGTCCATTTCTGGGAGTTTTAAATTATTAATTATTTTTTGTTGGTAGCTTACCTTGTTAATTATCACCTTATTTTTGGCATCCATAATCATGAACATGCTGATTAATGTGAAGCACAGGAAAACTTGAAACCTAAAACCTTAAATGAAACATGAACAAAGAGTCTAAAACTGAGGTAAAAGGGAGGGGGGAGAAAATAAATGACATTAAAAACGAAAGAAATTTATTGAAAACTATTCATGATTCTCTGATTTTTTTTTTTTAATATCTCAAAAAAATAGTTTGCTCATGCCAGAGCAGGGAGTTGTGCGTCGGGTTCTTTATGGATGATTGTGTCCAGTTGTTTTTCCATGCATTTTTAATGGATTATTTAGCGGGGTTTTGCTTTTGTTTGATGGGTTTTTGCTTTCCCTGTGTGTGCAGCAAGCTCTTCACCGAGTTCATCCTCAACGTGCCCGTGAGCCGCCTGACCATGCCAGCAAGCTCTTGCCCGAGTCTGCACTGCCCTCTCACCCTGCCCGGTGCAGCCCTGAGCCCAGCCTGACCCGCCTGCTCCTGGGCCCTCCTGAGATCCCTGGCCCTCCTGCTTCCCTGCCTGCCTGTGAGCCCTGGCCTCTATGCCCTGGGCCCTGCCCCTGTTCCCTGTCCCTGGGCCCTCCTGATGTCCCTGGGCCCTCCTGCCATCCCTGGGCCCTGCCTGGGCCCTCCTGATGTCCCTGGGCCCTCCTGATGTCCCTGTCCCCTGCCTGGGCCCTCCTGATGTCCCTGTGCCCTCCTGATGTCCCTGTGCCCTCCTGATGTCCCTGTGCCCTGCCTTGGCTCTCCTGGCATCCCTGGGCCCTGCCTGGGCCCTCCTGATGTCCCTGTGCCCTCCTGATGTCCCTGTGCCCTGCCTTGGCTCTCCTGGCATCCCTGGGCCCTGCCTGGGCCCTCCTGCTGTCCCTGTGCCCTCCTGATGTCCCCTGTGCCCTGCCTGGGCCCTCCTGCTGTCCCTGTCCCCTGCCTGGGCCCTCCTGCCATCCCTGTCCCTTGCCTGGGTGCTCTTGATGTCCCTGTGCCCTGCCTTGGCTCTCCTGGCATCCCTGGGCCCTGCCTGGGCCCGATTCCCTGTGCCCTGCCTGGGTGCTCCTGATGTCCCTGTGCCCTCCTGATGTCCCTGTGCCCTGCCTGGGCGCTCCTGCCATCCCTGGGCCCTCCTGCTGTCCCTGTGCAGCCTCGGACACGTTAAGGCTGTTCCATTGGAAGGACAAGGTGGAAAATCCAAACCCAAGCCTGGTTAGGGTGGGAAGGGACCTTCAAGCCTGTGCTGCCCTTGGCTTGGTGGGCATCTGTCACTGTCACCACTAATAATGGAGGGATTGGTTGTTTTGGGCTTCCTTTTTCCTCCTCTGTGGAGGTTGGGATTGAAGGCACTTGAAAGGACAGTTCACGTTCAGACTCAGGTGTTTATTGTTTCTTATCAATGTTACTGCCACAGTGAATTCTGCAGTATTTCACTAACAAGGCACAAAATGGCCAACTGTCTCTTGTTAAAAGACTTTTTAAGGCTAAACTATCCAATTAAGAAATGACACCTAGATTATTTTCACTTTTAACCCAATAACTAATCACTCAGAGTCCACAATGTGGACTTTTCTGCCCAATTACAAAATACCACCCAAACCCATGGAGAGGAAGGTGAAGAAGAAGGACCAGCCTCTGCCCTAAAACCTCCATCTTCCCCCATATATATTGCTATATTCTAAATCCTTAAACTCTTAAGTTTTCCACCATGTGACATTACACACTCCTATTCAAACTCCACACCCACAATCCCAGTTCCATCATTCCATTTTGGAGGCTTCTCCATGCCCCCAGCTCAATGCAGTGTTCTCTTGGGGATCTGTGCCTGGCAGCACAGAAAACTGAAAATTCTCAGCATCCAGAACTCCAGCAAGAAATGGGACTATTTTCAGGCTAAGAACAATTTATTGCTCAGACAAACATCTCACAATCTCAGAGTCCCTGAGATTTCAGAGGAGCAAGCATTCGGCCATAGCTCAGAGCAGTCACAAGTTCTTTGTTACAAGGCAATCTAGAACTTTCTAACCCCATGGACAGCTGCCACAGGGTTTATTTTGCTTTTCTGACCCATCACCTTTACTCACTTCTGCTGCACTGAGGATGCTTTTGTCCAATGGGCTTCTGTCTCACAGGCACACATCTGCTCCTGTTCCAACTTCTGAACTCTCAGCTCGTTCCATACAGCCCCAGCCCTGCATTATAAACCCTTCACCATCTCATCAGTGCAGTTTCTCACTCACTTCAGGCAGATTCTTACTTACAACTGAAGAAGCATGAGTTTATGATTTTTGTGCTAAAGATCTGTGTATTGTATTTTTACATCAATCCAAGGCTGCAGATCA
This sequence comes from Zonotrichia leucophrys gambelii, assembly GCF_028769735.1. Taxonomy (NCBI): domain Eukaryota; kingdom Metazoa; phylum Chordata; class Aves; order Passeriformes; family Passerellidae; genus Zonotrichia; species Zonotrichia leucophrys. The sequence continues at coordinate 2,477,758 of NC_088176.1, read as the reverse complement.
AACCCTTCAGTGTCTATGGGAGTTTCTGTTTTTCCAGGTCTCACAGGCACTTTCCACTATCCCAGGCTGCTCCAATCCCATCCAGCCTGGCCTTGGGCATGAGGAAAATCACTTCTTTACCATTTGTTGCCTGCAGTCTCAATTAGGAAAGTGCAAAATTACAAAAAAACCCTTGGGATTTGTTATTTTCAAAGGGCACACAGCACCCAGGTTTTTGGGCTCTGTTGTAACTTTGTGTTGGGGTTTATCAAAAATCATCAATTCAGCTTTTGTGCTCAGTGCAGTTGTGTGGGGGAAATGGAGCTTTGGGATGTCCTGTGTGCCTTGGAGCTGTTCCCTGGCTGAAGGGAAGCAGAAACCTTTCAGAGGGTGCTGTTCATCCATGCCTTGTTATTTTCTGCTTTCCCATTAATGGGCCGGTGAAAGATAAGCTCAGGCACTTGTCCTACAGATTTCCTCCTTTGAGGTGAAGCACTTGATTCTTTTTCAGGCTGGCTGCAGGTTAAACTGACCCAAACAAAGTGTTTGTGTGCTGTCAGGGAAGGTAATGAGGGAGCAAATAGGCACTGCTTCAGTGGGAAAGGAGATTTGGGAGGATTCTGCTCTCAGATCACAAAAGCTGAGACTGTTGAGTGCTGATAAAACAAATTTTGCTGGTTCCAGTTTAAAAAATCTTGGTGGATTGGCATTGTGGTGGTTTTATACCACTCTTAAAATCTCTGAAAAGCAGTTAACCACCTGTGTGTCACCATGTGTGGAGATTTGGTAGAAACAGCAAGTCCAGACGTTATCTTCACTTCTGAAATGATTTGAAATTATTCATTCCTGAAGTGCTGGATTTTCAAGAACTGAAAGGAGGAATGGAAGTGGAGTTGCTGGTGTTGGGGTCTGGGTAAAATGGTGTCCCCAAGAATAATTTAATGTTTCCCGGGTAATTTAATATTTCAGTGAAATTTATTGTTTGTGTTACTCATTTGCTTCATTCATTCTCAGCTCACTGTATAATAATTTTCCCTTCTCTGTTGGCTGGACTTTGGGGCAGAAGTCAGTAATATCAGGGATCATCCTTTCCTCTCCTTGGGAGGAAGAAATGGAGATAACTCAGCTAAAACAAGAAACTGAATGTAAAACACACTGCTGTGGTGCATTTCCCATATTAATCTTTGCCCTCCCTCACTGAAGCAGTTCCATTTTCAGAGGGAGAGGTGGGAATTGTGTGTGGCTGGTTTGTTTTTTAAACCTGACTCCCAAGCTCAGCCCTTCAGGGCGCAGGGAATGGTGCAGTCCAACATTATTGAGCTGCTGAGAAATGTAAATGGATCTGTGTTAATGGGAGGGTGATTAATCAGGGCCCAGGGCAGGTTTGCTGACAGATCTCTGCTGCTTAATGGCTCTGAGATCTGATCAGGAGGCTCCTCAGCTGGGTTTTCCTGTCACTGCCTGTTAGGAATGTCCTAAATCCAGCAGCCTTGGTGGGGCTGGGATGCACCTGCACTGACCCAAACCATTTTGGGGTTCCCATGGATGTCTGGGGGTTTTTATTCAGTAAACAAAGTGGGGCTGTAAAAGCTTCTCTTGGCATTGGTGTCACAGAATCCCAGACTGGGTTGGGTTGGGAGGGACCTGAAATCCCATCCAGTGCCATGGCAGGGACACATCCCGCTGTCCCAGTGTCCAGCCTGGCCTTGGGCACTGCCAGGGATCCAGGGGCAGCCCCAGCTGCTCTGGGAATTCCTCATTCCCAGTCTCCCATCCATCCCTGCCCTCTGGCACTGGGAGCCATTCCCTGTGTGCTGTCCCTCCATCCCTGTCCCCAGTCCCTCTGCAGCTCTCCTGGAGCCCCTTCAGGCCCTGCCAGGGCTCTGAGCTCTCCATGGAGCTTCTCCAGGTGAGCAGCCCCAGATTTCCCAGCCTTTCCTCACAGGAGTTCCCAGAATAACCAGGTTGGGAGAGACCTTCATGATCATCGAGTCCAGCCAAGCCCCAACCCCTCAGCTAAGCCCTGGCACCCAGTGCCACATCCAGGCCTTGTTAAACAGGAGAGGGGCTCCATCCCCCTGATCTTCTCACTGTAATTCTTCATCGTGATCATTCTCTGAAGTTTCATAAACATTCAAATTCCCTTGAAAATAAAGCAAACCTCTATCCACAGCCTTTTTAAAATTCAGATTTTCCTGTCCCTCACTCTGGGGGTTGGAGTTCATTACTAAAATGTTCTTGGCTGCCCCTCCTGCTTCTCACTGACTGAGGAATTTTAAACTGATAGGGAATACTTCCATATAAGCTGTCACCTAATCCTGGATCCTGTTGCAAAAATGACATTTTCTTTTCTAAAGGCAATATGCACTACAGGATTGTGGACTTAGGGAAGGCTGGCAAATGCACAGAAAATTTCATCAGCCTGTTTCTGGTGGAGAAAAAAGGTTCTAATTCTGTGCTTTGAGAGGTCAAGGAAGATTTATTTGTGTCTCTGGAGGAATTAAAATTCAAAATACGTGAATTTGTGAAGCTTGAAGGATTTGGGGGTGAGAAGGGAGTGTGTGAATCAGTTTGCTGAAGCATTTTAGTGATGTTGTTGAGTGTTGGATGATTCACTGGGGAATCTGGAGAGTTTGGGACCTTGGATCAGAATGGAGACTGGTGGTGGGGTTTGTGTATCTTAAAAAAAAAAAAAAAGATGTAATATAATAGTTAAAATAGTAATGGTTTGGTAGTAATATAGTAGTTTATAATGTAGTTTTAAAATTTATTCATATTTATGAATACAAATAGGAACATGTGGTAATTATATAAATAAGTAATATTTCCATATAGTAAAGTAGAAGTAAATGAATATATAAATACTTTGAATGTATTGAATTTTAAATGAATATATATACTTTTCCAGAAGAAATGAATATATAAATAACATTTATCCCTACCTACATATAATAACATAATAATATAATTATATATATATATATATTATATAATTATATATATAATTTTCACTCCACTCCTTAAATATTAAACAAAAAGGTATAAATATATTTTTTCCCTGAGTGAGGAGCAGTTTAATAATAATTTAGTGGATATTTTCAGTGCTCATGGTTGGGAATTAAATGAAGTGTCCTGTCCTTGCAAGCATCAAGGTTTTGGTTTTTGTAAACAGTGATTTCTCTGATTTGTTTTGTCCTATGGAGCTGTTTGGATTTGCTGTTGCTTTGTTTTCCAAGTGACTTCCAGCTGATTGCCAAGTGAGCTGCTGGAGTTCCAAGGAGAAAACCCAGGGATTTTTCCACGAGGAATTGGAGCCTGTTGAATTTTAGTAGACAACACCCAGCATTTATAAGAGTTCTTATGGTTCAGTTATGACTCAGCTCACAGGCTGTGGGGTGGAAACAAAGTTACTGAGCACAGGTTAAATTGTTTTGGCCACAGGAACTAAATGAACCACAAAATAAATGGATTTATCAGTGTCCCAGGAAATGAAATGTTTTTATTGACACAAATTTATGGTGTGTATTCACCTGTGTTCATTGAAGGCTTTCCTTGGGTGCTGCTAATTGGTAATTCCTGCTGCAGATGAATATTTGGTTCTCTCTTATTAAATCACCACGGGCTGGCCTGTGCTCTAGAACAGATGTGGGATCTCCATTGTCTGTGATCACTGTGCAGCAGATCCTGAGCTGCCTTGGGAGCAGGATCTGATGTTCTGGACCATGAAGGTTGCCATGAATCAGGGCTGGGGGTGTTTGTGGCAGGCAGGGGGATGAGGGTTCACCTTTCCTCCTCTGAGCTCCCAGGTAATCAGTGTTGAGTGCAGCAGCTCCGTGCTCTTCAAGACAGTTCCTACCAAAGGTGCACTGAAAATCTCATCTTCATTTGAGGGGTGTCACCACAGGGTGGGTTGGAACATCACAGAGCCATGGAATGGTTTGGAAGGGATCTTAAAGTCATCCCATTCCACTGGCAGGGACACCTTCCAGTGTCCCAGTGTCCAGCCTGGCCTTGGGCACTGCCAGGGATGCAGGGGCAGCCACAGCTGCTCTGGGCACCTGTGCCAGGGCTGCCCACCCTGCCAGGGAACAATTCCTAATTCCCATCCCAGCCAGGAATCCCTGCCCAAAATCCCATCCATCCCTGCCCAAAATCCCGTCCATCCCTGCCCAATATCCCATCCATCCCTGCCCTCTGCCACTGGGAGCCATTCCCTGTGTCCTCCACTCAGCATCCCCTCCTGGCAGGAGCTGTGCAGAGCCACAAGATCCCCCCTGAGCCTCCTTTTCTCCTGAGTGAGCCCCCGCAGCTCCCTCAGCTGCTCCTCCTCACCCTTGGGATGATTTTGTGGAGTTCCCAGCCCTTTTTGTTGCCCCCCATGTTCTCAGCAGCCCCAGGTGGGAGCTGAGGAGCTCTGTCAGCCCCTCCCAAGGGAACAAAATGTTCTGTGCTGGTTGTGTCATTGCAGACAAGCAGTGGGACAGATAATCAGTTTTCCCTTTCTCAGAAATGCAGCTTGGCTGCCTCCCCCATTGATCAGAGCAGCTCCAGCCCTGCAGTGGGACTCAGAGTGACTCAGGTATTAATCTGATCTTTGCCCCCTCCCTGCCAGTGGGGCTCAGCAGGGCTCTGGAACATTTCAGCCCTCTAATTAGGGTCCTTTTAAGTTATTAAAGACTGATTCACCTCACAGGCTCTGCAAAGACATGTTCTGTGCTTTCCTGGAGTGCTCAGCAGCTGGGCTTTGGGGTTCCTGCCCTCCCCTGCATTTGGGGACAGTTCACATTGCCCCTGTGCCCTGTGGGGTTTTGCTTCATCTGCTGTTTCCTTTCCTAGTCCAAAATCCAGGGAGCAACACATCCTGAAGTTTCCCAAATGCAGAGGCACAAGGCTGTGATCCCAGAGCATCTCTGGGGCAGATCTGCAGAACCAGGCTGTTCACTGGGCTGACATTTATATGGATAATTCGTAATTAATTTTGACTTGGTCATTCCCTCCATGTAGGAACAGTCTGAATATTAAGCAAGGAAGGGGAATTTTAATTTTTTTAATAGAAGCAAGTGGTCAAAGGTTGGAGCAGTTCAGAGGCAGAAGTTTTTAAGGTGAGGTGAGGCTTTGGTTGAAAAGCTGGAAGTTAATTTATTTTTCCCGATTTTTTTGTGTCTTATGTAAGCACTGAAGCACATCAGCCTGGAGGCCCTGAAAGCTGTGTTTGTAACCTCGTGTTTTGTGTGCAGACTGCAGGGAAATCTTGCTGCCAACAATGACAGACCAGCTCAAGTATCACTTGGAGAGACAAGAAGATTTGGAGGCTTGCTGCCAGTTGCTGAGTAACATCCTGGAAGTGCTCTACAAGAAAGACGTGGTGAGTGTGGGCTGCCTCTGTGATGAGTAACACTTCACAGAAATTGTTTTAGTAAAGTGAATTAAGCAGGTAACTCCTGAAGCTTTAGGGTTTTATTTTTCTTTTTTATAACCTCCTCCTAACCAGCCTTTTCTAACTCTCAGTTCTCCAGTGATGGTGATGAGGATGTGTTTGTTTTGTGGCATCTCACGTGTCACATCCAGCACAGCACTTGTTGTTTCTGAGGGATATCCAGTGCAGCTTTTCTGGTTAGATAGTGAAGAAATAAATGTCCTTAGGAGTTAAACCTTCCTCATTTACTGTGCCTGGCCTTTTCCAGGTGGAAAATGTTGTGTTTTGGTGCTTTTTCTTTTCTCCCATGGACATTTTGGGAAATGTGCATTTGAGTTGGATTGTTGCTGACACGGTTCCCAGACGTGCAGCATGTGTAATATCCCTTTATTTTGCATAATAGTCTCTTTTTTGCTTTCTCTTGACCTCAACAAACATACAAATATTGGTGCTTTGCCAGAGAGCTGCAGTGATTTGATGCTCTCCTGAAATTTGTGCTGCTGCTGCTGCCTGAACCTTCAGTGCTGTGTAGAATCATACACTAATTCAGCTGGAAAGGACCTCAGGGGTCAGCTACGCACATCCTCTCTGGCATCTTATTTAATTGGGTTTTTTTAGGTTTTGCTCTGATTTTGTTTGTTTTTGGGAGTAGCTCTGTGTGGCTGCTTCAGAGAAGGGGGTGTTTCACAGGAGGAATTTGGTTCTGGCAGCTTGGCTGCTCCTGTCTCTCTTTGTTGGCTGCTTTTCCCTTCATGGTAAGGGCTCACCTGCAGCTCCACCCTCTCCCAGGCTGATCCTGGCAGCAGGACCAGCTCCTGGGTGAGTTTGTGCTGCTGGTGGATTGTCCTTCAAATATGCAAATCTATTTTTCATCCTAAATAAAGGATGGGAGCAAAGCTCATCTATTTCTTTCTCCTTGTGGTGTGTTTGGCTTTCTTTATTGCCCATCACTCCATGTGAGATTTCTGGATTTGTCCTTAAAAGCTTCATGGAATAAATATTTCATTTGAACTCTTTCAAAAGTAGTGGTAGATTGTTTCTAATATTGACTGAAATTGGCAGTTCCTTAATGAAAGTTTTGCTTTTCTCTTCCTTTTAATTGAGCTGTTGCAGAACAGCCCCCCAACCCTGGGTCTGGTAATGCCTGTGGGGGTTTGATGCTGGAAAAATGACTTGGGGGAAGAAAATTAATGGGTAATAAGCTTCATTTCCATTGGCATTGTAACAGCACATTTCAATTTATCAGAAACACGTATTACCAAAATAACACTTTGTCAAAGCCCTTCCCTCCTTGTGATCAACAGCAAGTGATGTTTTACTGAATTTCCAGCAGACAGGTGGGGTGAAAGGCAGCACAAATGGTTCAGTTGTGCTGCTGTCTGGTGTTTGAGGCTCTCAGTGATTTATTCCTTGTCCTCAGGGCCCCACACAGCGCCATGTGCAGATCATCATGGAGAACCTGCTGAGGACAGTGAACAGAACCGTGATTTCCATGGGCCGGGACTCAGAGCTCATTGTGAGTAAACTCAAACACCTCTGTCCCATCTCCCTGAGCCTGCCTGTAATAGGATTGCAATCCCAGGTGACCCAAAGCAATCAAAACCTCCTCTCTCTGCCTGCTCAGGAAGCTGCAAAGCACTGCCTGGTAATTTTGCTGTGCTTGGCACAGGGGAAGAGCAAAAAAAAAAAGCTTGAAAAATCTCTGTGAGCAGGTGATTAGCCAGGATTGATATCTGTGTGCACCAAAATGATGTAGTATTGGTAATTAGCCAGCTGAGAAGTGTGGAAATGAGACTTGGCTGTTGTTACTGCTTTACAAGCATTTACTTGTCTTCTTGACTTAAATTGAGATAACCAAGGTGGGTGTTCAAATGACTGAAGAGCAGAGCCCAAAGTCATGTTTAGAGGAAGGACTGATGCAAGCAACCCTATTGACATAACACTGTGATTTTAAAGCCTTACACTTGAATTTTTCTGCTGGTAATTAATGAATATTGGACTAAATAATGAAAAAAAATAGAGGCTTGTTGATATCTGAGATGGGGATAGATCTGAGTGTGTTTTTGGGGGTCTCCCTGTGTGTTTGCCTTTCTCTTGTATTCTTTCAGCTGGCTGCAGCTGGCAGCTGATCTCTCCAGGGAAGTGGTTGAAGTGAGCCAGGTCTGTGCTGTGTCTGAGCACTTGTCCCTCAGTTCTGCATCAATTTGGGCCAGTCTGGCTCAATGCACTGATTTCTTACCATGGGGTTAATTGGTAGTCAGATAGATGAGCCCATCAGCAACTTGGTTTTTTGATCTCCTCTTTCCTTCCCAGTTGAAATTCTCCCTGTGATGGCACACAGTGATATTTGACTTTTACACACAGTGATTTTTGACACAGGGCTATGTGTCTTCAGCACTTCTTCCTTGGCATTTGGGGGTGCTCATGTTGATAAACCTGCTGCGGTTTCATTTTGTCTTTGGTGCCTCATCCACTGGCTCAGTTTTGGTCTCCTACTTGTATCACTTGGGGTTTTGCTGTAAGGAAGGGATAATGGATCTCCAGATCCATTGCTGGAGCAAGAAATCACAGAATCCCAGGATGGTTTGGGTTGGAAGGACCTTAAAGCTCATTTTATTCCAGGGACAGGGACAATTCCACTATCCCAGGCTGCTCCAAGCCCTGTCCAGCCTGGCTTTGGGCACTTCCAGGGAGGGGAATCCACAACCTCTGTGGGGAAATGGTTCCAAGCAGAACATTCCTACAGAATATTCCAGTGCTGGGATGAGCAGTGCAAGGAAGTCAGACTTGGGTGTTATTTTAACTTCCTCAGATTCAGGCTGAATGAGAGTTAATTACTGTTTTGATGAAGGTGGTGCAGGTGATATTTAAAAACGTTAATTATGCCTTTTGCAGTTAGCAGAGGAGATTTGAAAAGCTGTGTGTGTGTTTGAACTCAGAGCAGTGATATTAAAGATCTGCATTGTGCTCCTGAGCACAGCCTGCAGTCCCTCAGCCCAGCCTCCATGATCAGCTAATGAACACTGAGATTTCAGGGTGTTTTTAATGAGTACTTACTCCTACCTTACAATGCAGCCCTTGCTGAGGAGATTCCCCTGTTAAATAACCAGCCACAACTCATTTTTGTGGTGTCAGCAAAGTAGGAACAGTAAAATTATGATTAATAATAATAATTTGGAAGCACAGCCTGACCTCTCTTACATCAGATTTGGGTTGAAATGATGCAGTGACTTTCCTTTTTTAGTTTTACCTGTAGTAGAGAATTAACCATACAGCATGACTGGAAGGAAGGAATTTAAAATATCTGACAGAGGTAATGATTATTTCTTTAAAAGAAGTAAAATACAGGACATAACCAACTTTTATTTTATAAATATAACTGTGTTGGTGTCCTAAAGCTGGCATGTTTTCTCCCTGGAAAAACACTCAGTGACACCATCTCTATCCAAAACCTGACGTTGCATAATGCAGTTTATGAGCAGTGGAGGAATGTCAAGGATTTAAGTGCTCAAGTGAGAAGTTTTGATTACAGGATGAGCCTTTTCTGCAGCATTGAACTGGAAGGGTTCTCCAGTAGTCCCCTTTGGCTTTTTTCCTCCTTAAATGTGAGTTCCTCGATAAAATCAAAGGCAAGTTTTGTCCTATAACTTCAAAAGAGAATTACCTTGAAATAAGAGACCAGTTGCAAGGAGAAGAACCAGATATTAAATGAAGGGAAGTATAAATGATAAGTTTAAAATCTGGTTTGACAATAATTGTGTTAGCAAAAGCATTTGTAATCCTCATTGGTCTGTTTTTCCCTCTGTAAGTCTCACTGGTGGTTTTTACTTGATCCATTTTCTGAGTAGAAGATTCTAATATTATTAATATTTGTTTTATATGATGATTGTATTATTAGTACAGGATGCAGCCTGAGGGTGCTGAGCTGCTCCAAACTGCCTGCTTTAGGTTAAGTTTGCTCCTGCCTTGAGCTGCTGCTGCTCCTGGCCCAGGGAGAAATCACCTGGAAAAAAATCACAAAACCTTTCTTACTGAAGAAAACATTGCTTGAAGAAAAAGTAAATAGAGCAGACTTCCCTGAGCCTTTGGAAGAGTGGCTTTAAATCTTCTATTTCCTTTCCGGGTGGCTTTTGGGCAGCGTTGGGTTCTGTGTGAGGCAGAATCTCGGCCTGCTCCAGTAAATCAGGACAGAGCAGCCTCGGTGGCAGCTCCAGAATGATCCATGGCTGCTCCTTGTCCTCCTGTCAGCAGCTTGGGATGTGCCTCATTCCCAAAGGAAGCCAAGCTCTGTAGTTTCTGAAGGGAAATCTCCTGGCTTAGAGTAAGATTGGGTTGGAACGAGACGGTGTCCAAGGTCACTTCCAACCCAAACTGTTCCATGTTCCTGTGGTGTTAACTTCCAAAAATGTCCTTAAGCAGAGTGGAAGACATCTAAAGGTGTATGGGGAACAAAGTCAGTGACTCCTGACTCCTGTGAGCAGAAAAATGGGTTATTTTGGGTATTGGAGTGTGTGAGGGGGAGCACTGGGCAGGATTTGTGGTGTTGCTGTTGAGTGGAAATTTCTCCTTTTTGCTGCTTTCCCCTCTGTGCTCTGGGATGGGGATGAGGTGAAACCAGAACAGAAATGAGGCAGGAGCCACCAGAAGGAGAAAAAGGGAATTTGTGGGATCTGTCTGAGGTTTCTGGAAGGAGATTGAGATGGGAATCTCTGTGGGGTGCAGGTGACTCCTGACACAAGGACAGTGTAGAGCAGAGTGGCACTGATGGGGGAGCTCTGGATAATCAATCAATCAATCAGTCAATCAATCACCATGGTGGACTGTCCATCTCTCAGCACTTCCAGGCTGCAGGCCTCTCCAGAAGGATATAAAATATATAAAATACAGGTGCAAACCTGAAATCAGAGTTATTGATGGTCACAGGAGGCTTCTGGGCCTGCAGGTTGTTATTCAGGAGTTGAATCTGGGTGTAAATTATCTTCCTGTGCCTTAAAATCTGTCCAGGTCAGGCTTCATGGGTTCCAAAATTGGAGAGAAAACCTCATTTTCTTCACCAGATTTCTTCCATGTAAAAATACTTTGCTTTATTGAGTCACATGTTTTCTTCTCTTTCAAAATAATTTGAAATTACATATTGCAAACTGGTTTCACTGAAACTGAGGTGGTATTTGGATGGTGGCCGTGATTTTATTCCATCACTAATACTGAACTTTTTTGGTGTTGTCAGACCATCCCTGTTGCATTCCCTACCAACATTTATGGCAAGGAGCTGCACTCACCTCAACAAATGGACACATTTGTAGCACTCCAGTTATTTTAATGAACCACAGATGGCTTTTATGGAATATTCAAAATCTTCATGCAGGTCCCTTTCGTTCTCCCAGACAAAATGGTGTTGGTGCCGTTGGATTTTTAGTGGCAATCTGGTTCAGTTCTAGCTCAATTCCAGCAGCAATATATAATGTGTGGTAATACACAGGTCCTGGTGTAATCTAACAGCTGACTTGGTTGGGAAGTTCATGAAAATTTACTCTATTTGACTGGAAAAAGCGATTTAAGCTTTAAAACATTGAGTGAAATCAAAGGCACGGACAGTGGTTTTGCATTTTAGGCAAGAAAAAGCAAACACTTTGTACCCATGGTAGGATTTTCCAGTTTTAATCATGTTTCTTTTTTCACTTTATCCTGTTTTTTTTTTTAAAGTATTTTTACAGTTATTTTTGTTTTTCATCTTTGAGAAACCAAGTGCTACTCACAGGAATAGTGTTTTCCTCCTAGTTCTAAACCTAAGAATGCAACTGTTGCTGTGTGGAAATTATAAGGACTCAGCAAAGAGCAAGGGATATAAAATCACTGCAGTATTTATTGGCTAAAAAGTATTTGGAAGCAGGAGATGGGAGAAGTGCAGCTAGAAAATCAGTGTATGGAGTGCAGGGGACTGCCAGTGAATCCAGCAAAGCCACACTGAAAATAAAAATGCATTTTCCTCATTAGAACCTCCAAGATCTTCTACATGAGGGTGAAAATAGCTCTGTCACATTGAACTAAAAGCTCTAAAGAATTAGGTTTGTTGTTTTTCTCTTGGTGTCTATCTAACCTGAGCCTGAGTGATTCTAAAGGCAATACAATTATGATACATTTTACACACTTGCAAAAACATTTTATTACAAAGTACATCGGAGGGTACCAGAGAACACGAGATGTCAGTTGGAAGCAAGACTCTATGGTAATGTCAGCTTTCCCCAGGTTTAAAAAAATGTAAAAAATTAAAAATTTGCAACTTCTTAAGAAAATAGCCTGGACATGTACAGAACACGCCGTGAGAACTTTCCCTTTGAGCTCTTTGTTTCTCCAGCTGGAGTTTCCTCCCTCTTTTGCCCTGATTCCAGGAGCTCTGGATCACTCAGGGTCCCTGCACACACAAAGCTACTGAGGGGTGGCACTGAGGATTTGGGAATTGATTGCCATGGAGAGATGCTTGGTTTAATTTCCTTAAAAAGCCCCGAACACTAGGCCTGTTAGCATGGAGGAGTGCATTAGGTGTTGTTTTTTTAATAATGAATTCTGCTGTATTTTCCTTTTTCTGCCCATTTTTGAGATTCCTTTCTGCTTTAAAAAAAAAGTATTTTTTTAATTTGGAAATATTTGGGTTTCTAAGCCATGTCGTGTGGGCTGTTTTGTAAACAGTTCTATATTTTAGTTAAAAACAATATAAAATACATGAAATAGGGGTTTTTTTCCACATGAAACAATGGCACTTCCTTGTGTACAGGATCACCTTCCTAATCCTTCAACTCCCACCAGAGGATTTCAGGATTTGCTTCTGTGCAAGAACTCATAGCCCTCTTGAAGGTTTACTGCAAATATTGAGCTGGCCAGAGGCATCTTCTGCATTTCCTTTCCCATTTTAATTTGCTTTTCTTGCTCTTTGAAGGGAAAAAAAAATTAGGTTATTTTCCTCCAGTTTCCTCTCAGGAGTAAATTGGATGCTGAGCTAAGAGGAGAAACAGTGAAAAACACTTCCCCAAATTTTTAGTCTGTGCAAATTAATGATCACAGTCCTTGCACCTAAAGGCTGAAGAATTTGTACCTTCCTGCTGCTACAGGGGATGCAATTTCAAACCCAGTTTGTCACATGACACTCAAATGATCTGAAATCCTTGTGCTAAAATCCCAAACCAAAGCAAAAGACAAGATTCCCACTCCCTGGCCACTTCTAGTGTGAGGAATTTTTCCACCAATGATCATTTTAGATGCAAGTTTAATGGCAATAGCAAATACTTAAAGGAAAAGTTGCAGCTTATAAGTCAGAGCAAAATTTTTAGTGCCATTTCAGAAAAACCCAAACCAAATTAGGAAAAATCTGATTCACATCTCTCTCCTAAGTGTTTCAATTACTGAGTACAATTAATAGATTGAGATATAAATTATAATAAGCTGGGAAACCCATCTGAGCAGCTTAACAAATAAATAAATAAACAGCATTTCCAATTTCAGCTCCTTCCAAGCAGTGCTGCAGCCTGGACATCTCCTGGTGCCTTCTGCAGCAGTGGAGAGGTTTTTCCAAAGACTGTTAGAAAAAAATACTAACCCATGGCAAAGGCCAACAATCCGGACTGGGATGGGTCTGCTTTGGGGCTGGGTTTTGTTCCTGTGTGGTTGAAACCTTTCCAAGGTGACACTGAGGGGTTGTCCATGGCCTGGACCCTGTGAGCTGGAGGTGCTTGAAGGCTGGGCCTGATTTTTGGGAGGTTTCTGGCCGCTCCCCTGCTGGGGCTGAGCAGCAGAGTGGTTCTTCTGGTGGTGAGGACACAGCTAAACCAGAGATGAGGTTGAAATGTGAGAGCTTGGTTGGAGTTTACATCGCATGAAGGCAGAGAATACACCACAGTCACGTCTCGGAGATCGGCGCGGCCGCGGGCCGCGGGAAAAATTGTGCTTTGTCCAGGAATTCTGTGCTGAAAACTGCACTCCCCGATCAACATGGAGCTGTAAAACTCAACACCACTGCAAACATAAGGCTTGCTGCTGATTTTCCCCCTCGTTGCTGTCCAGAGACAACAACCCAGACCCCCAAAAGGCCTCCACCATTCCTGGGGGAGCAGGATGCCGGCCTACGCCTAACGGGTCGGAGCGCCGCGCTTTCGGATCTGAGGAGGGGAGGGGAACAGTTTTACTTCCCATCTTTGTCCAAATTTCCACTCAGGTTTTACATCCCACATTGGCAAACTGCGAGAAGAAGTGGGCAGGGGGTTCCCAAGCCCGTGCTGCTGGGCAGAGTCCGTCGCTGCAAAGGCCTTTTTGGTACGCGCGGTGAGAGCTGGACGCTGCCCCTGGCCAGGCCGCTGCTCCTGCCACCAAATCCCATCAGAGACGATGGATACAACTCCACATATTTGTCAAAGAAGGCCTTGAACTCCACACGTCATGGACTTGGGTTAAAGGAACCAGAGTTTCCATCTTCCATGCTTTTTGGATTCAGTTTTGGATTTTTGCTTGGGAGTCGAGGAGTAGCTCTCCTGAGAATAAGGCAAAGGTGCAACCTGAGTTTCCTCAATAGGATGAAGTTTTCTCAAAACTGGCTGTAGTTTATCTTCTTGCTGTTTAAAATCCAATTCCACGCTAGAAATGGGAAGAGAAAAGCACTCATTAATTATGATGATAAAAAAAATTAATTAACCCAATGTCTAAGTGCTTAATTTATGGAAGTCAATAAATACTTCTTGCATGAAAGTGGAAAGGAGAAGTTCAAAAAGGGACATTACAGAAGAAAAATAGGAATGGGATTGTTCAGGAGGGTTAAGGAGGGTCTTGAGGATTATGATGGAGGTGCTGAGAAGTGACTGAACATGAGAAATCCAACTTTTTTTTTGGTGGAGAAATGCTTTTTGAGGGCTTCCAGGCTCAGTTCTCCCTTCTGGGAGGTCAAGGTGGCAGCCAGGCACCTGCATCCTTGTTCTTTGGGGAAAGCTGAGAGCTTGGCCAAAAGCAAGGAGGCTGTCCCAGAAATTCTTTACCTCAGCTGTTCCTTGCCACTTTTACCATGGAGAAGATTAATTTCATCAAGTTCCTGTTGTATTTATAGACTCATACATGTGGGGAATAAATAGATCAATTAAAAAGCAGTTCTCCTTTATAGTGCATCCTTGCCTTCAGAAAACAGACAGAAGCTGTAAAATCCCTGTCCTGAATTCCAGACACTGTTGCTACAAAATCCTTCCAGCAATTGAGAACCACAATTGAGATGAAATTCCAGCCCTTATTTGAGCTTTGTGCTGCAGGGCATTTTGAGACCACCTTAAAACCAAAGGAACCACAGCATAAAATGGAGCAAGAGTCCTGTCTAATGGTGGAAACTGAATTTTGGCCCTCGGAAGTACCCAGAACTTTGGGTGGTTTTGGTTGGGTTTGTGCAGCAGCCTCTGGGCCACGCTCTGCACTGAGGCTGTTCCTGTCTTGTGTAGAATATTTGGGGCTGGAAGGGGCCTTTGAAGGATTTCTGTTGCAGTGAGGCCTCTGGATATCAGAGGATGAATTTAAAAGGGTGAAATTTTGGGAATTTAGACACCTGGATTAAATTATGTGTTCCTTGTTCCCCTCCACTGCTGAGCTGTCTTGGGATTTGCATTGGCTGCTTTTATTGTTACCTAAATATGGAGTTATCATTCCTGAGCTTGAGCTCACTTTTAATTAGGATTAAATATGTTTTCTGAGGTATTTCTGCCATTGCTTGTTTGGAGTGAACTGTTGGAGAAGTGAGATCTGCTTCCCCAGGTCTCATCCATAAAGAGATTACTGTAAACTTCAGTGTAAGCCCTGTCTGATTTCAGGAGAGCAGGGACATGGCACAGAACACCTGCAGCCATTTCCAGGGAATTCTCCAACAGAATCATTAGGGTTGGAAAAGACTCCAAGATTTCCAGGGGGAGATGTGGGTGGACGTCACCTTCCACAGGCTTTGTCATCAAATGCCATCTGCTGATTTAGGTGGGGTTTATTTTCCTCTTGGGAATCAGAGATGCTGAGAGAAGGGTAAGGAGAATTTTGTGCTTTGTTTTATTTTTTTAAGATCTGGTGATTCTGACTGGAAGAACTCTGGTGGAGCCCCAGAAAGGGGTGCTGGAAAGATGTGAGGTCTTTTTACATCTGGCTGTGCCTAATTTGGTGTTTGGTTTGAGTGTAAATCCATTTTTAGCAAAAGTTTTGCCATTTCAGTGATTTGGGTGAACTTCAATAGCAGAGAAAAGAAATACATTAGGTAAGAATTCAAATAGAGTATTTTACCCATTGCTGTGTTTATAATGAATAAAAAGCCATTTAGCCATTTCAAATCAAAGATAATTTTAAAAAATTTCAGCTCAATGCTGGAAGTATAGAATGGTGAGTTTTCAGGAGGCAGCTGTATTGGTGCAGAATCACATTCCAAGCCTACTGCTTAATATCCCTTCTTGTGAATGGAAAAACAATGTTATCTTCACTGCTGACATGTTCTGTGTGCTGTGTGGCTGCCAAAAACCACTTGGTTAGAGAAGTTCAGCATGAATTTAGTGGTGAGATGTGGATATCAGCTCATTGGGAATGTCCCAGCACAGGAATTCCGTCAGTGAGACAGAGAAAATCTTGGAATGTGGGAGATGCTTCTCTAAGAGCTCCCTAAAATCTCATTTAAAGTGCAGCATTTAGCATGTGTTGTATCTGGTTTGGGGTTTTTTTTTTCTCAGTATCAGGTATTTTTGGGGAAAAAATAAAAAGGCCTTTCAGCTCTGGCATTGCCAGAGTTCATTTTTACTCCTTTCAAACATTATTCTTGCAGGGAAGCTCTTAAGAGCTGCTGAAAATTGCTGTAAAAAAAAGAAATTGTTATAAAACCCCCTTGCTGAAGAGAGTAATTTTTTATATAATCAATTTCTATTAAAGATAGACCTCAAGAGGAAAAAAAAAAGCATCTTAGTTCTGGTCCATCTGACAGGCCCCATGTTATTGCTGCTGCAGCACAGATCAGCTTTCAGCTCTTCAATCCAAGGGAAATATTTTGCTTCTGAAGGGTATAAAGAGGCTGAAGGGAAAACATTTGTGTTATTTCAGCATTTAGAACTGTGAATTTTGCAGAATAATTGATTGGTGTCTATCAGCATCAGTTTATCCCGCATTGGAGGTGTTTTAATGGAATTGCTCCATCAGGCAAATTATTTGATTGCAAACTTAGGCTTTAATTTTTGTGTGCAGAAATAAGACAAAGACCTGGTGTTTTTTTGTTTTTTTTTTTTTTTTAAATCACTTATCTATGTTATCTACAGCTGACTATTTTTACCTTTAATTTTGTATCAATCATGAAATACTACTAATCATGATCAATGACAGATGCCCAGAAAGGTTTGGGTTGGAAGGACCTTCAGGATCATCCAATTCCAACCTTCCACTGTCCCAGGTTGCTCCAAACCCTGTCCAGCCTTGCCTTGGCCACTTCCAGGGATTAAATTCAGCAAATATTCCATATTTGTAGCACTTCTTGATATTTTTGTTATTGCGCTGTGTTCCTGAGCTCGATTGTGTCACCTGTCACAGCTCTGCCAATCCTGTTTGGCTCAGTGCTATTTCTGTCCCCTCAGCATCTCCAGGTGTCCTCTCTCCAAATGACCTTTTCCTGAAATATCCTCCTGCCATGTGCCTCTTTTCACTTTCAAACTTGCATTTTGTCCCTTAAGCCTGCCCATAATAACTCCATTAATTTAATTATCCAGGACTCTCCTGTTCTCTTGGCATGACACACGGAGATGGGAATTATTTGCTTCAGAAGCATTTTTTCTTTAATAATAGAATCCCATTTTTCAATGGACTGACAATTCTGAACAAGCCCTACAGAAACAAGAGATGAATTTTAAATATTATTTAATAACCCAAACCTTGGCCTGACACACCTGGTCAGGACATCCTAAAGCTTCACTTCCCTCCATGTTGTTAAATATTGTTAAATTGGGAGCACTGACTCAGAGTTTTTCCATCTTTAATGCTATCCCAAATTCTTCCTCCAAACAGAGGGGCTGTTTTTATCAACAAGCAGTAAAATTCTGTTTGTGGTAAATATTTCTGTGTTTTCTCCCCAGAATCCCTATAGACTTACAAGGTTTGTAACCAAAACTTCCCATTTTAGGGCAGTTGCCTGTACATCAGTGCTGTCTTTCGGAGGAAAACTGGGCCAAATAAAATCCACTAGCAGCCCTTGGATGATTTGATTTTGGCACCACCCTCACGGGGGAGGATTTTTTCCCCAATATCCCATCCAGCCCTGCCCTCTGGCATTGGGAGCCATTCTTTGTGTCCTGTCCCTCCATCCCTCGTCCCAAGTCTTTTTCCAGCTCTCCTGGAGCCCCTTCAGGGAGATGAATTTTCTCTTTTTGGCTTTCTGTGTTTGACAATATATATTAATGAGTTTACTTTTGCATGCAGGCAGCAGAGAACCTTTTCTAATTTAGTTGAGCTATGAGGGATTGAGAGCAGAATTTGAGGAGTGAGAACCATTGGGATTAAACATATGGACTGTGGGAGGGTTTGGAGCAACAAGCTCTGAGATATGGATGGGTTTTCTCATTTTCTAGCACAGTCACACGTTGTTGTCATGGATCATTTTCAGGTTTTAGCTGCTCATGATCTGTTGGTTACTGGAGAATTGCTGACTCAGAGAAATCTGGGTTCAGGATGGAGCTGCTGAGGCATTTCAGAGAATCATGGGATCCCAGAATGGTTTGGGTTGGAAGGGACCTTAAAGCTCATCCCATTCCAACCCCTTGGGCAGGGACACCTCCCACTGTCCCAGGTGCTCCAGCCCCAGTGTCCAGCCTGGCCTTGGGCACTGCCAGGGATCCAGGGGCAGCCACAGCTGCTCTGGGCACCTGTGCCAGGGCTCAGAATCTTCACAGGGAACAATTCCCAATTCCCAATATCCCATCCATCCCTGCCCTCTGGCACTGGGAGCCATTCCCTGAGTCCTGTCCCTTCAGACTCTTGCAGTCTCCCTCCATCTGTGTTGTGGCTCCTTCACCCCAAAGCTTCTGATCCAGGCTGAACAATCCCAGTTCTCCCAACCTTTCCCCACAGCAGAGCTGCTCCATCCTCTGACCATCCTGGAGCTGCTCTGGGCTCATCCCAGCAGCTCCATGTCCATCCTCCACTCGTCCCTTGACATCTCCAGGGCTGGAGCCTGCTCAGCTTCTGAGCGGCTTTTTCCTCCTTCTGCCTCCAGGGAAATCTATCTTCCTTCCTTCCTTCCTTCCTTCCTTCCTTCCTTCCTTCCTTCCTTCCTTCCTTCCTTCCTTCCTTCCTTCCTTCCTTCCTTCCTTCGCCACTTCCACTTCCGCCACTCCGCCCTTCCGCCACTTCCGCCACTTCCGCCACTTCCTCCTTCCGCCACTTCCTTCCTTCCGCCACTTCCTTCCTTCCGCCACTTCCTTCCTTCCGCCACTTCCTTCCTTCCGCCACTTCCCCTTCCTTCCGCACTTCCTTCCGCCACTTCCTTCCTTCCTTCCGCCACTTCCTTCCTTGCCACTTCCTTCCGCCACTTCCTTCCTTCCACTTCTTCCCTTCCGCCACTTCCTTCTTCGCCCTTCCTTCCGCCTTCCTTCCGCCACTTCCCTTCCCTTCCGCCCTTCCTTCCTTCCTTCCCCTTCCCTTCCCTTCCCTTCTTCCCTTCCCTTCCCTTCCTTCCCTTCCCTTCCCCTTCCTTCCCTTCCCTTCCCTTCCCTTCCTTCCCTTCCTCCTTCCTTCCCTTCCCTTCCTTCCCTTCCCTTCCTTCCTCTTCCCTTCCCTTCCCTTCCTTCCTTCCCTTCACCTTCCCCCCTCAGGTGACACCTGAATTTCCCCTCACATCCTCCAGGCTCTCAGAGCAGCTGGACCATGGGGAGGTGGAGCAGGAATGACAGAATTCCACCCTGTGGGTGCCATTAATTGGGTGACACAGCATTAGTGCTTCCCATCCTGGAAAAACAGGAATCCAGAGAAGCACTCATCACATCAAAATGAGCTTAATGCACTTCCCAGCAATCTCTGCTAAATTTCAGCCCAAAAATCAGCCCAGCCTGGGATCCGAAGCACTGCCAGCATTCAGGAGCCTCTGAGATCCATTTTTCATCTTATAGTCCAGAGATAAGATGAGAAAATGTAAATTAATTAATGTGGGTAGGAAATAAAAAGGTGATGAAAATTGCTATTCTCAGCATTGAACCACCTGATTTTCTTACACTGTTGCTATCCTAGGGATTGATGCCTTATGCTCACTTTTTTATTGCCACATTTGTTAATTTGAATAATTAATATTTAAGTATCTAACCTTTAAAAGTGAATTTCTTCCATGTGGGCTCTGTGCTGCCTGATTAACTTTTATCCCCATATTTTAACCTGTTTGACCTCTTGTACTGAATTGCATTTTATAGATTCTGAATAATATATTTTCTGCTGGGTAGTGAGAGTCCACCTTAAATTAATATAAAGTAAAAGCACAGCAGCATAAATCAATAAAGGAGTAAAAAGTAGCCAAATTAATGGTTGAGACAGCTTTGAGTGATTTTTTTTTTTTCCCCACAGAAGTGGAGTGTGGATTTGTTCTCTTTCCAAGTCAGAAATTGGGATTTCAGCTCCCAGAAGTTTCCCTCCAGCAGCTGAAATTTCCTTGTAAAAGCTGTTGGAAATTCCTGCCTAAAGGGAATTCCTACTGGAATTCCACAAAATCCTCCTTCCCAGAAATAATTACTGCTAAAATCCTGAGAATAATACACCAAATATTCCAGAGAAACTCCATTTTCTCCTTCTCAAGGATTAACCTTCACATGGGATGGGAAATTAAACAGGAGCAGGAAGGGCAGGTCCAGGAAAAGATAATTATGGAATAAAAGAGGCTGGGAAGTTTTCAGTCCACCTGGGTTTGGGGTTTTTCAGAATTCCTACAGTTTCTGCATTTTAATGCAATTCCTTCCTAACAGCAAGATTTTACTGCACTGTCAAAACTGCATATTTACTGCCATATACAGAATTTTAATTTAAATTCTTCACTGTTTAAATTGACTTTGTCCTGGTAATACCACCAATTAAATTTCTTTTCTGTCTTTAAAAATGCCCATGGGGCATCAGCATCAGACAGAAATTTGTGTTGTGTTTGTAGCAGATGATTTTGGAAGGGTTCTGTGACCTCATGGTTATTGAAACTGCTGGATAAAATGATAAAGTGGTTGGGTTTTTTAATTTAATCACATTTTTGGCTTCTGTTTTAATTTCTACCTGACCATGCCTACAAAGAATATTTTTTACTGACAGTTTTAAGGCTGTGGCTGCTCTGGTGCAGTGAGAGAAGCTGAGTGATTCCTGGCTCTGGAGTTCCAAGTTCCTGAACATATTGCAGAAATAAGTGGAATTTTGAGGAAAATGAACTATCCAAATGGGAATGTCTTTCTTTTCCTCCTGATTTTCAAAGCAGCTTCTGGTTTTGCTAATTTGTCTTTTTGATACTCTTTTAATATTTCAGCAGTTTCCTATTTATTTTAAAAAACGAGCAAATAATCTGATTTTCCTTTAGTACTAAGAAATATTTATTCATCTCAATATAAAGACAAAATAATATAAAAGAGATTTTTAATACTAACAGAAAATTAAATTTAATATGCAAAATAACTGTATTCCCAAAAGGCTCTTCTTAGAATTTATTCCTGCCAGTATTGATATTTTGGATGCTAAAAACTCTTTAAAGCATAGCAGATTTTTTTTGTTGCCTTCTCCACTGTCTCTGGTTTTTGTGCTCCATTATATCAATACTCTGAAATTCATCTTGAGGGGGAAGATTTTAATTCCATGAATTTCTCCCTCACCTGTGCTCTGCCTGACACTGCAGGATGCACTTGGGTAACTTAATAATTCCTTTAAGATGCTGTTTGAAAATAAAGATTTGAAACAGCTGTAAATATTTTTTTTAGCGTTACAATGTTAAAAATTGAATCAAAATGCAAAAACCCACACAGTCAGTTAAGGCAAAGTGAAGGATTTCTGTTTAAATATTGATTTATCCCAGAAGGGCATTATTTATATATTAATGCTCTTATGGAATAAATTAATTTTATAGAAAGAATTATTATGATAATACAATATTTATTTACTATTATAGTAACATATTATTTACTATTATTTTTATGTAATTGTATAGAGTATAATTAATTATATATAGAATATATATTACACGTATATACATGGAAGTGTATATATATATTTATATGGGATAAATTAATCATATATTTATTTATTTATGTAGATATTTAAGTCTCTCCTGTGTTAATTGGGAAAACGAGCTCAAGACTAAGAACCTCCTGCTGACAGGTCCAGTGCCTTCCAAGAACTCGGGGATTTTTGGCAGCTTGAGCAGTTTTAATTTCTGTTCCTAAAAGCTGTTTTGCCCTAAAGAGGACTCGGGTCCCTCCCTGCAGCGTTTTCCATGCAAACCCTTGGCAAAGGAGCATCTGGATTTAATCCAGCCTGACTCAGGAGCTGCTGCCCTTTTCCCAGAGGTGTTCAGAGTTCCTGCAGGATATCCCAAGGCTGCTTTTATCAGTGAATTCCTGGTTTATCCCTTCTGGCTTATCCTGTCTCCATAATCCCCTGTGCTCCTGCCTCCCCTGCTTTGCTGTGCCTCTGCTCTCTGATTGCTTGCCTGCAGCAGGAATTCTCCTCAACTGGCACAAAGCTGAGCTGGGTTTTGCTCAAAAATCCCCTGCAAACAGGGCTTGAGGCAAATATCCAAAGGGATTCCAGCTGGGAATGGGCAGCAGGACCTGCCAAAGGGATCCAGTGGGAATGGGCGCAGGATCTGTCCAAAGGGATCTCGGGTGGGAATGGCAGCAGGACCTCCCAAAGGATTCCAGGTGAATGGCAGCAGACCTGCCAAACATTCCAGGGGGAATGGCAGCAGGACTCCCAAAGGGATTTCAGGTGGGAATGGCAGCAGGACCTGCCCAAAACATTCCAGGTGGGAATGGCAGCAGGACCTCCCATAGAGATTCCAGGTGGGAATGGGCAGCAGGATCTGTCCAAAGGGATTCCAGCTGGGAATGGGCAGCAGGACCTGCCCAAAACATTCCAGGTGGGAATGGCAGCAGGACCTGCCCAAAGGGATTCCAGGTGGGAATGGCAGCAGGACCTGCCCAAAGCATTCCAGGTGGGAATGGGCAGCAGGACCTGCCCAAAGGGATTCCAGCTGGGAATGGGCAGCAGGACCTGCCCAAAGGGATTCCAGGTGGGAATGGCAGCAGGACCTGCCCAAAACATTCCAGGTGGGAATGGCAGCAGGACCTCCCATAGGGATTCCAGGTGGGAATGGCAGCAGGATCTGCCCACAGGGATTCCAGGTGGGAATGGGCAGCAGGATCTGCCCAGAGGGGTTCCAGGTGGGAATGGGCAGCAGGATCTGCCCAAAGCATTCCAGGTGGGAATGGCAGCAGGACCTTCCAAAACATTCTAGGTGGAATGCGCAGGATCTGCCACAGGGATTCCAGGTGGGAATGGGCAGCAGGACCTGCCCAAAACATTCCAGGTGGGAATGGGCAGCAGGACCTCCCATAGAGATTCCAGGTGGGAATGGCAGCAGGACCTGCCCAAAACATTCCAGGTGGGAATGGCAGCAGGACCTCCCAAAGGGATTCCAGGTGGGAATGGCAGCAGGACCTGCCCAAAACATTCCAGGTGGGAATGGCAGCAGGACCTGCCCTCTCTCCGTAGGAAAACTCTCCCAACTTGCTTTTCTGGATTTCATTCCTTTTAAATGCAAGAATGGAAGCTGGAAATTTCCTTAACTTGAAATCCTAACTGAGTAGAAATGAAGATCTGCAAAAATGTCTTAATTGGGATTTTTTTCCTAGCTAGTGGAACAAGGAGAATTCCCTGCTGGAGCTGTGCTGTTCCCTCCAGGCTGCTCTGGGGCAGGAGCTGCACGGCCAAGGGGAGGCACAGGAGGCTTTGGGTGTTCCTGTGCTTCTGAACTTGGCTGCAGAGCAGGAACAAAGACATTTATTGGTTCCTGGCCCTGCACAGAGCCCTGTTGTGGTTGGTTGTAAGTGGAGCTGGAGGTTTCCATCCTTTTCTCCTTTTCTAATGTGCAGTGAAGAGAAAATTCATAAATAAACAGCTCCAGCTGTTCTGCCTAAAGCTGGCTGAGCAGAGAATTAAGGAGTGAGGGGGGAAATCCTACACTGGTGCCTTCATTTGAGTTTTGTCTGCACTGGAATTGGCATCCTGTGCGTTTTCATTTGTGCTGCACTGCCTGAGCTGCTGAAACCCTGAGCCACGTTTGTGTTCCCCTCCCCTGCAAACAGCCAGGTGGATTTTTTGGGACTCCAGAGAAGGAGGACAATGAAGCTGTCAGGGTGAAACATTGTCAGCCCCATGATGGCTTCACCTCATGCCCAGTGCCTGTTATTCCTTCCCTGGACGTGCCAAAAAAACCCCAAACTGGGTAGGAATGCCAGTTTATAAAATCAGAAAATTAAATGGTTTGTGTTGGGAGGGATTTTAGAGCTCATCTCATTCCAACCCTTGAGCAGGGACACTTTCACTGTCCCAGGTGCTCCAGCCTGGCCTTGGGCACTGCCAGGGATGCAGGGGCAGCCTCAGCTGCTCTGGGAATTCCATCCCAGCCCCTGCCCACCCTCCCAGGGAACAATTCCTGCCCAAAATCCCATCCATCCCTGATTTTACCCTAAAACTGTAGATGGGATCTGTATCTGGTTCTCTTTGCTTCACAAACCCTCTCTCCAAGTGACTTCCCAAGTCCAGTTGTTATTGCCGTAAAAATAAATCTGAAGTAGGTACAGAGGTGTATAAAAGTAAAGTTGAAGTTGACTTGTTGGCCAGAAAATCAGAAATACCTCCAGCAATTTAAAAACAAAGCTCACCCCTTGTAACACCTCCCATCCCACAGCTCTGTGCCCACAATCATCTCTTTGGGATTTAAATTTCCACAAATGTTGAATTTTAGGACTGTAATGGAGTTAAATTTCTGTTTTGTTGATTGGAACATCAAGGCCAATTGCTGAGCCTCCATTAGGGACTGAATCTTGGCTTTTTCCCAGGGAAAAATGGGAATATTGGTATTTTTACCCACCTGTAGATAATACATGCACTGTTCCTGCACGTGTCACAATTGGCCGTGTCCTGGCCGGTCCGATAGGAAAGCCTGCAAAGACAAGAACATGGCATCAGTAAAAAAGTTATTTATTTTAACAAGTTTTGCCCTTCCATGAGCATTTTCATAATAATCCGAATTTCAGGATTATTTTTTACCTTGAATATTGAATACAAAAATCCAAACATTAGGAAAATAGCGCCAAAAATTCAATTTAAATTAAGAAATTACTTCTTTGGGGTGGATTAATATTTTCCCCACTTTCACTCTACCCAAACTCTGAGAATTAAGAAATAAATCAAAACACAAAATCCATTCCATCAGGAGGAGTATACAGACTATAATAATGCAACATAAGGTCTGTTTAGGAATTTTGTGCCTCTCAGTGAGGTCTGAAGATTTGTTGTAGGGATGTTTATGTGTTAAAAAAGGAAGAAAATGCCTTTGAAATGACATTTCCTGTGCTCCCTTAGCCTGCAGCTGTGCTTTGTCACACTCTGGTTTGAAGTCTCTTGCAGCAGTGACTTCTCATTTACCTGTGCTTGTCTCTGCCTTGGTCACTTTAATTAAAAAAGTGACTTTTAAGGTATGCAGGTACTATTTAATACATAGAATTTTCATTAAAATAAATATATTTCATTAAAACAGAACAGTTGCCTGTGAACATGAATGTTCTGGCATGCAGATAAGTTTAAAATGAAAATTGTGAATTCAATATTTATGCTTTGGTACTTATATTTTTCTTTGTAAAATCACAAATTTAGACTCTTTTGAAGTTAATTTCAGTTTGTTACATACAAACAAATGCTGGCAACATATCTTCAGAGTTGTTTTTAGAAGAAGTGGTGAAATAATTTGTCCAGGGAGCTTTGGAGATGTGGAAAATAGATCCAAGTCAGGATTCCTTCAGGGAATGAGGTTCTGCCTCCAGCCCAGGCAGTTCAGCTGATTGACCTCCAATTACTCAGGGCTGCTTTGTTTAACCAGGGGCATCTCTGCCCTTCCCTGCCCTTGCAGGGACAGAGCTCCTCTGCTGCCCTGACAATCAGCAAAAATTAAAAACCCAGCAGAAAAATTTGCAAAAAAAAAGATTAATTTTTACCTGACCAAATATCCAGCCTATGTAATATCAAGTGTTAATGGGAAACTGCACCAAGTGTGTGATGTGCCTGTGGCCAGGATGGAGAATCAGCATTTCTGAGGTGCTGCAGGCTGTTTGTGGCGCTCAGGAAAGGATCAGCTGGGCCTGTGTCACTTTTCTTTATGATTGTGAGGATCAGCAGTGGCTGGGGTGGTGGCACAGCCGCAGGCTCTGGGCTCTGGGTGCAGCTCCTGGTGCTGTGGTGGCACCAACACAAGTTCATGAGAGGGCGAATCTGCTTCTTTTAAGACTTTTTATTCCTTCTTAAAGCAAAATAGAAAGTGGAGTTCTTGCTGTTCTAGCTGGTGGTTGTTACTTGGCCTCAAAATTGCTTTTTAATCAGAGGAACATGCTCAGATTACCAACATTGCTGATTTTTAGCATCGCACAAAAGCCACATCATGGAACCATGGAATGGTTTGGGTGGGAAGGGACCTTAAATCCACCCAGAGCCCCCCCTGCCATGGCAGGGACACCTCCCACTGTCCCAGGGTCCTGGGAAAGGAAGAAACCATTTAATACAGAAAATGGGGGGAGCAAACTAACAAACTTAAGAACACACCACAGCAGCCAGGGATCCAGGGGCAGCCACAGCTGCTCTGGGAATTCCATCCCATCCCTTCCCCACCCTCCCAGGAATAAATTCCTTCCCAATATCCCATCTAAACCTGCTGTCATTTTCCGAACCTGGAAAATGAAATTTGAGATAAATTTAGGGTAGGATGTAATATAAAAGTGGATTTTTATTGAAGGCTTTCAGGGACAGTTATGGAAAGATGCCTACAAAAGTCTTCCATCCCAGTGGGGAGTAGATTTTTATATGTTTTAGGAAATTAGCATAATTGGTCAAAGGGCTTATTGGGAGGAGAGGTGGTGGTGCAATTTCCTCCGGGTAAAGTCCCTGTTCTGGAGTACTGAGCTGTACTTTATCCATGAAATTTATCTTGAAGAGTTGTTCTCAACCTTGGTAGTTAGGGAGAACCAACCTAGCATAGGGGTCTTGTGTTTCTCAGGGCTTGGAATTCTGGAATTTGTGCTGGTTTATGTCTAGGGAAAAGTCATGCAAAGTTACTTGGTACATTAGGTATTAATATAACAGGTTACAGAGCTCCAAATAAATGTGCAGAGAATACAGAGGGCATAAAAAAGAAAAAAAAAATGCAAAAACCAAAATGGCATCAAACCCACTCTCCTTGAGATGTGCAGAGGAATTCACACAAAGCAAAATGTCCGTTTGCTGTGCTCTTCCTTATGGGAAAACCCCACTCCTGGTTTATATTTGCTCTTATCCTCTCTAAGAGAAGCAATTCCTGATTTTCATTTCCCCTCTTCAGACCTTTCAGAAGCTGACATTCAAATTGTCCCTGCTATGAACCCGAGACTTGTAAAATGTTTTTTTTTCCAAGCTATTGATCAGCTCCTAAAAGCTCTAACTAAAGATACAACATTTAAAACCTGGAGATGAGTTGGGGAAGGCCTTTATTTACTGAGGCCATAAAGAAGAGTCAATAGCTGCCTTCAGAGGGACGTGGCTCTGCTCTTTATAGGTAAAGCCATAAACACCCTGTGCTGGTGCCAGCTTGGGTTGGTTTCTTTGTTTAAAGTTGTTTTCCAGTTGGGACATTTTCATTCATCTCTGTAGCCCTGCAAGCAGCTGGAACTGGATGATCTTTAAGGTTTTCCCAACCCAAACCATTCTATGATTTGATGGTCTTTAAATGCATAATAATTCTAGATTTCCACATACTTAAAAGCATATTTGCTGGTATAAGGCTGACTTGTTAAGCTGATGAAAATGAATACTTACATCCTTGGATGTAATTATTTAAAAATGAGATGATTTTTGGATGATGAGTTTGAAATCCTGATCTCTCAACTGCCACATTCAGCTGTGCTTGGTTTTAGCATCTTTGCAATTCTCAGTCTTCACTGCTTACAGTGATATATTCGTTTTCTAGTTGGATTTAATTCTTGATTAAATTTCCTTAAAGCAGTTTTTCCTTACTGAGTACTTTTAGCTTTTCAGAGATGATTTTTGCATATTTTCTATTATTTCCTTCTTTGAGTGATCCTGTTAGAATTCCCTGAAAGCCCCAAGAACACTCCATGGTGTCCCAGTGTTTGGTTTCCATCTGGCAGTTTCAGAGCTCTTTAGCCAGGACTGAATTATGTGAGTGTTAGAACAGTGTAAATTCAATTATTTCTATAAAAATTAAACTCCTCATGAAAGAATTTTGTTGTTGATACCTCAGGGCTTTGGACTTTCGCTTTCTTGTTTTCACATAATTATCTACACAAACACTTGCATGGAATTCATCTCTTCACTCCAGCAAGGATTTCACTACTGGCACAGCACTGCCATGCAGATTTTAGGCAATGGGGTTGATTTTCAGGGCAGACTTCCTGAAAAACAGAGTTTCCATCAGTTTTGGCTTCTGGGAATGATTTGGGAGCAGAGTCTGGATCCCAGGAAAAGGAGAGAGCAGAGTTCTGGGTGATGATGCTTTCCTTGTGCCATGCAGTGTTTGAGTAAGCTGCTTTTTTTTCTTTCCTCCTAAAAATAATTTAGAAACTATTCCCATGTAGGAGAGAGACCAAAACTTTGCCCTTCGTTAGTAAACCAGTTGTTATTTCTGATAAAAATAAATCCTTTCAAATGTCAAGTCTTTCACAAGGCAGAGTTTCCTACAGAAAATCTGTCGCCTTTTTGGAGAAATGGAAGTTGGGTTTGGCCTGGTGGGCTCCCAGGGTTACTCCTGGAGTTTCAGCCTGTTTTGGATGTGATTGTTCTGATGTCCACTGAGGAGGAGCCATTGCTCCAGAACTTCATCCTTTTTACCTTAAATCCTGTATTTTCTGTTTCCATCTGGGTGCGCAGAGCTCGGGCAGGTCATGGAATCCCAGAACCCCAGACTGGTTTGGGTTGGAAGGGACCTTAAATCCCACAAAATTCCATGGGCAGGGACAGCTCCCACTGTCCCAGGGTCCCCAAGCCCTGTCCAACCTGGCCTCAAAGGTCCTGGAGCAAGGATGGATAGAGGTGAGCTCAGTTTCTCTGCCTGCATCTCCCCTTGGAAAGGAGATCTCATCTCCAGTTTTTCACACATTTTTCCATATTATTTTCAGGAGACTTTCATTTCCTGTCAGGTTAAATTTTTTTTTTAGCATTCTGGGTACAACCTGAGCTTAACCTCAATTAACACTCCCAAGCATTAAAATATCATAATGAAGAGCAGCCATTTTGCTGACATGGGCTGGCAGGAACTAAGAATAGGCTGCAATTTTCAGAGCAGCCCAAGGGGATTACACTCTCTAAATCCCTGTGAAACACACAATTTGTGCACCTGCTGGAGGCTTTTTTTTAAAAAAAAAACACCAACTTAAACATCAAAATCTTTGCATTTGTATATTTTTTTTTCTTGTATAAATTAGAGAGACTCTATTGAGCTGGGAGAGGGAAGCTTAGATCTTTGTATGCTGATTTTTTTTTTTAATGGGCATCTATTAAAATAAAGAAAAAACTCCTAGCAATGATTTAGAAGGATTGATCTGTTAGATCTGGAGTCCCCTAATGGCAGGATTTTCCAGAAGTGGCTGTGATGGGTACAGAGCAGCATGATCTTGATGTTCCTCACACTTTTGATGGATTATTACCAGCAAGGAAGATGAACAGACTTCAAGAATTGTTTTTGGTTGATGTTTGTTATTTAAATATAGTGAAACAAATGATCTTAGGCAGGCAGTGGGCCTTTGAAGTGTGTTTGATGTGACAGTTCTGGCCTTGCTCAGAGGAAGTGCAGGCCCTGCTTCTCCTCAAGTCTTGGTATTAATTGGAGTTGTTTTATTATTTCCCAGAGCTGCTGAGACAACTCATTACACAGCTGGTTAAACCTACTGATCCCAGAATCCCAGAGTGGTTTGGCTTGGAAAAGGTCCTAAAACCCACCCAGTTCCACCTCCTGCCATGGGAACACCTTCCCTAGACCAGGTTGATTTAAGCCCCATCCCACCTGGCCTAAGGTTGCCCATCTTTACAGAAAAATGCTTTAAAAATCAACAGTTGGGTGGAGAACTTCTCAAAATCTTTGTTTCTTGCTTTAAAGTATTACAGAACTGATAATTCCAGTAACTGTGCTTCAAGAGAAAATTGGAATTATTGCTACAAACATAATCTGCCTTTTGGCAAAATAAAATGACTCCACTTTGTCATGAGAGCTTTAGTTGTCCTTATGACTTGAGTAAGTCATTTTTCAGCCATGTAAAATGCAGAAAAATCTCTTGTATATCTTCTGCATCTTATTTTAGGTTAAAATAAATCCTGCTTAGCCCTAGAGGTTTATTCAGCCCTAGGAAAGATTTACCACTTTAGTTCAATGGGAAACTCATACAAATGTATTTGTATATCAGCAAAATCAGGTTTTTAGTGGATGAAAGTCTCTAGTTCCTTTAAGAACTTCAGATTCTGCTCCCAAACCAGGTCTGGGCAGGTCTAAACCACCTTGGGCCAGCCTTTGGCTCCTCTAAGGGTGTTTTGAAAAATCACTTTCAAAGTAGAAAAATTGTTTTAACCTTTTTGCTGCTGTGTTTTCCTGAAGTTGATAATTACCAATTAGCAGTTTGCATTTAGAGAGGGTAAAAATCAGGATGGATGTTGTGCTTCCAGGAATTACCTTGAGGCTCTTCTGGATGCAAACACGGATTTGCTCTGCGTGTTTTCAGGGTCTGGCGTGCTTGGGTTAGTTCTGGTTTTCCTCCTAACTATTTTTTCTATTTTCCATGGTTTTGCTGAGTCTGTTTTTCCTCTTTCCCTCTGTTTTGTTTTCCCACTCAGAGATCACACAGGTCTCAGTGATCCCAGCTTTGTGCTGCTGGCTGGTTTAGTTAATCCTTTCTAACTAAGGATTAATTAACCTTAGTGAAAACAGTTTTCCTCTCTCCAGAGCTCATCCCATTCCACCCCCTGCCCTGGACAATCCCAGGCTGTCCAAACCCCATCCACCCTTCTCTCTGAACACTCTTCTCTCTCTTCTTATTTCAAGGTTGATATTTCTGATCTGGCTGCTGAAAAAAATCCTTTGCCATGTAGAGAAAGTCAGTGGTGAGATTTTTCAGGCTCGTTCCAAGACAGTGGTTTGTCTTTTGCTGCATCCTGACAGTTGGAAGCAGATGACTAATTTGCTTTTTGAGGTATTTGCACTGTGGGCGTACGGCACGACTCCCACGACAGCAATTCAAGAGCTTTCACCCTGTAAATACATTTTCTATTATACTCAGGTTAGTCAGGGAGTGTTGGGTTTTTTTTAAATAACTATATATTTTAATAGGACTGTTGAGGTTTTTTTTTAATAAAAAACACAGTGAGGACAAAGAGAATTAAAATGTATTTCAAGTGAAATCACAAAATCTTACAGGAATTAGGTGTGTGCAAGGTCAAACATTTCTCCTGAATATTTGTGCCTTTGTTGTCTCATCAGAAAAACCAGGAGGATAATTAAAATGTCAGCTTTTGGTGTTAATAACCACTCAGGGAATTTGCTGTGGTGGAGCAGCAGCTGCACTGCTGGTGGGTAATTCTTAGGCCAGGCACTTCCCAGGTTATCCGGGAGCACATTCCAGCAGTGAGGCTGAGACGAGCTCTGTCCCTTCCCCCTTCATCCCAAATCTCTCCCCACTGTGGTTTCCCCCTGAGGGAGGATTCAGGACTGGATTTGGGGTTTTTACCTGGATTTGGGGTCGTTGCCTGGAGCCTCCTGAGGCAGCAGCTCATCATCAGATCTGCACCCACCCATCCTTTCCTGCAGCTTCAAGTGTTCCTCTTCCCACTTCCCACTGCTCTTACACACCCAAATCCATGGGAGTTTATATTTAATTTTGGGTGTGTGACTTTTGGGAGCAGCTGGGGTGATGTGGTAGATGGTGGAAATCCTTGTGCCCTCACAGCTCCTGCTGTTCCCACCCTGAGCTGAGTTCCTACTGCTGCCACACAGCACCTGGGGTTCTGCTTGGCTTGGACTGCTGAGCTGAGGCTGCTCCCAGGAATTGTTTCTATAAAGGAGGGAAGATGGGAGAAATCAAAATCTGTGCTATTATTTCATCATTTTGCTGTGATTTCAGTGCAAGCTCAAATACCCTCTGTGCATTGTATCTCTAAGCCTACACTGGCTTCAAATAATAACTGCATCAGGCAGGATTGTTTAAGATTCCAAACGTTGTGCAGCAGCAGAGAATTAAAAGAGGGAGGAGAATTTCTGACCACTGCTCCTGGTGTTTGTGTGGAGCCAGTGCTTGCTGGATGTGGCACTCAGGGCTCTGGGCTGGGGACAAGGTGGGGATCAGGCACAGGTGGGACTTGATGCTCCTGGAGGTCTTTTCCCCCCTAAATGGTTCCGGGATTCTGTAGTTGCAAGAAGGATGGGAAGATGTACGGAGATAAAACCAAAAAGCAGCAGGAAGGATTGGAAGTGCTGAACTCTGCCTGTTGCAGTCTGAGCAGTACTTTTGTGTTTTCTCATTTCCTTGGATAATGGGAATTTGAAGAGAATCCACAGACCAGGAATGTGGCAGTTGCTTGAGTTTTGTCCATAGTTCCAGGTGCCATCTCTGGAATTTCTTTGGAGCTTGTGTGGATGACAATAAAGTAAACAAATCTGATTTATCAAAGAAATTACCTAACTGACTCCAGGTTCAAATATTCCAGAGGGTAATCTTCGTTCTTAATGCCAAAATTTCCTTCTTAATGCCAGAATAGTTCTGCTGGCCTCCTGAGGAGTTAGTGGACCACACACAGCTGTGGTTTTAAAATGAGAAAAGGTGATGGACATGGAATAGGAAATTGTTCCCTGGGATGGGAAGGAATTGTTCCCTGTGAGGCCCTGCCCAGAGAAGCTTTGGCTGCCCTGGATCCCTGGCAGTGCCCAAGGCCAGGCTGGACAGGGCTTGGAGGGGATAATGGAAGGTTCCCTGCCCATGGCAGGGGTGGAGTGGGATGGTCTTGAAGGTCCTTTCCAATCCCAACCATTCTGGGATTCTCTGACACTGGAATTGAGGGGAAAAAATCCCCCTGTTCCCCCATAGAGTTGTGTCTGTCCTACTTCTGGTTGGTTTCATGCAGCTAGAGATCATATTGCTGGGAAACACCCAGCAAATGGCCCCGAACAGGGGGCAGGAGAGGGTTTTAAGGGAAAAAGGGGGGAAGAAGGCAGGGAAACTCGGCTATCTAATAGAAATACATATTTGGAGGTACGAAACATAACTGATATACTAAAGTAACCAACTGTTATAAATCATAGGAGGGGCTCCGGGGCTACAGCCAACCATAACTCCCATAGAAAAGAAAATTCTCGAAACTTGGGAGGAGAAAAGGAGTGATTGACTGACTCCAAGGAGGAAACAACTTTCACTTTATAAGAGAAACTAAGGGAGGAGCAGTTTCATTTCCATAGTAACTTAACTGGCAGGGTAGCAGCAGGAAGTAATACAGAAAATGGGGGGAGCAAACTAACAAACTTAAGAACACACCACAGCAGCAGGGAGGATGGACACATCCCTGCCTGTGAACTCCTCACTTTGGTTTTCCTCAGGCCGCAGATCCCAGCATGTGTGAGCTGGGAGGGACCTTAAGGATCATCCCCCAAGTGCCTGAATGCAGCTCAGGCCTCCATCATCTCCCAGCTCTTCACCTTCCCTTTCCTAAATGTGCTGCACAGAAGCTTTTTTAAGCCTGTCCCAAATCTGGAACCTGGAGTAGCTGGAGGCTCTGCAGTTTGAAAACAAACCACCCCCATCTTCAGACAAGTCTTTTTGCTCTTTTTTTGCCATTTTTCCTCAGTCAGGATAAGAGATAATTGTACCTTTGTGCAAGCACGGGCTCAGAAGGAGGTGTCAATTAGAAATCAGTTGTTTCATCTCCTGGTGAAGGAACAGCAGTGAGAAATTTAACACTCTAAAGCTCATTTTGGTCCCATTTTTACAGGCTCGTGGCTCTGCATTCTGATACTGCCAACAGCCAAACTGCAGTTATTAAAGGATTATTCTAATTGTGCAAACTTCGTAATTCCTTACCTTCAGTCATGATCTTTTTTATAAAAACAGACTGATTTAGCAGGGAAACTCTCCTTGCAGGTGTATGATTTGGGCAGCTTGGTGACATTGGGAAGCTTCTGATCCATGGTAATTCCTACGGATATATTTAGCAATAATATTGTTTGCTTACACTTTTTTTAAATCTTTCATTAATAGGCTCCATCAGTTTTTTTCCAGATTTGAATTGTGGGGATTTGCTTTTATTGGCCTTTGTGTCCCTTCAGCCAATCTGCTGGAGAAGTCCTGAACCTTAATTTCACTTTGAAGCTGCTGATCCTGGGCTGGAACAGGGAGGTGTGGTGGGGAATGACATTTCTTCTTGGTTTTAAAGTCCAGTGAATAGCAACCAGATAGAAATCAAATTATTTTTCTCAGTAGTTCAAATACATTTCCATTAAATTCTGCCCGTACAGTATATGCAGATAAAAAGCTGGACTATATTAGCAAAATAAGTTGTGAGATTCAGAACATTCCTAGTGGCATTTTTGGGGGAGAAAACAGAACATTAATACCAAGTAACTTTGCTAAAAATATTATTCTTTTTTTAATGTTTATTTCACATTCTGGTTGTTGTTAAGTGTTCACTTTTCCCTTTTTTTGCCCTCTTTTCCTTGCTGAAAGCCTCCCACCACTGAATTCCTCACAAGGACTGACAGAGAGTGGCTCTGACAGCAGGGTTATTGAAGAGCTCTCTATCTGCAATGTTATAGTACCCAGGAACTCTGAATTATTGCACATTAATGTTCCAGGATGTCTGGGAACTGGGAGACTTTGCCCTTTTTATCCACTCTGCCAATCTGATCTGAAACTTGGATTATCAGCCCCAGAATAAATGTGTCCAACTCTAATGAAAAATCCCATCAAAAACATAAATCTCATGCTGGTTTGAAGGCCTGTGAAATGCTGTGCTCTGAGATACTCCTGGTACTGCTCTGGACATCCAACTCCAGACAGGTGTTAAGGGTCTGATTTAGAAAACAACTGGAATGAGAGGTTAAAAAAAATGAAATTTAAGGTTTAAAAAGAGGAATTTTAGGTTCAAAAAAAATTGAATTTGGGGTTAAAAAAATTGGAATTTGAGGTTAAAAAATGGAATTTGAGGTTTAAAAATGAAATTTAAGGTTAAAAAATGGAATTTGAGGTTTAAAAATGAAATTTAAGGTTAAAAAATGGAATTTGAGGTTAAAAATTAAATGTAAGGTTTAAAAATGGAATTTGAGGTTAAAATGAAATGGAATTTGAGGTTAAAAAGAATGGAATTTGATGTTAAAAAACCTCATAATTTGAGGTTAAAAAACAGAATTTGAGGTTAAAGAAAAAAGGTATTTGAGGTTAAACCTTAGTTGATGCTGGATTTTTTACCTTCAGTGATAGTGGATATTTCAGTGATCACTCTTATATCATCAGCTTTCATTGGTTGGTTGGTTTGGGATTTTTTTACATAAGAGAATTTTAGATAAGAGTGGATCCCATGGAGTGGCAGCAGGTACTGGAATAACCTCCATGGGGTTTTGGGGTTTTATGGAATAGTTCCAGTGCTGAGGTGTCAGTGTGGGCCTGCTCTGCTCCAGCTGTGCTTGGGGGAGCAGGAAAAGGCTGGTTCAGAGCTTGGAAAACCAAATTTCTTATGTTGAGGGCAGGTAAATGGATTTTGGTGTCTTTGTGCTGCTCCTGCTTTGGGTTGAGTGAGCAGCACTGAACTATCACTGGCCCAAGCACCACAAGGTCCACAAAACTCTGATTTGTGCAGAATTACTCCTTTTTCTTGGCTAAGGAAGGTGCATCCAAAGAGATTCCCTGGCTCTGCCTCTGGAAGGTGGATTGGTACAGCTTCTGTTTGGGAATGAGCTGTAAATGATGGCAAAAATACAAAACATAAAAAAATACAAAACAATGCCTCAGCTCCAGAGAGAGAGAAGAGGGAAGAATTGAGGAGGTGGTTTTGGGGATAATGAAATGAGTGTGACCATTTCAGAGATGATTCCAGGCAGAATGGATGGATGTGAAAAGGTCACAGCAGGAAATAAAGGCACTCATCACAATCCTCTTCCCAGGCTGTTCTTACAGCCTCCCAAAACCTGCAGTCACTCAGAATATGACACAATTTGTGCATCCCAGATGCAATTTGCTCTATTCTTTCTGCTTTTCATGTATTTATTTCTAGCGAGCTGTCTTTTGTAGTTAAGCTTATCTGTTGTTTCCCTCCATTTCCAGGTTTTCTCTTAGAAATGATCCTGTTAAACGTTCCCTTTGCCAGGGCTATAATTGAAAAAGAGGCAAAACAAAGCCACAGAGGGGGAAATCCCAACCCAAGCCCTGTGCTGCCATTCCTGCAGCTCACACATCACTCCCAAAGGCTGTGCTTTCAGAGGCTCTGCTCTTGTGAACTCTTTTAACTTCCTTTTCTCCAGTGTGAAATAAGGATCTCCAGGTTTGGAAGGTGAGGGGATGGAGGTTGTTCCTGCCTTGATTTGCTCTGTCTCCCTGGTCTGCTCTGAAGAGCAGGGCTGGGAGCAGAGCAAACAAGGCAGGCAATAATTGCTTTGGCTCCCTGACTTGGATTTGCCATCTCTGCTGAGCAGGAGGATCAGTTTGGGTGACCTTGAGGAGCAGGGCTGGCAGAGCAGCTCAGGGTGAGGATGCTCCCTGCTCTCCCCTTCCCTTGGGTGCAAACCTCCATCCAGACACACAATGTGGGCTTATTTTCTGCTCAGAAATGAGAATGTGAGGCACAAAACTCCCTTAGTCATTGAAAAACATGCAATGGCATTTAAATTCCATCCATGACAACATCTTCGAAGGAGTTTGTTGAGAGCTCTTTAAATTCCTGAACCACTGCTGACTAATAGAGGAATGCAAATTAGCTCTGAAACAGGTTCATTTAACTCTTGTCTGGTGTGTAGCATTTGGCCTGGCAGAGTCAAAATACTGTGACTTGTTTTTGTGTGGCAAATTGAGCACTTTGTTTATTAAAATTGCTGATTTGTTGTATAATGAGGAGGGCCCAGATTACTGTTCCTTCCACGGGAAGGATTTAAAGGGCAGGTCACTGCTGTTCTCCAGCAGCAAAGTAATTCTGATTATGTGCTCATCTTCTGTTCTGTATTTCACAGATCTTTGTTAGCCAGGTTTTAGAATGATTAACTTGTATTGTGCTTGCAGCCCTGTCAGCCTTAGTGATGCTCCACACATTTGGCTTCCTAAATTCTCCCTCTGAACACAGACAAATATGTCTGTAAAGTGAGATCACTGATGATTTATCAGAATAAAACTGGAGCATAAGGCTGGGTTGGTGTTGTAAAGCTGCACCCTGCATCATGTAATATTCAATGTTTTTTTTTAACTCTGAGCTGGGACTCTTAATTGAAGCTGCAGCTCTGCACTTCCTTCATGCATGACTTAAGGCATCCAGCAATGTTTGCTGGGATGTAATTTGCTTTTTTTTTGTAGAAGCTTCCACACAGAGAGGTAGAACAGCCATTTTGCCAAGGATTTAGTAAATAGCAATGCACATTACACAGAATTTTAATAATGTCCTTTGAAACTGGGAGGGGGATCACAGTTTGTGTTTCCCCTCCTGCTCCAGTGGCTTTCCCCTTCCCTTGGAGCAGAGCTGAGTGCTGGCTGTTGTTGCTAATTGCAGATGATGGAGCACTGACATTTTCAAAAGCACACATAGATGATAGGCACCCAAAGGATGAGACTGCTGCCTTCAGAGATGCTGCTACAGTTCTGCTGGCATCGACTCATTTAGTGATGAATTGCAGTAATAGCAGTTCAGGACCTACAGCATATTAGTGAAAATGAATCCACTGAGCACCGGTCCCATGGCACTGCAACAGCACTTAAAGAACACTGATTTCCTTAAAGGCAGAAAAATCTGATTAAGAAATTTAGTTGGGGCTTTGTTTTTTGCTTTTGGTGTTTGTTTTTTTTTCCCTTCATATTTTTTTCCTTTCCCAGCAGCGTGTTATTTGTATTTGTTTCTTGTAGTGTGTTACTGTAAGGAATTTAATGTACATCAGAAAAAGCAGGTGAGTTCCATAAGTACAAAACATCTCTTGCTGTTCTAGCAGATGGAAGATGCTACAGTAAACAGTAGAACTGCTTTAATTTCTTC
This sequence comes from Zonotrichia leucophrys gambelii, assembly GCF_028769735.1. NCBI lineage: Eukaryota > Metazoa > Chordata > Aves > Passeriformes > Passerellidae > Zonotrichia > Zonotrichia leucophrys. The sequence goes on along the minus strand of NC_088176.1, from coordinate 2,439,870 downwards.
ATCTAAACTGACCTAAAACCTGATTACAACAGGAAAAAAGCTCAACATGCTGGCACTGAGGAGATATGTAATAGTTTACACAGGATCTGTAGCAAAGATGGTGTAGGATGAATGCAGCAATTGGCAAGAATTACTCTAATAAAAGGATGGGGCAGCCTATTATTGCAGGAGTTGTGTAATTTGAGGGAGCTGGGGATAAAGACAGGCTGAGTGTTAATGATGTGTTGGTGTTTGCAGGAGAACAGAGTGTTCTCCCAGCTCTGGAGAGAGCCATCGCTGCGGAAGGTCCCGAGCACAAAGCTGTGCAGTCTCCTTCCAAATCATCCACAGCCACCAAATCAGAAGGCTCTGGAATGCAGGGATGTGAAAATGTGTGAGTGTGCATCTCCCTCCTTCTCCTTCCCTGCCCATCCTGACACCCTGCATGCCCAGCAGGTCTGGGACGTGTCTGGGACGTGCAGGAGCAGCCGGAGGTGGCTCCAGGTGTAAAGCAGCGCTGTTAAATGGGCACTTCCTGGTCAGATGGAGCCTTGGAAACTCCATACAGAGCCTAAGAGGCTGTGAAGATATTCTAAACTGGGATTTATGGATAATTTCACCATTTTAGGGCTAATACAGCTTTGTAAGGCTGACAGCTGCAGAGGAATTATCTGAAGACAATCCTGGATAGTTTGGCCAAGATCTGTTTTGTGCCAAGGGCAGGGATGCACTCCTGACGTTGGCGGCATTGACAGCTCTGCTCTGTCAGGGCAATGTAAAGTCTGTTTTTATTGTGTTTGTTGCACCTGTGGCTGTACTGTCCTTGGGAAGGGATACAATCTGGATATGTAATTGTGTGGAGGAAGCAGAGTATTTATAGCAGGTGGCTCTGATGTGGGTGTTTGTGCACTCAGGGTTCTTGACGAACGGGTGATGAGTTATGATGATGAAATAGTTTTCTGTGTTTTGTGATTTGAAAAGCAGCTTGGCACTTCTTGCCAAAGCTCCTGCAGTTTCTCTAATTTAAGAAAATCAGGGGAGTTCTTTTTTTGAATAATAATTTTTAAAAAAATTGAGTTATAGAATTGTTTCGGTTGGTAAAGATCTTTAAGATCATTGAAACCTGTGTGGCTTTCAGGCCAAGAAATGTCCCAGTCTGATTATCCAGGACTTGATAAGGTCCTTGATATTGATAATTGATAAGGTTATAAATAATAATACAGCTAGCTGTAAAATAAACTAACAGCACAATGGCCGTGTTGACAGCAGGATCCAACAAAGATGACTTTTTAATGCCAGACATGTTGAGTTTAAGGATTCACATGATTCCTACATTCCTAAAGAAATTTAAATTAAAGATGCACCTTTCTGACTTGAACAAAAGCAGGTGCTGCTTTTGTAGAATGAGCTGCTGTTTTCTTAATTTTAAAGCCCTGATCTCTTCTGGCAAATTATGATTTAACTACAGAAGTATTTCAAAACACACAAACAGCGCACATACATTTTCAGGTATGTTCACTGAATAAAGATGAGGGAACTAAGGCGAGTCAGTCTGCAAAATATTGGTTAAGGTGATAAAAGATGGGTTGAACTGTCCGGGTAAAGGCTAAAGGTTGTACTGAGTTACAGTTCAGTACTTGTAATGCCTTATGGGTTAATTTAAATAATGAAAGCTAGGGTTAAACTCAATTTTGTTTCTTTCTTTTTGGGTTTGTCATGTTTAGGGCTGTGTGAAAGTTATGAAAAAGACATTGATATTCAAAGTTTTCATTTCATTTCCTTTTGATAAAAATACCATGAAAAATTCAGGTGAAAGGAAACCAGAAGAGATTCATATGCCATTAAGGGAATTACACTGGGAGTTGTAATAATATCCCTTAATCTTAAAAAGGTAAGTCTCTTACAGAATTAAGGTTTTGCTGCTGCTTTTCATGCCATGTGAGGAATTATGGCTAATGCAAGTTGCTGATGTGAAAACATCCTCGCTAATCCTGTTTGGAGAGCGGCTCGTTCTGTGCTCCTTAGAAAAGGCACAGGAAGATGTATTATGGGCCTTTCGTTAAATAATTACTTAATTACACCCTGGGACTGGCAGATAGCAATCTGAATGCTGCTGGCAGGTTTCTCCGAAGGCAGCAAAACTCCGTGTGAGGAGCGCCACGTGCGTGGTGGCAGGGATGCGTTGGCATCAGCAAACTCAAGGTGGAAAAGACATTTCAGTCAGCTCATACTCATTAAAAAAAGCTTCTACTCACCCTTCCCTGTGAGCTTCTCCCTTCTCTAGCTCCTGTATAACACCCAACAACACTTTGATGGTCTCCTGACTAGAGCTGATCAGGTTCTCCATCATCTGAAGCTGCGCTTTCAAGTCCACAACTTCGGTGTGAGGCACGATTTGTTGGCATTCCTGGCTCACGGCCACGGCTGTCCGGCAGGGCTGGCTCTCCTCCATGGACGCCACGTTGACCTGCAGGCTCTGGTCACTACATTCGGGGGCCGGGCACTGCGCCCGCGCCGCGCACGCTCGGGCATCTCCGGCCGGGGGCTGCACCCCGTTCAGCTGCACCGTCCTCTTGTCGTCCTCCTCGGGGCACGGCCCCCAGTCGCCCAGGCCGGGCAGGTCGGGCTGCGAGGCCGGCAGGTAAACCGTGGCCACCTCAGTCTTGAAGACCCTCCCGTGGAGGGGCTGGGCGGCCTCGTCGCTCCCCAGCCGCGCCGCCGCCGCTCTGCCCCGGCTGGAGGGCCGTGCCGGCTCCTCCTGGCCGGGCTCGGCCAAGTTGGGTCGAGGAGGCTCTTTGGGAGAACTGTGCAAACTGCTGCTTTTCCAGGCCTCGGCGCCGTTGTCGTGCGCGGCGCGCTCGGAGATGTGGGAGATGAACTCGGCCGTCTGCAGGCTGCCGGCCTTCCTGCCCCAGGCCGCGGCCTCGCCCGCGCCCCGGCCCTCCCTGTCCTTCACCTCGATCAGGAACCCGTTGTTCTCGCTCGGTAACGTGTCCACGGTCGCGGCGCTTTTCAGAATATTCCCTTTTTTCCGGTCCAGAGGGAAGGTCTGGTAGCACTTTTTGAGATCAGGGGAAGTCTGGACTCCTGTGCTCTTGGTGACGTTGGGGATGGACCTGCGGGCGGGCACCGTCATGTACTTGCGGTAGGCCGTCTTGTAGGAGATGGCCTTGGCCTCCTTCTTGTCGGGGTCCTGCGTGGAGGAGGTGGAGAGCTGCTTGTCCCTCTGCTCGTTCTGGGCCTCGCAGATATCCTTGAACCTCACCTGGAGGGCTTTGTTCCGTTTCTTGATCTGCCGGTTGGGATCCAGCGCATATTTCATCTCCAGCGCCAGGGAAGCCGCGGGCTCGACGTCGCTGTCCGAGGCAGTGAGTAAGCATTTGCTGGGCTCCTTACTCACCATGATGCCTGCAACCAAAAATAGTGCAAAAAGCCTCATGTTACAACAGAAATGTTACTTTTTCCCCTGAGGTTTCTGCAATATTTAAGCCACGTTCCTGTGATCCCACTGAAATGGATGTGACTCGTGGCCGATGCGCTCGATTCCGTCGAGTCACAGCCCTTGGTGATTTTTTAGAGATTTGTATCTTAATCATGTTATATCTCAATCTGTTATGAATACCTGCTCCTCAGAGAGGAGGTTTCCTAGTGCCAGAAGTTATTCTACAACAATTTCCCCAGGATAGGACAGTGGCTCTCATGCCAGGGCTTCCCAGGAAGCAGTTTCCTTCAGGAATATGAATTTTCTCTGAATTTACCTGATAGTTAGTAAAAATTACAGGGGAATTGAAAACCAGGTGTCTTTGTCCAAGTGAAGAAAAGTTGAGAGCTCTGCCCACCCTTAATTCTCCTTTAATGCAAATGTTTAGCAGCAAGAAGTGTCCAACTGGCATTATTTTTAGAGTGTGCTTGCTTACCAAACACGTTTCTGCTGTGTAATGCATTCAGCATTCTTTGCAAGGATTTAGTTGGTCGTTAGAGGTGTCATTATTTGGATTTTTATAAAAAAATTTCCACATGGCTAAAACTAAATACAGATTAATTATTATTAGCAACTTGTTGGTAGTGCTGGGTGCGTAGAATTTGTGAATTAGTGAAGTTTTGGAGGAAGTCAGCAGTGCATCAATTAAGGTTTTACTTCAAATGCAAAACAACTCATCCTTTCCTAGAAGCAGTAATGTGCCTTTATGATACAGCTGCTTGTCCCAAAAAATCCTTAAGCTCTAAAAACCTCCAAACCTGTGATGAATCACAGAAATTACTTATCTGCCATTGAAATACAAGCTCCTCCTCGAGGAGGAGAAGATGCCAACTGCTTAATACAGCATTTACCCAAAAAAACCCCAAACCCCAGTGGTTGTACAGATCATAGGAGATCTGGAGTGGCTGCATAATTAAGATTTCATTTTTACACCTCATTTGAAGTTGTAATTTTTACTTTCCTGTTGTGCAAATTTCTCCCTGAGACTTGCTGAATTACCAAATTCCCACTTAATCCAAACATTCTGCATATATCTCCTGCTGAAACCCTCAGAGGGACTCGGGAGTATAATGTAAAACAAGTAAAGGGACTTTCAGGTGTACTTGAAATATGTTTTTAATTAAAATTCCTTTGTCTATTTAATAAAATATGTGAAACTCTTGAAGAGTTAAGTGCCATAATAGCATCTGTTTTAGAAAGCCCACTCAAGGGCACAAGGGAATGAATCCTTGACTAGTCTATATTTAAAGTAAGAAAGCTTAATGGGGAAATAATTTTCAGTGGAAAACTGAATGTTTATGAGGTTTAAAAGTGAAAGTAACACTCCCCTAAAGACACACACAGATGTGCATGGCGCAGAGTCCAAGGTTGGACTTCTGGGTCAAAAATCTCATGAAAACGTGTCATTACTTAATGGTTTTTTCATGTTTTAATTCCCTGGCCCTGGTAATTTGTGAAGAGGGAACTGAAATATTCCAGAATCCCCCTAGTTTGCCTTTTTCTGTGTGATTTGTGCTGCTCAGGGAGTGGAGAGGGAGCAGCAGTTGTTGGAGAAGGGGAAGAAGTTTTTCTGTGACTCTGATGTAGTGCAAAGTCTGTAGAAGAAGCAAAAAGAAGAGAAAATTCAGGACAAAACCACTCAAATAATGGAATCTGAGATTGCCAGATCCCAGTTTCCAGCTGGTTATTTTATACATACAAGCCTAGGATCTGATATACCAAGGTGACCAAGTCCCTGTTTTGGAGGAAAAGAAAGAATAAAATGGAAATTCTAAGGGGGGGTTGAAGATAAAAGCAGAGTAGTGGGTAGGATCAGTTATCCCTGTGCCCTTAACACATGAGGGACAGATTTTGAGGGGAATAAATCAACTACATTTGAATGTCAGGAATTTTCTGTTTTTGTGAAGAAAGTGCTGGCTAAGATACAAACCTGGTCCTTTAGCTTGCAGCTGGACCACATTAAAGTCTATTGTAAAAACTGCTGTTGAACCCCAAAACTGCACTTCAGAATTCCATGAAGCAAATTTTCCACAACAGTCTGGTAAATGAATGAGTTGACCAAAAAACCCTAAATACAAGAGTATAACAGCCATTACAGCCATTAGTTCCAAATCTGCCAGTGGGAGTTTCTGAGCTCCCAAGAAATTGTGGCAAAAATGAAGTCCTGCATTCACAAAGATCTGAAATATTCAGTAACTGTGTCTGTTTTTACCCAAAAAGGCTATAAAAATTGGCTGTTAGCTCTGAAAGCCACCATCTCTTAGGATTCCTTGGAGTTGTCAAAGTGAATTTTTGGGCACTTGGTTATTTGACAGCAGGATCCATTAACATGCAATTTATTTTCAAGTATTGGCTTGATATTTCATTAGTGTCTGTGATCTGTCTCAATTTTCAGATTATTTTACCTCCCACATGAATCCCATCATTTTGAGGGGCTGGGTTTGTTTGGGATGACTTCCCATGGAATTCATGGATTCCAACCCCAGCTGAAACCAGGAATCTGGAGATATTCCCCAGAGTAGATAAATGGGGAACTTCATTCTGCAGTTAATTTTGAGCATGTCATTAATAGCCAATAAATTGATTCTTCACCAAATTGCTTGTCTCCCTTGCCCAACTGCACAGGCCTGATTGATTTAGCTGATCCAGAGTTTTTTATTCCCACTAGTAGCTGGGAGTAATAATTTTAGAGATATCTGTGATTAGGAATGACAACAACCAAAAGAAGTCGATTTTGTTTTTGAAGCCTTGCTCGGATCCTGGTGTCTCTGAGGGGAACTCTCTGTGCTCAGCTGATAAAAGAACAGTTGAGGAAAGAGTCAAGTGAGTTAAACACTTCACAGGGAAGAGTTGATAAAATATTTCCTGTTTGGTTTCATTTTTGGTTTGGACAAAGTGTTGCCTCCTATTTTGCCTTATTTAGGCACTGCCACAGTGTTGTCTCTGCAGGGTTTTTGGGTATTTGAAGAAACTACTGAGCTGGAGTTCCTCAGTTTATGGCTCGTGCTGTCAGGGGGGTAATAAAACCTTTGGATTTGAATTTTATTTGCAGATGCCAATTACATGCACATAATAGACTTCAACTTTTTATCTGTACTTACTCCAAACAAAGAGCTGGTTTGCTAAACTAAATATTTAAGTAATCACAAGCTTAGTTTTTCAGTTTTTAGCCTTGATTTTTTATAAACTTCTCGCTGATTACCCTTAAGCAGCATCTCTCTATGTCTGAATATGGAAATAAACTAATAATAATAATAATAATAATAATAATAAGTGATGCACAGGGAAGCTTTGAGTGGGTATAAAATGTTTGGGTAATGATGGAAACCATCAGTTAGGTGGCACAAATCTTTGCAGGACCTTCACTCTGCATCCCAAACTCTGCAGAGTCACTGCCCTGGGAGGAGAATTACAGTGTGGAATTTCCAGACTGATTGGTTAATGAGGGGAGAGAGATCTGAACTCACCTTGCAATTTCCATTTTATCTCTGTCAGTTTTGTGACACAGAAGCAGATTCAGGACGTGTTAATACGCAGAGTGGGCTTAAACTTTGCAGGTTCCAAATGCAGATGAAAGGCACAGATTTCACTCTTTGGGTTTCCAGAGCAAGGGAAGGCTTTGGAGGTGCAGCTGGAAACATCTGTGCACGTATTAAGAGCACACAGGAATTTGTGGATGGATGGATTGGCTTAAAATAATGCAGGGAATTGCAAATAATTGGCTTTTTGCATGGAAAGTGGGAAGTGATCTGCAGCATCTTTAGGCTTCTGGAAAGTTCCAGGCTGGACATTCTCCTCAGAAATCCTCACTGCCTCAGATAAAATTATATATGCCTAAATACCACCTTAAACCACTTACTTTTCAAAAACTATTTGATGTCTATAAGTCATAAGTGTATCCATGAAATGTTTATCCAATTGTACTGTTAAAAATAAAGAGCAGAAAGAAACTCAGGTTTACTTTGTAGAAACAAAGCCAGAATAGAAACCTAATGTTAATTTTAAATATCCCATACATTTTGACTTCATTAAATGAGTATTTATATTCTTTTCAAAGGAATCTCATTGTTAATTATCTGACAGTGTTATGTTAGAAATTTTAAAATTATTTAGTATCATTATAAAAGTAATGTCCAGTAAAAAAGACTGTCATGATAAAAGCATTAGGAAATATGAATTATCTTAGGCAGTTTTAAATTACAGAAGTTGTTTGCAGAAACTTTGCCTGTGTTAGGAAATTTTGCAGGGTTTTAATACAAAATGACTGAGGAGAAATTCTGACTTCCAGATAAATCTGGGGATTGCAGGTATTCCCAGTTTTTAGAGGATAAAAAATACTGATGAGAGGATTGTTAGGAGAACTCTGGGGTAGCCCAGCCTGTCTTTATTTCATCACAGAATCGTTCATGTAGAATAACAGACTTAGCAGTGCTGCTAAATGTCAAACCAGTATTTTTTTTTAACTCTGTTTTGAAACCCTGCGGCACTGAACCTGATTTTTGTCTCTCTTGAACTTGCTTATTTATTGCTCAATACCCAAGTCATCCTTACTGCTGCATTTCCAAGTGCCTTGGAAGTCTTCCTTTGGAATTATCAGGATCCTGTGGCATTGGATTTGTCTTTCCCCCCCTCCCATCCATTGGCAGGCTCTGTGAGAATGATGTATAAAGTCATAGCTTATGGCTGAGATACCAAATAAATGCCTTTAAATGCTCTTGTGAGCTTCAGCTTCAGAACTAAGTGGCAACAAATAAAATGTACGATTTAATAAGCCTGGAGACTTTTAGATAAAACAGGAATCTATTGGAGGATAAACTACTTAAAATTTTCCTTACAAACCAAGCCAGTTTCCCTGAATGAAGCTGGTAGAGGCAATTTTCTTTAATTCTGACATCTCTGCTATGCTTTTGGAGCACAAATTTTAATAATACTTAGGTTTTGTTGCTCCCTATATTGTTCCATGCATAAAATTAAAAGGAATCCATTCAATGTGATAAAACTCGGGACAATAAGGGTTCTTTTCCCCATAACAGAATTTTGCAAGGAATAGCACCATTAACAGGAGATTTGCACTTGCACTAAAAGCAGTGTAGACTTATGGGGTGAGTTAATAACTATTAACTTCCCAGTGGAACAAACACAGTGTAACAAGACAGTCCCTGTGAATTCAGAGTGTTCTGATCTCAAACATTTGCTGGGATTTAGTGGACTGGAAAAGATAATGTCACTGTGAGGAGAGTGATGCTGATTTCTCTCGCTGTGCTCTGCAGCCCTGGCTCTCAGGACGAGAGCAGGGAAGGTTTCTTTAGCATTATTTTGTTTTTTCATGAAAATCTGGGCAAGGCTTTGTCCCTGCTCCAGGGGGAGGAAGAAGAGCAGGATGCTGCTGAGGAGAGGTTGCTGGGAGAATCCCTAAGAGTTCTGCTCACGCTGTCCTGGCTTGCAGGAGTGCAAAAGGCACAGACAGGACTTGCACTGGAAGGTTTTTCATTTTTATGGGACTTTCTGGTAAATAATTTAAAGGGCAGGTTGTTAAAAACAAGGGTTTAAGGCAGTTCCTTATTGGCATTACTGTTGAATACTAAGTTTAATTGTTCTTAGTTGACATCAATAGGTTTTCTGGGTGTTTAAGGGGAAAAAAAAAGCAGGCAAATGACAGGGAAAAAGCAGTGCTGCTCTTTAGCTTTGACCAACAGGGTTGTAAAACTGTCAGAGCTCTGCACAGAGGGAGCTGAATGCTGAGAACACAGAATCATGGAATGGTTTGGGTTGGAAAAGACCTTTAGGATCATCCCATCCCACCCCAGCCATGGGCAGGGACACCTCCCACTGTCCCAGGCTGCTCCAAGCCCTGTCCTGCCTGGCCTTGGGCACTGCCAGGGATGATCAGACTGTGAGACCTCCAGGAACTGCAGCTGGTTTTGTTCAGCAGAGATTTTCAAGCACTGGGCGAAGAGGATAAAGCAGGTAAGCAGGTCCCAGCTCCAGCTTCGATCCTGCATCCCTCATTGTGCTCTGCAGATCAGAGCGTTCCCTTGGGAATGCAGGGGATGCTACAGAAGGGAGATGGTGACAGTGACATTCTGGGGTCAGTGCCTGTCAGGCATCAGAGCCTTGTCAGTTCCAATGCTTGGATCAGGGTGCCAGGCAGACAAGCTCGGGAGGGTGTGAAGTGTTGTTGAACAGCTCAGCTGGGTAATTTAGGTCTAAAACCTGACATCATTAGCAGGATGTTAATTGGGGATCTGTCTAGATGGGTTTCTGCACTCAACTGCTGGCAGCAGTCACCACCAAGAGCTGTGTCATTTGTCACCTTGAGGAGCACATTCCTGAAGTTTCTGGTTTCAGGCAGGTTCTGGTTCTGCTGGAATTCTGAATTATCCATGTACAGGTAGATCTGAGTGTGCTGGTGTTGGGGAAATTGCACAGATCAGTCTGACTCGTGCTAGAGCACTGTACAAAAATTCCCATTAGTGACCCCAAAAAGAGTTCTAGTAGAACAAAAAGCTTCAGTTGCTGAGGGGAATTGCAGTCCCTAAAGCTGCAGAGCTTCCTCCAAGCTGGATCTAAGATGCTTTTGAAATCCTGGGAAGGAAGAGCCAACATCTTGTGTGAGAGGACGTTGTCTTAAACTCCCCAAATCCCAGGTTCTCATCAAACAGGAGGACTTTGGGAGAGGGCTGATGGAAATTGCTCATTCCAAGGGACACAGTTTTGGTGCCATGTGGGAAGAACTACGTGGGGAATCAAGAGGGACGCAAATAAAGTGTGGAATTGCAGAGTACGTTGCTCCCAGGTGTTGTGGAACTGGGATAATGTGGAATAGGATTTTTAAATAAACCTGGTGTCTTTGCTCATGGCAGGGGGCTGGAATGAGATAATCCTTAATGCCCTTCCAACCCAAACCACTCTGTGATTCTGGATTTTAGGATGGGCTGTTTGTGATAGGGATGATTAGGAAGATTATTAAAGTAATAATTAAAGACCCTCTCAAGGTTATTTTTTGGCTGGGGAAGGCACCACAACTGGCCACCAGACAGAAAATTTGCATCACTTTTCTTGTGGCTTTGTGTGCTTTTGTTACAAATTGTGAATGCAGGAATGAACCACGTTCTTGTCACCTACCAAACCACACGGATTGCTCTGGAATTCAGCAGTTTAGGCTCAGTCTCCAGAAGGGATCAGTGTTATCACTGTGAGCAGGCAGTTCAAGCATAATTTCTGCTGAATTACTCTCTCCAGCAGTGGGATGTTTTATCTGTCTCTTTGTCAGCTCCGTAGAGATATGGCTGTGTTTTATTTGCCGATGGCCTTGATACACAGAAATGTATTCAACTGATCCACAAGTTAAATTTCTGTACTGGATATCTCCTCATTCATTCTCCTCTCTATTTGCAGGAGAGAATGATGAATATAATAACAAAATGGGTATGAACAACCAATTACTAATGGTTGGAAGGAGACTTTGGGCTTGTTGTAGATTTTGTGCTTCTTTATAGATAAATACACCAAAATTAAGGATTTTACTGAATTCCCTCTTCTTCCTTCTCCCAGGAAGCAACCAACCAGACCAAAACTACTTGTGTTAAGAACTTTTAAAATACAGTCCTGAAGTCACACACCTGCTTAAATGGGTTTGTCTTGGGCATCAGAGGGCCCCTGTTCCAGCTTTTAAAATATCATTTACACCATGGTTGGGCTTTATAAGCTTTGACCTCACCAAAATTGTTCCAAGCAATGCAATCACAGCCTTGACATGAGAATTGGGAGAAAAAAATGGAAGAGGAGAGAAGGGCAGCTGTAAAACAAGCAGGGAAGGTGGGCAAGAGCACAAACAAGTAACTCCTTGTTTTTTTTGTGAGCTTGTGACAATTCCTGCTCGCTCGGACCAGATGGAAAGAGCTTCCTCTGCTTTTGTTTTTAAACTGCTTTAATTCGGTAACTACGTGGGCTTTATTTATAGGCTTGCTCCAGCAATCATGGGCAGGCAAAAATAACAGCAGCAACCTGCTTCTGCTGCCCATGGATGTCACAAACACGAGTTAAAGCTGGGGTTTCTGAGATGTTTAACAACTATTTTTGATATGGGTTGAGTCTGAGACCAGAAATCAGCAACTCTGGGGAGAGGGACACGGTAGAGCTCTGGCACTTCCCTGCCAGGACAGAAATCTGTTGTAATGATTTAGAAGTTGGGATCTGCACCTTAACATAGCAAGACTTGAAGGTCTTCAGTCTTTTTAGTCCATCTCTGTTTAATTCAGACTTTGAAAATGGCCCTTACTCCTCTGTGCTGCTCTGTATCAAACCCAGTGGATTTAGCTGGAAAAACTGGAGTAAAATCAGGCTTGGTGTCTTGTGCCGCTAAAGGGGGAGAAAAACGCAAAGAGGACACCAAATGTTGCTGTTTGATCACTGAATTGTTATTTTTACATGCAGTTCTCTTTGCCTGGGAGACTGGTGCTGGGGTGTGTTAGTGGGAAGCAGTTTGCAGGCGCTGATCACCCTGACACGGAGCAAAAGCATGAAAGGGTGAAGTGTTCCAGGAGTATTAGGGGATCACTTTTCTGCCTGAACCCAATAAAACTGGAGCAAACAGCCTCAGATGGGGATGTGCCACTACAACAACAGAATGCTCCGAGCACATTTCTGTGTGGTCAATAACAATTTAAAATCGAGTGTCAATACCCAGGGAGTCGTACCTGTGTGTGTTCAGAGGTTATTCAGGATTTTCTAAGCAAGCACCAGTTTTCAGGAGGCTGAATGTGGAGCTCCCACTGAATTTACCACTCTGAGATTATTTTTTTTCCTTAAAATATGCTCATGATTTCATTTTCAGAAAGCCTATTTAATTTGCAAACTGATTAGTAAAAATACAAGGGAGTACTGGGCTATAAAATAGATTTGTTGCTTACATGTTTTTTAGTATCTCAGACAAATTTTCAGCAGTTCTTTAAACTGTGCCTGTCATAAAGTAGAATTTAAGAGCTTTTTATTAATAGCTAGTTCAGATAATCACGTGAATTTTTTATGGGCTAAGATATTCTAGATTTGCTGTCATTTCTTCAAGTGGGCATGAATTATGGGACTATACATCCCTAGTTCTCCCTGTCCTGTGCTTGGATAAGGAATGGCCTTGAGACATCACAGCTCAAGAGCTCTGTGCAGGTATCCTTAGATTTTAGCAGGGATTTTTGGCAAGCTCACAGCTTTCCCTGACTGGTTTCCCCATCAGTCACGGCAAAGGAATGGCATGGCTAAGTTGGCTTTTAAATCCTGCAGAAGCAAACATCAGTGTTGGTGTTTCCTTGCCTTGTGCACAGTCCCTGGCTGAGTTTGGGTGTTTGGGTCCCCAGGCAGTGGTGCCTGGGGCTGCTCTGGGAGGTGACGCGCGCTCCGTGACTCGGCACTCGGGCACTCGTGGGCTCCTTCCCTGCGCTCCTCTGCACTGAGCTCACCGCTCCTCTGGCTGAGTTAATTAGATCTAGATTAGAATACAGAATATGCAGTGTGTGCCCCTCGTGCAGAAATGCTCTGTCAGTGCAGTGGTTAACGGGGGGAACAGGCAGCGAGGATCTTACGAGCTCCTCGTTTGTGAGCTCAGTTAATAGAAGGGTGCATTGAATGCTGAGTGCTGGCCCTCTTGGTAAGGAACTGAACACTTTCTCTTGTGGTGCTCCTACCCAGCTGGATTTTTATGTGTCAGTCCCAGGGAAAAGCTCTGATTCCATCCAGGATTAGAATTATCTCAAGCATCTTGTTAAAAACACACATCGTTAATAATGACGGAGTCCTAAAGAACAAACATTTTTCATCAAGGGCATCGTGACATCCTAACAAAAAGGCCCTAAAAAAAGCTGATTTAGTATCAGCTTTCCCCATCACGTGAAGGGAGGATGCTTTCAATACAACAGCACCTTAAACTCTGGGGCAGGAATTTTGTTTTAGAACTGTTGGAATTAGAACAATTCAGTCTGAGTCTGGATTAGCAATCTACATTATGGATTTCTCCTGGAATCAGGGACCCTATGCTACCACTGTATAGCAGAGTATCACCCTCCAGGTGATAAATTAGTAATACCTGAGCCCTGAGATATTCTCATCTAAATATGAATTTTTAATGCTAGGAGAAGAACCCAGCTTTTAACTTAGAACTGTTATTTGTACTCGGAGGGAACAGATAATTGTAGTCCAGGCAGGCAGGCAGGGGCAGGCTGGTGGAACACCAAGAGGCATCACACCAAGAGTGAGGAGATCCATTCCTCTCCCTGATCTCCTATTTTTACTATTGGTCTGTTGCCTTGGAATTTGACATTAAATTAATGCCAGTCCATGGCTAGGACATAGTTGCATATCATGTGATTATTTTTATTTATTTATTTAATTATTTTTAGCTAGGAGTTTTTTCCATCCAGAAGCCAGATTTTAACCTTGATACATGCAGCATTCCTGGCAGCCTGGTAAATCCGAGCACGATCCACCACTTAAGAGGAGGGAATGAACTCCCAGTTTATATCAGACTGGTTTGCCTTCCCTTAGCACTTGCCAGCATTCAGCTGGGGGAAAAAGAAATGATTCTCCGAGGCTGGGAAAAACAGGTCTTCCCAGATTTCCCGGTCTTAGAGCCTAATGAGTTAAATTCTCCTCCGTGCGGGATTTTAAGCTGCTTAGACACACAAGGTCAAAGCGAAGCGCTCCATTCCCTGTTCCGACTGGCGGCTGCGAGGGGGGCACAGCTCCCTTGGGACGGAGCCCTCGGGAGACGGTGACATAAGCAGGGAATAAATTCCCCGCTCGCAGCAGTGCAAGCTGTCCCTGTTCAGCCGGGGCCGGCCATCCCCCCGCCTCCCCCGGGCAGATCCCACGGAACTGCAGTCCTGCATCCCCTGGCTGCCGTAACTCCGTAAACATGGCATTAGCAGCGCCCAGGTCACGGCACGGGGCTTTAGCAGCGAGGGAGGCACGGTGCAATTGCAGGGCTCGGGATGCCTTGCACGATGCAAGGACTGTGACTTTGGGGATGGCTCCCTGCTACCTTTGTCCCGTTTTCCTACGGCGTTTCCACGGCATCCCCGATTTCTGTGTGGTCGGTGATGGTGATGGGGGACTCGGCTGTGTTAAATCGGGAGAGCCCTGCACACTTCACTGAATAGCGGCAGCTTCAGTCCCCGAGGAGGATTTTTGGGTTTGCTGGGCTTTTAATGAAGTGCCGTACTGCAAGTTCAGCGATGAACACATCCCGTGTTCCTCCATCGCCGCTGTACGGACACTTCATTAGGACGGCTGAAGTTAATAAGCAGCGGTAGTTCCTCGCCATCAGCCATGTGAAAAACCAAAGCACTTCGTGCATCCTCCAAAAATCCTCCAGCTGCCCCTCTCCCCTCCCAGGCACCTCTGGAAGGGGAGCAGGCAAAGAAACGCTGGTATTTTTCTAGAAGAAAGTCGCGTATCGGGATATTCTCTCCTTATCTGTCACGAAAGTTATTGGATGCAGGAGCCGTTCGCAGGCAGGCACATACGCTATTGCATAACGCTGGCGCTCAGCTCCAGCCTTTCTCCTCATCCCTACGAAGTTTTCCGCCGGCAGAAGCGGCGGCCGGGCGATTTCGGGGGCTCGGGGCGAGCGCCTTACCTTGTGCTTCCTCACGCAGAAGCGGCGGTCTGGGCGAGCATCTCCCTCCAGCCGCCGGGGCGAGCTGGCCGTCAGAGCCTGGGCGCCGGGGCGCATCTGCCGCGGAGCCGCCGAGCCGCCGGAGGAGCCGCAGCCGCCGCCGCCGCGCTCCCCCGCTGCCCTCATGGGCTGCGGCGGGGGCTCGCTGTCGGGGGGTCCCCTCGGCCGGGTCCCCGCCGAGGGGAACTTGTTGAGCGGGACCGGCGGGCGTCCCCCAGCCGGGCGGGAGCGGGGAGGAGGAGCCGGGGGCCGGGCTGGCGGCGGGGGCGGGCGGGGGAGGTGGGATGGAGCGATGGAGCCGCGGTGCTCGGCGCCGCGCACAAGGAGGGGAGAAGCGCGGAGCTGGCGCTCGCAGGCTGGCTGAGCAGCTTGCTTTATTCTTTCTTTATTGCTCTGGTTCTCCTGCGCGGGGTTCAGTAATAACAGAGCCGTGCACACCGTCCCCGCGCAGCCCGGGCTTCCAGTCGCGCTACGGGAGCGATGGAGCAGCCGCAGAGTGGGTGATGCTGATCCATTGGGAATTTCAGCGAAGCGCTGGGTTAAAGCTACACGGCTGCCTTTTATTGGGAGGGAAAGTGTTTAGGTGCTAAAGGAGTAGCTGCTCCCATTTGCTTTTAAACCTTGTATAAAATGGACGCGAGTTCGGAGTGAAGCAGTTTGGCAGAGGAGATTGATAAACGTGATCATCTGCGTAAAACTTGAATCACATCTTTCCTCCTTTTCTCTCATTTTACAGAGGGTTTAGCAATGATGTTTTTCACTTTTAAAAGGCAAAAAGTTGGAAGTTAAATAGGTCGTGTGTATTTTACCTGAGTGTTAGACAGAAAATGCCATGAGAGGCATGAGAATTGGGAGTTGGGAAGCGTTGGGTCTGTGCTTCATTCGGAGGTTCCCAGGAGTTTTGCTGCTCAATACTTTCCAGCAGGAAAGTCTACTAGCCCGGGTGCCAGCAGGTGTGGGCCACGGAGTTCTCTGTCACAGCAGTGCCTTCACCTTGAGGGTTATTGATTTAGGGGGTTACTGAAGCGCCCCCTGATTTGAACTGGCAGATGAGAGGGGCTGGACCAGCCCAGAGTGTTCCAGCACGGCCCCACAGCACGGCAGGCAGGGCCAGGCGAGCTGGGCGCTGGGTGAGTCCGGCCAGGCACGGACACGGTGCAGCAGCAGCAGCCCTGGCTCCGGCGCTGGGGGTGTTTGGGGTTTGAGCTGATCAGCCCTGGCTCCGGCGCTGGGGGTGTTTGGGGTTTGAGCTGAGCAGCCCTTGCAGCGCTGGGGGTGTTTGGGGTTTGAGCTGAGCAGCCCTGGCTCCGGCGCTGGGGGTGTTTGGGGTTTGAGCTGAGCAGCCCTGGCTCCGGCGCTGGGGGTGTTTGGGGTTTGAGCTGAGCAGCCCTGGCTCCGGCGCTGGGGGTGTTTGGGGTTTGAGCTGAGCAGCCCTTGCAGCCCTTGCCCGTCGGTGCTGCCGCAGGGCCGGGGCTCCGCGGTGCCGCCTGCCCGGGATGGGGCTGGGCAGGGGACCCGCGTGGGTCCGGGTGGCACCCGGTGTGTGACATCCGTGGGCAGGGAGCCCCGGCCAGCCCGGCGTCGCGGTGAGGCTGTGCAGGAGCGATCGGAGCGGCGCTCCGCAAGCAGGCAGTCAGCAGAGGGCAGCTCCGCCGCTCTGCCTGTACCTGTGCAGGTGCTGCCGCTGCCCCTTCCTTCCCTCTGCTCCTTATCCCCGAGCGAGGGTGCCAGGGCTGTGCCCTCCTCAGCACCCGCTGCTCTGCCCCGGGTAGGGATTGTCACACAGCTTGGATCAGTCAGCATTTCTCATGGTATTTTATCAGATTTTTTTTTTCCCAAAGAACTTCAATATCGACCTGCTTATTGATGCAACAGCAGCCACCATGCTGTTATTTTTTTTTTTCTTTTTGTTTTTCTTTCCAGCAGTGCTGACTTGCTGTATTCCAGGTCCTCTGTGGATTTCTCTCTACGAAAATAAATGTGGTTTTTGGCTGCAGCCTGGATACAGACGTGGGTAAAATTACATGGTAGGGTGAGCACGTCTGAAATAACACAGGCTACTTCCTCAGAGCCAAGAGATCAGTGCTGGGAGATGCTGCTGCTTTTTCACAAGCTGAAAATGTGAGTTTATCCAGCCCATGATTACTGGAAGGAAATACTATAACTTGATATCCTGAGTGACTTGAAAGGAGAATCTGTCTGACAGAAGCAGCAGTTAAACATCATTCTTGTCTTCTCCATAATGATATTTAGAAGCTGTTGTCTCAAGGCTGATTAGTCTTGCACAGCATTATGCATATGCCCCACTTATAAACTGTACAGCATCTTGTGGAGGTTTTTAGGGAATTAAAAAGCACTTTCTGATGTGGACCAGATTCATGTGTAACTGCTGACACCATTGGTGTATACAGGGATTTTTTAAATCAGGGTTTGTGAAAAATGAAGTGTTTTGTGATCATCATGCTTCATGTTACTGTAACAGCACATAGAAGTAAATACACTGGGAAATTGGAAATGCTTCATCACCCATTTGTCAATATTTTAGCCTTTCAAAATGCTGAGCATGACTGTTGCAGAGTGAAATGTAGTGTTGAAGAGATGCTTGAGAGGGGAGAGAGGGGTTGGGCTTCAGCCTGAGAGGGTGCAAAGAGAAAAGAGACAATTAATTATAGTTGTTTTAGGTTATAAATGTATTTCTCTCTCACGGAGTGTCCTACCCTCCCAGATTGGCTTTTTCTCCACTCGGGGAGGAGTGAGCCCTGCTTGGGGCTGCAGTGACACGTGCAGGTGGAAGTCCTGCCTTGGGATTCTGGGGGCAGTGAGGAAAGCAGGGCTTGGAGGGCAGTGAGATGGATTTTTAGTGGCGTTCTCTGTGGAGAAGTACAGTGAGGGGCCCTTCTCCCTCACTGCTAATTGCACCATAAATTCAGGGAGGCACCTGTGTGTGTGTTCAGAAATATTCATCACAGCCTGGTGTTACAGACTTCAGGTTTTACCTGACTTTCTTCCTTACATTCAGTTTCTGAGGACACATCTGGGTGACTGTGGGAGGGTCAGCCTGGCCTGTCCTCCCCTCACTCAGCTTTAGCTCAAGGACTGCCCCAGGAAATGCTGTGCCTGGGGGGATTTTTTTGCAGAGCAGCTGCTTTGTGGGATTATGCTCCTCTAGAACACGCAGGTCCGACAGTGGAACACTCAAATGTGATTTTCTGGAACAGTCTGTGAAGTTCTTGTGCAGGAAAGCTTGGATGCAGCTCAGGGAAAAGCAAGTGGCAGCCAGAGCTTGAGTTACCTGCCAGGTGTTTGGTGAGCACCAGAGTGGGGAGGGAGGATGATAAACCAGCACCAGTGGGATTTTCAGACCTATGTTAAGTAAATTATTTTAGGAGGCATAATTTAATTCCCAACACTACATGCCTGAGCTGGGTTCTCAGGGATATTAATTCCTTAGGACCAGGCTAATTTATGGCAGAACTTCCCACCTGTGTTGGAGAGGAAAGAAGGGTGAAGTTCACTTGGTTTGAAGCAGAGCTGTGGACAAAGTTGTGCCTTTTCTCTCTGTAATCACTTGGGACCAGTGCTGCCACCCAGCCTTTGCTAAAACCAGGAATTTTCACATTGCTGAACCTTCATTCCCATTAATTAGGTGGTTATTTCCATGCCTTTGGGTGATAACTGCCTGGCTTTCTGGGCTAAATTGGTAATTAATTTATTTATTTCCTCCAGCCTGCCATTGGAACAGAAATGGAGGGATGGTAAATATGCCCCTCTGCTCCAGCTGAGGTGAAGCAAACTTGGCTGGAATTTCAAACAGTCCAATCCTGGGAGGTGCTCCTTGCTTTGGGGCAGGATATTTTCTGCTTGGCTGTGATGCAGAGGAAAAGGTCTCTTGGAGTCATTTGGCAGAAATTTGGGAGATTTGCTGGGGTGTCTTGCTCCATAACAAGTCTTTTCCATGAGCTTGGAAAATTCATTTGAGCCTCTGCTGATGTCAGTTCTTTATACATAAAGTGCTAATTCCACATCTCTTTACTTAAAGGAACATTTTGAAGATAAAGTGGATTTAAGAATATGTGTCTAATACCCATAATACCTGTGCACAGCTGAAATATTAAACAGCTGATTGAGGGAACTGCTCTTTGTGGGTTTTCTGCTCAGAGAAGAAAAATGCTGAGTAACCTCATTAGCTCTGATGGTTATTTCTGTGCTTCGTTGGGATAAGAATGAGCAGGATTTAGTTCTCTCTCTCAATTTCCCATTGTACAGATCATTGGAAGAAAAATATAACAGCAGGTCTCACCAGCTAAAGCTGAGATTTTGGGTTCCAGTTGAATGCTGTCTCATCAGGAGCCCAAATTGCTGGAGATGTTTATCAAGAAAATCTGCATTTTCTTGGGATAGGAGTGGGAGTTTTGTCATATTTTCACTGTGTTTATAGTTCAGAAAAGTTTCTTTTCAGCACACAGATGTTTTTGGGAAGGGAACTGAAGTGGTGATTGGGAAGCCTTGGTGGTTCTTCCAGGGGTGGGGAGTCTGAGCTGCTCTGCCATGGTGTGGAACCACTGCCCTGATAAAGATGTTCTCAGTAGGTGCCAAATTCTGGGTGCATTTTCATGCAGCCTGTAGAGTTGGGAAATAAATGAGGGTCTGGGAGAGCGTGATGTATGAGCCCCTAAATGGCTGCATTTTGTTCATATTTGAAAGGCAGTTCAGGCTGTCGTCATTACTGATGACTTGTGCTTTTAGAGCCCTTCTTTTTGCATTTCAGAAATCCTTTGTGCCCATCTGAATAATAAATCACCCTGTTTGATTTGCTCACTGAGAGCAAATGGGAAATTACATCCTTGTTAAGATGTCTTGAGGAACTGGAAATGTAGGGGAATGTTTTTAAAGGAACATTCTGCCAACTTCGTTAATATTTTGCTTTATCTCGTTTATTTTATGACCTTCCCAAATTCCAGGGTTTTCTCTCTGACTGCTTTATGGCAAAGGGAAAAAATCCTGCCCTGCTTAAAAATAAAAAGCAACAAATCTGGTCGTACATTTGATTGCCTTTAGACAAATGGTTTCAGATTTAAGCACCTAATGAAATGTGGGATGAGCATGAATTCCATCTTCAAATTCAAGTTATGGGCAGAAAAAAGGCAAATCCAACAAATAATGGGGATACTTGCATCTGATTCCTATTTGCTCCTTGGTGGAATAATACATTATTTATACAACATTGATTTCATTAGATGGAGGATTTAATGCAACTTTTCTGTCAAATGGAGAACATTCAATGTTATAAAGTAATGTAAACTCCCAAAGCCTCAGGAAGGTTTTCTCATTTGAAATATTGAACTATTTAAAGTTTGAACATGGCATAAAAATCCAGACTTTTATGTGCTTTTGCATGTTGCCTTCAAGTTAGAAGCCCAGGGAGCAACCTGCTCCTAATGCATAACAGAAAAAAAACAAATTAAATGAAATTAAATGTGTTCAACAAATGAAAAATGAAAATCCTACAAAATTATGGAAGAGGGAAATAATGAGCAGTGCAAATAGAATTAAACTTGCCATTTCTATTGGTGCTCTAAACCAAAATTAAGTATTTTGGCCATAATGTTCAGAAATGAACTCTTTAGTGTAGTTTCTAAAATCCCCAAGCAGGTGCCAAAGTAAAATTGCTCTTAATAACTTTGATGCATGACAGGGAAATATGATGGCAGTGAATAAAAAAGGGATATAAAGAGGCAGTTTGCAGCATCATGGGCACCTAAAATTTAGCCATATGCTCACAATTAAGAGCTTCTCCTCCCTTACTTATTTTTTTTCTAAATAAAATGACCTAGAAACTTGCCTTGTGCAAACAAGAATATGCTAAATTCCTCATTGACTGTGCAAAGACCTAATTATTTTATATATTAAAATGTCTGTGACTGAGTTTTACCTTAAGAAAGGAACAGAAGTTATTTTGAAAAGTCTGGAAATCCTAAAAGCCCAAGATATTTCAAAAAGTCGTGTTCTGAAAAATATGGGGAGCCTGATAATGACATTAAATGAGTTTACAATTGACAGCAGAGGCCACTTGAATTCCTTCTTAATACTTGGTCTGTGGCTCTTCAAAACACAGTGCAGGAAAAATGGCTCTGTCCTTTATGGCTTGGGGACACTGAATTAAAAACCATTCAAAGCAGCACCACATTTTGATTTTCTTCAATTTTTAAACAAGTTCAGGAGTTTAAATATTAATACTTAGCAGTGGTTGAGGAGCATAATTAGCAGCTGCTTTATATCCAAGGGATGTCCATCAGTATTACAGAAAAGCCCAACAACTGGAAGGGCTGTGGGGAGGAAAAGGATGAAATCTCTGAAAACCCAGAAATGAAGTTATAATTTGATAATAATGTGGCACTTCCTCAATTTACTTTTGGGAATTCAAATTAGTGCCCTAATAAATTGAGAGTAGCCACATCCTTCCCGTGTCAGCAGCCCTGTGGCCAGGCCTGGGTGGGGATGTTGCTTGGATGGAGGTGGAGGCTGCTCCTTGTCCCCAAACTTTCTTTTTCCTGCCTTTGTGCATTCCCTTGTGGAGCTGCCTTTGCTGCCTGTCCCCGTGGCACAGCTCCCATCGTCCCTGGGAGGGAAAGAGAAATGCCACCATTAAAAGTCCTGTATCTTATTTGTTTGAAATTCGTCTCCTGTTGGCTTCAGCTGCTGCTCCTGGTTCTAACACAGTGAAACTTGTGAGCAGCAGCTGTTGCTCCTTTCATCCGCACTGCTGTGGGTTTGGAAACCTCAGGAAAATGGGAATCCATGCAGGCTTCCTGGGAGAATCTGGGGTTGTGTGACCCCTTCTGAGGAGGGAACTTCTCCATCCCCTGTCAGAGTGCTTTAGGTTGAAGGGTTCAAGGTCCAGGTTCATCCCCTTCCACCCCTGCCATGGGCAGGGACCCTTCCATTATCCCAGGGTGCTCCAGCCTGGCCTTGGGCACTGCCAGGGATCCAGGGGCAGCCACAGCTGCTCTGGGCACCTGTGCCAGGGCTGCCCACCCTGCCAGGGAGCAATTCCTTCCCAAAATCCCATTAACTCTGCCCTCTGCCAGTGGGAAGATAAAAGTCTCTCTCCATCCTTCTTCCAAGCCCTATTTAAATACTGAAGGCCACAAGAAGTTCTCCTTGGAGCTTTCTCTTCCCCAGGCTGTCACTTTGGTGGCCCTTCTCATTCCTCCTGCCATCTATGTTGTCCCCCTCAAGCTGTGGAGATTCTGTTTATTTAAGGAATTGTTTTACTTCTCTGTGGGCTGGTGGAAATCAAAGCTTTCATTGAAGCCTGGTTGGAGACATCACCAGGGCTTTACTTGAGCTGAGCTTGTCCTCAGGACAATGAGCTGGAGGGATGAGCTAACAGGCTTTGTTTGGAGGCATAATTCTGTTATTTCACATCAATTACCAGGTGACAGAGATCTGCAGCAATTGATTATCTAATGAGGGACTTGTCTTGTGGGAGAGCTGGGGGCTGAAGGTGGTGACAAAAGGACAGGTGGTGGCACCATGGAAGCTGACACAACGTCACAGGTGTCTGTGGTGGCTGGGACAGGGGACACCGGGTCTTGGGGGGAAGAAAGGACAAAGCCCTGCTCTTCTCACTGTAGAATCCCATCATGGTTTGGCTTGGAGGAACCTTAAGGAGCATCAAGTCCGACCCCTGCCATGATCCCAGGGGGCTCCAAAGCTCATCCAGCCTGGCCTTGATATTCCATAGGAGCTCATTGATCAGGCAGTTCATGACGTGGGGTTTTTCATAAAATTTTAGTTAAACAGACTTGAACTTTAAAGTATATTTTTTTGTTTGTTTGGCCTTTTGATTTTAATCTTTTTTTCTTAAATTTCAGGTGTTAGCAAAAGTTACAAGGATAAGATTCCTGCCTAGAAAAAACCCCAGTAACTGGAAAAAGCAGAATGCTTGTACATGTTAATTTTTCCATTTATTAAGGAAAGAAAGAGTTTTAATAATTCACAGGGATGCAATGAATATTTGCCTTTTATATATTCATATTTATCACTTGGCTTGAATTGTAAACATATTAATTCCTGCCTAGCAGTTAATGACTTTGGGTAATGTTTGTGCTCTCTTTATGCAGAAATTGTCCATATACCTCACAGTTACTTATAGGGACAACCTAATCAGAGCTGTTTCCTTGGCTCTGAAAAACATTTTGTCTTGCTCTAAGTAGCTTTTCTGAGGTATTTTTAAAGCATTTTAAAATAATGCTTAAATTTACCTCCTCAACAGATGATGAGTATTTTTCAGCCATAGCAAGAGAAGTTACAAATCTCATTTTTGTCAAATGTCAGGAGTGGGATGAGTGTTGTAGGCTCTGCCATAACTCAGGGTTGGTTGATTTTCTGCTGGGGTTTCAAATGTTATGCCCCCAAAAAATTCAGTTAGGATGGTTTTAAGTGCATGGAAATTACAAAAGTAAGAAAAACATCTCATGTTTTGAGATTGAAAGATGGGCCCTGGGAATAATTGGGATGTTTTGGTATTTTTCTTTTTCCATTTTTTTTGTATTTTTGGTATATCTAAGTAGTGCTGTGACATTCAATAATACAGAAATATTTGAATTCTGTGATATTGGCTGGGAGGGGCCTAAAGAAAGTCCCTACCATTCCATTGAGGTTTTGCAGTAGCCTGTGCACTGATTTTAGATTTTTAAATTTTTTCTTAATATTTATTTTATATATTGAATCCATCTTAAAGCTGCTTTGCTGGTTTGATTTTACTTCCCCTTGGGGCAGATTCCTGGATCTCCAGGGCTGGGATGGGAAATCCTGGGTGAGTCTGGCATGAAGCTGAATATCAGAGCCTGGAAAAGAGATTCTGCTTGGTCCTGTTGTTACTGCCAAGATGGGAGGAAAAATATGGAAAAAAAAAAGATGTGAATCATGGGATATCCATGCATTTTCTTGGAATGGTGTAGGAACTGAGCTGAGCTCTGGATCAAACCAGCGCCTTCCCAGGAACGTTCCCTGTCCTGCCCCTGCAGCCCAGGAGCTGATTTTCACTTTGGCATGTTTTAAACCACTGATTTTAATCTTGGTTTGGATTTAATTGCTTTTTCCAAGGAGAGATTAGTTCTTATTTAAGTGTGGCTGTGTAATTAAAAATCATCTCTCAACTTAAGTTGCTTTTGTTGCCCACACGCTGGGGCTGTAGGTAGGGGAAAGCAGTTCCAGAGCTGAAGATCCATCTCTAATCCTGTTGTTAATGTGGGAGTGTTGTTGTTAGAATGTGATAAACGACTCCTTATTTGGGAGGGATTTACTTCTTTCCCTTCTGATTTCTGCCAGAACAACGTTGGGGAGGAAAATAAAATTCAATTATAGGTCAGAATTTATTTCGGTGGTGGAAAACCAGAACTTCAAAATGTTTTGTTTTTGCTGGAATACATGGAGTGTGCTGGCTGTCATGAGGAAAATTGTCAAAACATGTTTTGCACCTTTGGTTTAGTGAGAAAATAAATAAGTCATTCTCCTAAAATATTCTAGGTGGGTTTTGGTTGACTTGCAAGTACAGAGAAACCTGAATTAGCTTCATCTGGAAGCAGCAGAGCTTCCCGAGCAAATATTCCATTCTTTCCTTCAGGAGGAGATCCCTGGAAGTGACCAAGGCCAGGTTGGACAGGGCTGGGAGGGAGCTGGGACAGTGGGAAGTGTCCCTGGCCATGGCAGGGGTGGGATGGGATGAGCCTTGAGGTCCCCTGGGATGCCTTGTGAGGGCTGACCCAGAGCAGAGGCTGGGCAGAGTTCCAGAACAAAGCAGGGATTTACTCAAAGCATCTCCTCCATGGCTCCACCTTGGGCAGCACCAGAGCCCAGCCAGGGCTGCACCCAAGATGAACCAAAATGGCCCCAAAATGCACGGCCGGGCACGGGCTCTGTCCCTGGGAT
Organism: Zonotrichia leucophrys gambelii; assembly: GCF_028769735.1. Classification (NCBI taxonomy): domain Eukaryota; kingdom Metazoa; phylum Chordata; class Aves; order Passeriformes; family Passerellidae; genus Zonotrichia; species Zonotrichia leucophrys. The sequence continues at coordinate 2,414,806 of NC_088176.1, read as the reverse complement.
CAGTTCTGCTCCATTTGCACCTTGCAGTTCATTGTCCCATTCCAGCTTTAGCCCAGGCAGTCCCACCCTGCTTGTTTTTCTCTCTCCAGCCCACGGGGTTTGTGCTCCTGGGCTGGGATTGGGATCATTTGTCCTTGGTGCCCAGCTGGAGCAGGAATTGTTTTGTCTCCCTGCTCTGTGCACAGAGCTCAGCATCCCTGATGTGAGCCCAGCCCCACACACTAAAGCAGCACAGAATGGGAAACACAGAAAAGCCAAACCTGAGGCATCACTTCCAGCCCAAACCAGCCTGGGATTCTGTGATCTTGGCTTTTCCATGCAATGGAGAAAGGAATGAGATATGTTTAACATATTCAGCTTGTTTCTTCTCTTCCAAATATGTTACTGATTTAAAATCAATATAAAAGCAAAAATCTTGTGTGTGACAGGAATTTCCTGGGTCCACACTGTTGATTTACCTCAGGCAGTTTGTCCTTTACCTCGTTGATGGTCTCCTTTTGTCCTGTTGGGGTTGGATTTCTGCTGAGTTCAGGCAGGATCAGGATAAGGAGCTTTTTATCAGCAGCATCCTGTTGGTGCTTATTCTGCTGAATGTTTTGGTCATCGTCCCAAATGATAATAAAAGAGGGGTTTAATTAATTCACTTTTCCACAATAGAAAAGTTCATCTTTTGCTTAGATTGCAGCTTAGAGATTGATTTCATGTTCTTTTCATGAGGCACCTTTGAAGCTCTTCTGGAGACTGCACATTGTTTAGCACTGAGTTGTCTGAGAGAATCCCCCAAAGTCTTCTGAGTTGCTGTGAGTTTAATAAGAAACAAAATTCAAATTTAATAATGTTAGGGAAGAATTGGGTCATTCTTGGATTCTCAGCCCACATATTCTTGTGTTCAGGTTCTGCAGATGAGGGCTTTACTGCTCCCTTTAATTAAATGCAAGGTATTAAACAGGTCTGTGTTGCTTGAGAGGGTGTAAAATGCAGATATGGCTGCTTCTCCAAACACCTGCAGACAGCTCCTGGAAAATGCAGAAACCTGAGCTTATGAATCTCTGTTGGAAAAGGGAAATGCTGTGGAAACTTTCCTCTGTTCCTTGCAAACCTTGCACACATTTTGTAAAATTAAACAATCTGCAGAAGTTACAAGGAAAGTAAAATTGTGCAAAGAGACAATTTGTGCCTGTGAGATGAGGTAAAACTGCTCTGCTCTGGAGCCAGGCTGGGAGATTTGGGATTGGTCAGCTGGGAGAGGAGCAGCTCCAGGGAGAGCTCAGAGCCCTTCCAGTGGCTAAAAGGGCTCCAGGAGAGCTGGAGAGGGACTGGGGACAGGGATGGAGGGACAGGACACAGGGAATGGCTTTAAACTGCCAGAGGGCAGGGCTGGATGGGATATTGGGAATTGGGAATTCCTGGCTGGGATGGAATTCCCAGAGCAGCCCCTGGATCCCTGGCAGTGCCCAAGGCCAGGCTGGACAGGCTTGGAACACCTGGGACAGTGAAGGTGTCCCTGCCATGGCAGGGATGGAAGGAGTGATTTGGGAGCCAAATTCCAAGGGCAGAGCCAGGTAAGGTGAGGACATTCCTGTAGGCAAAGAACAATTTCACTCCTGTGAAATCTCCTCTTTGCTGCTATTGGGTATTAATCTGTTCAGCTCCTCTTATCTGTCAATATTGGAACAGAAATTCTCGCTTGAAATGTGACCTGTCTGGAAATTGTATTGCTCTTATTTACCGTTATTGATACATGCATTTGTGTAAATAGCATTAATTTACTGCTGTAATATAAAATATCACAGAAAACTGAGCTGAAGTCAGAGAAGTCGGAACAAAGGAGCAGCTTCTTATGAGTCTTTTTGGATTTCATCACTTTCCTGCTCTTTGGGGAGGAGGGAATGAGAACATTGCCTGTGCTGGGGATTTCATTTTGATATCAGGCAAATGTAGAGAGAGCCCTCCCCTTTATTTTCCCCATTGATGAGAGCCTGGCAGTAATTCCTGTCTGCAAGGACTGGGTCACCTTCAGAGAGCTGAGAACAGCAGCACATCAGAGCCTGCATCCCATAAACCTTCCCATATCCTCTGTGTTCTGTCCCAAAACCTGGGAAGGGAACAGCCCCCAGGGTATGGTGTGATGGTTGATGTGCTGAGTGAACCAAAGGTAGGAATTAATTACAAAATGCAAAAGCCTCCCCTAAGAGACCTCCTCCTGCAAGGAGCTTTTTAATCCAGGGATCTGCGAACTGCGTGGTTTCATCAATTAAATTTGGATTGCACACATTTCTTATCTCTCATGCTCGCTGAGCCCCTCCATAAAGCAGTTGCTAAATAATTTACATTAAAACAGGAGGATGAGAAGCACCAAAAGTGGGATCATTTGTCTTCAAAATGGCTGTTGCTTTTAGGAGTGTATTCATCTGGCAGCATCACCTGTCTGGTGTGAAGATTATCATTTAAAAGATCATTTCTCTTCCTCTTGTTCCCATAATTTGTCATAGTGGTACCTCAGTGCTGCAGAGACAATATCCCAAATACCTGTGGGCTATCCCAATCACTGCCACTTGTCTCCAGTTACCATTTCCTCTTCAGGTTTATCTTGTCCTTTAATTCTTTTCCTGGTCTGTATCAATGTTTTTTACAACGCTTCCAACATTAATTGTATTTGATAAATAAAATAGGGGTTCTCATTGTCATAGGTTTGGTTTTATTGTTCCTCCTCGGTGACTTTTTGAAGGAAATATCTACAGGGGCATGGAGTGACAGGAAAACAGGGATGGCTTTAAAATGAAGGAGGGGAGATTTAATTGGATATTAGGGAGAAATTCTTCCCTGTGAGGGTGGTGAGGCACTGGCACCAGGGTTATATTCCCATATCCAATGCTGCATTTTTGCAAAATTACTTTAAAACATTTTTTATGGGTTTTCCTTTTTATTTTTTACTGTTTGAGTACTGGCCATTCCCATAAATTCAGTTGTTTTCTGTATTTTATGACTGCATTTATAATTTTATTATCAGCATTAATAGATGTGTAAACTAAGATACCTGAAACAGATTTATTGAGGGCAGTTCTGTAGATTTTCAGTGAAATAATGTTTAGTGTAGCAGAGGGAGGAAAAAAACCATGAGGAAAGGCAAATGCATTTAGAAAACCAGAAATAAATGTACTGACCTTGAGAACTCCTGAGCACTGTGGGTTCCATTGAAGGGCACTGTTCAATACTGACACTGCATGGAGCTTTTAAAAGAGAAACATTTTTTTGGTTAAAATGGACTTTTTTTTTTTTTTTTTGCAAAAGAGCCTTAGAAACATGATAAATGGTGTTGCTAAAACATCTCATTAATTTTTTTTGCCTGCTTTTTACAGAAGTTGGTGCAAAGCACTTTTGAATCAGGGAACTTTTTTTGTCTATTCCCACTGTGTTACCATCAACTTCCTAACAAATAAACCTTGTGCAAAGGGAATTTCAGTGGAGCTGCTGTGATCTTAGAATCACAGAATTGTGGAATGGTTTGGAAAAACCTCAAAGCCAATGGCATCCTATCCCATGGCATCCATCCCATCCAAACCCATGGCATCCAAACCCATCCCATCCCATCCCATCCCAACCCATGGCATCCCATCCCATCCCAACCCATGGCATCCATCCCATCCCATCCCATCCCATCCCATCCCATCCCAACCCATGGCATCCATCCCATCCCATCCCATCCCATCCCATCCATCCCATCCCATCCCAGGGTCACCTTCCCCTGTCCCAGGTGCTCCCAGCCCCAATGTCCAGCCTGGCCTTGGGCACTGCCAGGGATCCAGGGGCTTCTCTGGGAATTCCATCCCAGCCCCTCCCCACCCTGCCAGGGAACAATTCCCAATTCCCAATCTCCCATCCGTTCCTCCCCTCTGGCAGTGGGAGCCATTCCCTGTGTCCATATTCCCTCTCCCTTTCTTGTCAGCTCCTTCAGATGCCAAGGCCACAATCAGGGCTGGATTTTGGTTGTGATCTCTGTGAAACCCCTTTTGTTTCCTTCCCAAATTGCTTTCCCTGCATCCACTCCTGCAGGGACTCAGTGCTGGAAAAGTTTTCCTTTTAAAACAAGTTTTCTGTTCACCAAGACAGAATTGTCAGAGATCAAATGAGGATCTGTAAAGTATTTCTTGATGTAAAACAAGGTTTGAAGACTAAATAAACTCATTTTCACCTCTAAACTCCCATGTCAGAGCTCTGCATTCTGCATGGACTTCCCTGGCTTGACCTAAAATCGGTTTTGCTGCTTGGGGAGGCTCTGAACTCCTTCAGTCACGTCAGGTAAAGGAGGTTTCACATCTTTTCCAGGAGCTCTGGAAGCAAAGTTTGTCACTGAAAATACCTTACTGCATCTTGATTGGCAAAAAGATGCTTCAAATGAATGTTTGTGGCAGCAGGAGACTGCCCAGATATTCATCACTGCCACTGTTGCAGGTGTGAGCTTCTGTTCCTGCAAGGAAAAAGGCTCACATGTTTTATTCTCTTGTTCAAGAGGCAAGGTTTGGCCTGAGGAAATGGAATATTCTGTGTGTTCAGTAAAAAATGGGATAAATGGCAACGTTTTGCACTTGTTTTTATCCTGCTGCTGTAGCCATGAAATAATTTTATCTCTGAAGGTGCTGCTGAATTTACTGTGGGATTTTCTATTATGAGAAAAGCAATGTTGGTTTTAATAGTGTGAGAAATACATGTATGAATTGTTATACATAAAGAGAATTTTTTCTGTGCCTTAGGGGGGGATTCTGCTTTGTTTTGAGTCTTTCTCCTGCCCTTCCTGGTGTGATGCTCCTGGGAAAAGCTTCAGGAATCAAACTCCCTTCAGGATGCCCTGGAAGCTGAAACTTCCATCCATATCTTCATCTATTTTATAATATAAAACATTCTTGAAGAGAAGAAATGATGGAAGGTCCTCTGCCTTATTCATGCTGGGTTTTATAATACCTTTATACTATAAATTACATAAAATATTATTATTGAAGTGAGCAAACTTGTCTGCAGACAAATTGGATTTTACATTTTCACATTGGGGCAAAAAGATGAAATTTGGGACATTTTCAAGTTGGATTTCTATCTTGTGAGTCTGTAAGTGGTGACAATTTAATGAGTGGCTTCTAGAGTTGATAACAATTGATTTTTACTTCTTTATTTGTTGCTAATATAGAGAGAATACAAGTTATAAGCAGAGAGAAAACTTCATTTTTTTTTTTAATCTTTGTGAGGGACTTAAATCCTTTCCAACAAAGTATATTCTGTGGAAATGGTCTGAAAGTCAAAATGTAGTGAATTAATTCAAGTGATTTTGTTTGAGTTTTTTTATTATATATTCATCCATTTATTTATTTAGCTGTGTAGACTTTTAAGGCCACATAAGGAAAATTTAATGGAAAAAATAAATGAAACTTAGACTTCTTCATCTAATCTTGACCATGGTATCAGGGACATTTTAGTAAGATATTGCTTAGCTGAATGTAGGTTTGATTTCTCTAGATTTTCTCACTGTACATAAAGAGCTTAATATTTCAATTGAAATATTTCACTGGGAGAAAATGGACAAGCCTGTTTAAAGCAGGATCTTTTATCCCTGAGGGAGACAAGTGTTGGCATGTGTGGTCTCTCCTGCAGGGAATTCTCTTCTCATTCTGGAATTTCTCAGTGTTAATATTACTTGTGGGGATTATTTAAAACTAAAATTTCCCTTCTTGTTCCTGTTCAAGAGCCATTTGAACACTGAGTGTTTTATTTTAAAGGCAATTTAGGAAAATATTTTTGGAGCATTCCTGTGCCTCTTCAAGTTTTCCCTCAGAACTGAATTTTACAGAAATCAGAAGTAATTTCACAGTTTAGAACAGCATATTCATTTTTAAAAAATATAAAATGTGTTTCTAAATAATCAGGCACCCTTTTCAAAGAAACAAAGAGATGCCTTGGTGTTGGCTTTAGGTTTGTTTTAGGTTTGTTTGCTTTTAATGGAGCAGAATTTTCACTCATCCTGCTTGGGAACTGGATGTGGCTTCCCTTTGGGCAGATATCCTGGATTCCTGTGACTTTGCTTTGGGAATGCTTCAAACATAGAAGAGAATCATGGAATCATCGAGGTTGGAAAACATCTCTGAGATCATTGAGTCCAACCTTGCACCCAACCCTAACCTAACCTCACCCAGCACTGCCAAGGCCACCACTGCCCCATGTCCCCAAGTGCCACATCCACGTGGATTTTAAATCCCTCCAGGGATGGGGACTCCAAACTGCCCTGGGCAGCTGTGCCAGGCCTGGACAAACCTTTCCATGAGGAAATTGTTCCCAAAATCCACCCTGAGCTGCCCTGGCCCAGCCTGAGGCCGTTCCCTCTGCTCCTGTCCCTGTTCCCCCCGGCTGTGCCCTCCTGGCAGGAGCTGTGCAGAGCCACAAGGGCCCCTGAGCCTCCTTTGCTCCAGGTGAGCCCTGCCCAGCTCCTCAGGGATTCTGCAGCCCCTGCCCGGCTCCTCAGGGATTCTGCAGCCCCTGCCCGGCTCCTCAGGGATTCTCCAGGCCCTGCCCAGCTCCTCAGGGATTCTGCAGGCCCTGCCCAGCTCCTCAGGGATTCTGCAGCCCCTTCCCAGCTCCTCAGGGATTCTGCAGCCCCTTCCCAGCTCCCTCAGGGATTCTGCAGCCCCTGCCCAGCTCCTCAGGGATTCTGCAGCCCCTGCCCAGCTCCTCAGGGATTCTGCAGCCCCTGCCCAGCTCCCTCAGGGATTCTGCAGCCCCTGCCCAGCTCCTCAGGGATTCTGCAGCCCCTGCCCAGCTCCTCAGGGATTCTGCAGCCCTGCCCAGCTCCTCAGGGATTCTGCAGCCCCTGCCCAGCTCCTCAGGGATTCTGCAGCCCCTTCCCAGCTCCTCAGGGATTCTGCAGGCCCTTCCCAGCTCCTCAGGGATTCTGCAGCCCCTTCCCAGCTCCTCAGGGATTCTGCAGCCCCTGCCCAGCTCCTCAGGGATTCTCCAGGCCCTGCCCAGCTCCGTTCCTTTCCCTGGACACCCTCCAGCCCCTCCATGTCCCTCTTGTCCTGCATGATCCAGACTGTCCCCAGGGTTTGAGGTCCCTCAGCAGTGCCGGCACAGGGGGACAGTGTTGTACATTGAGAGAAATCTCTGTGCCTTAGGGGAGGATTCTGCTTTGGTTTGGGTTTTTCTCCTGCCCTTCCTGGTGTGATGCTCCTGGGAGAAGCGTCAGGAATCAGGGGACAGTTCCTGCTGCCTGTGGTCACACAAATCCCGCTCCAATCCAGGTGCCAGTGGCCTTGGGCACTTCTGGGCTCATTCCAACCCCTCAGCACCCCCAGGGCCTTTCCCACCAGGCACTTCCCAACCCCACTGGCCCAGAGGGACCCACAGTGCCCCTGGTTTGGGGAGAAACAATCCAGGAGAGGCAGGAATGGCAGCAACCTGCTGGCAAAATGCTTCTCTAGTGGATATTCTTTAATGATCTTCCTGTCTGTGTGACCAGCTCATTTCTGAGCTTTGCAATAGGGAGAGTGTTCCAGGGTAAAGCCTGCCACCATTTCAGTGAATAAATAGCTGAGAAATGCTCAGCACAATGGAAACCCCTTGCAGGACTGCCTGGGTAAACACAACTTTGCAATTATTCCTATGGCTCAAATTGAAATTGATTTTTTAGAGAATTAGGTACCTTTTTTCTATATATTGCTTCCAGTGCTGGACTGTAGATGATGACAATGATCTCCAAATACAACTAAAGATTAAAAATCAACTTAAGATTAAAATCTAATCATGTTGTTAGCTATTGCTAACTAGTTAGAGCATATTAAAAACACCTAGAGTACAAATATTACCTCTAAATAATTACAAACCTTTATTAGCACTGTAATTAAGAGTGTGCTGGCTGCAAGTGATACCTCACAAAGGAAATGATGACTGGTAGTCGTACTTTCCTCCTAATGTTAAATAGATTTTCCTTCCAGCAGGGCCTTGAGCAGTGGTTTGCAGGTGGGGATGTGCAGATCGGTGTTGGAGCAGGGATGTGTGTGTGTGATGAAATGTTGGCTTCAAGGAACAATTCTGTATCAAAGGAAGGGTTTTCATTACCAAGATAAACACCAAGATGAGCATGAATCATTATTTTTATGCAGGAAAACAGCAAGAAGTGTTGATAACCGCTTAAAGACCAGCACCCAGTCTGCTCAGCACCACTGGGGGCTCAGCCGGAGCTGAAATGACAAAATTTAACAAGTTTCTGTCATTCTAACTAAAACTTACAGCCCTGCAGAATCCCCTCCTGTTCGTGTTCCATTTCCATTTGCTTGTTGAATTTATTTTTAACTCCAGCAGCCATTCCAGGTTTTTACCCAGCTCTCCTATTGGCTCCTATCAAACCCAGTGTTTGCTGTGCCAGGAGCTCGTTAGGCACTGATTTGACAATTAATGTTTGGGTTTTTGAGATGGTCCTGTCTTATTTCCATTTCATAGTAGGAAATGTTGTCTTTGTAGAGCCCCAGATTCTGTTCTTGTTAGAAAGTTCTTTTGATGTCCCAGAACAGCAGCTCAGGTGGACTTTGCTTCCATATTCATGGAGTTTGCAGGTGCCACACAGCTCCCATCAAATACCTTGGCATCCCCTGGAAAATCCAATATTCCACAGGGACAAAATCAGTCCTGTAGGAGTTTAGATCTCAGCTCCATTGCAGGAGAAAAGCAAATTCCAGGAGTGCTGATCAGGTGGAATTTAAAGTTAACCTGTAAATTCTGTAAATAAGAGGGCTCAGAGCACATGCAGGTGACCCAGTGCCATTTCAGGTTTAATCTCAGTTACTTGGACTGATGTGGAAATAAGGAGTTTAAATTGAAATTAATTCTGATCTTAAAGGTAACAATAAAGGCTCTGTGTCTTTATGAAGAGAAAATTCCTGGGTGTTCTCCTGGGCTGTGGCATGGAATAACCTGGAAAACAGCACAGAGAAGGGGATTTGCAATTCTATCAAACCACAGAAAGAATCACTTATTTTCTAAGTCATTCTGATGGGGTTTTAACCAATTTTAATGTTTTTCATGCTGTATTAAAGACCAAAAAAGATGTGGACATAATTAACAGATAGGCAGAGAGGGAGGATGGACAAGAATCTCCCATTTATGGGATTTTTGTACATCTAGGGAATGGGTTGGATTGTTACTACAGCACTTTCACCCACCAGAAGGAAAAACTAAACTTCCTTTTAGTCATTTTTTACTCTTTCTGTGCTTTGAGAGAGATCTGGATGGTGCTGCTCTTGTGGTTTGATGGAATTCACTGGATTTTGGTGATGTTTTTTTAAGCATCACTGTATCTGAAAATACCACGCAGCGAAATGAAAACTCGGGGTTGGTTTAGCTCAATGCTCAATATGATAATTCTGAAAAGATTTCTTCCTTGAGCAGAATATTGACTTTCCAAATGCAAATGCTGATATTGTGTGATATTTTTAGGAGTGCTGTTTATTACCTTACAGACACTTTAATGTCTGAGCAATTTTTAGAAGAAGAATACGTCGCAAAAGCTTCAGCGATAAACCCATGAAATTGGAAACTGGAAACTTTTTGAGATGGGTTTTTTTTTTGTTTCCTTGACAGAATTTTGCATATCCATTAATGAATTTTAATGATAGAATTATCTCCACTGCATTCTGTGGTTCTCTCTAGCAACGTTATGTTTTGCTGGCCGGTATTGTGTTGCATTATCCTAAATAATGGATTCCTTTCCTTTGCTTTTTGCCAGGGGAGTTTTGTGGCCTGCATGACAGCCATCCTGAGGCAAATGGAGGATTACCACTATGCCCATTTAATCAAGACTTTTGGCAAGATGAGGTCGGATGTTGTGGTGAGTTTCATTTGTTTTATCTCTTCATAAGATGGCTCAGCTTGTGTTTGGGTTTTTTTCCCGTTACTGGTCATTAAATGCACTTCTGAGATGTGAACAAAATGTGTTTGGCATTACAGATTTAATAGAAAATAATTTTTTAGGCACTGTGACATGCACAGGAGTACAGCTGGAGCTGTTCAGTGCTTTAAAACATGAGACAGTGGATTGGAGGCAATTAAAAGAAAGCAGTAAAAATAGTAGTGATGAGACATTACTTAAATCTGGTAAGGAAAAAAGAAAAAGAATATAAAAAAGGCTTGCTTAGGAAAGGAACTTTCAGTGTTAAATCTTCCAGTTGTTCTGATTTTGTTTCTTGAAGTAGCTTTTACTTAGAGATCTGCTCACTTTCCCTTTTCCCTTTTATGCAAAACACTTTAACCTTAAAGATGCCCTTAGTTGTTAAATAAGCAATAATAATTGAAATTTGTCTTCTCAGAGTCATTGGGTAGCCTGGCTAAGGCAACAACCCAAGTTAATTAAAGCATAATAGAAGGGAGTTTATAGCTGAGGAGATAAGTCTGTAATAACCTGAAAGTGCCACTGCCATATGGCCAGGCTGGGCTGGGAGGGGACACCAAGGGGACACCAAGGGGACACCAACCCCCAACTGAGCTCCAGCAGTGACCACCCAGCATCCCCAGTGCCACCCTGGGGGGCTCCAGGCAGCTCCCAGTCCTTCCTCAGCTCCTCCTCTTCCTCCAGCCCCACCAGAACAATGCCAGGACCTTTCCTTTGTGTCATTGTCATGTTTGGACTTGCCAGTTTGTCCTGAATTTCTGGTCTTCCCTCTCTGCCTGTGTTGGGCAAGGTTTGAGCTTTTTGCTCAGCAAAGAGCAGGACATTCCCAAACTAAGTGCAGATAAAGGGCTGATAAGAGTGTGGATACAGCAGAGGAAAGAGAAAAGCAAGTCAGGGTCTTTCCTTTGTGTAATTTTAATATTTGGACTTCCCAGTTTATCTTGAATTTATGTTCTTTCTGCCTGTGTTGGGCAAGGTTTGAGCTCTTTGCCCTGTTCCAGTTCTCAGCCTCTTTTTGCACCTGCTCTGGCCTCTCTAAAGCTCAGAGCTGCTGTTTTTAGAGGGGGAAGGCAAAGTCCAGCTGCAAATTGCTGGAAATAGGATCACTGCATGGGAAGGGCTGCTTCCCACTCAGATTCCTTTGGGATCTTGGAGCATTTACATGGGTGGGCACTGACAGTGGAACATTTCCAGACTAAGTGCAGATATTGGGCTGAAAAGAGTGGATATAGCAGAAGGAAGGAGAAAAGCAACTCAGGGTCTTTGTTTTGTGTGATTTTAATGTTTGGACTTCCCAGTTTGCCTTGAATTTGTGTTGTTCTTCTTTCTCCCTGTGTTGGGCAAGGTTTGAGCTCTTTGCCCTGTTCCAGTTTTCAGCCTCTTTTTGCACCTGCTCTGGCGTCTCTAAAGCTCAGAGCTGATTTTAAATAATATTCATTAAGGTGTGCAGGTTTATTGGCAGAGCATTGTTAACCCTGTGAGTAAAGGAAACTACAGGGAGAAAACTAAATTTTCTTTCTCTTTGTTTTTCTGTGATTTTTCCACTTCTTTAACCCAGCAGTTTTTGGTGCCACTCTCATTTGACTCAGCCAGTAGAACTGAAATCCAGGAATCTTTGCTTTTAAACCCAGAGCTGGATTCAGTTTAATCACAAAGCAGTGATTTAGAACTGAGACTAAATTCAGCCAGGCAGAAATGAAAAGCTTCTTCTTAAAAAAAAACAAGAAAAAGAGAAAACTTAAGCTGTGGTTTCTTTTTCACCACTGGAGACCCTTAAATCTTCCTTCAGCCTCTGCTCTTGCTCAAGCAGGAGTTGGAAGCTCAGGGCTGGAAGTGCTGGAGGAAACTTTATGGTCTGTGTTATGTAGGTGGCAGGTTTAGATTATTATAATGGTCATATTTGGCCTCAAAAGTCTTCAAAAAGATGAGGTGGAGTGCAATAAAACCAGTCCTTTACCTCTCTGCAGAATAGAGAGTTTAGATTTATTAAGGAATGTCTGTTCAAAGAGGAATTTCTTGCTTTAAGATCCCTTCCAGCCCAGACTCTGCTGTGATTCTGTAAAATCAAAATCTGTGATTCTGCTGTCATCCTGAGATGAAATATTGTCTGAGATCAGGGAGGTTATTTCTGGGACTGATTTTTTTTCCTCTTTTTACTGGGTAAAAAATATTTTTATTTGAGACACATTTGGTTTAGTTGACAAAAAGTGCCTGTTAATGTTCTGCCATGTGGAGAATCTCAGCTGAGCCCAGGCTGTTTCCTTTCCATCAGTGGATGGGAATTTTTTAGGGGTCTTACCTGCTGTGAATTCTATTTCCTATTAAATAGGATTTGTATTTGTAGTTGGAGAGAGAGCAGGAGTTGTAACCCTTCCTCCTTTAGTACAGGTTTTTATGTTCAGAAATATTTGTCCTGCTTCCAGTTATTCTGAAAATAAGTAGATTTTTCTTGTCCTGCTGGCTTCCCTCTCTTCCCAGCCCCTCAAAAACCCTGAGTTTTCCTCATAAAATGAGGTTAATTCATCCAAACCGTTTTCTTTTCTATGAGAACCATAAAATGGAAAAAAGAGTAATATTATGAATGCATAAACCCCAGGTGAGCATCAGGAGCCTTTTATTTGATCAATAATTAGCTCAGTTGTTACAGAGCATTATTTAAAGTACCTGGGTGAGCGTGGGGTTGTTAAAATGTAAATATCAGGGGATGGAAATGCAGAGCTGAATCAGCAAAGTAGGGCAGAACCCCCAGGCTCAGGAAGGAGCCAAACCATCATCAATGGAATTCTGACACCAAAACACAGAAAAAACGAGCAGGAAATGTGCAGGTTGAGCTCTGAACTGAAGGCAGATCTTCCTGAGCTGGAGGAGATGCTGTGGGATGGATGAGTGGTGCAGTGGTGACATCTGAACCAGGAGCAGCTCCAGACTTGCTGTCTATCCATGCCAAAGCAGCAGGATCTGGTTGCTGGGCATGGTCACAGGTTGGATTTGGTGGTCCTGGGGGGCTTTTCCCAATTCAGAATTCTGGGATTCTGTGATTGTTGCTGATGTAAAATGGCAGAGGAGCTCGTTCACCAGGAGTGCTCTGCACATGGTGGAGCTCAGTACCCTGGGAGTTCCCAGAATCCCAGAACAGCTGGGGCTGGAAGGGACCTCTGGGAATCACCCAGTGCAGCCCCTGCCAGGGCAGGGCCCAGGTGGGTCTGGAATGGCTCCAGAGAGGGAAAATTTCACATTGCTTTGTGAGATAACAAACATGGAGAGACAATATTGACCAGGGCCTGGAGGGACAGTGTCCGGTTTTCAGCTGTTTGGAGGGCCTGGAAAGGCCCGGGGTGGCCTTGGGGCAGCCCGCGTATCAAAGGACGAGAAGAGGCTTCAGTTCTTCTTTCGGTCTCTGTGTTTATTAATTGTTTATCTAAAAGATTTTCTCTCGGCCCGACAGAGCTCTGCTCAGCAGTCAGCCATGAGCACACTGTCCTGCCCTCCGGACAGTCACCTATCTTTATACCCAAAGTTACGTGTACAATATTTATCATTTTTCCCCAATACCTTTTATTCTTATTGCCCGGTGCACTTTTAGTAATGACCAATCCCAAAGTGCCACCATCACCACAGAAGATGGAGGAGAAGAAGAAGAAGAAGAAGAAGAAGAAGGACAGGACACGCCCCAATTCCTCCATCTTACTTCTCTAAACCCCCCTGTACAGAAATCCTAAACCCTGTGTCTCACCCTCTAATTAACCAATCCCTTCACCATTCACCCCGGTGAAACCCTCCTATCCTCATACAGGTGTCGTCTCCTGTGTAGGATCAAAGTCCAGCCACCAGACACTTCTGGAACATTCCAGGACTCCCGAGCCCCCCAAGGGTGGTCTCGGTGACTCGGCACCTCAGTCCTGAGGTGCTGAGATCCCACAGGACAGGACACAGGGAATGGCTGCCACTGCCAGAGGGCAGGCCTGGATGGGAGATTGGGAACTGGGAATTCCTGGCTGTGAGGGTGGGCAGGCCCTGGCACAGGGTGCCCAGAGCAGCTGTCAGCTGGTCAGAATCAGCTGGGGTAACTGGGTTGGTTTAAGTCACACAAACCCATCTGAGCTCATTTTCCCTGAATCCAGGGGGGATGTTTGCACAAAGTGCTTTTGCAGCAATATTTGGGAATATTGCAGAAAGATGGGGATCAGGAAGGAGCAGCCTGGAGAGGAGCAGCTCCAGGAGAGCTCAGAGCCCTGCCAGGGCCTGAAGGGAAGAGCTGGAGAGGGACTGGGGACAGGGATGGAGGGACAGCACACAGGGAATGGCTCCCAGTGCCAGAGGGCAGGGCTGGATGGGAGATTGGGAATTGGGAATTGTTCCCTTTTTTGGGCTGGGCTGGAATTCCCAGAGCAGCTGTGGCTGCCCCTGGATCCCTGGCAGTGCCCAAGGCCAGGCTGGACACTGGGAGCACCTGGGACAGTGGGAGGTGTGGAATGGGATGGGATTTAAGGTCCTTCCCACCCAAACCAGGCAGGGATTCTGGGGTTCTTGATCCCCACGCCATGTCCTCAGGGTCCCTGCAGCTCCCTGCATCCACTGATGGGGAATTTCTGAGCCAGGAAAACATTTGAACAGAACAGTGGATTAAAGGATAAATCTGCTGAAGATTCTGGCTCTCAGAGCTGAACAAAGACTGATGAGAGCAGGAACTTCAGATTGGTTTCTCACTGAAAAGGTTACACAGAAACCAGTCTTAGTTAAAAGTCCAGTTGATGGAACATATTGGGGATTTTTTTTGTAGGCATTTGACATTTTAAAGATAGACCAGATAAATACCATTGCTGAGAAACTGTATCAAAGGGAAGATATTCTAACCTTGGAATGAAAGTTCATTTTTATCTCTGTGTGAAGTGGATCAAGGACTTTCTGCATGAAGTTCTCTTTTCCCCTTTATCTTTCTCGCAGCATTTGATATTACTGAAATTGTTAGATAGCAATTACAGATTCCCAAATTGGAGGAGATGATTTACATTGTAAAGTACACAAAGTTTCTGCTCCGAAGAACTGTGTGTTTGTAGCTGTGTGGAAATAAATTGGTTTATGCTGTTAAATTAACTTATTCTTGGGCAGCTTTTCTCTTGCAGAAGCAATTCCTGCTGCTCCCTTTAGGGAGGGTCCCTCCCAATTTTGGGATGTCCAAACCATGTCTGTCCTCTTCCCCAGGTGGAGGGTGATGATTTGAGCTGGGAGATGTTTTTATTTTAATACATAAATAATCTCAGTTTCTGGAGAATATCCATGAAGGGAGGGATTATTCATCACCTGACTTCTGGGAGCATTCTTGGTGCAATCCTAAGAGTTAAATAAATATTTGGCTTTGATTTCTTTTCCTCTTTCCATGAATCAGTGTGCTTTTATCAACTTCCCAAGAGTATGTTGTGACAGGTGTATCACAATACTCTAAAGAACTGGGTGGTTTTGTTCATAGTATGGAAAAAAATGATGGTTTTGGGTGGTTGGTGAACCAGTGCTTGACCTTGATGAATCCCATTATTGATCCTCTTGATGAATCCCATTGCTTGAATGTGGGATTACTCTTTTTATAATTTCTGAAATGGAATTACTGTAGGATTTATGGGCATCATGTATAAATGTGCTTGAGTAGGATTTAGGTGTGTTTTTAATGAAAAATATCTTTTTGATGAAGCAGAACACAAAGACCCCTTTGGAGTGCAGTCATCCATAACTGCCACCACCCCTTGGAGTTTTTTGGTCTGATTTTCTCCAAATATTCTCTCTTCTTTTAGGATTTCCTGATGGAGACATTCATCATGTTCAAGAACCTGATTGGGAAGAACGTCTACCCCTTTGACTGGGTGATCATGAACATGATGCAGAACAAGTGAGTACAGAGGGACAGGTTCTGGAGCTCTCCTGAGTACAGAGGGAGAGGCTCCAGAGCTCTCCACAACTCCGGGGTTGCCTGGAAACAGCAGCTGCAGCCAGCCTGCCCTGCCTTCTCCTCCTCCTCTGATGCAAAGAATTATTGAAATATTGGTTCTGGAGGAGCATTGTAGTGGCCTGGTTTAGGGATCTTGGAAGCCACCTAAAATTTAGGGTGGTGTCAGTTTGAGAACCTGGATTTTGGAGCTGACTGCAGGTGCAGTAAAATTCTATCCAAATCTTAAAGTAATTCAGTTTATTCTTTGGAAGGTGAATTGCATCTTTTTCTATCCATACGTTAAAGTAATTCCATTTATTCTTTGGAGGATGAATTGCATGTTTTTCTATCCATATCTTAAAGTAATTCCATTTATTCTTTGGAGGGTGAATTGCATATTTTGCATATGACCTCACATTAGGTGGTGTTGTATGGAGTTGTATGTCCAGGAATGTTTTCTCTGCTTCAAGAAGAATTAAGGAAATTTTTAAATCCAAATTCCATCACCCCAGTAATGTAGAGAGAGGCTGAAAGTGTTCCTAATGCTCATTTTTTCCCCAATAATTGCAGTTCTGTCATTATTTAGCATTCCTTTGTGCAGTGTTTTATGCTGGTGACATTTTATTAAGTGTGTCAAATGCTTTTATGTGCACTGAGATGAAAGTATAAGGGAAAAACATTATATTTACCAGTTGCCTGGAGAAATCTCTTCTGCATTTACTGGAAGCTACCATGGCTGTAAAGTTGTCAGTGTTTCCTTATATAAAATCCTGAACCACAGCTCCTGCTCTCCTTATAAAAATGCACCATAACTTTAATCTTGGCTTCTGAAGTCTCCTTAACTCCCTAATAAAATCTGTTCTGAATAAATAGGAGTCAGGAGATTGAGCCATCTTTGGGTTCTTCCTGCTGGTTTGGAATGCTTGGGAAGCACCTGGTGTTTGAAATAAGGAGCCCTTTGAGAGCTCGTGAGGAACATCTGAAGCCCTTTGGATTTATTTCTTTTTTTATTCATTTTGAAAGTGGTTTTGCTTCAGCAACTCCAAGTGCCTTCAGAGCTGTGTTGGAGGTGTAGGGAAACCCTCCCAGCATGTGTGACCTGTGAACAGGAGAACTCTGGGGTTCCTGAAGTTTGGGAGAGGTTGAAACAGGATTGGGAAGGTTTGTGGTTGGACATTCTTAGTCCAACCACATTCAAAGGTACAAAAAGAACCTTTCCCTGCTCCTGGTTTTTTCCTTAAAGCAGCACAAAGGAATTCTTCCCCCAGGCATTTCCTCGTGGAAAATTTGGAGGAATTCAAAGCATGATGGTTCACAGTTAGGACAGAGACTTGGAATTTTTATCCTTAAAAATAGTCTTGTCTTTTTCCATGCTGAACATGAAGTCCTGAGGAAGCAGAAATGGGATGTGTTGATGGTCTTTGATTCTTCCTGACTCCCCTCAGTGCCTGCAGAATATCTGAGTAGTATTTAAAGTTAAAACAAAAACATTTCCCAGTCTTTTTGGTGTTGAAGAGGATCTTCAGATGTCCTAAGGGGGGTTGTTCCTCCCTAATTCCCTCATTCTTCCATTCCATTGCACCAGCTCCTTTGGAAATTCGTCTCAGTTGATTTCTGTGCTTTTCATTTTTCCTGTTGGAGTTAACGTGGTTTCCTAGCCCAGAAAGCTGCATTGTAAAATACCTTGTTTTGTCCATCTGCTCCATTTATTTCCACCCTTATAAAGTTTTATTGAAGAAAACCAGATGAAATTTAAGAACAAATTTTGTCTTTTAAAGCTGTGGCGTCCCCTCCATAGAAATAACTCGGAATGTGCAATTTTGTGTCGTTTCTGAAAGCGCCTCCTTGGGCAGTTTCTGTGCCATGAACCAAATCAAGGGAACTCAATTTTAAGTGTATCCATAATTTCATTTGTTTCCTGCATGGAGTGTATCTGGTAGTGTGAGACAATGGGAAAAAGAATAAAAATAGCTGGAAAATGGAGCTCTAATTCCTATTTAGACCAGTCCTTTAGGAGGGTTCTCCTAAAGCTCCTCTCCATGCAGTGCTTTGCTTCCAGATTAAAATACTCTGGATTAAGCAGTATTAATATTCTTCAATATTCTGGCTTCAAATATTCTGGATGAGATAAAGTTATAGCCACAGGGGAAGAGGGGAAATGGAGAAATGCATGTGAATGACTGGATTACAGGAAATATTTACAAATATAAGTTTAGTTCAAATTTAGTATTATAGTTTTTGATCTTCACCAGTGGGATAAATATATAGAAACATATATTTTTTATATATATATTATATATATAAAAATCTGTGCACTCCTTAACAGTGACAGAAATTATTCTGAAAACTTTGCCTGCCTGGTTTTGGTCCAGTGCATAAAAACATCAGGATCCTCTCTCTTTTCTACCTCCCAGTACTGCTGTGCCAGGCTCAGGATCACATCCCAAATTCAGGATCACATCCCAAATTCAGGATCACATCCCAAGTTCAGGATCACATCCCAAGCTCAGGATCACATCCCATGCCTCAGTTCCAACACCTCAAGGAGCCAAACTGTGTTCCCACCTTTCATGCCAAAATGAACACAAGAAGTCTTCATATCTAACAAGAGAATTCTTCCTTTTTTTTGTAAAATACTTCATTTGCTGACTTGTCTAATGTAGTAAAATTCTCATTTTAGCAAAGCAGTTTGTTGATTCAGAGCCCAAGGTTTTGGTGTTACCAGTTTGATGAAATTGCCACCAGTGTGTTCAAAGTGACTGACATTGGTTTGCAGGTGGCTGATCAGCATTTTGGGGGTAAAAGAAGAGAATATTCAAACTGATGCAGTGGCTTTTCCTTTCACTTCCAAATTTTGGTCCAGATCTTCCCCTGGTTTACTGTAAACAACAATATCCAAGGAAAGGAGATGGAAATAAACCACTGAGGGATGGGAGAGATGGATAAGGGACCATTAAATGCACTTGTAAGGAGGAGCTGGAAATATGTTAGATTTCCTTTTAGGGTACTTGTCCACCTTAAAATTCCAGCTGTTGTAGGGTTTGTCTGTGCCCACATTTTCAGGAAATTCAAGCCACAATATCTGTATTTAACAGTTTTAAGCAATCAGGGAGTTTTCCTGTGTTTCTGGCTGGGGCTGGGAAGTGCTTTGGAGGCAGATTCTACATTCCAGGCATCTCCAGGAAAGCACACACAAGGAGTTGGAACTGTGAAAGCAGTTACAAAAAAAGGCAGGGATTTTGTGATTTTGTCTTGTTTCCATTCCCCCCATCGAAAGCACGTTTCGAAATGATTCCGAAATGTTTTAGAAATTGTTGTTAACTTTTGTCAGAAGCTGACAAGCTAAACTTAGGTTCCTCCTAAACACATAACTCAGAACATGAAAGCAATTCCTCCCTACGGTTCCGTAAATGAAAATAATTTAGTCTTTGGTCTTACTTTTGGCATTTGAGACAATTCAGTTCCTTTGGTAAGACCTTATGATATATTAATTTGTAGCTGCTACTTTCATCTGCAGCTGTGCCAGTGGAAGCTGAGTTGCCTATGAAAAAGGAATTTGATGTTTGCTGTTCTATTTTTTGTTTCTAATGTCCACATTTACATAAAATACCTGTTTGTTTTGCCTTTTGAAGTCAGAGAGAAAGGGATGAGATGCTCTCAGTGAAAATGAGGTTTCTTGTCTCTGTTGGTTTTTTATTCCAGAGGAAATGGAGCTGGCCTGGGGAGGGAATCTGGAGGGTGTTACCTGTTGTGTCAGGGAGGGTTAGGTTGGAAATCAGGAGAAGATTCTTCCCAAAGGATGGTTGGGCACTGGAAAAGCTCCTCAGGGAATTGTCCCAGCCCCAAACTCTGCTCAGCAGCAACAGAAACATTCCTGTATTGTGCCCTCTGTTCCCAGCACAAATCCAAACCACCACCCTACACCTTCCATGAAGAAAATGACCTCAACCCCACCCAAACCCAGCCCACCAGCCCATAATGTCAATGAATTTTCTGTCTGAAAAGCCAAAAAAAAGCCTTGCAAAGAGGAGGGCAAAGGACGGGGGAGCCGCTCGGGATAAACATGTCCTGGAATGTTTATTTTTGGAGCTTCCAGGGAAATGTAGGCAGTTGTGCTGCCTGTTGTCATAGCAGTACCTGTCAGGTCCGTGCTGTGCTCTCAGGATTTCCTCCAGTGATGTTTGTGACCGTCCATCAGCAGCGGGCAAACCCTGACGTGCGTCAGGAGCCGCAGCAACTCCTGCGCAGCTCGGGACCTTCCAGCTCTGAGTTTATCCCTCCTGACAAGGCCCCCAAAGCCACACTGAAATCTGGGCTGAGCTTATGGAAATTTGGCTTCGTGGTGATACTGTGCTGGGTTCGAGGCAGGCTTATGGAAACAAAAGCAGGATGGTTTTAATAAATGTATGAAAATAGGCTCTTTGCACTTACATAATTGAGCAGTCAAGTCGCATCCATCAGATGAGTGCGAGTGCAAAAGCTCTGATTTAAAATCCATCCCCAGCTCCTGCTGGATGAGGGGTAGTTTTCATAACAGGGGAAAAGAGGCCAGAAGGATGGCAAAGATTCTGGATTGCAAACTGCAGGAAAAGCAGGGCACCCCAGTTTCACAGCCTATCAGCTGTTACTAAATCTTTGGGATTGGGGTGGTGGGAACAGGAAAAAAAGCTTTAAAATCATCATTTCGTTTCCCAAATCCCTTTGTGGGTTCACGCCTGTGTTAATTCCATGTTCAAAGACATTATTCATGGCCTTAAAATGCTCCAGGGGAGGTTTAGATTGGAGATTAGGGAAAATTCTTTAATGGAAAGGGTTGTGAAGCACTCCCCAGGGCAGTGGTGGAGTCCCCATCCCTGGAAGTGTTCCAGAAACATCTGGAACAAGGTGGGCTGAGGGTTGGACTCAATGACCTTAAAGGTTTTTTACCAACCTTAACCACTCAATTTTATTGGATGTTACTTGAAATTCCAAGTTTATCTCTGGAGCCCTGATCACTTAAATATTTCCTCAATATATGTTTTAGTGGAATAGGGTGACTGGTTTACATTTCCAAATTGCAATTGGGATGGAGGAAGTGGTTGAAATGCAATTATGTTTTAGGAGGCCAAGGGATGCATTGTTTCAAGAAGAGTTTGAACAGTACAAAAAGCTTGGATTAGAAGGAATTGCTGCTACTTTTCCTGACTATCAATGCATTTCCTACAGGACTCTGTGCTTACTTAGAAAGTTTAAGAGTCCAGACATGCAGCTTGAACAATCAAATCATTTAATTCAGGGCTGGAATGCAATAAGACTTCAAATGGGAGCAATTTTGTTTTTCTTTAGTGCTGAATATTTCTCTGTATAGAAAAACCTCCCCCTATTTCCCATGTATAGACCGAGGATAACAATTTTCAAAGCTTAGAACTTCCTTAAAAAAACAGCTCTCAAAATTAACTCGTGTGCCCCAAAGTTTGCTCTTCATCTGGGAATAAAAGACTCAAATGCACATTGATAAATCATCTAAAATTTCTGTAAATCATCTAAAATTTCTGTAGATGGAGGGATTTTTTTTTTTTTGCTGTCATAAAACCCCGTTGCATAATGTACTGACCTTTTCAGGAAAGACCTTGCAGGATTTTTGCTTTAGCATTGTACCTGTCAAATTAACTGCACCTGGGAGGAAAATGAATATACTTGACTGTGTTTGAAATAACAGGGTATTTTCTTATTCAAAGAGCTGAGGTTCCTTGAAGGAATATTCTTCAGCAGCTGCTTTTTTCCCTTGATGGCTTCCACCCTATATCAGGTGGTTTTCTGCCAGCCTTTGGAGTTAGAGATGTCCCTGGCATTGATGGAATATTGATAATGGTGTGGTTGTGAGAGCTGATGAGCAGCTGGGGCAGCCCACTGGATTCCATGATCTGGTTTTCTCCTTAATTTCTGCAATCTGTGATCATTTGGGATGGAAAAGTCATGGAAGGAGAGCAGGGTTAGATGGGACTTTGGGAAGGAATTGTTCCCTGTGAGGGTGGGAAGGGGCTGGGCTGGAATTCCCAGAGCAGCTGTGGCTGCCCTGGATCCCTGGCAGTGCCCAAGGACAGGGCTTGGAGCAGCCTGGAACAGGGTAAAGTGTCCCTGGCAGGGCTGGGAATGGGATGGGATTTAAGGTCCATTCCAACCCAAACCAGTCTGGGATTCTGAGAAGCACCTGGTGAAGCTGCCAATGCTGGGATGTGGGTGTGAGGTGTGAGCCCTCCCAAATCCATCTGCTCCTTTTCTGAGCACTCCTTCCATCTATTTGGGGTCATGATTAATCCCTCCTGGGGTCTAGAGGTGGAATAATGATTTCCAGCACTGGAATAATTACCTTGTTGATCATAATTGTATCATCTTAATTATGGTTTTTGTGTCTTTGGAGCCATCTTGGGTTTTTGGGAAGATCTCCTGCAGCAAGGTGGGAAATTTGGGCTGGTGACCACATCCAGCATCCACTGTGATGCTGCTGTTTTCTGGAGTTTATTATTGTGCTTCCCTTGACAAAGACATTTTCCTGTCCCTAAAGGTGGATGGGATTTGGTGTCCTGCCAGGAATGGAGATCTCAGAGCCACAGCAGCTCTGTAAAGCCAGGAGAAGGCTGTTGCACGTCCTCTTCATCCCAAAGCACATCTTGCTTTTAACTTTGCTTCCAAAACATCCCTGTGCAGCATTGGCTCCACCTTCATTGCTCAGCAGCAGCCCCGTGACACTTCAGCTTTGTTTTGCTGCAAGAAAATTCCAGTGACTTGGAAGCAAAGAACTGTGTTAGGGAACAGCTCTCCCTGCACTAGGAAGAAACACAGAGGGATAAAATGATCCCAACTGCTGCTGTTCTTGAATTCAAGGGGAAAAAGGTGAAAGAAGGGGTTTTTAGAGATTTTTTTTTTCATCTTTTCTTCTGTTAAAAGAAGAAATTTTTGCTGTTTTTGGCACCTTGCAAAGTTTTAGGCAGCGAGGCAGTGCTGAGGTTTAGACCTGGAAAATTCCTGAGTGTGAGCTGGTTGTCCTCTTTGGAGTGGGGACAAATTCAATCCCTTCAAAACCTTTTGAATGCTCTGTGTGCCTTATAAGGCTGGGGAACTTCAATGAATCTGTGGGTTTATCATAGAATTGTTGAGGCTGGGGAAGAGCTCTGAGATCAGAGTCCAGCACCAACCCAGCAGCACCACCTCATCCTCAATCCACATCCACACAGGTTTGGAACATTTCCAGGAATGGTGTCTCCACCACTGCCCTGCTGGACAGCCCTTTCCATGAAGAAATTTTCTCTAATATCCAACCTAAACTTGAGGTTTCCTCTCATCCTGTCACTGTTATTTAGAAGAACCTTTAATCCAGGGGACATCCCATGTCACTGCTGGGTTTTCCATGGAGGATATTCCTCAGGGGATCACAGCAGGAGTGGCTGCTCCTCCCAAACCCTGCTGGTTGTCCCCTGGTGTGTTTTACCTGCTCTGAAGTCACGAGCAGTTGAGAGGCACCTCCCAGGCTGTCATTTCCAGAGTGGCTCAGAAATGGGATATTTGAAGGAGAAATAGGGCACAGGATCTTCACACAGCGACAGAGGCAGCATGGCTCAACTGCTACGCTAAGAAAAAGCAAGAGAATGTTGAAAATGGCTTTTTATTCCTCACTTTTTGGAACCATCACCCACAGGATGCCGTGGATGCCTGGTTTCCTTTGTTTTTAACAAGATCCTTGGAAAGCCAGCTCATTTGTTTGGCTAGTTGCCCTCTCTTTTTTTTCCCCAACTTGCATCTTGACAGTGTTGAGAACTGCTGGGTTTAACACATTGTTTAGAATGAAAGCTGTAAGAGGTTATTAGCCTGTGTGTTGTGGTAATTCTCTGCTGAGAGCTGATTGAGACCTGAAGAAGCCTTGCCAAAGTAATTTCAAATGGAACACAATGATTCCAATATTATTTTCCCTTCTGGAATCTAAACATGAGTTGACATTAAGGTACTTTGGGATGATTGTACTCAGAAGCCTTTTAGCAGCCAATATCTTTATCAATTTGGGTTTTTTGATGTTTTTTTATCAAATTAAGCACGAAGAATTCAATATATTGTTCCATAAATTATGGATAATAATGTTGTTACATGTTTTTGGTTTTTGTTTTGTGCTTTAATTACTTCAGGAGTAGCAGAAACCCTTGGCAGATTACATTTCCTCAGACAGATCCTTAGTGTAAACCTTCCTTTAATTTAAAGTTTTCTTACAATTTCCTAATTACAACTGAAAAAACCCTTAACTGTCATTTTAAATTTGACATTTCATCTTGTGATTCCAATGTTCTTTTCCCCACTGCTGCCTGAACCCACTCCAGAGGCCCTGGTGAGTAGATACTCAAAGTTTCGCTCTCTCTAAGATGAGCTCATGAACATTTGAATTCACATTATTGTACCAGTGTGGGTGTTTGGGATGAAGCTGCATCCAAGTATTTGCTTTCTCATTTCATGGAGCTTTGGGGACTTTTCCAGCTTTATTCTGCTTTTCCTGGCTCCTCACAGCCAGTTTTGGTGCCTGCAGCACCACATTCCTTGGGAGCACCCAGAGGGGATTTGCTCTGTAGGATCCCACAGGAAAAATGATCCCTGGGACATGTGGCCAAAACCAGGAGTGAGAAATGATGATGGGAATCCAAAGACCATGGAGCATCCTGGTGGCACCACCCAGGTCCGTGGTGGCTTTGGAATGCCAGGTTGGATTTAATGATCTTAGAGGGCTTTTCCAACCGAAATGATCCCATAATTCTGTGGTGGAAGGAAAAAACATTCCATCTTAGCACCCAAACCCACCTGGATGTGCTATTGCAGTTTTTAATTGGAATTGTGGTGCCCTGAGTGCTCATTTTGTGCTCACTGAACCCCCCAGGAAGGGTGACCACGTCACAGCCCCAAATCTGAACGTTCTGGGATGTTTTTAGCACAGGATGTGAGGCATGAGCACGATGTGGGAACACTTGGTGCTTATAAAAGCAGCAGAGTGAGGGAGCTAATTAAATAAAGCTGAAGGTGTTAAATCCCAAAGCAGGGCTCCATTTTTACCAAGTCCAAGCTAACACCACGTGATGTTTATTTTTAACAGGGAAGGTGTAGCAACTTTCACTTTGGATCATTCTTTTTCCACATCAGCATCATTCCAGTTACTACCATTGCCCATTTAAAAATACCCAGGGATGGGCTGCTTTTTCACACTTGGATTTTATTCCTCTTTTCCAGTATTGTAAAAAAACCCAATATTTCAGTCTTGAAAAATAACAAAAAATGGTTGTTTGGATATTATTTTCAGGCTTAAATGTATTTCTGGCTGTTAATCTGCAATTCAGATTTCGGTAGTGAGCTTTGCACTGAAATTCTCTGGGCTTGACCATCAATGAGTGACTTCAGGATTTTCAGCACTCAGAGCAGTTTGACTAAACAGAGATATTGTACAAACTATAAAATAGTACTTTGCTCTTAATGTATTGTTTTTTTAATGATTCATAAGGGTAGTGTCCAACTCAGTTATTAATTTAATACAATTTGGGTGAAATATCCCTAAACCCTGCTTGCTCTTACCTTGCCAACACATTCCTTTTCTGAATTTTCATCTTTTTCAATGACTGACAGTGGTGCAGCATTTTGGCTTCTGAGAGCAGCAGCCTTGATGCTTAAAAAGCCAGCAAGGCCTTTTCTGGGGTTATTAAATTTTAGGATCAGAAATATTTCATGAGCACATTCTAGAAAACAAGCTTTTACAGTGGGAGTATGAGAAAGCACAGCCACTATAGGAAGAACTGGAGGTTTTTTTTTAAAGAAGGAAATTATTCATGCTCTGATATAACAGATGGGTGATTGTAGGGCAGGAAAAGTTTAAAGCATATTTAGGGAGAAAAAAGGTGTCAGATCATTGGCTATCACCAGTTTGAAGGTTTATATCACTGAATATAAGCACTGAAAAGTCATCTTCTCCTTCTCTCAGTGCATTGCAGGCAGAGCTTGAGCTCAGCCTTTCTTGATGGATGTTTCTCCTTTTCCATCAGAAGTGTCACAGGAAAGCTGGCACTTGCAGGTAGTAAAACAGAGATATTTCTAGATCTTGGAATGAACAGGCTGAACTGAGAAGGTAAATTGATGATTTTTAAACATTAACTAAAATGAGAGCATCTTTAGGATATGGGTGATGGATATTGATTATCAGTGGTGTTAGGAGATATCCATCCTGAGGCACACACTGTGCCTTGAGTGGCTGAACTTTAAACTTCCAGCATGTTTTTCATTTGGGATGTTCAAAGCAATAACACAAAAGATATTAAAAGCAAACCTTTTCCTTCTTTAAATTCCTTATGCATAAACATTCACCAAAGGCCTGTTGAGCTGCAAAGGGAATTTACTGTCAGTATGTTCAGGATCTGTTTGGATTTGCTCTTCCTGGGACAGGAACTTTACTCTCCCAGCTTTTTCAGATTTTTTTGTCCTGGATGTGTGGGAAGGGCTTTCCCCTGAGCCTGCCCATGTTCCCAGCTGCATCCAGAGCATCCAGGGGCTCTGGAAATGCCTCTGCTGCTCCTGCTCTGACCTTCCCCACCCCTGCCTGCCTTCAGCTTCCCCAAGCCCTCACCTGGAGCCTGGGGAGAGCTCCCTCCTGCCCTTTGTGGGAGTTGTTTGCTGCTTGTCAGCAACTCCGGGAAAAGAGAAAAATAATAATGTATGGCTGCTGCAGAAGGTGTGAAAACTGTCAGTTCTCAGGGCACGGTGGTTATCAGCAGCATGGAAAGTTTCTCTTTCTCTGCAAGTGGCTTCAGAGAGAAGGAGCTGAAGTGGATCCCCTGATCCCTGATCCCATCTCTGACCCAATTCCCTTTGGAGCTCATGGTGACAGAGCCACCTCTCCATAACCCACAGCACTCCTGGCTCAGTTTGGGAAGTTTTGGGTGGTTTAACTGGCTTGGGCAGCTCTCTGCTGGCCCAGGTGTCCCCTGGGCAGGAGGAGTCTCCTGGAACATGAACACAGAAATGCATCACAGCACGGGGTGAGCCAGCTTATCCTAAAAACTCTGGGAATGGAGCCCACCAGATGGGCTCCTGCAGAGTCCTGGTCCTCCTTCACAGGGATGGATGGATGGATGATGGATGGATGGATGGATGGATGGATGGATGGATGGATGGATGGATGGATGGATGGATGGATGGATGGATGGAGGATGGATGGATGGATGGATGGATGGATGGATGGATGGATGGATGGATGGATGTTGGATGATGGATGGATGGATGGATTCAGGGATGGATGGATGGATTCAGGGATGGATGGATGGATGGATGGATTCAGGGATGGATGGATGATGGATGGATGGATGGATGGATGTTGGATGATGGATGGATGGATGGAGGGATGGATGGATGGATGGATGAGGGATGGATGGATGGATGGATGGATGGATGGATTCAGGGATGGATGGATTCAGGGATGGATGGAGGGATGGATGGATGGATGGATGGATGGATGGATGGATGGATGGATGGATTCAGGGATGGATGGATTCAGGGATGGATGGATTCAGGGATGGATGGATTCAGGGATGGATGGACAGACAAACTGCACAGGAAGCAGGGAAGGTTTCAACAGCTGTATCCCCCCCACCCTTCAGTTTTTAATTTCATTTCTTCTCTGCTCATCTTCCATGTGAAAACGTATTTTGTGTTAACAATGATTCTGTGTTAACAAAAAAATCACCTTTGTGACATTCTGTGTTTCTTAATGCTGAAGTTTTCCTTCTGAGGGCTCAGGCACTCCCTGGGTTTGTTTCTCTCTGTGTTTGACTGTTAAAATGTAATTATTTTGTATGATTTGCCTGTGGCTGGCCTGGTCACGTCTGCACTATGTGAGGTGTAACAGAAGTACTCAAAAAAGATGCAGGAGAATAAAATGATGATTTTCTGACAGTTCCCTCATAAAGATGTACAAACAGAAACATTTCGGGATGAATTTCAGTTGTGTGTTTGCGTCAGTGAGGTTTTTAAGGGAGGTGTGATACGAGGATGGCTTTGTGAGGATTCACTCTCCTTCCCACACTTGTTGTCTCATGTTCTTCCTTCTGGACTGTTTTGCATCTTCTCATGCAGAAACCACATTATTCATTTTTAAAAATCAAAGTGAAATTGCCAACTGTCAAAACCAAACATGTTTTCTGTAAGTTCCTCTTGAACACAGACTAACTTTTTATTTGTCAGACTATTTTTGACAATGTGCTCCTTCCACAACCACTTCAGTTGTGTTTCCTCGAGGAAAATGAGGACAAAGTTTTCTTGAGGAAAAATATTTCCATCTCTGAGATATGAATCACAGTTATTACCTTATATTTGGTGTCATGTTGAGCTGTACTTTCCTGTTTTGGTGCAGCACTTTTTAGACTTAGAAATGTGCATTCAGCACTTGCCAGTGCTTGTATCCCTGAAAATAATGTTTCTTAGCCAGAGTTTCAGTTCCATGCCTTCCTTATGTTGAGGACACCAGACCTGTCCCCAGTACTCCAGATGGGAATCCTTTGCTTCATTTTTCCTGTTTTAATTTACTATTTTCTGACCTAGCCTAATGAAAAAAATCCACCATTGTAGGAAACTCTTGCCTCTTGATTGCAGAGGGTGAAAATCTCCCTCTCTGCTTTGCTGCTCACAACTCAGCTTTAGCAAACAGGATTCCCAACAAGGATTAGAAGACCTGAGGGAGCTGTGGGATGGTCACCAACCAGTCAGGGGTGAGGCAGGGTTTGAAATTCTCTGTATTTATCTTTAAAAGGCCCTTGCACTCTTTGCTGTGTGTTCTGGGTGATCTGTAGGCTCACCCAGGGCTTGTCTGACACCACTGGAAGGAGGCAGTTGGCTTAATTAAAGCAGATCGACGTTTTTACAGCTTCCTATATTTTAGTTTCTGCCAAGACAACTGACAACAAGGAATGAGGAATTTATGAAGGAATCATGAAAAATTTATGCTGGCATATGAGATTTATTCATCCAGCATTGAAAGTGTGCTTTAAATCCTGACATCAGAGCTGCTAATAGGAAATTTGGAAATAGACTAAAACTGTTGATTGTTTTGTGTGAATGTGCAGATTCCATGCTGGATTTCCATCCTGTGCTGTGCTGGGAGGGACCATAAAGATAATCTTGTTCCACCCCCTGCCATGGGCAGGGACACTTCCCACTATCCCAGGGTGTTCCAGCCTGGCCTTGGGCACTGCCAGGGATCCAGGGGCAGCCACAGCTGCTCTGGGCACCTGTGCCAGGGCCCCACCACCCTCACAGGCAATAATTTCTCCCCAAAATCCCATAGAAATCTACTTTCCTTCTGCTTAATGACATTTTCCTTTGTCCCATCAAAACAGTAGTTCTTGGATTTCTAGCTTGAGAACTGAGTTTGTTAGTCAGGATGTCAAACTTATTTTGCATTAGTCAAAACTCATGGAATAAAACACCTTAAAAGAAAACTGGAATATTGCCAATGACAAATTTACGTCAAATCCTTTAATATTAGATCTTTAAACAAACCCCAAAACCTCAACCCAACACTCACGTGCATTTCTGGAAAAAATAAAAAATTGGTTTAGATATTTACTTTTTAAGCTTTGCTGAGCACTTTCTGGATATTATCTTCACAAAGCAGAACTCGGTGTGTGGACGTACGAGTCCACAGGGAAAATAACAGCATTTTCCTCAGTCTCATTTCAGCTCGACTGTTGCATTAATTTCCTTTATAACTTCTGACATCTGTAGCATGAATTGCTAATTTGTTTGGTCTGAAAGTTGGTAGGAAATAAGGACTCCAGTGAAGCCAGAGTGTAAAACCACTGTTGCATTCAGCATTTTTTGCTGTGCTTCTCCTGATGTGACCGACTCCTCCATTTTGTGCTTAACCTGGATTTGATTGAAATTTGTAAACTTTGCCCGTACATGGAGTTTTGTATCAGAGCTCGCTGTTCTCTCTGCTGTAAAATATCTAATCCCTTCTACTTACATGTTTCTGTGAAAGCTGTTCCCTTGTTCTGACATGGAAATCCTCCCTGTACGAGTGTGATGGATGGAACGCAGCGCTCGCCTTGATTTAACATGGGGAGAGGTTTGTTAGAGCTGATAAATAGAAAAGGGTTGATTTAAGGCACCCTGGAGTGGGTTTTGGGCAGAGATGTGGGTGTGGGATGAGCAGAGCAGCTCCAAGACTCCCTGGTCATGGAAATTAATCTCCAGGATCTGGGGAAGCTCAGTTCAGTCTGTCAGAGATGTCCCACAGCAAGCACGTGGGGTGAGATAACGATGCACCACAATTAACCTGAGATGGGCAGCTTCAGATGAGACAAAGCTGACTGGCACATGAGGTTTTTCCAAGTTTTTCAGCTCATTCAGTTGAAAATCCAGAAGGGCTGGATTGTATTTTGTGGATAGATATGATAAATACAAATAAATGCTGGTAAAGCTTGGTGGGTACCAAGGGCAGGTTCTTGTGCAGTAGAAAAGATTTGCTCATTAAGGAATAGAACAAGAGGGGGGAAATGTCCTTAAGCTGTAGAAAGGCAGGGTAAGGTGGGATATTGGGCAGGAATTGTTCCCTGGGAGGGTGAGGAGGGGCTGGGATGGAATTCCCAGAGGAGCTGCCCCTGGATCCCTGGCAGTGCCCAAGGCCAGGCTGGACACTGGGGCTGGAGCACCTGGGACAGGGGAAGGTGTCCCTGCCATGGCTGGGGTGGGGTGGGATGATCTCTGAGCTCCCTTCCCACCCAAACCAATGTGGGATTCTGTGGTTCTGGGATTCTCAGGAAAAGCTGAAGGTTCTGTTTCCTCCATCTGGTTTGTGGGAGATGTGGCAGTTGTCCATGGTCAGGAAGGATGAATCCACAGAGTCCGAGAACTTCAGTTTAGGTTGGAAAAGCCCTTCAGGACCATCAAGGCCACCAGGTGCCACATCCACACAGCTCTTAAATCCCTCCCTGAGCAGCTGTGCCAGGGCTGGACAACCCTTTCAGGGGAGAGATTTTCCCAAAAACCCAATCTGCCCCTCCTCTGGTGCCCCTTGAGGCCATTTCCTATTGTCCTATCGTGTCCTGTCCATGGACTCAAAGAGTTACCACCAGCTCATTTCCAGCTGTGTCAATAAATGAAATTGCAGTGATAAGGAACCAGTTTGCTTTAGGGTTTTAGGGTTTTTTTGCCTCCTCTCCAGTGCTCTTTAATAATAAATGAATTCTCTCCATGCAGTGAATAAGCCTGTTTGGGATGTAAGTACTGCAATACGTCTTACAGAGCCAGGGCTGGATTTGGGAATGCTGCAGGTTCTGTCAGGAGCTTTAGGCTGCAGAGGAACAATCCTGAAATTGTCTTTTTTAAAATAAAAAAAAAAGGAGCTTTACATGGTTTGGTTTCCTTATGCTTTGAGAGAAAATTACCGTGTAAAGGTTTAATCTTGTGTTACTCTTTGGTTTTTTATCACTAAGTTTGGTGCATCAATTGGGAAATTCAGGGTGAAGGATGCACTTAGGATGCACCAACAGCAGAAAAAGAGGTTTTCTAGTGCTGGTCTCTGTTTGTCCACTGGAACACAGTGATAGCCATTTCAGTGTGGTACTGATCATTGTGTGGATCTAAATATCCCTACACAAATTCTTCAGATGTCATTGGGAATAATTTGACTTTTCTTGGGTTTTTTGCTTGTTTGTTTGTTTGGCATTTTTTAGGGTTGGTTTTTTTTGGTTTATTTTTTCTTTGTTGTTTTCCCCCCTTCTGGATATTGATTAATTGCTTGTGGTTTGATTAATGTATGTATTTATTTACTCTCTGAGTGCTGCATTTCAGCTGTTGAGTGCATGAGCAAACAGCTCATGGTACAGCCACAGAATCTCAGGATGGTTTGGGTTGGGAGGACCTTAAATCCCATCTCATGTCAGCCCCTGCCATGGGCTGGGACACTTCTGCTATCCCAGGTTGTTCTACAGCCCATCCAAGCTGTGATGCAACAATGATCCTAATTTTTTATTAACTTTTATAACACACAAAAGAAGGAAATAATTAAGAATTAAATCTTGGTCACCCATTTTTTCCCCCCTCCATGGCAATTTTTTCTTAGACTAATATCTTTGTGTTGGTTACACAGACTTAAATTTCAAACTTAAATTTATGAGATGTTGTTACCCTATCATGTAAATCTTTTAATCTGCAATTAATAGGATAATTAAAATGTCATGTTTATGAAAATAACTTTTTTCCTGGCTGGGATATTCTGCAATTCACTTACCAGCACTGGGATTCCAGGTGAACATTGTGTCCTTGAGCTCTCCTTGACTGCATTAACATTTGCTTTGTCCATTGCCAGCCCACGAAACACGAAACAATTCCCTTTTTTCCCTGAGTCATAAATCCCCTGGCTCTGGGAGCGCTGTTGGGATGGGGGAAGTGCTGGGGCTGCTGAGCTGCCCTGGAGCAGAGCACGGGACGGGGGAACACAAAGCGCAGCCCCTTCCCTCAGTCCAGCAGCAGCACCCGGGGCTGCACTTTGGTTATTCCACCTGAGCCAGGGCAGCTCCGAGAGGGAAAGCAAAGAGGAAATGAAAGCCCAGGTTTTGAAAAGAGTGAATGGAATTTGTGCTCAGTGTCCCACTCTATGGATCATTAGAGGGGGAAAAAAATGTGGTTTTTCCTTGCTCTGGGAAAAGCTTTTTGCACAAGTTGTTTTTATCCTATTTTGAATTTATTTCCCCGATACAGAAGTAACGTGGTGCAAGTGAATAATTTCATGGTTTTTTCTCTTTTATCAGTAACTCAGTGTAAATACTTCCCTTTCTTTTTGTAATGAGATTTTGGTGAGTTATACTGATGTGAAAGAAATCTAAAAAGCAGCACAAAATTCTGCTGTGAAAGTTCAAAAAGAAAAAAGAAGCAACAACTTGTAAAACTTGCTCATCCCTGCAAGAATTTATGTCTGCACGTACCTGAGCCAGTATTCAGGAGCTTTGCTTGAAGCTTGGCAAGGAATCCAATAGAAATGCAGGAAAACTCCTCAAGAAATCAGATTCTGCCATGCAAATTCACTGGGTTAAGAAGGACGTGATTTGTGAAGGTTTTAAATTTTAACCCTTTTTTTTTTTAGTTTCTCGTTCCATTTGGGAGGCTGAGTTATAGGAAGGCTGAGAAAGGGACAGATTTAATGTCAGAATTCAGGTGTTTCAAGGCACAGACGTGGAGAATTGATAGTGCAGGTGTCAGGAGGGATGCCAGCAGTGAAGGCACGGTGGTGTCAAGCAAGCAGCCAAGGTTTGAAATGTGGTGCAGCTCATTTTGGGGTGTGACAGACACAGGCTTCCAGAAAATGGCCATAAATTGTCCACACAGATGTTGCCTTTGGGCCCGGGGGCTGCTGTAAGAGGATGTGATGTGATAAATGCTGTAAAAAGGGTTTGTAGCTCCATTTGAGGGCTCTGCAGGAGATCAGAGGGGTTTTCTTGGCAGGGCTGGGGTCAGTGCCCATCCTGGAGCACAGGAGAGCAGGGTGGGAGATCCTTCTGCATGCAAATGGTGTGAAAATGAGATTTCCTGATAGTATTGAGGCTCAGGGAAGAATTTGTTGGTCCTTAAATCTCCCTGACAGGGTGGGATTGGGCTCTGCTTGCAGGGAACAGGGACAGGACAGGAGGAAATGGCCTCAGGCTGTTCCAGAGGAGGATCAGGTTGGATATTTGGGAAAATTTCATCACAGAAAGGGTTGTGAAGTGTTGGAACAAGGTGTGGAGTCCCCATCCCTGGGGGAGTTCAGAGCCCTGTGGATGTGGGAACAGAGGTGACCATGGTGGTGGTGGTGATGGTTGGGCTTGATGATCTCAGAGGATTTTTGCATCCATATCAATGATGATTCCATGATTCAGGGCTTAGTCAGGCTGCAGTTTTGATTCTTTTAATTTGCATTTCCATTTTACAGCAGTCTTTGAACTGAGTCAGAGGCTGTGGCAGAGATGGGAGTGAGCTTGGTGTAAACCCCAACCTAAGGTTTAAGAAATCAGTAATTTCTTTATCAGGAATTCAGAATGTGGTTTTCCATTTTCTATGAATTTTAATCTATAATGTTCTAATGACCTTTTTTCAAGAACATTTTATCATGGTGCCTCATTTATCTTGCTAAAAGATATTTTTATTTTTTTATGTGATGTTAAAAGTCACACATAAATTTGATCTTCCATTCACAGTCCACTTACTTAACTGGGTGTTTGATTTAAAGGTACTTCTGGCTTGAAAACGATTTAAAGGTACTTTTGGCTTGAATTCAGGTAACTTCAAATATTTTTTGAGGTAATTATCACACAAATATCAATGGCAAATGGGCCAAATATGATCTTGTGGGCAAGAATATATTTATAGAATTTTATTTTTTCATTTTATGCTGAAAAATCATCCATTGGATTTGTTACTCGAGCAACTGGGCATTATGGGAAAATTAAACTTTGCCAACTTTTTCAGCTCTTCTTTGCTAAAGGGCCATTGTCAAAGATGCTTTGTTTGCCATAAAGAAAGATTTGTAGTGACAGTTTTATATAACAACAATAATATTAATTTGAATTATTTTTGGAAGAATCTCGGAGCAGCTGGGGAAGATCATCTGCATTATGTTGACCTTACAGATGTTCGAGTTGATTCATGGAGGAATGAAGTAATTTGCCTGTGCCCATGCAGTGAACAACCAGCAGTGAAGAATAGGAGTCAGCTCATAGATTATTTTCACATGGAATGTTCAGCTCCATTTTGATAATTTGTCCATTTTTCCTAGGAAAATTAACTCATATCTCTGCTGAAATCGCCCAGTTCACATCTGAGGCGTAAATGCTGAAAAATAATTTAAAATTCTATGCAAAATTAAGGAAGGTTATTGTAATGCTTAGTTTTTTAAGGTCAGCAAAGGTGTGGGCAAATACTCACCCCAGAGAACCCACAGGCTTGTGAATTTTTGGGGAGTTTAACCTTGGTGGTCATGGAATTGTCAGAGAATTATGGAATGATTTGGGCTGGAAGGGATCATCCCATCCCACCCCAGCCATGGCAGGGACATCTTCCACCATCCCAGTGTCCAGCCTGGCCTTGGGCACTGCCAGGGATCCAGGGCAGCCACAGCTGCTCTGGGCTCTCAGTTCCTTCCCAATATCCCATCCATCCCTGCCCTCTGGCAGTGGGAAGCCATTCTTATAAACAATAGATTAAAAGCCATAAAAATCTGTGGGTAAAGCTCTGCAGAGGCTCCTTTTCCTGAGGAAGAAGTGCTTCTGGAATAAAGAAACCCCAGTGGATCCCATCCCCTGGCACAGCTGGAGAGCTGCCCTTCCCCTGCCCCTCCATGAAGGAGATGTGCACTGAAATTATTTCAGTTTTTTTTTAAATCTAAACTATAAATATGTAAAATGATCACAGTGTGCCTCCCTGCAAGAACCCACATCCAGCTGGAAAACCCCAGCCACAGAGGCTTGAAGAGAAGAGCAGAAGAAGCTTGACTCTGTAACATTTATTTCAAATTAATTTTCTGCCATCCAGCTCCAGCAGTTCATTTTTCCTACTGAATGGGATCTAATAAGACCTAATAGGTGATAAATCAGTTTCCCAGTTTTGGGCATTAAGGAACTGCAGTGCTGTGTTCTGCTAGAGCAGGAAGGTCTCCAGCTCTCTGTTCCACAACAAGCAGGGCATTAAATAGTCTTAAATCATCAGCCTGTCCCTTCCTCAGCTCCAGGACCACTCCTGAGGCTGGGGAATTTCACAATGAGGGATCATTCTTTATGGCAAACTCTGTAGCTGCGAGCAAAGCAATTTAAAAAACACTTTAGGAGAGTGGTTCCTACATCCTGCTCCTGTTACAAATCACTCGGCCTCAGTGTTTACAAAATCTGCAGTTTAACTAATACAGATGGGTTATCAAATTATCCTGATGGAAACAGATAGAGAGGTTGTTTCCTATCAACAGTTCCATTAGGAACTAACAACAAAATGGGATTATTTACTCAGCATCTATTCATTCCCACTAATTTGGCACAGCGTTATTAGCACTGAAGCTTTACATGCAAAACACTCCAATTCTTGGGGTAATTTGATAATGCAAGACACGTTCCTGATCCATCATTTCATAGGATGGGCCCTATAAACCTGTGTTTTAACAACCAATCCTTACCCAGCTCTTCCATGGCAAAGCTCATCCATCCCAATTAGGAGCAGCACCAGCTCTAGAGAAGGTTTAGATGAGCCTGGGGTTTATTATCCTTGGGTCTCTAACCCACACTCCAAAGGATTTATTGTTCCAAGGGCTCTTTTTTTCCCGAATTTAAATCTGAGCAAGGCTTTAGGAAGGTTCAGAGCTGCTGCAGCTCACAGCAAAGGGGTTCAGCAGATCAGCTGGTTAAAATAACTGGGTTACCTCAGTTGGTTTGTCACACAAACCCATCCAAGGCTTTCCCTGAATCCAGGGGGGATGTTTGCACAAAGTCCTTTTTTGCAGCAATATTTGGGAAGTGAAAACCTCCAGCAGAAAGACGGAGATCAGGAAGGATCAGTGTTCAGCCCAGAGAGGAGAAGGCTCTGGGGAGACCTTAGAGCCAATTCTGGACCCTAAAGGGGCTCCAGGAGAGCTGCAGAGGGACTGGGGACAAGGATGGAGGGACAGGACACAGGGAATGGCTCCCAGTGCCAGAGGGCAGCCATGGATGGGACATTGGGAATTGTTCCCTGGCAGGGTGGGCAGCCCTGGCACAGGGTGCCCAGAGCAGCTGTGGCTGCCCCTGGATCCCTGGCAGTGCCCAAGGCCAGGCTGGACACTGGGACAGCGGAAGGTGTCCCTGCCCATGGCAGGGGTGGAATGGGAAGATCTTTAAAGTCCCTTCCAGCCCAAACCAGTCTGGAATTCCGTGGTTTATGGTCAGCAGGGTCCTTCCTTGCATGTGGGACTTGTCAGCCCAGGCCCAGCAGGTTTTGGATGATGTTCCCCTGGGATGAGGAGCTTCCCACGTGTTTGTCCTGCCCTCCTGCTCCTGAGTCAGATAATTCTCTCTGGGCAGGGATGTGTCCATTGACTGCCCTGCACATAAAAGCAGAAAATATTGGATTCAGCTGGAGAGGAGGAAGGGAAGCACAGCTTTGCTTCTCACCCTGATCGATCCCACTCTTGTGGGTGCTGAGACTTCTTAAAGGAGAAAATGAAGTTTCAGATGTTGTCAGAGGCAGCAGTGAAATTACCTTTGCAGTTCCAGCTGAATGAACCAGGTTTTATTTATTCTCTAAAACCAAGCAGAAGATAAAACACTCACACCCTGTATTTTGTTTGTACATCATCATAGCAGCATTTTCCTGCTCGAGGATTAACACCAATTGTGCTTGGATTTGTTATTTACAGGTTTCACCTCGGGGCACCTTGCCTTTATTGAGTAGGAAAATCAGAAATTGCCCTTGCATGACATAAAGGCAGAGCTTTAACATGGGAGGTCACTGGCTGCTCAGTGGCACCTTCTGATGTACAGAGTGGGGTCAGCACAAAACGTTTCTGTCTCAAAGACGTTCAACACCCTGTGAGTTCCAGCTCTGCCAGACCTCTGCCCTCGCTGCTGGGGCATCTCCCACCCACTGCAAGAGAGGCTGGAGGGTGTCCAGGGCAGGGAATGGAGCTGGGAAGGGCTGGAGAATCCCTGAGGGAGCTGCAGAATCCCTGAGGAGCTGGGTAGGGCCTGGAGAATCCCTGAGGGAGCTGGGCAGGGGCTGCAGAATCCCTGAGGAGCTGGGCAGGGCTGCAGAATCCCTGAGGAGCTGGAAGGGGCTGCAGAATCCCTAAGGAGCTGGGAAGGGCCTGCAGAATCTCTGAGGGAGCTGGGAAGGGCCTGCAGAATCCCTGAGGAGCTGGGAAGGGGCTGCAGAATCCCTGAGGAGCTGGGCAGGGGCTGCAGAATCCCTGAGGGAGCTGGGCAGGGGCTGCAGAATCCCTGAGGAGCTGCAGAATCCCTGAGGAGCCGGGCAGGGCCTGCAGAATCCCTGAGGAGCTGGGCAGGGCTCACCTGGAGCCAAGGAGGCTCAGGGGCCCTTGTGGCTCTGCACAGCTCCTGCCAGGAGGGCACAGCCGGGGGGAACAGGGACAGGAGCAGAGGGAACGGCCTCAGGCTGGGCCAGGGCAGCTCAGGGTGGATTTTGGGAACAATTTCCTCATGGAAAGGTTTGTCCAGGCCTGGCACAGCTGCCCAGGGCAGTTTGGAGTCCCCATCCTTGGAGGGATTCAAAATCCATGTGGATGTGGTGATAGTGGAACCCTGGAAAAAGTTAAAGATAGAATCTAAAATGTTGGGCTTTGTGCTTTCCCAGATCAACTGCACCTGCGTAAGCAGTATGATAAATTATATAATTGTTAGATGTGATGATTGTTTAGTAATTAAATGTAATTATTATATAACCATAAGAAGAATAGTGAGAAACTATGTTGGAAATTCAGAGAGGGGATAAATTCATGTATACAATAGAACAATATAGGTTTAATAATTAACATGAAAGTTATGTAACAATAGAGTATAAAACATGATCATTTCGGATGTATGGTCGGAGTCAGATTTGGGTTGAATATACCCCGATTCCCAGAGCTCTTAATAAAAAGCACTGCATATAATCCTCGTGATTATGTGTTTTTGAATGCATGGGGCAGTGGTGGCCTTGGCAGTGCTGGGAATGGTTGAACTCGATGATCTTTTGTGTTTTCCCAACCCAAATCATTCCATGGTTTTCTGTTAATCTTTGCTGCATTTCCCTGGCTCCCTGCAGGGCTGGAGCAGGTGGATTAAGTCAGAGATTATCAATAGAATCATGGAATTTTTCAGGTCAGAAAAGCCCTCCAAGACCACTGAGTCCTACCATTGACTGCCAAGGCCACCACTGTCCCATGTCCCCAAGTGCCACATCCCATTGACTGAGTGCTGCTGTCATTAATTTAGGCAAAGCAAGGTGCTGAACTACTGGTGTGAGTTCCAAACCTCTGTAACTGTGTTTTAAAGGAATTCTGAAAGAAACCAAGTGAACCCCCAACTTCCTGTGCTGTCCAAAGCAGCTTCAAAAAAAAACAAAAAACCCTGTGTTTGTCACAACCTGAAGTTCCCTAGCAGGAGTCAATTTAAACAGCTGTGACCACCCTGTAATTATGATTTGTCACAGACTAATATTTACTTTTTTCGTTCATTTAAAACCCCATTTGTTTTACTGTGTACAAATTAAGAACAAAGTGTCACGTTGGTCCCTGAATGCATAATTGCAATTAAGGTGGTGCCTTGCAGAAATAATACATGGAGGGTTAATTTGGACCACGAGCTGGTTTTAATTCTGCCTTTGTGTTTCTCTACAAGTGAATTATCCTAGGGTGGCACAGAGAAAATCACAGTTATTTGTAGCTGGGCTGTAACGTTGTGGTTTTAATGGGAGTATTTTTAATGAGGGCTTGTAGCCTGAATTGTTGATGAAAAGCAGATTAGTTCTGTTTGCTCATTCCATGAGAGGTGAGGGGCTCTGAGCAGGGTTTGTGGCCCCAGTTGGGAACTGTCCTGAAGGAAATTAGGGAATTTCTGATGAAAATGTCAACACATGAAAAGTTCAATCACAGGAGGGCTCTGCACAAGTCTCTGTTTCTCCCTTTTTAGTGACATTTGGCTCTTAAATATTTGATGATGCATTGAGAATAAAAATATGATATATAAAAATATTACATATTTTGTAATGAATTACAAATGTGAGTGACCCAAATGAACACACTCCCTGTTACAGGAACAGCATTGGAGTGGTGTCATCATTTAATTCTCTCTTATGTCTTGGACTAAATCACAGTTTTTGAGGCCCATTTGCACCATTAAATGCTGTGTGGGGGGTAGAAGAACCATCTAACTTAAATATTTATAAACTGAGGATTTCTAAATTTTAATACAGCAAAGTTAATATTAAGGTAGATACAGATTTTTTTAAAGAAACACAAACACTTTACTATTTTCCCCAATAAAAGTTAAATGACTCAACCTAAACATCAAGGAGGAAAGGCAATTATTTCTTAAAAAGTGAGAGAAAAAGGAAGAAGATCTTAAAATATGCAGAAGAAAAAAAATCTTTATCTCAGATGACACTTTTAGGAAAAAAAGTAAAAATTTGAAATCTTTTGCAATAATTTATGAAACTCATATTGCATGTTTTCTTTGAAAATACTGTTTTTAACTGAAAATAATTCCTGAATTTCTCAGTGCCCAGTTCTTCAGCAGTGACTCTCAAACCTCTTTGGCCTCTGGGTGTGATCCAAAGCAAAAGCTTTTTGTGTGGCTCCTGTAACACTGAAGCCTTGGATTGTAACACCATAAATCATATCCCAGGTTTTGTGCTGCCACTTTCAGTATCCTTTGGGATCCATTTTCAGGGATCAATGTCTGGATTTTGCTGATGTTAAAGATGAAATTACTTAAAATCTGGACAACCTGTGTGTGCCATTCTGCTTTTAATTTCTCTGGAAAAAATCCAGGAAATGGAGCTTTTTACCTTGTATAAACCTTTGATCCTATTGATCATTGCTGGCCTAGATCACTCCTGGCTGCTGCCAGGCTTTCCATAATTTCTGCTGCAGATGGAGCTGAAAACTCTGGCAAATCTGCTCTGCACAAGCATCAATATCCGTTGGAAAAGCAGATTTTTGCTTGCCCTTCATGGGTCACTGGATGCCAGCATCCCTCTGCATCCCAGCGTTAGTCCCTGCATCCCTCTCAGCTCATTCCCAGCTTTGTTAGGCCCAGCTTTGCTGATATCCTGAGTTTTTAGTGCCCAGGCAGTGCTGCCCATCCCACGTGGGTGCTCAAGCATCACTCAAGGCAGGGATGAAGGAACTGGGAGTTGGTTTAGTCCTGGGATGGTGAGTTTGGAGCAGCCTGGGCTGTGGAACATGTCCCTGCCCATGGAATGGGATGATCTTTATTGGTCCCAACCCAGACCATTCTGGGATTCTCTAATACAATCCCATAAAATGAGGATGCCTTTAGGTGTTACTCCATACACAAGCATTGGGTGAAAAGAATCAACCTGAGCATTTGCTTTGGTTGTGTTTTATGGGTGAGAGAATCTCCTATCAGGACTAATCTACATTTTCCCCCACTTAGGTTTTTTTGCTTCTCTGAGCCCATCAGATAATTGCAGTCTACTCCCAGAGAAGCTGCTGGCTTTCAGAGCCATTGGCATTATAAATCTTCTATCTAGAGAGAGCCAAACTGTGTAATTCAGGCCAGGGAAGAAGAAAAAAGGAGCAGAAATGGTGCAGAAATGCTATTTGAGCTTTGTACCCAAATCTGCTTTGCCCCAGTGCAGCAGAACCAGGCCAGGGGCACTGATGGTTGTGAAGGAGCTGCCTGGTTGTCTGGTCCTTGTGAGGCTCAGGAGTATTTTCCACATGGGAATTAACTTCCCTGGCACTGCATCCCCCTGTGAGCCCTGTGGGATTGCTGGTGCTCCAATGTGCTGGTGTCCAGCTCCCCGATTCCAAGGAAATCAACCTTGCACAGTTTTGGAGATTCTCTTATTGCTGTGTCCATAGTAAAGCAAACTTTGCCATGGCTCTGCCTTGGGAAGGGGAGGATTCATCCAAGGGCAGGTTATTGCACTGTCTCAAACTCACCTGTCAGAAATCCAATTTTAGCCCAGTGGTGCTCCAAAGCACTGTTTGTGTTTCAGTAGCCACAGAATTTCCTGTAGTTCAACAATTGTTTGGCCATGCAGCACAATTTAGTAGCTTAAAGAGCTTTCTTGGGATTAACAGAGGGAGTGAAATTAAACTGTTGCATAAAAGAAATCACAGAGAACCTGATTTCAGAGGATGCCTGAATGGTTTGGCTTGGGAGGGAATTTAAAGCCCATCCAGATCCACCCCTGCCATGGCAGGGACACCTTGGCTGCTCCCAGCCCTGTCCAGCCCAGCCTTGGACACTTGCAGGGATCCAGGAGCCGTGAAGCATTTACATCCCCAATTCTATTTCATTGCTTGTTTGATATAAACCACTTTTTATCCCAGCCTCTGTCCCATTGACACACTTGGCTGTGTTTTTGTGACCCTGACTGTGTTTGCCTCTTGGGCTTTGATTTCACCAGGCAGAAGCTGATCCCCAGCTGGGAAATTCTGGGCAGGATTGGCATGTCCAGGGCAGCACTGAATCCTGCCTGGAGGCCAGCAGAGGCTGCAGTGCAGTGTGATGGTGCTCACAGGGGTCCCAGGGGGAGGGAAGAGATGAGGATCTGACTCCATGTTTCACAAGGCTGATTTATTATTTTATGATATATGTTATATTAAAACTATACTAAAAGAATAGAAGAATTTCCTCAGAAGGCTGGCTAAGAATAGAGCAATAAAGAATGATAACAAAGGTTTGTGGCT
The DNA here is from genome assembly GCF_028769735.1 of Zonotrichia leucophrys gambelii. NCBI lineage: Eukaryota > Metazoa > Chordata > Aves > Passeriformes > Passerellidae > Zonotrichia > Zonotrichia leucophrys. The sequence continues at coordinate 2,372,539 of NC_088176.1, read as the reverse complement.
TGGACTCTCTGTCTGAGCCAGCTGACTGTGATTGGCCATTAATTAGAAACAACCACATGAGACCAATCCCAGATGCACCTGTTGCATTCCACAGCAGCAGATAATCAATGTTTGCATTTTGTTCCTGAGGCCTCTCAGCTTCTCAGGAGGAAAAATCCTAAGGAAAGGATTTTCCATAAAAGATGTCTGTGACAGTGCAGCCCCCACACCTTGGTGTGGTCCCTGCTGAAAGGCTGCAGGGGATCTGTTTGTGGGGTTGGCAGTGTCCCTGTGCTGCCCTGCAGAGCAGAAAAACCCACATTATAAATGGCATTGTGTGCCCTGCCAGGCCGATTTTTGTGCTGGGACTGTTTGTGGGGTGTGCAGGGTGATTTAACCCTTCCCACAGAGCCAGAAATCCTGCTCAGAGCCACTGACGGGCTGGGCTCCTGTGCTGGGGGCTCCTGTCACTGGCAGGCGTTGCAGCATCCTAATGAAGCATTTATTCCACTCCAGAGATATCAGGCAGGGTGCTGAGGGAGCCCTGGGAGAGCAGCAGAGTAAGGATCTTGTGCAGGGGTTGGTCAGGCAGGGTGCTGAGGGAGCTCTGGGAAGATTCCTTTTATGCAACAGTTTAATTTCACTCCCTCTGTTAATCCCAAGAAAGCTCTTTAAGCTACTAAATGATGCTGCATGGCCAAACAATTGTTGAACTACAGGAAATTCTGTGGCTATTGAAACACAAACAGTGCTTTGGAGCACCACAGGGCTAAAATTGGATTTCTGACAGGTGAGTTTGAGACAGTGCAATAACCTGGATGAATCCTCCCCTTCCCAAGGCAGAGCCATGGAAAAGTTTGCTTTGATGTGGACACAGCAATAAGAGAATTTCCAAAACTGTGCAAAGCAGGGATCTTGTGCAGGGTTGATCGGGCTGAGGGAGCCCTGGGATGCAGCAGAGCAGGATCCTGTGCAGGGTTGATCGGGCTGAGGGAGCCCTGGGATGCAGCAGAGCAGGATCCTGTGCAGGGTTGATCAGGCTGAGGGAGCCCTGGGATGCAGCAGAGCAGGATCCTGTGCAGGGTTGATCGGGCTGAGGGAGCTCTGGGATGCAGCAGAGCAGGATCCTGTGCAGGGTTGGTCGGGCTGAGGGAGCTCTGGAAGAGCAGCAGAGCAGGATCCTGTGCAGGGTTGATCGGGCTGAGGGAGCTCTGGGATGCAGCAGAGCAGGATCCTGTGCAGGGTTGATGGGGCTGAGGGAGCCCTGGGATGCAGCAGAGCAGGATCCTGTGCAGGGTTGATCAGGTTGAGGGAGCCTGGAAGAGCAGCAGAGCAGGATCCTGTGCAGGGTTGATCAGGCTGAGGGAGCCCTGGGAGTGCAGCAGAGCAGGATCCTGTGCAGGGTTGATCAGGCTCAGGGAGCTGTGGGAGAGCAGCAGAGCAGGATCCTGTGCAGGGTTGATCAGGCTCAGGGAGCTGTGGGAGAGCAGCAGAGCAGGATCCTGTGCAGGGTTGGTCGGGCTGAGGGAGCTCTGGGATGCAGCAGAGCAGGATCCTGTGCAGGGTTGGCAGCTGGGTGAGGTGGGCAGGAGGGCACAGGAGGCGGGCACAGCTCCCATCTCGCTTGGCTCCCTCTTCAACACCCCAGTGCCTCCCTAAAACCTTCTGTGTCACTTTAATATCTGAGAGCCACCCTTTGGATCAAGCACAGGCTTACCTAAAGCTGCAGCAGGATGGTGTTTCACTTTGCAGCATTAGTGTTCCCTTCACAGAACCGTGGCACAGCCCTGCAGAGCAGCTGCTGCGGTTTATCCCGCTCATCTCTTACAAGAAATCACATTTTAACCTCTTCCCAGGGAGTTTCTGCTTGCTGGGGAGATGGACTCAGTTGTGTGAAGGTTCAGCTCTTCTGGGCACTGCCTCTGTGCTTGTGATTGCTTGGGTTGGAAAAGAAAAGTCGTGGTAAGGCATTGGGATAATTGAGCTCCCATGGAAACTTTCTGCCATCAGAATGAACTTCACATTTTGGGGGAAACTTCAGCAAATGGAATTTCTGAACAACCTGATTGGTGACCCCAGCATTGAAGAGGTGACAACCCAACCTTTGCAGATTGCTTTCTTTTTCCTCATTGCTATTCTCTGGTGGAATTTGATAAATTAAGTACCTGCAGGAAAAAAGGGAGATTCTTTTCCAAGCAACATCAGGACATTTGTTTAGCCAGGTGCAATTGTCTTCCCAGTTGATGGCAAGATGGATGAGAATGCCAAATAATTTGAAATGTAGCAGATCAATTCTATTGATTTATCCATAAGTAGCTAAAGTGGCCTTAATCACCTGCAGTATCCATGGAAATGGGGAAGGAGCAGAGGCCAGTGCTGGCAGCACAGAGCAAGGGAGGTTCCTCTGCTGCAAACCCTGCACTGTCAGGTATTTGAAAATATTTTGCCAAATTCAGCCAGAACTTCCATGCTTGACAGGAAAATTTGGCTGGGATGTCCTTTCCCAACCTTTCCATGAATTACTTCTCTTGTAGTTACTTCTCTTTCTGGAGTTTGTAGTTACTTCAATTACTCCTGTAGTTACTTCTCTTTCTGGACTGACTGTTTGTGTGAAAAGCAGTGCAACAGGGGGAAAGAACCCCAAAAAAACAACAAACTTCCTCTATATTGATTTTTACCTCTGCAAAAAGTGGTTGGATTCCTTTGTGAAATCAAGTCAAAAGAAGAACTGAGGTGAAAAGGTGGGTGGTGAGGCCCTGGCACAGAGCAGCTCCAAGGCCAGGCTGGAGCCCCTGGGACAGTGGGAGGTGTCCCTGCCATGGCAGGGTGGCACTGGGTGAGCTTTAAAGTCCCTTCCCACCCAAACCCTTCTGGAATTCTCTGATCTTTGCAAGGGGAATGTGATGATTTCAGTTCCTAGCAAAGGCTTTCTGCATTTTACTGAGCATTGCACTACAATGAAATGCTTGTTTAATAACTCACCTGATGGCACAGATCCCTTCCAGCAGCACTCCAACAAATTACATTTGTTTGAAATTACAAGCTCTGCTGGGAGTTTTTGCCAGCTGCCACAATAGAAAGTCTCTTGGAATTCAGCAAGTCTGCCTCCTTTAGAATAATAACTTTGGAGTAGAGGAATAGTACCACTGTCCACTTGCAAGAGATGCTCCTTTGCCAGCATTGTAGCCTTAGCTAAAACCTCCTAAATTAAATTGTCTGCTAGCATTTCCATTAGAAAACGTAATCTCCAAGCTTTTACTGCTCTGCCATAAAATTCTCCAGGTGCTAAAATTGAGTATGGACAGTTCTATCCATGGAGATAAAATTCCAGGAGGCAAAGTTGCTTTGGGGAAGAGGACAGAAGGCTAAAACCTCTTCTTTCCTGCACTCAAAGTCATCCAAAACCCACAGCTGAGACCCCAGACATGCAGACAAGGCAGGAGCAGAGTGAGGGCAGTCAGATCCATGGTTATCCAAGCAGATCCAACCCTTGGAGAGGCTCAGACCCCTCCTGGCCACAGCCCTGAGCTTCTCCAGAGGCACCTTGGCCACAGAGCCCCTTGTGCCTGCTGGTTGTTGGTAGTCAGCCCACAAGTTTGTCCTTCAGCGTTTGTAACTCAGTTATTTTTCATTCATCTGTCCCCTTTGTTTCAGAGGGCACCAGCCTGGAATTATAATGAGGGGAGAGCTATCAGTGATTAGAGATAATGTGCTAAAGCTGGGGCTGAAATATTTGTTAGAAAATAGGTTAATAAAGTGACATGGAGCACCTGTGCTGCTGTGGAGCAGGCATTATGAGGAGATTATGCTAATGTGGGTATTTAGTAGCAAGTCTTCTTTGGGATTACTCTCTGCTATTATCATCCTCAGCCAAGGAATTGTAATTCAAAAGGCAGCAAATGATCAAGGATTTAGGTTTTATTCTTTTTTTTTTTTTAAGTTTTGACTGCTCTTTAGCCTGCTGAATTAGAGGATGTTGCAAGGAATCTTTTAAACACTTTTTAAATGTTCTTGAAGAGGAAGAAGTGGAATGGGCAGGGATGTGTAAATGTACAGAAGTGTTGAATTAAATTAATTTGTTAGTGGTGAGCAGCTGGTAGGCCTGGAGGTGCAAAGGCAGCTGAGGAGGGAGAGAAAAGAGACAAAATTTGGGAAAGGAGAAAACTGGGGGAGATGCAAGGGTACCTCCAGGGTGAGCCATGAAATGACTTGGAGTCTCCTATGGTGAGACACCCCAAATTCTGGGGGCAGTTTTGGACCTTTCTCAACCAGACAAACATGGAGGGGCTGGAGGATGTCCAGGGAAGGGAACAGAGCTGGGAATGGGCTGCAGAATCCCTGAGGAGCTGGGAATGGGCTGCAGAATCCCTGAGGGAGCTGGGCAGGGCTGGAGAATCCCTGAGGGAGCTGGAAGGGGCTGGAGAATCCCTGAGGGAGCTGGGCAGGGCTGGAGAATCCCTGAGGAGCCGGGCAGGGCCTGCAGAATCCCTGAGGAGCGGGCAGGGATGAGAATCCCTGAGGAGCTGGGCAGGGCCTGAACCTGAGGGGCTGGAGAATTCCCTGAGCAGAGCTGGAAGGACTGGGGAATCCCATGGCAGCTGGAAATCTGAGGGCTCAGGAAGGCTGCAGAACCGAAGCGGGTAGGCCTGCAGAATCCTGAGGAGCTGGCAGGGCTGCAATCTGAGAGCTGGAACGGTCTCAAATTCCTGAAGGGAGCTGCAGGGCTTAGAATCCTGAGGAGCTGGGAAGGGCTCACCTGGAGCAAAGGAATTTTCCCACCCAGACAAGGGAAGAGACTCTGGCTCCCATTGGCACAGGGAATTTGTCTCCCAGGGAAGCAGAGCCCAGGCGTGGGGAGCACGGGGATGTGCAGGAAGGCTGATCAGCTGCAATAAAGCATTCATTATCCTTCCATCTAAATTAACTAAAATGACATCATAATGGTGCCTTTTAGAACCTCACTGCAAATTCTCTCTCTTTTATCAAATTATCACCTAAACCAAAATTATTTTAAGCTGTGTCTGTGTATTCTTGTTTAGATAATCATTCTACCATTAAGGAAGTCATTTTCTCATTCTTTTTCCTTCTTTTTTTTTTGATGTTTGCTTAAGGAAAAATAGTGGGGAGGACATTGCTAGTTTGTATTGTTTCTTTTTCTGTCAGAAATTTTCCTGTCAGAAATATTTTGCGTAAACACTCACAGTGTAAATCAAATCTTGTACGAGCTAACTAATAATGTCCAATAGCAAGTAAAAATTTCCCTTGAAATATTCTCTTGATTTTCCTCCAGAGCATGTTCTGCAGAGCAGTGGATGGGTTACATCCTGCACCAAATTTCTAGCTCTGAGCTCCTGCAAATACTTTGCAACAGTGTCAGAACTGAGTGAGAGAAAACAGGGCACAAAATGTTTTTAAACATGAACAAATCAGGGCACTTGACTAATTAGGAGGGAGAAGGGCAGAATAAAAAGTGACTGAACCTGAGAAAGGGCTAAAAAAATGAGTTGTTTGGCACAGTGACTCCTGTTCCATTTATAAATCAAATCCCTCTGTCCCTCCTTCATTTACAACTGCCACTGGAAGTCAGGGTTTGATGTATGTTCCCACCTCCTGGAGGCAGTGAGGTTGTTTGCAGGGAAAAAAGGACCTTTTGGAAAACTACAGAATCCGACCATTAATTTTTGCTCTGTTTGGTGAAGCAGTCTCTGCATCCACAAACCAATTAAGCACCTCTGGGCCCAGTGGAGGTGAATAATAATCAATAACAGGAAACATTCCCAGGAGCCAGGGGTTGAAATTGGAGTCAGTTCATGAACCAGCAGCACACTCCTGGATGGATGAACTCTCTCTGGAGTGAGAGCCAGAAAGGGCAGAAATTACTGGAGAAATCAGAACTGCCTGAGGCAGGGCAAGGTGAATGGACCTGAGCAGGTCACTGAGATTTGGTCACCTGGATTTTTGGGTTGGTTTTTTTGAGAATTTCTGCTTTTTATGGCCTGTATTTCCTAATTTACCTTTGCCATGGTTTCTCCATCTCCTTTTCCCTGCCTTCTCTCACCTGAGCTCCCAGCCATAGTTTTATATCACGTTCAAAAGGTGGTGAGCAATTCACTGTTCTGCTGGGTCATGGAGAGCTGAAACAGGTCTGGTCAGGAAATGCATCAACAGGGATCAAATGCCAAAAAGTCCTGGTGAGAGAGAAAAGGTTTTGGGAACACCTTAAAGTCTCTCAGGGGCTCCAGGAGAGCTGGAGAGAGACTTTGGACAAGGGAGGAAAATGAGGAAATGGCTTTAAGCTGAAAGTGGGTGGATTTAGATGGGATATTGGGAAGGAATTTTTGGTTGTGAGGATGGGGAGGAGCTGGGATGGAATTCCCAGAGCAGCTGGGGCTGCCCCTGGATCCCTGGCAGTGCCCAAGGCCAGGCTGGAGCCCCTGGGACAGTGGGAGGTGTCCCTGCCATGGATGGGGTGGGAATGGGTGGGATTTAAGGTCCCTTCCAACCAAAATGATTCTGATTCTGCTCTGTGGAAGGTCTCTAAACACAGAATAAGGGGACAGTCCCTGCCTCAGAGGATCAAACTACAGGAGATATCTCTGGATGCCCTTGGAGCCATCCTCACCCCCTTCCCCAGGGCTCACACAAAAACCTCCTCTGTCCAGGCTGTTGATTTTGTTCTTTGGTGAATTTTTATGCCCTTCTTTCTTCCACATATCCTGAAGTGACTTCCTTCTGTAATCATATTCCTTCTATTCCAATCACATCATAGAAAATGTTAATTTCCTGCTTTTAATTGGGTTGATAAAGTCTTTTGTCTCACAAATCTTTCCCAATACATTCGGATTAGGTTTTGTTGTCTTACATGCCAGCACAGTCCATTGTGTTGGGTTCCAGGCTCTGAACTTCTCCCTTTTTCAAAGTTTAACTTCTGTGGCTCTTCCTGACATGGATAATAAATTCTTTTGTTCATTGAAACTGAATTTCAAGAAGAGCACTTCTTTTTATGCACACGCAACTGGGAGCCAATCTTGGTTATTAATTACAGCGAGATAAGGGCTGGCACTGCAAGGGATGCTCTCCAGCTGAGAGTTTGGATTATTTATCCCTTGGCCAGTGATGTCCAAGTCCACCTTTTATCCTTGAGAGTGTTCCAGCAGCCAGTTCCTTTCTTCTTCAGTACAGAACTGCTGCTTTTGGGTTAATTCCACTTATTCTGAAGATCCACTTGCTTCATTTTCCGTTTTCTGCAACTTTTGACAGTGAAGTTACTGACAATTGTCAGGACCTGCTTTGGAGGAGGAGGAGGAGGATTTAACACCTGGAATGATAAAGTATTTCAGCTTCCTCTTTCATTTTTTATTTGGGCATAAACCTGAACGGTTTTTATATTCATGAGTTGCAGCAACTTCCCAGGTGATAACAAAGCACTGCCCAGCTTCCAGCCAGGAATTCATCCAGCATCATTTTTTACTGTGGAAATTCTCTCTGCAGAGTGGTGATCTTGCAACTTGCTACTTCTTCCTGTCAATATTTTAATAAATATATTTTTAAAATTAACTTCATTAGATAAAAAACATCTTAATTTTGCTCTTGGCACTGAAACATCCTGCAAAGTACTGTGAGGTTTGCATGACATTTGATTTGTAAATGAAAATAGACTGTAATAATAATTGTAGTAGTGGGAGTGGAAGTAGTAGTAGAAGAAGAAATAATAATAATAATAATAATAATAATAATAATACTAATAATAATAATAATAATAATAATAATAATAATAATAATAATGTGATTATGATGATGATGATGTTCTGTTGACTGTCACTGGAATTTCTCCACTGACCTATGTAGCAAGTATTTTATCCAGTCACAGAAAGATTGATCAAAAATATATTAGGACTTCAGTAATTGAAAAATCAACATTAAGTCCCTCCATCTCATCTTTGGGATATTCTTTTATGAAAAATTGGAGGAATTTCTGGCTTCCTGAACCCCCCTGATGCCCAGGGGTTGTTTAATTCCAGCTCCAGTTGAACACATTCTGTGCTCTGCTCCTTTTCCAGTGGCAAACACAGCAGAATTTGTATTATTTATTCTTTGTTGGTATTCCCTGGAATTAATATAAGGGAAAAATGAGAGTTAGAATTTAAAGAAAAATAATGGATATGAAGTAATGAGATTGTGCCAAAGCTTAATTAGATGGAGCAGATTGAATGCATTCCAGTGATGTCTTCAGGCAGCGTCATTAAGCTGGAGGCACAATCCTGCCTGAGTTGGAACCACTTTTGTGTCCGTGAGGAAGCAGCCTGGGATGGCCCCTGCACCACGTTAAATTGTTCATTTTGGGGGCAGATTTACAGATCTCCTGGTATTATCAGCTAACAAAAGCACCAGGCAAAGCAGGGCTAAGGAGGGGATAGAACTGGTGATTGTGTGATCGCACAGATAAGCTCGATTTCAATCTTAGTTTGTGCTACAGCTCAGTAATTGAATCACAGATCTCCAATCCATTTATTTTGGAGCAGTGCAGGGTGTTCATTTGTGTGCTGGATTCTGCTCATTTATAAAATCTCTTAATGAAGTGCTTGCCCAAAACACTGACAAAGACACTGAAGGGCTGAAATTCCTCCTTGGCTGTGCTGGGTGCAAGTGCAGAGATGTCTGTCAGTTATAAATAATAATATTATGAAACACACACACACACACACATATATATATTTGTTTGCTTGTTTATTTATGTGTTTAAGTATATTTGCTTATATCTTAAAAATACTTTCATATTTTAATTCTTTTTCTGTTTTCCTTTCTAAATTGAATTTTAGTTTTCCCACTTAGATCCTTTCTTTCTCCTCCATAATTCCGCCATGGGGATGATCTGAGCTTACACTACAGATACATCCCAGTGGCATCAAATTTTTCCCTTTATTAATTTCTTTCAATATATAAATAAATAAACTCTCTTATTTCAATATATAAATAAATAAACTCTCTTAGCATCCTGATAAATTTATGTACATATTGAAATATTTATAAATGTATGTACATATTGATATAATTACATAAATACATCAATATGTTCATAAATAATCGCTTGGCAACATATTGCCCACATATAAATATATAAATATTTATAAATAATGTCTGTTTCCATCATGTTGGATTATCTGGAGGCTGCTTTTCTCTTGGATACCAAACTTTCAGCTAAAAATTAATTTTTTTTTCAGGAGAAATTGCTAAGTATCTGAAATTCAGTACAACCCCTTTCTAGCTGGTTTGTTTTAAATAATTCTGCCTTTTTTTTTTTTTGTTTGTTTTTAATTGGCCAGCCTGAAGGAAAATCATATTTTTATTTGCAGCACTGAACTTCCTTTTCCAATATTGGTTTTGGGGGTGGGGAAAAAGCAAACCTGGAACATGTCAGGAGGGGTTTTCATCATTTTGGGGGCTCTGAGGAGACACAAATCTCTCGTTTGTCTGGGCATTAGCTGGCAGCTGCACAGCATAAATTTGGAGTTTGCAGGGGGAATCTCATGTTTGTTTTGAAAATGGAGATCAGGCTACCGAGGAATAATCAGTTTCTTTTTCAGCACCATGAATATGTAGTGCCCTACTTCTCCTGTGCCATTTGGGTTTCTCTTTCAAGCCTGTCAGGCCAACTCCTTTTGCAATTTAAGAGGTGTTTTAGAAACCCTGTAAGCTACAGTGGGTAGTGAATTAGCATTTTGGAAATAGAGCAGTGAACAATGTTCTAAAGACTGTCCTTCAGCAGATTTTCTGTTGTGCCATAAGTGGAGGGGGTTATTGTCATGTGTTTAAAAACATGTTTTTCTTGACTTTAAAGTACAACCAGTTGCACGTCTGGCTTAGACACAACACTGTCACTTTAAAAATTTCTGTCTATATAGTGCTAATAAACTGAATTTTTAATGATCTCTTGATTATGAAAAGATATTTTAAAGACAAGTGATTTTATCCCAAACACTCCCTCTGTTTCTGCATATGCTAATTTACTTGATTAATTTGGAGAACATCTGCATAGAATTCTGTACACTTACCAGTGGTGAGATCACACTGCTTTTCAAGTATCAGCCTCAAGTTTCACTTTCCAGACAGACTCGGATTTTGTGTCTAATTGGGATGCCAAATATACAAAGGTACCCCAGAAGTGTGTAATTATGTAATTTTCTCTTGATCTTTCAGAGTCTTCCTGCGAGCAATTAATCAGTATGCAGATATGCTAAACAAAAAATTCCTTGATCAGACCAACTTTGAGTTACAGGTAAGAAAAAACTCTCAGTTTGAATGGAATAAATGATATTAATGTAATAAATTTCTGCCCTGTGTAGTTTTGGTGGGTTTATTCATGGTTTATTCATGGCTGTGAGCCCCAGTTATCCCAGTTAAATCACTCCAGGCTCAGCAGGTGCTGTGATCCATCCCTGACTTGTGGGTCTTGTCACAGAATCACAGAATCACAGCAGGGTTTGGCTTGGGATCCTGCCTGAATCATCAAAACACAAAGAATTGGGATTTGTAGCTGGGAAATATTTGTTGGAAACATAAAGGCAACGAGGAGCTGTATTAAGAATTTATCAAGAAACACCATCTCTGTGGTGTCTGTTCTTTTCTCCTTTAAATATTTATGTGCATAATTTAGAGACTTTTAAGTTGTTTTGTAGGTGTGTAGAGAAACGTTTCAAAGAATTAATGGAATTTCTTCTTGTCATTTTGGGGGCTTTCAGCTCTGGAACAACTATTTCCACCTGGCTGTTGCTTTTCTCACGCAAGAATCTTTACAACTGGAGAATTTTTCAAGTGCTAAAAGAGCAAAAATCCTTAACAAGTAAGTCCAGCTCATCATCTAAATCATGGCCAAGAACTCGAGGTCTATTGCCATAATTTCACTTTAATTTCTTTGCTAAATCTATTCAAATTGAGATGCAATCAGGGGATAATGAAAGGTTGGGCTGAAAAACATGAATCAAGTGTTGTGTTTGTTTCTGCCCTGGCCTGGAGATCTGAATTTCACCATTCATTAGGGATGAATTCAGTGTTTGCTGCTGCAGGATGCCCAGAAAGTCAAGATTCTCATGTCCACATGTTATAAAACTGCATTTTGAAAGCACTGCAGCTTTGTGCTTCTTCTCATCTCATTTTATGTCTGCTCTTTATTGTCATCCCTGCCTTTGCTGAGGGAGTTTTGGTGCTCCAGCCTGTTCCACTGGGCTGTTCCTGAGGGATGGGTTGGGGTGGCTGCAGCCGTTTCCTCCTTTTGGGGATCACATTCCTGTCCCCAACCACCCCCCTGCCAGTCAGAGTCCCACAGCCCAGGACAGCTGTAAAAATGGGGGAAAAAGCCTGGAAATGAGAGTGGAACATGAGGATTCTGTTTAAACAGAGCGATGGAAAAACCTCTAAGATCATGGAGTGCAAGGCCACCACTGCCCCAAGTCCCCAGTGCCACATCCCAGCAGCTTTTAAATCCCTCTGGGGTGGGAAACTCCACCTGAACAACCAGTTCCAATGCCTGACCACCCTCTGAGGGAGGAATTTTTCCCAACTCTCCATTTAACCTCCCCTGGCACAACTTGAGGCCATTTCCCCCTTGTCCTGTTGATATTTCTCCTGCCTTTTATTGGTGTTCCACAGTAGTGACCTAATTATTACTGAACTAAACACCAAGCTCTGAAAAGAGCCAGTGTGGTGATTTCAGACAGAGTGTGTGGATTCTTTTTCTATTTGGGAAGAGCAGCTGGAAAAGCCAGGTGTTCCCACAGCCAGTGAGGTCACAAAAATGGGGAATTTCCAAGCTGTGATTCCGTGAGCAAGCACAGCTCAGGCTTCTGGTGTGTGCATTGAATAAAATGTGTCTATATAGAGAAAGAAAATGCATTTTGTATCCCTTCACCTTCCCAATCCAGGCCTTTATTATAAGAGAACTCCCAGAGTTCATCACTACTGCAGTGATTTGGTTTTAAAGGCTTTTTGCTCACGTGGCTTTTGGGTTTTGAACAGAAAATTCAGGAAGGGCTCCACACCCCATCCCTTTTTATGGGAGCCAAGTTTTGCCCTGCAAACTCCACCACTCCCTCCTGAGTTTTGAGGTGTTTCCTTTGGAAGCTCTGCTCTACCTGAGCCTTGAAAGAGAATTTTAAAGCACTTTAGGATCTGCTCTGCCTGGGACTCGTGGGGCTTCCTTGATGAAACAGGAATATTTACAAGTTCAGTGGAAAAGTGGTGTCAAGCAGAGCTCAAGGTTTAGGGCTTGTGCTATAAATACCATAAATAACATTATAGATAAAGGGTTTTTTACAGAAATTGAGCTGGTGTTGCAGAGCCAGGTGTATTTTATTTAAGGAAATTGAGCTGGTATTGTAAAGGCAGGTATATTTTATTTAGGAAATTGAGATGGTTTTGCAGGTGAATTTTATTTAATTAAATTTAGAATCCCTTTGCTTTGTCTGCCCAGCACCTACGAGAGCATTTTAGTCCAGCTCGGACTCCTGACCTGAACAAAGAGCCAAAAGCTGAGCTGGAATTGGGCTGGAAATTGCTGTCAAATACATTTGTGGGCTGATAATTCCTCTTTATCAGTATGAGAACCACAGGCACAAATTTTCTTGGAGTGATTTCTATAATAAACAGAGCAGTTTATCTCACTGAAGGAATTCAAGGAAACAACAGGCATTTCTCACTGCTAATATAAGTAAATAAATTAGGTAATTTGAAGTGGTTGCTTAATAAAGTTTACAAAATTGTAAATCTTTATTTATAATGAATTTGCAAATTGTTATTTTCAGTTTAATCAGGTTTTGGAGACAGGAATCAAGACAATAAATTTGAGATTCAATAAATGCATGGTCTGGAGGCACTTCCATTGCTGTGTGAAGGCACTTCTGTGTCAAAAGGGATGTAATTAATCAGTTAATTCAATATCACACTCACCCATCTTTTTAAGTACATATTTCAATTAAAACCTCAAATATTTAATAATTAAAATTTAATTATTGTAATTTGTAGGTTTTGCTAAACATTGCATTTAAGCATTAGATAATAGCAGATCCTTAATGATGCAGAAGATTCCCTTTAATCCATATTAATGACTGGATGTCTCACTATTATCCCCCAGAAATCCTACAAGTTGCCAGCTCTTACAGTTTGGCTCATCTTATTTAAGTAATGATCTTTAACTTGCAAATATTCCATGTAGCAAATGCATCCTTGGAGCTCGTTAGGGTTCTGATCCCATCATTAATGAAGGTTTTGGGATGATTTCCACTCATTAAAGCTTTCCTGTGGAGTGGGAGGGGAGGAGAATGACCCTGATGGGACATGGGAGGTGTTGGTGCACAGCTTTAGGGTGGGTGGGCTCCCACCCCTGCCTGGGACCGTGGAATGTTGGCATTGTTGAGGCTGGAAACCTTTTTTCCCAAATGTTGATGTTGGCAGAAGCATTGCAGAGCTGGTGGGGGTAGCCAGGTAATCTCAGTAGTGTGGGTCCCATTTGAGAACCTGTTGTGGAGTTTCTTCCCCTTTTGAAGGCTGTGAATCTGATTTTAAATGAGATTTATCTGCTTGTAGGTCTTAGATTTCTTTTGTTTTAATGCTGGTTTTGTTTTCCTTTTCAAGGTACGGGGACATGAGGAGGCAGATTGGGTTTGAGATCAGGGACATGTGGTACAACCTGGGTAAGTACCCGAAGCATGTGTTCCTTCAGTGTTCCCAAAAACACATTTAGAGGGATATTCCTGGAAAAATTCAGTGCCAGGTTGGATGGGACTGGAGCAACCTGCTCTAGGGAAGGTGTCCCTGCCCATGGAATGAGATGTCTTTGGTGTCCCTTCCAACCCAAACCATCCCATGACTCTCTAAAATGAATTTGCTTTCTCTTGGAACAAAGGAATGCCTGCAGAAAGCTTTTAGAAATCAGGTGATTTAAGAAATCAAGCCACCTCTGCACATTTAATTCACCATCTGGGTAGGCACATCACTCTTGTTAATATTTATTTGTCTGTGTTTTTTGTGGGTTTCAGCCTCTTGCTGAACACAAAGCCATCTTTATGGAGATACCTACTCCAAGGGGGTTTTTTCCCCTTAAAAATATCTATATACACACATATTTATATTTACTCACTTGAAGATGCAGTACCTGGAACTGTAGCACAATGGATGTGTCCAAGAGTTCTCAGTACCTCAGCCTGGAATTCTGCATGAACTCTGCTTTTCAGCCTTGTCTGTGACTCAGTGACTCAGGAAAGCCTGGAAAGTTGGAGCTCCCTGGAGCTGGTGGGTGAGTGAGGCAGCTCTGCCTCTCTCCAGCCTGGGCTGCTCCCTGGCTATAATTTGCCTGTACAGGGATTGAATTTCATGAGAAAGTCAGTATTTACTGTGACCTCAGTGTGCTCGTCTGCCAGATTTCATTTTCCTGAGCTTAACAGCACAGACACTTCAGCTCTTCTGAGTTTTATCAAAACTTCCTTAAATGATCAGAAATAAAGCGTTTGCCACTTCACTTCTATCTCTGGCTGAGCTGTTGTTGCTGGGAGTTGAAAAACCCCAGCATTTCTAAGAGAAGAGAGTGCCAAGGGTTCATAAGTATTTGATATCGCAGAATTTGCATCCTATCTGCTGGAATGATGAGAAAAGGCTTCAGAGAGCAGCTGAGTTCACTTTTATTAGAAGCATCTTCGGTGAATTAAGTGTCTGGAGAACAGATTAGAGCTTAGTGCACGGCTGAGATGTGACTTGACAGGCAGGTAATAAAATCAGTGTCGTGCCTGCTGCTGCATCAGCCAGCGTGGGCTGCTGGCACCTCAGCTGAGCAATTAGCCAAACCCATCCCTCCTGCAGCCCCACAGTCCTGGAGCCGTGGAATTGGTGAGGTTGGAAAGGTTGGGAATTGGTGAGGTTTGAGGGCACACCCTGAGTGCCGTGCCCCGCTCTGGGCCCTCAGGTTGGGAAGGATCCTGGGACACTGAGCACATCCAGAGGGGCTGGAACACAAACCCTGAGAGGAACCCCTGAGGGAGCTGGGGGGGCTCAGCCTGGAGAAAAGGAGACTCAGGGCTGCCCCCATCACTCTCACAGCTCCTGAAAGGTGCCTGTGCTCAGCTGGGGCTGGGCTCTGTCTGCAGCAGCACTGACACAACCAGAGCACACAGCCCCAAGGGAAATACAGGCTGGATATCAGGGAAAATAGAGTGATAAAGTTCTGGAATGGCTGCCCGGGGAGGTGGTGCAGTCCCCATCCCTGGGTGTGTTTAACAAAGCCTGGATGTGGCACTGGGGGCCAGGGTTCAGTTGAGGGGTTGGGGCTGGGTTGGACTCGATGATCTTAAAAGTTTGTTCCAACCTGGTCATTCTGTGAATTCTGTGAATTATGTGAAAAGGTTGAGTCCAGCCCAGCACTGCCAAGGCCACCACTGCCCCATGTCCCCAAGTGCCACATCCACATGGATTTTAAATCCCTCCAGGGACGGGCACTCCAAACCGCCCTGGGCAGCTGTGCCAGGCCTGGACAAACCTTTCCATGAGGAAATTGTTCCCAAAATCCACCCTGAGCTGCCCTGGCCCAGCCTGAGGCCGTTCCCTCTGCTCCTGTCCCTGTTCCCCCCAGCTGTGCCCTCCTGGCAGGAGCTGTGCAGAGCCACAAGGGCCCCTGAGCCTCCTTTGCTCCAGGTGAGCCCTGCCCAGCTCCTCAGGGATTCTGCAGGCCCTGCCCAGCTCCTCAGGGATTCTGCAGCCCCTTCCCAGCTCCTCAGGGATTCTGCAGGCCCTGCCCAGCTCCTCAGGGATTCTGCAGGCCCTGCCCAGCTCCTCAGGGATTCTCGCAGCCCTGCCCAGCTCCCTCGCCCTTTTCTCCTCAGATTTTCTGACCTCTTGACTTCTCAGATTTTTACAACTTTTTCTCCAGAATTTACTGGACTGAAGCTAGAAAGTTTGATGCAGACTTTTCCATCCAGCAGGTGTTAACTTGAGGTTGTTTTATCCAGGCTGTTTTTTCTGGAGTGCCTTGTGCCTTTCACTACTGCTGCTGTCACTGGCTGCTCTTTACAGGTTATTTAGTTGCTCCAGGGTTCAGTTTCTCACCATTAACAAGGATAATAATTTCCCCTGCAGTTTTGGGAATCGATTGGCTCAAGGGGTAGTGTTTTCTTCAATATTTCTTTCTATGCTGTCATGAAAGCCTTTTATTTTTAATGGATTTTTTATAAATGGAGATTATCCAGGTAAGATCCCTCTGTGACCTCCTCAAGCTCTAATATTTGTGATTCTCCAAGATCCATTAGTGGGATCATTAATGCCAAAATCCCACATGTGGAGGGAGTCAGGAAATTGCTGCTCTTCCCAAGAAAAGCTGTGGGAGGAAGGTAAATGTGAGGCAGGAGCCCAGTCTAAGGCAGCCTTTGTGCTTCTCCTGAGCAGCACCTGGATTTTCCTCATCTTCTTTGTCACACAGAGAGTCCATGTTAAACTCATGGATAATGTTTCACTTCTGGCCCCTCACCAACCTCATCTGTGTCACAGCATCAATTAAGAAGGAATTCCAACTTCTCACTGCATGGGAATCGATTGGGGGGTGCCTGACACTTTTATCTTGGAAGCTGCACTGCATTAATCAAATTATTCATGTGTATCTTCAGAAACCAAATCAGAAGTGAAGGGCTGGAATTCTTGAGCACAGGTTTTTTTATGCCTGTGCCATTGTGCATGAAATGTGATGAAACCAAACCACTCCCTGACTTTTGATTTATGGATTAAAGGGTATAGAAAAGCCTCAAAAATGAATGTTTTGTCTCATCAGGTTTTGTTTCTAAATACCATGATTAACACACGATGCCTGCTGAGTTAAAATTCCCCAGCTGGGAGCAAGGCAGTCCTCCAGCTATAATGCACATTTAAAAGTATAATTTTTTTTTCTGAAATTCAATAGTAAAATAAGAATTCTTAAAGTTTTCACTTGGCTGCCTGTTTCTGATGCAGGGGAGGCCTCAATAATCACACCTTCCTATTTTTATGAGCAGGAAAAAAAAAATAAAAGAACATTTATAGTGCAGAACAGCACTTAAGAGGCTTTTTTCCTTCCATACCACAACCTGAACTTTAAAATGTGTTACTTTGAGTCAGTGTTTTGTTGAAACTGGGGCTTCTTAAACCTTGCTGAGACATTAAAGCATCAAAAAAGCATCAGACAGGCCGTGGCCTGTCTTGGAGATGCAGGAACTCAAAGACCACACACTGGAAGGGTTTTATGGTGCAATACAGCAAACAGAACCTGTGCACGGGGTGCAGTGGTTGGTGGTGTTGCCCGAATGATAAAGGACACAAAACTCGGATAAGTTTTGTGCGGCGCTTTATTGAAGGGCCCGGGGGCCTGCGGACTAGCGTCCCCAAAAACAGAACCCCAAAATTCACACATGGGTGTTTTCCTTTTATACACAAGCAATTCATAACAAAGTCTCCAAGAAACAGTGGCCCTTCGCCAAACTACGGACCCTTGTAATACATTCCCTAGTTCACGAGCAAAATCATAAATCTTCTACCTGTCCTATTGTATGCTATCCCCAAACCGGTTAGTCTTCTTACTCTCCTACCCTGGCTTAATGTTTATTAGGTTTCTAAAGCTACTTGCTAGGGTTACAACTCAATCACATAATATCAACGGCTACAAAATTATTTTTACAAACCAATTCACACAAAACTCATAACTAAACTATAATAAAACATTTTGCTAAATTTCATTTCTTTTCCAACAGTGGCACCCACAGCTGCATGGCAGAGCAATTGCAGTGACATTTCAGGTGACACCCTGGTGGGAAAGGTGGCCAGGGAGAGGCAGCTCGGAGGTGTTGGTGACGTCTGAGCCAGCCGGGGGCAGATGGAGGAGAGGAGCTCCTCAGGGTGGAGGGGAATGGTTGCTGGTGCCCTCCTGTGAGTGCCACCCTCCCTGCCAGGCCCTGACGTCACCAAAGGTGTCTTGACAGGGCCCTGGCTGTCGTTGGAGGGAAGGCCAGGGTTAAAAATAGCCCTGAACTTTGGGTGTTACATAAATAGAAGTCATTGCACATAACCCTCTCTGGATTAGTCAGGCGTGTTCCCAGCCTGCCCAGGGCACAGGGGAGGCTGCTGGCAAATTACTCACAGGCTTTTGTGGCCCAGACTGAATGGGGAAGAATCTGGGAAATGAGAGTCACACCTTGTCCAGCAAGGACAGCACCTGTCGGGATCTCTCACTGCTCACAGTGACCCTGAGATGTGTTAGAAAATCTCTTTTCCCAGCCTGGGACTCGAAGAAGGAGTCAGAGCTCTCCAGTTCTCAGTCTTAAAGTTGTTTATTGTTCCTTATCTATAAAATTCTTTCTCCTGTCCAGCTGAGGTCCACTCAGCAGGACAGCCCAAGGCACTCTGCCTGCCCTGGGGCTGTGTTATCTTTTTGTACTAAAAACTACCTGTACAATATTTACTTCCCAATACCTATCACCTATGTTAGACAGTGAGCTTCTACTCAAACCAATCCAAAAGTGCCACCATCACAGCAGAAGATGGAGGCCAAGAAGAAGGAGGAGAAAGGCTGGACATGCCCAGATTCCTCCATTTTGCACCCTGAATCCCCATTCTAAAAACCCCAAAATCTACTTTTTCACCTTGTGATAAATTCACTGACATTCTACTTAATTTGTCATGGCTTGCATATCTTCATCTAAGGTTGGTAACTTGCTCCACGGGTCATAATCAAACCCTTGGGCTCTGTGCCAGGGTCTCTGAGCCCCCTGGCAGGGGTCCTGGCCATCCAGGACAGCCAGAGGGATGTGCTGGGTCCTGACAAGCACCTTGGGTTTGGTTTGTGGTGAGGTCCCTTCCTGCTGTGTGAGCATGTCCCATGGCCAGGCACAAGGTGCTGCAAGGAGAAGGTTTTGCAGGTTCCAAGGGGGCTTTTTTTTGCATGTGGTTCCTAAAGCAGCTGCAGAAGTTGGTTTTCAGAAGAGACTCCTCAGTTTTCTCCCAGACTTGTCACATTTGGAGTCTCTGTGTGGGAGTTCCCACATTCCCTCAGGGAGGAAAAGGTGAATTCCTTGCTGGGTTGTTTACCAGACAGGGCCATGGATGCCCTGGGGGGCCAGGGGAGGATTGTTTCCCTTCCTGCTTTGCTCCTTTAGTGGTCCAGCATCTCCCAGGATCACTCTGTCCCAGCAAACCCATGAGTGTCCCCACCGATGCACGTGGGACAGACATCCCGCTCCAGGGGCTTCCCCCAGAGCTGCAAACAGATCCTCGTCTCATCAAAGATTCTAATCTTGTGTGGATTGTTCACATCTCAAGTTCAAAGGGAATTCCTGTGCTTGAGGCAATGGAAAAGCCCTCTGTGGCGCAGGGAGAACTCGCAGTGATGAACAACTTTTGTCACCGTTATTTGTTTTCTGCAGTCTTGACTCTGACACTCCTCAGGCATAACACAAGAAATCTGTCACCTGAGAGATCCAATGTAATCATCCTTGTAGGAGACTGAGGGAAGCTTTAGGCCTCTCACTTGATATTCCTGAGCCGCCCCCAGCACTGCAGCAGCACCCATTGAGTATTCCTTGAGTATTAATTTGCCCTGCTCCAATTGCTAATGCTAATAGGATTCAGGAGTTTGCCAAATCAAGGGACTTCAATTATATCTGCTAAAAAAAGGAGCGTGTTTTGGTGGTGAAGGATTTTTCTTGATTACATTTGTTGAGATTTATGTTAGTTCTGGTCAAAGTGAAACTACCAATTAAAGACTTCACTGGTTACTGTCACAGTGGTGTAGTGCAGGGGAATAAAAATGAGTTGAAATCTGTGTCCTGTACCACTGGTAACTGCAGTGGGAAGCAAGAGTTTGAGAGCTGGAGGGAAGTGAAGACGACTCCAAAGAACCTGGTCTGAAGCACAATACTGGGTGTAGAAACAGTGTTTGAACCTGTTGTAAACATCCCTAATGGGGCATTTGTGAGGAACATCTCCAGTTGTGTCCTGAGCTCCCAGTGCATCCCAGACTGTTGCTGATGGAGAATTGTGTTTGTGTTTCCTAAACTTCTGCCTGGAGCTCTCAGGGCTGTGCTCCTCCAGCACCAAGGTACAGTGAGGTGATGGGACACCAGCACAGCGTGCCCAGAGCAGCTCTGGCCCCCCTGGATCCCTGGCAGTGCCCAAGGCCAGGCTGGGATAGTGGGAGGTGTCCTTGCATGGCAGGGGTGGAATTGGGTGAACTTCAGTGTCATTCCCAACTCCAGCCATCCTGATGATTTTTCCATGGACTTATTCACCAGATAATTTGCAGCACACACTCTCTGCATCCATTTAGCCAATAACATCAACACTAACCTGCTCTTTTTTCCATTATTTATTAGGTGCCACGCTCCTGCCAGGCTTTAATTTCCCTTCCCTGTGTGGAGCAGAGCAGGGAGGGGGGGTGGAGCAGCTTCCTCTTGGGAAGCTAAATCTGCAATCAGGTTTTGCAGGCAGCTCAGCTCCGAGGAAAGGAGACATATTGTGGGCTGGCTGAGCTGTGCTTTCATGTCTCGAGGCTCTGTTAGGCTGCACTCGTGGTGACACTTTGATAGACTGACACCGAGAACATTTTGTTCACACAGGAGTCTAAATAAGTTAATACAAGTGATGTGCCTTTTAGCCTCCCTCCCTGCCAGCCACACATTGTGCTTTAAAATAAAACCTGGAAATTTGGGTGTGAAAATATGTAGTGGGAAATGTGGCGAGTCCCAGCTTGAAGACTGATTCAAGTGCTCCTCTTGATTTGGAGTTAGACAATACCTCCTCCTGTGGTAATAATTATTAATAATCAAATAGATAAAAAAATAATAATAATAATGATAATGATAATAATAATAATAATAATAATAATAATAATAATAATAATAATAATAATAATAATAATAATAATAATAATAATAATATATTGTATTGGTGGTGATCATCATCATCAAATAAATAAGAATAATAAAAAAGTGTTTAAATAGAGCCGGGTATTAAAACATGATTTGTTATGCTCCATAGGTATATTAATACTTTAAGCTTTTACAAAGCCAGGGGTTGTTCACTCTGAAATGCATCTTTTCTCCTAAAGGTCAGCATAAAATCAAGTTCATCCCAGAAATGGTGGGGCCAATCCTGGAGATGACCCTGATCCCAGAAACGGAGCTGCGGAAAGCCACCATCCCCATCTTCTTTGACATGATGCAGTGTGAATTCCACTCCACCAGGAGCTTCCAGAGGGTAAGCACAGAGCTGCAGACGTTTAAAGTGAGGAGGATTTGGCTGTTCTTTGACAAAACATAAGGAGTTTTGTTATTTCTCATTTTTCTAAGGAATAATATAATTACGGATTTGCTTATTTCGTACAGCTCCTCAGGGGCTGTGCAGTTTTCATCTGTTGGTTTGAAGTGGTTATTGAAGGAGAAATTTGCATGTAGTAAATGAAACCTTTGGTTATGGCACAGGAGCAAAGACAGATGTCTTAAATTGTCACTGTGACTCACACAAGGAATTTGTTCCTGAGATAAATTGGACATAAAGAAAGCCTGATAATGTGGCAAAAGTATAACCTGTAAGGATTTATCATCTCTTCTCTCTTATAATTCTGATTTTCCTTACCATTTTATGGATTTTGAAGAGGAAAAAAGCAATCCAGCACTGTCAGTGCTGCTTCCTGCTCTACAGGCACTGCAAAATCTCAAATAGTAATGGAGCATTTTTATTCTATTTGATTTGAACCTGCTGAGGGGAGCCCTTGAATACACACACCATCTTTTCCTGATAGCTCCAACTTTTGAAAGACAAGTGGAGTGAGAGAAAGTTTCCTGATATCATTCATCTGACATTGCTTCCCTGGAAACTTTGCTTATGGATTGAGTTTAAGACTAGTTAGGCCAGGCAGGGTTTGGACTAAGCCAGTGGAGCTCCTTCCCCCTGTGAGATTGCTGTCAGTTCAGGATGTGACCTTGTGAATTCTGCAATAAAGCTTGACATGTGTTGTTTGCTTTTTCCCCTTTCTATTGGCAGTTTTCTTTCCTGGATGAAAACCCTTATCCTTTTCCATACTTTGCTTGTGAACTGCTATTGAGAAGCAGCTCTTAATAAATCTGTAGGCAGAGTAAATGAAAATCTGCGTGGAGAGACTTAAGCAAGGGAAATGGCATCAGCTTTATTGCTTTGATTTGTTTTGTGCTGGGTGGTGTGTGGAGAGGTTGTGAACTGTATTTTGGCTTCATCCAATTACTGCATAATCATTTTTTCTCATGTTTGACTCCAGTGCTACTGTAAAGATTGAAATGCTCACTGGGATGCCATTTAAGCAGTTTCCTGTCAGATGCTCTCTTTTGTTGCTTGTCATTTTTTATTTGTACAATTATATAGATCATGAAAAATCCAAGGGTGACTTTATAGCTAAATTTATGGCCCTCAATTTTCCTGACAGAAGGAAACCAGCTTTGTGTGGAATAGTTGGCTGATTTTAATAAATGAATGTCTTAAATATTTCACTTAGGGAGGTTTTTTGCCTTTTAAGAAAAATGCCTCATCCTTAAGTCAGAGATGTCTGGGGTTGTACTTGACATAATATTTTCTGTGGCAGTGTAGCTTCTTTATGGATGTAGCATTGACAGGACAGGTGCAGATGGAAAAAAAACCCTTTTCCATGGGTTTGGAGGAACCAGCCACATCCTGCAAGGAATAATCAATCTGTCCCCTGATCATGCACTTCTGAGTTTGCTGAGTATCTCAGTTTGGCCTTTGGGGAATGAAGGAGGGGAAAAGCAGAGGGTTGAAGGAAAGTCTGGGCTGGATGGGACCTCTGGAATTAATCTGGGAATAGTCTGGGTTATCTGGGACCACCTGAAGCTCAGTTTGGAGTATCCCCAGTGAGGGCTGTCTGAGCATTTCTCTGGGTGAGCTATTCCAGTGTTTAATCCTGGCCTTTGGAAGGTGTCCTTGCCTGTGGCAGGGGGTTTGGAATGATACAAGGTCCCTCCCAACCCCAACCATTCCAGGATTCTATGATTCTGCTTTTTATTTCCTGATGGAATTTCCTTGGGGTCAGCTTGTGCCTGTTTCTGTTCCATCTCCTCTCTGAGCACCTTTTGGGTGTTGGAATCTTTGAGTTGGATTTTCTCTGGGTTGAACAAGCACAATTCCTTCAATCATTGCAGGTTCTGCAGCACTCTGCCCTCCTTTAGACCATCTCCAGCTTGCCAGGGTCTCTCTCAGCTGATGGATCAGAGCCAGACATGGAATTCCAGCCATGGTCCAACAAGGGCAGCAGTCCTGTTGCTGCTCTGGCCATGCTCTTGCTGCTGCAATCCAGGACACATTCAGGCTCCATTGAAGGGGGACACTTTTTTCATGTCCAGCTTGGTAAATTGTTTTTTCCAGTCACTTTCTTGCCCTTTCTGTACCTGGAAATGCCTTCCATGAGATCTTGGTCAGTGGTTTCCTCAAGAACTGAAGTGGGGATGCCTGGTCTGTCGATTCCTCACTCATTTTTTTGTCTCTTTTGTTTTGAAGTGATAGAAATAGATAAAATCTATTTTTTTTTTTAATATTACCAGTACCTAGGCAAGCTTTGATGCTTAATGGGTCGATGTAATGTGCTGCTTTATATCCTTTATATGCAAGTACCAATTATCCTTGTCCAGCACTGCTTCCAGAGAGAACTTCCAAATGGCATGGTTGGCTGCTGTTAAACTAATCTGCCAGAAATCCAATTATCTAACCTTATTAGTCACATCAACAAGGGTTTAGGTTGGCTCCACTTCTCCAGCAGATGTATCAACCTCATGATTTGTGGGGGAGGATCTGCAGTTTTTTGCAGGCCCGTGATGCTGTGATGGTTTGTGTGATAAACAGGCAGCTTTCCCTGTGGTGGTTTACATTTCAGGAGGGTTTGGGTTTGCCTGGTAAAACCAGGAATAGACAGAAGAGTTTTTTTTCTTCTCCCAGTGTATTTAGGGACAGAAAAAGATAAATACCCCTTGTTTTTACAGAAATCTATTAAGGCTGACTGAATTAAAAGCTGGAGTTGCCCATTTTGTCCTCTCCCTCTGAAGGTGCTTTGAAGCCTTTATAAGACTTCAAAGTAGCCTGTACCTCAAAGCAGGAATCCCATCCTAAAAACAGTGTGGGACTGAAGCTTCCCTGTGGAAGGAACACCTCCTCCTCCTCCCCTTGGCTTCTCCCGGGCTGGTTTCAGGAGCAGAGCCTCTGGATCAAAGGGAACGTGTCAGAGCCACAGGAGTGATGAAAGAGAATTGGTTGGATTGTTCAGGGCCTGCCCAGGTGAGTGGGATGGATCCTGTGGTGCCAGCAGCAGGGAAAGCTTCAGGTGAAACAGCCCCTCAGCTGGAATGGGGAATTTGGAGCATGGAAAGCTCCTGGTGTCAGTGCCTGGTGCTCCCAGCTGTGGCTTCATCCCTCATTTCCTACCAACACCTTGGCATGAATTTTAACTCACCTTTTCTGGTCCTGTGTCACTGCTGATGCCACGTTCTGCTTGTTTGGAGCTGAGCCCATTTCTTACATTTAACAGTTAATCTCAGTACCACCAAACAGTCACACCAGCATTTTGGTTTTCACATGCTGGTTATTGGTGAATTTTATATGGATTTAATTCCCCCTAGTCCATCAGAATCTCTCTTGGCTTTCAGAACCTGTAATTCCTTATTCAGGTTTTTTGCCACTTCTGAGCCCTGGGTTAACCTCCCTTTCCCTGTGCTGTGGATTTGCAGACAGGACACAAGTAAATGACTCTCCCAGTTCCTGTGATACCACTGAACACTAAATCAAATCCAAATAACTAATCCCTCACAAAGGATTGGTTTCAATAAGGAATATTTTTTAATTACCTACAGTTGAAGTGTAAATGTGTAAGTTTTCTTGGTTTCTGGCCTTTTGGAAAACATCAATAATCCTCTCTGACTCCACCTGGGGAGCAAGGGAGAAAGGTCATGCAGTGGCCCCCAAGGTGATCTCATAGTTTTGAATGGCTCCAGATCTGTTTCCCAGCTGGAATGCTGTGGAAAAATAGGAAAGAGAACAGATGAAACCTTTGGGAATAACTACCAACTTCCATAGAAACCTGTGAGCAAAGCTTTGCTGTACTTGGGTGTCATTTCTGTGATAGGACTAATTTCTGGTGGTGTGATCTGTCATTTGAATTTAATATGGCAAATTATTATTAGCCCACATCAAAATGAATTTATAGCAGCTTGGAGGGCTGGAAGTCCTCCTCATCAACAGCAAAATTAACTTGTCAGCCAGTGCTACAAATTCAGCCTTCCTTGAGGTGAACCCAAGCCCAGAAGTGATCAGTTGAGTTGACGTGAGATGGCTCACCCTGATTTATTTGCTCCAGGTGGGAGATTGCACAGGCAGAGGAAGCACTGGAGGTGCTCTTTGCTCAGGTTCAAACTCTCATCCTGAAGAGAGCTGAGATCTTGATCAGCTGTGAGGGAAAGTGGATAAAAATGTCCTGTGATCATCCTGGTGTCACCCCTCAAGCTTTCAGTGTCAACAGGAGGGTGTGAGTGTGGCTCACTGGTGGTGCAGATATTCCCCCTGAGCTCCAGAAAGAGCCTCAGCAAGTGGCACTGGCTCTAATGGAAACATTGGAGATTTGGCAATTCTTCATTTGAGACTAAATCCCATCACAATAATTGCAGGCTTATTTATGCATTAAATTAAATGTAATGCATTTATAAAAACTCAGTGCATTAGGGGAAAAAAAAAAGAGAGAGAAAAGGAAAAATGGAATTTATCAACAGATGCCAGGTGCAGTGTCCCAGAGCCATTGGCTTGTGCAGCTCCAGGGTCACATTCCTGCTCCCATCATGGGGAATGATAAACCTCCAAAGCTCCATAAACCTCAGCTGGTGTTGCTGAAACCTTCCTCCATGGAAAGACCACAGAAGGAATTGTAACTGATGTTAAATAACATTTATTCATTTGGCTCAGATGATGTAACTGATGTTAAATAACTTTTATTCATTTGGCTCAGATGATCAGCATCACAGCGACTCCATGAGAAATACCACGAGTGACTGAAGAGCAAAGATATTGTTAATAATCCTAAAAACCCCCAAAATGCCACAAGTCTGGCTCTGTTCAGCCCAAGAGGCTGTTAGGGGAAATGGCCCAACAAAGCATGCATTTACAGAGGTTTAAGTAAAAGTGATAGTGGGAAGATCCTGGAGATCCTGCATGACAAATGAAATTGCTCTTCTCTATCTGAGTAATCTCTTCCTAAAAAATACATCACCTGCAGGGCTGGGGCTGGCAGCAAGTGTCATTTTTCACTTTGGGTTAGAAAGTCAATTTTATTCTGGGCTCATTAGGGAACAAGATTTTTGTGACTTCTTTGTTTCATCACTGTGTTGTTTCAGTGTTTTACTCAGCTCTCTGCTATGGAAGCGTGTTTGGCTCTGGGAGGGGGTGGATTGCATTATCCTGCCTTTTCTCATCTTCCTGTCTTTATTTAATAATGGGTTCATTATATTCTCTGTGACCAGGGGCAGGACCTGAGGGAGCAGCTGGGGCTGTGTCAGGGCAGGGTTAGGTTGGATCTCAGGGAAAGGTTCATCCCCAGAGGCTGCTGGCACTGTCCCAGGGCTGCCAGAGCTCCAGGAGCTTGGGCAGTGCCCTCAGTGGGGTTTTTGGGGTGTCTGTGCAGGGCCAGGAGCTGCACTGGCTCATCCCTGTGGGTCCCTTCCAACCCAGAATATTTTAATGATCCAGGCAATCCATTCTTTCTCCACGGGTACAAAATGTGCTGTTAATATCACCTGCAGATGCAAAGTACATCTCTTGACATTTACAAAATGTTGGGACTCTTTGTTCTTGTGCAGGGGCCCTTTGCTTCTCCTCAGCGTCCTTGGGGGTGGCTTAAGGAAGTGACAGTGAAAAAGCCTGGTGACAAATGTTGTGTCACCCAACTCCCACTGGGAGCACGGGGCTCCCATTCTCCTGCCAGGGCTCCCAGCTTGCCCAGCCTCTCCTGCTGAGATCTCTGACTCCAATCCTGTGGCTCTCTGTGCTTATTTAATGAAGAATTAGGAATTAGGTGACTTCACTGATTCATGGCAGAGCAGCAGGCCTGCCGTGAGCCTTCCTCCACCAACAGTTCACATCCATTCCCAGCAGCAAGAGCTAAAACCCTCTGT
The DNA here is from genome assembly GCF_028769735.1 of Zonotrichia leucophrys gambelii. Classification (NCBI taxonomy): domain Eukaryota; kingdom Metazoa; phylum Chordata; class Aves; order Passeriformes; family Passerellidae; genus Zonotrichia; species Zonotrichia leucophrys. The sequence goes on along the minus strand of NC_088176.1, from coordinate 2,345,372 downwards.
AATCATAAAAAATCCAGGGAATTACCCAGTTTGCATTTAAAACATATTCTGTTGGCCACTTAGGTTTGCATCCTTTTCATATTGCCCAAATAAAATTATTTTGGAGTTGTTTGAAACTCCCTTCCCTTCTGCAGGGTTTATTAACAGCTTGATCAGGTTGTGTCCTGCAGTCAGTGTCTGTGTGCTAAAAAGGGTGTCAGGGGTGCTGGGGTGCACCCAGCAGGGTCATCCAGCCTCAGGTGTTGCCTTTCCTCTCTGAGAGCTTCCAGCATTTTTGTGTTCAGTTCTGCTGCTGGGTGTCGGGTTTTCTCGGCTGTTTGAAGGGCCTGGAAAGGCCCGAGGTGGCCTTGGGGCAGCCCGCGTATCGAAGGACGAGAAGAGGCTTCAGTTCTTCTTTCGGTTTTTATGTTTATTAATTGTTTATCTAAAAGATTTTCTTTCGGCCCGACAGAGCTCTGCTCAGCAGCCAGCCATGAGCACACTCCCCTGCCCTCCGGGCAGTCACCTATCTTTATACCCAAAGTTACGTGTACAATATTTATCATTTTTCCCCAATACCATTTATTCTTATTACTCGGTGCACTCTCAGTAATAACCAATCCAAAGGTGCCACCATCACCAAAGAAGATGGAGGAGAAGAGGAAGAAGAAGAAGGACAGGACACACCCCAATTCCTCCATCTTACTTCTCTAAACCCCCCTGTACATAAATCCTAAACCCTGTGTCTCACCCTCTAATTAGCTAATCTTTTCGCCATTCACCCCGGTGAAGCCCTCATCCTTGTCGTCTCCTGTGTAGGATCAAAGTCCAGCCACCAGACACTTCTGGCAACATTCCAGGACTCCCGAGCCCCCCAAGGTGGTCTCGGTGGCTCGGCACCTCAGGACTGAGATCCTGAGATCCGACAGCTGGGGACATTCTGTGTCTCCTTTCTCCCTGCCCTCAATTCCTGTCATTAATCTCCTTCTTTAGTTTTCCATAATGCAAATATTTACACTTCATTTAACAGCACGACCAATGATTCCTTGAACCAAAGAAGTCCTTGTAGGGCAGGAGATCGTGGTGGAGAGTCTAAAAAACCAGAGACTGCAAACTCTAAAAGTCAATCAGGCTTTAAAGCAGGGGCTAAACGTCTCACCGAGGCACCCAACCAATCTGTGAGGCATTGAGGCTACAGTAATAAAGTGAAATATTTGCCAGCTGATTATTTCCGCTTGCTTTGTTTAATTACAGTTCGAAAACGAGATCATCACCAAACTGGATCACGAAGTGGAAGGAGGCCGTGGAGATGAGCAGTACAAAGTGTTATTTGACAAAATGTAAGTGTTGATCAGCAGCAAAATTTATGTCACGGGGAAGTCAGGAGAGAGAGCAATTAGACTACAATGAACTTTGTAGCCCAGAAATAATTAAAATCTGTTAACGATGCGCAATATTTAAAACTGCACCTGAGTCAAGGTTTTTCTCTGCGTGTGATTAACAAGGCGAACTTAATTGGTTTTTCAGTCTCTTGGAGCACTGCAGGAAGCACAAATACCTGGCCAAGAGTGGGGAGACCTTTGTGAAGCTGGTGGTGAGGCTGATGGAGAGGCTGCTGGACTACAGGACCATCATGCACGACGAGAACAAGGAGAACCGCATGAGCTGCACCGTCAACGTGCTGGTGAGCAGCAAAGCCACCAAAACCACCACAAACCACCACAAATCACCACAAAACCACCACAAATCACCACAAAACCACCACAAATCACCACAAAACCACCACAAATCACCACAAAACCACCACAAATCACCACAAAACCACCACAAATCACCACAAAACCACCACAAATCACCATAAAACCACCACAAATCACCACAAAACCACTACAAATCACCACAAACCACCACAAAACCACCACAAACCACCACAAACCACCACAAATCACCACAAAACCACCACAAATCACCACAAAATCACCACAAATCACCACAAAACCACCACAAATCACCACAAATCACCACAAAATCACCACAAAATCACCACAAAACCACCACAAAACCACCACAAATCACCACAAAACCACTACAAATCACCATAAAACCACCACAAATCACCACAAAACCACTACAAATCACCACAAAACCACCACAAATCACCACAAATCACCACAAATCACCACAAAACCACTACAAATCACCACAAAATCACCACAAAACCACCACAAATCACCACAAAACCACCACAAATCACCACAAAACCACCACAAAATCACCACAAATCACCACAAAATCATCACGAATCAATGCAAAATCACCACAAAATCGCCACAAATTTGCTATGAAACCAATACAGAATCACCACAAAATGTCCACAAAATCACCAAAAAACCACCACCAAATCAGCACAAAACTACCTCAGAACCACAAAAAATCACCACAGAACTACCAAAACCGCAAATCATGCAAAAATCACCAAAAATCCCCACAAAATCACCACAAATCACTGCAAAATCACCACAAATCACCACAAAACCACCACAAATCACCGCAAAACCACCACAAATCACCACAAAACCACTACAAATCACCACAAAATCACCACAAAATCACCACAAAACCACCACAAATCACCACAAAACCACCACAAACCACCACAAAACCACCACAAAACCACTACAAACCACCATAAAACACCACAAATCACCATAAACCACCACAAATCACCACAAATCACCACAAAATCACCACAAATCACCACAAAACACCACAAAATCACCACAAATCACCACAAAATCACCACAAAATCATCACGAATCAATGCAAAATCACCACAAAATCGCCACAAATTTGCTATGAAACCAATGCAGAATCGCCACGTATCACCACAGAATCACCACAAATCACTGCAGCATCACCACAAAATGTCCACAAAATCACTAAAAAACCACCACCAAATCACCACAAAACTACCTCAGAACCACAAAAAATCACCACAGAACTACCAAAACCCACAAATCGTGCAAAAATCACCACAAATCCCCACAAAATCACCACAAATCACTACAAAATCACCAAAAATCACGAAATCACCACAAAATCTCAACCAAATCACCACAAAATCTCAACAAAATCACCACAACCACTGTATCACCCAAAAACCCCACCACTAAACTACCAAAAAACCAACAACAATCCCAACAAAATGATCATAAAATCACTCCAAAATCACCACAAAGCCACCACGAAAACACTAAAAAATCACCACAAAATCACCCAAACCCCCATTACCTCAGAATCCTGCATCTTTAGCAAAGGGCTTATGTCAAGCAGAGTGTCTGTTGGGATTCTTGTGGAAATTTGGAATGCTTTAGGTTTTTTCCCATTTTTTTCCTATTTTGGTGAAGGCAAATCTGTGAAAACATGGATTATCCCGTCTTTAATTGTTTCTACAGAAAGATTTAAGGAGAAATGTTACAGGGCCTGTTCATTGACATTTACAATTGGTGTATAAACAACTCTGTGCTGAAAACCACTTGACATACAGAATGTCGGAGTTCTCTGCCATTTACTCCCAAAATTCCCGTGGATTTGCAATCCTGTTTATATTCTGCTCTCTGCTCAGCCCCTTTATTCAAATTATTTTGAATAAATAGGAATTGGAGGTACTATTTGATTCACAGCAGGAAAAGCTTGGCTTGTTTTCCTCACTGATGGGAAATTTCCTCCTTTTAGGTTCTGAAATTTTGGAGTGTTCACCCCATACACAAATCTTGGTCCATTTGGGCTGGAGTTGGAAGTAGTAATTGTTCCATTGTACTCACAGACTTCATTGTCTTGGGTGGAGATTTTAAAAATGAGATTTTACAACCCAAAAGTCAGCACCCATGAAAAATAACTTTCAGAGACCCCAATATAACATGAACTAAATTTGATTTTTCCACTGTTTGCCATTGAGAATTCCAATCTTTCCTCCCCATATCATCATCAAAGCTTTGATTTTGCTTAAATGCATGAGGCACAGCCAGTGTTTATCATTTATGTGATCTGGCTGATGGATTTTGTTCAGGAAAGAGCAGAGTAAATAGTTTGCAGATTTTTTTTACCTTTTTTCTGCATATAATGTAGTTTTTAGCTTTTTTATTTTGCATCTAATGCATTTCTGGCCTCGTACAGTGCAGCATTTACCCCACCCCATCTCATCAGCCATGAACACAGTGGTGCCCAATGGAGCAGGAGAGGGGATGGAGGCATCAAATCCGAAATTGGGCGTTTATTTTTAGTTTGTTTTTCCTCTCTGCACATCAGAAAGCATCAGAATGTTTGGGAAATGGGCGAAGAGGAGGGACTTGGAGAGTTGTCACAGGCTGGTGATGCCGCACGTGCTGTTGGGCTGCCTGCAGAAAGGTCACAGCGTCCTCCTGAGCAGAGCCCTGCTGGAAAATCCTGCCAGGCCTCCAAGCAGGATGGCAAACAGCACATCACAGTCACCACACACTGTGGCAAACTGGGAGAATTCCCTTGGAAAAGTGAAGTTGTTTCTCCTTCCCTTCATGAGAGCGCTCAGAGCCTCCTCGCAGGAATTCTCACCATCCCCGTGGGGAAGCCAAGGGACCCTCGGGGTTTGTTCTCTCCAGGTGTCTCCAGCAGCATCTCCTGCTGCTGGCCTTGGGCAGCTGAGTTTGGAGGCATTTGCAGATGACAGATTTTGTGGGTGATTTGCTGCTGTCAGGTGCAGTCACTGTGAGACTCCAAGCATAGCCCTGTGGAGATGCTGGAATCCCGGGAAGCGGCACAGGGAGGAATTTTCCGTCGCTTTCAGTGGCTGTGATTTCAAACCTGAGCTTGATTTTACACTCCCATTTTCCCTCCAGGGCCCACTCAGCCTTTTCATCCTTCTCCAGGTACCTGAAGTGAAATTCATGCCTTTGCAAAAATCCAACCCATGGCTGAAACACAGCACAATTCCCACGTGAGGTCTCACAGAGTTCCTAATTGGGACTTTATTGATCCCGAGCTTTTCCTGGGATTAGATTTGTCTGCACTGACGGTGGTTTAACTGGGAGGGTTTATCTGCACTGAAGCCAGTGCTGCTGGGAAAGGGGCTGGAGCCCCAGGAGGGGCTGAGGGAGCTGGGCAGGGCCTGCAGAATCCCTGAGGAGCTGGGCAGGGGCTGCAGAATCCCTGAGGAGCTGGGCAGGGGCTGCAGAATCCCTGAGGAGCTGGGCAGGGGCTGCAGAATCCCTGAGGGAGCTGGGCAGGGGCTGCAGAATCCCTGAGGGAGCTGGGCAGGGGCTGCAGAATCCCTGAGGAGCTGGGCAGGGGCTGCAGAATCCCTGAGGGAGCTGGGCAGGGGCTGCAGAATCCCTGAGGAGCTGGGAAGGGCCTGCAGAATCCCTGAGGGAGCTGGGCAGGGGCTGCAGAATCCCTGAGGAGCTGGGCAGGGGCTGCAGAATCCCTGAGGAGCTGGGCAGGGGCTGCAGAATCCCTGAGGAGCTGGGCAGGGCTCACCTGGAGCAAAGGAGGCTCAGGGGCCCTTGTGGCTCTGCACAGCTCCTGCCAGGAGGGCACAGCCGGGGGGAACAGGGACAGGAGCAGAGGGAACGGCCTCAGGCTGGGCCAGGGCAGCTCAGGGTGGATTTTGGGAACAATTTCCTCATGGAAAGGTTTGTCCAGGCCTGGCACAGCTGCCCAAGTGGAGTCCCCGTCCCTGGAGGGATTTGAAATCGATGTGGATGTGGCACTTGGGGACATGGGGCAGTGCTGGCCTTGGCAGTTTGTTTTCTAAATGGAACCCAAAACTAATAATCAGTTATATCAACTGAAATACTCCTGGAATAAGCCATCATTCCTCTCTGAAATGTGGATTCTGTCATCCATTCCAGTTCTCTTCTAAGGGATCACTTTTGTGTTGGATTTATCCCTCTTTTAGTACTGGCTCTGTGCTCTTTTAGTGCCTCCTCAAACTTTTTGACTTTAGCATTGAAATATATTTATTTCAGTGAAGAAGGACTTTCTTGGTATTTAGTTTTCTTAGGTACATTTTAAATTTTGGAGGCAAACTTGAAATTTGATTCAGAAATGCCTTGAATGTCTCCCCAGTTATCATATTTTGCATTTACAATATTTGCACTGTTAACCAGTTTATCTCAAGGCTGGAGGCACTCAGAGGAGAGTGACGCTAATGTGTGACATATGAAACCAGACAAATAACACTAATCTGACTTTGTATTTCCAAGGAAACTGTTAGAATCCAAGAGCAAATGATGTATTGCTGGACTAAGGTTCAGAGTTTTCAATCCATGGAACAACTGTTGCTTAAAAATTTGGGGTTTGTTGTATGTTAGAAAATTTTCAGCTGAAAATGGTTAATGATGTGTGACTCGCAAATGCCAGCAGCAAATTTCTGACAGTATTGTTCTTGCAAATTCTTAACCTTTGCAATGAGACAGAAGCCCTAAAACATTGCAACATGAAACATGCCAGCATTTGATTTTCTGAGTTAAATAACTTGCGTTCCATCACTGGAGGCAAATTTCATTTTGCAGTTTGGAGGCTGACGTTACGCAATTATGAATTTTTAATTTGGAGCGTGTTCTGTGTACATTCCAAAGTGTGAAATCAAAGACTTTGTAACCAAATTATGTTGTTTTTCAGAATTTCTACAAGGAGATCGAGAGGGAAGAGATGTACATAAGGTTTGTAAACATGACTGGTGACAAACTGCCTGACACAGGCTCTGTAATTGGGGAAATTAAGTTCATATTAAGCAGTCACTTGGGGGCTGGAGGAGAAGAGTAATGAAAAATCACACCTTGGCTGAACCTGAAGTGATTCAAAAGCTTATCTGCACTGAGAACAGAGTGCTGGAAGTGGAAGTCAGGAGATTATCTCTGTCCCCTTTCTCCAAGTCCTTCAGTTCCATTACAATGAGCACTGAAATACTCAGGAGCCAGAATTCTTCTGCTGGTGAAGAAAACAAATAAGCTGAGCAAAGAAATGATGTTGCTTCCTGGTGAGGTACAAATTATGTGACTTGGAAGAAAAAAACCTGTTAAATAATACCTGACTGACACTTATTTTAAACTTAAAGCTTTCAAAATCTCTTTTCAGACCAAGTAAACGTGGAAATATTGGGCTTTGTGTAAACCTCAGGATTCACAGCCCCCCATTTGTGCTTTGGCTGACTGTTCCTTACACTGTTGTGCTCAAATGATGAAATTTGTGTTTGTAATGCTATTTTAGGTGTCTAAATGTGACTCATTATTCATTTTCAGGTGCTTGTTATCTTTTTGGAAGAGTTTTCACTTGTCAGCTCTCTTCCTGTTGTTTAAATGGTTTTAATTGGTCTTTTAGAAGTTTGCAAAAAGAATAGGAAATGACAGGATTGATAATTGTGGACAAACACATGAAGTGATTTGTTATTATTTAGGTCTGCCCTGTTCAGCATCTCCATAAAGACAAATTGCCTCTCACTGTCAAACCCCCAGCCAAATTCTCTCCAATTTCTTTTAACAAACCTATAATGAATATCAAACCTGAAAGGATTTTCACTGGCTTTTTCAAAATACAGTTTTTAATATTTTTGTGGGGATTTCTTTATTTGTCAGTGTAAAAATCATCAAACAAATGAAGAGAATCCCCTGCCAGGGGTGTGATGATATTGAAGGTAAAGAATGAAACTTACTCCTGTCCCCATAGCTGAGCTGTAAAAGTGCTCTGTGTTGCACAATATCTGGATGGGATTTGTTACTCACCACAAGTCATTCTCGTGGTGTTCAGTCAAAGATTGGACTCAATGATCTTGGAGGACTTTTCCATCCTTAATGACCCCATGATTCCCTTAAAAACATCACAGTAGAAATGCAATGGTCTTAATGTTGTCTGCACACAGAAATGGGAATTTTATCCAATCCCACAAATATTTACTTGTTTGAAGATAGACTTGAACCTTTTTAATCTTCAAAATGAATGATTGAGTGACAATTTGAACCCACTGTTTTTAAGAACCATTGTTTCTGTTCCTGTCTCAGGTACCTGTACAAGCTGTGTGACCTGCACAAGGAGTGTGACAACTACACAGAGGCTGCCTACACCTTACTCCTGCACGCAAAGCTCCTCAAGGTAAACCCCAAAACTCATCCTAAATCTGGGAAATGCCAGCAGCAGCCAGCCAGGGGGGTGTTGGCACTCAGAGCAGCTGCACTTGAAGCCAATGAGCTGCTCTGGGTTCTCATTTTCACCCGGAATTCATCCCCAGAGGAAAGCAGCACTTCACTGCATGGCAGAGCTGGAGCTGGAGTGAAGGGAGTGTGGTCAAGTCAGCAGCACAAAATGCAAATTGCAAATATCCAGACTGTACAATGTGTGAAAGCCTCTAAGCAGATATTTTAGTAAATGAGCTCTCCACAGATCTTTTGTGCAAGGAGTGCTGGAGCCCCTGCTCGAGTGCTCTTGGGTGGCTGGAACTGATTTCAGAAAATTGCAGAGAGATTCAAATGGCCTTCTCTCCAAGGTCATGCCTTTAAAAGGTGCATATCATTTTAATGCTGTGTTACCTACTTTATAGCACATTTGGAGAGGCACAACAATACTGCTCCTCTTCAAGGAATGTTTGGTGTAGCCTGCAATATGCACAAATAACATGTTACCTGCACAAAGTGCCTGAGATAAAGCATTTGAGTGTTTAACACTACCCACTGCCAGCCAGAAATGGAGTGAAGCTGTACTTCAGAAGCATTAATCTCCTGAAAACATTCTGGAAAGAAGATTTTGTCTCTGACATGCAGGTTTTTTATGTGCTAATGTCACAAATGTGGGAGCAGGTACCCACTTTGCTCTCCTGGTTGTCACTTAGGAAGGTGCTGCTCTTGCCAGCAGACACTTGTGTCATGAAATCACATTTAATACAGCTGAATCATCACTGAATTCTTAGGTTGATGTTTTAATTTTGAAAAGCACTTAATGGGAAAAGTAAAAATCTCAACGTGATAAGAATTAGAGGTTTTGGAAGAGTTTGATTTAGTCCTTTTGTCTTCCTCACATTTCACAACCTGCAGTGAAATCTTCTTTCCTCAGGGAGTGCTGGATCTCCTTCCACCCCCCTGAAGGACATGACCCCACCAGGGGCAGAGAGTCAGGGACGGAATAAATGAGAATTTCATTTCCCCTTATGTCCTGCTCATTGCAGTGTATTGCAGCCTCCTGGTGCAGGGGAAGTTTCCCTCCCCATGGCAGGGGATGGAGCCAGGGGGGCTTTAAGGTCCCTTCCCACCCCCAGCAGGCTGGGATTGTGTGACTGCACCCATGGTGCCCCTCTTCATCCAGGAAAGGGAGCTCATCCTCAGCAGCCAACTGTTCTTGGCAATCCTGGCTTTAGTTTCAGCAATCCCCAGCAAAGTGTGAGTGTCAAATATCTATTTTGAAAAGTTGAAAAGGGGAAGGTGTTAAATGAGATCCTTCTGATGGATGCACTGAGAATTATTCCTGCTTCAGAGCTGAGTAAACTGCATCCAAGCCATAAAAAGACTAAATATGATGCAGAGTGTACATGTGCAATTTAAATTAAGACACTCTGAAATGTATTTACTGTGTTTGAAAATCATTAGAGGGTTATTACACAAGGAAACATCTCAAAGATTCATCTGGAGTGCAAAAGCACTGTGCCCACTTCACGTGGATGAACCTTGTGGACAGGATGAAGGATTCACTCCCTTCCATGGGGGCTGTGTTCCTGAATAAATGATGGATAAACCATGCCATAAAACCTCACTCAAACCTCACCTGCCATGGCCTGGACTTGTTGGACAATTTACTTTCTGTGACCTCAAATCAGTTGTGGCTTTTCTTAGGGGATGTGTTCAGGGAGCAGGTGAGCGTCTCTCTTAATGTGCTCCTTTGAATTCAGTAAAGAGCTCCATGGGCAGAAATAGCCATTTTTCTTTCCTTCTCATGCAAATCAATAGCAAATGCCAGGGATGAATTTGTCACAGGTTTTCGTTCCTGAGTGGATGTTTGTTTGTAAGTATAATTACATTAGAGGCTGGAATGACTTTATTATCAAAGTGTATCAATCTCTAGCTCAGCCCTGAGTGGAGGGAGGAGTTCAGTGTTGCCTGAGGAGCAGCAGCACTGGGGGGGTGTAAGTGAGCAGCTGAGTGTTTCTGTCAAGCCTCAGGACAGGATTTTCAATGACACTCCTCACGGACAGATATTTCATCCCAGTGATTTTAATGGGATCACATCGAGGGCAGGACTGAGAGTGGGTGAGAATTTCACCTTTAAATCTGCAAGAAGGCTCTGTCTGTGGAGGGAGAGAGGCCAAATTACTGCAAGCTGATGAAGCACGCTCAAGAAAAGAGATTTTGTTGTGTTTTCAAGCCTTTTTGTCAAAATTGAGGTGTTCAAAACTAACAGAAGATAGCAGCTCTTAGCATGCTGAAATAAATTCCGCCACACTGCAAGCTCCAGCAGGTTTGTGTTACTCAGAAACAGAGTTCAGAACAGAGCTGTCAGGGGTGTCTGCATGACCCAAACACAAATATCTTGGCCAAATCAAGAAGTGATGGGGTGAAAATTAATAATATATAGGAGGTAAAGTAGCAGTAACTCTGGAAGTGAATGTGGGAGTTGCTCAGAGAAGCTGTGGCTGCCCCTGGATCTCTGGAAGTGTCCAAGGCCAGGTTGGATGGGGTTTGGAGCAGCCTGGGACAGTGGAAAGTGTTCCTGCCCATGGCAGGGGTGGGGTGGGATGGGATGGGATGGGATGGGATGGGATGGGATGAACTTTAAGCTCCCTTCCAACCCAAACCATTCCATGATTCCTGTGATTGACATTTTCCCTTGATCCATCAGTCATTTTCTGGAAGAGCCAGATCTGCTAATTGCGGACTGGCTGGATAAAGTTAATTATGCTTTCCCTGCCTCCACAATCCTCAGTGAGTTGGAGCCATCCCATTTTCCTGCCTGCAGCCCTTCCCTGGGATGCCTTGTGCAGGCTGACCTAGAGCAGAGGCTGGACAGAGCTAAAGAATAAAGCAGGGATTTATCCAAAGCATCTCCTCCATGGATGCACCTTGGGCAGCACCAGAGCCCAGCCAGGGCTGCACCCAAGATGAACCAAAATGGCCCCAAAATGCACGAGGGGCACGGGCTCTGTCCCTGGGATCAGTTCTGCTCCATTTGCACCTTGCAGTTCATTGTCCCATCCCAGCTTTAGCCCAGGCAGTCCCACCCTGCTTGTTTTTCTCTCTCCAGCCCACGGGGTTTGTGCTCCTGGGCTGGGATTTGGATCATTTGTCCTTGGTGCCCAGCTGGAGCAGGAATTGTTTTGTCTCCCTGCTCTGTGCACAGAGCTCAGCATCCCTGATGTGAGCCCAGCCCCACACACTAAAGCAGCACAGAATGTGGAAAATAGAAAAGCCAAACCTGAGGCATCACCTTTGTGTTGATGGATCTGGGCTCCAGGGTTTCTCCCACACAAAGGGAAGTGTTCATTGTGTCCCCAGCAGGTTGTTCCCATCAGCGGGCCAAGGTCACTCTCATCAAACTCACCGAGGAGAGGAGGCCACCTCCAGAAGCTCTCTCCAGCTGATGGATGTAATTAGCCTCCAATTACAGCATCCAAATAAATGCTCCTTGTGCCCAAGGAAGCAAAGGGCACAGCTGTGAAAAAACCCTTTGTTGGTGCATTAACTGCAGTACCACTCCTTTAAATAAAACCTCTCTCTTTGATTTCACTTCAGAACTCATGGCTTTGGATTTGCTTTCACTTTTCCTTTTTTTTTGTGTGATTTAGTGGTCAGAAGAAGCATGTGCAGCACATCTTACCCAGCGGGATGGATACCAAGCTGCTACTCAAGGACAGCTGAAAGATCAGCTCTATCAAGAAATTATCCATTACTTTGACAAGGGCAAGGTAAAAAAGGAAGAAAAAAAGTGCAAATGTATTTCATTGCTTTTCTCTCAAACTTATAAATTTAATAGTAAACATAGTTTGCATCCAGTGACCTTCAGGAAGCACTTACAGATAATGATATTACAAAAAAAAAAGTCAAAAGAAATCAATGGTACATTTATAACTCATCTCTTAAGGGTGAATATATGGGCATATGATGCCATGGGGTAAATAAAAAAGTGATGCATGTAATTTGGAGGACTTTTTCTGGCAGTTACAAGAGCTGAGAGAATCCTTCAGCTCCCCTTGTTTTTCCTCATGTACACAAAAATAATTCCCTCAGGGCCTGGATGTCTGTGGTTGATATCATAAATATCCTGGGATGAGGATATTTCATTGCAATTGCATCTTTTAATGCAGAAGGAAATTGCATTTGGCATTGTTGGTGTTGGAGAGGAAGGGGGTTAATGTGGGAGACAGGGATGGATCAGGGTTTGGGTATTTCAGACACGAAATGTTCCAGTATAGAAGTAGGAATCTCTTTGTCAGAACATTTCAGAAGTGTAAACTTGGGGTTTAAAAATAAACAGAAGTGGTGTTTTCTGGTAAAATTAGAATATTATCAAGCCAGCCTATCCTTTCCAGGTGAGTTTTTAGCAGAATCAGAATAAAATCCTAGAATAAATTTGATAGGAACTATCATTTATATCATTCTGTTAGAAATGTTGCTTAAAAAGTCAAATTTTATAGCTTATCTTAATGCAATATTTTAAAATTGTTAATGAGTGATGCTAAAAGTTGTAATTCTGGATTGGGGTAAAAATTGTAATTCTGGACTGGGACAAAAGTTGTAAAATGTAATTCTGGAGTGGTGCACAAATGGCTGTTTGGGACTGAGGCTGCTGGAGGTGACTTGGGGACAGTTCCTGCTGCCCAAAAAGCTTTTCCTGGGTGAATGAGCAGAATCTCATTTGAATGAGAGTCACAGCTGATTTTAAAGCTTATTTTAATCTTACATTCCTGTCTGGAAGGAAAACCAGGAGTTGCCTGTTTTTTATTTTGTTGGTTTTATTTTGTTTGTCTTCATGGCTTCCTGTTGGTCCTTTCTGGTGTCCAGGCACTGGGAATTGTTCTGCTGAGCACTAATTCTGTGCAGAACTCAGGTGCCAGGACTCCAGTGTGATTTCTGTGTCTGTGAGGAGATGATTTATTTGCAAACTGCTCTCCCCTACTTACAGATATTCCTCCTCTCATTTTCTGGTCACTCAAGCTGGTGATAATTTTTCACATTACTCCATGAAAAGGGAAATTAAAAAATCAATATACACTGAGAATATTCATCTTGTGTGATTTTGCAAATGTCAGGAAGCTCCAAGTGGAGGTTTCCAGTGTGGATGGAAGGTAATCCTCTCATTTGGGACATTCTGACATTAAGTTAAATCAACTTCTTGCATTCCTTGAGCAGTTTGCAAATGTAGCCCAGCAGCTGCTTTAGCTCTCCACGATCAGTAAAACACCTGAAACAGCCTTTGCTGTGCATTTCTGGGACACTGAACCCATGCCCAAACCAATTTTTGCTTTTTTTTGTGCCATTATCACCCAGCTGGGTCCCTTGTTTGATTTCCCTTCCCATTAAGTTAACAAGAGGTGTCTGCAGAAGGTCACAGCCCTGGGCAGCTGTGCACTCACCCCAGGCTTTTCCAGAAGCTCAGGGGTTTTGTTTTCCAGTTGTGAGCCTGTGCCTCTCCCAACCTTCAGGAAGCTCTTACAGATAATGATATTACAAAAAAAAAAGGTCAAAAGAAATCAATGGTACATTTATAACTCATCTCTTAAGGGTGAATATATGGGCATATGATGCCATGGAGTAAATAAAAAAGTGGTGCATGTGATTTGGAGGACTTTTTCTGGCAGTTACAAGAGCTGAGAGAATCCTTCAGCTCCCCTTGTTTTTCCTCATGCACACAAAAATAATTCCCTCAGGGCCTGGATGTCTGTGGTTGATATCATAAATATCCTGGGATGAGGATATTTCATTGCAATTGCATCTTTTAATGCAGAAGGAAATTGCATTTGGCATTGTTGGTGTTGGAGAGGAAGGGGGTTAATGTGGGAGACAGGGATGGATCAGGGTTTGGGTATTTCAGACACGAAATGTTCCAGTATAGAAGTAGGAATCTCTTTGTCAGAACATTTCAGAAGTGTAAACTTGGGGTTTAAAAATAAACAGAAGTGGTGTTTTCTGGTAAAAGTTCTTAAGGGTGAATATATGGGCATATGATGCCATGGAGTAAATAAAAAAGTGGTGCATGTGATTTGGAGGACTTTTTCTGGCAGTTTCTTACAAGAGCTGAGAGAATCCTTCAGCTCCCCTTGTTTGTCTGGTGGGAAACTGTGGATTTGGGAAGGAAGGGAAACATGGGAGAAACATTGTGTAGAGGAAATGGAGTAAAGGGATATCCTAAAAATAGGTTTAAAACATTGGCTTTTTGTTTTTTTAAAGGCTGGTGTAGTTCAGCCTCTCAAAAATCAGGATCCCTTTCTCTTGGCAGAATAACTTCCCAGGGGAATTCACAGTTTTCTTGTCTATTGAAAGCCAACCATGAGGCTTATCCCTTAAATATTTGGGATATGCCAATATCCTTAAATATTGGCATCCCTGGGCAGGTGAATTTAGATTTAATCCTCCACACACAGGCTGGAGTGGAGTGAACACTTCACTGCTGGCCCAGAAGTGCCTGAGAAATTTGTAAGTGAGAAAAAGGAGCTGAACTTGCCCTAGGGCAGGGATGTGGCATCTCATGTGGGCTGAGAACAAAGTGCTGGCCCTCACCAGGGTATCCCAGGTACTGGGAGTTCAAGATCCATATAGGGTTCTTCATTTTAATTTCTATTTTTAATCTGTTATTCTTAGGATGTTTGTTTATTCACCTGTATTTGACTTTTGATCCTTGAACCAAACTTTATAAAGCTGAAGTACAACTTTCACCTTTAGGAAAGGAGCATTTCTCAAAAACAACTTTTGCATTTTCAGCTGTTCTACTTTATGGATTAGATTTCTGATTAATTATGCTCTTCATTCCTTTTCTAAGCTCCTTCTTTCCACAAGGAAAGTTGTTTCCCTGATAGAGGGATCCTTTTCTCTCCTGGACCATTCTTCACTGCACTGCACTTCCCAGTCTCCTCTTCATATCTCTTGGCTTTTGCCCTTAAAATCCTGATCCTCAGGTTTATCCCAGCAGTCTGACCCCTCCTTTGGGCTGCTCTCAAGTGTTTGCTCTCTGTGTTTTCCTGAAGCTTTGTGATTTCCAACAAAGCCCTTAATGCAGGGACTTTGCTGGAAATTCTTGGGTTGGAATGTCCCAAGGTGAGAAGGGAAATAGTGATGGGACTGAAGGGGTGGGAGAAGGGGTGACATTTTTCCTGTGGGAAGGAGCTGATGGAAATCAATGCTGATGAGCTCCTGAATCCAGGGAATGCTCCTTGGCAAAAATAAGGTGTTGTTTTAAACCAGGTTTGGTTGTGGAGCCACAAGGGAAGCAGCAGCATTCCTGTTCCTGCCTGCTGAAATGTGGGAATGGCCACGGGCTCAGGTTTGCTGGTGATGCTGTGTGGGATCTCAGCACCTCAGGACTGAGGTGTCACCAAGACCACCCTTGGGGGGCTCGGGAGTCCTGGAATGTTCCAGAAGTGTCTGGTGGCTGGACTTTGATCCTACACAGGAGACGACACCTGTATGAGGACAGGAGGGTTTCCCCGGGGTGAATGGTGAAGGGATTGGTTAATTAGAGAGTGAAACACAGGGTTTAGGATTTCTGTACAGGGGGGTTTAGAGAAGCAAGATGGAGGAATTGGGGCGTGTCCTGTCCTTCTTCTTCTTCTTCTTCTCCTCCATCTTCTGTGGTGATGGTGGCACTTTGGGATTGGTTGTTACTAAAAGTGCACTGGTTAATAAGGGTAAAAGGTATTGGGGAAAAATGATAAATATTGTACATGTAACTATGGGTATAAAGATAGGTGACCGCCCGGAGGGCAGGACAGTGTGCTCATGGCTGGCTGCTGAGCAGAGCTCTGTCGGGCCGAGAGAAAATCTTTTAGATAAACAATTAATAAACACAGAGACCGAGAAAAGAACTGAAGCCTCTTCTGTTCCTTTGAAACGCGGGCTGCCCCAAGGCCACCCCGGGCCTTTCCAGGCCCTCCAAACAGCCGAAAACCAGACAATGCTGCTGCCCATAAATCAGGACAGGTTTTCCTCTGCTCCTCCATAAATTGAAAGTGTTGGTCCTGAGGAGAAAAAGCTAAATAAACGCACACTGTTCATTTATTTCTGCTCCTCCTTTCTCCCCTCCTCCTCCAAAAAAAAAGCTTTTACTGCTTTACAGCAGCCACAGAACAGAAAATATCTGAAATTATACAGCAAATGCCATGCTTTGGCTTAAAAGCTCTTTTTTTCTGGCTCGTGGGATGACATCAAATGGCTTTTTCTTCCATCTGAACAAGTGAGTGGTGAAATTCACCTGTCTGCCAAAAATCTGTGTGAGGCTGGTGGCCAGCTCAGCCCCAGAGCTGCCCTGAGAGCTGGGAAGGACAGAGAGTCTTGGGAGAGGGAGGATACAGAGGCTGACCATGTTCCAAATGAATATATTTATTTGTTTAAAGAGTTTCCAACCTGGCTGTGTCTTGAATGCAGTGCTAACAATAGAGAAATGCTGAGTTTTAGCATTTTATTTCAAATATTAAGCCTTCATGCTGGTTAATTAACACTACCTGAAATTTAACCAGCTTAGAAAGTCCCTGACACATCAGAACATGGCACCATAATATTCTTATCCCAGACTATTTCAGTGCTCCTGACCATTAACTCTGCAGGAGCTCAGAAATACCCTGAGATCCTCCTTTGCTGCTATTAACCTCAAAAACTAAATTGGATGCTGTAGTTCTTTCTGGCCAACAAGCAATCCAGCTTGAAAAATAAATTAAATCTCTGGGTTGTCCCTAAAACAGATCTCCTGCATCTGCAAAGTCTTGCCCATAACAATTTGCAGCTCATGTCTACACAACTAAATTTAGGCTCTGCACATTTTTCTTACCCCCTGAGTGTAAAAGAAGCATTTTCCTTCCAGTATCAGCAGCCTCTCTCCATGGTCCCCTCTCCAGATAAATTGTTTCTCCCATTAATGAGTTGTACCTCGTACAAATCCTGTGTAGGAGCTCCCTGTACAACTCATTTCTCCAGAAGACTTGCCATGTCCTGGGCAAAGCTGGGAAAGCTTCCAAGGCAGGAAATCTGTGAGGCAGCAGATTGGGAGTTATTGACCTTCAAGAATATAGATTTCATTTATCAGGATCCTGGGCCCCAGCCGGGCTGTCCTCACCTGAATAAATTGGCTCTGGAGCAAACAGCTGAATTTTTCAGAGGCTTGTGAGACACACAGTCCCTGTTTCTTTGAAAATGGTGGGAAATTCTCCAGGTTTAGGTTGGTTTTCTGTGATGTTGGACGTGTTGTGCTGCAGCTGCACAAAGGAAAGGCCTGGTAGTTCAGGAAATAGCCTCAGGTTGCATCAGGGGAAGTTTAGGTTGGATGTTAGGGAAAGTTTCTTCAGGCTGCCCAGTTTGGTATTTTCAGAGTTCCCTGTGGCAGGAAGGAAATGATGAATCTGACCCCATGTTCTTAGAAGGCTAATTTATTATTTTATATAAATGTTTTATGTAATGTTATATTATTTTAAAGAATGCTATGCTAAACTATGCTAAAGAATAGAGAAAGGATATTTACAGAAGGCTTAACAAGATACCAGTTAAAAACTCGTGTCTCTCCAGAGTCTCGACACGGCTGGACCATGATTGGTCATTAAGTAAAAACAATTCACATGTTGGATAAACCATGTCCAAACCACATTCCAAAGCAGCAAAACAGGGAGAAGCAAATGAGATAATATTCCCCTCCCTTTTCTCTGAGGCTTCTCAGCTTCCCAGGAGAAGAAATCCCAGGCAAGGGATTTTTCAGAAAATATGGTGACAGCCCAGGGCAGTGGTGCATTCCCCATCTCTGGAATTGTTAAAAAGCTGGATGGATTTGACACCTGAGGACAGGTTTTATTGTTCAGCAAGGTGATGGTTGATGATCTCAGAAGTCTTTTCCAGCCTTAGTGATTCTGTGGACTCCTGTGCCTCTGGAGAGCAGGGCTCTCTCCATTCAAGAAATTGAGTTCCATAATCCAGGTTCTCATTGCTCCTCTGAAGGAACAACTGGACAGCTGGGAATTCCAAACAGAGATGTTGGAGCACAGTGAGGTTTTTAAGAGGCAGTAGAAACAAAACATGGGTACTTTATCTCTTAGGCAGAGGTCTTGGCTGGAGAGGGACAAAGTTGGAGTCTGGCAAAAATGGAAAGAATCTTTTCCTTTTCTCCCTTTTTTATTTGCAGTACAGTAGATTTTCAGTACACTCCTGAAAGTGTTCCATTAAAGATAATGTGACACCCTGTCAGCAGGAGAACTTGTAAACTGACTTTTACAGAAACTTTAAAGGAATTCCAGTAATTTAAGCCAGAAACAAATGTTCTAATTGAAGCTGTTCTGCTGAGAGGGCTGGGAATGTTTAACCTGGAGAGGAGCAGCTCCAGGGAGAGCTCAGTGCCCCTTGCAGGGACTAAAGGGAATCCAGGAGAGCTGGAGAGGGACTGGGGACAGGGATGGAGGGACAGCACACAGGGAATGGCTTTAAACTGACAGTGGGCAGATTTGGATGGGATATTGGGAATTGGGAATTGTTCCCTGTGAGGGTGGGGAGGGCTGGGATGGAATTCCCAGAGCAGCTGTGGCTGCCCCTGGATCCCTGGCAGTGCCCAAGGCCAGGCTGGACATTGGGAGCACCTGGGACAGTGGGAGGTGTCCCTGCCATGGACATCTTTAACCCAAATCATTCTGGTGTGGTTCCATGGTCTGCTTTTCTCCTGTTCATCTCCACTTCCTTGCTAGGAAGAGTGCAAGGATTATGTGATTATTGTCTGTTGTACATGAACTAAATCTGGATCACATTTAATTTGAGGATTCATTTTTCAGGCTCTGGAACATTTACAGAATCCATTATTAATATTAATATTCAGTAACATCTAAAGGCTTTGTTCAGGCTAGAGGAGGTGCAGCCTCTGCTCCGGCGTGTTTATGGTGCTGACAGACAAAGGTGGGAAGGTGAAAAAAAAAATCAAAGGAGATTTAATTCTGCTAAAGTTGTTATTTAATCAGTGGCAGTGCTGTGGTACCTGTAGGCAGTGATGTGTAGGCAGAGTGTGTCTGCTTTCAGAGTCACTGAATGGTTTGGGCTGGGAAGGACCTTTAAAGGTCACCTGGTTCTACCCTGTCACAAGGACATCTATCAGCTCTCCCAGGTTCCTGCAGCCTGGCCTGGGACATTCCAGGGGCAGCCACAGCTGTGCCAGGGCCTGCCCACCCTCACAGGGAAGGATTTCTTCCCAATATCCCATCTAAACCTTGTGCATTCCCAGACGTGGTTTGGGAACACATCTGTGCTCATCCAGGAGTCAGTGGGAAGTTGCTTAAAGGGAGTTTGTTTACAGTGTTGATGCAAATCAAAAATGATTTAGGTTTCAGTTTATTTCCAGTCTCATTTTGGAGAGGGGCTGGTTAAATCTGGAGCACACAAAGAGGGAAGCAGGAAAAGGCAAGTGATGGTCACCCAATTGTCTTTGAAATTAAAATATGCACAAGTTATGGATGGCTGAAGTTCAGAAGAAAATGGCACTCAAAATGAGGGAAGGTTAAGTGATTTTGAAAGCTTTCACTTGCTGACTTAACAAACACCTGAATATTAGCTCAGCTCCTATAAATTGGTGCTGTATTGCCCTTCTGAATCAAAATGAACTCATCTTGGTGTGTGAAAATGTCCCCCTTCTTCTGCAACTGTGCCTTTACTCTTAAATTCATGTTAATTTTTGTTTAAAAATAAAAACATGCTCTGTATCATCATGCTAGATTAGATCCATAATATGGATAAAAACATTCAGATCCTTCCATTTGCAAAAATTGCGTTGCAGAGCGTTCAGGCTGCCTTGTAATTTCCTGCAGACGTGATCCCTCATTACCGTGATTGTAATTAGTCCTTCTGATGCGTTTTTCACCTTCGAGGCACTTTACAAACATGAGGCAACTCATGCTCATTCCAGTCCTCTTCCCCAGATAAATAACATTCTGAACCTTGTTGGAGAAATAAGTAAAATCAAGAGGAGGGGTCGAATATCACGAGGAGCTGCAAAGCAAGGTTAATGAAGAACCAGATTCTGCTCCTTGTGAGCATTCATGGCTATTTTATCTTAAATTAGGTCACCACTTTGTCCAGACATCATCCCAGCTGGTTTTTGCAGGACACAGAAGCTCCTTTAACCTTGCTCAGCCCCACAGTGCAGTTTTCAGCCCTTATTTTGTTTTTACTTGGAGGGCAGGAATCTCTCTCCTTTCTCCATGTGCTCTCCCATGTTTTTCCCTCTGCATTTCCTCACCTCCTGCACCATCAGCAGCTCCCTGCCTGCTCCTGCTGCTTTCCAGCCATTCCCACTCATTTTGCCAGGATAACCTTTCAGTCCATCCCTCCCCTTGAAAATTGGCTCCTTTTTTCCAGAGAGGAGCAGGGATGGCCAGTCAACCAGTGGGACCCATCTTGCTTTTTGTGACAATGAAGACTTGCTGAAGATTCATCCTTAATGTTTTATTCTCATTTTTCAAATCAGCATCTAGAACCAGGAATTTTTCTAAAAGTCTTATTTTTTCCAAGTTTTCCAGATATACTAAGGATTGCAGTTTCACCTTGCAGATCAGTAGACAAAGAGAATTCACCTGGCACTGATTTTGGGGCTTTGAGTGTGGAATTTCATTTGTGTGGTTTGGGGTGTAAAATATCTCTTATTTGCACTTTCAAGTGCTTTGAAGAGAATGAGATTGAGGGATTTTTATGGGATGGATACAGGGATGAGTTATTGTGAAGGTTTCCCCAGATCACATTTCCTCTTCTGTTCCCAGCATCCACCTCCCACCATCTTTGGAAGTTGTGGTGCTTCATCCCAAATTCTCTGTCCCCAAAGGTGGATATTTTTTGGGAAAATGAGGAATTGTGTGTTCAGCCCTTCCCTCAGCCCTTCTCCATCCCCTCAGGATTCCAGCAGGACAATGTGTGGCCTCATGCTGAGAGGAGAATGAGGTGGTGTGGCCAGAGGATTTAAATTTAAGATGAAGGCTGAAGATAAAATCTGCATTTCTAACTTATTCTGAAACTCATTTTTATAATAAAGTGAGGTCAGCAATGCCAACCAGATTTCAGCAGCAGAGGTAGATCATCAAGTTTGATCTTAGATAGCCTGGTGTGCTAATTTAAGCATATTTTTGGGTTGGAGTGGTTCTTTATCTTTGGAGTGGAAAAAACAAATGAAAAATGCACATTTAAAACCATTCTTGCTGCTCCTCATTAAGATTGTTGCCTTCTGAGGAGCTGAAGGATATTGTTAAATTTCTTTGGGTCACTTGAGACGGCTGCTGAATTTCATGGTTGAGGAACAAGAAGAAGAAGAACCAATGGAAATATAATGAGTATTTGTTCAAAGCAATATCTGCAAATTGCCTGTCCTGTCTAATACAGATTACAGATATTAGAGGGAGAGAGAGGTGATTATGAAATATAATCAATCACCAGCCTTGCTCCAAAGCCTTAGGTCCTGGGTTTCTTGGTGGACAGGCTGTGTTTACACATTACTGGATGGGCTGGCAGGAATTATTTCATTTCTGAAGCTCTTGGATCATTTGACTTGATTGGGATCCAGTGAATTTGCATCCTGTGCCAGGGAAGGTCATGGAGCAGATCACCTTGAGTGCCACCAGGCCAAGATGGCACCTGGGGTGTGTCAAAAATGGTGTGGAGCAGGACCAGGGCAGGGATTGTCCCTCTGTACTGGCACTGCTCAGGGATCTCCAATCCCGTGTCAGCTTTTGGGCCCCTCAATGATAAAAAAGTCATTGGGGGGCTGGAGTGTGTCCAGGGAAGGGAATGGAGCCCCAGGAGGGGCTGAGGGAGCTGGGAAGGGGCTGCAGAATCCCTGAGGAGCTGGGCAGGGGCTGCAGAATCCCTGAGGAGCTGGGCAGGGGCTGCAGAATCCCTGAGGGAGCTGGGAGGGGCTGCAGAATCCCTGAGGAGCTGGGAAGGGTCTGGAGAATCCCTGAGGGAGCGGGAAGGGGCTGCAGAATCCCTGAGGGAGCTGGGAAGGGGCTGCAGAATCCCTGAGGAGCTGGGAAGGGGCTGCAGAATCCCTGAGGGAGCCGGGCAGGGGCTGCAGAATCCCTGAGGAGCTGGGCAGGGCTCACCTGGAGCAAAGGAGGCTCAGGGGCCCTTGTGGCTCTGCACAGCTCCTGCCAGGAGGGCACAGCCGGGGGGAACAGGGACAGGAGCAGAGGGAACGGCCTCAGGCTGGGCCAGGGCAGCTCAGGGTGGATTTTGGGAACAATTTCCTCATGGAAAGGTTTGTCCAGGCCTGGCACAGCTGCCCAGGGCAGTTTGGATTGGAGTCCCCATCCTGGAGGGATTTGAAATCCATGTGGATGTGGCACTTGGGGACACAGGACAGTGGTGGCCTTGGCAGTGCTGGGAATGGTTGGACTCAGTGCACTTGGAGGGCTTTTCCAGCCTCAACAATTCCATGAATAGAGACATTTATAACCCCAGCACAGCTCTTTGGCACGTCAGATGCTCAGTGTTTTCAGGCATGTGACACAATTCATTTGGTTGCTTTATCCAGATTTATTTGATTCTAATGTTGATGTTTAACCTAGGTATGTAATTCAGCTTCTTTTTGTTGTTTTGTGATATTTTTTTTTCCAACAGATGTGGGAAGAGGCCATCGCCTTGGGTAAAGAACTTGCAGAACAGTATGAAAATGAAATGTTTGATTATGAACAACTCAGTGAACTGCTGGTAGGTTTTTTTAATGACATAGACACTGCAATAATTTATTTCAGAGTTGAATTTCTAAGCTTTTAAAATTATAAAAAATACTATATCAATGACAATAAAATTCAAAAAGAAATACCCATCATGGTTTTGTTGGACCAATGTCAATTAACTGGCTACCAGTGGATTGTCTGAAAAACATTGAATTTATTTTTTTTTTAGCTGAAAGAAAAGCATTTCAGTAATATTAAGCTGATTTATTTGGGGTATAAAAGGAAATTTTGAATTTAAATATAAATGGGAACATGAAAAAAAATCCCCATTCTCTCTCAAGTGTCTTTCTATATTCACATTTCTTTTTTTAGGTATGAATAATCCCCATGCATTCATGTCTCCAGTCAGTTATTTTTGCCCTGACGTTACCCATTCATTATTCCTGCACCATTTTTTCCCTCCTGTTCTCTTCCAAAGAGATAAATGGCAGCTGTCACTGTCCCTCCTCAGGTCCCAGCCATTTCCACAGGAGTTGGGATGTAATTCCAGTTTGTTTCTGAAAATTCTCGACTCTGAAGTTTTTGATGCCTTTTGCTTTTGCACTCAGAGTACATTTCCCTCAATTTCTTTCAATTATTTATCTGTTTTCTCTATCCCAGTGTGTCTGAGCTGGGCATTCCTGTGGTGTTGAACTCAGCTCCACACAGCCCCAGCCCACTGCTCCTGGTGGGGTGGGCACAGAATATTCTTCATTTCAGTATGAAAGGAATTGGGTAGGATTGTTCCTCAGCTAGAAATGGTTGTCAGAGGTGATTATTCACCAGGGGTGGCTATTCTCCAAGTCCCTCCGTTTAATTTTCCATCTCCTTTTTGCTTGTACATGGGAACGTGAATGGGTTTGTCACAGAGGCAGCCACTCTTTAATTATCCTACTGGATCCATTTTGAAGGAGAAGTTGGGATTTGCACTTTATTCATTGTAGATCACAGAGGGATTGAATGATTTGGCTTGGGAGGACCTTAAAGCTCATCCAGTTCCACCCACTTTGCCATGGGCATGTGGGATCTCAGCACCTCAGGACTGAGGTGTCACCGAGACCACCCTTGGGGGGCTCGGGAGTCCTGGAATGTTCCAGAAGTGTCTGGTGGCTGGACTTTGATCCTACACAGGAGACGACACCTGTATGAGGACAGGAGGGTTTCACCGGGGTGAATGGTGAAGGGATTGGTTAATTAGAGGTGAAACACAGGGTTTAGGATTTCTGTACAGGGGGGTTTAGAGAAGTAAGATGGAGGAATTGGGGCGTGTCCTGTCCTTCCTTCTTCTTCTTCTCCTCCATCTTCTTTGGTGATGGTGGCACTTTGGGATTGGTTATTACTAAAAGTGCACCGGGCAATAAGAATAAATGGTATTGGGGAAAAATGATAAATATTGTACACGTAACAACGGGTATAAAGATAGGTGACTGTCCGGAGGGCAGGACAGTGTGCTCATGGCTGGCTGCTGAGCAGAGCTCTGTCGGGGCGAGAGAAAATCTTTTAGATAAACAATTAATAAACATCAAGACCGAAAGAAGAACTGAAGCCTCTTCTCGTCCTTCGATACGCGGGCTGCCCCAAGGCCACTCCGGGCCTTTCCAGGCCCTCCAAACAGCCGAAAACCGGACATGGGCAGGGACACCTTCCACTGTCCCAGGTTGCTCCAAGCCCTGTCCAACCTGGCCTTGGATATTTCCATGGAGTTTCTCCCTCTTCTAAGAAGGGAGACCCAGAACTTTCAGTCCTCACATCAGACAATTGAGTTTATCTGCTCATCAGCCAAGAGATGAGATGTCACAGAATTAATCCTGGTGTGCATTTCCCTCACAAGACAGAGATCAAAATTCACTCTCCCGTATGAGTCAGGTCTCACATAGCCCATCAGTTTTTCTTATTGCTGCTGAACAGCTCCTTGTTTTCTCCCACAATAAAATTTAGAAGTTTTTTGTTCTTTCTATTCTCCCTCTTGTCTCTTTTCTTCAAACAATATTAAATATTAGCCTCTAAGACAATTCACAAATAACAAAATAGTTTTGCTCCAGATGAGCTGAGAAATACTCGGCAGATCTGGGTCTTTGTAGTCTTGGTGCCATTTACAGTTATCTGTCATGTGGGAGCAGCACTAAACCTCCCCCCAGATCAAAAGTCATTCTCTTTGCAGAAATAATAGACTAAAAATAAGTTAATGAACAGATCTTCTGAAGCTGCTCATTTGCTATTATTTCATCATTAGAGATAAAGAAGTCGGCGTCGAAAGCAGATGGCGTCTGACATGCGTGTGTTTATTCTAACATTTACATTTTCCTGCAGTTCTCAACTGCCTGCTTTCCATATGCAAATTCATGGTTGTAAATATGGAAGAGAAGTAGTAGAAAAATGTAATGAGATGTAAGAGCCCAAAACTGACAAGTCAGCACCATTGGGATGAGCTGTGAGTGGCTTCATCCTTCCGGTGTTTCGGCAATGGAAGTGTCACAACTGGAATTTCAGATTGCCTTGCAAATTCCTGACCTTCACTGCCAGTGAAATAGTGGATGGGAATCAGTGAGGTCCACCAAGATGAGGTCCATCAAAATTGAGATATTGGATATGGAACAGTAAGGTTCACAGTGATGAAGTTCATCAGTTGAGATATTGGAGTTCATCAAAATTGAGATATAGAGCAGGGACCTTCATCAAGGTGAGGGCCCTCAAAATTGGGATATTGGATATGGAACAATGAGGTTCACAATGATGAGGTTCATCAAAATTGAGATATTGGATATGGAACAATGAGGCTCACAATGATGAAGTTCATCAGAATTGAGATATTGGATATGGAACAATAAAGTTCACCAATATGAGGTCCATCAAAATTGAGATATTGGATATGGAGCAGTGAGGTTCACAATGATGAAGTTCATCAGTTGAAATATTGGACTTCATCAAAATTGAGATATAGAGCAGGGACCTTCATCAAGATGAGGGCCCTCAAAATTTGGATATTGGATATGGAACAATGAGGTTCACAATGATGAGGTCCATCAAAATTGAGATTTTGGATGTGGAGCAGTGACGTTCATCAAGATGAGGGCCCTCAAAATTGAGATATTGGATATGGAACAATGAGGTTCACAATGATGAGGTCCATCAAAATTGAGATATTGGATATGGAGCAGTGACGTTCATCAAGATGAGGGCCCTCAAAATTGAGATATTGGATATGGAACAATGAGGTTCACAATGATGAAGTTCATCAGAATTGAGATATTGGATATGGAACAATAAAGTTCACCAATATGAGGTCCATCAAAATTGAGATATTGGATATGGAACAGTGAGGTTCACCATGATAAGGTGAAACTCATCAAAATTGAGATATTCCTTAGGGAACAGTCAGATTCACTATGGTGAGTAGAAAAATCATGGCTACAGGAAAAATGGGAATGAAACATCTTTAATTTAGAGATGCATACAAGATCTTAAGTGTAAGCAATCTCCTAAAAACTCAGGTCATTCAAATCGCTCCGGTTTATTTTGCAGAGAAAACAAGCCCAATTCTATGAAAACATTGTGAAGGTGATACGACCAAAACCAGATTATTTTGCTGTTGGATACTATGGCCAGGGATTCCCAACATTCATAAGGGTAAGTGTCACCTGTTTCCAGAGATTTTCCTTGCTCTAGAAATTTTCTTTGGCTTGGAGAAACCTGCCTGACACTGACAGGTGTTTTTTAGGTGTACAAAGCAAACACATTTTTTTTCCTTTTTGGTTTCTATGATGGAATAGTTGAATTTTAGTAGAAAAACTTTCTCCTCAAACATATTCAGTACTTTCTGTTTCTTCAGGGTATCACTAGAAATGAAGATAAATGACCCAATCCATCACTTGGGGTCATAACCATCTGAAATGGTGACATTTTTGCCTGGCAGGTTGATATATATTTATATATATAATATATATATATGAGCATGGTAGAGAAACCTTTTGTATGACCATGTTTTCTGGTGAGTGTCCTTTCTAGCATTGTCACTAAAATGAAGTTGACTATCAAAGGTGTGTGTGACACCTTTAATAGCAATTTTTATCATTGATTTGTGTGTGTCATGTGCCAATTTAAGACATGTGTCACTCAGTTGATGCCAGGATCATAGCTTTAGTGACATTTTAAGGGTTTTTTTTCACTAATATTAGGATTTTTATGGGTTGAATTAGTGGTTAAAGAAAAGTGGGGCTATAACCTGTCTGAATTGCATCTGTATTATGATTCTCTGGCACTTGGCAGTTGCTGACACAGAAATAACCCATTATTATTTTGTTAACTTCCCTGGGCACCCTGTGCCAGGGCTCACCACCCTCACAGGAATTAATTCCTTCCCAATTTGCCCTCTGAAAACCAGGCTGTTGAGTGCCCTGCTGATGGAGAAAATCCTCACTTCTCCCTTTATTCCAGCATTCCCTGTGAATTACAAATGTATATACATAAATTACAGTTATACAGAGCCATCTATTATTACCTTTCTTTCCCCTACCGAGCTTTTCAAAAAGCAGCATTGCAGAACTAAACCCAACTGGGCAAATGTGAACAACTCCAGGTTCCTACCCCCAGTCAAAACACCCTTTTTTAATAAGTGCTGCATAATTTCTTCACCAAGTATTCATTTTGAGATGAGTAATGAGGTTAAGCATATTCAGATGCAAATTTTATCCAAACTTGCTTTAATATGTTTGATCAGTTAAAAATATGCAAGTTGTCTTTTACATTTTCCTTTAGAATTTAATGAGCTCAGCATGTAAATGGACTGTGTAAAATATCTCTTCATTTTCTTTATTGGCAAAGAAGAAACCAATGCTTACAAATACAATAAACTTAAATTTAAAGTTATAAAAAGTTTTAAGTTTATAATGGCAGAAATCCAATCCATTAATGTGAGTCTTTTTTTGGATATTCCTCCTTAAATCTGCATTATGTTTCTGTTTTTCTCTGCTACTCTTTTTTGCTCACCTGAGTGCCTTTGAATAAATGTTTGTGTATAAGAAGCCTAATCCGGTTTATTTATTGACATCCATTCCATCATTAGCTGTGGAAGGTGGAGGAGACATCTTGGATTTGGTAGTAATTTCTCTCAATATATTTTCAATGGCCACCAATGCTACAGATTCTTGAAATCATGTTTTGAAGTGATTTTAGTGTGGCTTTAAAAAATACCTGAAGGTAAACATGGGCTTAATGATCCCAGGATGGAATTAGAGATGAGAAAAAGATATTGATAAAGTATTGATTGCGACACAGTGTGAGGAGTGAGAAATTCCTCTCGTACTGAGAAGTGCTAACAGCATTGGTTAGCATTTCTGAGGTCCCAGTTCTGTACTGGGAGCACTGGTTTTAGCTCTGGGGGTGCCCCTGGGATGCCTTGTGCAGGCTGCCCTAGGACAGAGGCTGGACAGAGCTACAGAATAAAGCAGGGATTTATCCAAAGCATCTCCTCCATGGATGCACCTTGGGCAGCACCAGAGCCCAGCCAGGGCTGCACCCAAGATGAACCAAAATGGCCCCAAAATGCACGGCCGGGCACGGGCTCTGTCCCTGGGATCAGTTCTGCTCCATTTGCACCTTGCAGTTCATTGTCCCATCCCAGCTTTAGCCCAGGCAGTCCCACCCTGCTTGTTTTTCTCTCTCCAGCCCACGGGGTTTGTGCTCCTGGGCTGGGATTGGGATCATTTGTCCTTGGTGCCCAGCTGGAGCAGGAATTGTTTTGTCTCCCTGCTCTGTGCACAGAGCTCAGCATCCCTGATGTGAGCCCAGCCCCACACACTAAAGCAGCTCAGAATGGGAAACACAGGAAAGTTAAACCTGAGCCATCATGTGTTTGCAGAACAAAGTGTTCATTTACCGGGGCAAGGAGTACGAGCGCCGCGAGGACTTTGAGGCGCGGCTGCTGACGCAGTTCCCCAACGCCGAGAAGATGAAGACGACGTCACCCCCTGGTGATGACATCAAAACCTCCTCTGGCCAGTGTATCCTTGGGCTGTACACCCCCTACAGCCAGTACAACCAGTGCATCTCAGGTCAAGGATTTATGGCCAACCTGTTGCACTTCTGCCCTGACGGGTGTAACACACTGATTTTGTTGTTTTGTCCTTTTTTGCGTGTGTGTTTGTGTTCGTGTTTAGCTGTTTGCTCTGTGTGACTGAAATTCCCTTTTCACTTCTTAACCCCTGAAATTCAGATATTCAGTGCTTCACTGTAAAGCCCAAACTGGATTTACCCTCGAAATTTCACAGGCCGGTGTCAGAGCAAATAGTGAGGTGAGTTTGGGTTGGGTTTTGTTGTTTTCTCTGTCCCCTTTATAGCACATTATTGTTGTATTAGGAATCTGTGCACAGTCAAGGGGCATGGGCATTGTGAGGGCATTTAATGGTGATTTTTACTATTGGCACACAGTCCAACCCACTGGAAAATAGTGATCCCATATTTGTTCATTAACTTCCTCTAATATTAGAATTTAGAATCCATTCCTAAACAAACAGCATTAGATTTTCATGGTGCATTGGGGCTTGGAACTGCATGATCTCTGAGGTCATTTCCAACCCAATCCTTTCAGTGATTCCATGATTCTTTTCCCTCTTTTCAGTTTCTACAGGGTGAATGAAGTCCAACGCTTTGAGTATTCACGACCTGTTCGAAAAGGAGAGAAAAACCCAGACAACGAATTTGCAGTAAGAAATTATGAAGAAAATAAACCACTTTTGGTTTGCTTGTTTATCCCCCTCTATTTTGAGCATCTGAGCCATTCATTATCTTTTGCTTGTTGAGAAATAATTTCTAGGTTTAAAGGGATTATTTTTCATAGAAAGTTAATTAAGCCAATTTATCATGTTCTCGTTTATACCAATACAAAAAAAAATGGGCAAAGCTGTATTTATTTTGTAAAAATAGCTCTTCTGAGAAAGGATTTTAAACAGTTACACCTGAAACGCGTCTTGCTGTGAAGATTCCAGTCAGGCATCTGAAAATCTTTTGTCACTAATACCTTTTTCTTTTTCTTGCCTTTTTTTAAAAAATAATTTGTTTCATCTAATGGTCAATAAAATGAGGGCTGTGAGGGGGCCTGTCAGGGTGGCTCAGGAGGCTCAGGGTGCCCTGAGCAGCTGTGCAGATCCCTGGAAGTGCCCAAGGCCAGGTTGGATGGGGCTTGGAGCAGCCTGGGATAGTGGAAGGTGTCCCTGCTCCTGGAACTGGATGGATTTTAAGGTCCTTTCCAACCCAAAAACATCCAGTGAAACCAGGGGATCTTTCCATGGTATTCTCCTTCAGAAAGGGAGCAGTTGTTCCCTGCTAAGTTACATACCAGATTTAAATCAGTGCTGCTCCATTCTCCATTTGGAATTTCCCCCTGGCTCTGTGACATCTGCCATACCTTGGTCCTTGTCCTGCTGCTGATGTTTTAGGGCTTTGCTCGGGGTCCCAGCTGCCCATTGATAATGTGACACTTGTGTCCCCTTTGCAGAACATGTGGATTGAGAGAACCATCTACGTGACAGCCTACAAATTACCAGGGATCCTCAGGTGGTTTGAGGTCAAATCAGTTTTCATGGTAAGATCAGCTTGGCTGTGTTGAGATTGTGTAAAAAATGGGGATTTTATACAGCCAGGGAGCATTTGTGTGTCTCAGTGGCTGTGCTTAGATCTGTGAACAAGGAATCCATGGGGTTGGACCTGGCACATCCTGAGGGAACCTGCTGAGGGTGACTCAGGGAATGCAGCCAGCTCTCCAATGCCCTTTCAGAAAGCATTTGTGCCTCTCAGCAGGTGCCCAGAGTGAAGAGAGACCTGAGGTGGTGCAGGGAAACCCTGCTCCAGCCCAGAGAATCTAGCCTGAACTTTATCAACGAGGAGCTGGATATTTTGATTGTCATTAATTCAAAATACCCCAATAATCAAAGGCATTGTATGTCTGCCACTCGTGGTTAAAGGTTGTTTTTGTTTCTTCTCCATATTTAGCTAAATATACCCTCAGCAACCTCACAGAGTAACTCCAAATTACTCATTTCTCTGTTCAACCATTTAGACTGTTTAGATAAGACATATCCATTAAACGCCTTTAAGATTAAATTATTCTTATGCAGCTGTAATTTTTAAGTAGCAATAAAAACATTGTTACTGCGTTTTTGAAATCTCTCTTGTGAGGCTTATTTTTAAAGGAAAAGAACAATTTGCATATGATTAATTAAAACCTTTTTCATTGCTCCATTGAGGTTATGTTGGACAGTTGTATTTGGATGAACAGAAGTAATGCAGAAAATTACTATGGTATCTATAGTAACAGAATATGAATGTGATGTGTGACAGTAACAGGCAGCTGAATAAAACACATTGAATTTTTAATGAATTTCGTAGTTTCAATATAACCCTGATGGAGAAGATTGTATTTATCTTGATGATGGCAAGAAGTGCTGTTTGTAAAGGCTGGCACATCTGATGCCAGTCCTGATGGGCAGAGAGCAGAGCCTGGCAGGCACTTGGTGTGCCCCCCTCCTGCTCTGCCTGGCACCCCAATGGGCACCAATCCCCTCAGCCCTTTGGGAGCAAGGGTTGTGTGCGCTGCAGAGCTGAGAAATGACAGCAGAATGGAACTTAATAACGTGTGGGAAGGCTGCTGCAGATAACTTCTGACCTCCTCTGGCACAGCTCCCACAAAATGGGTATTGACTTTCCTCAAGATCTCTGTCAGCTAAAATGCTGCAAGGAGGATCACAGGGTTTCCATCCCTGTAATGCTAAATTGTGATTATGGATACAGATATTATTGATCCCTTGCTAAGCACCAGGGTACTCCAGCAGCTCTGCATGTTTCATATTTTATTGATGGAACTGGAATATCGTTAAAGGGAGAGGTGAGATTACATCAAATCAGTGCTGAGAGAATGAAGTAATTTCATAAATGCAGTGTATTATGTTACATAACCCATAGGAACATGCAGAGTTGCTTTAAATCTGCTGGCTTTTCCAATTCCTTCTGAGTACTTTTTCCTAAACCTTTGCAATCTGTTCATTATCTGCAAGGAATTGGGGGCCAGCATTCCTTATTCTGTATCTGATTTGCTTTACAACAAGAAGTTGTAGGGGAGAGGGAGAAGCCAGAGAATTAGAAATCAGATTTTGAATCACACTTGAATTTAAAAATCACAAATGCTAATCTCTGTTTTGTTTTTATCTTGGAATTCGGTACAAATGTCTCAGGAGAATGTAATTCCTGTTTTCCCTGGATAGAGTGAGGAGTGCCCAGAGTGGCCCTGGGAGCAAGGCTCAGATTTTACACTTATCATAAATAACTTTCACCAGGTTCCAAAGCCCAGTTTGTAGTAGTGAGATGGCAACTGCAGTTCTCCATCTGCTTTTAAAAAATTAGAGGGAGTGTTACAAGAGTAGTAAAAGAAAAGAGAATGAGAAAGAAAGCCATGATTGCTGCTACAGAAAAGTCAAAAAGCTGTCAGCTCAATGAGTGCTAATTTCTGGAGATGCTCAAGAGCTTTAAAAGCAATGGTTCATCAACACATTATTGCACAGTTATAAGGCCATTAATACCAGTGACAGAATGCTAAATTTAGCCTGTGATGTTCCCAGCAGTTTTGCCCAATTGGAGGCTGGATGTGGCTTCACTCCCCAGCCCAGATTCCCCTGTGGCACTCTGGGCTCTGTCCGAGCCTGGCCTGCTCCCGTTCCAGCAGAGCCACCAGGCTCCTTCCCTGCCTCCAGCAGCATTCAGCAGGCAGGCTGCTCAAAATGCTAATTAAAACATCCTTGATGTAATCAGCTGGCAGGTGTAAGAGTAACAACTAAAGAGATTTGATTATAAGTGGTTCTCAGAAACGGGGTAAGCAACTGATAGCCAGGTAGAAGTGCTGCTTTGTTTATGTAGCATTTATGTAAATGAGGCTGTAATCAAATACACACTTGCATTTTCCTCACAGGCCTCAATTAACCTTCCTTTCCTCTGCCTTCCACATAATTTTTTTAATACAAGCAGGCTGTGGCTTCCAGTGGGGACTGTACACTCTGGGTCACTGCAAGTTACTGATTTTCAGCCCATTCACTAACATTTAAAATATTTTAATTCTGTTTTTTTTCAACATGAACTTTTTGAAAGACACCGTCGCTGGGCATAAAAAGTACCTGGAGGTCAGTCCATTAAAATAAAGCAAGTTTTAGACAGCATAAGAGCTAATTCACCTCATGAAGGCATCTGAGGTGACTCTTCATTAAAGTCCAGGTAGAAAGAAAATTTCTTCCTTCAGTTCTCGATGGTCAGATGAAGAAAATGTGACCTCTTGGAAAAAAGCACAGCAGATAGTTTAGATGTCATCTCATCAAAATATTCAACTCGATGTCCTTGGAAACACACCAAAATAATCACTGCAAAAATATCTTCCTGATTTTTGAGCGGCTTAGGATTACATTTTCCATCAGGAAATCCACGTTAAAGTTATCATTTCTTTCTTACTGTTACGTTAAGCTGGATCTTCTTTGTGCTGCTAAAACTCACCAACCCTTAATCTCTGATGTTCTCCTTAATCCTCCAAAAAACCTCACGTGATTGCTGCCAGAGCCTTTCTGGGTGCTGTGCTGGGATGTAATCCCTCCTGCAGCAGCAAAATGCAGTTCACTTCCTCCCCTGATAGCCATCATCATATCAGTTACTGCAGCACAGAGATACCAAACACCTCAGTCACCCTTTCTGGTCATTATTGGTTAAAAATCTCCCAACAACCTCAGTTCTGAAAGTTCTGGAATGTTTCTGCCCATGGGGTTTTTAAACTCTGCCCTGGTTTGAAATCTCTCCTTTTGGGTTTGGGTTTCAGGTGGAGATCAGCCCGCTGGAAAACGCCATAGAAACCATGCAGCTGACCAATGACAAGATCAATAACATGGTGCAGCAGCACCTCAGCGACCCCAACCTGCCCATCAACCCCCTGTCCATGCTGCTCAACGGCATCGTGGACCCCGCCGTCATGGGGGGCTTCGCCAACTACGAGAAGGTAACGCCAGGGTCCCACCAGGATCCCCTGGATTCCACCAGGATTCCCTTGGGTTCCACCAGGATCCCCTGAATTCCATTAGGATCCTCTGAATTCCACCACCGGAATTTCCCCTGGATTCCTCCAGGAATTCCCTGGTTCCACCAGGAATCCCTTGGATTCACCAAATCCCTGATTCCACCAGGATTCCCCGGATTCCCTCACAGGAATCCCTGAATTCACCAGGATCCCTGGATTCCCCAGGTATTCCCGGATTCCACGCAGGATCCCCGTTGGATTCCTATTCCACCAGGATCCCCGGAATTCCATCAGGAATCCCTGAATTCCACCAGGAATCCCTTGGATTCCATCAGGAATCCCTTGGATTCCACCAGGATCCCCTGAATTCCATTAGGATCCCCTGAATTCCACCAGGATCTCCTGGATTCCACCAAAATCCCTGAATTCCACCAGGATCCCCTGGATTCCTCAGGAATCCCTGATTCCACCAGAATTGATCCCCAGAATTGTTTACCAGGAGTCCCTGAATTCCATTAGGATCCTCTGAATTCCACCAGGATCTCCTGGATTCCACCAAGAATCCCTGGATTCCACCAGGATCCCCTGAATTCCACCAGGAATCTCCTGGGTTTCACCAGGAATCCCCTGAATTCCACAGGAATCCCTGAATTTTACCAAGAGTCCCCTGATTCCACCAGGATCCCTGATTCCTCCAGGATTCCCTGAATTTCACAGGATTCCCTGGGTTCCACCAGGAATCCCTTGGATTCCACCAGGATTCCCTGAATTCCACCAGGAATCTCCTGGGTTTCACCAGGATTCCCTGGGTTCCACCAGCATTCCCTGAATTCCACCAGGATCTCCTGAATTCCACCAAAAATCCCTGAATTCCACCAGGATTCCCTGGATTCCATCAGGAATACCTGAATTCCACCAGGAATCCCTTGGATTCCATCAGGAATCCCTGAATTCCACCAGCATTCCCTGAATTCCACCAGGAATCCCCTGAATTTTACCAGGAGTCCCCTGGATTCCACCAGGATCCTCTGAATTCCACCAGGATCCCCTGAATTCCATTAGGATCCTCTGAATTCCACCAGGATCTCCTGGATTCCACAGAAAACCCTGAATTCACCAACCGTGGATTCCCATTGAATTCCATTAGGATCCTCTGAATTCCACCAGGATCTCCTGGATTCCACCAAGAATCCCTGGATTCCACCAGGATCCCCTGAATTCCACCAGGATCCCCTGAATTCCACCAGGATTCCCTGGATTCCACCAGGATTCCCTGGATTCCACCAGGAGTCCCCTGAATTCCACCAGGATTCCATGGATTTCCACCAGGATTCCCTTGGGTTCCACCAGGAATCTCCTGGATTCCTCCAGGATTCCCTGGGTTCCACCAGGAATCCCTTGGATTCCACCAGGATTCCCTGAATTCCACCAGGAATCCCTGGGTTCCACCAGGATTCCCTGGATTCCACCAGGATTCCCTGGATTCCACCAGGAAATCCCGAATTCCATTCAGGATCCCCTGAATTCCACCAGGATCCCCTGAATTCCATTAGGATCCCCTGAATTCCACCAGGATCTCCTGGATTCCACCAAAATCCCTGAATTCCACCAGGATCCCCTGAATTTTACCAGGATCCCCTGAATTCCACCAGGATTCCCTGAATTCCACCAGGATCTCCTGGATTCCACCAAAAATCCCTGAATTCCACCAGGATTCCCTGGATTCCATCAGGAATACCTGAATTCCACCAGGAATCCCTTGGATTCCACCAGGAATCCCCTGGTTTCACAGGAATCCCTGAATTCCACCAGGAATCCCTGAATTCCCATTAGGATCACCATCTTGGATTCCATCAGGAATCCCTGAATTCCACCAGGAATCCCTTGGATTCCATCAGGAATCCCTGAATTCCACTTGACATTGTCCCTGAATTCCACCAGGATCTCCTGGTTTCACCAGGAATCCACTGAATTTTACCAGGATCTCTGGGATTCCACCAAATCCCTGAATTACCAACCTGGAAGGATTCCCTGTAATTCCACCAGGAATCCCTGAATTCCAGAGGAATCCCCTGGATTCCACCAGGAGTCCCCTGAATTCCACCAGGATTCCATGGATTCCACCAGGAATCCCTGCCCTACTGGGAGGAAGGGCTGGGAGAGCTGGGATTGTTCACCTGGAGAGGAGAAGCTTTGGGGTGACCTCAGTGTGGCTTTCCAGGGCCTGAAGGGGCTCCAGGAGAGCTGGAGAGGGACTGGGGACAGGGATGGAGGGACAGCACACAGGGAATGGCTCCCAGTGCCAGAGGGCAGGGCTGGATGGGAGATTGGGAATTGGGAATTCCTGGCTGGGATGGAATTCCCAGATTTGCTGTGGCTGCCCCTGGATCCCTGGCAGTGCCCAAGGCCAGGCTGGACACTGGGAGCACCTGGGACAGTGGGAGGTGTCCCACAGGATGGCACTGTTTGGGATTTAAAGTCCTTTCCAACCCAAATCACTGTGATTCTGTGATTCCACAATTTTCACTTTGTGTTTGTAGCTGTTACTTCACAGAATTTTTGAGTTGATCAATTTATCTTCGTTGCAGCTCATTCCTCTGGTAGTGGATGTTTCATTTTCTGAACAATGGCTCATTCCTCCCTCTCTCTCAATCAGGCTTTTTTTACTGAAAAATACACGCACGAGCATCCAGAGGATCATGACAAGATTGAGAAGCTGAAGGATCTGATTGCTTGGCAGGTAAAACACTGGAAGTCAGGTTTGGCAGAGCTGCTGTGGAAAGACAGCTTGGTGTCACTTGGGAGGAAATTCAGACATTATCCTCACCTTGGATACATTTCTTTGCCATTTAAATCTGTCTTGGAGCTTGAGTTAAAGTTCATCTTTTCAAATCTGACATAATTGCTCATTTTGATAAACTTGCAGAGAACAAATATGATCAAGGTATTTTCTTTTTTCTTGTTTTGTTTTTTTTTGTAAACACAGTAAGTGACAATCTCCCATCTGTATCAGATGAGAAAATATTTTTTTCAGGGCAAACAAGAGACAATTTCAGTTTTGTTCCATGGTCGCATACTGGACATTTTTCTGTGGTCTCAGTATAATTTTATTTTTAGCAGGTTGATTGGAAATAGGGGGTTTTTTCCCACAGAAAAAGAAAGTGAATCATTGTCTTTTCATATTCAGCTCTGTCTTTATAATAAAGGGAATAATTTACATTTCCGTAGATTTCAGTCTTACAGGTAGTAGAGCCAAAGCTGCAGAATTCAAAAATAGAATATTCTCTGAAGGCCTTAAAACTATCAGTGAGTAAAAAAACTCTTTTGGTCTGACAAAAAAAAAAAAGGCATTTTTAAATTTATTTTCTTGTGAGCTTTTAGAAAAGATTAGATTTTATAAGCTTTAAGTTCTATAGAGGAAAATAATTCGGTCCCAACAGACTGACTTGGTGTCAGCTCTGTGCCTTTGCCTCTGAGAGTGAAACTTCAAATGAATTCCAAACACACTTTCCCTCAGCAAAGGCTCACTTTGGTGACATTTGTGTATTAAAATAATATCACAATTTGAAAATAGGTATGGCAGCTGATCACATTGTATTGTAATTATTCAGGGCTTTAAACATGATTTCCCATCAGTTTTGTACTTCAAGAACAACAGGAACCAAGAGAATAGAGAAAAGGGATCAACATTTATTTTTATATCTGAAAATTAAGAGTCACTAAAAGCCCTTTCAGTGCTTTTAAATTGCCTTGGATGTTTCATACACATTTAAGGGATCCTAAAATTTAAAATTCCTCTCAAATTACTTCAGTTTCCAGCCAGGTGGGAGTCAGCTCCCAAATATTGGGAGAGGGATGTGTATGGAAGCCTTGGAGGGGCTGAATTCATCCTGGGCTGGCAGGGATGGAAAGCAAAAAGGAGATTTCATTTTTCAATAACGTGGGGCTTGGAGTTCTGTAATCACATGGAATTTTCTCCCTGCTGCATAAATCAGTTGGGTATATGAAATAGCAGCCTGACAATTGTATTATCAGCTGACCAGTTAAATTCAGTTTTTTTCATCTCCTTACCTCTTTCTCCACTGTGCCGTGGAATTCATAATTCATATAATTCCTGTGAACTTCAAGTGTACATTTTGTTTCTGTCTCTTATTAATTCAGATAACTTCCATTAGCAAAGCAATGTCCATTTTTGTCCTTCTTGGTGCTTTTCCAACTTAGGCAAAAAATGTTCCCATGCAACTGCTCCATTTCAAGCTGATCTTTCATTTTAACATGAAGATAATGAAATGATTGATTGAAATTAAGGCAGAGAAATGAATGATTGATGACATTAGTCATTCTGAATTTAGCTAAAGTATTTACAGCACAGCAAAACAGAAAAATCCCACAGCAAATCAAAACCTTGTGCTCCTTCTACAGAGATGAAAGAACTGCTGCATACCAAACTCAGGTTTTATGCTCATATTTTATGATCCCCTTGCTCTGAAAGATTGTTTTCAAAGATTAGTTTAATAATTCAAATCAATGTCATTTTTTCAGTCTTTTCAGCCAAGCAGATCAAGATTTAAAAAAAAAAAAAACAAAAAGGGGAAACAAATCAGGGAATAATTTCAAGTTGCAGTGGAACTTTATAAAATTTTAAAATCAGCCAAGAACAGAGTTGTGAAATAAGAAAATGCCCTTTCTTCAAGGCCAAATTAATTGGGAATATGCTGAATGTGGCAAAATTCTGCCTCTGACAGGTGTCAAATTCCATG
The DNA here is from genome assembly GCF_028769735.1 of Zonotrichia leucophrys gambelii. NCBI lineage: Eukaryota > Metazoa > Chordata > Aves > Passeriformes > Passerellidae > Zonotrichia > Zonotrichia leucophrys. The sequence continues at coordinate 2,306,713 of NC_088176.1, read as the reverse complement.
TCAGGCATCATCAGCACATTTCCCTGTGTCTGGAAAGGAGACACAGGAAGAGTTTGGAAGAAGGTGAAACAGAAATGGTACCACAGTTGGAAGGTTCTTCCTGCACTTGATAAATGTTTAAGGATTAACTGGTCTTGGACAGGGAGGCCAAATATCCTGACTCAGCAGCAAAGCCATGGGACATTAATAAATTTCAGTTTCTGTAAAAGATTAACAAACCTCTCCTTCTCCTTCTTCTCTTCCTTCTTCTTCCCCTCCTCCTTGGGCTCATTGTTCTTCTTCTTGTTCTTCTTGTTGTTTTCCTGCTGTTGTTGTTCTTGTTCTTGTTCCTCTTCTTGTTCTGCTTATTCTTGTTCTATTAGTTCTTCTTCATGTTGTTGTTGTTCTTCATGTTCTTCATCTTCTTCTTCTTCATGTTGTTCTTATTTGTGTTCTTGTTGTTCTCCTTGTTCTTGTTCTTTTCCTTCTCCCTCCCCCCACATTTTTTCCCTACAAATAATGTCATTTATTTTCCTGTTCTTAATTTTCCAGCCTGGAGCTGGCTGATCCCCAGGACAGGTTCTTCAGTGCATTTTCTACCCACAAATGGTCTCATATGCCTCAATTCAATAATTCCAGTTTAAAAAAAATCCATTTCCAATGTCAACAGTTCTTTAAAATAAATGAGCCAAGTGACCAATTATCCCTCCAAAACAGGAGGGTCACAGTGTGGCCTGGTAATTATGTAAATTTAGAAATTCATTGACTTATTGAGAGCAGGGGAAACTTTCTGGCTTCATGTTTAATTTTTGTCAAGTGCAAATCCATATGCTTATACATAGAAGCCACTACATTAAAAAAAAAAGTCATTATTCTTCTCTTTGTAGTCTTTCAGGAGAAGCACCTCTGTCCATTTACACAGTGCCAAACCATCTTGATAAGATTTCTCGAGTTTGTTCATCTGTAATTCATCTGTGTATTTATTATTCTCCTTACTAATAAAGCTGCTCCTTCTGATTGCTGCTCAGTCTTATTAGAAAAATCTGTTTTTAATCAGTATTATGATTTAATTATGAATTATTAAGAAGAAGCCTCTTAGCTTGATTGCTGCAGAGAATATCTGAGTTAGAATCAGAGCACTGTGTGGGCTGAAACGGACCTGGAAGAGGAAATATTTTTCCTGAGCTGGAGGTAGAAAACTCTAATGGTGTGTCTGGGTAGCTGTGGGAATGAAAATGTCTCTCTTAAAACATTTCCAAAGGTCAGCTACACCTCCACACTAGGAACTAATTATATAATCCTGTGCCGGCATGGATATTTTGTGACAGAAGCCTTGAAGATAAATGATTATTTTCAGTTACAAAAGAGAATTAATTTAATTTTTTCCCTCTTCTGTTTTCTTCCCAGAGAAAATAAAATACTTTTTCTAAGAAGAGCTATATAGCATCTAAAACTGTATGTTTTATTAATAAATATTGCTCTGCAATATATATCTGTCCAAGGATGGAGCTCATTTGCAGCTTTAGGAAGAGCATTTATTAAAGAAAACATAAACTATTTTTGTCTTCAGGGTTTTATCCTCATGGAACTGGGAAAGGATTTGGTATTAATAACCTGTTGTGAGACCCATCATTCATCAGTTTGGTGTTTTAAAGTACAGAATCTGTGGGGGCTTGAGAATGGAATATCACCGGAGGGTTTGTGCTGTGGGATGAATCCAGCATGGGATTTCTGGGCAGAATTAGGGCTGAATTAAATGTAAAGGAATTTGTTATACAGAAAAAAAAAGGGAAATCCTGGAGAACAGGGGTTTAGATCCTGTCAGGCATCATATGCAAGGAATGATGATGGTCACTGTGGTCATAATAATAATTCTTGTCATTTTTATTATTATTGTTGTTGTTATGATTGTTATAATTGCTATTATATTGTTATAATTTTATATATAATTAAATTGTTATAATTGTAATATTATTATTGTTGTTGTTATGATTGTTATAATTGCTATTACTATTGCTCTTATTGCTAATATTATTATCACTGCACGAGCTCTTTCCCTGCTGTGGGAGCCTTGCCCATCCCTGGGCTCAGGAGGGGCTGGGCAGGGTGGAGCAGCCAAATTCTGCTTTCCAGATCCCATTCCTGGCTGAAGGCATCCGGATCCACGGGGAGAAGGTGACGGAGGCGCTGAGGCCGTTCCACGAGAGGATGGAGGCGTGCTTCCGGCAGCTGAAGGACAAGGTGGAGAAGCAGTACGGCGTCCGCGCCATCGTGAGTTCCCTTCCTCCATCTCTCCTTTCCCCAGCATCAGGAATTCCCTTGAGTTACAGCAGCTCTCTGTTCCTGTGTGATGATTCCATTGATTTAACAGCAGTGTAGATGAAGAGTTCCTGGTTGTTCCCAGTCATCATCAAATTATGGGATACTGAGCAGATGAGAGATGTTGAGGGAGCCTCGGTGCTTTTATTTCCGAGCATGGGAGCAATTCCTAAACTGCCTGAGTCTGTTCTTTGAAAGTCAAGATAATCCTTCAGTTCTGAAGGATTTGGGTTACAAAAATGAGTTTAGAAAGGGGCCCTTCCAGAGCTGAATGTCACCTTTCCCTAGGTGGAATCCCTTAGGGAAGGGAGAGCTGTGCTGCTTTATGGGAGCATGTGGTTGTACCTTCACTGAATGTAGGCAGGCAAGAAAGACACACCTCCTGCTTCATGGGTTCAGAAGGACTGAAATTCATGCTTTTCTCATTCCAGCAACTTACTTCCAGTTGCTGCTTCATCCTTAAGGGAAAGCCGAGAATTTCATGGTGTTTCCAGTGGAGGTTTGTTCTGCTTTTCAGTGTTGAGTGTGAAGGTCAGAACAAACAAAGCAAACAGCTTTTTAATTCAGGATAGAATTGATAATTCAGTCAAAAATACATGGATTGGGTGCTATTATGAGATCCTATTTTGCTTGGAGCAAAGGAGGCTCAGGGGCCCTTGTGGCTCTGCACAGCTCCTGCCAGGAGGGCACAGCCGGGGGGAGCAGGGACAGGAGCAGAGGGAACGGCCTCAGGCTGGGCCAGGGCAGCTCAGGGTGGATTTTGGGAACAATTTCCTCATGGAAAGGTTTGTCCAGGCCTGGCACAGCTGCCCAGGGCAGTTTGGAGTGCCCATCCCTGTGGGTGTCCAAGCAATCAGTGGATTTGGACTTATGCTCTGAGCACTGGGCACAGCTTGGATTCCATCTCAGACTTTTCCACCCTAAATAATCCTGGGATAATGTCTGTAGCAATGACATCTTTTTTTAATGGAGCCACAGATCTTACAGGGAACATTCCAGCCTTTGTGGTATCCTTTAACTGATGTTCTGTTTGTGGTCCTTCAAATCTCATCTTATGAATTTATATATTCAGGGAAAAGTTCAAACAGTAATTTATTCCCAGAGAGAACAGAAGTAATTAACATTAATGATACCTGCATGTCAGTCACTTCAGTAATATCCATTTACATCATCAAGGAGATGACTGGAAAGTGGTGTTATCTCTCTAATTTCACTCTACCCACCAGTAAGAATTTTCAGGATTGATGGAGTTTTATCTCTTCTGTCTTCCTTGTACAAGGCCAATTTACCAGTAGTTGACAGGGTGGAAAATATACCTGTAATTAAACAGCATGAGATTCTTATTTGTTGACTGCAAGAGTTCAATTATTTTATGCATATATCAGTTATTAATGACTAACAAAGCTTGGAGAAATATTCACAACTCTGAAATTGTCTGAAACAAAACCAAAACTTTAATATATTTCCTTCTTAACCTGGTGTCACTCTGTAAATTGGCTCTCTTGATATTTTTGACATAAAATTTCTCTTTGTGGATTTTTACTTTGGTTTTGGGGGTTTTTTAATGAAGTCCATTTCACTGAAATATATTGACAAGGCAGTCACAACGATGGCAGATATGGATTAAAAATTATATGTAAAAAGTTTTTTAAAGGCGAGATGTAAAAAAGCTTGGAAATACCATTGGAACAAAGGAATTCTTGGAATATACTTAAAATTATACATCTGCCTGTGAGGACCTAAATATTTTTTTTTTTTGTCCTTTGGGTGGATTTCCTTTAGAACCTATTTCTTTGCTGGTAACATGAGGTGTTTGTTGTTATTAATTCATTAATGCTACCAAACTCTACCTGGAAGAAAATCCACTGAACCTTCCCTTGTTCCCTTTGGCGTGTGGATATTTGTAGCCAAGAAAAAAGCAAGGCACAGCTTCCCAAGGCTATTTCTAGGATTCACATCCTCTGAACCTCAGAGAAAGAAAAAACAATTCTTGTCTCAATTGCTGCTCTTCTTGTTGTGGTCAAGTGGAATGCATGGTGGAAGGTTGTTTACCTGAAGGGAATTGGTGATTGGATTCTGGTGTGTTTTGATTCACTGACCAGCTGCATCCAGGTGTGTGTGGGCACTGTGGGCTGACAGTCACGAGATTCTGGAAATTTGGGTTGACTTGAGTTGGGTTTTTGAGATGAAGTGACAGGTTCAGTTTAGATGTAATATAGTGTAATATAATATAGTATGATAAAGTAATTAATTAGCCTTCTGATATCAAGGGAGTCAGACACATCATTTCTCCCCTCTGTTGGGTTGCCTGCTTTTTGCAGTAGATTTTTGGGACGAGGCAGTAACGTGTGTGTCGTTTCCTGCCGCAGCTGTCGGGGCTGGAGGAGCGGCGGGGCAGCCGGCCGCGCTCCATGGTGCGCTCCTTCACCATGCCCTCCTCGTCCCGGCCCCTCTCCGTGGCCTCCGTGTCCTCCCTCTCCTCGGACAGCACTCCCTCCCGGCCCGGCTCCGACGGGTGAGTGGGGATCCCAGCCGGGGATTGTCCCTAAAAATCCCTGGGGTGGGGAATATCCAGACAGGGATTGTTCCCAGAGCTCCCTGGAGTGGGTGAGTGGGGAATCCTCAGCCAGGGATTGTCCCCAAAGCTCCCTGGAGTGGGTGAGTGGAATCCCAGCCGGGGATTGTCCCTAAAAATCCCTGGGGTGGGGAATCCTCAGCCAGGGATTGTCCCTGATGCTCCCTGGGGTGGGTGAGTGGGGAATCCTCAGCCAGGGATTGTCCCCAAAGCTCCCTGGGGTGGGTGAGTGGGGATCCCAGCTGGGGATTGTCCCTAAAAATCCCTGGGGTGGGGAATATCCAGACAGGGATTGTCCCCAAAGCTCCCTGGGGTGGGTGAGTGGGGAATCCTCAGCCAGGGATTGTCCCCAAAGCTCCCTGGAGTGGGTGAGTGAGGATCCCAGCTGGGGATTGTCCCTAAAAATCCCTGGGATGGGGAATATCCAGACAGAATTTGTCCCCAAAGCTCCCTGGGGTGCGTGAGTGAGGATCCCAGCTGGGGATTGTCCCCAAAGCTCCCTGGGGTGGGTGAGTGGGGATCCCAGCTGGGGATTGTCCCTAAAAATCCCTGGGTGGGGAATCCTCAGCCAGGGATTGTCACTGATACTCCCTGGGGTGGAGATATCTAACCAGGGATTGTCCCTGAAGCACCCTGGGATGGGTGAGTGGGGAATCCTCAGCCAGGGATTGTCCCCAAAGCTCCCTGGGGTTTGAGGGTGGTTGGCATTCCCAGATTTGGATCTGGAAACAGCTGGGAGGGCTGGGGGTGTTCAGTTGGAGAAGGGAAAATCCAGGGAGACCCAGAGTTCTTCCTGCACCTGAGGGGGCTCCAGGAGAGTTGGAGAGTGTTGTGATTGAGATGGAGACAATACAAAGCAACACACTCTGTTTTCAGAAGGCTTCAAACTGGTTTTATTCTGCCATGCATGCTTTTTATCCATTCTTACAAAACTCATAAATTTACACTTTACTCATTGGTCAGGAAAGAAACAAAGTGCTCATTGGAACAGAGTTGCAGGTTTATCTTATTTATCTTCTTTCTTTCTTGGTTTCTGTGTCAACACCCTTGGTAGGAAATTCTTTCATGGGTAAACATGGATCCTGTTATCAAACATGGATCCTGTTATCAAACATGGATCCTGTTATCAGACTTCTCTCTGGCTGACAGAAGTTGCTGTAAAACCTCTTCTGCAGGAGAGGGACCTGGGACAAGGATTGGAGTGACACAGGGAATGGCTCCCACTGCCAGGGGGCAGGGATGGATGGGAGATTGGGAAGGAATTTTTGGCTGTGAGGATGAGGAGGGGCTGGGATGGAATTCCCAGAGCAGCTGTGGCTGCCCCTGGATCCCTGGCAGTGCCCAAGGCCAGGTTGGACATTGGGGTTTGGAGCAGCCTGGGATGATGGAAGATGTCCTTGCCCCTGGAACTGGATGAGTTTTAAGTTCCCTTCCATCCTAAACCATTCCATGATTTTTTAAGTGACAGCCTAAAATTGGCTGAAAAACCCCAACCTACAGAGACATTTCTCTCAAGGTCTCTTGTTCTCTAACCCAGATAAATCCAATGCTCCTTTTTGCCCTCTAAACATTCAAACGACACCAAAAAACCCCAAAGAGGAGATCAGTTCCTCTTTCCAGAGTATCACAGGTGTGTGAGGGATGCTCTGCAGGCCGTGTGTGCAGCCAGCCCTGTCCCAGGAGCTCGGGGCAGGATTACCTGACTGCTCAATCACTGCTGCTCACTCCAGCTGCCAGAGGAAAAGCTGCTTATGGCAAGATTGTACTTCAAGACTTATCAAGATATTTCACATGAGAACTGGGAATTCTGTTGATAAGCCCTGTCTCACAGTCACATCCCTCAAAGAACAAAATAATCTGTTTGCTGTCTGGGCTTTCCATGCAGCCTCAGAAGTCCCTTCTCTCTCTTCCTCCCCTCAGGCACCCCTGTAATCCAGAAATGCAATGTTTGACCAAGGCAGCTGATTTTTTTTAAAGCCTTCTGAAGGGCTGCTGATTTACAGGGATGTGCTGGAAACTCCTGTGCACCTTCAGAGGGGAGTTAATACCTGGCTAGAAACTAAAGGCATCAAGTAAAATTAAATCCAGCACCTAAGGACCAACAGGATGCTTGCCTTGATTACAAAGAGTTTATTTAGTCATGGGGAGGAGCTGTGGACAGCTCAGCTCTCATTCCACTGCCCTCTGGGATGCTTTCACACTCTGGTGTAAATGTGGGACAGCAGAGATCCTGAATTCTGACTAGTTCTGAACAAAGTTGTCTTGCTGGAACTTGGGCAGAAAAACCATCTCAAGTAAGTGAGCAACTTTGTTTTATCTCAGAAGAAAAATATTGATTATTTCCCTGCCTCTTTCTGATTTTCCCTTCAAAATCTTTAAATGTATTTTACTTTGTCATTGGGTATTATTTCCTTCAGGCTCACCTCTCAGCTGTGTTGTGGTAGGTGTCACGTGGCAGTTTTTGAGGGTCTGATTCTCCTCAGGGTGGATTTTCACAAAGATCCCACAGTGCAGCTCAGCTCCTGCTCTGAGCCCAGGGCAATACAAGAAAATAAAGAACAACTCTTGTCACTGAGAAGACCTGAAAATACCCCTCATTTGTTTAATCAGGATGAGGAGAAGAAAAATCATCAGATATAAATAATATCATGAAGAACCTCAAAAATTCAAGTGGCTGTGAAATCATGTGGGTGGTTTGGCACTGCTGCCTAGCAGAAGTTTCCTCCTGTTCCTGCTGGAGTTGTTGGGGTTTATGGTCAGTTCTCCTTTTGTCTTTCCATGTCTCTTCATAAATTAAATTTGAGAATAGAGATTAAGCAAAAAAACAATTAAACATGAAGCTAAAGGAATGGTCTTATCAAATCACCCAGTTTCTGTTTAATGTCATTCTTTTAAAGAAGCAAAGACTCAAAGCAGACTTTGACACAGGATGTGTTTTACAACTCCCAACTCTATGTATAAATAAAACTGACTTCAAAAAAGAGACTTGGATATATTCCCTGCTTGGGATGGGATTTAGAAATACAAATGTGAGCATTGCACTCAGTGGTGGGGAGCAGGAGAATCCTGGGGTCCAGTGGGATTTCTCAGCTCTTGGCAGTCCCAAAGTGCTTCCAGTTGGAGCACAGTGTGCTGACCCATTTTATGTTAATAATCCAAATAATTGATAGTCCTAATACAGAGCTTGGAAGGGAAGCAGTTAATCATTGTCTGAAGGATGGAAATTCCTCTTGTGAATTTGCAGTTGGCCTTGGAGGTGCTGGCACCACCCAGTCCAAAATTCAGAACTCAGGTTCCTAAAAAGTCCTGGTGCTGGGAGAGCTGGGCTCTGCTCTGGGCTCTGTCACTGGAGTTCTTTGTGGCCCTGGGCAAATTGCTGCCTTCCCTTTTCCCTGTGTGTAAAATGGGATGGATAAACTCATGGGTTTGTTCCCAACCTGTGGCATTCAGGATTTGGGAAATGGCTCAGGGGCTGCAGTTGCAGGTGCTGCTTTGAGCATCTTCCCATTAAAGGAGCTGATGTAGAGTGAAAACAACAACAAAAAATAACAATAATTTGCAATATTGCTGCTGGGTATTGCTGCTAATGGTGGGGATTAGGATAATGTCAGTGCAAATTGTCTGAAATATGAATTCTGGAATTTCACAGCAAAGACTGTGGCCTGTACCTGCATGCACCCCATAGCATGGGAAATGCTTTTCCAGGGCTAAAAGTGTCCTTCTTTGGGAAGTTCTGGTTTGGTTTTGGTTTGGTAATGTGGTGGTTTGAGACAGCCTTTAAATCTGCCAGCATGATTTTGTTTAGGTGTGATCTTAGTGATGTTTTTCATTTATAATATAAAATAAACCATAAAATACTTTGTCTGGCCAAGAGTGCTCCATCTCTGGAAGTGTCCAAGGTTGGAGCACCCTGGGGCAGTGGAAGGTGTCTCTGTCCATGGCAGGGGGTGGCCCTGGAGTTTCCAGGTGCCACAGCATGGAGAGTGGCAGTGCAGAATGAAAAACCCATTTTTTATGTGAAATTCAGTAGTTTGTGCAGCCAGAAACCAATAAATTTACTGCAGAGCAGGGAAATCTGCAGCTCTGCTTCTCCAGCAGTCCTGCAGTAATTTTTATTATGAGACAATTATGGTTGTGTGACCTTCTGCCCCCTCCTTCTCCCACTAATGAGTTTTCCTGGATTAGCAAAGCCTCATTAACTCGGGTGAGACTTTGGGAAATATGTAAATAAAAGTTAGTTGTTTTGAAAACAGCCTTTTATTGATCTGAGCAACAACGTTTTTCCTTAGGTTCGTGCTGGAGCCCCTCCTGCCAAAAAAGATGCATTCTAGGTCGCAAGATAAATTGGACAAGGATGACCTAGATAAAGATAAAAAGGAAAAGAAGAAGGAGAAGAGGAACAGCAAGCATCAAGAGATATTTGATAAAGAATTTAAATCTACTGATATTTCTCTGCAGCAGGCTGAAGCAGTGATCCTTTCAGAAACGGTAACTTTATTAGCAAGGAAAGCTTTATCTAATTCTGAGCCATGTTCTCTCTCTTTTGAAATCAAAATGTTGATTTTTACCGTTTAGCTCCTTTGTAGGCCAGAAATAACTCTGAGGGGATACACCACAGTGTTAATATACATGCTAATGAGTCAAAAATACAGATTTGATTTACAGTGGGGAAAAGATCCTCTGAAAATCTTCACCCAAAGCTCTGGGTGACTGTTTGATGAAGGAGCAGATGGCACAGCATAGCTGAAATCAATGCTGCCATCCCAGCAGCCTGTGGAACTGCTGCTTCCCAGTAGGCTGGGATGGGTTTGCCCACATTTCACTGCAGGACAGTGTTTGGTGGGACATTCCGAGGTCATTCTGTCAGCAGCTGTGTGTCCTTGAAGGGCTGTTTGGAGCAGAAAATCCTGAGCGGTTCCTGTGTGTAAGGATATTAAAACCAGGGCATATCTGCCTTAAACCCTCTCTTCTTGGCTTAGATTTAATTCACTGGAACTGTCCTCAAGGCTTAGGTAACACGAGGAGTTGGAGCTGGGAAATTGAAAGCAGGGATGTCTAAAGCTGGAGCAGGGAGAGTGTGAACTGACTGTGACCTCCAAATCTCTGCCTGGACACCTGTTTGGAGGCCAAGAGTTTAAAATTGCCTCCCGGAAATAAATGGAATGTTCTTTTCAAGAGCTGCACAAGTAGAGCCAGCTTTGCACTCAGCAGAGTCTTGTTGGTGCTGTGTCATTGACACTGGATTTTGAAACTTTCTCTCTCACCTGTGATAACTGGATCCTGTAATTCTTTCTGTTTGGTATTTATAGGAAGATATTTACATGTTCAGCCACACTTCCTCTGTTTTCTGGATTTTGCCCTCCTTTTCCACTCAAAGATGAGTTAATCTCTCACACATGTCTTGGGACAGCCTGAAAAATCAGAGTTCTTATGTTTGATGTGCCCAGTCAGAAACTCCAGTAAAATCCCATCTGAGGGTCTCAGTTTTTCACCTTTGAAACCAATGAGTTTTTCCATTGACTTCAGTAAATTTTGCATGAGCCTTGCTTTGGTTAAATGGAGATTCCTCCTGCACAGATTTCCACGTCTCAGGATTTTGTGCCATGCATTTCTCTTTGCACCTTGCAGCAGTTGTGTTTTTTGACTGATTGAGGACTGGGATCACCATGGCAGGACTTCCAGTGGCATCTCCCAGATCCCAAACGGACTAACAGAGCTCCTGGGGTGTCACAGAAGAAGGAAATTGTGTTTCAGGGCAGCTGAGTCAGCTGGAGCAGCTGGGAGGCATCCAAGGATGCTGGGGAGCTGGCTGGTGTCACTGCCAGGTCACCTCAGCTCTCAGAGGTCTTGGACATTGGAAAAGGTTATGACAGAAAAAATGCAAATTCTGCCTGGAAAGAAGGACAAAATAACCCCTCAGGGCATATTCCCATTTGGTTTCTGAGGAGCAAAAATCAGCAAAGCCCAACATGGTTTGACTCAAGTTCTTCCAGTCTTCCCAGTCAGGAGCTTTCAGTGGCTGACTGGGGTGAGCAATATTCCCCTGCTTATGGAGAGGGAGGGAAATGAAATGTCAGAACTGGTTACTTACAGTTATTTTGAGCTTGTTCAAGTCCACAGATCAATAATACGAAAAGGAGTTTGCTGTTGAGAGAAAAACTCTCCCTTTTCAGCCTCTGCAGAGGCCTTGGTGAGCTCCAAGACGACTGAGTCAATTTGGAACGTTTGGTGGGAGTGGGGTTCATTTTTAGGTGAAGCAGAAGGAACTCTTTTGAGATCAGTTTACACGAGTGCTTGCCCAATTCCCACTGCTGTCGTCTGGAATTCTGAACAGATAAAATCAAGGATGAGTTTAAAGATAAAATTTGTCTAAAAGTTTTTGCGTGCTGGAGGCATCCCCTGTTAATGATGTGAGGGGAAATTTGGTAGAAATTCAGCTTTCCCTGTGTTCAACATTCATGTGCAAGTTCCCTTTTTAAGCTGAAATTACTCCCAAAGCACTTCTACCACCGTGCTGTTTGGAGAAAAAGACATTTTGCCTTTTCCTGCATTAAGAACTTGGAAGAAGAAAGCTTGCTGGATTAAAAGTGGTGAAGAAAAAAAAATAAGGATTGGATTTTTTTTTTTACAAGAAAAGTTGGGAGTACAGATTTGTCTAGAAATGGAAATTAAACTTAAAAGTTTCTAAAGTGACATTTTAGTAATTAATACTTTTAGTTACTAAATTTTTTATTACAGACATTGGATTTATTGTGCTGAGAATTTTACAGCTCATTGAGCTGTCACTCATTCAATTAAAACATTTCAGTTATTTGGTGAATTTTTTTAACAGATTCTTAGTTCTAACTTCTGAAATATTTGGGGATTTTACAGCAGAAGACAAATTTACAGAGAAAATCAAGTCAGAAAAATGCCAGTGGCCATCCCCACCTCTGCAGTGCTCCTGCTGCTCTTCCCAATAATGATGTTGTGTAAAGAAATGAGTGTTTCCAGTCTTCTGTGGGCTCTTCTTTTTTCCAATCAAATGAATCACGGAAGAGCATGGGGAGATTCTAAAACTGCAGAATTATTTCATGGAGCTTTTAGGTTTGCATGGAAAAAGAGCATTCAGAGTCTGTTTAATTGAATGCTTTAAATACTCTTCCCCAAATTTCACTGCACTCACCATGAATTTATTGACTGATCAAACCCCAGGCCTTAATTACATAAAACAACAAAGATAAATCAAGCACTTGAGTATGTGAAGATATCAGTAATATCTTCATCATTTCCTACAGATTTATTATCTTCTTTTAAGTATCACATCAACTCCTTCAGCATAAATTGTCCTTGTTTGCTTTGATCCCAGGAGCTGAGAGCAAAGCCAGCTCTGAGGCCAGGTAGTTAGCAGAGCACGGGGAGGCTGCAGCTGGAAATCAGGAGAACAGGCTGTGTTTTATTGATTTGGTGGTGTCTAACATCACTCACCATTGATCTGCCCTTGGCTAGACCAGGAAAAATTAGCAATGGCTTCATTATGGATTGGTGGCTGTGGGATCTCAGGATCTGAGTCCTGAGGTGCCGAGCCACCGAGAGCACCCTTGGGGGGCTCGGGAGTCCTGGAATGTTCCAGAAGTGTCTGGTGGCTGGACTTTGATCCTACACAGGAGACGACACCTGTATGAGGACAGGAGGGTTTCACCGGGGTGAATGGTGAAGGGATTGGTTAATTAGAGGGTGAGACACAGGGTTTAGGATTTCTGTACAGGGGGGTTTAGAGAAGTAAGATGGAGGAATTGGGGCGTGTCCTGTCCTTCTTCTTCTTCTTCTTCTCCTCCATCTTCTGTGGTGATGGTGGCACTTTGGGATTGGTCATTACTGAAAGTGCACCGGACAATAAGAATAAAAGGTATTGGGGAAAAATGATAAATATTGTACACGTAACTTTGGGTATAAAGATAGGTGACCGCCCGGAGGGCAGCACAGTGTGCTCATGGCTGGCTGCTGAGCAGAGCTCTGTCGGGCTGAAAGAAAATCTTTTAGATAAACAATTAATAAACATAAAGACCGAAAGAAGAACTGAAGCCTCTTCTCGTCCTTCGATACGCGGGCTGCCCCAAGGCCACCCTGGGCCTTTCCAGGCCCTTCAAACAGCCGAAAACCGGACAGGTGGCCTCCCAAGAGCTCACATCCCTCAGCAGATCTGTGATTTGTGTGGAGCTTTCAGAGGAGGCCCAAGTTGTCAATCACAGGAGAAGCTGACATTGATTTCACATTTATTTATTTCAGCAATTACAGAGTGGGTTGACTTGGGGACCAGTTGGTTTTTCTCTTGATTCTGGCATGTTTCCTTCACCAATTAACGTGTTTTCCTTAGTTGCTTTTTTATCGTTATCTGCCCCTGAAAAAGTGGTTGCTTAGCTTATCCATTCTACTGAAAATATGTTTGAAAGGATGTGGACAGCAGAAACCTTTGTAATCCCTAGAATTTTATTTTTAGCATCAAAACAATTTCTTAGGGGTCACCCTGAGGTCTTGATGAACTTTCCAAAAAACGCTCCATACTTTTTGGTCATGCATTCGTTGTAGAAGGGTCTCACAGGCACAATCTTTGATGCAAAGCCTTTTACGGTTTGTTTTCTAAAAAGAAAATTTCGGATTTCTCCTTCCCAACACACTTCATAGAAATCCAAACATTGGGAAATGACAGAATCCTTTGAAAAAGCCTGGATTGCTCCTGGCACTTTCTGTTTTGTCCCACTGCAGCACCTTGGAGTAATTCCCCTTTTAACTTCAGGCTGCTGCTCCATTTTCTGGGATCTGTTTGAAATAAAAGCTTCATTTTTTCCACTATGATTCCTGTTAATGTGGGGGTGGTGAATAGGGAAATCAGTAGAACTCAGAATTAAACTCAGTATAAAGAATTGCCTTAACTAAAGCATGAGTTGCCCATCAGATTACAAATATCTTTTGAGGGTTCCTGATGGAAAATTTGAATGGATTATGAAGCAGCCAGATGGGAAAAAAAATAGATATTTCAATTAATTAAATATAAGCACAGTCAGGAGCCACCAAGAAGGTGTTTCTGGACAGATGATGTCTTCATCAAAAGAGAGTTTGATGAAGAGTGGGTTAACCTGGGGACCTGCCTCCAGTTGGTTTTTCTCTTGATCCTGGCATGTTTCCTTCACCAATTTATATGTTTTTCTTAGTTGTTTTTTTATAATTATCTGCCCCTGAAAAAGCATTTGCTTTGCTTATTCATTCTACTAAAAATACGCTTGAAAGGATGTGGGAAGCAGGAACCTGGTTAAATGGTTAAAGAGGTAAATTTTAACAGGAAAGTAGATATGTGTGAGAAAAAATAAAGCTTTTGAGTGCTGTGAGACTCTAAAGTTCCTCAGGTGTTACTAAGCAGGTGTTTGGGGAATTAGCTCAGCAAACCAGACCAGGCTGGGAGAAGGGAGGACCCTGGAGCTGGGAATTGGCAATTTTGGCTGTTAGTGCTGCTGTCACCCTGTATGGCATCAAACCATGGCAGTTCCATCTCTAACATTTATTTCTGTGCTTTCCTTGCCCCCCTCCCTGGTTGCGTCCCCAGATCAGCCCCCTGAGGCCGCAGAGACCCAAGAGCCAGGTGCTGAACGTGATGTCCAGCGAGCGGCGATTCTCCGTGTCCCCGGCGCCGCCCAGCTCCCAGCTGAGCCCGCCCCCCATCACCCCTCGGGCCAAACTCGCCTTCAGCATCCAGCCCAGTAAGTCTCTCTGAAATAAACTCCTTTTAGCGTGGAAATGCATGTCCTGAGCAGTTCTTCACACCCTGGTGTGAGTTGCACCATCACCAGGGTGTTTCTTGCACCAGGTATTGATCCCTCAGGTTTGGCTTTTCTGTTTTCACATTCTGTGCTGCTTTAGTGTGTGGGGCTGTGTCACTGTAGGACATGAAAAAACACAAGTGCACACTGCTGTTCTCAAAAAGGGAAGTTTGTTTTCTGACTCTAACATTTATAGTTTTCTAAGAGTGACAGTGGCTTGGATGGTGACAGTGCCACCTCTCCAATGACGCTGGTCAAACCAACAGTCCATCAAATTTCTCCTCCTCCACAAAGGAATGCAAAACAATGAGTTACATACAGAAAGTGTGTGAGAAAGTTCACTACAAGAATGTCAACATCAGAAGGCTTAGAAAATCTTAAAAAACCAGGGTGACAGGTCTGAGCTTCACATCAGGGATGCTGAGCTCTGTGCACAGAGCAGGGAGACAAAACAATTCCTGCTCCAGCTGGGCACCAAGGACAAATGATCCAAATCTCAGCCCAGGAGCACAAACCCCGTGGGCTGGAGAGAGAAAAACAAGCAGGGTGGGACTGCAGGGCTAAGCTGGGATGGGACAATGAACTGCAAGGTGCAAATGGAGCAGAACTGATCCCAGGGACAGAGCCCGTGCCCGGCCGTGCATTTTGGGGCCATTTTGGTTCATCTTGGGTGCAGCCCTGGCTGGGCTCTGGTGCTGCCCAAGGTGCATCCATGGAGGAGATGCTTTCCATAAATCCCTGCCTTATTCTGGAACTCTGTCCATCCTCTGCTCTAGGTCAGCCTTCACAAGGCATCAGTATTACTTAACCTCTTACCTTTGCCAGCAAAAATTAATTCAGTATTTTACAAAAGCAAGCAGAATCATTGCAGTGAAACAGTTTCTTTTCAAGTCATCATTAACAATTAATTAGGTGTAGAGTAACAGTCAAAAATTCATGTTGTACTTGATCCCATATTGAGTGTTTTGGAGCATGAAGGCTTTAAAAGCAATATTTTTTTTTGTAATTGTACATTAAAAAAACTTCTCTTTGATATGTTGTAAGTACAAACCAGAAGGGAAAATAAAGGTCAGGCTTTTTGAAGTAGTTTTTGTCTGACATTGACATCTATCACTCAGCTTTTCTGTAAAGTATCATCTGTTTGCTTCAGTCTGCAGCAAACCCTATTGCAGAACTGGGTGTAATCCAACACCTATTTCTTTCCCAGTGCTCTTTCCCAAAACCTGTTATTCCGAGTTTGCAGCTGCCAGCATGTGACAAAAAAGAAAAAAAAAATTATCTTTTTTTATACATATCCCCAAATCAACTCCAGTGGCCAAGAGTTCAGTGTTAGTAAGGAGGAGAAGAGATGATCAGTCTTCATAAAAAAATCTTTTCCATCAAGGTCACTGCTTTATTTACTGGCTGTGGTACTTCAACATTTTTTCTCTTAAACAGTCAGTCACACAAAGCAAATATTTTGATTACAATGAACTTGTAACTCTCACCTTCCTTTGCAATTTTATATCCAGAAACTAAAAACTAAAAATGCTAAAAACAGGGAATACAGAGAACTAGGGGATATATACTTCTGCAAAAGATATTTTAATTGGATTTTTTTTATCATATGTAAATTTTATTAACACTTAATTTGATTTCTCTTTTTTAAAAGTATCTGAAGTTACCAGGTATCTCTGAGAATGTTTTTATGCTAGAGATTAGTGGATGTTACATTAAATAAGATCAGCTTATTGCACTAGTCTAGAATCATTTCAGGAATTACAGTGATAATTTTTTTAGGAATTCCAAGGATAAAGAAGTTCCTTCAGAGCCCAAATTGGCTAAAAGCAGTTATTGGGTTGCTAAGCAATCCAGGCTGCCTGTTAGCTGGCACTTGAGGAGAAGGGAGTGGAAAATGTGATCATTAGGGTAAGATGAAAAAAGGGTCCCTTAACTGATCCTTTGCCAGCTCCAGGATCTTCCCAGTGGCACATGCCCAGCAAGGAACAAATATTCAGAGCACACTCATTGATGAACCACCTTGAATAATGAATTTCACTGAATAATGGGAGCACAGCAGAAATTTGGGGTTATTATTTTAGTGACCATCTTAGGGGGGTTTAGTTCAGCTGAGGAAATCAACAGATCTGCAGCAAATAGATTTTCTTGGGACAACACTGAGAATTCCTGGATTTGTTCAATACCTGCTGCAGGGGAGGTGTTCCCTGGATTTCACTGAATTCTGGGAAAGATCAAATCATTGTTTCTCAGGGTAGAATCTTGTTGTTCCACTAAACAGTTGCCAGATAAATGCAAACACATTGCTTGTGTATTTCATGAGCTCTCCCCGTGGGTGGAAATGCTCTGCCCACACTTGCAGGGATTTATTTATTTGGATCCTTGATCAGGATGAGGTTGGGAAGGTGCCATGGACAGGCTGCAGGAAATCCCAGCTGCAGCAGGAGCTGGGGGATGTGGGGAGAGGGGGAGAAGCAGAGCAGGACACAACTGCAGGGACAGTTGGGTTCCATCCATGTTCTCCAAGCAGAGTTGCCTCCACACCTTGTTTCCTCTCCAGCTCTGCTGATAACATTCCTCAGATGTTTCCTGAAAACTTGCCTTTCCATGGGTCCTCCAAGGATTTGTTTAAAAAAAACAAAGGATTTGGGTTATTCCTAACAAAATGCGTCTCTCCATCCTCTTGGGATCACCTTGGCTTAGGTGAAGTCAGAAGTTTTATCATGGAAGAAGTGAAATCTTGTTGTTTGAAAAAATATCATACAGAATGCAAAACTGAAGTGTTCATGGGGGGTAAATTTACTTTATTTTTGGGAAATTGTGTGTTATTCCACTCAGTTTCCCAAGGAATGTTTACAAAGAGGCCTAAAAACAAAATATGGGAAGGTTTCTCTTTCTGAAGCAGCATTCAGGGTTTTGGTACAGCTCTAACTAAACACATAAAAGGATATGCCAAAACATTTCCCAAATGTTTCCCTGTATTACTCTGAGCTGCATGGAAAAACCAACCAAAAATTCAGATATCAATACATGTAGCTAAGATATAGATGTTTAGTAGTGTGGGAGATGTGCAGGACCTGTGCCAAGGACAGGTATCCTTGTGTGCCCTGTGTTTTGTGACATCAGATATTTCAGATTCCTGAGTTCTTTAGAATGGATGGGGAATTCATCCAGAATGGACAGGGAAGTTCATTCCCAGCATCAATCTTCAGTTACAAATGCCCAGTGTGGTTTTCCAGCTGCAGTTCAGTTCCATGAAGAAGCAGATTCTCATGGACATGCAGAAAGGAAACTCTGAGGAATGTCTGGGGAATGGAGAAATCCTCTCTGTAGGAAGGGAAGGATGAAAAACAGGAGCAATGGAAAATGCAATGAGAAATTCAGGTCCTGGTGACAAACAACATTTTCAGCCTATTGGAGAGGCAGCCACTGAAAATGTGCAGTCCCAGGATGGAAAATAACCTTTTTTTCCATGTAGTCAGGAGTTCAGGTGGAAGGATGAGGAGTAAAATTGCAGTTTTCAGTGACAAATCAATGGAGCCACCTTAGAGTTAAATTGTGTTGTGAGAGGCCATTTTAGAGAACAATAAAATCACACTTTTAATAAAATATTGATATGAGCTTTGCAATAAAAACATCTGCATAAATAAGTCCTCACTTGTTTCACAAATCACCCCAGTAAAATAAAATAGAAATCACCTTTTTTTTTTTTCCCTAAATAAAATTCCCCCATTTATAAACAAATTATTTCAGTTTCTTATCTCGTAGAGATCGCAGTGGGTTTTATTAAAATGACTGAATTAAAATGACTGTATTAAAATGACTGAATTACCCTGAAATACACCGTGGGGGGATTTCTCCCCAAAAACCTATGTATCACTCAGGCCTCAATAAACTTTATTGTCCCTCAGGCTATTTGCCTCTCCAGCACATACCTGGGAGGATTTATCTGCTAAGAAAAGGGAATTTTCTCCCCAGCACACAGGAATAATGAATGTTTGGTACTTTCTCGTGCATGATTTTATTTACTCAACAACTAATGGCTGCTCATTTGTTATAGTTACCTGGAGCCTGAAAGTTTTGGAGAGAGATGTACTTAATTCCAGGCTTTCACTTGTGCATTTTATTAACAGAGAACTTTGATTTTACTGGGAGAAAGTCAATAAAACTTAGCCAGATTATATTTTCTTCGTGCACTTTGCAAAACTTTGTGTTTTAATGTACAAGGCGAGCTTGAAGGTGGGGAGATTATATTTTCTAAGCTATGAATGTTTTGGTGGGAAACATGAAACAAAAATGATGTTTTATTAAAAACAGGGGGTTGTTCAAGTATTTTGAGGGCATTTTAAAGTGAGTCCAAGGCCAAGTTGGACAGGGCTTGGAGCAGCCTGGGATGGTGGAAGTCCATCAGCCATGAGTGGGTGATCCATGAAGTCCCTCCCAACCCAAACCATTGTGGAATTGCAGGATCCAGCTGCTGGCAGGGTTAACCCAGGGTTGTTTTTTGCAGATCTGGAGCTGAATGGGATGTCCAGCTCCGACATCCCCGACGTTCCCCCTCCTCTGCCCCTCAAAGGAAGCACGGCCGACTACGGGAACCTCATGGAGAGCCAGGACCTGGTCAGCCCCACCACGTCCCCCCCTGCCCACCAACGGGTGAGTGCCACACAGGGATCCCTTCTGCAGGTCCTTATTCCCACACAGGGATCCCTTCTGCAGGTCCTTATTCCCACAGAATGATCCCTTCTGCACTTCCTGTTCCCAGAGAATGATCCCTTCTGCAGTTCCTGTTCCCAGACAATGATCCCCTCTGCAGTTCCTGTCCCACACAATGATCCCTTCTGCAGTTCCTGTCCCACACAATGATCCCTTCTGCAGTTCCTGTCCCACACAATGATCCCTCTGCAGTTCCTGTTCCCACACAATGATCCCCTCTGCAGTTCCTGTCCCACACAATGATCCCTTCTGCAGTTCCTGTTCCCACACAATGATTCCTTCTGCAGTTCCTGTTCCCACACAATGATCCCTTCTGCAGTTCCTGTCCCACACAATGATCCCTTCTGCAGTTCCTGTCCCACACAATGATCCCTTCTGCAGTTCCTGTCCCACACAATGATCCCTTCTGCAGTTCCTGTTCCCACACAATGATCCCCTCTGCAGTTCCTGTCCCACACAATGATCCCTTCTGCAGTTCCTGTTCCCACACAATGATCCCTTCTGCAGTTCCTGTCCCACACAATGATCCCTTCTGCAGTTCCTTGTCCAGAGAATGATCCCTTCTGCACTTCCTGTGCCACACAATGATCCCTTGTGCAGTTCCTGTCCCACACAATGATCCCCTCTGCAGTTCCTGTCCCACACAATGATCCCTTCTGCAGGTCCTGTCCCACAGAATGATCCCTTCTGCAGTTCCTGTTCCCACAATATGATCCCCTCTGCAGTTCCTGTTCCCACACAATGATCCCCTCTGCAGTTCCTGTCCCACACAATGATCCCCTCTGCAGTTCCTGTCCCACACAATGATCCCTTCTGCAGGTCCTTATTCCCACACAATGATCCCCTCTGCAGTTCCTGTCCCACACAATGATCCCTTCTGCAGGTCCTGTTCCCACACAATGATCCCTTCTGCAGTTCCTTTCCCACACAATGATCCCTTCTGCAGTTCCTGTCCCACACAATGATCCCTTCTGCAGTTCCTGTCCCACACAATGATCCCTTCTGCAGTTCCTGTCCCTGAGCCCTCCCAGGGGATCTGGGGTCCTGCTCCTGCATCCATCAGCTGATCCAGAGGGCTCTGCAGTGCCAGGAGGGTGAGGGAACAGCAGAACCTGAAGGAAAGTTGGCTCCATTCTGGGCCATTCCAAGGCAGATGTTGTCAGGTTTGTTGGGCAGGCAGCTTTAACCAGCAGGAGCAGCAAATTGGATTTAAAGCCTTTCAGTCCTGTGTCAGGAAAGGAAATAAAACATGAACCTGCCACCTTCCCTTCCTGGAGCTCCTCTCTGCCAACCTTCAGTCACCACTCATTTATTTCCTTGAGGCAAACTCGTGTCCCCTTTGAGGCAAGGAGCTCAGAAACTCTTCATCACCAACAGGGTTTGCAGCTTTCTGAGGAAAATTCTCTTTTTCAGCTTTGTTTCCTGTAGCTGGAAGCTTTTAGAAAGAATGTGGTCCTTTTCTTTAAAGCAGCACTTTTGAGAAATGCCTTTTATTTTCTCTATGGGCAAAAAAACCCCATTTAATGGGGTGTGGAGGGTTGATCCTGGCTGGTGCCCACCAAAGATGCTCCATCACTCCCCTCCTCAGCTGGGCAGGCAGAGAAAATACAGTGGAAGTCTCATGGGATGAGATAAGGAGAGGAGAGATCACTCACCCCTTGCCCTCAAAACAGTCCAGACTTTGGGAAATTAATTGAATTTATTACCAATCATATCAGAGTAGGGCAGTGAGACCCCACAAAGCCACAAGTTTTCTTTGACTGTGAAATGCTGAATTTTGACTGAGATGTTCAGTGGGAAACTTCCCAGCAGAACTTTGGTTTGCAGAGGTGTCATCCAGGATCCCTCTGAAATTCTGTGGAGTACTTTGCTTTCCAGCAAATGTCATGGTGGCAGAAATGCAGAAATCTCAGCAGAATCAGGCAGGAGTTTGGTTTGACCCTTTGGAAGAGTTGTGTCTAACACAGATTGTCCCAGTGCACGAGTCAGCTTTTCCACGGTTGAAATTGTGCCTTTGTTGTTGCAGGAACTGACTTTTTAAAAATTGTTTCACCATTTCAGGCTGAATGGTAAAATAAAAATACAGGTAGAGAACTAGCTTTAGGAGTGAGAATAGAGATATTCAAAACACCATGTTTTACTCTTTATTTGCATATACTGGAAAATTCTCTATTCCAATCCTCTCTTCCATAGCTGTTCCCCATGGCTGGATCATTTTAGTCAATATTTTCATTTTTCCTCTCATTTCCATCAAACTTTACTGCACTTCCAACCTTATAACCCATTTCCCCAGCACCTGTCTCAGGGGCCAGCTCTCATTTGTCCTGAACACAGCCCTCTAAGTGGAAAATTCCAGAATGTGCAGCAGGGCTGCCAGGAGGTTTGTCTGAGGAATCCATCCCCAGGAAGGAAGCCGAGAAATTCACATTAGGATTCACTTTTCCTCAGCTCCTTCCTGCATAAACTCCAGAGTACTAAATTCACTTTGTGTGATGTACTGTAAGGTTTAGGCTGTGCTGGTAGCTCAGGATTGCTAAGATGAGTTCAGATTTTAGCTAAAAAGTATTAAACAGTGGTAAGAAATAAAATCCTGGCAGCCAGGGGTTTTTTCCTGACTGGTGAGGCTTTTGGAAGGGGTTTCCACTCTGGGGATGGATGTTTTTAGTTTTTGTATGACTCCCAAATGCCATGGGGGTGTGGTTTTGGGAGCCCACACCTGGGATAGCTCAGCCTGATTTGCTCTGTGACCTTGTGCAGCTCCTGTGCCTGCCACAAGCAGCATCTCCACATCGTTAAATGGGAGCTCAGAAATATGGTACCAACATGCTCCCGTGGTTTTTTGCAAAGTTTCATTCAGCTCTTAATATTTTTCCTCTTTCCAGTCTTGATTGCTCAGGCTCCTCTCATTTTTTTTACTACATTTTGTCTCTGTAGGAACAGAGCCCATTTTTTAACATCTGGTCTTGAAGGGCATCAGGATTTAATAGCTCAGAAATGCAATCAGATACAAGCTACATCTTCTTATCTAACTGCCCACAATTTTCTCCAGCATCTGTGTTTTTATAAGCTTTCCAAGACCATGGAATGTGGTTTCAAAGCCTGGCAGAAGGATCTGCAGGCTCTGTCCCAGAGCCACCTGTCCTGTGCAGGGCCAGGAGTGGCACTCACTGATCCTCGTGTGTCCCCTCCACCTCAGCACATTCTGTGATTCTGTATTAGCTTTAGGATTGATTTTGGAGAAGGTTTCTAATCTTATAACAATCGCTCTGTGCCTTTATTTCATCAGGCTGGTAGGAAGGAAGCTTTTAAAGAACATCAAGAAAATGAGTAATGCTGGACATGAAAGATCAGATGGGTAAATTCTCATTGCTGCCGTGATTAAATCCCACTCCACAGTTTTAATGACTTATGTTTCATGGGTCAAATAGCTCCATAATTCATAACTGGATAATTCTCTGCCTGGTAAACTGATCATCTTTTAAATTACACTGCCGTTGTATCAGTGAGGAAAAATCAGTAAAACCTATTAGAGATAAGATTATCTGAGTAGCTTTTAAACTGGAAATATCTCCTTGTGTGAGGAATGATTGTGTTTTTCACTCTGGTTGTCTTGCAGTGGGTTATGAAAGGCAAGAAAAGTGCTGTAGTGAACTAAAAGCAGGCAGCCAGAAAGGGATCAGATGCTCCAAGTCAAACTGCAGGCAGTAATGTCATTTTTGAGACAGCAATCTCAGATATTCAGAGTCCAGTGTTACCTTGGCCTACCTGAAGTCTTTAATCCAGGTGATCACCTCATTAGCAATTTCCTGATTGTCCCTTACTCCTTCTTAACTCTCAGACCTTTGTAGATATTTTCTTGCTCCCTGTGATTTGTTCTGCTAAAAATGTCCTTAATAATATATGGGAACATAAAAAAAAAAAAAAAAAAAAAAAGAGAAATCTACGACTCCTGCAAGGATTATTATTACATCAAGGGATTCCTTTAGGCACTTATCATTCTTTATGGGCTCATCCTCACCCTTGCATACAAATCAACCTCCTGCTTAGTATTCAGAGCAGGGAGGGAGCTCAAAGAAAATAGATAAAGGAGCACTTGGGTTGCTAATATTGGCTATAACACTTGCTAAGCATGGGGTAATGGTTGGGATGGGAACATCTCCATCAATCCTGCACAGGTGGAACGTGGGGATGGCTGAAGCCTGCGAGGAGCAGAACAGCCTTGGCCTGACTCTGCTGTATGGGGATTATTCTCCTTGCTCATTGGGATAAAACTGGATGATAAACTCACATCTAACACACAGAAGGCACAACCCAGGGGGATTTTTCATGTGTTGCAATGCAGGTGCTGCAGTGCTGGAAATTCTCTCTTGTAGCAGCTGCAGTGAGCAAAAACTGACCTGAAAGGCTTCAGCAAATGTGTTGTCCTCATGTGGACAGGGAGAGAGAGGCTGGCAATGCAGCTGGAGCCATGGAGGAGCAGGAATTGGGGAGCACACCTTGAGGGCTTGCAGCAGCAGCCTACAGCTCCTCCCTGATCTCTGCTGGCTGGGAGCAGGGACAGGAGCAGGGCAGCTGGAGCTCTGTCAGGGCAGGGTTGGGTTGGATTTAGGGAAAGGTTCATCCCCAGAGGGTGCTGGCAGTGCCCAGGCTCCCCAGGGAATGGGGAATTTCAGGGAAAGGTTCATCCCCAGAGGGTGCTGGCACTGCCCAGGCTCCCCAGGGAATGGGGAATTTCAGGGAAAGGTTCATCCCCAGAGGGTGCTGGCAGTGCCCAGGCCCAGGAATGGGAATTCAGGGAAAGGTCATCCCAGAGGGTGCTGGCAGTGCCCAGGCTCCCCAGGGAATGGGAATTTCAGGGAAAGGTCCATCCCCAAAGGGTGCTGGCAGTGCCCAGGCTCCCGGAGGATTCAGGAAGGTCTCCAGAGGTGTGGCAGCAGCTCCGAAATGGCCAGCCCGAGGCTGCCAGAGCTCCAGGAGCCTTTGGACAATGTACCCAGAAGGAAAAAACAAATTACACTACAGGGTTTATTTGCTATCTGATCATTGTTTTTGCCTGCTGGGGATGGGAAACCTTGCAAGCCTTTCCTCCTGTGCCAGTCCCTCACTCTTCAGTGGGTTAAGATGTTGATGAGCATCATCTTAAGATGGTAGGAGCTGCTCCTCTCCAGGTGAGCACCCCCAGCTCTCCAGCCTGGCTCAGAGCAGAGCAGCCCCTTTGATCTGCTCTGGGATTGTGACCTGGAGCAATTCCCTGTTTCCCATTTTGAGGCATTTCTGCTGTTCCCTGTGAGGGGCTGGGATGAGAGCACACATCTCTGCAGGAGAACCCTTCCAGCTCCTCTCCCTGGTGCCAGGGCACCCCAGCAAGGACAGGTAATGGCTGTGCCACAGAGTCAAATGAGTCTCTAATAGATGATGGATGAACCAGGGGCTAAACAGTCATTTCCCATCAGTTACCTGCTGGATTTTGCACAGAACTTTGCTCCCTGGGTCAAACAGCCAATTAGCTTAAACTGTCTGTAATTTGGCTGCCATTAGTGGAGTTGGGCTGTTCTCCCTGCTGGAGAGTTATTCTGCCAGAGCCTCAGACTCAAATGTTATTTTTCATTGCAGATATGAAATAACCACGTTGTTGTCAGGCACCTCAGCTCCGTGCTGAAGGAACAACTCAGTGTCTGAAACATTTTCACAGTCCTGGGTGGCTGATGGTCTATTTACATCCCATTTCTGCTGCTTCTGACCTAATTAGATCCCTTAATTCTTCCAACCAAAGTGCTTCTCCCTGGATCTCCAGAGCGTGTCCTATCAATGACCACTGAATTTCAAAGAGTCCCTTGCACAGGAAGAAATCTCATGCAGTGCCACAAGGACCCTTTTGGAGAGTCAAATCCTGTTTGATTTTTTGGTAGTTGCTTCTTTTAACAGTATTCTATGAACAAAACACAACTCGTCTCTCATTTTGCTGCTTGAGAGTAGCAGAAAAAAAAAATTTTAAAAAAAGCATTTTCTCATCTTCTGTAATTGATTTTTACTACATCTTGAACACGCCTGGTGGAGTGCAGTTTATATCTCTCTGTAAGAGTAGACAGACAAATGTTTTTAAACTTGATTCTTTTCTGTATCAGGGAAAGAAAAAAAAACCCAGCAAACAAATGGGAGCAATTTCATGTCTGAAGCAGCAGGAACAGATTGTTTCTGTGTTGCAGATGTGCCTTTTACATAAGGTTTCTGCTTCCCCTGAGGTACCCCTGAGTCAAGGATTCTGCCCAAAATAGGTTGGGATGTGAAGCAGCAGCCTCTGTCAGTTTGTCAGGAAGGAAAGGGAAGAGTCAGGATCACAATTAACCACTGAGATATAAACACCAACTCAGCAAAGAGAGTCTTAATTAAACACAAAATCAAGGCAAACTCTATTTTTATTGCAAAGTTTCTGAGGGGAAGCACAGCACAGATGAACTTTATAAGCCTGATAATGGTTTTTGTGAGCGTGGTGTTAAAGGGAGGGAGGAAATGGGGTTGAATTTCTTCTGTCCTGGATAAAAGGAAGGATGGATCAGCCCTGGGAGTGATGCTTTGGAGTTGCCCCAGCTCCATAATGGAATGTTTTGTCTTGCAAAATCCCCAACAGTGTCACCCCAACCAGCATTACACATCCTACTTAATATATTCATTGGGAGCTTATTATATAAATGAACAAGTGCTAAATTTATCCGACTTTCTAATGGAAATTGTAAATTCAATTATAATAATTATCTACCTATCTCTGCTATTTCTTTCTGCCTAATTTGCTTGCAGAATCTGAGCTCGGGTAGGTTTTGAGCTTGTTATTTATAGCATATATATTTAGCTTCTTCTCATTGTATTTGCATTGTCTCTGCTTTTCAGAACCAGGTTTTCAGGGCTGATTTGATTGTTCTCTGATCAATATGAAGGGGCTCATTTGGTTGAGAAATGCCTTTGATCTAATTGAATTGAGAATTATTGCCAATAGAGTGTTATTTAAATTCAAAATGGATTTGCACAAATGATGCTATCAGCAGAGTTGGTGGGTTTTTTCCTGGTGATGAATATGAAGTTAAAGAGAGCAAAGCAGGGAGGAAAGTTTTCTATTTTGTGCTGTGTTTTTGAGGGGCACGTGGTTTATGGAGTTTGAAGGGAATGTCAGCTCCATGAGATGTTCATGTTCTGCAGACCACCAGCATTTCCCAGAGCTTTCCCAGACACAGAACTGTGATTAAGCAGGTTTTCAAAGGTTTTGGAATCTTCAGATCCCAATTGACATTTATTCAGGTGTCTTAGCAGGAGTTCAGGAGTTAACACGCCGAGTTAAGAGTGGATTTGCTCAGGTAGAAGAAATATTTAATAGTTCTGGCTGCAACACTTCAGAGGCAGATCAGCAGTGGCATTTTAATTAAAAACCAAACAAAATCTTCAGTTTTGCGTGTAGTAAAAAAATTAAATTCTTATTTTATCTGCCTTTCATATTAATCTGTTGACTCTTCTGACTCAGAGATCATCGTGTCCCCCTGGAAGCTGGGAACAAGCAGTGCCCATTTGGAGCCTGCTGTGGGACATCATTGTAGGATCTCAGCACCTCAGGACTGAGGTGTCACCGAGACCACCCTTGGGGGGCTCGGGAGTCCTGGAATGTTCCAGAAGTGTCTGGTGGCTGGACTTTGATCCTACACAGGAGACGACACCTGTATGAGGATAGGAGGGTTTCACCGGGGTGAATGGTGAAGGGATTGGTTAATTAGAGAGTGAGACACAGGGTTTAGGATTTCTGTACAGGGGGGTTTAGAGAAGTAAGATGGAGGAATTGGGGCGTGTCCTGTCCTTCTTCTTCTTCTTCTTCTCCTCCATCTTCTGTGGTGATGGTGGCACTTTGGGATTGGTCATTACTGAAAAGTGCACCGGATAATAAGAATAAAAGGTATTGGGGAAAAATGATAAATATTGTAACGTAACTTTGGGTATAAAGATAGGTGGCTGTACAGAGGGCGAGACAGTGTGCTCATGGCTGGCTGCTGAGCAGAGCTCTGTCGGGCCGAGAGAAAATCTTTTAGATAAACAATTAATAAACACCGAGACTGAAAGAAGAACTGAAGCCTCTTCTCGTCCTTTGATACGCGGGCTGCCCCAAGGCCACCCCGGGCCTTTCCAGGCCATCCAAACAGCCGAAAACCGGACACATCATGGCATCATTTAGGGTGGGAAAGGCCACTAAAATCATCCAGTCCAGTGTCCCCTCAGCAGCAGAGCAATCCCAATGGATTTTCAAGGTGCCAGAGAGCATTTTGAAGCCAAGGAGGAGGCTGGGAGCAGGCAGAAAGAGCAGTGGTGCTGCTGGAGGGGGTGGGAAATGGAGAGTGGATGGAGCAGAATGGAGAGACAAGCTCAGGGCACGGCTCACTGGTGGTGGTTTGGGATCCCTGTTCCTTTGCCTGGGAGGAATGAGGAAAGGTGTAAAATGGAGTGAAAAGTGGTGCTGTTCAGGCAGGGTACAGGAAAGAGATTCCAGCGAAGATCCAGCCTGCCTGGCTCAGCCAGTTTGCATTCCTGCTTTCTCCTTAGCCTGTGGTCAGTAAAACTGTCTGGTGAAATCTCAGATTTGGAACTCCATGCTGGCTTCAAACCTGCTTGGGAGAGGCTGTTTAGTCACCTTACAGGTAGTTTTTCTTCTGCTCTTACTCAGCTCTGAAAACTCCCAGTCGTGAGACTGCAGGAGCATCAGGAGCTGCTCTGAGCACAGGAGGGACTGAGGTGTCCTGGCATCACCCTGAGCCTCTCTCCTTTCTGGGACAGCATCCCTGGATAGCTTTGGAAAGGACCGGCTTTGGTTCTGTGCACTTCCACGGGGTTTCTCACTTGTTCAGGTACCAGGATCTTCCTGATCCTGCCAAACCACCAGGAATTCTGTCCAGCACTGAGGCATTGCAGCTGCTTGGGCTCTTCTTGCAGGGCTGGCCAAGGAATTTGGGCAGAGCTGGAGCTCCTCAGGCTGTGCCTGCGTGGAGCCAGCAGCTGGTGCAGGGCTGGGGGAGGCAGGACAGGAACAAAGAGCTGGGAAAGCATCACTGGCCTTGGAGGGAAACAAACGGCCCTGACTGGGGGCTGGGGGAGAATCAGAGGGAAAAACAAAGGCAGAGCAGGGTTGATGAGCTGTGACACTGCAGCACAGCCTCTGGGAAACCTGTGCTGCCTGCACTGCCAAAATCTGGGAAAACCTGCCTGCAAACTGCGCTGCGCTCCAGCTCTTTCTGCAACAGATTTTATCACTTGTAGGTTTCAACATTAGGGAAAAAAGGTCTTAATTTCCATAATGGCTTTTTTAATTTGTCCAATTAGCTGGTGATTCTGACTGGGGATGCTTTTCTGTTGTGAGATATGTAAAGTGATTTAAAATACGCATATTTGAACGTTCTGCATTTCTGTTTGGAATATTTTAATTATAACTCTGTGTGTAATAGTAAATTGTGAGTTGCTTATCTCTCTAAATGATTTTAAATTGTTCCTTTCTTGGTTTGTTTTTTTTTAATATTTCTGTTCTAACTGTGCAAAATCCAAAACATAATGGAAAAGCAATGAAGCCATTGCTTCAGCTTGGTTTTTAAGCTCTGAGTGCCTAGAGGCTGAGGGCAATCGATACAGACCAAGAAATCAATATCCTATCATGATATAAAGTGGGGAATTATAAACTTCTCCAGTGCTTTCAAAAGATTTTTCCCTTAAATATTGAGCTAATTAATCCTGAACTCCTGAGAGATTTTTTTTCACTGTCAAAAGTCAAAGTTATATTTAAAAGTAATGGCTGAGAGCGTTCTGTGTTCGCAGCAAATTCTGCAGGGAGAGGTTTCTGTGAGCCAGAGCGCTCCAGACCCACCTGCTGCCTCTTGCACTCAGAGATGACTCAAAAACGTTGCAGAATTCCGTTCATTCCTAACATGACCTGCCCAAATTGGTTTTTTCCAGCACCTGCCTCCTCCTCTGCCCAGCAAGACTCCGCCGCCGCCGCCTCCCAAGACGACGCGGAAGCAAACGTCTGTTGACTCTGGGATTGTCCAGTGAAGAAGGAAGCGGGTTATTTTCCAAAGATCAAGCTGTAACAATTCATTTCCCTAAGTATTTTATGGTCTATAATGTTTACCTCATTCAGGTGTGCAGTATCTAACATTTAGTGCAATGGTAACTCCGTAAGAAATCCATTTCTCGCCGTGTGTCGGACCCAACACTACATCCCCTTGTTTTTGGGATCATTCCCTCCCATGACTTGAAAGAAATCTGGATTTCTACTTGAGACTTGGGAACTCCATCAACTGACAGAACCCTCTTCCTAAACCTTCTCCCTGCTTCTGGATAACGCCAGGCACAGAGCTGAACGTGGAGATCAAAACGAGAGCTGGAAATGTTGTACCTAAAGGTTTTGGGTACCTCTGGAGCTTCAAATGAGCAGAGTTTTTGTATCTAATCTCAGTGTATATAGGAATCAATGACAATATTCACTTGGAATTCAGGGCAAGAGGAGGTTTCCCAGTGAGGTGAAGCTGCTGTAGGATTTCCCTGAATAACAGGGATTTTAGCCCAGGGTTATAAATCAGACGCCGCTGATTTGTGAAATTGGTCTGTGTTACAAATAACCTGATTGCAATGAGCACAGTGGGGATTTGGGGCTGTCTTGGCCACAGTGACCACGATGCCATCGAGTTTAAAACCTCTGGTGAGAGGAGGAAAAGTGCCAGCAGAACCTCCCCTCTGACCATGAGGCTGCTCAGGGAATTTGTGAGGTCCCCTGGGAAAATGTTCTTGTAGGTGCTGGGGTCCATCAGTGCTGGTCCCTTTTTAAACATCACCTCCCAAGGGCACAGGAGCAGCAATTCCCAAATGTTGGAAGTCAAGCAGAGCTGGCTTGGCTGAACAGGGATCTCCTCTTGGATATCAGGTGGAAAAGGAAGGTGTGTGCCAGTGGAAGCAAGGTCAGGGGCATGGGAACAGCACAGAGCTGCAGCTCCCCACCACAGGGAGAAAACTCCTGTGGTCAAAGCTCAGCTGGAGCTGGAGCTGCCAGAACTGTTGGGGACCAAAAAAAGAGTCTTTTTCAAATATATCAATGGCAAAAGGCAGTGTAAAAATGTCATCAGCCCCTTCTAGGGTGGGAATGGGCACCTCACAAACAGGGACAGGGACAAGACAGAGGTGTTTAACACATCCCTTGTTTGTCTTCAGTGTGGGTCACAGACCGAGAGGGTCCCAGTGCCCTGAGCTGGAGGACCATGACTGTGGCAATGATCAACTCCCAGCAGCCTGAAACTGCAGGATCTGCAGCCCCAGCTGAGTTCCTGCAAATCTATGGGCCCTGATGGGATTCATCCAGAGTCCTCAAAGAGCTGCTGATGCCATCATAAAACTCCTCTTGATGGTTTTTGAGCAGTCTGGGGAATCCAGAGAGGTCCCAGCTGATGGAAGCTGGGAATGTTGTCCTGATTTTCAGGAAGGGCAAGAAGGAGGACCCTGGAAATTACAGGCCCAGTAAAATAATGGAGAA
This sequence comes from Zonotrichia leucophrys gambelii, assembly GCF_028769735.1. Classification (NCBI taxonomy): domain Eukaryota; kingdom Metazoa; phylum Chordata; class Aves; order Passeriformes; family Passerellidae; genus Zonotrichia; species Zonotrichia leucophrys. The sequence goes on along the minus strand of NC_088176.1, from coordinate 2,275,791 downwards.
GATTGTTCTGGGAGGTCCTGGAACACACCTGGAGGACAATGCAGTCATGGGTCACAGCCAGCACCGCTCCATGAGGGAAAGTCCTGCTTGTGGAACCCAATTTCCTTCTTTACCCCAGCAGGGTAACCCAGCTGGCTGATCCAGGAAAACCAGGAGATGGAATCTTCTTGGACTTCTGCAAAGCTTTTGATACATCTCCCACAGGATGCTTTTGGACAAAATGTCCATCCTACAGCTGGAGGAACACATCATGGGACGGGTGAGCAGCTGGCTCAGGGTGGGTGACAGTGACTGGGGTGGCACCAGGCTGGCACCAGTCACAATATAAATAAAACATTTAACTGTTAGAGAGTGTCCAAGGGGAAGGGATTGAGGAGAAGCCGTGTGAGGAGCAGCTGAGGGCACTTGGAACGTTCAGCTGGAGGAGAGGAGGCTGAGGGGAGGCCTTGGTGGGTCAGCAGCATCCTGCTGAGGGAAAATGCCACAATTCATTGTCACAATCAGGGACAGGAGCCAGGGAATGGCTGGAGCTGTGTCAGGGCAGGGTTAGGTTGGATTTAGGGAAAGGTTCATCCCCAGAGGGTGCTGGCACTGCCCAGGGAATGGGCACAGCCCTGAGGCTGCCAGAGCTCCAGGAGGGTTTGGACACTGCTCTCAGTGGGATTTTGGGGTGTCTGTGCAGGGCTAAGAGCTGGATCAATGGTCCCTGAGGGTCCCTCCCAGCTGAGGATGATCTGTGATTAATGGGCTCTGTAAAATCATTGGTGATCACCCACTGCCACTGCCATTCAGCTGGGGTGTCCGTGAGGGGAAAACAACAGCCTTGGAGCTGCCAACGAGGATATGGCAGAGAAAACAGCGAGCAGAGAGGAGACTCCTGGTCATTCTGAACCTAAGTGTTGAATACAGAAACGGGAAGAGCTTTTTCCTTTCTCTGTTGTGTAATATTTCACATTGGATTAGGATGAACTGAGCGGAATCACTTTGTCCTTGTGCCATCATTCTGTACAGTGTTTGTATATATGATGGTTTTTAGAATGTTTTAATTTTTATGGTGCCTGCTTTTCACGTCATAATGATTAATGTGCCTGCAAAGAATGCTTTATGTATTCTTAATTTCTTAATTGCTGAAAGTGTAAAGGAAAGACAAAAAGTGGTTTTTTTCCAGATATTAAACTCTGAGAAATATCAGACTGATGGGATGGGGTTTTGGGAGGGAGGAAGGAAACTAACTTTGTATTCTAGTGGTTTTTTATTGTCATCACACTTGGTTTTTTTTATTATCTACAATCTTTTTACTCTTACAGTAGATTGTTTTTAAATATACCACTGACTCAAAAAAATAAACTATTATTTTAAAAGCCTGTCGAAGAAAATGAATATATTCTCTGGGTGATTTTAGTCCTCACTGCAGAATTTTGGGAACTAGTGCATTAAGTAGAAGGCTGTGTGTACACTTTCTTGTTTTCAGGACAGTTTAGGAGGAGAACTCAAGAGAAAACTGAAATCTTTTACAGTGCTGTTGTGGTTGTCCCTGCAGGTTGGAGCTAAAACACATCAGCACTAAAAACATCCATCCCTGTGTGCTGTCCATGCCCAAAACGATGGCTTGGGTATCTCTAAGTGAATGCTTCAGAAAACAGATGAGTTTTATGTAATATTTTCCACCTCAGGTACCTGCTACACGATGCAAGTTGCAAGCAGAAGTGACTTTACACAGCAGTAAAACAACACTGTTGTTACAGAGGCAGAAAAATTGCCCTTCTCATAAAAAGTGGCTCCTGTGGTCAATTACATATTCTCATTTTTTTGCCTCAAACCAAGGTGTCACTTTGGATCAAACAAACACACTTTTCCTTGCTGTAAAATCAGCTCCTGGAGTGTCTCAGGATTTACTGCTGGATCTCAATTCCCTCTTTGTTTTGTTCCTGTAATCTCTGCTCGAGAGGAGCAGGCAGGGAAGGATTCTTGGCTGCAGTCAATGAGATATCCATAGTCAATCAATAACATATTGCAACTCTAATTCTATAAATCTTGTATTTAATTGAGGACTGCTTTAGAGGCTGCTGCTGCTGCTGCTCGTGCTGGGATCCTGGGTGAGTTTTCCTCTTTTCTGTTCCATTTGCTGCCTGAAGGATGGGAGGAGCTTTCCCATTGACCTTTCAGTGGATGCCTGTAAATTGTATTTCTGATAATGTGTTTGTTTTCCCACGTCCCTGGCAAAATTCCTGTGCTCGTGCAAGTGTTACATTTCAGCCCTGTGAGACTCCTCAAACAAGAGCTGCACTTCCAAATCGGTCTCACAGCACAAACTCCAAATCTCATCTCTGTGTGTGTGTGTTTGACCAATATGCAAGCTGAGCCTGGGAATTGAAAATCAGCCTCTCAGAGCTGAATTGTCACCCTTGTACAATCTGACAGCTCCTGAGCTGTGCCTTGTGCAGAACCCAGGATGGATCTGGGGTAAAACCACACTTGAGCAAAGCCAGCAGCTGATTGCTCACAGGCAGTGGGCAATCCCAGGAATGTTGTTATTTCTCATGGTTTGCTCTCTCCTTTTCAGTCCTTTGGGAGTCAGAGCATCCCAGTGCCTTGGGAATTCCTTGTCACGGTGTTGGGACACAGCTGGGCTGATGCAGAAGGGCTCATTATGAAACAATTCAGAAAAGAAACTTATTTGAGTTTTACAGTGGTAGGATGTCCCGTCCCTTCCATCTTCCCCATTCCTGTGGGAATTCATCCCTGAATGGCTTTTGCTCTCCCCAGCCCGTGCCCTGAGCTGCATGTGGAGAAGGTGAGGTTGGGATAACCTGGTTTATTTATCACCTCTTTATCCTCCCAGGGCCTCCACAACCAAAGGTCCCATCAGACGTGATTCAAATCAATATTTCTGTTACAAAGTGACCCATCCATCTTTTCCATGGCAGACCTTGGCCAGGGAATTGGCAGGATCCACAGGGGCCAGGTTTTCACCACTTGGGACAGGTCAGGGATTCACTTCCCTCTGCTCACACCAGAAATTTGTGACACAAATTTCCCTGAGAGAGGAATTCAGGGGTGCCAAGTTCCTGGATAGTGGAAAAAACAGAATTTCAGTGGCCACTAATTTTCACTTCTTGAAAAGCAGCTTGAATTCACTTAATGAAAGTTAATTCACAGTGCCAGGATAAAAGGAGATTCCTCAGTTCCATTTCCCTGAGTCTCAGCCGGGGACTGAGGGTGGATTTTACAGGTGCACAGATCAGTCCCACACAAAACCACCCAAGATTTGTTGGACAGGGGCTGTTTGCTTTTTAATCACATTTATTTTCACTGGGAAGCTCAACACAAAGGTCACTCCTCAAGCTGGTTCCTGTAATTGACATTTATGATTACTGAGTGTCTCCCATGATATCACAAATTCTGAGGGTAAAAATGCTTCAAAATTCAGTTTTGTCTCAACATTGGCATTTTTCTTTACCTTGCCTGTAGTTCTGTGTGACTTTACAAAGGCAAAGGATGAAAAATTTGCAGTGGAATTGTATTTATTTGTGATATATGAATAGAGATCCATGTGAGTGCAGGTGCAGCTGTGTATTCATGCACATCAAACACATTTTTAATGTGTTACATCTCACTTCTCTGACTGGTTGAGGTCTCCACCTCCTTCCTTCATGTTAAACATCTTCCCTGTCAATTCTTGTGGCCTTTTGGGGACCATCCCATGCCAGAAGTGTGATGTGGTGTGAGCATCCCCTGCACAAACCAGGTAAGGATTTCCAGTTTCCATCCTCACCTTGCCTGTGATAAACCAATGAATTGGAGCATGTCTAGAGATTCCCCCGTGGCAAACAGAGCAAGCACTCAAGTGATGTGAGCACTGAAATTCAGGGTTTTCCTCTTGCTTGGTTTTTAGCAGTAATGGGAAGTGTGAGGTTTGGCCGTGCTGACATTTCCATTTCCTCTCATTCTCCTTTTGGACTTTCCATGGCTCTAAACTGATTTTCAGCTTGCCATCTTCTTGGGGATGCAGAAAGGTGGGGATCAGAGTAAATACTTGGTTATTGTATGGGGTCTCTCCAGCTGTTCTCCTGTGAGGCTATTTGTGGGATTTTTAATTTCCCTTGGGTTTTTTTTCATATGTATTCTGCAGACATGAATAATTACTGTAAATTGTGTTTCTCTGTTGAGTGACACTTTTATTTTTCATTTCCAACGTGTGTGGCATTGGATCCAAGCACTTCAAAGGGAAGTGGCTGAATTAAATAACTCATTTCCCTGCAAAGGGAGGTGGCTGTGGACTGCAGAGCTGGGGACACGTCCTGACCCCCTTGGGATGATGTTAAATCCAAATATTGAGAGATTCCTCGGCCCAAATTAATCTGCTCAGGAGACCATGGGGAGTCAATAGTTCTGATTTTATTTAACAGTAAATGGGAGGTAGAAGAAAGAAATAGAAAAGGGATGAGAGAGATGAAGCAGGAGATATTTGTCATCAACATTTTAGGGAGTCCTTACAAGAAGAAAGACAAACCAAACCCAAATGTGACACTGGCTCTTATTGAAGCATTTTTGGTGCATTCTCCTGTTGTTGGCTGCTCTTCCCAGGTTTTTTCCATTCTCCCATGGCTGTGCTTGCATTTCCCCAGTGCTGCAATCCCAATTTCAAAGGAGTTTCCTCTCCATCCTCCCCACGAGCGGTGCCAGATCCCTGCTCCGACAGCGGAAAACCCAGAAAAGGAATTAAACCCTCCTGGACTGCAAAGAGAATTCCTCAGCAGGATCTGGAGGAGGCTGTGGGAGTGAAGAGGGAGCCGGGCAGCGTTCCAGAGCAGTGTGACACAAATTCCACGTGGGATCAACTCTTGGAGAGGTAAAACAACCCCAGCAGCTCCAGCCTGAGCAAAACGCTCCTTAGCTCAGCATCAATTATGCAGCTAAAACCACTTATTAACATCCAATTTAACAGGATGAACACTGGGTTGGGGAGCGTGTTCTTGCGGCAAGGGGGGAAGGCGCTGCAGAGGGCAGGAAGTTGGGTTAAGCTGTAATTATTGTTTCTCTGGAAATTAGATGTGTTTGCCTGCGTTTAATTGCGTGAGCTCCAAAGCTCACCAAGAAAAAATCCAAAAGAAGTCAACCATAAATTAGAAAAAATTTAAAAGTAAAACACCTTTTTTCACAAGATGAGGCTCTTATTACCTGCTTGTGTTGCAGGAGGCCTGTCATGAGATGTTTTTTACATTTTATTGTGATCTGGTTGTCAATAATATTCAGTTTACTGGCTATAAACTCCCTTCCATGAGTTTATTACTCTGTACAGTTGGCAAATAGATTTGTTGTTGCTTTTTTTCCAAGCAGCCCATTATTGTTGAGTTGCTCCACAGAGGGAAATAATAGGAAAAAAAAAATAGAAATGAAGGGATTTTTAAAGAAGTGTGTGTGTTTCCTCACTTTGTGGTCCCTGTGGAGGTGGGCAGAGATCTGTGGGAGTGTTTGAGCAGGGAATACAAGTGCAAGTCCAAACACAAAAACCTTTGGGAAGAGACAGAGCTCCTCCGAACCTCCCATCAAAGATCCTGGAGAGAAATCAGTGTTGAGCCTTCATCCAGTCTGGGAATGGCACTTCCAGCTTGGACACACCCCAGGAGCCACAGGGGCTCTCCCAATGGAAATGTGGGGCTGGAGGGATTTTTATCCTCTGAAAAGCTGGTGCAGATGGGAAGCAGAGGTTCCCATCGAGACCTTCAAGGTCATCGAGTCCTCATGGCCCCACCATTCCTGACACAGGATAACGCTCTCAGAGCTGCTTCTGCTGTTACATTGGCCAAGAAAACTTTGGAGTGTCTGAACCAACATTTGCAAAAGTTACTGGAATTTCCTGGAGAGAAACCTGAGCTTCACATTTCTCTGCCTCCTGTGGGCTCCTTGCTCCAGGAATCAGGGACCTGTTGGGTCCCTGATGGATTCAAAATTGCCAAAAGAACTTCAAATTTGAACAAAAAATTGAGAACAAAGTTGCCCTCAGAACTTCAAATATTTTTTTCTTGTCTCATTTGAAGCTGCACCCCCGAAGTGAGTTCCTTATTCAGGAGAGGCAAGATTTCTTGCTGTAAATCAAATTAAACATTTGGATCCATGATGTTGGCTCCAGTGTTTTAAACCCATGGAAACCCCAAGTTTTTCATACCAGCAAGCTGAGGCACTTGGTTCATACTTGTTCATCAATGTATGCACATGCTGGGCAGGGAGGGTGAAGATGCTTTTTCAAAACAAAGGATGTGTTTTAAGCAACTCAGTGTGTGTGTGTGCAATGTGCACATGCACAGTCTTGTTATCAGAAGGTAAAGAATGTACTTTGTAGAGGTCTAAATGAAAAATCTGTACTTAAATTTTTTTTGAGACGCAAATTTATTGAAATAGGGAGTCTTCTAACTATGCTCAGTGACTCTCATTTATGAGTAATAGTTGTTCTATAGGGAGCCTCAAACCACATGGAAGGGGTTTTGTGATCCAGCCAGGAATTTGGGCAGGTACCAAATGATCCCTGTGCTCCATCCTGCTGGCAGTCATAAATCAGTGAGCCCCCATTGCATTTGATTTTCACACCAAGAAAAACGAAAGGGAGAGGAGCCAAGTGCTCCCCTGCTCTCTCAGATAATTTACCTGTGGCTGAGCTGTGAAATGAGCGCTCTCTGCATTTCTCTGCTCCCTTAAAACAAAGGGATGGAGCAGGGGAAGGCACCTCCAGAAAAGAGCAGAGCTGGTGGAAAAGCAGCGTGGAGCTCTTGTTGTGTTTGCTGAGGAATCACTGGGTGTTTGGCATTCCCTGAGTCCTGCAGCTGGGAAGGGTGAAAAAGGGAAATTGGGAAGGAAAGGAAATAAAAGCAGCAAAAAGCTGAAAAATGCACCCCTGTTCCCTAACCTCTGGATTCTGGATGGGGGAGTGAAGTGTTCTTGTGTTTGAGGGCAACATTTTCTACACAATATTCCCCTAAAACCAGTGCTTTAATTTCTTATTTCTGCTCAGTCTTGCATCTAAAAGGGAAATGGGAGCTGGACCTTTAAAGGTGCCCTGAAATTGGTATTGGCAGCTGGGCCTTGCACTGTATACTCAAGGTTACGTGGTGTTTGCTGGCCTTGGTGTGTTTTGCTTTATCTAAACCAAAAAAGAAACAATCTGAGGAATTTGGATTTAGATCATGGCATAGCTGTGCATATCTATATTGCCAAAAAAATGTAAATGTATGTGACCAGTGCCATTTCATTCCCATGGAAACAACTCAGTGACCTCCCGGCTTCATCCTTGTCCCTTTTACCTCATCCTGTCTGTGCCTGCCCCTCAAACCTCACTGAAATGAGCTGCAGGCAGCAAAACACCCCTGGCTGATGGCCTGGCAAGAGCCTGGCCTCCTGAATCGAGTTTTTATTTTATAATTCCTGAATTGATTGTTTTATAATTCCTGCAGCTGTGTTTGAGTGCAGATTTGCTTTGAGTTTGTTAAAAACCCTTTAAGGAGGCTGTTTAAAACCCTGCAAAGTGGTTGTTTAAAATCCTATAAGGGGGTTGTTTAAAATCCTATAAGAAGGTTCTTTAAAGTCCTATAAGGGGGGTTTAAAACCCTATAAGGTTTTTTTTTTTTTTTTAATCTTATAAGGGGATTGTTTAAAATCCTATAAGGGAGGTTAAAACCCTATAAGGGTGTTGTTTAAAATTCTCTAAGGGGGTTGTTTAAAGCCTAATAAGGGAGTTTTAAACGTTTTTCTTGTCTCATTCCCAAATGAGAAGGATTTAGAGGAAGGGCCACAGGTAAAGCTGTGGGACTTTTAGCCCTTTGAAAAGCAGGTTCTTCCCTAATTCATCCCATGCTCCCCCAAAATCCCTGGAATTGGGCAGGACCAAGAAGGAGAAAATCCCATCCCTGGCCTGAGGACTGAATTACTGGGTGGATGATTAAAGGTGACACCTCCGTTCTCTACAGCTTCCCATCCTGCTCCTTGTCCTCCATGAGATCTCCTTTTTCCATGGCTTTCCAGGATTTTTCCTGTCTCTTTTCACCTGGATCAAGGCTTGGAGTCCCACCAGCCCCTGAATGTCCCTGCAGAGCTCTCCATGTCCCTGAGGGTTGGCAGAGCAGAACACCCTGGGGAACACCCAGATTGAAATGGATTTGCACCTAAATGGGTTCGATTTTATCATCCAGGACTTCCCAATGATGCCTTGTTCAATGAAGCCTGGAATTACGGAATTCTGTCCCTGCTGGATAACTACAGGCAGCTCTGCTCTGTGCTGGGCAGAAAGAGGTGACCTCAGAGTCTCATCTTTGCCACTAAAATATGATCAAACCTTTGCAGGTATTTTTATTTTCTTTGTTTGGGTTTTAAAAACAATTATTTATTAATTTATTTGGGAAAAAAGAGATAAATTAAAAATAGAGAAGGGCAGGATGGGTTTCTCCATGGGAAGCAACCGGTGCTTGAAATTCTCTTCTGGAGGAACCTCCCTGTGCATCCAAAATGACTTTATGGGTCAGTACCTGAGGTTTCCATGGGGTCTGAGTGGGCAACACAGCCAAAACTTCAGATATTTTATAGCAAGTAATAATTTCAGCTGTTGTATAACAATTCAGAACTGCAGCTGGTGTATTACAAGTAATTAGCTGAGGTCAGGGTTGCAGCAAAAGCCACAAATTCTCATTTTCCCCATTTTACTTCTCATTTCTGGCTGGGTTTGCCCTGTGTCTGACCCATCCTGCTGTCACAGCCTGCCCTCCCCAAATCAGCTTTTTGTGCATCTTTTCCCTGCCAGGGGAGGATTTGATCCTGGAAATGTTGGGATTTCATCCCTAAGCGGAAAATAGGGACGGGAAGTGCCAAGCAAACGCTGTGACCCAACAGCAGAGCTGTCCTAGATTCTCACATCTTGTTTGGAAATTCCATGACAGCCTCATTGCCCAGGGGTACAACATAATCACTGCTCAGCTCACTGAGACTCTGCCTCGGCAGCTGCACTGAGTGTGCTCCATCCCCTCGGCTTGGAAGGGAACTTCTCAATCCTTCAGCTGAGCAGAGGAATCAAAAACCCCGCTCAAGCCTGGAATGGCTGGAATTTTTAATTCCAATCGTAAATATGCTTTGGAAAATCAGGTTCTCCTAACAGGTGGGATATTAAGAAGAAGTTTTTCACAGAAAGGTGATAAAGCTCTGGAATGGCTGCCCAGGGTGGTGCAGTGCCCATCCCTGGGTGTGTTTAACAGAGCCTGGATGTGGCACTGGGGGCCAGGGTTCAATTGAGGTGTTGGGGCTGGGCTGGACTCGATGATTTTGAAGGTCTCTTCCAACCTGGTCATTCTGTGATTCTGTGAATCCAGGGCTAAGACAATAAAGACAAAACCCATCATCATCATCAGTGAAGAATTTGGGTGGTGAGGGCGTGCAAACAATCATTTTCACAGAATTCACAGAATCACTGGGTTGGGAGAGACCTTCAAGGTCATTGAGTCCTCATGGCCCCACCATTCCTGACACAGGATAACGCTCTCAGAGCTGCTTCTGCTGTTACATTGGCCAAGAAAACTTTGGAGTATCTGAACCAACATTTGCAAAAGTTACTGGAATTTCCTGGAGAGAAACCTGAGCTTCACATTTCTCTGCCTCCTGTGGGCTCCTTGCTCCAGGAATCAGGGACCTGTTGGGTCCCTGATGGATTCAAAATTGCCAAAAGAACTTCAAATTTGAACAAAAAATTGAGAACAAAGTTGCCCTCAGAACTTCAAATATTTTTTTCTTGTCTCATTTGAAGCTGCACCCCCGAAGTGAGTTCCTTATTCAGGAGAGGCAAGATTTCTTGCTGTAAATCAAATTAAACATTTGGATCCATGATGTTGGTGCCAGTGTTTTAAACCCATGGAAACCCCAAGTTTTTCATACCAGCTTTGCTTTCCCATGCAGAATCTCTGAATCTTTAAGGTTGGAAATGCCCTCAAAGACTGAGTCCAACCCTTAACAATGCCTTAAATCAAACCCTGATGTATTTATGAACTATTTTAATTTTACTTTTGCTGTTTTCACTGCCACTGCCCTGGGAGATGCTGCTCCTGACAGGACCTGCTCTGGAACTGCAAAAACCTCCAATTTTATACTTTTTTTCTGAAAAGCAGTGGCTGAAGAGCTCTGGCAGAAGCAGGGGAAGGACATTTTAATGATTACATTTCATTACCTCATTGATGCCACCTAAAATCCTCACTCTTCACACCCTGAAAATAATGGGAGGCATTAAAGGAGCTTCAGTGGGCCCAGAATGGCCCCAGCAAATGCATCAAAAATATCACAGAATAATTAAGGTGGAAAAAGGCTTCTGAAATTATTAAATCCAACCATTGCCAGCACTGCCAAGGCCACCACTGCCCCGTGTCCCCAAGTGCCACCTCCACAGGGCTTTTGAACAGAGCTGATCCAACGGCCTGCAGCTCATTGCAGAGGGAAAACAGAATGAAAAAAAAATAAAAATTGCAACTTTAAGTGTCCAAGGCCAGGCTGGACATTGGGGCTTGGAGCACCCTGGAACAGTGGAAGGTGTCTCTGCCATGGCAGGGGATGAATGGGGTGAATTTAAAATCCTTTATGAGCCTTTGATTCTGTGATTTTCCTCCCCAGACCCATTCCTAATGGGTTTTTACTTTAGAAAAAAATAGGGAGCTTTGGGAAAGCACTTTCCAGTCAGGAAAAATATTAGTGGAGGGTTGTAAATCTCCAGCAGCAAAAAAAAAAAAAAAAAGCCTTAATTTTTCCAGCACTTCCTGGGATAATGTTACTTCATTCTGAAATGTATCTTTATGGGTATTGATTTGCACCATTTTTTGCACTCTGGTTTGTTGGAATTAGTGCATTTAGTCTCATGCTCGGGCTGTTGATAATGATAAAGTGCCTGAAGAAATGGAAATCAAGTTGCTGCAAATCCCAGAACCATATTTTACAGGATGCCACGTGCTTTACCCCAGCTGGGGGCAAAGGTCTCATTTTTCTCTGTCAGTGCTTTTTCTGACTTTCTCCTTGCAATGATTCCTCTTCAATTGTCTGACAGGCAGTGGGAGTCCATTGCTGCAATCCTGGAATTTTCCATCATGCCTGACCCTGCATCCACCCAAACCTCACCTGAGGGCTCCTGAGCTCCCAGCTCCTGTCACAGCAGAAAGGGACAGAGGAGTGTTCTCTGTCCCACAAGAACAGGAGACTGAAAACCCCTCCTTTCCAAGGTAATTCCTTTAATTCACACTTCCCCAGCTGCAATCTCAGGCTCCGCACACGTCCATCCCATTTCTGTGGGCATTAGGGATGGGTGGGAATGGTCAGGACAGACAAACGGAGCCCTGGCCTAGGAATGAGTTGGAATTGCTTGTCTGAGCACAAAATTATTAAAAGTGAGGAGCTGAAGCCTTGGTGGGAGTGTTTTTTCCAGCTCTCTGCTCCTCCAGGACAGGGCTGGGTGAAAACCCTTGTGCTGCTCAGAGAGGCTCCGTGTAATGAGATGCAAATGTCACAAACCAAATCCAAACACTGCAAGGATCCTAATTGGGAAAAGAAATGTGGGCCCTGCTAAGAGATGTGAACCACTGCAGAATAAATCCTGAGTGCAGGAGAATCCACACAGGCAAATAACAAAGGGCTCCATGACACAGAGACCCTGCTTGGAATTCTAATCCCAAGTAATTGAGGCACTTCACTTACAACTGGACATTGTCCCAGGCTTTTCCAAAGATTCCTGAAGCTCTCAGTGGTTCCATGAAGGAAAATCTGCTCCATGATCTGTAACATGCATAGCCCAGATGTTTGTGCACAAATTTAAATCAATTTTTGGGGCAAGACACAGGACTGGGAGGTGCACAAAAATATCAGACACAGGACTGGGAGGTGCACAAAAAATATTGATCTGTGTTTTCCACTTAACACAGAATAAAATAATCCCAGAAAGCCCCCAAAGCCTGAAGTGCTGCTGGGTTTTTCCAGGGGCAAAGACAGACCAAAGAACAGCAGAGTTTTCCAGCAGCATCCCCCAAGGCAGCAGAATCACCCTTTTATTTCCAAGGAGGTTTCAGCCCAGGCATTTTTTGGCTTTCTGTGCAGCAGGACAGGAGAGGGGAGCAGCTGATGTGATGTAAAGGAAACATGTGTGGGGTTTGTTTTTTTTAGGGTTTTTATGCAGAATTGTTGGAAATTCCTGGTGTCTTTGACCTGCTAACCCTGGAGATGGACACAGGCTGCTTCTCCACTATTCCATGATGTTCCAGAGCATTGCTCTCCTTAAAAATGTGTAGGGACATTTATTTGCAGAAAAAAAATGTAGCTATAAAACAACAACAAAACACCTTTGGATTGTCCAACAATAATGCAAGTCTTTTATCTGGGTACTTGACATTCTGTTTACTTCTAGCTCAAACATTTCCTGGTAACTGCGAATTGCTTCAATTGTTTTTTTTCTTCATCCCTCAAACTTTTCTCCTTGTGTGAATCCCTGCTGGGCTGGTTCCAGATTGGCCCTTTTTCCTTTCCCTTTTTCCTTTCCTTTCCTTTTTCTTTCCTTTTTCCTTTCCTTCTTTTTCTTTCTCCCTTTCTTCCTTTCCTTCCTTCCTTTCTTTCCTTCTCCTTTCCTTTCCTTCCTTTCCTTTCCCTTCCTTCCTTCCTTCCTTCCTTTCTTTCCTCCTTCCTCCTCTTTTTTTTCTTCTTCTTCCTTTCTCCTTTTCCTTTTCCTTCTTCTCTCTTTGTTCCTTTTCTTTCTTTCCTCCTTCTTTACATTTCTTCAGAAAATGACTTTCTGAAAATCTCAAATCACATCCCACCAGAGCTGAAATATTAAAAAATTAATAATAATAAAGAAAAATTTCCAAGCAGTTACACTTGAAATGCATGTTAGGAATCAATTGGCTGCAGCTTCCTGGAATTTTAATTTGGTTTGAGCAGTCGTGAAGGAGCTGAGTGTGTTTTTAGCAGTGCTTGGTGTCAGCTGGGTGCAGCAACCCTTGGTGGTGACCCAGCAAAAACCCCAAGGCTGCCTTGCCCCGGTCACCTAAAACTCCAGATGACCTCTGGATGCTCAAAAATTTATGCACATGTATCTTGGCAATAAAAAAAAACACAATAAAAAACCCCATTAGGAATGGAAGACTCAATTATATTTTGCTGTTCTGTTTAACAAGGAAGATGCCATATAAATTAGTAAGGGTGTGCATAAACACAATTAATAAATGTGAGAAGAAAGCTGCTTCCACCCCCCAGAATGGGGAGTTTATGGCCCTGTGCAGTGTAATTATGTTCTGATGACAATGAGCACCATAAACTGAGCAGGGGGGTGGAATTGTGGAATTCTCAATTCTGGGGTGAACAGGAGCCCACTGAGACACTGAGCTGCAGAATTTGTGTCACAGACAACAGGGAAGGGCTTTGCTTTGTTCGGATTTTTGAAATGAAGGCCTGGAAATAAAAGAACAACAATAAAGGATTGTCCTGGAGCAGTGCAGCTGCAATTTGCTGTTCAATCCCAGACTGGGTGGGGTTGTTGGGACCTTAAAGCTCATCCAGACCCACCTTCCACTCCAAATCCCAATGTCCAGCCTGGCCTTGGGCACTGCCAGGGATCCAGGGGCAGCCACAGCTGCTCTGGGAATTCCATCCCAGCCCTTCCCCACCCTCACAGGGAAAAATTCCTTCCCAAAATCCCATCTAAATGTACCCACTGTCAGTTTAAATCCATTCCCTGTGTCCTGTCCCTCCATCCCTGTCCCCAGCCCCTCTGCAGCTCTCCTGGAGCCCCTTCAGGCCCTGCCAGGGCTCTGAGCTCTCCCTGGAGCTGCTCCTGCCCAGGTGAGCCCCCCCAGGTGTCCCAGCCTTTTATTCAGATTTTTCTCTGCTGTCAAACCCCTTTTTCTTTCACTTTTCCATGCACCTGAGCTGGATGATCCCAAGGATTCCTTTCCCATCCCTGCGTGTCCCTTTGTGACCCTTCCCCAGGAGTGGAGCCCCTCCATCCCCTCTCCCAGCTCTCCCTAGGGATGAGCAGAACATTCCCTGCTGATTTTAGGGATTTCAGGCAGACCCTACAAAGGCCTTGGGACTCGGGATTTAAATCCTGCAGGATTCCAGCCTCTCTTTTCTGGCTCCAAGGCTTTCTGAGCAGGACTGGCTGCAGTCGGTGCCCTGGGAGCCTCGATGCAGTTTTTGAGCATCTCTTGCAAAGCCGGAATTTTCTCTCTGTTTTTCCCTGTGTTGCTTCCCTGCCCATGACCTAAATTATGAGGAGAAGATATTAAAGCCTGGATTTTAACTTAAGAGCTGACTACACCCACAGGAGAAATTAAAGCCCAGTGTTGTTTTTTGATGGAAGGTAAGCAAGCAGTGAGATGATGCTGCTTTCCTTGTCTAAATGCTGCCAGCAATGGGACACTGCCAGCAATATCCTGCTTTTCTTTATGGCTTTTTGTCCTCTAAAATCAGGCTGATGCCCCAACCACATTTCTGTGGCAGGGGGTTGGAACAAGATGGTTTTTTAAGGTCCTACCTGGTGCTGTAAGTATTGAATCCATTCTTTCTTAAAATAGGCCAAAAAACAATCCCAATTTGCAAATATTTAATCTAAATAAATGCTCTGAGTCCTTGAGTGACCCCATCTCCTCTGATTGTAGCTCCTTTATCTCCACTCAGCCAATTCTTCCACCTGCCGGTAATATCCTAATGGGCTTAAGCTTCGTGCTCAGCTGAGGAAGGAGATGCTCAAACACCTGGCTGGGACCCATATTTACAATATTTACTCATATTTACCCTTTGGGGGCAGATCTGGTTGTGGTTGGCTCACTGTGGTACTTTCAGGGTCCCCGGGATGAAGGAGGAAGGAAGGAATTTGACTCCATGTTCTTAGAAGGCTAATTTACTATTTTCTGATATATAATATATTATGCTGTATTATATTATATTATATTATATTATATTATATTATATTATATTATATTATATTATATTATATTATATTATATTATATTATATTATATTATATTATATTATATTATATATATTGTAGAATGCTGTACTAAATTACACTAAAGAATAGAGAAAAGATACTTACAGAATGTTTAACAAGATACTAATGAAAAACTCCTGACTCTCTCCAGAGCCCCAACACAGCCTGACTATGATTGGTCATTAAGTTAAAACAATTCACATGAAACCAATCAAACATGCACCTGTTGGATAACCAATCTCCAAACCCTATTCCAAAGCAGCAAAACACAGGAGAAGCAAATCAGATAATTGTTGTTTTCCTTTTTCTCTGAGGCTTCTCAGCTTCCCAGGAGAAGAAATCCTGGCAAAGGGATTTTTCAGAAAATGTGACAGTGACAACCCCTGAGTGACTTTACATTGTATTTTTCCCGGTAGAAGGAGCAGGATTGATTGATGCTCTCCCAGCCAAGGTGCTGATGGTGTGTCCAGAGGCAGAGGTGTGGGATGCTCTCCAGTGATCCCAAGGATTTGGCTTCCCAGGCAACCGGAACATGCCAGCTGCACCCAGAGCTGGCCTGCCTGGCCAGCCCTGCTGAGCTCAGCCTTGGATCAGTTTGGGATGTCTCCTGTCTGAGCTCAGGTCATTCCTGGGCTGGGATTGTCCTGAATAAAGAGGATTTCCCTGCTTAGGACACGTATTCTGGGCCCATCCTGAGTGGTGCTGTGAATGCAGAGTCCCAGCTCAGGGGCAGCAGGACCAGAGCCACCCCTCCCTACAGAGAAACAGCAGCGAGGAAAGAGAGAAAATCCCTCATGGCTGAAAAAGGGGGGGAAGAGAAGTCTCTGGGCTGATCTTCTTGGGGCCTTTCAGTACCTAGAAGGGCTCCAAGAGAGCTGGAGAGGGATTTCTTTAATAGGATTTTAATAGGGTTTTTTTTTAATAGGACAGGAAAATGGGGAATGGCTTTGAACTGAAAGCCAGCAGGGTTAGATGGGATATTGGGAAGAAATCCTTCCCTGTGAGGGTGGTGAGGTCCTGGCAGAGAGAAGCTGTGGCTGCCCCATCCCTGGAAGTGTCCAAGGCCAGGCTGGAGCAACCTGGGATGGTGGAAGGTGTCCCTGCCCATGGCAGGGGGTGGGATGGATGAGGTACAAGGTCTGCTCCAACCCAAACCAGTCTGGGATTTTATTAAAACAGCAGGAAAAAAGCACAGTAAATACATTTTGTTTTGGTTCTCTGTTCATTCGTGCAGAAAATGGGACTGGGCACAGCAGGACAGCAGGGAACATGAACTCTACATGAACACAGTTCCTCCTCTTCCCAAGCCCCTCTTTATGCTGCTCTACCCCAAATATACCAGTGAGCTCTGGGGAGAGGTTCTAGGCTGGGAAACAGCCCTGGAAACCACAAAGTTACCCAGGTCTGCATTTCCCATCACTGATATTTGGACCAGAAATTGCCAATTTCCAGCCTGTGAGCTGCAGGGACTGCAAAGGGGCTGATGTGGCTGCAGAACAGTTTGGCACTGAAAGCACAGACACTGAGCTTGACCAGGGGAGCCCAGCAGGGCTGAGCTGGGAGTGATTCCAGGGAGATGGAGAGCTTTGTGCTGAGGCTGGGGGTGATTCCAGGGAGATGGAGAGCTTTGTGCTGAGGCTGGGAGTGATTCCAGGGAGATGGAGAGCTTTGTGCTGAGGCTGGGAAGGATTCCAGGGAGATGGAGAGCTTTGTGCTGAGGCTGGGAGTGATTCCAGGGAGATGGAGAGCTTTGTGCTGAGGCTGGGAGTGATTCCAGGGAGATGGAGAGCTTTGTGCTGAGGCTGGGAGTGATTCCAGGGAGATGGAGAGCTTTGTGCTGAGGCTGGGGGGATTCCAGGGAGATGGAGAGCTTTGTGCTGAGGCTGGGAAGGATTCCAGGGAGATGGAGAGCTTTGTGCTGAGGCTGGGGAGATTCCAGGGAGATGGAGAGCTTTGTGCTGAGGCTGGGGGTGATTCCAGGGAGATGGAGAGCTTTGTGCTGAGGCTGGGGGTGATTCCAGGGAGATGGAGAGCTTTGTGCTGAGGCTGGGGGTGATTCCAGGGAGATGGAGAGCTTTGTGCTGAGGCTGGGAGTGATTCCAGGGAGATGGAGAGCTTTGTGCTGAGGCTGGGAAGGATTCCAGGGAGATGGAGAGCTTTGTGCTGAGGCTGGGAAGGATTCCAGGGAGATGGAGAGCTTTGTGCTGAGGCTGGGAGTGATTCCAGGGAGATGGAGAGCTTTGTGCTGAGGCCCTGCTGTGGCTGTGGGGCCTGAGGCCTCTGGCTGCAGCCCTTGCAGGGAGCACATGGCAGGGCCTCTGCCCTTCCATCAGGAGCTGCCATGAGCTGCAGCACAGTATTTTTAGCTGCTGTCCTGCTGGCTTAGGCACTGCTGATGTTATGGAGTGTGGCAAGGCAGAGAACTGTGGGGTTATTTGAGTTTCAAGGGATGTCTTGCCTGTAACGTGGTGTGTTCTGCTGTGTGGAGAGGCTGGGAGTTCTGGGAGCTTTGGGAGATGTGGGAGCTGTGGGAAATGTGGGAGCTGCAGGAGATGTGGGAACCATGGGAGCTGTGGGAGATGTGGGAGCTGTAGGAAATTTGGGAGATGTGGGAGCTCTGAGAGCTGTGGGAGCTTTGGGAACCATGGGAGCTGTGGGAGATGTGGAAGCTGTAGGAAATTTGGGAGATGTGGGAGCTCTGAGAGCTGTGGGAGCTTTGGGAACCACAGGAGCTGTTGGAGCTTTGGGAACCATGGGAGCTGTGGGAGATGTGGGAGCTCTTGGAGTTGTGGAATATGTGGAAGCTGTGGGAGCTCTGGGAGCTGTGGGAGATCTGAGAGAAGTGGGAGCTCTGGGAGCTGCTCTTCCCTGGCTGCTCATTGATAATTTGTGGTGCTCCTTGAAGCTTCTCCCACCTCCTGAGGTGATGCCAAATGGCAGGAGCCCTGACACGGTGATACCTTGGGTTTGAGTTTTTTTGTTCTGTTTTGGTGTGCAGCTTTAGGTTTATATTCAGTGTTACTGGGATCTTTTCACTTCCACAAAACAATCCTGTTCTAGCTGGAGGCTCCAGGACAATCTCCTCAAACTTCAGGCCCAAAGCACAAACAACATGAAAAAGGAGGGCGGGCAAGCAATCTAGGAGGATGAAACTTCATCATTAGAAGCTGTTAATTGGACAGTTAACTCCTGTATGCAAATGGATTAAAACTTATAAAAATGTGAGATCTTGGCCCAAGCTCTTTTGCTTCCACTTGGAGCCATCTGGGCACTGTCAGGGTGTGGCCTTTGAGGGCACCTCAATAAATCTGCACTTTATTCCTCTGAACTCCCTCTGGCCTCTGCTCCAGCTCCTCAAGGCATCCCTGAGCCAGAGGATGCTCAGGAAGCACCTGAGAAGCATCCCTGAAAACAAACCTGGATCACTCTTCTCTATTTTTCAGTTTAAATTTGTATAGGATTATAGTTACTTCAATATTGGCTTATTTTAACATGGAGGTTTTTGCTTGATATTAATTGAACATTTATTTTTTTATAGTTTTACATGTTATAGGAAAAAGAAACGTACAATAACTTTTTAGTTTTAAGATTTTTTTTTAGTCTTTTTATCTGGGATTTTATTTCTTTTTTATTGATTTTGTTGTTTTTATGTTGTTCTTTTATATACTTGTATTTTGTTGGGTTTTTTCCCTTGTCTTTGTGGTGTTTGTGAGAGTCTTCAGGACAAGGTGAGAGATGAGGAGTTTACTCCATGTTTTTAGAAGGCTGATTTATTACATAATGATATAATATTATATTAAAGAATGTTATACTAGAACTATACTAAAGAAAAAGAAGGATACAGACAGAAAGCTTAACAAGAACGAATAATAAAAACTTGTGACTCCTCAGAGATTCGATACAGCCCAATCGTAAATGGTCATTAAATTAAAACAATTCACATATTAGGTAATCAATCTCCAAATCACATTACAAAGTAGCATAACGCGGAGAAGCTGAAGCTTCTCAGCTTCCTAGAAAAAAAAATCCTAGCAAATAAATTTTTCAGAAAATATTACAGTGACATGTCTTTAATTATTTTATTTTATTTTGTTTTATTTTATTTTATTTTAATTTTTTTATTTAAGTATTTTTTATTTTATCAATTTATTTTTATTTTTTGAATTTATATTTTATTTTATATTTTAATTTTTAAATTTTTAGTTTTTTATTTCTTAATTTAATTTTGTATTTTTTTTATTTTTTTTAATTTTTTATTTATTTTTCAATTTTTATTTTAAATTTTATTTTTTTATTTTTTTTTTTTTATTTATTTTGTTTATTTTATTTTAATTTATTTTATTTTTAGTTTTTTTAATTTTATTTTTTATTTTATTTTTATTTTTAATTTTTCAGTTTTTCTTTTTTAATTTTATTTTTTATTTTTTGAATTTATTTATTATTTTATTTTTTTTTAGTTTTTTATTTTCTTAATTTTATTTTTTTAATTTTTTAAATTCTATTTTTATTTATTTTTTATTTATTTTTATTTTATTTTGTCAATCTTTTTAGGTTTTTAAATTATTTTATTTTATTTTATTTTATTTTATTTTATTTTATTTTATTTTATTTTATATTTTATTTTATTTTTTGGAGGTGCATGGAGAGCTGCTCCTTTTCATGTCCTGGGCCTCCAGAGCTCTTCCTGAGGGACTGGGGCAGGGAAAGTGGAGAACATCCCCGTCCTGCCCCAGGGAACATCCTGAGCCTCAGCACCCCTGGCCTTCTCTGCTCCCCAGGGAACGGGGCTGGAGGAGCTTTGCTAATATTGGATTTTGTGTTTATTATGATTAATTTCTCTTCTCCTGATTAAGAAGTAGCTGTTGATTACCTCCAAATGTGGCAGCTGTGGGGAGGGGTAAAAACCCTGAAGCCCCTGATGCTAAAAGGGAAGCTCAGAGGGTGGAGAGGGGAGAGATGAGCTCTGCAAATCAGGTACTGATGCAAATAATAGAATAATAAAAGAGCCAGGTATCACAGAATCATAAAATTATCAAATCATGGAATGGCTCAGGTTGGAAGGGACCTCAAACCCCTCCCACTGTCCCAGGTGCTCCAGCCCCAGTGTCCAGCCTGGCCTTGGGCACTGCCAGGGATCCAGGGGCAGCCACAGCTGCTCTGGGCACCTGTGCCAGGGCCTTACCCCCTCCCAGGAACAATCCCTTCCCAAACCCAAGCCAAACCTACCTTCCCCCTTTTCCTGTCACTCCCTGACCTCATTAAAAGTCCCTTTGCAGCTCTGCCTTGCAGAGGAGTTACATCAAGCATTGAAACATAATTGGGCACAAAGAAATCCTTGCAGAGAGCAAGAAAAATCCAGCCAGCTGCAACAGGCTCTCGGTGAGGAAACAGAAACTTCTCCTGTCTTGTGGTGTGGGATATTTTTGGCTGAAGCCTTTTATAAGAGAGAGAGAACACAAGGGGAAATCAGGATCATGTTCAGACAAAAGGCACCGAATTGTTTGATAGCCACATTCCCTTCCTGATGCTTGAGGACCTTTACGAGCAACCAAAGTCGCCAAGAATTGATCCAGACCTGGCATTTCCAGAGCCTGCAGAGCGAGGCAGATTCACATTTGATTTTCTCTTCCTACCAGCCAATTTTAAAACACAATGTGCAGCTGGGGCTCAGCTCCTGTTTGTTTGCTCTTTAGCGGGTCATTGTGGAGAGGATCCTTCTTTTCAAAAGGGCTTTTTGCAGGAAAGGAGTCTCCTTTAAAGAGGCTGCAATATCCTTGTTTGTTTAAGTGCCACAGCCAGGTAGAGAGAAAGCAGCAGCGAGCTGAGGGAGCAGGAGAGCAGATGGAAAACACTCAGCGTTTCGGAGGAAAAAAGGTGTGTCCTCTCACCTCCTCCACATGATGAGCGCTGTTCCAGATGCAGCCACTCATTTCCGAAAGGTTCTTTGGGGCTGGTGTCACAAGTTCAAGCTGGCATCTCACCCTTCTCCAGAAATGCCAGGAGCTCGTCTGGGGAGCAGCTGAGGAAAGGGACTCCCCCTGGGCTGGGAGCTGCAGATTTGCTGCCAAAGCAGGGTCCCCCAGCCCAGGAGTGTGTGCAGGTGTCGGATCTCAAGATCTCAGTCCTGAGGTGCTGAGCCACCGAGACCACCTTGGGGGGCTCGGGAGTCCTGGAATGTTGCCAGAAGTGTCTGGTAGCTGGACTTTAACCCTACACAGGAGACGACAAGGATGAGGGCTTCACCGGGTGAATGGTGAAGGGATTAGTTAATTAGAGGTGAACACAGGGTTTAGGATTTATGTACAGGGGGGTTTAGAGAAGTAAGATGGAGGAATTGGGGTGTGTCCTGTCCTTCTTCTTCTTCCTCTTCTCCTCCATCTTCTTTGGCCATGGTGGCACTCTTGGATTGGTTATTACTGAGAGTGCACCGAGTTATAAGAATAAATGGTATTGGGGAAAAATGATAAATATTGTACACGTAACAATGGGTATAAAGATTGGTGGCTGCCCCGGAGGGCACACAGTGTGCTCATGACTGACTGCTGAGCAGAGCTCTGTTCGGCTGAAAGAACATCTTTTAGATAAACAATTAATAAACATAAAAACCAAAAGAAGAACTGAAGCCTCTTCTCGTCCTTGGATACGCGGGCTGCCCCAAGGCCACTCCGGGCCTTTCCAGGCCCCTCAAACAGCCGAGATAACCGGACATGCAGGGACACAGAACCCCCTGGCAGCTGCTCTGCACCCCCTGAGCTGTTCCCCAGGGCAAGGGCACTCTGCATTGCACAAAAGCTGCTCAGGGGTGAGCAAGGCCCCCTTTGTGTCCAGCCTGCGAGTTCTGGGTTTCTGAGCAGCCTTCAGCACCCCCTGTGCCCCTCACTGCCCCTATGGACAACTATGGATCCACAGGTTTGTGTCCTAAAACCTCCCAGCACAATTCCTTGTGCTGCCAGAACTGAGTTTTCCCTACACTCTCCCTTTTTCCCGTTCCCAGGGGACATAGAGATGTTGGAGTGACATCCCAAGGACCTGGGGAGCAAAACTGGGTTTGTGCTGGGATTCTGTAGGGGAAAACATGCAAACTTGCTTGAGCCAGATTATCCCAATGGAAAATACTGGATATGTTTTCCTTGTCTTTCCTTAGCCTTATCCATGGCCAAGGAAACCTTGAGGTGCAGTGCCATAAAATCCATACAAAATTGTGCCCTTCAAAGCCACCCAGCTCCTTCTCCCTATTCCTTGCTATTTATAATATTTATGTTAGCTTTCCTTGACTCCTTTAAAGTTTGATCCCTTTAAAGTTTGATCTCTTCCTCTAAAGTCACATCAGACTTTGCTACATCCTTTCCTCCTCTCTCTCCTCAAAACCCTTCTCCTTTTCTTGTCTATCCAGGCTCTTTTCTCTTCCTGGCTTCTCCTTCAACAGCTATTCAGCCTTTCTCAGATCACTGAGATCTTTGTTGCATCTGAGCAGGAATTTGGGTTTGCCTTTGACAGGTGTCTTTTCAGCTCAGCACTGACATCTTTTCTTCAGCAGCCACTTCCTGCAGGATCTATTTGAGAGATTTCTGAGCGCATAAATTACGTTGGCACGCGCAAATCAGCGCAGCAGAAACGTTAATTACCTCCACTTTTCCTCTGCTGAGCCTCCCCTTGACAATTTGAGCAACTTTTGTCTGCTCTGCTCTTTCTTTCCAGATAAATTCTCAGAGGGCTTTAACACTTGGTGCAGGGAGGGCTTGTTTCAAATCATGCTGAGGTTTGTTTTGCTGAAGGTGTGCTAAGGAACCTGACAAAGAAAAAGAGAGGGATCCGTAAAGTAGAAACATTTCCTGATGTGTTCCAAAATGTTTTGGGCAAAAGGTTCATTCCTGCCACTTCTCATGGTGACATCAGCAGGGCTGTGTGGCCACAGGGAGTGGTGACATTTTCCCTCACCACTCTGGATTCCTGTTGGGACACGTGCTGGGGACTGGGGTAAGGAGCTCGTGCTGCCTCTGCCCACACCAGCCCTGGCTGGAGCCAGGAAAAGGAATTGATATATTTAGAGATGATGATGACGTAGACTTTCAAATCCTGGGCATGGTGACTGTGACACAGCCCACGATTCCTGTGTGATGTAGGATCAGAAATGGGATTTTGGAGCTAATTTTTCCCCTGGCATGGGAGGATCCAACTGCAGTTTCGTCCCCTTTGCCGTGATGGTGACGTGCACAGCCCCAGGGATGCAGGAGCGCTCCAGAATCAGGTGCCAGTGAAGATCCTGAGGGCCGGTGTCCACAAACGCTGAGCTCTGTTCCTTCCATCTCCTGGCAGCCCTTGCTGCTGCCCTCCTGCCTGCTCAGCATCCATCCAGGAGAGCCAAAGCTGTGCAGGGGGGCAGCACTGGCAGTGCTGCTCCGCCTTGGATGCCTTTTGATTTTCCTCCTCTCCCAGATCAAACCTGAGCCCCAGAGGGGGCCTGGCTGGAGCCGGAGCTGCTGCTGGCTCAGGCTGCCAGGGGAGCGGCGTCTGAGTGGAATTGCATTAAAATCTGCCTTTTAAAAAGGAGCCATGCATCTTCCCAGGCAGGGCACGGTGCCAGGGCTCAGCAGAGGAGCTGTCCCTGCCTGCAAGGAGCTGGAGCAGTGTCTCACTCACAGGGCTTGGCAGCCAGGGAGGAATTCAATCAACAGCTCTGTCCTTCTGGAGAGCTCTGGGGCTGGAACAGGAGCACAGAGCTGGGTGCCCACAGCAGCCAGCACAGGCTGTAGAAAATGTGTGCCTGACCTCTGGTGAGATCACTGCATCCTCCCCAGAGAGCTCTGTGGTGGCTCAGGGGCCAGGGAAATGGCCCAGGGGACACACAGCCCTGGGCACGAGTGCCACCTGCTTGGGGGACAGTGCAGGTGGGCACTGCCCAAATGTCTGAGGGCAGCAGAGGGGCAAGAGCTGAGCCTCCCCCAGGCTGCCTCCTTTGGCCTTAGAGCCCCTGACCCCTGTCAGTCAGAGCCAATCTCCTCCTGCATCAGAGAATCCTGGAATGGGTTGGGATAAACCTTAAACCCCATCCAGTGCTGATGCCTTGTGCAGGCTGCCCTAGAGCAGAGGCTGGGCAGAGTTCCAGAATAAAGCCGGGATTTATCCAAAGCATCTCCTCCATGGATGCACCTTGGGCAGCACCAGAGCCCAGCCAGGGCTGCACCCAAGATGAACCAAAATGGCCCCAAAATGCACGGCCGGGCACGGGCTCTGTCCCTGGGATCAGTTCTGCTCCATTTGCACCTTGCAGTTCATTGTCCCATCCCAGCTTTAGCCCAGGCAGTCCCACCCTGCTTGTTTTTCTCTCTCCAGCCCACGGGGTTTGTGCTCCTGGGCTGAGATTTGGATCATTTGTCCTTGGTGCCCAGCTGGAGCAGGAATTGTTTTGTCTCCCTGCTCTGTGCACAGAGCTCAGCATCCCTGATGTGAGCCCAGACCCACACACTAATGGGTGAACAACATTCAGCACAGATTCAGCACAGAATCTGAAACATAGAAAAGCCAAACCTGAGGTATCATTTCCCCTCTGTTGCCTCAATGCCACCCCTTGCCATGGGCAGGGACAGCTCCTGCTATCCCAGGTGGCTCCAAGCCCTGCCCAGCCTGGCCTTGGACACTTCCAGGGATGGGGCAATCACCTGATGCCCAATTTTAGGGGGATTGGAGATCTCCATGGCAGGGAAATGCCCAGAACCACTCAGGTGTACCCACAGCAGCCCCTCTGTGCCTCCGTGGATGAGATCTTGTGGTGCAGGTGAAGGGTTTGGTTGTGTCCCCTTGCAGCAGTGAGAGCACACAGGGAATGACCCCAGGAATGAACTTTCTGCTTTCTGTGTTTCTTCTCTCTCGGTGTCCTGCTGGGATTTTCTATTATCACCGAGTCAGAAGCAAGTTTGTGTGCTGGGAGTGTGATTGATTTCCAGCTCGCACCTTGCAGTGGGCTGAAAGCAAACCAGATGGCTCTTGGCTTTCTTGATATTCTTGAAAGCAACAAAAAAAAAAAAAAAAAAAAAAAAAAAAAAACAAAACAAAAAAAAAAAACCAAAAAAAACCCAAAAAAGGAAAAAAACCAAAAAACCAAACTCATTGAGTTTGGAACAAAATATCCCAGCAGCTTCCTCCAGCAAAGCCATGCTGAGGTTTCACTGGGAGCATCCCAGCAGGAAATGAGATTTTGAGTCTTGCCTTTACCAGGAGCTGTGGTTTTATTTTTGGGGTTATGCCAATGGACAGGTTGAGGTGTGTTCATTCATTTTTTGTTTGATCCCTTAGCAAAGTCCCACAATGCCAATTTAAAACACTTTGGATTGACTATTGGGTTGGAAGAAGGAAATACTGTGTTCTAAAACTTATAGGATTATTAACCTCAAAAGCTTGCAAGGTTTGATAGGCTCAGCTGTGAATTTTGTGTTGTTCCATATGATTTTGGGGGAAAACCAAAGGAAAGCAGCACTGAGGTTTAACACATCATCCCTCCAACAAGGTAATCAGGAGGGAAGAGGTGATTTTGTTTCTGATACTGCTTCTGGTTTATTCTGAAAAAAATACAAATTTTATGGATGCTGGGAGGTTTTATTGTGGTTTCTAATGATTCATTTGACCTCTGATAGCTGCCAGTGAACCCAGCCTGGGAGCAGAGCCTCTGCAGACAGAGCAGGAGACAGAAATGTCAATTGCCACTTGTTCTGTTCAACCTGATTCCTCCCAACCTGAAGTGGGAATATCTGGAATGGAGCTGGATCTCCATCTGTGCTTCAAGCATGCAAATCACAGGTGTGATTTGTGTTAAACTGCATCCTGAAAAGCTGGGAAAAAAGAACCTCCAAGGAGGGAGGAGCAAATGGGAGGTTGGAATGGTCAGGAAATATTTCTGTGTGTGCCTGAGGGTTGGGCAAAGCCCTTGGGCCCCGTGGTGATGTCTCAGTGGCTCCTGCCCTGGTACCATCTGTGTCTCCAGGGGAGGTTCAGGTTGGATATTGGGAATTTCTCTTCCCAAAAAGGGCACTCCAACTCCTCCCCCATATTGGAACAGGGGAGGAGTTCCAGTCCTGGAGGGATTTAAAGCCCTGTGGAGGTGGCACCTGGGGATGTGGGGCAGTGCTGGGGAATGGCTGGACTCAGTCTCAGGGGGCTTTTCCAACCCAAACTATTCTGTGACCCTGTGGTTCTTCAGTTCCAAAGCAATTTGTGATTTCTGACCTGGTCAAAACCTCTCTTTTAGAAGGATGGGAGAAAGGTGAGATAGGAGGGACTGACCAGGCCCAATGGGAGATCACCTGGGCCTCAAAGAACTCAGGATTTAAAAAAATAAGTCAATAATGCACCAAAGTTTACCCAGAGAGTGTCAAGCTGAACCTGGAAACCCTGAGCTTTAATCACCAACATGTTCTGGTCCCTCAGAAAAGTGTTCCACAAAAAGGGTTTG
Source organism: Zonotrichia leucophrys gambelii (assembly GCF_028769735.1). Classification (NCBI taxonomy): domain Eukaryota; kingdom Metazoa; phylum Chordata; class Aves; order Passeriformes; family Passerellidae; genus Zonotrichia; species Zonotrichia leucophrys. The sequence goes on along the minus strand of NC_088176.1, from coordinate 2,249,359 downwards.
TGTGAAGGTTAATTTCAGATTAAAACGGAGCTGGACTAACTGCAGACACAATGAGAGCTGAGCTGAGCAGTGCCCAGGCAGAATCCAGCCCAAAATGCTTTTCTGAGCAGCAGGAACACGACCTAATCCTCTTATCCTTGCACTTGGAGGTCCTGGACGAGTGGGAATGGGAGGTTCCATTCAAAGAGAGATTTGCTCTCTGAATAAGGCTGGAAATGCAATGGTCACCTGTTCTGCTGATGGGTTTATAAAGGATGTAAAGCTGCAGCTTTCAATGAGGCAAATTTCATTCTCATTTCAGCCCTCGTGGGTCTGGAGAGTCCTGGAGAGCTTCACCAGCAACCACAATTCTTTTAAAACCACTTTTTCTTTTTAGAAAGTAATTTCAGAGTCTTGGATTTTGTCAACCACGACGTGATCAGCACCCCCATGATGAGGGAGAAATGGTCAAGCACAGGCTGAGACCACATCAGGAATTTTTGTTTAAAACCCCTAAAGGTTCTTCCATGCCACTGGGTTTCTCCTCACAGTTCTCTGGCTCCTGGAATGAAATGCACTTTATCAGGAGACTGAATCTCAGCATCATGGGATCAGCATGGTTGGAAAAGACCTTCCAAATGGTCAAAATTACCTGAAATATTGCAGTGAAATTTGGCATAATATATAACAGCTCAGTCTCCCCACAGACTCACACCAGGGTCCCTTCTGGAGCCCTTGTCTGGTGATTTTTCAGTGTAAACACCAAAGGAAATGCAACATTTGGGGTTTGTGCCTCACTGTGTGCATGTCTGACACTCCGTGGCTGTCAGAAAATGATCCTCAGTGTTTTCTTTGGAACCCTGGAATGGTTAAAGCTGGAAAAACTCTTGGATCAGTGAGTCCAGCATGTTTTTGTAGATGTGGTGCTCATTCTCAGAAAAAATAAATGGAATTTAATTTTTTTCAGCATTCCCTGTGCAGCCCAACATTCCCAGGCCTTGTGGGATTCAGCACTTTCACCCCACTCTGGACAAATAAACCACAGAATCCCCTAAAATGCTGCACCATTAAATTTGCTGTAGCAACAAATGATGCTTTTAGACACGAAACATTTGCTGTGTTGCTGGAGATTAACAGAGTTTATTAATGAGATTAACAGAGTTTATTAATCCTATAGAAGTTTGGATTGGCTAAACTCAGTGTGGGCTGAGATATGGCTGCATAGTAGAAATTAATGTCCAAAGAATTTCAATTGTCAGAAAAAAAAAAATCATTTGGTGTATTTAGAACTAAGCAGGTAAAAAAAGAATTATGGGGTAGAAAGATAGAAAAAAATAAATATTATTCTTTGTATTGGGTTGTTGTGAGTATAATAAGACTCCGAGGATGTTTTTACTTAAAATGCACTTTTAATGTTTCTCTCTTTCTGCCAGGCTTTGCAAGGTCTCCACCTGATATATTGGAAGTGGCAACAAACTCTTGAGATGGATTTTTGAAATCTTTAGACCTCTGACCAGGCTTGCAGTGATGACACAGAGGTAACAATAAAACCACTTGAGAGACATTTAATGGGACACTTTAAATGAAATCCCGGGGTTGGTGATGGCAGCTGAGCGTGTTCTTGCCATTTTCCCATTTAACAAGAAGAAAAGGCCAAACAAGGAGCAATTAGTCAGAATAAAATCAGCTTTGATGACATTTTCCCTCCTGAACTCTGGTATAAAATGGTCACCTGAGGAAGAACCGAAAGGATATGTGAGGAATTTGGATGTGGAGCTGCATGGTCACGCACACAGCGCTGGGCAGAAAATGAGCAGGTAAAGCCACCGCGGGGTTCTTGGTGCTTGGGATGCTCTCTGTTCATATTTTGCTTGGTTTGGGTCCAAATTTTCATTAATCTCAGCTTTTCTTTGAAGTCTATGCAGGTTGAACTTGGTTTTCGTCCTGTGGGTCTCCATGACATTGGTGTGCTCGGGTTTCCCAGTTGGCCCTTCCATGGTAAGTCCCATTCTCCAATTACTCCCAGATCTCTTCAGGTCCTCTTAAATTACTTCTTTATTTAAATTAATTTTGTTTGCTTGAGTTGCTTCTTTGCTGCTGTGTTTTTTTATTTTTCATAAAACAAAAGAACTTTCTTGTATTAAAGCTATTGGTTAAATATTATTACCTAATTTTCCTGGAGCATAGCCTAATTTTTCCTGGTGTTATTAATAAAATATGCAAGCCTCTGAAATAATCATGTGAGCAACTCAGTGCATATTTAATGTGGAGTGTGGGGAACTGAAATCGTGGATGGAAAAGAGAAAAATCACAAATCTCCCCTCCATTTAATCTGAATTCCTTGCATATCTCAAAGAAGTGCAATTAGACGTATATGTATTAATTTCTCTTATTGCTAGTGAGTTTATAAATTAATTAACTTATTTATAATCAACTGATTTATTTAGACACAGCTGGATCTGAGTAGCCACATTTCCTAATGGATGGGTTCTCTTTATGGTGATGATATCATGGTTAAAAGGATTTTAATTGCTTCAATAAATGTCAAATAAAAGTTATTTGTTCAGGAAATCTAGTGTAATAGCAGCTAAAAATTAAAAAAGGAAATGTCTCTATGCATGTTCTTTTGGTTTTTATAGGTTTTTTTTCTTTAAAAAAGTGGTTTTTTGTATTAGGGAGAAAATTCAGTCTAGGAAACGCCTTGTCAGTGGCAGAAGGTGTTGGTTGCAGAAAAAGTAATGAAACATACAAAAAAATTAACTTGATAACCAGTATTGAATAAGAGCAATAAAACACTGAATTAAAACAAATCCTAATTAAGTTAATGGCAATTTTACCAGCAATTCCAGGTGTTAATCCTATGGCTTTGCATGAAATTTTTAGAGATTACAGAATATGACTTTAAGATGGAAAATCAGCTGGGAAATCAGGATGTGATGAAATACACACAGAGCAACCACAGACATGCCAGGAAATGGTTTTATTTTATAATTCAGCAGTAATTAAATGCAGTTTATTTTAAGAACTGTTGAAATATGTGAAAGTTTTTATGTAGTTGGCTTTTTTTTATCCTATAGAGTGCAAGTAAAAAGAATGTGTACAAAACCCTGGATTTTTGTCCAAGCCTGGATTTTTATGCAGACTTTTAAAAATTCCCATTACTATTTTGTCATTATTAAACTTATTCAGAACTACTTCCAGAATTGGTCATAACTACTGGAAAGCATCCTCCAAATTTTAGCTTTACAGCTATTTTTGTTTTCTCTTATCTGTAATTTAAGGCTCAGAAGTTCACACAGGTCATACAAGGCTGGTATTTCATTTTTCCCTGAAAAAATCTCATTTTCCAGCAATAAACACCTGTGTTGTTCCAAAGAAACTATGTCACAGCTGGTCAGCATCACTGAAAACAATTCATATCATACCCTAAACATAATAGTATCAGTATTTTAGACCAGAAATGTATAAAAAACAATGAAGAAATCTGAGTTTGAACACGATAAATCCTTAGAAAATAACAGCTCATCCCTGTCATTCAAAGCATAAATTGCTTTTGTGTTTCTGCTTTGCTCTGTATCCTGAACAAGTCCTGGCAAATACACAAATCCATAATTTTACCTTCTCTTATCTCTATTTTTTTTGGGGTTTTTTTGTTTTTCTTTACTCTCCAGAGCACCAACCCGTTGTACCTGAGCTGCCAGCTGTCCGGGAGATGGGATTCGTGCCTGGTGCTGCTGAGCAGCTGCCTGTCCAGGCTGGGCAGGGGGGAGCAGCTGCCCCCTCTCCACAAAAGGTCCTTCCGCAACGGCGTCGGAGCGGGAATTAAAAAAACTTCCTTCCGAAGGGCAAAGTCCTGAGCAAGTGTCCCAAAGCCCGGCCCTGGTTTTGACATCTCATGTCCCAGTCGTTGCTTTGAGTTCCTTTTGGTGTTTTTCTCTGGCCAAGCCACCTCTGACAGGGTCCCCAAGACGGGAGCGCTCGGGAAGGGCTTTGCTCCCAAAGTCACACTGCCATCAAGTTTTGTCTCGAAATGAGTGCTCTCATTTGCTTCATTTCCCTCCTTTGTCAGGCTACATACAGGTTTTAATTCTGCTCTTTGATTCACACAAAGATAATCCCGTGCTTTGAGGAGATGCGTGCGCGCAGCCTGCGGGGAGGATGGAGTATTCCCAAAATCCCTCCTCTCTGCCAGGCACAGGCATTCCTGTGCTTTCCCATCCCAAATCACATTGACTTGAAGGCAACTGGTAATTTAAACACAGATTTAAAGTACACTTCATTTCAGGTTTCCGATGATATGAAGGGCCACTGGTGAAACAATCAGGCCCTACTTGTAACTTCCCCTGGAATTTTAATATAGTTATTTAAAATGACTTTGGCAGGGAACAGTCTCTGGAGATGTCTCATCTCATATCCAGAAGAATCTTGGGAAATCATTCTAAGGCAGGGTATCAGCACCATTCCCTACACCTCAATTAATTGACTTAGGTAGGCAACATCCAGCTGATGAAATGTGCCAAATCTGGGATTTTTTTTTAATTTCCTGTTGGAAAAAAAAAAAATAAAACAAGGAAAAAGTCATTTGATGTGAAATATGTAAATGTGGTGTGGATGAAATGTCACCTGATGAGTTACACAGTGCGAGTTCTACTTGTGGCTGTGTCCCCTGAGTGTAACAAGCTGTGCCCTTGGCCTGAAAATGTGGCAGAGTGTCTCTGCATTGCCTTTTGCAGTCAAAGATGTGAAATTAATTATAATAAATCACTCTGTGGATGTTTTCTAATATTTCCCTGTTAAATATCATAGCTCAGGAGATTGTTTTTAACCCTACAATGAGGTGGTTTGGTGTCATCACCTCTGTGATGCCCTCCCTGAGCTCGTGGGGTACAGTGAGCCCAGCATGGAGCTGTGCTGGTGGGACAGGAGGTTTTTCCAGATGATTTCTGGCTGATCCAAGGAGATCAAACACATTCCTGCCTGTCTTTGTCCAGGCTGAAAAGTTTAACACATCCTGGGTTTTAAAGTCGCTTAAACACTTGAGTTCTTTTGGGGTCATCTTGAGTTTGCTGAGTGGGAACCATGGAACCAAGGAACCATGAAATCCTAGGAACCATGAAATCCTAGGAACCATGGAACCAAGGAACCATGGAACCAAGGAACCATGAAATCCTAGGAACCATGGAACCAAGGAACAATGAAATCCTAGGAATCATGGATCCCAGGAACCATGGAACCCAGGAACAATGGATCCTAGGAACCATGGAACCAAGGAACCATAAAATCCTAGAAACCATGGAACCCAGAAACAATAACATCTTAGGAACCATGAAATCCTAGAAACCATGGAACCCAGGAACAATGAGATCCTAGGAACCATGAAATCCTAGAAACCATGGAACCCAGGAAGCATGAGATCCTTGGAACCATAAAAACCTAGAAACCGTGGAACCAAGAAACCATAAAATCCTAGGAACCATGGATCCCAGGAACCATGGAACCAAGGAACCATGAAATCCTAGGAACCATGGATCCCAGGAACCATGGAACCCAGGAACAATGGAATCCTAGGAACCATGGATCCCAGGAACCATGGAACCCAGGAACCATGAAATCCTAGGAACCATGGATCCCAGGAACAATGAAATCCTAGGAACCATGGAACCCAGGAACAATGGAATCCTAGGAACCATGGAACCAAGGAACAATGAAATCCTAGGAACCATGGATCCCAGGAACCATGGAACCCAGGAACAATGGAATCCTAGGAACCATGGATCCCAGGAACCATGGAACCCAGGAACCATGGATCCCAGGAACCATGGAACCCTAGGAACCATGAAATCTTAGGAACCATGGAACCAAGGAACAATGGAATCCTAGGAACCATGAAATCCTAGGAACTGTGGAACCCAGGAACAATGGAATCCTAGGAACCATGGATCCCAGGAACCATGGAACCAAGGAACCACGAAATCCTAGGAACCATGGATCCCAGGAACAATGGAATCCTAGGAACCATGAAATCCTAGGAACTGTGGAACCAAGGAACCATGAAATCTAAGGAACCATAAAAACCTAGAAACCGTGGAACCAAGAAACCATAAAATCCTAGGAACCATAAAAACCTAGGAATGATGGAACCAAGGAACCATAAAATCCTAGGAACCACGGAAACCAGGAATCATGAAAAATCTAAGGAACCATGGAGTCCTAGGAGCCATGGGATCCTAGGAGCCATGTGAAATGCCCAAGGAGTGTGCTGGATATTTATTACCCTTGGGCACTATCAGAAGGGAGCAGGCCCAGGGTGGCACCGTGGTGACACTGCAGCTGGGCATGGCCCTGTGTCACTCCTGGCTGCTGGCATTTCAGCCATGCCAGATGTCCTGCAAATTTTCCATCCCAAACACTCTCCAGGTCTCTCCAGGACTCCCCAAGGAGCAGAACTTCATTGCCTTTGGCCATGGAAAAAGTGAAGGGCTGGGAATGATTCCTGATCCAAAACAGTTCCTGAGTGCATGGGTTGTCCATGGAAGCTGTGGCTGCCCCTGGATCCCTGGCAGTGCCCAAGGCCAGGCTGGACACTGGGGCTTGGAGCACCTGGGACAGTGGGAGGTGTCCCTGCCATGGCTGGGGTGGAATGGGATGAGCTTGAAGGTCCCTTCAGTCCAAACCAGTCTGTGATCCCAAGATTCCATAATTCCATGAATCCATTCTGCATCTGCACACGGCTGTGGGGATGGAGGTGTTCTGCCCCAGGGCAGAGCTCTGTCCTGCTCACATCCCCACCCAAACCATCTTTCAGGAAAGCAAAAACCCCAAATCAATTCAGATTTACCTTTGTTTGATTTTTGAGATCTGTTTTTGCTAACATTTTCCTACATAAGGAATATGTTCCTGCCTTGGTAACCTGGGATGAGCAAGGCTGTGTTAAAGCCAACAGAACTCCATGTGGAGCTTGGGAAATCAGGCTCTTCCCTTTCATTTATTGTGCAGGAATGAGAGTAACTCATTCAGAGTTTTGGCATTTGTCTTTGGGCATGGCACGTTCCAGAGGGCTGCAGAGCTGCTGTCCTGCTCCCACAGACCTTCATCCCCTGTTATCAAAAATCAGGGATGCAAAAAAAATTGGCTGCTGGAAAAATCCCATTCTTTATGATTTAGCCAGTCCCTGACAGGCCACACTCCAGCTGGAGAGATCTGCATGTACAAAACAATGGGACCAGGTGACCTAAATCACCTAAATCCAGGGAAATGGGGATTATCCAGGTGTCTTTCAGGAATTCTGTCACTGGAGGGCTGATGTGGCCATCACCACCCACAGAAGACTCACCCTGCAATGCTGAACTCATCTCTGAACTTTAACGGTGGCTTTGTTTTGGAGAGAACAGAGTGACCTCAGCGATCTCTGTCAGGAAATGAGGATCTGAGGGGGCCATTGCCAGGCACATTAATTTTTATGCTGACAGGAACTGGAAATGTGGCAAAAAATATCTTTTTTTCAGTAAAAAGAGAACAATAGGAACAACTACAAGAGTGCCATCCTGCACTGTAATTAATGTGTTGTCATTAATTTTATTTCTTTCTGGAGAGCAGGGATTCATGATGCTGTGAGAAGATAATTTGTGAATTTCTTTACTATTTTTCTTGGCTAAAAAAAACAGAAAGGAAAATGATCAAAGAGTTCAGAGGGTGGGAAGAGTGATGCTTTGTGTGGGGATTGAGGAGCAAGTTGGGAAGTTGGGAATGCTCTGGCCAGTCTTGGCTGAGTAATTGAGTCTGTGACTTTAGAAAAATAATTTCTACTCAATTTCCCCATCTGAAAAATAAGGAACTGCCTTCATTGAGCCGTCTTTACTAAGCAGTGTCATGACTGATGGATTTGGGAAGAGTTTTGGGACAGAAAAGGGTGATTTCAATTGCGGGAAAGGCTGAGGGAGAGGACATGAAGAATTCCTGAATCCATAAGGATTTTTTTCCTTTACTTTGCTCTCTAACTTGTATTTACCTCTGGAAGCTTTAAACATAAATTTCCAGTGATGATGCCTTGTTTTTGGGCTGTGAGAACCATTCCTGAGCTCAGCAATCACTTTTGGAGCAGCCAAACTCAATTTGGCTAGTTGTGATTCTAGTTCAAACTAGAAACCAGATTTCCCTGGATTTACTGAATAAATTACTTTTATTTTGACATTTATTGAAGAATTAAACTCCTTTTAACTGTGATATCATTGCCATAATGAGAACCCATCCCTTAGGAAATGTGGCTACTCAGATCCAGCTGTGTCTAAATAAATCAGTTGATTATAAATAATTAATTTATAAACTAGCCTGTGCTGGGCCCTAGGATTGGGCTGATGCTACCTTGAGATTGTGGGAGATGCATCCCCATCCCATCCCATCCCATCCCATCCCATCCCATCCCATCCCATCCCATCCCCACCCCTGGAATGGCACCTTCCAAGGAACAGGATAAATCTGCCCAAAGACAAGAACAGGAATTAACACTTTTCTTCTTCTTCTTCTTCTTCTTCTTCTTCTTCTTCTTCTTCTTCTTCTCTTTTTCTTCTTCTTCTTCTTCTCTTCTTCTGTCTTCTTCTTCTTCTTCTTCTCTTCTTCTCTTCTTCTTCTCTTCTTCTTCTTCTTCTTCTCTCTTCTTCTTCTCTTCTCTTTCTCTCTCCTTCTCCTCCCTTCTCCTTCTCCTTCTCCTCTCCTCTTCTTCCTTCCTTCTCCTTCTCCTTCTCCTTCTTCTCCTTCTCCTTCTCCTTCTCCTTCTCCTCCTCCTCCTCCTCCTCCTCCTCCTTCTCCTTTTTCACAGATTATTCTTCAGAGGTTATTGGCAAGGATGGCAATTAAATGGCCTGATGTAATAGCAGCTAATCAACTTGCAAGCCTGAAAATTCCTCGTTGTAATGACATCCCAACACTCGGGTTTCTGATTGCCCAGCACATATTAAAGTATGGGTATCACATTTAGGTTTCCTAATTTGCTATTATTTGCCTGTATGTGGTAATTCATTCCCTGAAAATACCAAGAGGAAGAAAGGGAGAAGCCTCTTGCTGCTTTTAACTCTGGATATAATTTTGACCTTAAGAAAGAACAAGACAGATATGAGAGAGTATATTAGATGTTATTATTACCGTAATAAAAGAGAGATAAAAATCACCGTGCAGAAAAGCTCTAAGACAACTATTAACCATTTGTCATATAAAGAAAATCAAAATTTAACTTATCAGAGAGTCTGGCACTTTAAAGATTCATCATGAAAAATTACTTTGAAGCGTGGAGCATTTATGCAGAATGTCATTGATGAGCTGTCTGCTTAAATGTTGAAAGAGTTTGGGGAAAGATTGAAAAAATGTCAAAGTTATGCCTTGTATCAGTCTCACCATATTTAAATTTCTTTTTGGGAGTGAAACAGCATGGCAGGACCTTTTTCTTTAAGGAAACAAGCTGGAATTCACTCTCCTACCCCAATGGGCCATGGCTGGTGAGAACAGCTGAGGTGAGGATGGACCTTGGTGAGTGAAAAAATGACAGAGCTGAATATCAAACCTCGCTCTGGGGCTGGGGTAGAGAGCAATTTTTGGGGTTAGGGCAATTTTTCTGTCTTTGTGGAGATAGGCTGACTTTTTATTCTAATTCCTTCCCGGATTTGAAGTCACTGGGTTGATGATGCTGGAAAAGAAAGCGATCTATAAAGCTTGATCAGCTGAGACCCATCTTGTCAAATTCTTTGGTGTGAACCTTCCAGAGCACATGTAAGGGGTCATTGTTAATAATATTGTCACTCTTAGAAATGAAGGGATGGGACAATTTTCAGGCTAAGAGTGATTCATTGCTCAGACAAACATCAGTCTCAGAGTCCCTGAGATTTCAGAGGAGCAAGCATTCGGCCATAGCTCAGAGCAGTCACAAGTTCTTTGTTACAAGGCAATCTAGAACTTTCTAACCCCATGGACAGCTGCCACAGGGTTTATTTTGCTTTTCTGACCCATCACCTTTACTCACTTCTGCTGCACTGAGGATGCTTTTGTCCAATGGGCTTCTGTCTCACAGGCACACATCTGCTCCTGTTCCAACTTCTGAACTCTCAGCTCGTTCCATACAGCCCCAGCCCTGCATTATAAACCCTTCACCATCTCATCAGTGCAGTTTCTCACCTACTTCAGGCATATTCTTACTTACAGCTATAGAAATAGGAGGTTATGGTTTTTCTGCTTAATATCTGTGTATTGTATTGTTACATCAATCCAAGGCTGCAGATCAAACCCTTCCGTGTCTGTGGGAGTTTCTGTTTTTCTGATTTTTCTGATTCCCCCAAGTGTGACAAGAAATGAGCTGTGGAGAGCAGCTCTCCAGACATCATGCCCAGATTTCACCCCCAGCTCACTGGAAGAACAGGGGGGGACCGAGCATCTTCCACAGGTTTTGCCTCAGACATTTGGTGTGTTCAGGGTCGGAATATTCCGTGTTCGCTCCTGGTCAGACCTGGTGAGTCTCTATGGCAACCCTGGAGCACCTCACAGAGCTCTGAGCTCTTAGAGATTCCCCTGCCCACGGATCCTCCTCGCAGATTCCTGTGCTTTGTGCCTGAGGGCTCTCCTGACCCCCCAGATCTCACCTGGGCTTTCCAAAGTGCAGAAAATCCCAGAGCTGGGAGCTCCCCACGGAGCCCACCCTGCTGTGCTTGGCTCTGGGGCTTCATTAACAACCTAATTAGCAGCATGGCACTGGGCTGAAGCCAAGGTCTGGGAGGATGCTGTGGAAATTTATTGTTAAACTCAGTGATGTCAGCATCGTTCCGGAGTCATTTCACCCCCCCGAGCTGTGCTTTGCTTTATTTTACGACTAAAAATTGCCATTTTACTAAAAATACTATTTCATAACTAAAACTCTCAGTACATAATGGTTATCATGTTGCAGAGGGGTATTCTTACTTCATTTTCAAGTAAAAATCATCAATTAATTGAAAAGAACAAATGGCTCTCACATATATAATGGCTCTCTCCTCAACTGGAGGAAAGAATAGTATATGTGAGTAAAAATGGGTGAAAAAATTATATAATGAATTATGTAAAATGTTCATGTTGATTAATTTACACAACCTTAAAGGAAAGAATATATTGTTAAACTCAGTGATGTCAGCATTGTTCCAGAGTAATTTCAGTCCCCCCAGCTCTGCTTTGCTTTATTCTATAACTAAAAATCACACTGTCAGTAGATGATAGTTATCATGTTGCAGAGGGGTATTTTTACTTCATTTTCAACTAAAAATCATCAATTAATTGAGAAGAACAACTAGGTCTCAACTTGAGGAAAGAAGAGTATATGTGAGTAAAAACGGGGGGAAAATTATATAAAGAATTATGTAAAATGTTCATGTTGATTAATTTACACAACCTTAAAGGAAATAAGATAATTGCCCCATGTGGTTGGAATTGGGCTATGAAAAGATAATTATGAACAAAAAAAAAAATCAATGTTTTCCCTGTTGCAAAGGTGGGGTGTTTTTATATTTTCTTTGCCTTTCTGCAGATATTAATGATGGTGTCACTGGATTTCTCATGGAATATCCTGAGCAGGAGGAGATCCACGAGGATCATCAAAGCTTGGCTCCTACAAGAATCATCCTCAGGGATTCTCCTGCCTGCCAGGAGCTGGGCAGGCCCTGTCACACACAAACTCCACAGCAAATCCATCCAGATCAAGGAGGCCTCCAAAACCCTTTGAACCACCCAAATATTCACCAAAACCCTTTGAACCACCCAAATATTTTCTCTTATTTTTGCATCAAGCTGGCATTTTCCTAAATTCCCACCAGCTAAATTTCCTGAATTTTCTGCCCAGGTGTTTGTGCTGCACTTTTTGAGCTCCTCAGAGTGGCTTTTTCCAGAGTGAGGCAGGAGCCATGTGAGGATGAGATCTCCAGGATCCCTCTGCTCTTTTGCATGTGGAGCGTGGTGCCAATTTGCATATTTTGGTACTTGAACTTTACAAATCACTCCTTATGATCAACAAATAAGGTGTCATTTACGTGCCTGTGTTCAGGAAATGAGTTACATTTATCTTCCCCGTGTTCTCAGGGTGGATTCAGGTGTTTTGGCACAGAGCGCTCGTCTCGCCTGCCTCGTGCTGTTCACCTGTCAAAGGCTGCACCTCAGAGCCTGTAACTGCTTAATTAGTGATATTAGAGATGCTGTAGCCTTATCAACTGGATTGTTTGGTCACTGGCCTGAGCTGGATGTTTTTCAAAGGCATATTCAAGAATTCAGCTTTTTATTTAAGTAAAATACCTTGTATTTTAGATTAATTTATTCATACTGCATTAAAAAATATATATCATTTTAAAGAGTCTGATGGCTGAAGACAGTTTCATTTGACAAATTATTGCAGATGTGATTGTTCATTAATGATTATTAATAAATGAGGCTGAGGCCCTGGCACAGGTGCCCAGAGCAGCTGTGGCTGCCCCTGGATCCCTGGCAGTGCCCAAGGCCAGGCTGGACATTGGAATTGGAATTGGGAATTGGAAATTTGGAATGGGATGGGATTTAAGGTCCTTCCCACCCAACCCAGTCTGGGATTCCACGATCCCCTCACACCATTTGCTGTTCCTCACAGCTCCTTTCCAGCTCTCAGGAGCTTTCACTCCACAGCAATATTTATTTACTGCGTTCCCAGCAAATGCAAAAATTTTACTGTGTGTGCAAATCGTGCAAAGAAACGAATCTCCCTCATTATCCTGGAATTATGGGATGGAAGGGCTCCCACATGCCTCATCCCTGGCACTCACCAGCGGTCACTGCAAGCAATGTCTCAATAGTTTTATGTTATATTTTGGTGGTGACTGCAGCACAGCTGTGTGATTTCCTCAATTCCATGCTGAATAAATAGAAAAGGCCCAGGTCAGCAGGAGCAGGGAGGTTCCTGACTGATGGAACAAACCCAGGGGATTCTGCTCGGGGTCACTGACAGCTCTGAGTTCTGAGTCACTGCTGAAGGCCTGACCTTGAGGAAATGCTTCACTTTCCCTGTGAATAAAGAGTGGATCTCCCTGCTCCGGTAATATTTTGGTGCTGAGGAGTTGCAGACGCAAATCCAGGAAGGAATCAGGAACCAGGTTTTCCAGGCAGGAATGCTGCACACCTGACATGGAACCTGGCAAAAATTCAGTTTAAAAATGGGACCATTTCTCCTTTTCCTACAGGAAACTCCCCCACATTCCCTGTGCCACCTTGGGCAGGATTCTGACTGATTCTGCCTCTGCACTTGGCTCTTACATCCAAAATTTTGAACTTGTCCTTTTTCCTTCCGCTGTTCTATTGATGGGGTTTTCTGCTCCCACTTGGAATTTGTGTGGCATCCAGACACTGCAAATTAATTTGTGTCAACACTACTGCAGGGAAAACCATAACTAATTATGGGAACAATGGATAACCAGGGGGATGGCACAAGGGAGATTCCCAGAGGAGCAAGGATGGGTTAAAACTGGATAAAAATTCCCAAATTTTGGGGGGGTGTTTTGTCCTGCAACTTCCACAAGAAAAAGTTCCAGAGGAGATAAAAATCTGTGGTGACTTCTGTACATTTTGCTTTTTTGTTTTTAAATGATGACAAGCTTAGCTTCTTAAATTAGGTGTGACTGGGGATGGGAGAAGTGGTAATATTTTCCCAGCGAGCCTGAAGCTGCTGCAGGTTAGCATTCCATGATTATTTTTGTCAGAAAGATGAATGCCATCCTAAAAAAAAAAGTTGGAAGCTCACAGCACTTCGGCTTTGATATATGAATATTGCCACAGTGGATGTTGGAATGACATTCTGGATGCTTTGTGGGTTTATGGCTGATTCAGAAACACTTTTCCTACACATTTTAAAGCAACTTTTGGTCTTTGGCTTTTTTTTTTTTTTCCAATTTTTTTTTTTTTTTTGGCTCATCTGTAATTTCAAAACACTTCTGGAAGTGAATTGAAGAGGCTGGAGGATTTAGGAGATATTCATCACACAAAATTCGTGGTCACCTTTTAGCCACCTCTAGTTTAATACCGTGCAATGTCAAGGAAGGGCTGCACTGCATTAATTCCCACAAATTCCAGCTGGGAAATCAGGGATCCCTCACAGAGAGCTGTTGCAACAGGAGATATTTCATGTGTGTGAGGTTTTATAAACTGCCCACCCTCCCAGCTACACAGACATCATTAAAAAGTCGGTTTGGAGAGAAGATTTCCCAGCACTGTTGTAGTTTTTAAATGAGAATAGCAGCTTTTGTTTGGAGCGTGTTTGTGCCCTCAGCCCCAGCCTGCCGAAGCGCTTTGCAACCAGAGCTGGTTAAAATACCTTGGAAAAAAAAGCAGGGAAATGGGAGAGTGCCCTCTAATGTCAGCAAATCCAAGGAAAAGCACTGGAAAGCAGCACAGGGAGATGCAGGGATAAGGATTGGCTCTGGCTGAACACAATTTGGAGCAGAAAAGTAGAGGAGCATTTGAAATTTGGGGGTTTCAAAAGCACCAAATGCAGCTGAGCTTCCAGGAGAAGCCAAATCCGAGCCTCAAATTCCATTTGTTTCTCAAATCCTCCCCCAGGTGAGGCTCCATCTGTTTCCTTCCTGCCTTTCAGTGGGATGAACATTTATTGGGATTGATCAGATGATCCCTTGTGACCACTTCTGACCTTATCCATTCTAGGATTCTGTTTTCCATGGAAAGGTGGACTCTAAATACAGAATATTTCATGGCAGTTGTTAAAACACCCAGATTAAGTAAAATAAACCACTTCCTCTTGCAACAAACGTGCTTTAAAGATATCAAAGATGCCCCAAAAAGAGGAAAAATCAATATTTGCATGAATATCAAGGAGCAGTGAACACAGGGAGTGCTCCCAGTGCGAGGTCGTGCTCTGTGAGTTCACACCAGCAGATTTGGGGGATTTGTTTTCCCTTGCTGCCCCCAGCAGATTTCTGTGGATTTCACATTTTTGGTGTCACCACCCATCCACAGTCTGGGACCAGTGCTGCTTTTCCAGGGAGAAGGAATTGGGGAATTAACATGAAAGGTGTCCCCAAAACACTGCAGACTGCAATGTTTAATTGTTTGATCGCTCAGGCAGCTCCCAGGAATATTCACAGGGGAAGGACACCAAGGTGGATGCAAATCCAAACCTGATTGAAACATCAATCACTCACTCACAGAGAAATATTTACAGTGGGGTTTTTTAAACTTGACAAAGGGATAATGAAATGTGTACCCTAGGGGGTTTTAGGGCAAATTTTATTCCAAACATTTGCAATAAATGCAGAAATTGTGCACTCACCAAGAATTGAAAAAAGGCCAGGAATTAAATAAGCCCCAGAAGAGTTGAAATCGGTCTGGCCAGGACTTTTCTCCAAACAGTTTTCCATTGGAAAATGCCAGATCATAATGAATGAAGTGATGTGTGGAAATCAATCACTGCCGACAGAGTCACAGTGAGGAGCCTTCCCTGCCAGCTGTCCAGCTCCTGCTCCAGCCTCCTTCAGGAGCAGATCCAGGATGTTCACCCACCTGGACACACATCCCACGTCCCACGTCCCTCCCAGCCCTGAGCCATGAAATCCAGTGTCACCGTGACCTTTCTGCCCAGCTGCACGACAGATTTCCTGAAGGGACACGTGCATGGGGGTTGTTTTTTTCCACTTATTGTGTATTTTTAACCTCAGAATTACCTGCACTGATTTATGGTCTCCAGGACAAGAAAGGAGAAGCAAATCCAAGCTGAAAACTGTGGAAAAAAGCTCTGCCAGTCTCCCGGAGCACTGACTCCCAAAGCCCAGCAGGTTTATTGACGTTAGCAAGTGTTTATTCCTTGTTTTCCAGATGATCCAAAGCAGGCTGAGCGCTCCTGGAGCTCGGAGGAGAGGGAATGCCAGCCCTGGGGAGCTGCCACCTCCATTGGCCGTGCCCAAAGTGCCCTGCAGGCACTCCCAGGGGCTCAGCAGCCTTTCCCAAAGCCAGGACATGCCCCAAGCAGGATCATCCCTGCAGCTCCACTGCTTTGGGAGGGATGGGGATATGGAGGGAGCAGCAGCGCTCGGGATCCACTCCCTGCTGGAGCTGCTGGAGCTTTTCCTGCAACAACAACAACAAAAAAAGAGTTTTGTTCTTTTTTTCCACCTGGTGTGCTTCCCAGCCCTCCAGGAGTGTGGGAATCCATAAAATCAGAGGGTTTTAAGAAAACTGCAGAGGACAGGCCTCAGATACAGCAGAATTGTGAACAGTGCTAAAGCAGCAGAAAAATTATTTAAGCTGTAGAGAAGAGATGGGAATAAGAACAATAGAGCTGTGTATTAGTGCTTGTTTGGCTTTCTAAGTTGCAAAAAGTTTATCTAGCAAGAAATTAGGAAGGTTAAGCTTATGAATAGTGCTCTGTGTGTTGTGCCTCACAAACAGGTATTGTATTCAAAATAAGTAAATATTGTTTTAACCAAAGCTATGTGTGCTTATGGTGATTGGATAGAACTACTGTCAATGTGCTTTTGCTTCATGTAATTGGCTTAGAAGGTCCTTGTGCCTGTGATTCCAGCCTGGAACACTGGACATAATCACCTAGAAGGGGTTCCACTGATCCCTCAGGGTCCTTGTGCCTGTGATTCCAGCTGGAAAATTTAAATATCATGTGGAATGGCTTCCACTGATCCCTCAGAATCCTGCAATTCCAGGCTGTAAAACTTAAAATTTCTCGTGGAATGGGTTTCACTGATCACTCAGGATCCTTGTGCCTGTGATTCCAGCCTGGAAAATTTAAATATCACGTGGAATGGGTTCCATTGATCCCTCAGGATCCTTGTGCCGATGATTCCTACCTGGAAAACTGGAAATATTGCATGGAATGGCTTCCACTGATCACTCAGGATCTTTGTACCTCTGATTACAGCCTGGAAAAATTTAAATATCCCATGGAATGGCTTCCAGTGATCACTCAGGGTCCTTGTACTTGTGATTCCAGCCTGGAAAACTTTAAATATCACGTGGAATGGGTTCCACTGATCCTTCAGGATCCTGTGATTCCAGGCTGGAAAACTTTAAATACCACCTGGAATGTCTTCCACTGATCACTTAGGATCTTTGTACCTATGATTAAATTTTCAGCCTGGAAAATTAAAATATCACATTGAATGGATTCCACTTACCCTTCAGGATCCTTGTGCTTGTGATTCCAGCCTGGAAAATTGAAATATTACATGGAATGGCTTCCAGTGATCCCTCAGAATCCTGTAATTCCAGGCTGAAAAACTTTAAATATCATGTGGAATGGCTTCCACTGATCGCTCAGAATCCTATGATTCCAGGCTGGAAAACTTTGAATATTGCCTGGAGTGGCTTCCAGTGATCCCTCAGGATCCTTGTGCCTGTGGTTCCAGGCTGGAAATTGGAAATACCACATGGCAAGGTGCATTGCTGGCAGCTCAGGAGGGAGGGCTTGGGAAGGTATTTATTTCCAGGCTGATGAATGTTATCTCTGTTTAATGAATACCACGGGCAGAGATGGGGCTCTCCTGTGTGGGATCTCAGGGTCTCAGTCCTGAGATGCCGAGCCACCGAGAGCACCCTTGGGGGGCTCGGGAGTCCTGGAATGTTGCCAGAAGTGTCTGGTGGCTGGACTTTGACCCTACAGGGAGACGACACCTTATGAAGATAAGAGGACTTCACCGGGTGAATGGTGAAGGGATGAGTTAATTAGAGGTGAGACACAGGGTTTAGATTTCTGTACAGGGGGTTTAGAGAAGTAAGATGGAGGAATTGGGTGTGTCCTCTTCTTCTTCTTCATCTTCTTCTTCCTCCATCTTCTTTGGCCATGGTGGCACTTTTGGATTGGTTATTACTGAAGTGCACCCAGCAATGAGAATAAATGGTATTGGGGAAAATGATAATATTGTACACGTAACTATGGGTATAAAGATAGGTGGCTGTCCGAGGCAGCACAGTGTGCTCATGGCTGGCTGCTGAGCAGAGCTCTGTCGGCCGACAGAAAATCTTTTAGATAAACAATTAATAAACATAAAAACCGAAAGAAGAACTGAAGCCTCTCTCATCCTTTGATACGCGGCTGCCAAGGCCACTTCGGGGCAGCCTCAAACACCCGAGAAAACCGGACACTCCTGCACACAGGCCTGGCTTAAACTGAGATTCAGGAGAGGGATGGGGAGGAGCCATTGCCGGGCGTGTGGGGAGAGCAAGGGAACATTGCCATGCCCGCCCTTTCCAGAAGCCATTTCCAACCTCTCTCCCCAAACACAAACCCCACAAATCCAGGGGCAGAAGCCAGGATTAAATCTGTCATGGCTTTATTTCATTCCAGCGCCTCTGTTTGAAATCTGAACTAACTTGCAGAGGAAAGCAAGGAGCCCTCTGACACCAGAATTCCAGCAGCAGGAGCAACAGGGCAGTAAAACAGTCCATAACCTGTAAAAAACAGAGAATTCTGCAGCAGTGACTGAGGAGCTTTCATTCTGTATGATTTCCTTCGAATTTTAACGAAGGAAACCAAGGAACAAGGAAGATTCTCCCACTTTAATAGCAGAAAGAGTGGATTCTTTGGGATTTGAGCGGGATGCCTTTTATCTTTTCCTAATGAAAACACTGCCACCAGCTGGTTAATAAATGGGACTGAGGCTTTGCACAGAAAAAATTATAGTGGGGGGTTTCACCCACAACTAAACTGGAAGTGATATTTGAGGTCAGCATCTTTTCAGAACAGAAAGCAATTAATTATCTGTAGGGATATTTATTTTTCAGAGGTGCATGATAATAAAACAATTAATGCTTTTTGCCTGAAATATCTTGTTAAACAAAGGTGGCCAGGTCATGAGGCACTTTTATCACCTTCATAGACTGTGTGACCATCTCAGATTCCTCTGCAGCTCAGACACCCCCAGGTTTGGAGCTGATTATTTTTCAGTTAACTGTGAAATTAATTGAACCTTTGAGATACATTAAAATGAATTTGCCTTTTCAGATCTGTGGTTTTTTATTGATGTCCAATGTTTTGCTGAATCCCTGGAGCAAACCCTGACAGCTCTGGGTCCTGAGGGCAGCACAGGCTGCAGTTCTGGGTCCTGGTGCCAAAATTTTGGGATATTTCCATCAAATCCTTACTTCTGATTTTGTTAAATCTTCAGCAGTGGCAGCATTGACATTTCAATGGCCATGGTGGGTTTTGAGACAATTCCTGTGCTCGGAATGCTCATTTCAGGTTTCCTGCAGCAGCCAGAAAGATGCAGCTCAGCTTTTTAAAGCTGATGGAGCAATCACTGGGAAGAGAAACGCTGTACATGGAGGGTGCGGCTCAGAGGCACAGCTCCGTGCTCAGGGAGGATTCCCAATTGATCCTGTGCTGGAGAGACAGGATTTACTGCAGCCTGGGCACTGGGAGAGCAGCAGGAGATTGTTTCATGCCAGAGTAAATCATTTCCCTTGCAGGTGCTGATCTCCTTTGGCCCCAGACTCAGGTACTGACATTTTGTGCTTGTGATTCACTTTGTGTATTTATTGGGGGTTTTTATTGGTTTTTTTTTGTCTCTCAGCAAGCTGAAGCCATGAGGAATTTCAGGACCCCTTGTCCAAGCTTTGTCCTGAGGAGATTTGCCCCCCACCAAACCTGTGCCTGGGATATCACAGAATCCTGGGGGCTGGAAAAGCCCTGCAGGGTCACTGGGTGCCCTGTCCCCACCTTGTCACCAGCCCAGAGCCCTGAGGCCACTCCAGGTGTTCCCTGGGCACCTGCAGGGCTGGGAACTCTCCTGTTGCCCTTCTCTGGACTCTCCAGAGCTCTGTGGCTCTTTACAGCCTCTGTCCTGCACCTTGAAGCAGGAATTCTCCCTGCCTTTTGCCACCAGACTCAGCTCAGGGCAAACCTAACCCATTTTTTCCCACATTAATAGATTTACAACAATTAAACACATTAATTTTTTAAAAATAGTGATGACATTTTAAGTGACTCCAAGTTTTCTATGAGCTGGTTTCAACCCAGGTGCCCACAACTCCTGCTTGAAGCTCTTTGTGGTGTGGGGTATTTTTCCCAAAACAACCTTCTGGGATGTGAGAGCAAATTAATTGCTTCTGCTTTTCCTTGGAAACAAACATTTCTCTAATGATCCAAGATCTCATTAGGCAGCACTAAAATATTGGTTTTGCTCAGGGAGGACCTGGTTTGTCATGAGCTGACAGCAGGTATTGGACCTTAAATCATCCCAGAATTGGAACTGTGTTGTCCGTGCCCCTTCCACACCCTAAGAATGTCCCATTCTCCATATCCATTGGAATTCCTGAGTGGAATATTCACTGCTCAGCAACAACAACAAGCACATTTAAATCCATTCCTTTAATTGGCTGCAAAAATTTTCCTCCGGGAGGGAATTCAGGCCATAAAACATTTTCCAACACTGGTGCAGATTATGTCATGCTCTCTCCCAGCAGTGCCATTCATTTCAATGGATTCCCTGCAAAACAGGGGAGAGCCAAGGGAGAAAAGAGGGAATCCAGCCCCACACCTGGCCAAGGATGTGCTGACACCCAGAGAGAGGTAAAATACCCTAAAGAAAAAAAACCCATGGATAAAAGACCCATGGAAACTCAGCCAGGAGGGGAAATTTCTCTCTTAGCTGTACAATAATCCTGCTCAGAGAGGAGGATGAGGGGAGGAAGAAGCTGCAGTGAGTCTCTTTTCCCCAGGGCCAGACTTCTCCAGGGATTTAAGGGAATTTGGAAGGCACCCCTGGACATCACATGGCTGCTGCTTTACCCTGCCTGAGGCATGGGCATGACCTGGGAGCTCCAGAAATGGGATTTTGGGGGTTGATGCTGGAACTCCCTGATCTCTGAGGACATTTGGGATGGCTCCAGCATAGGTGACATCTCTGGGACTGCAGGGGACAGCCGGGTCCCTGTTCTGTGGGCAACCAGAGCCACGATGGAGCTGCAGGCACCAAATGGGAACAGCACTGAAAATCTCTTTGTTTTATGGATTTCACCTCAGTTTCTTGGGTATGGTTTGGTTTTTTTGGTTTTTGGGGTTTTTTTTCTTATTTTTGGGTCTATTTTAAGCATATTTGGAGGGACTTTGTTGCTGCACAACTCCTGCCAGCAGGGGATAGCTGGGTGGGATCAGGCTCTGCTCCCAGGAACAGGGACAGGAGCAGAGGAAATGTTGCACCAGGGCAGCTCAGGGTGGGCACAGCAGGAATTGCCCCATGGAAAGGGGGCTCAGGAACTGCCCAGGGAGGGTTGGAGTGCCCATCCCTGCAGGTGGCACTCAGAGCTCTGGGCTGGGGACAAGGTGGGGATGGGCACAGGTTGGACTCAATGGTCTCAGAGGTTTTTTTCCACCCAAAATGATTCTGTGATTTTGGGATATGATGCATAAATCAATGCATGCTGCCAGCAGCAGATAAAGATCCAGACCTGATTCTGAAATTTAAGTTATTCCATAACTAAACAAAAAACTCATTGCAGGGAGATATTTGGACACCTGCCTGTTTTCAGCATCCATAAAGATCATTATAGATTTTGACAGTACTATTCAATCAGAGGGTTTCTTATCAACAAAAAATAATTGAATATTTGAAGTCAGTCAATCAATGAAGTCAGGATATGAAATAGTCAAATTTAAACTGAAAATGTGCACCTGTATTTGGGACAGGTAAGTGCATTGTGCTGGTTTGGATTCCCTGGTAACTCAGGAAGTATCTCAGGATAATTGCACTTTAAAATTGCAGTTTGGGTCTCTGACAGGCTGGGAATATCCATCTTCCAAACTACAGATTCCCTGCACAGTGGAGAACTCTGTGTTCCACCAGAGTTTATTATGAGCTACACAGAAATCCTAATTGCTCTTCTAATTGCCAGCAAGTCTGGCAGAAGAAACAGAGCATTTAAGGGGTGGATCCCAATTGTTCACTGAACACAGAAAAGCGACGAGAAGGGACAAATTTTGTGTCACAGCAAAGCTGATGTGTCCCAGGAGGATGGGCTGGCTGGGCAGGCTCCCATGGGCTGGGAGTGGTGCTGGGTCCCAGTGGGTTTTAGGTCAAATCCTGGGATAGCCACACAAGTTCTGCAATATTGACCATTTCAGAGTCATGTTTCTCTACAGATCTCATTAACTGTCCCCTCATTAACTACAGGGTAATTGGGCACTTCTCATTTCACAAGGAGAACGTGTTGACCTTCAGTCAAACTCAAACAGACACTTCAGGGGAAGATTTAGAAAGCTCCTTTTAGAAAAATGAAAGTGGTGGCATGTCAGGCATGACAAACATCTTTATTTCCTCCCTGTATGTTTCTGAGGCTTGACTTCTGATTCAGCACATGAACACCTGCAGGAAAAGCTGTTTTCCCAATGTTCTTGGCAGATTTGTGCTCGGGATTATTTCAGATTGCAATGTTTTGCTTGCTGATAAAATGTACCCAGGGGTTCCTATTCCCCTTTGATAAAAGAATTAATAGAATAAAAGACAAAACAGTTCCTCTTAAAATATGTTTGCACACATTACCGAGTTGTGAAGCTTTCTGAGGGTTGCTCATCCAAAAATGAAAACAAAAGTAATGTTCACTGATGATTTCTGCTGTAATTTAGGAGATTACCAGCTAAGTATCAGGTTATTAATTGACTTCTTTTCCCAAGATCTCCTTAGGGATACCTGGTCAGTTTTGAAGACAGATGTAGAAAATATCTCCAGATTTGGGAAACACGACCAGCTAGCAGAAATGGTGGTGATTTTAGCAGAGATTTCTGCAAACAGAGCTGTTACTCCTACAGGAGATTCCTGACAGGTCCAGAACAAATATTCTGACAGCAAATCGACTCCTGAACTGCGTGAGGCAAACACTTCAAAAAATGCTGTGTGTTGACTCAGTCAAAGGTTTTCTACATTGTTGATGAACTCAGCTCTTGCAGCCTTCAGAAGAGCGATTTCTGTGATTTCTGTGTTCCTTGGTGTATCCTTTGTGTTCTCCTTGCAGGAATTCATTAATACAGCAGTAATCTGTTAATTCTTACACATCTAAAAAGCCTTTTACAGTGGGCTGGGAGCAGCACCTTCAAATTACACCTCAGGAATTAAAGTGTTTTCCCTTCAGGAATTGCTCCATATCTCCCAAGCTAACAATGCCCCATTTTCCATCGTGTTTCCCATGGGAACATGAGACTTTAGAAGCTGGAAAGGATTGCCCTGAGGGGGAACAGTAACAAGGAGAATGGAAAATCCAGGCTTGTGAAACCATTTGTCTCCCAGTGTCTAAACAGAGAGGTGGATTTCCATTTTGTGTTTCCAATCCAGGCCTCAGTCAGCAAGGCCGAGGCCTCCTGTGTGTCACCACCATGTTGGGCCTCAAAAGAGGTTTCTTCTTCTCCTCCTTCTTCTCCCAGGTGGCTTCTGCCTGGCACAAACAGCACTAAACCAACAAATGTGGGGGGTTTGATGTTGTGAGTCAGAAAAATCAACTCCTCCTGAACAAAAGCTGAAACAGACTCCAGAGATGGTTCAGGCCCAGATCTTGTGTTGCCTCCAAGCAAAACCATTCTTCTAAACAACAACCCTGCTGTGACAACAGCCAGCAGCAATACTCCAGACATTGGGAATGAGGAAGTCTAGACAGCTCCTGCAAGAGCACTCAGGAATTCTTCAGATGTCTCCTGCTGCCACTGAGTTGGTCTCATTTTCTCATTTTCCTCATTGTCAGTGGACAAGAACAGCTGGCTGGTGGTTGATGCCCCTCAAACAGCCTCCTTTAGTCATTCTTTTCTTATATTAACCTAAATCAGAGCTTTAAAATTCTTGTTAAAGAGTTTTTTGGTTTTTTTCAACCTCTACAGTTCAGCTGTGACCTTTCTGAAATGATCTCTTAAATTAAACCTCTCTTTTGCACAATAACAGCTTGTGTTCAATATCCTCCCCCTTCCAGCAATTCCTGAAGAATCACTGCATGGAAAGCCACTCCTACCTGAATTTTGCCTTTCTGAGTGTGTCCCATTTTATCATTTTCCTGGGGCAATCTTCAGTTTTGTTTTTTTTGGGTTCTTTTCTGTTTTGTGGCATTGTAATTTTTACATAAATGGAAATACTGAAGAGAATAAGACCAAGAAGAGATTCCTGTGAATGCACATTGAGTTATCCCCAAGTGCACCAATGAATTACTTCCTGAGGGGTAGAAAACACAACTTTCTCCCAACAAACACCCAAATAATCTGGTTCTACCATAAGATTTTTTTACAAAATCCAGCAAATTACGCAGGAGAAAAAAAAAAATCTGCTTCCAAATTTCACTGCTGCTCCAAAACAAGACGTGAACTCTGTCATTAGCTTTGTTTTGTCATCTTCTCTGTCTGACTTTAAAGCTTAGCACATAAAGCAACCAGAATTGCTGCTGGATCTGGAGGCAGGTGACATTTGTGGACGGCTGTCGTCGCCGCCGGATGACTCTGGTAATGCTCTAATTATGTGTAGTGAGTTGTCTCTAAGTGCTGGATGAAAAGCTCCCTGCATCATTAGGCACCTTGTTGTTTACTAAATGTCTTTTATGATCCTACAGGGGCCCCAGTGAAGGTTTGTGGCGGTGATTGCGTGCGGAATTTCTATTTTTGGGGTTTTTCTAATTCAGCCGTGTGTTTTCACTCCGGGCTGAAATCTGGTTCTCAGCTGAGACTGAGCTTAATTACTGAATTTAATAGCAAAGTTCAGCCTGGCTGGATTAGCTCGAGGGTGGATCTTTTAGTGTTAAAACAGCAACATTTTCTAATATATTCTCTTTTTGATAGAGGGTAAGAATTTAAAAGGAAAGATCATAAAGCCTGAGGTGGATATTGGATCAGGGAGTCATGGAATGGGTTGGGTTGGGTTGGGTTGAGTTGGGTTGGGTTGAGTTGGGTTGAGTTGGGTTGGGTTGGGTTGGGTTGGAAGGGAGCTTAAAAGTTGCCTACTTCATCCCCTGCAATAAGCAGGGACATCTTCATCAAGTTTATATTCCTGTTTTCCTGTGGACAAGGTGCATCATCTCTCTGAACTTCTTGATATTCACCATGAGCCTCAAGTACTATTTCTTTTAAAAATCTCTTTATTAATAATTCTGTTTTGGTTTGTTTGTTTCGGTTTTTTTAACCCAATTTTGAAAAATCTCTAGCTAGATGGAAATGTTTATAAAATAATGTGCTGTGAAGAAAAAATTAGGACTGTCCTATGCTAGCTCTACAGTAAATCTAAAATAAATTCGCAATTTAAATATAGCACCAAAAATTAATGGGTTTCTAACCAACACAAATGTGATCAGCTGGAAAAGGATGTGTGTTGCTGGTGGAGGAATTAGAGTGGCAAACTGACACACTGTCTGGCAAGGACTAATATTAGGAATATTTTCTCAAGTGCTATAAATAAATTGGAAATAGTCTGGAAGGATCCTGTATGTCTGACTCAGCTGGTGCTTCCCAGAAAATTTTTCATCAGTCCATGACTATATTTTTTTTAAGTTACTGTAATTTCTCCTTGTTTTGCAAAGGAATTAATCCGTGGGAAGTGGAGGATTTCCAGTTTTAAATGGACATTGGGGCTGGGAGCACCTGGGACAGTGGGAGGTGTCCCTGCCACGGGTGGGACTATTTGGGCTTTAAGGTCCTTCCAAACTAGTCTGGGATTCCATGGCAGATTTTATTTAGAGTTGCCAGTTATTCACTTAAACTCATATTACCTAGCAGGTTAAATCCCTTATTTAATTATTCAGCTATAATTCCAAACAGAATTTTCAGTTATAGTCCTCAAATTTAAGGACAGCTCCACTCATCCTCCCTTCCTCCAAATTATTCAGTTTAATTTTCTCTGCTGATGTGAGTAGTAACACAGCAGAACATTTTACAACAAATATTCCATTATTTTTTTGTTGTTGCTGTTTCAAAATAATTTTATAAACATGTTTTTCTGAATGTTTTCACTTGCAAGAGAAAGCTGCACCTCATGTGGGCGCCTCACATAATTCACCCAATAATCTCAGCACTCAATTAAATTTTAAATGTTTCTCCATTAAACACTTATTTTACCTCAGTAAATAATTTAACGGGTTTTCATTTAAAAGTGTCTCACCTCACAGAGTTTTCAATCTTCCTTTTTTTAATAAAGTCAGATCATCCTATTTCTTCAATCTGAAATAAATGGACTTTTGCCTTAAGGTTTTTGGGCCCATTCAGTGCTATAACTCTGCACATACATCTGCATTCACCATCTGAGTAATGTGGGAAAGTAAAAGAAAAATAAACTAGGAAGTGAGCTCACAAATGTGGAATCAATAAATAAAAATGAAGTGCACTGGCACTTCAACAAAACCTCCATCAATTTCTATCCTGAGTTCCTATTCCCAGTGTGGAATTACTGATTGGTACAACTGACCAGGACAATTCCTGTCACAGAACTCCTCTGATGTACTCAGATAATTATCCACACCAATCTCCTCCACTGTTGAATCTTTCTATTCTTGGTCTTACCCAAAAATCAACTTTCTGTTGACTTTGAGCAACAGGGAAACTTTCAATATCTTAAATATCCTTAAAAAGTCAGTGTTCCCTGTGAATTACCTTTTATAAACAGACTGGAAGATGAGGTTTCCCCTCTGCAATCAGGAATCTGCCAGGTGGCTTTGGTGACAGACTGGGAATTGTTTAAAAAAATATTTAGGAGATGGGAAAAAATATTTATATCTGGTTTTTTTTTTTTTTAGTTTTCTTTCTGGAGAGAGAAAATCTGAAGTTGTTTTGCTTTTAGTTTTTAAAATCTATAGCAAGTACTGATGACATGAGAAAGGACTGATGGGTAAAAGCTTCAAAGTGAGAGAGCAGAGATTTAGGTGGGATATTGGGAAGGAATTCTTCCCTGTGAGTGTCCAAGGCCAGGCTGGACAGGGCTTGGAGCAACCTGGGGTAGTGGAAGAAATCCCTGAAATTCACATTTCAATGTTCAAGGTGTCCCTGAAATGTAAATTTCCCCTCTATCAGCCGGTTCAGAATCACCAATTCCCACCACCTTTATTTTTATTTTATAAAATAAAAATAAAATGAAAGATAATATAATATTATAAAGATAATAAAGATAATAAATAAAATAAAATATAAAGATAATAAAATAAATACTATAATGATAATATAATATAAAGATAATAAAATAAAATGAAGATTCCAACAGAAATTTCCACTTGTTTCCATGGACCATTCCTGTTCACCCCTCATGGAGTGAAGGCCGTGGCTGGGATATTTTTCCAAGATCTATTTTCTGCTTTGCTCCCTGCTTTGTCCAGCTATGGGAGAGGGGAATTCTGCACAGGAAACTCATTTTATTCTCCTTTCATACACATTAAAAATGACCTTGGAAAGCAGAAAATGCAAGCTGAGGGGTAGAAAAGGGGCAGGCTGAGGAAGCAGCTTGTGACAGATGTTGCTTGTGTAAAGACTTGAACAAACTGAGGTTTGAGGCTGCTCAGAAGGTAGAGCTGGTGAGTAAACACAGCTAATAAACAAAGTAAATAAGTGTTTGGCTATAGAGGGATGAACAGACCTTACAGGATAATCCCAGGCAAGGTTTTAATTGTTTCTGAGTGGGGTTTAATGAAAGCAGGACAGAGATGGCTGGGTCTAAGCAGCTCCTGGTCCACACCAGCGTGTCCTCAGCCCTCCCAGTGGGGATGGAGCTCCAGCACAGACCATTCCATGCTTTCTCCAGCCATTCCATTCCTCTGGCTGGAACTCTGTTGGAACCCTGGATGCTGAGAATTTTAAACTTTCTGTGCTGGCAGGCACAGACCCACAGGAGAACACTGCATTGACCTGAGGCTGTGGAGAAGCTTCCAAAATGGAATGATGGAATTGGGATTGTGGGTGTGGAGTTTGGATAGAAGTGTGTGATACCACAGGGTGGGAAACTTAAAGTGTAGGGGGATACAGTATGGGTAAATGAAGGTGGTGTAGAAGTAATTTATCCCCTAAAGAGTTGCAGCTGAACCAATTACTAAAGATTAGGAGCAGGCCTGATGTTAACAGGCCACAGCTGTAGCCAATAAGAAAAGTGAGATAAAAGAGTGGATTGGTGGGAACTGGGGTCAGTTGGCTGCTGTGAGGACAAGGGAGAGTCAGTGCTGCTGTAGCTGCCTGTGAGAGACATTGAGGCGGTATGAAACTCTAGCAATATAGAACCTTTCAATGTAATGACAATAGAACTCTTGTACTCTAATAAGAAGTTCCTGCCTGGACTGGAGCCCCTGGGAATGAGCAGTGAATTCCCAGGCAGCCACAAGGACATTCCTGCTGCTCCCAGGACCACCTGAGATGTACCAAATATGAAATATGACAATTCCTGGGCTTCTGGAAGCCCCCAGGGTTCCAGGCTGGGATGGCGCCTGTGGGAGCTGCAGGAACACCATGGATGGGTCACTGCTGCCCACAGTGCCCCCATTGCAGGAGCTCCTCCCTCCCACAGAGCCCAGAAATGATGGGAACAGGGGATTCTGCTGGCTTGGGTTGAGCTTTTTGTGTCTCTTTAATTTTCTTGTTGCTTACACATGAAATAATGGTAATAGTCCCTAAAAGCTGTTATTCCCCATGCTGGGAGAACACTCTTTAGCCACCTGCTGTAACGAGCATGTTTCAAATCCAGCATTTTCTGTAAGAACATAACCCTCACTTCTTGGGAGGTTTTACCAATCAGCTGCTGGTTTTTCAATTCTAATGCCTCAGCTATTTATTTATTCATTCAAATGTGCAATTTATTTAAAGCTGTCTAACATTTTATTTAATGTTTCTTCAGACAACCAGAATAGAATTATCAACTCTAAACTTAGGGGTTTTTCTTCAGTATGCTGTACATAAGGGAAAAAAAACATAATGAAGAGACAAAAATTAAACTTTTTTTAGGAAATAACTTCTCAGCAGAGGCTTCACACCTGTCTCACTCCAGTGGCAGTGTTGTGATTGATATGAGTAAGTTGTAAATGCCATGAATATTTAAATTTGTACGCAGCACAGGCATTTTTCAGGCAAAAGCAATGATTTAATTCTATAGCTGTCTGCTGCTGCCACGTGGGTTCCAGGTGAAACAGGAATCTTGTGCTTTGTGCTGACAGGGAGTGAGCAAAGTGCTGAGCTCTTTTCCATCTCACGTCCTTGCTGCAGGTGGGCACATCCTTGATCCCTCAGTCTGCCATAAAACAAAGGGAAAAGCTGTGGGAGCACTCACTGGCTGCCTTCCAGCGTGGGAGATCCTGCACTGAATTCTCAACAAGGACTTTGCACAGAAGATTCTGGGTTTCTTTTGTCCCCTCCCTGAAGGGTTCTTTATTCCTCTCCCACAGTGTTCAGGAGATGGGGAGTTGTTAATATTCAAATCATTGTCATTCGAAGCTCAGAAATTACATTTAGAGATTCTGCTGAAGTAAATCTCAGATCCCAGAATCATTTAGAGAGGAAAAGCCCTCTGGCATCATCGAGTCCAAGCTGTGCCCAATGCCCAGCCCAGAGCTCTGAGTGCCACCTCCAGGAATTCCTGGGACAGCTCCAGGGATGGGAATTCCAATGCAGCCCATTCCAAAGTTTAACGACGTTTTCCATGGAGAAATTCCCCCTGCTGGCAGCAGACATTTATCTGATTTATGCATCAGATCTCAGAATCATTTTGGGTGAAAAAACCTCTGAGACCATCGAATCCCAGCTGTGCCCATCCCCACCCTGTCCCCAGCCCAGAGCACTGAGTGCCAGCTCCAGGAATTCCTGGGACACCTTTGCTCCAGGCTGAGCCCTTTCTCAGCCCCCAAAGTCTCCATTAAAACAATGAAATTAAATTCTCCCCCACCCCAGGCCTCCTCCTCAGCTCTGAGCCCCACAGGTCCCATCCCAGCTCAGAGGGGTCAGGGTGGCCTCACCAGGAGCTTTTTCTTTATCATTTTTCTTTAGCATTTTGTCCACACTGAGCCTCATCCCTCCAGGCCCTCCTGGGCACAGTCTGATCCTCAGCAGTTACTCAATTTTATGGGAAGGAGAATTTGTGGAAGAAGGTCAAAGGAGATTAATAAAGGACAAGGTGTCTAATAACTACACAATAGTAGACAAAAATAGGAGAATGATCAGTGCTCACACTGTGCTGCTTGCACTTATTACCCTGCATTAGCAGCATTCATAATTTAAAACTTTAATAAACTCCCAGCCTCTTTGGGCCAAGATAGATGTTGCTGCTGGTTTTATGAGCTCCACAATGGGCAGAAGCTTTATGCAACGTGATTATCCTGCAGCAGCAAACACCTCATCACTCTGGGAACATCCTCATGAGCAGCTCAAAGGGACCAAATCAGACCAAAAGCAGCCTGGAGACAACACGGTTTCACCTTCAGGTTGGATTGCTGTGGAGTGGAGGTCACTCAGGCTGGGAACAGATGGTAAAGAGATGGAAGGCTCCAAACAGCAAAGCTCAGAATCCCAGACTGGTTTGGGCTGGAGGGGACCAACAGATCACCCAGCTGCACCCCTCCATGGGCCAGGGACACCTTCCATGGACCAGGCTGCTCCAAGTCCAGTCCCAAGGTGATCCCTCATGGAGCTGCTCTTTTTCCCTTTGTTCCTTCATGTTTCCTACAGTTCATTAAACCATGATTGTCACCTTTAGCAGCAGTGGTTATCCCTCCATCCAGGACTATCTGGCACTTTTTTCTCCTATTACACAGCATATTTATTTCTTCATCTCCCTCTCCAAGCCAAAGCTCAGGTGTTGGGTGCACCAAACATCTCCTCCCATGCTCCAGGTGCTGCTTGGATGTTCCAGGTGTCTCTGGAGCCAGGGACACACAGCTGGGACAGATCTTCTGCCCCTGGGCAGCAGCTCCTTCCTTCTTATCCCAAAGAATTTGGGGATTTTTGTCCCAGGTAGAGCAGGTGAAAGGGTTGAGCAGCAGCTCCTTCCCTCTTTGCCCTCTAATCCCAAAGAATTTGGGGATTTTTGTCCCAGGTAGAGCAGGTGAAAGGGTTGAGCAGCAGCTCCTTCCCTCTTTGCCCTCTAATCCCAAAGAATTTGGGGATTTTTGCCCCAGGTGGAGCAGGTGAAAGGGATGAGCAGTGAGGAGAGGCAAGGTGCTCAGCACCAGCTGTGGGGTGGGTTTGGGGTCCTTGGGGCCTCTCCCAGCAGAAGGGGAAGGACCAGGAGGATCCCAATCCCAAAAGGATTGGCTGCAGTGCAGAGAGGCAGAGCTGGAGCCAGCCAAAGCCTGAGGACACCTTCAGTGGGGACAAAGGGAAGGACAAACAACAGGGTTTGATCTTCACAGGGCAAAACCTCGGCAGGAAAAGTCACCCCTTGCTGGCAGAGTTTGGGACGAGGCTCTGGAAGGAGCTGGGTACAGAGGAGATGATTTGTGTGGGCTGGAAAATCAGCCTGGACTGAGGGATAACGAAGGAGGGTCGGCAGTGATTCCCAAATAATCAAATGAGTCAGTTCATGAAAGGAAAAGGGGTGGCAGGCAGTGAGGAGCAGATCAGGCAGGAGAGGCTCAGCAGAAGTGTGCAGTTCAATTTCCATGCATTGTGTGGCTCACTAAAGCTAATTCACTTCCCACCCACTGCATCATTGCATTTCCATGCATTTCATGGAACAGCATCCTCCTGCCAGGGGCCAGCAGAAAGACCAGGTAAAGGTCAGGTGAGGGTCTGAAAAATACAATTACAGAGAGCACTGATTGCTTTATTGCAGGTTTTATTTCCTTGTTCCAAAAAAAAAAAAAAGGAATAATTTTTGAAGGGATGGGTGATGATTTAAAATGTTAAAAAAAGGGAATAACTTTTGAAGAGAAGGTTGATGATTTAAAATGTTTAAAGAAAAAAAAAAGAAAAACTTTTGAAGGGATGGGTGAGGATTCAAAATGTTTTTAAAAAAAATCTTGTGAAGGGATGGGTGAAAATTCAAAATGTTTAAAAACAAAGAAAAACTTGTGAAGGGATATGTGATGATTTAACATGTTTAAAAACAAAAAAGAAGGGATTATTGAGGATTATTTTTTCTTCTTTTTGAAGGGATTGTTGATGATTTAAAATGTTTCACATTTTTGGAGTAACAGAGCTGTATTGTGAGAGAAGACAACCACATCCTCTGTGTGTCCTTGCAGGATCTCATTGTTTGATTGCTGACAAGCAGAGCAATTAAAACTGAAGGTAAATTCTTTGCACTGAGTCATATTGTGCAAATATTTTCCTTTTTGGGGTTGAGCTACTCTGGGTTTAAGCTCTGCCAAAAGCCTGGATGATGATTTTGTTCTGTGTGCTGATGGTTTAGTGTTGTGTGTGAGAGAATGAAAGCTTTAGAGAATCCAGGGGCGGGGAGTTTTTAGAATTCAAGTTTTATTTTGCAAAAATCCACTGTCCCAGGTGCTCCCAGTCCCAATGTCCAGCGTGGCCTTGGGCACTGCCAGGGATCCAGGGGCAGCCACAGCTGCTCTGGGCACCTGTGCCAGGGCTGCCCACCCTGCCAGGGAACAATTCCTTGTTGACATCAAAAATAAATCAGTTTAAAGCCATTCCCTTTGTCCTATACCTCCATGACCTGGTGAAAAGTCCCTCTCCAGCCTTTAGGCATAGGAGGAAACCAAGCCAAGAATTTTCTCCTTTTAATTTAGTTTTTTGTGGTCCCCAGCTCCAGCCCCAACTTCCCTCTGTCAGTCCTGGATCAGTCAGACACTGCTGGCCAAGGATCCCAATCCCTCCCTCCTTTGGGTGCAAAACACCCCCTAAACCTTCCCAGCATCATCCCTGGGCTGTCCCTCTGTCTGTGGGGCACAGATCCTCTGGAACAGAGACCAGAGTTCCAGAATAATGCAGGGATTTATCCAAAGCATCTCCTCCATGGCTCTACCTTGGGCAGCACCAGAGCCCAGCCAGGGCTGCACCCAAGATGAACCAAAATGGCCCCAAAATGCACGGCCGGGCACGGGCTCTGTCCCTGGGATCAGTTCTGCTCCATTTGCACCTTGCAGTTCATTGTCCCATCCCAGCTTTAGCCCAGGCAGTCCCACCCTGCTTGTTTTTCTCTCTGCAGCCCACGGTGTTTGTGCTCCTGGGCTGGGATTGGGATCATTTGTCCTTGGTGCCCAGCTGGAGCAGGAATTGTTTTGTCTCCCTGCTCTGTGCACAGAGCTCAGCATCCCTGATGTGAGCCCAGCCCCACACACTAAAGCAGCACAGAATGGGAAACACAGAAAAGCCAAACCTGAGGCATCACCAGCCTCCTTGGCTGGCTTTGACTGGCAGCAAAGTGTTCCCAGTGTGGAACTGGGAGCTGCTTCCCAGCCTGGGCTGGAAATTCAGCATGGGAAGAGTTGTGCTGGTCAGGGATGGCTCCTTCCTCCTCAGCTGCAGGGCCTGGTTTCAATTTGGTCATTTGGTGGGAAAATTTAGACCTCAGTTCCTCCAGGTGCTGCCATTGGTACCCCAAAATAATTTGATTTTCAGGGCCATGATTCTATTCTTGCTGTTTTCTGCATGTTCTTCCTCACTCACAACAAATATAAACATGACCTGTAACCCTCCCTCAGAACCAACCTTCATTTTTCTCATTTCCCTGCATTTTGGTGCCTTCCTGGTGCAATGTCACTCGAATCAGTAAAAACAGGCAGAGGATAATTTTGCTCTCTGATTTTTTGTTGTTATTGGTTGGAATTCTTCTCATTAGAGGAAAGGAACTGCTCACCAAATATCCCATATTTATAATGAGCACCTTTGCACAGTGCAACTTCCTCTGTTAAATTCCAGATTTCTGAATCTCTGCTGCAAATTAATTGTATTTCATGAGGACAAATTTAAAACAGCCCAATAAAAGAAAAATGTGGGTTGTAGACAATTTGGAAATAGAAATCATCCAGTGAAAAATGCATTTTATCTCTCTGAGTTGTGTGAATCACTGAACCACACTCCTGACATGGCTTAGAGTGGAGAAAAACCAAGCTGAGGCCTCACCTAACCATGGCAGGGCAATAAAATAATTAAACAGCCTGGGGGTGGTTTAATTCCTTTCATTCTGAGAGGGTTTTTTTTCCCCAAATAAATGTCAGAAATGATGTTTAACATTCTGATATCTATTACAGTAATTAATATCACCGTGCCCAAGGTCTGGCAGTGACTTTCCAGGCAATTAATCCCACGAGGTGAGTTAATGCCACGCTCTCCACAGATGAGTTCTGAAGGAAAAGGGGTTTAATTGGCTGAGCCAGGTCCATTAAAAGAAAAGGGATGTGGGATGGGTGACTTTGAGCTGGGTTTTAGGGCTGCTGCCAAGAGGACAGGGTCACCCAGCCTTGGGGTGTCCAACCCCATCCCACCCCTGTGCCAGGCCCTGGGGCAGCACCAGCAATTCTGTGTACAAACGTGGGTGGGAACAGCAGGGATTTGTCACTGGGGTGATCTGGGTGGAAAAATTTAAAAAAAAAAAAAATTAAAAACACTGGGGAGCTTAGGAGGGAGATTTTAGTTTTTGTGTGATATCAGGGACATCCTGCTCCTGACACACAAATATTTTCCTCTGAGGTAAAATCCTTTTCTGTAAAAAATCCTCCACAAAAAAATTCTGGTAGCTTCCTACCAGTTACTTGGGATACAGCAAAATGTGACTGAAAAGAAATAAATCTGATATTCCATAAAGCAGAGATCTTCCTCAAAGTGAAATCTGCTGAACCATGAATGTGATTTCAACTTCATTTTTTATCACTGGAATATTTACAGGAATTACTTTACATTTACTGTACTTTACAATTACTGTATTGGTATCACAACAAATGCATCAAATCAACATGGCTCTGGGATGATTTGTTATTTACTTTAGGATTTTTATTAGTATTTTTTAATTGCAGAGGAAAAGATGTGTTAAAAAAACTGGAAGGAAAATGGTTCTTTGGAGTTATTAGGAAATTCAGGGTTAGGATATTCTGTGATGTACAGTTAAAAAACTGATTTGAGGGCCTGAACCTTGAGTTGATTTCAACTGCCAATATATGAGGAATAAATCAACAGAACAGGAAATGGAAAATTTGGCTGCAAACTTCTCTTTTCTAGAGCTTTTTCTGTGGATGCATCTCTGTGCCATACACAATTCTGTATTATTATATCTTATTTGTTATGGTTGTTTTGCTTTCAGATTCTCTGAACAGGGAGAAATAGCTGTTTAAAAGGTGCAAAATTTTATTGGGGTTTTGTTCAGGGTCCTTTACCTTTGCAGCTCTGCAATGAAACAAATCCCATTTCTCTTGGGTTAAATGCAAAGCAGCCTCGAGTCAAAGGCCGGGGCTGACCAATATTTGCAATATTTGGTCTCAGGGAAATCAAATTTGCTTTCAGCTGTTGATTTATTTTTAGACCACTTAAAAAAAATCATGGAATCATAGAATGGTTTGGGTTAGAAAGGACAGAGTTCATGAAGAGTTCAGACTTTCCAAGGCAGAGTCAAATGAAGTGGTAAAGGTGAGTGACTGGAAATACAAACACTGGCAAGGAGGTTTTTAGGGAAGATCTCAGCTGATCACTAAAATCCTCATAAAATCTGACCCAGGCTGGGTCAAACCACTTGGTTTGGGCTTGAAACAACTGCCAGAGGTTGCAAATTCAAATACAATACACCAGCTGCAGGGAGGAGCTTGGTGCTGTGTCTCCACCACCACCAGCAGGAGGTTTTTCAATATTTTGGTGAAGTTTGGGTGGAAATCAAGCTGGCATCCCTGGCTGAGCAGATGCCCAGCTGCCAGGATGCCAGCCTGCATCTGCTGTGATCCATTTGTGGGGACACAAATGGGGTTTGTGCTGTGCCAGGAAACCTGGGAATAAATCCCAGAGCCTGAGGGAAACGCTCACAAGGACTTCAGAGCCCCAGCAGGTCCTTGAGGAGACAATCCCTGCACTGCTTTCCCATTAAAAGTGCATTTTTCAGGGATTAATAGATTATAATAATGGATGAATTATGGATTAATGGATTATTAATAATGGATGGGAAATTCCAGTGCTCCCAAATCAGTAATGGGGTTTTTTTAGGATCAGGGGATGCTTCTTGAGCACTTCCCTCTCTGCAGGGAAACTGCTGCAGGAATCCCAGGGACACCATGAGAAATTATTGGGAATTTTGGGACAAATGTGGTGCTTTTAATAATTATGGAGAAGAAATCCTTCAGTTTCTCCATTCTGTCCTCACAAAGAGTTTCCTGCTGCGCAGCCACACAAACCCCACCACTGAGGTTCTTTACATGAATTGACTTTTGGGAGATTCCTGCTATTTTCCAGGCCACATTAGCCTAAAAAAAGCAACTATTTGCATGTAATTAATTAAAGCTGTTTCACAAAATTAAGAAAATATTATTTGCATTTTTCCTCAGGTAAAAGCAGATGTTGCACCCCCAGAATTCCACAAACTGAAGACACTTCATACCAACAGGTTTGAACACTAGAAACTTAAATATCTCGTACCCAAATTCCCTGCAGTAAAATAGGAAATAGAAATACAATGCACAGAACTTTAGAATATTTGTATGTTCTCTTTTATAGAACAATTGTTTTTATACCATGTGTTCTCTAAGCCTGGCAGATCAGGAAATAGGGGAGGTGGAAAATGGAATTCTGTTATGCCTGAAAAAGTTTTTTTAGGTGGGTTTATATATTTCTGAAAGGCAATAATTATAATTGGGGTTTGCTGTCTTTTTGGATGTCACAATAGTAAAGCTGGAGGAAGTTTTAAGGCTGGTCAGGGCTTGGAGCAAGGTGGGACAGTGGGATGAGCTTCCAGGTCCCTCCCGGGCCGTTCCTGGTTGGAAACACGCCTGGGAATTTCCTGCTGGCTCGGTCCCAGCCCCGTTTTTGGGGGATTTGTGGCGGGGATCGGTGCCAGCAGCAGCAGGAGCCGGTCCCGGTGCCACTAGATGGCATCGCCAGCCCACGATTCGCCCGTCCCTGCTCTGCCCTGGGAATGAGGCCGGGATAAAGCAGATCCCGCTTTTCTCAGGGCAGTCCCGTTCTGAGCAGGAGCATCCCCCGGGATCACAGAATCTCTGGGTTGGGAGAGACCTTCAAAATCATCGAGTCCAACCCAGCCCCAACCCCTCAACTGAACCCTGGCCCCCAGTGCCACATCCAGGCCTTGTTAAACACACCCAGGGATGGGGACTGCACCACCTCCCTGGGCAGCCATTCCAGAACTTTATCACTCTATTTTCCCTGATATCCAGCCTGTATTTCCCTTGGGGCTGTGTGCTCTGGTTGTGTCAGTGCTGCTGCAGACAGAGCCCAGCCCCAGCTGAGCACAGGCACCTTTCAGGAGCTGTGAGAGTGATGGGGGCAGCCCTGAGTCTCCTTTTCTCCAGGCTGAGCCCCCCCAGCTCCCTCAGGGGTTCCTCTCAGGGTTTGTGTTCCAGCCCCTCTGGATGTGCTCAGTGTCCCAAGGTCCTTCCCAGCCTGAGGGCCCAGAGCGGGGCACAGCACTCAGGGTGTGCCCTCACAGTGCCCAGGGCAGGGCAGAGTGACCTCCCTGCTCCTGCAGGCCACGCCATTCCTGACCGAGGCCCGGAGCCTTTGGCCTTCTTGGCCACCAGGGCACTGCTGGCTCATGTCCACCCTGCTGTCCATCAGGTCCCTTTCTTCCTGGTCACTGTCCAGCCACACCATCCCCAGCCTGTGACATTGCAGGGGTTATTGTGGCCAAAACACAGGGTTGGGCACTTGGAGTCATTAAACTCCATCCTGTTAGACTCTGCCCACCCATCCAACCATTCCAGGTCTCCCTGCAGAGCCCTCCTGCCTTCCAACAGATGGGCACACACTCACAGCTTGGTGGATGGAGCAGGAGAGGATGGAAAAGCTCCTGTGGTGTCACTGTGATATTTTCTGAAAAATCCCTTTGCCAGGATTTTTCTCCTGAGAAGCTGAGAAGCCTCAGGAAAGAAATGTAAACAATGATTATCTGATTGCTTGGAATGTGGTCTGGAGGTTGCTGACCAGCAGGTGCAGCTTTGATTGGTTCCATGTGAATTGTTTTTAATTAATGACCAATCACTGTCCAGCTGTGTCAGAATCTCTGCGTCTGTTATGGGTTTTTATTATTCATTCTTGTCTAGCTTTCTGATGTCTCCTTTCTCTTTCTTTAGTGTAGTTATATTATATGAAAAATATAATATAATATAATATAATATAATATATAATAATCAGCCTTCTGAGAACTCGGAGTCAAATTCTCATCTCTCACCTCATCCTGGGGACCCTCCACCACAACACTGTGGAGCAGCCACAGGGTTTAAGCATCTGTGGGACCCATGAGAGCCAGCTGATGGTGACACCCAACACATTGCTCGCCTGGTGGAGCCAGGTGAAATGTAAAAATAAGGAGAAAAATGTTGTGGAAAGCTTCTCAAGGAGTTAAATTGTGTTTGGGTGTTTCCCAGGGATTGCTCTTCCCGGGAAATTGATTTCTGTAAAGCAAAAGCAAGTCAGCATTAACAAATATGTGAATTTTTGTGTCCTCAGGTGTCAGCTCAGCAGAGAAGGGGACACTTTAATGAGCTCTCTGTAGGCTTGTAAAAGAGAATGTTTAGAAAATACACAAATTAAATTCTCTTGTTTGCATGGGAGATGTCTCCAACTTCCACAAAAGTTCAGCCAAACCCATGTCAAGTTTGCCACAAGGCAACAACTAAAATAAATAATATCACAGACAAGCAATGCCATGGAAAATAAACCAGCACTGGCCACGGACAGCAGAGATCTCCTGGAGGGAGGATTGGCTGTGGGAGAGATAAAGAAAAAACTGCCCAATGAACAGAGATAACTGCCCCAGCTCTGACAGGTGGGAATTGAACACACACCCCCATTTCCAACCTAAGGCAGTTCCCAGAAAGAGCCAGAAATCCATGGTTCATTTCAGCCAGGAGAGCTGGAATTACATCAGTGATTTATGGAAAAGCTTGGGAAATGAAAAAGTTCTGAAGGCTCCAGTCTGAGCTGTGCTTTTCACTGGCCAGGAAAGAACAACTTGGGTTCATTATTCCAGGATGAACCCATGGAAATGGGGATCTGGGCAGTTCCTTATCCAGCAGGGTAAATATCCAGGATTTCTGAGCTCTGGAACAATGGGCTGGCCTAAATAAAGATGAGAAGGGGCTGTCAAAGCCCCATAAATCAGGATTTTGGGAAGGGGCAGCGGTGCAGGGTGTGAAAGGAGAGTTTGCACTTTGGAACATTGGGTTTGGGGCTGTGCTTTGAGCCAGCTCAGGGCTGGAGATTCCCAAAAAACATTCCCATCCCTCCTTATCCCCGGCAGCTTTTCCTCCCAGAAAGGGCAGGACAGAGCCTGGCAGTGCAGGGTGATCTCTGCTCGCAGGGATTTGGGTGGTGGGCAGGCAGTGCCTGTGGGGACTCCTCTGCATTCACCTGGAGGAATGGAAAATTCCCAAAAACCCAGGGAATGCCCCAGGGGAAGGCAGGCAGGGGCTGGAGAGCAGAGCTGGAGGTTTCACTCCTTCAGCAATGAGCATGAATTATTTTCCTGGCTTTAATTGCTGTTATTGTAGTCTCAGTTCTATTTTAATCCAGTTGCAAAAGCAATAAATCTCTATTTTCAGCGTGATTATCACTCAGGAGGAGCCCATCACAAATGCAAACAGGATGTGATAAATCAGATTTACTTCTGCTTTTTTTCTTTTCAATTTTCCCTCTGCTCCAACGCTTGCCTGTGATAAATCCTTGTTAAGCACCAGGATTTCCCTGGGCTTTACTGTGGGATAGCACAGCTTCCCAGGATTATTTTTTTTCTGGAAAACAGAGCAGGGAATATTAAATTTAATGTTGTGGGAAGAAAATCAAGACAAAAGTGAATTTCCAGGTTCTTGGGAGTCATCAAGGCTGAAGGAAAAATTGTAGGTAGTTGTTATTACATAAAGATATCAGGAGGGAAAATATCAGGAGATAAAATATCCCTTTCTATGGGTTATCTAGAATTTCATGCTGCAGGAGATGGAAACTCAAGTCCTGGAGGAAAATCCTTGGTAAAATGCATGGTGGGAGCAGGTGGGATGTGAATGATTCACCTTGGAACGTGCAGCTCAGTGTGGTGTCTGGGATTTTTGGGACTGTGGCATTCCCTGGGAGCCCCAAATCCTGTCCTGCAGGACTCCAGCCCCTCTCCCTCTGCTCCAGGGCAGCTCCTGGTGAGGAGCTGGGCTTGATGCTTTTGGGATGGAATTGATTTATGCAGCTGAAATGGGGCCAGACAACAAAACTCTGCGAGAATTTGGGATTTTTGTCCCGCTCCCAATTCTCATCTCTGGGATTCCTTCTTGCCCAGAGCAGCTGTGGCTGCCCCTGGATCCCTGGCAGTGCCCAAGGCCAGGCTGGACATTGGGGTTTGGAGCACCTGGGACAGTGGGAGGTGTCCCTGCCATGGCAGGGGTGGGGTGGGATGGATTTTAACCCATCCTGGAATTTGGGCACCCGGATTTGCCAAGCCCAGCTCCCAGTCCCACTCTTTGGGAGCCTTTGGAAATGCTGGATTTTTCTGGGAATGTCCCGAGACCCTCCTGGAGGGGAACAATCCCAGCCAGTTGCATAAGGAATTGCGGAATGGGAAATGATTTCTTCAGGTAGGGGGAAATTGAGTTATCAGAAGAACACCTCTGGTGTTGACTCACTAAGTTGTTAATTCACCTTGTCAATAAATACAGGAAAAAATCATAAAATAAAATCATCAAAATCATATCCACCCCTTCTGCCTCCTGCTCCAAGAGAGGAGACTGGAATGACTCTTGAAACCCAAGATGGATTTGGTGAATTTTTATTTTACTGCCCCAATTTCATCTGCTCAGATGAGTTTCCCTGTGCCCACAGGGAGATTTAAGGCTTTTGTGCCCCATCCCTTAAGGCAAAGGGGTTGGAAAACACCTCCAGGATCACCAAATCCATCCCCACCTCGTCACCCAGAGCAGAGCACAGAGATAAGTAAGGGAAAATCCCCCTGAAACATCTGGCTGGGAAATAAAAATCAAGAATTAATAATTAAGAAATAAAAAATCAAGAGCCAAAGGATGAATTGTAGTTGGGGGGATCCCATTAGGGGGGGTGATGATGTTTGGACCTGTGGAAGAAAAATCATCCAGCACAAAGATGGGATTCTCAATGAAAGAAAAATTTCATTAAGTCCTAATGGAAGGGGGGAACAACAATGTGAAAAAAAACAGTGAAGAAATAAAAATAAATGCTGGGGAGCTGAGAGCTGCCCTGGAAATGAGGAGGTGGCAGCTGAACTGAGGCAGGGATGGCTCTGCTGCTGCCTGGGGCCCTCAGAGCACTCTCTCCAGATAATTCACTGTTAATTAACTTTCCCTTTCCCCAGAGGATCCCAGAGTCCAGTTGCTTTTAGACCTACCCAGAAATTGGGTTTAATTCTCTTTCCTGGGTTTAAAGTCACGAGTGGGAGGTGAGGGAGGATCCTGGGATTTCTGGTTGTAAGGGAATTTCTGGGAATAAAAAGGAGTTTGTGCTGCTCTGGAGTCACTCAAAACCAAAACCTGCCAACACAGAAGATTCACATCCCTCTGAATTTTATATTTTTATTGTCCTTGGCTGTATTGGGGTTTCTTTAAGTGATGCTAAAGGCTTCTTTGAGGAACAGAATTTGGGAATATTTGGTGAGGGGAGTGCCCAAGGTTGAGCAGTGGGAAATTATCATTTCACGTTTCCTTTTCTGCTGGAAACACTTTTCTGTTTTGTTTTGTTTTGGTGGGGGGTTTGTTTTTGTCTTTTTTGTTTGTTTGGGTTTGGGGGGTTTGTTTTGTTTGGGTTTGTTTGTTTGGGGGGTTTTGTTTGTTTTTTGTTTAAGTTTTTTGGTTGGTTGGTTGGGTTTTGGTTTGTTTTTGTTAAGTACACCACACATAATTCCATATTTGACATGGATTTTAAGGAGAAATCCTTCTCTGCCCACACTTTGGACTGGGTTTTTTGTTGCTGAGGCTGAAAGGAGGTGCTGGGGGCACCTCTGGGGTTTGCAGCTTCCTGTTCCTTCCTGTGAAATCCCAGATTTCCCTGGCACCTGGCTGGGGATGCCAAAGGACAATTCCAGTTCCTGTTTTCACCTCATTTCCAGAGATCATTTGCAGCCTCCTGCGTTTCAGGATCATTATTTTCTATCAGGGCTGCAGCCTCTCATTTCAAACAAACACTCTCCCCTCTGTTATCACAGCTGAGGGATCTTTTCTCCCAACCCCAGATGAGAATTTGGGTGCTCTCAGCCTGAATGAGCACTAACAAACAGCTCCAGCTGCCTGTGGCTTCCAGGAGAGGGAAATCCAAACTAAACCCTTCTTCAAGCTGTGGCTTCCAGATGAAAGTCATATTTCATATATTTTCATGTTTGCATCAAAATTCACACACAGGTTTGTGTACAAAAAAGGTGTTGGTCTCTCCTTTTTTGGGGGTCTCAGAATTGCCAGGGAATATTTTCTTTTCAGTATTTTCTGTTCAATATTTTCTGTTCAATATTTTCTGTGTGATCCACAGGTTTCCTGCAGCCTCACCAAGGCACGGTTGGGACTTCAGAGCTTCCCAGAGGAAAAAAAAAAAAAATAAATTCCTCTTGAAATTGTTTTGGACAGGTGTAATAAATCAATATAAATGATGGAATCAACCTCTGGGCTTTATCCTTGCAGGCCCATGCCAGGGAGCATTTCGTGGAATAAGTGATGACATCTTCCTTAGAGAAAAGAGGGATGAAGTGAATTATCTGCAGAAAAGGTCAGTGCTCTGTTCCTGGCTCTCCTTTACAAATCTTTTTGAGGAAAACCAAAATGTGCTGCCCTTTTCGAGTCCTTTCTTACACCTGGCTCTATTTACCTGCTGCACCCTCTCTGATGAGGGGCTTGGATTCTTTTCTGTATTTTCCCATCAGCCTTACTTGTGCAGTAAATTGCCTAAAATCTGTTCCCAACCTGCATTTCATTAAAAAACAGCTGAATAGTCCCCCAGAATGAACCAGAAGCTGCAGCTCCTTCTCCTTTGTTTCCAGTAATGGAAGTTATTTCCAGATGAGAAGGAGTCCCCCTCTGGCTGCAGAGAAATAATTTGAATTCCCCCTCCTGCAGGATCCTTTCCCATCTGTGGGCAGATTTCATTCATTATCTCCTATTAAACCCAGAGGTGTTATTAAAATCCAATATAATTTCAGATCTGCAGGGAGCTCTGGGATAGTTTTAAGAGAAGAGGCTGAAAATAACATTTAAATCTTCATTGGTGTGGCCGTTTCAACGTGGCTTTGAATTCTATTTTTGTGTTTTCCCACCTGTGCAAAGTTTCGTTTCCAGCAAAGTGCTGGGAAAACCAATGCAGTTTATTTCAAA
Organism: Zonotrichia leucophrys gambelii; assembly: GCF_028769735.1. Classification (NCBI taxonomy): domain Eukaryota; kingdom Metazoa; phylum Chordata; class Aves; order Passeriformes; family Passerellidae; genus Zonotrichia; species Zonotrichia leucophrys. The sequence continues at coordinate 2,206,000 of NC_088176.1, read as the reverse complement.
ATGCAGGAAATGTGGGCACCTGAGCTTGTGAGGGCAGGAGAGGAGGGGATGGGGGACCCTGAGGTGGGAGCAGAGCAAAGTCTGAGCCCCTGCTCCCAGGCAGGAATGACAGATGGAGATGGATGCTGAGGGATCCTCAGCTCATTGCAGCCCAAGTGCCAGGCCTGGAAAAGAGCAATGGATGTGCTGACAAATCTCCTTTATAAATGAAATTTCAGCCTTTCAGACAGCCCCAGCCAGCAGCAGGTTCCTTCTTGTGGGCACTTGGGTGGGCTCTGGTTTATTTTCTTGGAGATTTAACAAAGCACAGAACTGATGCTATCTACAACTGAGAGATTCTCTCTTCCTTACATCCAGGGAAGAAATAATCATTTTTATAAAATGTGTTTTGAGTGATACAGCTCTATTTTTATTTGAGATGATGGTTTTGCTCACACTTGTATTGATCAAGAAATATAAGTGAACGTTGCCTTGGTTACCTTTGCAAAACTCAGTATTTTTATCCTCGTTTGTCAGATCTGTGCTGTATAAAATCCCCTTTTCTTTTTGAATTTCCGACCATTATTAATCAATAACTTGGTCAGTTCTGTTTAATTAAAAAAATATTGTATTTTCACTTTGTGAGGTTTTGGGGCAAGTTTCCTCATATATATATATATATATATATATATATATACACAAGTATATATGTATATGTGTGTGTGTGTGTATATATATATTTATATAACATAATATTGGGAATGAGCCAAAAACTTTTCCCAGGAACCCACCACTATTCCGTTCCCACAGAGCTGTGATGTCAATTACAGCCTTAAAATTAATTTAATTTGGGAAATACTTTTTCTTTTTGGGAGTCTTAAGGAGGTGAAATCAAATATTCCTCGGCATGTGGAGTTAGGGAAGTTCTCCCTGTCCCTCCCTGCCTTTCCATGCACTTTTCATCAAAAATAAGCCAGGGATGCAAAGCCAAGGAATCCTAGGAAGGAGGCTGCTGCCCTCTCATGGCTCCCGGAGCAAACAGCCGGGAGGAAAATGGGAATAAAAAGCTGGGAGGATCCTCCTTGTCCAGCAAAATTCCCTTTCCAGGCACAGGAGCAGAACCACGACAGGCTGGGCTGACTCCATGTCCGCTGGATTTGGATCACTCACTCCCAGTCCCTGCTTGCTGCCCATAATGCTTGCTCTGAGTCAATAAATCACTTCTTCTTCTCTGGCTAAATAAATCACTTGGATGCTCCTGCTAAAGTGATCCTGATTGAATTGCAGGGTTTAAAACAATCATAGATAACACTGACTGGGCCATACATCCTCACCCTGCTTTCTGCAGGGGCACAGGACAGGGAGGGATGGCTTGGGATTAAAGAGGAAAGATTTAAGTTATATATTAGGAAGAAATCTTTCTTTTTATATTAGGAAAAAATCTTTTTTTTTTGTGAGGGAGCTGGCACAGGTGCCCAGAGCAGCTGTGGCTGCCCCTGGATCCCTGGCAGTGCCCAAGGGGTTGGAGCACTGGGATAGTATAAGGTATCTTTGCCCATGGAATGAATTTTAATCTCCCTTCCAACCAGCCATCCTCTAATTCTGTGATTTTATTTATACCAGATCTACTTGAGGTTTATAGTTCACTCTCAAAGTTTCACACTGGATAAAAGTCACACCACACAGCAGAAATGCTGAATGAAGGCAGCCTTCCTTGAAACCACAGAGGATCCTCAACACCTGGTAAATTAGCAGTCAGCTGAAAACATTTAATAATAAACATTGCAAAGCTGCAGGCAGGCAAATCCAAAAATTCCTGCTGTGGGCACAGCTCCTGGGCAGCGTGCAGAGCTGGTTAATTCACAATTACAGGGGAAAAGAGGCAGAGCAGCTTTGCTGTTAGCCAGAGGCAAAGAGGCTGAGTCAATAAAAGCAATCCCTGTCCCCAGGAGCTGCTGCACTGCACAACTCCCTGCTGGGGAGTGACAATCAATGCTCTCCATCAGGCACAGCCTCAGCTCATCATCTCTGTTACAGAGAGCTCAGGGAAAATTCCTCTGGCTGCCCTGGGGCAGGCTGGGCTGGGGTGAAAGGCAGGAGAGCCTGGGAGCAGGATCAGATAAATCACAGGGTGGTTTGGGGATGGATGGAGCCCTGAACTCAGCCAATTCCAGGGGCAGGGACACCTCCCATTGTCCCAGGGTGCTCCAAGCTGGCCTGGGACACTGTGGGAAGTGGATTTGGAGAGAATTTTTAAAGTTTAATAGAAGGTTTATATGGTGTGAATTTGTGTGTAAACACCAGGGATCCAAGGGTAGCCACAGCTGCTCTGGGCAGCTATAATTTTTATTTATATATATATATATTTATTTATTTATTTATAATAAATTATATATATAAATATATAAAATTTTATATGTTTTATATCTATAATTTTTTATATATTTTATATATTTTAAATATATATTTTATATATTTAAATATATATTAAATATATATAAATATATATTTAAATATATATTTTAAAAATATTTTATATTTTTTATATAATTTTTATTTATTATATTATGTAAAATGTATGTATATAATATATATTAATATAAAATAAATTATATTTATTTTATAATTTATTATATACAATATATGTATATATATTTATTATATATTATATATTATAATATTATATATATTTTAATTATATTTATTATATACAATATATGTATATATATAATCAATTCTATCATTTCTAACTCCCCTCTGCACCCAGTACTCTGCTGCCACTTCCCAGCACTGGCAGAGAGTTTTAAGGAAGCATTTGAGGGAATTTTAGGCTGAAAAGTCGGTGCCAGCTCTGTGAGTTCCCTCCTGCTGTGGTTGGTTGGTTGGTTGGTCCCTAATTCAGGAGAAATTACCAGCAGCTCACAGAGAACTTCTGAATTTGAGCTTGTCTTGGGTGCCTGCTTTTGGAGCAAATTGAAAATGCAAACTTTCTGTATTTAAAATTCTGCCTGTAAACATTGTACCCTGCAGTTTATCGCCCCAAATCACTGGGGTTGGGGCAGGGATATGCAGGTGCTCTCAGCCCCATCCCTCTGCTCCATCCCTGAGCAGCTCTATGTGCTGGGAAGGGAATTTCTGCCCTCAAACTGAAATAAAACATTCAGAGGAAGAACCCCGAGGTAGCTTTGTTAGTCAGCTGGAAGCTGAACTCCTGTTTAATTCGGGTTTTTGTCGTGTTGGGGTGGCTTTGATCTGGCACTCACATCAAAGCAGGTGAGATTTGTTACACAGCCACTTTCTGTGTCTGCAGGCAAACAAGAGACCTCCGGTCTGATTTTAACAGAGCCACGTGCTCCCAGCAGGCACCCAAAGCAGGATTTCTGTGATTTCCCAAACTGTCACTGTCGTATTTTCTGAAAAATCCCTTTGCCAGGACTTTTTCTCCTGGGAAGCTGAGAAGCCTCAGAGAAAAAGGAAAACAATAATTATCTGATTTGCTTCTCCTGTGTTTGGCTGCTTTGGAATGGGGTTTGGAGATTGTTTATCCAACAGGTGATTGTTTGATTGGTTTCATGTGAATTGTTTTAACTTAATGACCAATCATGGTCAGGCTGTGTTGAGGCTCTGGAAGAGGTCACGAGTTTTTAATTAGTGTCTTGTTAAACCTTCTCTAAGGATCCTTTCTGTATTCTTTAGTACAGTTTAGTATAGCATCCTTTAATATAATACAGTAACATAAAATAATAAATTAGCCTTCTAAGAACATGGAGTCAGATTCATAATTTCCTTCCTGCCATCAGGACCCCAGAAAATACCACACCAAACCCGTGTTTGGATGCAGCACAAACTCCCAGGCAAGGGGAAGCTCCTGCTGGAATTCCTGCTCCTCCTGGATTATCCTGACTCCATCCCTCCATCAGACCCCTCTGAGCTCTCCAGAGCTGGAATTCTGGCTCCTCCTGGAGGAGAGGAGGAGTCAGAATAATTTTCCATCCATCAGACTGTACAATTTAGTATAATTTTTATACTAAAAATGATTCTGACTCCATCTCTCCACCAAGCCCCCCTGAGCAGAGCTGTGGTGTGTGACAGATGCTGGCTGTGCCCAACACTGACAGATGGACTCTGAAACTGTGACAATTTTTGCAGCCAAAGCAAAACTGGCAAATGTTTGGCTCCACCATAACATTTCCAGCCCTCCCCAGCATCTCCAGGCAAAGATCAGCCCTGATTTTATTGACCTGTGCCACGCCTCAAGTCTTAGAAATCCTCTTTTATTTTTATTTTATTCCCCACTGTGCCCTCAGAGGGAGGATGGGAAATCCCTCTGCTTTGGTTCCTTTGAAAGAGCTCAGCTGCACAAAGTGCTGGCTGCTTTCATCTCCAAACTTTATTTTTGTGACATAAATAGTGAGGATTCACCTCTTGTACCTCCTCATCCCCTCTTCAAAGTGCTGCTTTATCTCCACGAGCACCTCTTGTATCACAGGACAGATGTGGAGTGTGACTGAAAACCACACTGGAAAGGAAATAAAGGCCTTTTTTTCTTTTTAAAGGAATAAAAAAAGTCTCTCCTGGCTGCAGAGGTGAGGGACAAAGGGGCAGAAGTGCTGGACACGTGCTCTGAGCTGGGTTTTGCACTTTGGATCTGTCCCAAGGTCCCAGTGCCCATTCCCTGGGAGGAGTGAGGAGGGAATGGAGCTGTGATTTCCCCACTCCTGGGCAGTCCTGCAGCCCTGTGACTTTGTGAGCACATGAAACACTCCTCAAAGTGGGCAAGGAGATGGCCCTGGCCAGGAATCACCCCTGGAATCATCACCTGGGGACATGTGGAGAGGGGCAGGGCTCACCTGCCCGAGGTGTGGCCTTGCCCTTGGCTCTGGGCAGGGCTCAAGCAGGATTTCCCTGGTGTTTCTGTGTGTTAGTAACCTGCAGACACTGGGCTTCTCTGCTCTCATGGAACTGTTGAATTGTTTAGGTTGGAAAATCCATGGAAAAGTCCATGAAAAGTCCAGCCATTCCCCAGCACTGCCAGGGCCAGCAGTGTCCCCAAGTGCCACCTCCACAGGGCTCTAAATCCCCCAGGGATGGGGACTCCACCTCCGTGCTCTGTGGGTTTTGGCCACAAGGCCCAGGAGGCTCCAGACCTGCAGGAGATCCCTGGGCAGAGCAAGGAGAAGAGGGAGCAGCAGCACCTCAGTGATTTCTCCCCATCCCAAGGGATCCTGGTGTCTGCAGGCTTTACAAAACAACGGCTTTGATCTTCCTGCTCAAAGGCACAAAACCAAACCAGGCCTTTGTGTCCTCAAAACAATCTGGGAATTGAAGTGTGCACACGATTCAGAGCAAATGGAAATTTGCTGTCCACATTAAAGTCCTTCACACCCCCTTTTTCAAGGTGTCCTTAAAACAGAATAACATCCTTTGGTGCATTCTCTATGGGTCTTTCCTGCTCTTTCTTCTTTGAATATCTGGCGTGGTCGTAGAAATAGATGATGATGAGAGAAGCAATGTTCAGGAAAAGGATGAGCAGCATGATCCAGTAGGAATATCCATAGTTGTGTTTGGATCCAAGGTGTTCCTGCAGGGAGCTGGAACAGCTGTGGGCCAGCTCTTCAGACAGGCTGTTCCCTTGCACGTTCACAGGGAAGAGGATCATGGCTATGAGGGTGAGGACTCCTGCAAAACAGAAATGCAAATTTTAGAGGAGGAACTGGAGTGCTATCTGTGTAGTGACATTCATATTATATTATATTATATTATATTATATTATATTATATTATATTATATTATATTATATTATATTATATTATATTATATTATATTATATTATATTATATTATATTATATTACATTATATTATATTATATTATATTATATTATATTATATTATATTATATTATATTATATTATATTATATTATATTATATTATATTATCACATTATATTATATTACATTAATCATATATCTAATAATATATCCTATCCTATCATATCATATTGTATCATATCGTATAATATCATATAGTATCATATCATATCATATCATATCATATCATATCATATATATAATCTGCTTTAATCCTTGCCCTGATCCAGGGATTTTAATCAATTTATCTAATATTAGCCATTCCATGGGGGCATTTAAAGAATTTTTGCCCCACCCAATAGTATCTGACAGGTGTTTTGGTATAGGCAGTGATATATCTAAAATTATTGGATTCTCGCTGATTATTCTTAGAAAAGTCCATTTAATTCAAGGTTTTTTCATTTAATTTAGTGCTGATGATTATTGTGTATTCACCCCCTTGGTGATTTGTAAATTTCTGTTTGATATGAGCCCAAATTCATGGATGGGCAGTCTCACAGTTGGATAAAATCAAAACAGCTGGATAAAATGTCACAGCTGGATCAATATCACAGCTGGATAAAGCCCTGAGCATCCCGGTCTGTGCTCAGGGTTGGCCCAAGAACTTAGACTTGGAGACCTCCTGTTCTTTCCAACTTGAATTATTGGATGAGCCTGGGAGAAGTCAAAATGTGATGTCTTATTAGGTCTGGGTTTATTTCTTGCAGCTTCCCAAATGTAAAAGTTCAGCTGCTTTGACATTTATCTAAATATTGGTGCTGCATCTCTGCTTTCCTCGTGCTAACAGAGCTGTAATCTCTGAACTTTGGAGGAACAGCTCCATTCCTGCTCTCCAGGCACCTCATCCTTGCCCAGCTCACGCTGAAACAGCTTCATTTTTCATTCAGGAGAGCCCTGCTAGGAGAATTAGGCACTCCAAGATGACCTCCCACATGAAATGATGTGTGATTTCCCATAAAAATGCACCCACAGCAAAACAACCTTCCAGGTCACAGCACTTGCAGGGCTGTTAAAAGAAACCACAGCTCTCAGCCAACACCAGAATTTGTTTTCTCCCCAAATTTTCATTTTGGCCAGCCCGTGGTCCTTTCATTTCAGACAGAGCCTGCAGGTTCAGGGGCTGGCTCAGGAAAAGCCTTCCCATGGGATGAGACAGTGATCTGCTTGTCTCAGGGGTGAATAATTGTCTAATTAAGCTTTGTTCACTTTTCTGACTGTGTTTCACAGCTGTTTCAGCATCTGTGTTAAAAATGAGTGATTTTCACACCTACACTTGTAATAATTGAGATATCTGCACTGTTCCATTGCCACCAAGGTCTGGTTTTGTCCCCAGGACAGGGGGATGCTGCTGGGGACATTTTCCCTGGACCTGAAGAGCTTTTGAAGGCCAAAATTCCTGTTCTGAGGTACTCTGTAATCAGATGTATTAAAAGGAAATGATTCAAGTGCAAACCTATTATTAGAGGAGCAGCTGATCTTCTGGAGAGGAATTGAGTGTGAGAGCTGAGTGGTGGCCAGAGCAGCACAGGGAGGGCTGGGAGCAGCCAGGCTCAATCCCAGCAGGAATTGGGGTTTCCACCTCCAGACTCTTGGACAGATTCACAGCTCTAAGGACTCAGCATATCCACCCTTTTTTAATATGTTTAAATAAGTTTAAACTTATTTTCACCTGTGAATTTTATTTTTTAAAGAGGGAAATAATTTTTGTCACAGCTCACTCCTCCAAACTGCTGCCTCCCTCTAAACACTATCATATAAATATTATTTGATTGCAATATCATGTATTTTAATCATATTTAAAAGGTGGTTTTCAGGTGTGCCAGGAGGCACTGTTAAAAACCAAACCCAGAGAGCAGAATGTGTTTCCAGGTGTTTCTTCGTGCAGATCTATGTTCCTTAATGTATATATGTATGTATGTATATGTATGTGTGTATATATATGTATGTGTGTATATATATATGTATATATATGTGTGTGGGGGGGTTTTATATAAATATCTATATATGTTATATCTAATATATTATATATGTGTGTGTGTTTTATATATAGATATTTTTATATTATAAATATTTTATATTTATATAAAAGATATATAATATAATATATATAATATGTGTTATCTATGTGAAGTATAATATGTAATGTTGCAATATGTAATATGCAATATAATAGATGATACAATGTAATATATAAAATATAAATATAATAAATAATATATAATATACTATATACTGCATACTATATAATAATTATATAGTGTATAATTATAAAATATATTCTATATTTTAATATAATATATCATATATCACATATCATATATCATATATCATATATCATATATCATATATTATATATATATAGGGAATATATATATATAAGGAATATGTAGATGGATGGATAGATAGGGATAGACATAGATAGATAGATATAGATAAGGAATATATATAATGTACATAAGGATGAGAATGGCACTCACCACAGAGGGAATTCCAGGTGTAGACTCCGATGGGTCCCAGGAATGTCTGGTAGGGGTTGCTGACAGCGTTGGTGCAGGTGAAGCCAGCGCTGAGCAGGGAGCTGAGCAGGGCCAGCACCAGCATCACGATGGTGGCCACGAGCAGGCTCCTGCTGCTGCTGCTGCTCAGGGCCTCTGACACTGCAACACAGAGGGGCAGGGACAGAGGAGAGCGTGATGCCTTGGGGTTCCAGCTTTGCTGTTCTTCAGATCCTCTAGAGCTTAGGGTATAACTAAACTCCAAATAAAGTGTAGTTAACTGCCTTCATGTCTTGGTCAGAAAAACCAATTCCTCTAAGCCTGAAACTCAAGGGCACCAAATGATGCCTTAAGTTTTAGCTTTGATATTTTCCAGATTCTGTACTGCATTAGCGTATAGCTCTGAACTTGTTATATTATACACTACATATAGTCTATATATAGTAGCAAAACTATATATACCATTTTCTATATACTACAGTAGTAAGACTATATATAGTATATATAGTATATATAGTGTATATAGTACATATACACTATAGAGTATATATATATGATATTTTATATATAAATATATAAAATATAATATATATAGTATATATATAATATATGGTATATATATGTATAGTGTATATATAGATACTTTATATAGCATATAGCATATATACTATATATAGTATACTATATATACATAGTATATGTATATATAGTATATATATATAATGTGTATAATATATATGTGTATATATATAATATATATAATATATATGTATATAATATATATAATATATATGTGTGTGTGTGTGTATATATATATATATATATATATATATATATGCACACTATATAGTCTTGTATGTATGAAGTTTTATAACACATATAAAGTAAGTAAGTGCTCCTCACAGCTCAGGCACACACAACAATCCTTGTCCAGCCCCAGAACTCAGGACACCGCTGCAGCTTCAGCCCCAAAAGTGCCAAGAGCAGGGGATGGAGGGGAGCAGCCTGCAAGGGTGGGACTGCAGAACCTGGAGCTGGAATTGGACACTGAACCCAGCACGGAAATGGAGCAGAGCTGATCAAAGTGTGAAATCTTGTGACTCATTGTCCATCTTGGGTGGAGCCATGGCTGGGCTCTGGCACTGCCCAAGGTGTGTCCTGTGAGGCCTTTGAATAAATCCCTGCTTTATTCCTTAACTCTGCCCAGCCTCTGTTCTAGGCAGCCTCTCCTGGCATCACCTACAGCCTCAGGGCCCAAAAAACAGAAATAAAATGATTGGAGAGGAGTAAACTGGAGTAAATGACTACATTACCTGAAGCTGTAATTGGAGGATTAACCCCTGATATGTAAATGGACCAAACTTATAAAAATATGAAAAATTCATGACATTGGTCCATTTTGGGTGTCGCCCCTTGGGGAGGCTTTGCCCTGAAATGTACCTGAAGGCCCTTCATTAAATATTAAATATACCCACTTTTATTTCCTTAATCCTGTCTGGCCTCTGTTCTAAAGTGAGCCCGAAAAAGGCACCAAGGAGAGAGCCCCAGCTTGTGCCAGAGGGGGTTAGATTGGAGATTTGGGAAAGTTTGCTCCCAGAAAAAGGGTGGGGAAGCACTGGAACAGGGAGTCACCATCCCTGGAAATGTGCCGAAGGCGCGTGGCTGTGGCACTTGGGGACGTGGTGGAAGGTCGGATTCAGTTATCCTGGAGAACTTTTCCAACATTAATATTCCATGGTTCTCTGATAACCTGCCCTGCCCAGTCTGGTGGGTTTGGAAAACCTTGTGATGTCCTGCCAGGGCTGTAATTGAAAGCTGAAGAGCAGAGGTTTGGGTGATCTGAAGGGACTGGGATGGAAAAAGTGCAGGAGGTTTGGACACAGCAATGAACCCAAATCCCACATGGGGTGAAGGTACCTGGGCTGAAATAAATTCTTGCCTGCTAATCCTGCAGTTAGCTGGGCAGTAAACTTCTGTTCTTTAATACTTATATAAAAATTTCCTCTGGACGAGGCCAGACAGGAATTTTCTGCCTGAACTGGATCAGAAATCTGGGTGTTCCTCTGCCAGTGTCTGGTCACCTCCACAAATGCATATTTAAAACTCTGCTCCAGTTTAAAGCTCTGCTCCAGTTGTGTTTCCTTTAAAAATAGCAGCAGTCATGCTGCTATAAATGCAATAAATGTGACAGGGAAAACCTTCCCAAAGCCCACTGAAGATGCTGCCTGGATGGGTCAGGTGCATTTGCAGGACAAATAAATCTGAGCGGGGTCATCCATGGGCAGATGAGGATGGTTGAGCTCATCTCCTGACTGCATCTGTCTCCGTGCCCTGCAGGAAAATCTTGGTGCAGGCAGGCCTGGCTCCTTTCTTTTCAAACAAAGGAGCAGCTCCTGCTGTTTTCCACCAGGACAGGATGGGATTTGGGGAGGGTTTGGTTCCCACAGGGCTGAGCCCTGATCCCAGATCCTGCTCCCTCTCCTGTTCCCCAGCTTGTTCCCAGATCATTCCCTGCTGCAGGTCCATGGCTCTTGTGGCCAAACCCTTCAGAGCTGTCACCAATTTTTGCCTAAATCCCTCCAGTTCCTCAATAAATTTCTGGTAACAAGACACTCAACCCAAATCCAATACCCTCAAATTGTTATTTTTTGAGGTGAATTATTTCCCTCCTCAAAATTTAAATATTGAAAAGGCAGCTATAATGTGCTTTATATTGTAAAAAATACAGTGACAATGTTTTGGAGCTCTGTTCAAAAAATAGATGTTGTGAGAGACAGACTTCAGTAGGAAAATTCCCCTTCTGTGCTGTTCTTGAACAGAGCCTTTATTGCAAAATATTCAGGCAGTGCATAACTGGGAGGAATCACAGCAGAAAAAAAAAAATAGTAAAAACCCCATAAAGAGGAATAAACATAATAAAAAGAGCTGTTGGCAAGGAATGAAAAGGAGATTCCTCTCACATTTTATCCAATACTGCCGTACAAGTTAATTTCTGCTGGAGGCACTGGCAGGTGAGGCTGTGTTATGGAAATCAGCTGTAAATTTAAGCAATTTTCCTGGAAGAAAGGGAAGCAGGGGATATCACTCAGTGGAATGGAAGTGAGCAGGTTGTACCCTGCACTCGGGCTGAAGCAGCCTGGCCATCACCTGTGATCTATTTCTTGCAGAAGAAATAAGTCTGGAGCCAAACCAGCCAGGCTTGTGTAATTTCCCTCTGGCAGCCTCACTTAATTTTATCTCTCAGAACTTCTCCAGAACTGCCTGGCTACACCTCCTGCACCCCTAATTGATCTTGTTTGTGTCTGACACTGAGCTGCAGTGTAGGGGGTGGCATTTTGGCAGCCTCCAGCTGTTGTAGCCGTGTTTGCAACAGCACAAGGCTGAGGGCTTGAAAGAAAATGCTCTTTTCATGGCAGCTGGTTCTTTTTGAAATCCCTAAATAAAGCCGTCTGTGCAAACAGAAGGAATCTCCTGCAGCTGATCTATTTGAGTGGGATCAAACTCAAATATTTTGAGTGGTAACCTGCAGCTGGATAATCTCTGGATCTGTGTGAAACAACAATTCTGGAGTGAAAATAGGGTTTGGTCAGGTATCTCCTTAATTTCCTGTATCTTCTCCTAGTTTTCATCCTTTATTCTTACATGTTTGGGTAGGATTTTTCCAGACTTTCACTGAGCTTAGTCAGCCTTCCCAGCAGCTTTTACAGCTCTGCCATCACCCATGACACATCAGGGATTAATCACTGAGAAAAGCCCAAACAAACACAAACTCCTGAGGAGAGAGATCAACAGAGCTTCCCCACTTTGCAGGAGATCCCTGGAAACTGATGAGAACACAATGAATCCCAGCCACTTCCAAGCTTTTCTCGTGTATTTTAGAGGATATTTAAGTTTTGTTGTGTATTTTAGAGGATATTTAAGTTAGAAAGTGAAATGATTCCTGTGTGCTGAGGTAAATTTGGAAAACCTTCCTTGGGTGTTGCTGGCTGCCAGCAGTTGGATAAATCCTGGCATTCCCTGGGCGTGGATCTGGCTGAGCCTGGCTCAGCCTCTCCCTGTTTGACTTGGACCAGCCAAAGCCGTGCCCAAACCTCCTCTGAGTGACATTTTACTCCCAGCTGGTTCCTCTGTAAGACAAATCACTGGAACAGCTCAGGAAGGCTCTGAGGAGCCTGGTTATTAAATAACTTTTGCATTCTGCCATCCCCAGAGCCTGAATGGCTGCAGTGATTTATTGCTCTGTTAAGGCTGGGAAAGAGCCACCCTGGCTGGGCACTCCCTGCACAGGGCACTGCCAGAAATGGCATTCCTTTGTCCTTCATCTTTATGCTTGGAAATTTCTTGGAATGTTGTGGTTTCTAGAGAAATAAGGGTTTTGTTTGTTTGTGTTTTGGTTTTGTTTTTTTGGGGTTTTTTTTTGTTTTGTTACAGAAATTGCAAAAGGGGAAAGCCTGCCCTGCCTGCTCTTCTCTCCACCTCCACCTCAAGGGGCAGTTTTAAACATTCCACACCTTGAAGCAGCTTCAAAGCCACATTTTATTTAAATTAAAATATTGCAAAGGCTGTATTTGCCATGTCTTGAAATGCCGGGAGTGGTTTTTGCCCCTCACCCTTCAATAAACTGCACTTGGCCCCTCAATTTCTTCAATAAACTGCACTTGGCCCCTCAATTTCTCTATTCAGGCATAAATTAAAACATTTTAACAGCAAAAATCATAATTTTAAAGCTGTGGCATCTTTTAGAGTATGGAGAAAAGACACCCTGAGATATCTTAGAGGCTTTAGTGGAGCTCTGTTGTTTGAGATGTGTTTGCAGCCACAGAAATCCTTGGTCTGTGTCAGTTTTTGCTGTTCTGCCTCTGATTTTCTGATTTTTTTTTGTAAAGGGTGTTGATGATCTGCTTTTGACCAACCACTGATAAAAGTCAACCTAGGCTATTCCTGAAAATAACCCCCCAAGTTCTTGTCGTGGATTTGCCCTTCTTTTCTTCCTTTCAAAAGATTGTCCTTCTTTTCCCACACCCAAACATGACAATGCCATTTGAGAAACGCACGTGGGGTGCACAGCAGAGCCCCCAGGCAGGGCACAGCTGCTCTTAAATCATGCTGTGATTTTAAGGGATGTTTAGAGCTCCTCTTGTTGATGCCTGAAATGTTGGAATGGAGAAAGCTCAGCACTTTGTTCCTCCATAGCACTGGAAACCCATTTATTTAAGGATATCAGCAAAGGAAATGCATGTCCTGCCTTAGGAGGACAGGAATATAAATGAATTTGAAGAGAGAACATGTGGAATTCTAGGAAGTATTTTTCCTATTTCAATCATAAATGGAATAGAGTGAATGAACAGATTGGTTTGGGTGGGAAGGGACTTTAATTCCCCCCGAGTGCCATGGGCAGGGACATCTCCCACTGTCCCAACCCCAGTGTCCAGCCTGGCCTTGGGCACTGCCAGGGATCAGGGGCAGCCACAGCTGCTCTGGGCACCTGTGCCAGCCCAGCACCCTCCCAGGGCAGGATTTCTTTAGCAAATAATATAAAACATGACAATCGTGCTTATTCCAGAGCCTAAGAATTAATTTCAAGTCAGTTCTTCTCATTCTGGATACCTGCCTGACAGAACCAGTGGGGGATGTGGGAAAACAAACTTTAGATTATTGATAAAGCATCGCTTTCCTTCAGCAGCTGGGGAAGGAAACTCACAAATCCGGCAGCTCACTGATTTTGTTCATCCCTAAATAACTGATGGGGAGAGTTGAGATCACTTTTTGTAAATGTTCTCTCAGCATCTGATAAATGATAAGCACAAAACCTCAAATCTTGTGAGGGAAAACCCAACACCACCAATGCAGACCATGCAGAAACTGAAACCCTTCACTGATACCAGAGCGTTGTGAGTTCATTTCATTAATTCTAATTAAAATCGATCTGGTGGCTACACCCAGGCCCTGGCACTGGGCTGTGGGAGCTGCCTCAGACACAGGCAGGGCACAGAGCCTGGACTGCAGCCAGCCTGGAACCTCCTCTGCCATCGGCTCCCCAGGGCAGGAATCCACCTTTCCCACAGAGCCACATCAAAATCAGCTGCCCACATGGCTCGAGGGTTGGGGCTTCAGCCAACTACAACCACATAGAAATGATTTTATTTCTTTATTATTATTTACCCTTCTAAAAAATCACTTTCGTAATTCTGCCGTGGCTGTAATAAAATAAGATGGAATGATTTGGGATTTTGTACTTGTTATGTAACAATGCCAACCCATGCTCCACCTCGTGCTGGGAGTGCTGCTGTGCTCAGGGTTTCATGGGAACAGGAATGAAATGGAATCCAGTCCAACATGGGGACTGGTTTGTGCAACACAGCTCTCCCACCGTGGGAATTCAGGTGTTTCTGCTGCTGCAATTTCAGAAATAAATTAGGCTGGGAAAGAGCCTAATTTATTAGGCTGGAGGTTTAGATCTGCTGTGCTGGGTCATCTGACAACAGCCTACCAAAAAATGAAATTATTTCTTAAAGAATCTTAAAATCACAGATTGGTTTGGGTTGGAAGGGAGCTCAAATCCCACCCAGTTCTACCCCAGCCATGGCAGGGACACCTCCCACTGTCCCAATGTCCAGCCTGGCCTTGGGCACTGCCAGGGATCCAGGGGCAGCCCCAGCTGCTCTGGGCACCCTGTGCCAGCCCTTATATCTAATTTAAATCCACATCTCATATTTTAAATTACTTGACCTGCTCATATTTTTGGCAGCTTTCTTTTGAGTGGTTTTTCTCCCTTTCCCGTGTGTCACCAGCATTATTGCTCTGAACTTGATGAGGCAGCAAGGCAGATAAAATAAGTGCAAACCCTTGATCCTTGCAGCAGCTTTCAAGTTTATCTCCCCTTGGGTGTTGTTTTGTGTGTTTTGTTCTTTTTCCTGCAGCAGCTTTCAAACCTTTATCAAAACAGTGCTGATTCAGTAGCAGGCAGCAAAATGTTTAAAGTCACAACAATAAATTAACATCATGAAATGGGAAGGTGAATTAGTTTTGTAAATCCCTTAATTAAGTGATGAGTGTTGCTTTTCTGTTCCTCACTGAACTTCCAAAAATCAAAGTCAATTTGACAGAAAGCCCCATTTTGTGGTTTATCCCTTGTTCCAAGGTGCAGGCCAAGATCACAGGTGTAAAGGTGTTATTGTTGAATTTCTGTGGGGCTTTGGGGGCCTTATTTTATACCAGGTAAATTCTTGTTCTCACTTCAAATGTGAGATAAGAGGGATGTGTCTGTCAATGGTATGAGTAAGAAGATGTTGGGCTTGGGTTTGGATATTGGGAAGGAATTCCTGCCTTCCACCATCCTGATTCCATCCTGATTCCACCATCACCATCCTGTGAGAATGCTGATGCCCTGGGATGGGTTTCCAAGGAAGGCTGTGGCTGCTCCTGGATCCCTGGAAGTGTCCAAGGCCAGTCCAATTCCTTCCCTGAATCCAACCCAAACCTGAAATCTTATTTGTGCTGCTGACGGACCTATCCATCTTAAAATAGTTTAAGTAATTTTGAAATATGAGACATGGATTTAAATTAGATGCAAGGACTGGCACAGGGTGCCCAGAGAAGCTGTGGCTGCCCCTGGATCCTTGGAAGTGTCCAAGGCCAGTCCAATTCCTTCCCTGTATCCAACCCAAGCTAAGATCTTACTCATGCCGCTGATGGACATATGCATCTTAAAATAGTTTAAATAATTTTGAAATGTGAGATATGGATTTAAACTCGACATAAGGACTGGCACAGGGTGCCCAGAGAAGCTGTGGCTGCCCCTGGATCCCTGGCAGTGCCCAAGGCCAGGCTGGAGCACACCGGGACAGTGGAAGGTGTGGGAAAGGGTGGGAATGGATGGGATTTAAGCTCCCTCCAAACCCAGACCAGTGTGGGATGCTCTGATCCACTTCCAGCCGTGCCAGCACTTACCTTGGAAGGTGGCTTTGGACACCTGCAGTCCTGCATCCACGAACTGCTCACAGGTGCCACTGAAGAGGCCGTAGGTGAGGCTGATGGTGGCGGTGGTGCTGGGGCCCGAGAAGCGAACCTCGCTGCTCACCCAGTGCTGCGTGCCCAGCACCACGCAGATCACCACGAAGGAGCTCACACAGGCGCAAAAGGCAGAGGCAAACATCGAGGTTTTCTTCCTGGATGGCATCTTTGCCCAGATTTTCCCCCCAGTTCAGAGGATTTGGTTCCCTTCAGTCCCGTGTACCATGAGGGTGATTCCTCCTCGGCGCTGTCCGAGCACAAAGTCGCTCTGGTAAACTTTAAGCAAACAGAAGTGGCAATAAAAATGTAAAATAATTGAACTTTGCCCTGGGGAAAAGGTGTTGCCATGGTGACAGCCAAAGCAGCCTGGCAAAGGCCGCTGGAATTGTCCATGGGTGATTTATGGTCCTGGCCTAGGCGTCGCTTCCCAGATCGCAGCCCTGGGCCCATCCAGAGCCCGGCTCTGGCACCTTCCCAGCTCCTCCTGGACTCCTCTTCTTCCTCTTCAAATCCTGACAGCCAGCCTGCAATCTGCCCATCTCTAGCTGATCTCTCTCTAATATGTTATGATAAAGCTGTAAAATGTTCCTTCTCCCTCCAAACTGCCCAAGCAGCTACCCAACCATCCCTTTGGGAAACCTCTCAAATTCTTTAAATTTCAGAAAACATGGTGTTGGTCTTGGCTTTTGGTGGGGTGAGGAGGTTCTGTGTACTGTCAGGAGGTTATTTTCTAAGAAATTCCTCTAATTCCTGATTAAATTCCACATATTTTCACAGAATAGCTCCTTGCCTTTTGCTTTTTGCCAGGGAGGAAACAAATACCTGGAGCAGGGCTTCATTTCAGGGAAGCAATGGATAAGTACAGGGGGAAATCCTGGAAAAAAATCTATTCTGGACTAGAAACCAAGGGAATATATTATTTTTTTGACCCCCCAAAAATGACCTAAACAGTGACCAGAGAACACAATTTCAAACAGAACCTTTATTGCTGAATGAAAAGACTGGAGCCAAATTTCAAGAATTTCAGATAAACTCAGTCCCCATCATCTTGGCCTGAAACCTGGAACATAAATTAATAATTTATTGTCAGTGTAGAGTAACAGAGATTCCATTAGCTTTTATTTCTATTAATTATAATGTCATTATCCCACTTTATACTGAAGCCCTGCCCCTGAATCATCCAGAGTTTTTGAATTAACTTTTAGGGCACAATCTCTGGAGTTCTTGTCCAGAAGCTTCTCTGCTGTATCCTGTGATGCCAGAGAGATTCCTGAATTTTTTATGGATTTGAATCGCTAAGAATTTCTCAGGAGGAGTAAATACCTGGGAAAATATTAATTCTGCAATGCAACGTTATTGAACTGAGATTTTTCTGATTTTATGAATTTTTTTTTACCCCAAACTTTTAAGCAATTAGTAATTAATAATCTAAGTAATTAGATTTGAGATCCATGGATTTTATTTCTATAGTCTTGGGATTTTTATTTTACTTTTCAAACTACTTGAGACTTTGATGATATCTCTGAGGTTATTATTTATAGGAATATATAAATATAATTTTTTTAATTGAGTTTTATTCCTAAATAATCAAAATGTTTCATTAACACAGTGGAAATCAGTCAGGATTTGATTGAAGCTCTGAGGAATAAAGGGAAATTTTTTACCCTGTATAAAATAATAAGAAACCTGCCTCACTTTTTGTTCAGTAGCCAGTTAAACTTTAACCACAGAAATATGGGGAGCTCTGTTTGGCTGATCCACCTCTCCAGGTTCATTATTCCAACAGTTCTATTCTCCACAGGACATAGTCCAAGACTTTATAATCCAAGGATGTTTTCTAATAAACTGAGCTGCAACCTGCCCTCCTGCCATCAGCAGTGCCACCTGTCCCTATAAAACACGGCTTTAAAAATTCAATATTTAAGAGCTGATATTTGTCTTGGTAAAAACTTCCAGGGAATTATTCCTCAGTTCCTCCAGTGTTGATGAATTGAGCAGGCAGCCCTTTAAAAATAGAGAATAGCAGGGACTCAGAGCATGTGAATAGCCTGGAGTTCCTTCCTTGCAACCTGACTCAATTATATTGAGTTTTTGGTGACTCAGCTCAAATGGTTATGGCTCAAATCATTGAAACTCTCCTGTGGCTCAGGGAGTTGCTCTGGAAATGAAATCATAATTTGCTTTTCTCTTGCTTGTCACCTTGAGGTTCATTCTCTGCCTAGGCTGTGATATTCCTTGTCCTTTTTTTTCTATTTTTTTTTTTCTCACAGCTGCCTGTAAAAGCACCGTAAACCCTGGAATTAAAGCTGCAGTTTGACAGGACACTCCTCATCTTGAGAGAGACAGGAGAAAGGAGCTTGGTTTCCTCTGAGTCAGAGAAAATATTTCCTGATCAGCACCTCCTCAACTCTGCCCCCACGGACCCTGACTCAGCCCTGACAGCAACCAAAGAGAAAAATCAGAATATTTGTTATGAACCAGGGGGGCAGCAGAGATCTGCAATCCTTTCTACATAAAATCACCCCTCGTTTTTAAATCTTGCTGATGTGAGCATTTCCCTTCTGTTTAAATCAGTTTGCTTCAAGCCAAAAATACAAAAGGAAGTTTTTAAATGCAAACTTCTCATGCACATCAATACTTTAATGTTGCAAACACATTCTTGCATGGGGAAAAAATATCTTATGGTGGTTTGCCCACAGCTCCAGAAGGAGCAGAGATTGAGGAGGAATTGTTCTCCAAAGAACATCCTTTGGACAGTTTAATTTTTATTTTAGATAAATTGCAGATTATATAAAGGAAGTTCATTAGATTAAGTATTAAGATGGATTAAATATTAGGATTTATTTAGATTTATTTATTTATTTATTATTTCATATTTAATATGTTTTAAAAATTCATCTATTATTATTTTAATTATTAATTATTTTTAGTTCATCTATTATATATTTTTATATAGTGTATATATATAGTATATATATAGTATATATATTATATATATATACTATATATTTATATATACTATATATACTATGTATTTATATATATTATATAAATATTCTATTATTTATTGCTTCTTATTTTTATTATTATTTCTTTATATTTATTTTTATTTATTAGATGGCATATTATGATTCATTAAAAATATTGTTTTAATATTTAGGGGAAATTGAATATTTTTTTAAAGTGATTTAATAGATTTAAAGGAGAAGAAGGGAAGGGAAGGGAAGGGAAGGGAAGGGAAGGGAAGGGAAGGGAAGGGAAGGGAAGGGAAGGGAAGGGAAGGGAAGGGAAGGGAAGGGAAGGGAAGGGAAGGGAAGGGAAGGGAAGGGAAGGGAAGGGAAGGGAAGGGAAGGGAAGGGAAGGGAAGGAAAGGAAAGGAAAGGAAAGGAAAGGAAAGGAAAGGAAAGGAAAGGAAAGGAAAGGAAAGGAAAGGAAAGGAAAGGAAAGGAAAGAGAAGGAAAGGAAAGGAAAGGAAAGGAAAGGAAAGGAAAGGAAAGGAAAGGAAAGGAAAGGAAAGGAAAGGAAAGGAAAGGAAAGGAAAGGAAAGGAAAGGAAAGGAAAGGTTGGGTTGAAAAGCTTTATTTCTTGGGGCTTTTTAAACAAATTGGGTGTAATTACTAATAAATTTTTAAAATAAGTTATTGGAATCAGGATGTAGGGTAGGATGAAGAAAATATAAAGTGCCAGCAGGGGAGATCCAAGGTTTGGCTCCCAGGTCAAAGCTCTGAGCTGTGCTCAGCAGCAGCCAGGGAAATTCAAGGTGAAGCCATTGAAATGATCCTCAGTGCTGCTGCAGCTGCAGCGCTGCACTGCTGGCGGTTTAACAATGTTCTGTTGAAATCTTTCATTTAAAACGATATTCCATTTAAAACCATTTTAAACCGTTCTGTTGGGATATTTCATTACAAACTGGCTGCTGGCAGGGTGACTTGGCAGGAGCTGCTGCTGATATTTGGGATTTTCCATGGGCCTGACCTTCCTGGTGTGTCCCACAAGCCCTGAGATCCTCCTGCATTCCCATTTCCCATCTCTGACTGCAGAGGAGCTCAGCTGCTTTTGGCTCCAAAAAACTTCCAGAAACTTCCAGGATGTGCAGATCAGCCCATGGACTCCGCTCAGGATCCGGCCACGTGTTGCCAGTGTTGTCTCTCCCTCTTCTGGGATGGATAAATTGCAATTAAAGCAGATTATAGAATATAAATAATAAAATGCAGGTGTTTTCCTCTGGCACTTTGCAGCCAGCATTAGATGGAAACAGGGATTTGTTTGTGCCTTTGGTCTGGCACAGGGAAATGGGATAAAGCACCAGGATTTTATTGGAGCTGGGTTGAGAAATGTGAAGCTGCACTGATCTGCAAAATGATTGCAACAACTCCTCGGAAAAGTTTGGAACTTCTTGGAAGAGAGGGGTGTGAGCAGCACTTTTATGGATCCCTGCCCATGGGTGGATTTGCACAATTCCATCTCCTGGTTTCTTCTCTCCTGACTATTTTTTATTAATTTATTATTCTATTAATAGCCTTTTCTGACTAAATATTTTTATTGTTTTATTAATAGTCTTTTCTGACTATTTTTTCCCTCCCAGTACTTTTGAAAGACAAAGCAAGCACGTTTGAAATATTCCTTGGATTTCTTGCCAGAAAATGCCCAGAATTTCTCAGCTGAGAGCTCCATCCTGGGATGTTTGTGGATATCTCAGCCCTGACACTGGAGTGGGATCACAGCTGGAATATTGTCCCTCAGACAGGTGGAATGTTGTCACCAACCCCTCAGAGCTCAATCCTCTCACCCCAGCAGGAACTGGGAAAAAAATGGGTAAAAAAAAATAGCCTTATTTCCAACTGGGAAGTAAAAGAAATGGAAGATCCCAAAGCCACCACACTGGAATCAGCACAAATGTGCAAAATCCTGGTTGAAAGTGATTATTGCTGCCTTGGATGTGAGTTGTGCCCACTCTGGATTTTTGGGAAAAGGCCTGAAATGCCAGGAAAAGAGAGAATGGCTCCAAACCTCCAGGTTAGCTGGGATTTGGGAAATGGGAGCAGCCCTTGCTCACATGGCAGGGACAGCCCTGAAATTGCCTTTTCCCAAAGATATTGGGGTAAGAAATGATCCAGCAGTAAGATTGGATGGGAAATGAATCCTTCCATGGAAATGCTCCCCATCCTGGCAGGGCAAGGAGAGCAGCAGCTCCCTGAACATCTGAATCCTTGCTTGTCCTGTTTCTCTCCATTTCCAAGCTGGGAAATCCTTGCTGGCAATGTTTGCAGGCCATTATGGCAAAATAAAGAGTGTCGGATCTCAAGATCTCAGTCCTGAGGTGCTGAGCCACCGAGACCTGGGGGGGGCTCGGGACTCCTGGAATGTTGCCAGAAGTGTCTGGTAGCTGACTTTAACCCTGCACAGAGACGACAAGGATGAGGGCTTCACGGGTGAAGGTGGAAAGATTGTTAATTAGAGGGTGAGACACAAGGTTTAAGATTTATGTACAGGGGGTTTAGAGAGTAAGATGGAGGAATTGGGGTGTGTCCTGTCCTCTCCTTCTTCTCCTCTCCTCCATCTTCTTTGGCACGGTGGCACCTTTCTATTGGTTATTACTAAGAGTACACCGAGTTATAAGAATAGATGGTATTGGGGAAAAATGATAAATATTGTACACGTAGCAAAGGGTATAAAGATAGTGCTGCCCGAGGGCAGCACAGTGTGCTCATGGCTGCTGCTGAGCAGAGCTCTGTTCGGCTGAAAGAAATCTTTTAGATAAACAATTAATAAACATAAAACCAGAAAGAAGAACTGAAGCCTCTTCTCGTCCTTCGATACGCGGGCTGCCCAAGCACTCGGGCTTTCCAGGCCATCAACAGCCGAGATAAACCGGACAAAAGAGTTTTAAAATGAAATATTGAAATCATAGAGATATTTCCCTTTATTTTTTTCACTCCATAATTCAGTGTCTGCATTTCCCCAAACCACAGAGCTCCACTAAAACCTCTAAGATATCTCAGGATGTCTTTTCTCCATACCCTAAAAGATGCCACAGCTTTAAAATTATGATTTTTGCTGTTAAAATGTTTTAATTTATGCCTGAATAGAGAAATTGAGGGGCCAAGTGCAGTTTATTGAAGGGTGAGGGGCAAAAACCACTCCTGGCATTTCAAGACATGGCAAATACAGCCTTGGCAATATTTTAATTTAAATAAAACGTGGCTTTGAAGCTGCTTCAAGGTGTGGAGTGTTTAGAACTGCCCCTTGAGGTGGAGGTGGAGAGAAGAGCAGGCAGGGCAGGCTTTCCCCCATTGCAATTTCTGTAACAATTCTAAAGAGATGCAGGCTTGAACACTTCAATCTATTCCTACAGACTCCTAATTTTGGATTCCAAATGGAAAAACCTTTGACAAACAGCCCTTTGAAGTCATTAAATGAACAACTGCTGCAATATCACACAGCCTCATGCTTTTACCCAATTATTCCCACTTTGAAGGGTTTCCCTGTGTTTTCAGGCTGAGATGGTTTTGCAGCATCAGAAATCCTGGGTCTGTGTCAGGTTTTTGCTGTCTTGCCTCTGATTTCCTGATCTTTTCAGGAATTTGCAATTTTTGTTCCAGCACATCAGCAAAAAGACTGATCCACCCTGCTCTAGCAAGGGCATCATGCTGAAAAACCCAAATAAAATGTTGCTGGCCAAATATCGCCTCTTTCCTGTCATTTATTTTCTTGATTTTGCCCAATTATTCCTACTTTGAAGAGCTTTTCAGGCTGAGATGTTTTTGCAGCCACAGAAATCCTGGGTCTGTCAGTTTTTGCTGTTCTGCCTCTGATTTTCTGATTTCTGACACAGATATTCACGGGTGTTCTGATTTTTTTCCTTCTGCTGGGTCTTTCTTTACACCTCCCAATTGTCTGACATCCTTTGGAGCACTTAAATGTTACCTGCATGGGCGTGGGGGTTTGAAAAATAACACAGAGAATCATTAAGCTAGGGAAAATTTATTAATAATTAATTAATTAATTAATTAATTAATGTTCTGCCTCTGATTTTATGATTTTTTTGGGGTGAATTTGAGATTTTGTTGCTGTCTTTGAGGTCACTATTTATAAGAATATATAAATGTAGTTTTAAAAAATTATTTAGGTTTTATTCCTAAATAATCAAAATGCTTTATTAACATAATGGGAATCAGCCAGGATTTGACTGAAGCTCTGAGGAAGAAAGGAAAATTTCTTACCTTGTATAAAATAATAAGAAACCTTATTTTTCTTCCACTACATCAGCAAGGAGAGCAATTTACTGCCCTGCCACCAAGGTCAGCAGGCTGGAATACCCAAAATAAAACGTTGGTGTTCAAATATTGCATTTTCCCTACCATTTATTTACTGAGCTTGAAGCAGAGAGTACCAGAGTGCCTGGAACTGCTCTGGGTGAAGTTCCCAGCAATTCTGGTGGGATAAATTCCTTCCAAGGAAGGGGCTGGGAGCTGTGGGAGGCCCTGCAGCATCTCTGGGAAATTGGAAGCAAAGGTGAAAGTTCTGCCAAGGAGCTGCCACTGCTGAGAGGGGCTGGGTTTGTGATGGAAAGAGAGGAAAAGAACCTGGGCTGGGAGCTGGAGGAAGGAAAGTCCCTGTGGGATATTGGATTATCCCAGAATTGGGATAAATGTGGGATCAGCTGCTCGGTGTTGTCTTATTTTTGCACAATATTTCAGCCTTCCACTTTCTTAAATTTATTTTTTGGTGCAGCTTCTTGTCTTCCTTCTGTCAAGGCCATGGAATTGCTGCTAAATGGCTACAAGTCTCATGTGGGATCTCAGCACCTCAGGACTGAGGTGTCACCGAGACCACCCTTGGGGGGCTCGGGAGTCCTGGAATGTTCCAGAAGTGTCTGGTGGCTGCACTTTGATCCTACACAGGAGACGACACCTGTATGAGGACAGGAGGGTTTCACCGGGGTGAATGGTGAAGGGATTGGTTAATTAGAGGGTGAGACACAGGGTTTAGGATTTCTGTACAGGGGGGTTTAGAGAAGTAAGATGGAGGAATTGGGGCGTGTCCTGTCCTTCTTCTTCTTCTTCTTCTCCTCCATCTTCTTTGGTGATGGTGGCACTTTGGGATTGGTTATTACTGAAAGTGCACCGGGCAATAAGGGTAAAAGGTATTGGGGAAAAATGATAAATATTGTACACGTAACAATGGGTATAAAGATAGGTGACCGCCTGGAGGCAGGGAGTGTGCTCATGGCTGGCTGCTGAGCAGAGCTCTGTCGGGCCGAAAGAAAATCTTTTAGATAAACAATTAATAAACAGCGAGACCGAAAGAAGAACTGAAGCCTCTTCTCGTCCTTTGATACGCGGGCTGCCCCAAGGCCACCCCGGGCCTTTCCAGGCCCTCCAAACAGCCGAAAACCGGACAGTCTCAGAGCAGCCTTGTTTGGCATCCTCTCCCCTTCCTCAGCACAGAAATTCCCTGCAGACCTTGTCTGAAATTGGGTTTCAAGGCATTTCATCGCTCAGATCCCCACCCCTGGGTTTAAATGTGGGTTTCTGGCTGCAGCTCTGTGTCAGGGAGCAGCACCCTGGGTTGTTTTCCTGCAGCCAACAAAGAATCAGCCTCAGGCTGTTGGCTCCAGCTCCTGGATGGATCCTGGAAAACACAAATGGCACAAACCTGGCTTGGAGCATCCTGGATGGGCTGGGAGGATGCAGAGCTGGGGACTAACGAGGCTAAATTATCAATAAAATCATCAATTATGGACGTGAGTGGGGAAGGTTGGATGGTCTTTTTACAGCTTTATTCCACAATTGCACAGTTTATTTATATATTATTTAGATGTTTTTCTCTCCAGCAAATCCCTTCACACCAAATAATGGATTAAAAACTTTTTATTGTACAACTTGGCTTCCCATTTCTGCCTCATGACTAATTAATTTTGGGACCACACAGCCTAATAGGATCTTTAATCCCTGCACTAACAGAAAATGTGGTCATTTTGTCCAACACATACAATAATTCTATTTATTTTATCTCCTGGCTATAAGCACTCATTTAAATTAATATCCAATTCCTTGCAAGTGGTTCTCAGTGAGAAAATCGCTGAGTTGCAGCCATTTATCTGCAAAAATGTTCATTAAAATCCAGCTCCTCCCTGGTGCTGTGCCCTGCCACGTGTGCTCACGGGATTCCAGCCCCACTAAATTGCTGTTTCCTTGTCAACACGATGCCAAAGGGATGTAATTAGGCCCTGATGAAGTTTCCTGCAGAAGACACAAACATTCACAGATGTTCTGATTTTTTTATTTCTTCTGCTGGGTCTTTCTTTACATCTCCCAATTGTCTGACATCCTTTGGAGCACCTAAATGTTGGCTACGTGGGTGTGGGGGTTTGGAAAATAATACAGAGAATAATTAAGGTAGGGAAAATTTATTAAAATTGCTTGGATCTCTCCTGGAGCAGGGATTTCTTCTGCTGGGATGCTCTTCTTGCTCTGGGACATCTTGTGGAAAACTTAATACAGTTTGTATAATAGTATATATAGTTTATATAATAGTATATATAGTTTATATGCAGTATAATATAGTGTACATTGATATGGGGGAGGTTGAAAGTAAAATATAGAAACATTAAGGTTGGGAAAGACTTTTTAAGTTTGCTTGGATCTTTCTTCTCCTGCTGAGATGCTCTTCTTGGTCTGAGACATCTTTCGGAAAACTTAATATAGTTTATATAATACTATATATAGTTTATACACACTATAATATAGTGTGCATTGATATGGGTGAGGTTGAAATTAAAATATAGAAACATTAAGGTGAGGAAAGACTTTTAGATCTCTCCTGGAGGAGGAATTTCTCCTGCTGGGATGCTCTTCTTGCTCTGGGACATTTTTTGGAAAGCTTAAACACGGTGTGCATGGCTATGGGGCTTGAAAGTACTCCAGAGTTTGATTAATTTTAGGAAAGAATTTTACGATCTCTCCTGGAGGAGGGATTTCTCCGGCTGGGATGCTCTTCTCGCTCTGGGACATCTTGTGGAAAACTCAAACGCGGTGTGCGTGGCTATGGGGGTGTCTGGAAGTAACGCAGAGAATCATTGGGTAAGACTTTTCAGATCCCTCCTGGAGCCGGGATTTCTCCTGCTGGGAGGCTCCCGTGGTTCTGGGAAAGGTGTGTGGCAGGGCCTGGAGCCAAGATGTGCCTTGAGCTCCTGACTCCCGCAAATCCCCTCCTCCCTGCCTGCCCTACTTTCCCACCTGCCGCTGCTATTCCGGGCGTCCCGTCCCGCTCGCTGTCCCTCGCAGGGGACACGGGCACCGCCAGCCCCAGGTGCAGCGACACATCCCGGGCGGGCTGGGCAGCGAGGGGCAGAGCGTGTCCCGAGCGCAGGGGACATCGCAGCATGGATGGGGACGCGGGCAGGTGCGGCATCTCCGGGAGGAGCTCGGGAGGGAGCCGGGCGCTCGCGGCGCAGTCTGTGCGTGCGGCGGGGCTGCTGTGGCGGTGACAGGGATGCGGTGGCGGTGACACGGCTGGGGTGCCGCTGTCACTGTCACTGTCGCTGTCACTGTCGCCGACAGAGCCCCAGGGGCCGCTCCCGCTGCAGTGCGCTCCGTGTCCGCCAGGCGGCGCGGCGGGCGGCGCGGCCCGGGCTGAGCGCGGGCTCGGCCGGGCTGGGGCTCGGCAGCGGCGGCGGCAGCGGGAGGAGGCGGCGGCCAAAGGGAAATTTCCTGCCGGGAGCCGCCGCCCCGGCCCACAGCGCCTGCCCGGCCGGCCCGGCCGCGCCGCCAGCGGCCCGCGGAGCCGCCGCAGCCGCGCAGGTGAGCGAGGGGCGAGGGCGGAGGGAGGGAGCGAGGGAAGGAGGGAGGGAGCGGGGATGCCGCCGCCCGCAGGTGCCGGCAGCGCCCGGGCGGCTCCGAGCCGGGCACGGACGGGGAGAGCGCGGAGCTGCCAGGGGCCGGCCCTGGGCACCAGCCCGGCCACATCCCGGCAGCGACATCCCGGCAGCGACATCCCAGCAGTGGCGGCAGCGCGGGCGGAGCGGCGGCCGCGGCTCCTCGGCGGGGCTGGGACCGCGCGGCGCCCGGAGATGCGGGACGTGCCAGCGCCAAGGGCACGGCCGGCTCCCCGCGCATCCCTGGGCATCCCCGGACATCCCTGGGCATCCTTGGACGTCCCTGGACATCCCCGCGCATCCTTGGACATCCCTGGACATCCCCGCTCATCCCCGCTCATCCCCGCGCATCCCCCCAGGTGTGCTCCCCGGGCCCTGCCCCGCTCCCGGGATGGGGCTGGCCCCTGAGCTGCGCCTTTAAAAGCGATTTTCTGCCCTCGGTTCGTACCCAGCGCATCCCGGAGTGAGCGGGGCCGCGTTCAGGTGAGCGGGACCGGTGGCTGCGGACCAACTCTTGTGGTCTCCCACGCTCAAGGCTGGTGTTGTTTAAACTCCCTCTATTTCCATTTGTTCCATTTATCAGTTGGCTTTCACGTGGCTTTTCACTGCTTCCCATCACGGGATTTTATTTTTCTCTTTACTCGCGGCATTGTGGAAAGGGTTAACGGGTATTTGCTGTGGGATGGAACTGTGTTTGCTGATTGTGAAAGGCTGTCTCCTGCGTTTCTCCCAATTTTTCAGGGAGGTTCCTCTCCATGTGGCTTATTTCCATATCGTGAAGTGATTTTCTGTGTGTTCAGCTGTGTAGCTGTCTGTGTCTGATTTGGATGGTGTAGACACTGCTGAGCTGAAAGAAAAGACAGTGCTTATCGAGCTTTTCATTTTTGAGGGGTTTTTTTTCCCCCTTAGATGTTATAATCCGTGGAAAGTAGAATAAAGGATGCAGAGAACTGAAAAAAAGAAATTTTAAAGTGAGTTACAGTTGTACCTTCTGTCCGTGCTGTGTTTGGGGCTTGTAAATAAATAAATAAATAAAATAAGTAACTTCTGATGGAAACTAATGACATTCAGCTGGAAGCTGGGTGTAGTTTAGAAGAGATTTAAATGTGGATAAAATGTGTTTCCCTCATGCTGGAGGGATGTTATCCCCCACCTGGAGGTGCTGAGGGATAAATGAAGCTTAGAGTGGGAAATTTTAGGTGGTTTGGGGGGACCGGTTTGGTTTTGATCAGGTGGAATTTGGGCTTGGAGAGGAGCCTTAAGGGGGATAATGAGGTGTTTATGGGGCAATCTGTAGGATTTAGGGTGGTGGCACTGGGGAGAACAGGGCAGGGGTGGAGTGGGACCAGCAGGCTGAGGTCCCCAGGAGGAGGGGACAGTGCTGGTGTGGATGCAAAATCACCTGTGGGGTGATGGATGCTGCCAGCACAGCCAATTCAGCTGAAAACATTGCTTTTCTCAAGTGCCAGGACGAGCTGAAATGTGTGGAGAGAGCTCAGAAATGTGCGAGAAGAAGGGAAAGAAAAGAATGTGAGAAACAAAATGGTGTGGGCGTAGTGTTTGGTGTGTTTGCTGTGCTCCCAAAGAAAGGGATTGCTGTGCTCCGTGTTCCTGAAATGCAGGGATTCTCCCAGGCACTGAGCAAAACTGAATTCCTGCTTGGAAAGCTTTGCTGGCACCTTTAATAATCCCTGACTTCTTTCTGTACCTAAAGCAGGGTCCTGGGGCTGGTTGGGCTGCAGGAATTTCTCCTCAGGTGCTTCGTGGGGAATTTTAGCACATTTCGGTCCTGTGTGTGTGTATTTTGAATTTCTTCTTGCTTTCCACCTCAGATATTTCTGGTTATTTATCTGTTAACAAACTCAGTCGAGTTTTTTCATCTCTGAGTAAGGGCTGGCTTTTCATAAAGAGTTGTTGGGAATCTCTGAATTTTTTAAATCTTATTCTCCTTCCCTCACCCTCCATGGCATTCCCAGCTCCTGCCTGGTGTCAGGAGTGTGCTGTGTGGGCTGAAATCATGGGAAGCTGGAAAAGGATGGATTGCTGGGGGACCCAGCAGGTTCAATATCTGTGTAAAACCCCCCCTGTCACACAGAGGTGGGGCTGGGGCAGAGCTGCTCCTTGCCTTGCACAGAGTGGGCTCTGCACCTTCTCAGGAAGGTGGAAAGGATTTTGGGGTTTGTTGCGTTTCTGGAGGTGCTGGTGGCATGCCCAAAGCTGCAGAGCTCTGTTATTAACTGAGTTGGGTTTCTGGAGCTCTGTTATTAACTGGGCTGGTTTCAGAGTGTGATCCAGCAGGGCTCTGGCTGCTGCCTGGGTGACCTTTCCCTCACTCATTTAAGAGGTTTTGTGAAGAAAAACGAGTGGACAGGGCTTGACAAACTGCCAGGAGTGTGAAATAGAGCTGGAGGAAGTCAGAAGCCCTGTCACAGATGTCCTTGGTGCTTTCTGAGAGCCAGATCCACGCGTTACACAAACACAGAAGGGTTTGGCTTGGAAGGGACCTCAAATCCCCCCCAGTGCCACCCCTGCCATGGCAGGGACAGCTCCCACTGTCCCAGGGGCTCCAGCCTGGCCTTGGCACTGCCAGGGATCCAGGGACAGCCAAACTGCTCTGGGCACCTGTGCCAGGGCTGCCCACCCTGCCAGGGAACAATTCCTGCCCAATATCCCAGCTGAATGTCCCCTCCTTCAGTTTAAAGCCTTTCCCCCTTGTCCTGTCACTCCAAGCCCTTATCAAAAGCCCCTCTCCAGCTCTTGTTATCAGCAAAGTGTTCATGTTCTTCATGCTTGGTGATGCCAGGAAAATTTGTTCAAGGTTTTGGAGCAGTGGAAAATAAAGAAGAGCAAGCATGGAATGCTGTGGAGGAGGAAAAGCAGGGAGATCCCAAGGAATAATGAATTGTTTGTCGTGCTGCTGGGAGCACACAGAGCCCTTGCTGGAGGAGTGGGAGCTTCTGCAGGAAAATGGTTCCATTCTGGGGAACCTGAGGGTTGTGCTGTTCCCTCCTGGGAATGATGTTGGCATTTTGTAAATGTGATGTTGTGTTTCAGTCTCTTGTTTCCAAAATATTCCTCAGCGTGGATTTATGGCAGGGCTGGAGATCCCCTGTGTGGTGTCATCAGTGAATGGTGATGTTTTGGTGGAGAAAAGCTTCCTTTAAATGGGCTTTAAAGTGAATTATTCTGCATCTGGACATGCAATGAACATTTCTCAGGAGGAGAGGCTGGAAACAGATGTTTTGGGTAGGAGCTGCAATTCCATCCTTATTGCAGGGGGCTGCCAGGAAGGGACCACATTTCCTTTATAAACAGCACAATGGGGTTGGGTTTGCTGAATCAGACTCCAGCTCTGGCACTCGCTCCTCATCCAGCACCCCTGGGGAGGCCGCAGGGATTTTTTTGGGGGGAGGCTGCAGGTTTTTTTGGGGGGAAAAGCTGCATTTATCCCAGAGAGGCTGCAGGGTTTTTTGGGGGGAGGCTGCATTTTTCCTGGGGAAGAGGCTGCAGGTTTTTGAGGGAGGGGCTGCAGGTTTTATTGAGGAGGCTGCATTTTTCCCAGAGAGAGGCCGCAGGTTTTCTGGGGGGGGATCCTGCAATTTTTTGCAGGAGGCTGCAATTTTCCCTGGGGAGAGGCTGCAGGTTTTTTAGGGGGGAGACTGCAGATTTCTTTGGGAGGGAGGCTGCATTTATCCCAGGGAGGCTGCAGGGTTTTTTGGGGAGAAGCTGCATTTTTTGGGGGAGGTTTGCGGCATTTTTCCTGGGGAGAGGCTGCAGGGTTTTTTAGGGGGGGCTGCAGGTTTTTTGAGGGAGGCTGCATTTTTCCCAGGGAGATGCCACAATTTATTTGGGGAGAGGCTGCATTTTTCCCAGGGAGCCTGCAGTTTTTTTGGGGGGAGAAGCTGCAGGTTTTTGAAGGAGGCTGCAGTTTTTGGAGGGAGTCTGCATTTTTTTTGGGAAGGCTGCACTTTTCCATCATCCCTGCAGCTTGGGCAGCAGCAGCAGAGCAGGCAGAGCTGGGGGACGCTGTTTGCATGGCTGCAGTGAGCACCTCTCTGCTCCTTGCTGGGCATTTCATTATTGATCTCCTGCTGCAATATTAATGGCAGAAAATCCCTCTGTAAGCTGCAATCTCGTTCTGTGCCCAGCATGGGAAGTGCTGAGAATTGGCTCCATGAATTATGAAGGAGTTTGGAATTGTGTGGTCTTGGTGGAGCATTTGTGGCTCCCCTGGATGTGCCTGTGGTGTTCTGGGCTCAGAGCTGGCTCAGGGAGTGATTTGGGTGTTGCTTGAGCTGATTTGTGATGTGATGCAGCAGAATTTGGGCTGAATGAGGAGTGCATGCTCTGTGCAGGATTTCTGCATCTTTTTAAACTCTAACCTCGTGGTTTTTACTCATTGTGCCTTTCTGCACAGGGTTTCATCCTGGTGTTGTTTTTGTCCTGTCTGATCTGAATTACACAATCCCAAAAGCTTTAAGTGTTACTTGTAAAAAAAAAAAAACCTGCCTGTATTTATTCCAAACTTCTTGCTGAAATGTTGATATGTCTTCAGGTGTGTTGTACAAATACATTTAATACTTGTGTAAGCCAGAGCTGAAATGAGACACTGATAAGGCAGCGATTAGGAGGAGCTCAGCAGCAGCAGCAGCATTTTGTTGATGTGTTTGTACAGGATTTAATTTTGAGTTATTCACATCGTGGAGTGTATTTTTAAGGCACGTTCAGCAGACTTGCTGCAGGAATAATAATAATAATAATAATAATAATAATAATTCCATCCCTGCTATCCCTCTGCCTGCCCAACCCCTCTGTGTTTCCTGCAGAGGATGCCTCACCAGTGACATCCCCTGCCCCAAAAATGCCCTTTCCCCTCTGGCTGCTGGCACTGACTCAGTGCTGAGCTGGCAAAGTCAGATCTGCTCACAGAGCTCTGCCTGTGTTCAAAGGTGTTTCCTGGCTGAGGGGAGGAATGAAGCTGGGGAGAAATGTGCAGGATTGGTTTGTTGCTTGCAGTGGTGGTGGATTGTCACTGGGAAATGTACAACAACTCGCTTCTGGGGTTTGCTATCACTTTTATCCCCTCTGTAAAAAGGAAAAAGTGCTCTGCTCCTGAAAGCTTGTCTTTGCTGAGATTTCTTTTCTCTAATGTACAGCAAGAGTTTTTTTGGTAAGAATGAGAGGTCTGACAAAAACAAAACCGTAAATCAGGCAGAAGTGAGATGAGACATAAACTAAAAAAAAAATCTGAGCGATAGAAGTGACAATTCTGGGTTTTCTGCCTTGGGAGGAGGCAGCTCTTTCCCACAGGGGTGTGAGGATGCCCCAGCAGCTGGAAGGAGCTGTGCCAAGAGCAGCTGTTCCTGCAGATAACACACAAACAGGGATGCAGCAGCAAGGATCACTGGGAAGAATGAGGGCTTGGGAAGGCTTTGGTTTAGTAGGACAGTGAATTTTAAAGAGAGCAAATAACAGATTTGCAAGGGAAGAAGTGAAAAGTGTGTTACTCGTGTCACTTCTAAGAGATCAAGACACAATAATCAGGGCAGCTGGAGGATAAACCTCTAACTTGGAGGTTTTGTTGCTGTGGAGAAAATAATTTAGAATGAAATACCCAACTGCACCTCCATGGCAAGATCTCACCCTCCTGAGCTCCATCAGTTCCAGCTTTGCTGCTGGCTGGGAGTTCCCTTAATTGCTGTGGGTTTGAGTTTTCTTCAAAACCCATCTCTTTCCCCTGGAATAACTTCTGGAGCTGCTGTGGTTCATCCCAGAGGCCCCTGGAGACCTGCAGAGCAATTTTGGTTGAGCCAGACTGGGATGAATTGGGAACTCCATGGTTCCAAACTCCCCTTTCCTGCACAGCAGTGAGTGTGGGGGTTCAGTGCTGGTTAACAATTCATGTACTCACATTTTGTTGTGAGGTAGGATTAGGGGAAAGGCAAAGTAGGCTCAGAATTTTAAAAGGATATAAAGAAAATTTTGTTAGCAATAATTAAAAGAAAGTAATGCAAATTAGAACAAAACTTCCAGAACACTTTTCTTCCCCCCACAACTTTTTTCTTTCTCGCTGACAATGTAAAGAAACAAAACTTAAAATTTTAGTTGGTTTATTACTTCTAGAATAGTCTTTCTTTAGTTTTCTGAGGGAGAGAAGTTCTTATTAATGGTATGGAGACTTCTCTATAAGAAAAACCAGTTCTCTCCTGGCTCTTATGAACAGCAGCCACCCAGGGAAATTTGTAATCCTGAAATCTCTTATTTTCTGCAAGGCTGTGGGGTGATTGGGTTGGTTGTGAGGATTGGGTTGGAGTGCCTGACTTTGGGTTGGTTGTTGGAGTTGATGCTTCCCTGTCTGAGGTCCTGAGCCCCACAGGTGCCCCAGGGGCTGCTGCTGTCCTGTCTGTGAATTCCCAAAGGTGGGACCAAGCTCCACGAGGTTCACACCACGCCTGCTTCGATCTTGGCCTTTGCTCCTGTCATTTCTCACCTCCCTTGGTTCTCTGGATGGAATTTTTTGTCCAACAGAAAATCCAACTCTGGTAAATGAAAGGCAGGCTGATCACAACTTGAAGCCAACGATGAAAATTCCTGTTTCCAGACCCTCTGGTTTGCAGGATATTTGATACAGGAGCTGTAAATATTTCTTTAGCAAGAGCTGTAATTCCTCAGCTGCAGTTTTCACTCCTAACCCTTCCCTCACCCTGTGCACTGTTTCTTTTGCTGAATTCCATCCTGATTGTCTTTTGCCCTTTAATCTTGTCATCTCTGCTGGTTGTCCTTGGAGGATTTATTTTCCTTTGCATTCCCAGTCTTGGTTTCTGCTGGAATATGCTGTGGTTGCTGGAGCTGCGGTGCTGGGCCTTTCCTGAGCAGTAAAATCCTGATTTAAACAAGCCATAAATAATGCTTGCACCCCGTGTTCTGTGGGTTTAGATGTCTCAGGGACTGAGTCTGATTAATTTAAATTTGGGTTTCATGAATGTCTTCAATCATGCTGCAGAATGTCACTTAAACCATTTAATTATTCAATGATATTAATTGATCTGCAGCCTGTCTTTCTACTAATCTGATACAACAAAGTTTGCGAATTGCTGCTGAGAGCAGGATGGTGTGGAACAGCTTTAGGATGGCAGCAGCAAAGCCTTTGTGTAACCATGTTAAGATGATAGATGCTTTCCCTGTTAAACACAAGCCTGAGTTTAAATGGGTTCACGGTATCATTTTGTTTGCAGATGTCAAAAGCTCATTAATTTTAAGTCAAGCTCCCCACCTTGCTGCTTCAAATTGCTTTTAAATTACACGTGTGCTGATCAATCTTGAAAAGCCCAAATTAAAAACTCAGCTGAGGGCACATTTCAAGGCCACAGATCCAATGCTTAATTCTAATCTGTTTTCCACAGGCAAACCTCCCACTCCAGCACTGGTTCCTGGCAGAAGAGGGGGGAGAGGAAGTTGTAGAGACTTAAATATTTCTGGGAAGGCAGAGAGGAAAGGAAAAGGTGGAAACAGGGAACTATATTTAAATAATGACCTATTTACATTACAGAGTTTGAACTATTAGAAGTAGACTTAGGAGCTTGTGATGTTGAGATAATTTCTGTCATAATGGGGCATTTTTCAAGGAGGAGCCTCAAATCCTTGGGTCAGTTTTGGGCCCCTCAAGACAGGATCTGTGGCTGTGAACTGCCCAAGTTATTTATCAGTTTTGTGCATGTGTAACTCGAGCTGTAATTTGTCCTGAAGAAGCTCCAGAGCTGCTGCACTGCATCAAACTATTTACCCTTGAAATGTAGCCTCATTTACCAGAACTTCCTGAGGAAGAAACTTGAATAATTTCCTTGGAAAATCCTTGGAGCCCTTTCTGTGCGAGCAGAGTTGTGCGTTCCTGTTTTCAGGAGTTAATCCCTGCAGGATGCTGCTGCTGCCCGGGCTCTTCCAGGGCGGTTTTGCTCTGTGCACTTTTCCTGGGATGGGATTTGAGGCCGGCCAGGCCATCCCTGAGGGGTTTTCTCCTCATTCCAAGGGCTGCAGTGGGAGCTGTCATGGGAAGCAGCTCTGGAGCGTGGGAAGGGAGCAGAGCAGGAGCTGTCCTGGCAAACAGAGTTTGCAGAGCTGTGCCCAGCTGTGCAGGGCTGGGGGAGGGACACACCAATTTTCAGCCAGAAATGCAGCCACAGCTGGGCATGATTTTGTTTCAGAAGTGTGGTAAGTGGTTTTTAACAATTTTTAATTTTTCCTGAATTTAGATGTATTTGAAATTCAAATTCAGTGCCTTCTATCAGCTCTTCTGAAGAGGAGCATAAACCATGTCTCAGGCTGTTTTGTGGCCATCCAGCAGTGCTTTGGATACTTTAACCATCTTAAATAACTTTTTTATTATTCAGAGATATTTGATTTACTCTCTCTGATGGGAGAAAGGAGTTTGGGAGATAAACTGGTAGAGTTTCAGTGTTGGGTAATGTCCATTTCCCATATTTATGTCTACACAAAGAAATCTACTCTTACCACTAAAAGAAACTAATCAAAGCCAACAGAGCAAGACAAAATAGAGGAAACTATTTTTCAGGTGTGATTTCTGTACAAATAACAATGGTTATAGAAAGTCCTTGGATGGTTTGAGTGGGAACAAAGCAAGGTGGGATTTGGGGGTTTGATTAGGAGGGAAACCTCAGCCAGCTGGGTTTTAGTGGCTTTGTGGGGGAGCAGAGGTTTTGGGAAAGGCAGGATGGGGCCAAGCAGGAATTGAAGAGAGTGGGGATGAAAATCCCACCTGAAGGACAAGGTTTGGGGGATCCATCTCTGCTCCTCCCTTCCCAGCTCCAGGGAGGAATTCAGAGCTGCTGAGGGCGAAGGGCTTTGAATTTCTGCTTGGAATAATCAGAGCCTGAGCACAGAAAACACCTTGCACGTGTGGCTTTATGTGCATAAAAGACTTTGCCATAAAAATTGATTTTCAGAGCAAGATCTGCCCTCGTTTTTTAATGACTTGAGCGAGGCTGAGCTGTAGCTTTCACTTAGTTAAGCTCATTTCCCACCTGCTTTTCATATCGAGACCCGCCATCATGAATTTGGTGGTGGTTGTTGAGTTGCTTCGATGTGTGAGGATGAAAGAAGAAATGTGGATTTTTTGGAGAAAATGTGAAACAAAAAAGTGGATTTTTGGAGAAAATATGCAAAAAAAAAAAAGGTGGATTTATGGGGAAAATGTGAAACAAAAAGGTGGATTTTTGGAGAAGATATGAAACTAAAAAGATGGATTTTAGGGAAAATATTGTATTTCCCTTGAACTTTTCTGCCCGAGGTGATGCCAGCCCTTTGTTGACGCCCAGTGGGCTGCTGCCTGAGGACCACAAACACCAATTGTTTGGGGGAGCATGACTGGCTCTGGCACCGAACACTGCAGCCATTCATGGGCGCTGCCTCGGGGCTCACAGGAACCTTTATCCCTGCAGGGAAACTGGAATTTTCCTCAGGACAGCAGCAACAAAGCCCAAGGGGGAAATGAGCCCGTTCAGCAGGGACTTGTCCCATCCTGGGAAGGGCAGGGCAGGAGCGTAGGGACGTCCCCTCTTCCCTAGACCAAGGCAGGTGATGACATTTCTTGGGTTTTGGGTTGTGTTTTATGGATTTGAGGTTTATTTTTTTTCTTAATCTCATTATTTCAGGAAGGCATGATGCTTTTCTTAAAAATTCTGTGTAGTATTGGTGTTTTTATTATAGTTTTATATAGCTGTGTATAACTATTATATTTATTATATATCATATTATTGTCATTATATATTATAGTTATTATATTTTA
The DNA here is from genome assembly GCF_028769735.1 of Zonotrichia leucophrys gambelii. Taxonomy (NCBI): domain Eukaryota; kingdom Metazoa; phylum Chordata; class Aves; order Passeriformes; family Passerellidae; genus Zonotrichia; species Zonotrichia leucophrys. Next base: position 2,168,963 of record NC_088176.1, on the reverse strand, counting down.
TGGTTATTCCATATTATATATATTATAATTATTATAGCAATATATTATTGTTATATATTATAGTTATATTTTATGGTTATTATATATTATATTACAGTTATTTTATATTATAGCCATTATACATTATAACAGTTATATATATAATATAGTTATTATATTTTATGGTTATTCCATATTATATATAGTATATATTATAATTATTATAGCAATAATTATCATATTATTGTTATATATTATAGTTATATTTTATGGTTATTATATATATATGCAGTTATTTGTATTACAGCCATTATACATTATAACAGTTATATATATAATATAGTTATTATAATTTATGGTTATTCCATATTATATATAGTATATATTATAATTATTATAGCAATAATTATCTATTATTGTTATATATTCTAGTTATTATATATTATATTACAGTTATTTTATATTATAACCATTATACATTATAGCAGTTATATATATAATATAGTTATTATATATTCTAGTTATTATAATTTTATATGGGTTTACACATTACACAATTCATCAATGCATGTGTAAACCTATATAAAATGGGGGATGGGATGCATGTGTAAACCTATATAAAATGGGATGTAAACATGGCAAAATAATGTGATTTCAGGCAGAACAGGAACTTTTCAAGCTGCTTTCAGCCCCTCAGATCAATAATCAGAGTGATGCAGCACAGCAATATCACAGGCAGCAATGCATTTGCAGAATTGGTGGCATCAGGGATTTGCTGCTTAGGGGTTTGCAGCAGGAGCTAATAAATTATCAAAGGTATTAAAGAGATTCTGTTAATTTGCAAGGCTGAAAACACTCAGAAACCACAGAGGCATTTGTGTAATTTCCAGCTCTGTGTTTAAGAACTCCCATGAGGACCTCTTAAAACCACCAGGTGTTTTCTGGCTTTTTAAATCTCCCTGGAAACATCTAAACAATTGCATCATGTCGTTGCTCTTTGATCAGAGCATTTAAAAGCTGTAACTCTTGTCTAATTGCAACACGGGATGTTTTGCTATAGGAATTTGGGAAATAACAGCTCCTTAAAATAGCTTCAGGCCTGAGGCATGGTAAATGCAGAGTTCTTTCTGGTTGTATCAGGATAGTAGATAGTGGCAATTGGTAATTGTTGTAGTAAAGTGAATTTTGAGGTCGTTGGGGCAGCAGTGTTGGTGTGTTTCTTTACTTGGATTTTTTAAATTTTATTTTAATTATGATCAAATTTAAATAATTGAGTGAGATTTGTGTTTATGGCAGCAATGCCCTGGTGGTGTTGGGTCCCAAAAAGAAGATTTCTCCATACAGAATCCCTACAGCCCATTTTGTTTGTTCCTGGATTCCTTGAGAGCTTTTTATTTATCTCGTTTTCCCCAAATTGTGCAAGCAGGTATTAAACACAGTTCTGCTGATGTGGCTTTCTGTAGGAAACAAGGCATCCCCTGTTTATAAATTTCTGGAATGCTAAAATCATCTGTGTGCTTTGTTTCCAAGCAAACAAAGTCTGGACAATGGAGAAATGATATTGTTATTGGGCCTCTGGGATGCTCCCACTGCATTTTATTTTGAAATAGCCTTTAATATATCTGACCTGATGCCCTGGGCAGGGTAAGAAAATTCCAAGTGGATCACTAGCTTTCCTTATTTTGGGAATTTTCCTTCTTTTGGGAATGTCTCTGCTGGTGTTGTTTGAGATTGTCGTGAGTGTTTGTCCATGAGTTTTTGGCCAGGCAGGATCAAGTCTTTAAAACCTCTTTCAGACTTTCCACTTGGATCTGAATGGATGAGGAATCTTCAAAATCCTGGATCCTGGAGAGGCCTAAAGTTATATCCTGGCTTTGTGATCTGTCACAAGACATGTTTTATGAAAAATCCTTTCCTTAGGATTTTTCCTCCTGAGAAGCTGGGAGGCCTCAGGAACAAAATGCAAACATTGATTATCTGCTGTTGTGGAATGCAACAGGTGCATCTGGGATTGGTCTCATGTGGTTGTTTCTGATTAATGGCCAATCACAGTCAGCTGGCTTGGACTCTCTGGTCAGTCACAAGATTTTATTATCATTCCTTTCTATTCTTAGCCAGCCTTCTGATGAAATCTTATCTTTTATTCTTTTAGTATAGTTTTAATATAATATATATCATAAGATAATAAATCAGCCTTCTGAAACATGGAGTCAGATCCTCCTCTCTTCCCTCTTCCTGGGACCCCTGTGAACACCACCACAGTGATCCAGACATCCAAATCCAAATTATTCCTCCTTTCACCCTCTCATAATGTCAGCAAATTTCTCCTCCGCGTTCCTGTCAAGGCTTTATTTTAAATGCACTTTGGTGTTAGCTGCATGCCCTGGAGCAGGCAGGGATCCCTCGCTGCAGCCTCAAGGAAAGCACTTGGATTTCCCTCCAGCCTGGTTTAATTGAGCAGATTTGGGGAGTTTTCTGAGGCTGTTTTCCAGGAGAAGGAGCAGTTTTCTTGCAGCGAATGCTGAGCAGTGTGTGTGTGGGTGGGCTGGGCCTGGGCCTTGTCACGCCTCATGTTCTGCTCCTCTCCTTGGGAGAGACCTCCTGGCCACTGATGTCTCCAATAACATTTTTCCTGTGAGATTGAAAAGGACAGTTCTGCTGGTTTTCATTTTGCTGTCCTGTCCTGGTGTTTGTGCAGAACAAAAGGAACAAATGTGTTGCGTGTTCTTGCTGAGTTGACCTCAGCTGCCCGTGGCCCACGAGGACCCGCCAGGAGCCAACTGAGGCTCTACAGCTCTGTTTCAGCAAGGCTTGTGCTGATCTTGGGATGAAATATTTACTCTGTGTTGCTGTAATTGTGAAATAATTAATGGAGCTGGGAATGAACCAGTTATGGGTAGGGATGTGGAGCTGCTGGAGTGATCCAGAGGAAGCTGTGAAGGTGCTCTGAGGGCTGGAGCCGGGCTGGAGAGCTGGGGGTGCTCACCTGGAGAGGAGAAGGCAACAGGGAGAGCTCAGAGCCCTGCCAGGGCCTGAAGGGGAGAGCTGGAGAGGGACTGGGGATCAGGGATGGAAGGACAGGACACAGGGAATGGCTTTAAGATGGAAGAGGGTTGATTTGGATTGGATATTGGGAAGGATTCTTGGTTGAGGCCCTGGCACAGGTGCCCAGAGCAGCTGTGGCTGCTCCTGGATCCCTGGCAGTGCCCAAGGCCAGGCTGGACACTGGGGCTGGGAGCACCTGGGACAGTGGGAGGTGTCCCTGCCATGGCTGGGGTGGAAGGGGATGATTTTGAGGTCCCTTCCAACCCAAACCTTTCCATAATTCCAAGCTGGGCATCCATCAGCTCAGAAAGGCCTTGGGTGCTGTGCCCAGAGCAGCTGTGGCTGCCCAAAAGCATCCAAGGCCTTTCTGAGCTGCTGGATTCCCAGCTCTGTGTTGTTCATCGCTGAATCCATCTGGGTAGGCACATCTGACCAGCAGGCTTTGAGAGAAAAGTTCATCTGAAAGACAGGCTCTGTTATTTGAGCCTTTCAGAAGCAGCAAAGTCACCGAGGGTGTTTTCTTTGTGGAGAAACAGAGCCTGTGCCAAAAGCTGGCCATAACTCTCCACCACTGAAGGAGTGGGAGCCTCTGGATGTTGGATTCAGCCTTTTCCTGACTTAGAGACGAGGCAACTGAGAGGTGGTTTAAAAACTTTAATTTCCTTTTCTGTTTTATGTGAAGAGTGAGACAATACAGATGTTATAATTTACGCCACTGCAATTAGAATTAACTATTTTTTAATTACTATACATTATAAGTGTTTCTTGGTTTATTAGCTTCATTTACACTATGTTGTAAATGGTTAAAAGTTAATTACTTGAAATTAGTGTTGTGAGTCTTGCTACAATGTCTTTTTCATAGTTCTATTTCTCTAAAATATCGAGTCTTATAAATAAGGCCGCCCTCTAAAACTTGATTCTAGTTCATTTCTCTCTCAACAATGTCCATCCTATTCTATAGCATTTCTAAGTTAGTATTTCTTATCTCACAGTTTATATACAGAAATACGCTATGTGAACCTTCTGTCAAGCTTTGAAAATCTTCTATAAATCCATTTCCCATTTTCCATTTCTCCCATATGGAGAATCCAGTCTGCTTCTAGATTAAATCCCTGTCATTTGTGGACTTCTCTGTAAAAATGTGTCATGCACTGGAAGTCCTGGCAGTCTGCAGGTGACAGAAATCTCTGCCCTTGTTGTCATCCTCAGCCCTGAGCAGCTCCTGGAGCTCTCTGAATATTTTCCCATATCCATTTTTGCTGGTTCTTGCCTTCTTTTTTCTTCTTCTGTCAAGGTTGGGGTTGAAGGCACTTGAGAGGAAAGTTCGTGTTCAGCTCAGGTGTTTATTATTTCTTTTCTGTTTTAAAGTAGTGAGTTCTACAGCATTCTACTAACAATTACAAAATGGCTCTCTCTTGTTACAAGGCCTTTTAAGGCTAAACTGTCAAATTAAGAAATGACACCTAAATTATTTTCATTTTTAACCCAATAACTAATCACTCAGAGTCCACACTGTGGACTTTTCTGTCCAATTACAAAATACCACCCAAACCCATGAAGAAAAAGGAGGAGCAGCCTCCACCCTAAAACCTCCATCTTTCCCCATATATATTACTATATTCTAAACCCTTAAACTACAAATTTTCCACCCTGTGATATCACACACTTCTAATCAAACTCCACACCCACAATCCCAGTGCTATCAATCAGTTTTGGAATACTTCTCCAAAGCCTCAGGTCAAATTTAGTATTTTCTTGTGGGTCTGTGCCCTTCAGCACAGAAAGTTTAAAATTCTCAGCATCCAGGGTTCCAACAGGTTTTGTGTTTCAGCTTGGAGTTCTACAGCTCCTTCCTCCTCAGTATTTGCAGAACAGTGAGAGTCTTGTGTTTTTGTGAGGAGTTTTATCCATTTTTGTTTCAGCCTCCCACTGGTAGTTTTTGTTTTGCATCTGGATTTCTGGCTGTTTATCCAGCCTTTGAACAGGAACATCTGAGTGCTCCTGGAGCCAGCAGGAACAAGGACTTAGGGAAGGATGGAATTCACCATTTCTTTCTGGGTCATTGTACTGAAGAATGGCTGAAATAAGCAAAAATTGATACAAATCTGAGTTTTCATCTCCCACACTGGACAAATTGTTGGGCTGGCTTCTGGAGGAAGGGCTTAGGATAAGCAGCATCCAAGCAAAAAGGTCAGATCCCTGTAGGACATACCCAAAATCTTCAAATGAAGGAAATTTTATGTAAATGCAAACAAGAAATGCTCCCTGAGGGCAACAACTTTTAATTTATCTCTCAGTATTAGAGAAAACAAACTTGGAACCCATTTCTGCTCCTCAGAGCACCTCTGGAGGATGCTGCCCTCCTTCCTGTGCACTTCTCCAAGGACAGGTCCTCTCCACTGGGCTCAGTATGGGAAGTTGGAAGGCAGAGAAATCTTGTATTCACATCATGTTAATCCTAAAAACTAAAGGAGGAAAAGGCTGTGGGTGAGCTTGGCATCACAGGACTTGGGTAATGAAGATTGACAGTTGTGGGGGGGAAGTCTCATCTCCTGCTCATCACAAAGTGACAGAAGAGCTCCTTGAGTCCTGCTGGTGGATCCTGGAATGGCTGGGGCTGAGGAGGGGCTGGAGGATGGAGATGAGGGCAATCCTCAGATGTTTCCTGCAGCTGAGGTGTGTGATTGTGAGAAACCCCCGAGATAAAGCTCAGTGCCTCAGGCAGGAGAGATTGTGTGTGCTTATCTGGAAGTTCCCTTTCCTCCGCGCTGATAACATTCTGAGCAGAGTGAAAATAGGAATTGCCATCCCCAGCCTGGTGTTATCGCTTTGGGAACAGCTTTTCTGTGGCTCCAGCTGATGGAAAAATGCATCCTTTAATCATATTGAACACAGACTCTGCTGCTGGTGGAGTGGAGTTGTATTATGTGGGATGTGGAAGGGGGAATTGAAGGAAATTCACTCTTTGCAGGGATCTGATGTGGATTGCAGGGTGGGAAGGGGGTTTGTGCTGCTCTTCCATCACACTGGGCAAAATTTTGGGAAGTCTGTGCAAGGGGGTTTGTGCTGCTCTTCCATCACACTGGGCAAAATTATTGGGAAGTCTGTGCAAGGGGGTTTGTGCTTCTGTTCCCTCACACTGGGCAAAATTATTGGGAAGTCTGTGCAAGGGGGTTTGTGCTTCTCTTCCCTCACACTGGGCAAAATTTTGTGCAGTCTGTGCCCTCCTTGAGCTGCAGGTGGGGATGGAGCAGGACCTGCCCTTGCCTGGCTCCATCAGGAGCTGCCTCACCCATCCCTGCCTGCTCTGTTTGTCTTCCCTTGTGTCCCCTTGAACCAGGATGGGACAGAGATTTTAGACGTGACAAGTTAAAAACTAACCAGAGACAGACAGATCTGAAATAAATGAGTTGCTGCTGCTCTGAGTGAAGGATGTTGTGGTTATGTCAGTGTCTTCTTCCAGAAGAATTCTGTCTTCCAAAAATTGTTAACAGGTTTTTGCCTGTTCTCAGCTACTTATCCATGCCCCTGAGCTGCTGCTCTCTGAGGATGTAGAACATTTTTTTCAGGCTGTAAATCCCATCAGGGAAATGTTTCCTTCTGCAGCGCTTTTGCCATCCTCACTTTAAAATGAATTTATTTCTTTTAACCCAGATATTCTCCTGGCCTGGCACAGCAAACACTGGTGCAGGGTGGCTGAGGGAGTTCTCAGCTGCAGAGGGAGGGGAGGGGACAGGAGAGGAAGGTTGGAAAACAGAAATCCTTTGATCTTTGTGGTTGTTTTTGTGCTGTTTGTATTCCTGCACGTGCTGCACGCTGGTTTTTCCAGTGCTGGGAGCTGTGCCTGCTCTGTGTAATGGTGAAAAGAACATTTCCCTAATGCTGTGGGGTGTTTTAGGTGCCTTTGGGGTGTTTTAGGTGCCTGTGGGGTGCTTTAGAGGGTTATGGGATGGTTGTGGGGTGTTTTAGCAGACTATGAGGTGTTTTAGGTGGCTTTTAGGGTGTTTTAGATGGCTATGGGGTGGTTATGGGGTGTTTTAGGGGACTATGAGGTGTTTAAATGGCTTTTAGGGTGTTTTAGATGACTAAGGGGTGGTTATGGGGGTCTTAGGTGGCTTTGGGATGCCTTAAAGGGTTATAGGATGGTTATGGGGTGTTTTAGGGGACTATGTGGTGTTTTAAATGGCTTTTAGGGTGTTTTAGATGACTATGGGCTGGTTTAGGTGGCTGTGGGATGTTTAAGGTGGCTGTGGGATGGTTGTGGGGTGTTTTAGGGGACTATGTGGTCTTTTGAATGTCTTTTAGGGTGTTTTAGATGACTATGGGGTATTTTAGATTGATTTTCTGTGGCCGTGGCATGTTCTATGATGTTTATGGGGTGTTTCAGATGCCTCTTGGATGGCTCTAGGGTGCTTTATATGGCTTTGGGGTGGTTCAGATCCTTGTGAGGCAGCTGCTGGGTGTTGTAGATTGCTGTGAGGTGGTTTACATGGTTATGGGCTGTCTGTGGGGTGTTTTAGATCATTACAAGGTGGTTATGGGGTGTCTTAGGTCGTTATGAGGTATTTTAGGTCTTTATGAGGTGGTTTAGATGGCTATGGGGTGGCTATTGGGTGTTTTAGGTGGCTGTGGGATCTTTTAGATGGCTGTGGGGTGGCTGTGGAGTGGCTTAGATGGTTATGAGGTGGTTTAGATGTTTATGGGATTGCCATGAGGTGCTGCAGATGGCTGTGGGATGGTTTAGATGGTTATGGGATTGCCCTGGGGTGCTGTAGATGGCTGTGGGATGGTTTAGATGTGTATGGGATTGCCATGAAGTGCTGTAGATGGTTATGGGATTGCCCTGGGGTGCTGTAGGTGGGTATGGGATTGCCCTGGGATGCTGTAGATGGCTATGGGATTGCCATGGGGTGCTGTAGATGGTTATGGGATTGCCCTGGGGTGCTGTAGATGGCTGTGGGGTGGTTTAGATGGTTATAGGATTGCCGTGGGGTGGTTTAGATGTGTATGGGATTGCCATGGGGTGGTTTAGATGGTTAAGGGGTTGCCATGGGGTGCTGTAGATGGTTATGGGATTGCCCTGAGGTGCTGCAGATGGCTGTGGGATGGTTTAGATGGTTATGGGGTTGCCATGGGGTGGTTTAGATGGCTGTGGGATGGTTTAGATGGTTATAGGATTGCTGTGAGGTGCTGTAGATGGTTATGGGATTGCCATGGGGTGGTTTAGATGTTTATGGGATTGCCGTGAGGTGCTGTAGATGGCTGTGGGATAGTTTATAGATGGTTATGGGATTGCCCTGGGGTGGTTTAGATGGTTAAGTGATTGCCATGGGGTGCTGTAGGTGTTTATGGGATGGTTTAGATGGTTATGGGATTGCCCTGGGGTGCTCTAGAGGGCTGTGGGATGGTTTAGATGGTTATGGAATTGCCATGGGGTGCTTTAGATGGTTATGGGATTGCCCTGGGGTGCTGTAGATGGCTGTGGGATGGTTTAGATGGTTGTGGGATTGCCCTGGGGTGCTGTAGATGGCTATGGGATGGTTTAGATGGTTATGGGATTGCCCTGGGGTGCTGTAGATGGCTGTGGGGTGGTTTAGATGGTTATGGGATTGCCATGGGGTGCTGTAGATGGCTGTGGGGTGGTTTAGATGGTTATGGGATTGCCCTGGGGTGCTATAGATGGCTGTGGGGTGGTTTAGATGGTTATGGAATTGCCATGGGGTGCTGTAGATGGCTGTGGGGTGGTTTAGATGGTTATGGGATTGCCCTGGGGTGCTGTAGATGGCTGTGGGGTGGTTCATGTGGCCTCATCCCAAGTGGTGCCCCCGTATCTGTAGGTACCCATGGAGACCAAAGCTCAGAAGCAGAGCAGAAGAATGAATTCCCGTTTTTGCTGGGTCAGTGCAAAGAGGAGGGCACAGGGCTGGGGGAGCAGTGCCAGCAGTGCCCATGGGCAGGTGGGGCATTGCCCAAACCCCAAATTCTGTCAGGAATTTGCTGCTTTCCCTGGATGTCCCCTTGGAGAGCAGGAGCTGGTCCTGTTGTGTCCCAGCTCTGTCCCAGGGAGCTGCCCCGGTCCCAGGCCCCTTTCAGGGTGACAATGTCACCAAATCCAATTTATTTCCAGGCTTTTAAAGTTGTTCCCAATATGTTCTGTGCCACAGATTGGTGCTGAGCTGAGTCACCGAGTTTTCCTCCTGTTAATTTATTAAATAACCACTGAAAACTCCTCATTAACAAACACATCCTATTTAAAGGAAAAACCACCTTTCCTGTGTGCACCTCTCCTGTTATCCTCTCCAGAATTCCAATTGCTCTGATCCAGAGGTGCCTCCAGAGCTCCTAGAGCAGAGCTCAGAATGTTTGCTGCAAACACCCATCCCTTGTTAAGCAGTATTTACATAAAACACGCTGACACCACTTTGGGGAGATTGAGTAGGATGCTTTCTCAGCTGTTGAAATTTGCACACGAGATGGAAGATGTTTTGATTAAAAGAAGGGTTAGCCGAATATTTTTTTTCCCATTTATTCCCATGTGTCAAAATCAAAGCAGAGTTTCTCCAGGCGTTTTGCCCATTTTTTTCCTCTTTTTTTCTGTTCCTCTTGTTCAGTTGTTTGGATTCTTTCCCTCAAGGTTGAGATTTTTGTGGGCTTTTTTTTCCTCGTAGCAGAGGAATTCAGTTATTTAAGGAGATAAATACATATTAAAATGCCTTTTAGACAGAAATAAACACTATGACTGGGTTTAGCTTCCTGTTTATTTTTGGGAGCGTTTGTAAATTCATTCTGGAATTTATTGGATTGGCAACGGTGAGCTGGGGACAGGCAGGGGGAAAAAACCAGGGAGATTTTCTCAGTAACATCCTTCTGATTCAGGAACAGCAGTGAAAAAGGGCTCAGGAATAATTTCATTTTAGTTTTCTACATTCTCCTTCCTTGTGACTTCTCTAATCTGAAGCAGTGAAAAAGAGCACAGGAATAATTTCATTTTAGTTGTCCACATTCTCCTTCCTTGCAACTTCTCTAATCTGAAGCCATTCCTGTGATAACATTTCCCTTCGTGGTTACTTAGTTGATTTTTTTGAGCTGCATTTCCAAAGGCTCCTGTCAAGGAGGAGAACTCCAACTTTCCTAATCAGTGCTGAAACGACTTCTTCAAAGGCTAAAATGGAATTTTATCTCTTCTTTCCCCCTGCAGAGAGCACAAACGTTGCTTTTGTCATTCCTTTATTATTTGCTCTGCCAGGGTGCCAGCGCCCCTGGCCACTGAGAAACTGGAGCAAAAGCTTTTTTTAGCAACTGGAGCAGAATTTTCATAATAAACCTGATCTCGTGCCGTTTCCGAGCCTCCTTTGGGGGGAGTCAGGGAAGGAAAGTGGAATTAGGGAGGGTTGGAAGCCGGGGAACTTCAAGGAGCCTCAGCCTAAAAACTCTCCCCGGATTTGCTGCTGCAGCCTGGATTAGAGGACCCTTTAATTTGCTTTTAATTAAAATGATTTTCATTTATTCCGTGCCTTCTTCACAGGTCCCGAGGCGCCTCACAAACTTGTGATGCTGTTTGTATAAAATACAAATTGCATATTCATGTGGTGCTGAGATTTCACCTGGAAGCTGAGGATCAAGGAGAGTTTTGCCTTTTTTTTGGTTGTTTTAGAGCCTCAGATCCCAATTACAGAGCAGCTTTTCAAGCACTGCTGCTGTTCATCTTCTCAATGAGTTGTAGTCCAAAGTGTAAACACTGCCCTGCCATAAATAGCTTATCTGATACGAGATTTAAATAGCCAGGGCTTTGTTTTTGCAACCTCATTCAGTTGGAAAGGAAAAAAAAAGTCTCGTAAATACCTTTTTATTTTTCTTCTTATTTTTCTTTTTTTTCACGAAGGAAATGCACCTATTGCATTTCCCAAGGGAAACTCCCCTATTGAAATTCCCAAAGGAAATGGTGGATTAAAATGGAGAGTGTTGCATAGCTTGTAAATAGAGTTATGTTAATTATCTTTTAAATAGTTGACCTTAATGCAATGTAGATATTAAAAAAATGAAGATAACCCTTTCCTAAATAAGACTGCTGCAATTTAATTATCATAAATTAAATATAATAACTATTGAGGAGGAGAAGAAATAGGGTTTTTTTTACTTTTTTTGAGGGACTTTTCTGGTGGTTTCTTTCTTGTTGGTTATTTGCTGAGGCATAAACCCTGGATCAGCACAGAAACCTGAGGAAATCCAGGGAATATTATGGAAAATGCAGTTTCAGGGGTGAATTTGATGCCCCAGCTGAGGTCGCAGAGGAACAACAGAGAGGGGGAGGCTGGCAGGAGCAGGGAATTTTTCCAGAGCCTTGAAAAGTTGCTACATCCTTGTTTTGGGAGAAGAACAAATCCTGGCAGAGGAGATTCTGAGATTTTTATCATGCTCTTGTGAGGAGGGGGTTGGTCTGTTGTCCCAAGGAACAAGGGGCAGCACAAGAGGAAATGACCTCAGGTTGTGCCAGGAGAGGTTTAGGGCGGATATTTGGGAAAACTCCTTTAGGGAAAGGAATCCCAGCGCTGGCAGTGGTGGAGTCCCCATCCCTGGAGGGATTTAAAAACCCTGTGGATGTGGGACATGGGGCAGTGGTGGCCTTGGGGACCATGGTTAGACTTGGAGGGTTTTTCCAGCCTAAACAATTCCATGGTTCTGTGAGTTTGGACAGCTCTGATTTAGGGCTGGCACATTTTGTAAGCCCTCCCTCCAGTCTGCTGGAGGCACAATTTCCCCATGTGCTTTCAGGCAGTTGTAGAAATTCAGGGACTGTGCCATGAGTTTTTAATATCTGATATTCAAGAGGGGAAAGCAGAACAAAATATAAAGATGGTTATTTCCTAAAAAAGTTATGTCTTATTAAAAAAAAATGGCTCTTTTGCTCTCAAAGAAGAAAACCTGAAACTTCTGCTTGCTTGCAGAGTGTCTGAAATTCCCCTGTTGAAGTTTGGGGAAGCAAAAGCCCTTTTTGAGGATGTCACAGCAGAGCTGTGGGCAGCAGATTTTCCCATAATAATGCTTTTGTTCCCTACATGAATGCAGCAGTGTTTGCTCCTGCGGAGGAGCTGCTCATGAGGAGGGCACAGAGATCCTTGGAGGGGTGCACAGGGCTGTGCTCAGCACTTGCAGAACGTGAGATTTTGGGTTTTTTGGGATTTAACTTTGAAATGTAATAATCTTTGCATGGGCAGGGACACCTTCCACCATCCCAGGTTGCTCCAAGCCCTGTCCAACCTGGCCTTGGACACTTCCAGGGATGGGGCAGCACTTGAGCGTTTCAGTTTGAGGCTTTGGGTTTGTTTGTTTTTATTCCACCCTCATTTCCCAAACCTCATATTCATCTCTTGCTCTGCAGTCAAACCCATGAATTCTCAGTGTTCTTTGCTGCTAAAGCTGATCAATACAGGTGATTAGCTGGAAGCTGGTGTTTGGAACAACCTCAGTGAGACACACAAGGCAAAGTGTCTCCTTCCTTCTTCTCCCTGCTGTGTCACATCCTGGAACAGATTCCTGATGGGTGAATCTTTCTTCAGGTCTGGAATGGTTTCTCATTTTTTCTAATGAGAAGTTGCTTGCAGACTTTGACCTGAGAATCCATGTAGAAATACATTAGGCTGTAGAAAAACTCGACATTCAAAGTACAAATGAGGCTTAGAAAGTAAAGCTGGGCAGGCCTTTAATTTTTTTTCTTATTTTGAAGTGATTCTTACACTGAGTAAAAATTAAAAAGATGGCTATAACCATCTCTGGAACCACTGTGTTCTGTTGCTCTGTAAATCATAATTTGGGGCTGTGTTCAGGGTGATTCTTGTGGAATTTTAGGCTGTTGGGATGATGGAGTTGGCGGCAGCCATCCACACCCAGCTTTATTGAGAGCCAATTTCTGCCTTTGTGGTGAAAACCCACAACAGTTGGGTGTTTGAAATGACTTTTAAGCCATCTGTGTGGCATCTCTGTGTTCCATTGTTTCATCCACCCAGATGCTGGGAAATGACTGCAAGGAGCTGGAGCTCCAGCACAAATTGTTATTGTCCTGGAAATGAGGATTTTGTGACTTTGGGCTCTGGGGAGGCTGGGTGAAATGGAGGAATGGATGAAAGGTTGGGTGTTCCTAGAGGAACATCAAACACCCCAGCTGGCAGCTGAGTGGGACCCCAAATGTGTGAGAGCCCTCTGCTCTCCATCCCTGTCGTGGTGCTACCACCCTGTGGTGTCAGAGTGAATTGGGATCTCCAGGAAAATGGGATTTCTGGTGTGGTGCTGCCCAGGGAAGGGTGTCAGCACCAGATGAGTGTTGTGGAAATCCCATTGAGTCACGTCCTGATGTGCAGCTTCAGGGCAAGAGAAGTTCCTGTAAATTATCCAGGCTTGATAAAACCCTCCCAGGCTTCCCCAAACTGGTATTCCCTGCAGTTTTAAAGGTGATGGAGATTTCCATGGTGAGGAGATTCCCAGGATAAGCCAGGAAAGGTTTGGCCAGCTCAGGTCTGGAGCAGCTTCACCTCTTGCAGTGCCTCACAGCGTTTTCATTTCAGTCATGTGGGAAAGGAAGTTCCTTAATGAGCACGGAGCAAAAGTCATTTTCATAATTACTGTTCTGAAAGACACTCACAAAATACTGATGAATTTGCTTGACAGTTCCTGGAAAAGCCAAACTGAAGCCCAGCTTTCCATGAAGGATTGGCCTGAGTGGTGTCCAGAGCTCCTTGCCAAGCTCAGCTTTGCTGTGACCAGTTTTAAAATCACTTGGAAGGTTTCTTGCAGGGCGTGCAGCCCTTATGGTAGAAGCAATTAATTCGTGTCAGGTGGAAAGGGGGATTAAAAAAACCTTTGGGGGCACAAAGAAACTGGATCCAAGCATTTATTTATTTATTTATTTATTTATTTATTTATTTGATGTTTTGGGGAGAGGCTGTGGACTCTCTGGGATGTAATTGCACTCCTGTCAGGGAGCATCCTGGCTGAGCTGTTTGCATTTCTGCTGCAGTGACTTGTGGTGGCATTTGCAAGTTCATCTCCCTCGAGTGCTTGAGGCAAACGGTCAGAACATCAGCAATTGCAGTCTGCTGGAATAAGTGAGGCTTGCAAAGCTTTTTATATTCATCAAAAAGCAATTTCTGTTGGGGTTTTTTAAAGATTCAGTACAAGGGCTGGATGTTGGTTAACACAGTCCTGATTTTGTATTCTGTGTGCATCCAAAACATCCTAACAAACATCCTTAGGACATCAAAACCCTGGAAAACATGCAGAGCCTGACCTCTGAACACAATGTTTTCTTCCTGTTTGTGTTGGCCCAGGCCCTTAAAAAATGATTTATTTTGTTATGCAGACGATTACCAAATAAGCTCATGTCTGTGGAAGCTTGTGTGAGGTAGATATTGAAACTTGGCACGGTTCTGCAGGTTCCTGACCTTCCAGGAGCTCATTCAGGACTTTGGAGTGATAACATCAAAGACTATTCTAGAGGTAATAACCCTCTAGAGGTAATAAACTAAAAAAACCCTTAAGTTTTGTTTCTTTACGTTGTCAGTGAGAAAGAAAACGTAGGGGGAGGAGAAGTGTTCTAGAGGTTTTGTTCTAATTCTTATTACTTTTTTCTTTAGTGACTGTTAATAGATTTTTCTTCATACCCTTTTAAAGTTTTGAACCTGTTTTGCCTTTCTGCTCATCCTGCCTCCCAGCAGGAAGTGAGGGCACTGGTGATGAGCCAACACCAAAACCACCACACTCCTCAGTGCATTAACCGAGACATCTCAAAATGAGCCAAATTTCAAATTCACAAACCAAAACCACGACATGAAATCGGTATTTCTACCCGGTTTCAGACTGAAACCATCACAAATCACCTCATCACTGCCAGCAAGGGCGCTCCAGACCCAAAGTGTGCTGCAGCAGGAGCAAGCCCTGCAGGCAGGCTGTGCTCTGAGTGCAGACAAACCTGGCAGGAGCTCTTTGCTCAGCATTTTGGAGCAGAGCAGAGCAGCACCTCTGGCTGAGGGAGCAAGTGCTGCCTCAGCACGGTGCCAGATGGCTCTGGCTGGCAGCAGCTGCTCTAGGAGGTATTTTTGCCCCCAGTGAAGGAGAGGAATGATGAGGAGGACTCTGTCTTATCAGAAGGCTAATTAATTACTTTATTATACTGTATTATTCTATATTATATTACATTACATCTAAACTGAATCTGCCAAGCACTCAACTGCACAGCCTTTTGTGACTGTCAGCCCACAGTCCCCACACACACCTGGATGCAACTGGTCAGTGAATCAAAACACACCAGAATCCAATCACCAGTTCCCTTCAGGTAAACAGCCTTCCACCATGCATTCCACTTGTGAAAACACAGGAGCAGTAAATGAGATAGGAATTGTTTTTCCTTTCTCTGAGGTTCAGAGGATGTGAAGCTCAGAAATATTCTTGGGAAGAATTGTGCCTTGCTTTTCTCTGTGAAGGGAAATGTGGTGACAGTTGCTGTGCTGCAGGGCAGGGATGCTCTGCACAGGGACATCCACGTCCTGGGGCTGGCCAGGGCCAAATGCAAGGTGAGGATGGGAGGAACAGCCTGGAGGAGAAGGGTGAGGGCTGAGCTGGGGAGGAAAGTCATGGAGAGCACCACCCTGAGCTCTAGCCCAAAGTGCAGAACCAAAAACTGCTCCTCTTCCCAGCCCCTGCAGGATGACATTTCTTTTATTTCTGTCCCCCAGGAGCCAGCACAGCTCCTTGTGAAGCAGCTCTGAGTGCTGGGGCAGAAAAGTTACAGGGCAGGAAAAGGGATTTATCTGCCCTCAGTTCCCACCTGTGTCCCATGGTTAAAATACAAAGAAATCAAGAAATTCAGATTTATATTTTCTGAAAAAGATGGTTTGGCTGTGTTCTCTATCACAGCATTATTTATAGTGGTTAGAGTTTGGGAAATAAGGAGAAAACCCTCCAGTGTCTTGCTGTTCCACATAAATTAATATTTTTTTGTCATTACTCCTGAAGCAGAAGCTTTCTTTTACTGCTGAAAAATCCACTTGCACATTGTTTATAAAAACACTCCCTGCAGGTCCATCTTGTGCTGGCTCAAAGTCACTTTAGAAAGGGCTTTGCCTTATCTCAGTAGCACATCTTGGGAAGTCATTTAGTGAGCAAATTGCCAGTTAATTGCCTTGATCTGCTGGTGAGCAAGATGCTCAAAATGAGCTGTTCTTAATCATGATATCAAAATATCACTTCTGTTCCATTAATGAGCGTGCTGTGAAATAGGATATGTTTTTTAAGGAAGCTGCTTAAGCTGATCTCGTTTGCTTTTTATTTTTAGTTAATGCCTTTAGTTGGTTTCCTGAAAGAATCAGAGCTCTGGGGGTGTGAGAGGGAAACCAACATTTCAAGGATCAGTGGATGGCAGCCCCAAAGAATTTTCCATAAAATAAAATTTGAGGTATCTCTCAGGATTTTAAATTGGTTGGAAAGGTTCTGTTCAGACACTGTGGGGTTAATTTAATAGGATATTTATGATTTAATTTCACCTTTACAAAAGCACTTTATAGTTTGTACTTGACCTGTGGACAGAAGGTCCCTTGGGAGCCAGCCTGGCTCCATTTTGTGTGGGTTTGGGCTCTGTTCTGATTTTTAAGTGCTTTTTTTACAGAGTAGGATTGACTTGGTGTTGACCGAAGTTTAGTGAGCATGAATTTTGGTGATTATTAGACTTGGCTCTCTGCTCTCCAGAAATATATACTTTAAATAACCAGAAATACATACTTGAAATCTCCAGAAATGTATACTTCAAATATACATATACATATACATATGTATGCACACACACATATATATGCACACATATACATATATATACACATGTACATATATATAAATATAATATATATAAATCTATACATATATGCACACATATATACATGTATATACACATGTACATATATAAATATAAAATATATATAAATCTATACATATATGCACACACATATGCTTATATATACATACATGTGCATATATAATTATAAAATATATATAGAAATATATACATATGTACATATATATAAATATAAAAATATATAAAAATATATATAAAACATATATATATAAATATATATAAAACAACAGTATCCAATATTATAACACATAAAATATACAATAGAAAATATATATATAAATCTATCCATATATGCACACATGTATACTTATATACACATGTACATATATATAAATATAAAATATAGCTATAACTCTGTCTATACATGTGTGTATATATATATCTTTATGCAGATTAGTTCTGTGAGATGGCCAGAAAGTTAAGACAATGAAATAGGTGCAAAACCAGCCAGAACTGAGTTACAATTTTATTGTTTATTTTTCAGCATGAGTGTGATTCTTTTGTGGCCTTTCAGGAAAGGATCGTGGCACAATTGGAATATTTAGGAGGCCTAGACTTGGTAGGGTTGGAAAAGAGCTGTGAGGTCATCCAGTCCAACCATTCCTGCAGCATTGTCCCACATCCCCAAGTGCCACATTTATATTTATATTTATAATTTTTAAATATTTCAGTAAAAATACCACAAGTAGATTTTCTCTGGTATTTCCTAGGATGCAAATACGTGGCCAGGTCCTCTGGTGAATAAGAGAGGGGATTTCACTTTGTTGCAGCTTCAGCCAATCATTGATCAGCCTGAACATTTATTTTCCAGTCACAGGAGGAAGAATTTGGTGTTACAGCATGGCCAGAGCCTGTCAGGTTATTCCACTGAATCCACGGGGTGAGCTTCTATCACATGTTAAAGCCACAAGCGAAATATTCAGCAATCAGGTTTTCCATCCTCACTGTGGGGCTGCACCATCTGAATTTCTTCTATAAAAAGCTCTCCCCTTTTTTTGGGGCCAGCCTCTCCTCAAAGACCAGTCTGACAGGCAGCAGAGTTCAGCTGATCTGAAAAAATGGGTCCTGTGGGGCAGCAGCTCTTGGGCATCTCTGCATCAGCTGGAAAGGAGGTAAATAAAGGGAAAAAAATGGTTTAATCTTGCTGAAATGTAGCTCATCTAGTTAAGTTGAAGGACTGAAAATTAATCAAAATTACCTTGATAAGCTGTCTGCTGATTGATTTGGAATAAGTACTCCAGGAATATTAAATAAGAATTAAAAATATTAGGGGAGAGCTGTAGAACAGCAAAATATGAATAATTTGGGGGAAATATCATTTGGAAGATCTCCTTCCTTAGTTTCCTGGGCCTGTATTTTTTTACTCTAAAATGTATCTGTGTGTGATTTGTCTTTGTGAAACTGTGCTTTGGGCTTAAAAGCATGGGGATGTATTTGTGCTTTGGAGATTGTGGTGCAGATGTACCAGGAGAAAAACCCCCAAAATTCCTGGAGCAGGGAACACAAAGAGCTGGAGAGATGCTTGAAATGGAGTTTGAAGTGTCTTTCAAGAACCACAGAGAGACTTGCTTTGAAAGTTTCCGTGTTTTAGAGAAATTGATTTGTTAGGGTGTGGGAAGGATTAGTGAAAACATGGGATGGAAATGTAAAACAAACAGAAGCAGTGAAAATATTGGGGGGATTGTGTTGATAACTGATCCTGCTGGAGATTCTGGTGATGCCATTTCAAACCTGTTTCATCTGGAAGGGTTATTCCGGAGAAAGTCAGATTGGCTGCTTTAGTTTCATATCTTTGGAGGCTTAAAGTGCCATGTAAGGAATTTCAGGGCCTTTCTGTGTGGTTTTGGTTGGAAGGGACCTTAGAGCTCACCCAGTTCCATCTCCAGCCATGGGCAGGGACATTTCCACAGCCCCAGGTTGCTCCAGCCTGGCTGAGGACACTTCCAGGGAGGGGGCAGATTCTCTGTGCCAGGGCCTGCCCACCCTCCCAGGGCAGGAATTCTTTTCATGGATCTGTAGATAAAATGAGTATTGAATTTCATCATTTTGATCATTCAAACCTCTTCTTTTAAATATTGCTGGATGGCAGTGGTGGAGTTTCCATTCCAGGAGGGATTTAAAAGATGTGTGGAGGTGGCACTTGGGGACATGGGGCCCTGGTGGCCTTGGCAGTGCTGGGGTTGAACTTGGTGATCTTGGAGGCTTTTCCAACGTGAGCAATGCTCAGAAATGGAATTTTGGGATGCTCCACATTGACCTGGAGGCTCAGGGGCCCTTGTGGCTCTGCACAGCTCCTGCCAGGAGGGCACAGCCGGGGGGAACAGGGACAGGAGCAGAGGGAACGGCCTCAGGCTGGGCCAGGGCAGCTCAGGGTGGATTTTGGGAACAATTTCCTCATGGAAAGGTTTGTCCAGGCCTGGCACAGCTGCCCAGGGCAGTGCTGGCATCCCCATCCTTGGAGGGATTTAAAATCCACGTGGATGTGGCACTTGGGGACACGGGGCAGAGGTGAGGTTGGGTTTGATGATCTCAGAGGGCTTTTCCAGCCTTGATGGTTCCATGATTCCATGAACTGAAGCCTCTCTGTTTTTGCAGCCGCAGTCCCTGTGGCTGTGCCCAGCATTCCCATTGCAGGGCAGGGGCATTCCCTTCCCCAGGGCATGGAGAGGATCCCAGGCCACACTTGCAGTGGGGAGGCCCTGGGTGCTGTGTGTGACCTGTGATTGTGGCACGTTGGAAAGAGCAACTCCCCAAGGACACCTGAGTGTCCCCAGAATCCCTTAGCAGGGGACAGAGCCATCCCCAGAGTCCCTGTGGTGCCTTGGCTGCTGCTCCTGCTGTGCTGTGAAATGTCCTTTACCCCCTTGTCCCCCTGCTGGCGTTGTGTCCTCCATGTGTGATGGGCAATGAGTGCCCCAAGTGCCACCTCAGGCTCTGAGTGGCCACCAGCCCTGTGTGGGCACAGCCCTGGGTGTTTGTGCCGCCTCTGTGGCACTGAGGCCACCAGCAGGTCCCAGTGAGCACAGCCAGATGGAATGGGCAGAGACAGAGCCCTGCCAGCTCTCTGGGATCACAGTAAACACTGGCTGAGATAAAATGCTCCTTTCTAGTTAAGAACAAAAAGCAAAAATGCACTCTGAGAAAGCAACTGGTTTTATATATAAAATATTACTGGGTTACACCAGGAGGAGCTTTCCAAGGGCAGGATTTCAGTGGATGCTGCTGGTGCTTGGCCCAGGCTCTGGGCTCTGCCCTGGCTCAGCTGCTGGTTTATTTAGGAAAATCAAACCTGCACGTTTGGGACTCCATGTCCTGCACAAATGCTGCATTTCTATTTTATTTTTAAGCCACTTCTTATTTCCAAAATAGAAATATAATTCTCTTTGATCTTAGGTCCAGGATGCTCAGTCCAAGGAATTATTCCCATGGTAACAAGCCACACTTCACCAAGGGGTATTTTACCCCAGAAATATTTTTGGATGGAATTTCAGTTTCTCTGACTGGGATGGTCAAATCCAGGGCTTTGTTATGAGTTTTTCTCTCCAAGGAGGTTCCAAGTGGGACCATGCTCTGTGTTTTATGGTGCCTTTGAGGCAGCTGTCAAGGGAAAACACTCTGCTTTTATTTTTCCCCATCCTCAAAGAAACCCCAACCCTTTCTGCAAAAATCCAACTTTCAAAGTAAGGAGGAGAAATCAATAATTATAGAAATCCCTTACAAGTCCAAAATTAGTTTTTTGTGAGCTGTAAATAACCCAAGCAGCACTCAAAACTCACTTGTGCTAAATATTTCCCAAGAGGATGTTTCTGTGTTATTGCTGTGATTATTGTGCTGGTATTCACAGAGAGTTTTCTTCTGTCCCTTAGTAAATATGTTCAAAAGGAGCAATTCTTTTTAATGCCACGTCTTGAAAAGAGTTTTTAAGGATTTGAATGGGAGCTGGCTGTGGATGCTCAGTGCTTTGCCAGGGCTTGAAGATCCACGTTCATTCCACAGCACAATGCCATCAGGAATCCCAGTGATGATTTTGAAACACATTAAATAGCAAAATATCAGTTTATTCTGCAGGAAGCACGACAGCAAATGCATGCTGATGCTGACACCAGCTGTCATTGGAAAGCAAATATTCTGGAGGTTGTTTATTTGCAGGCAGCAGTAGTGATGACAGCAGCCGATAGGAAAATCAATAGCTGGATTTTCCATCAGCCACTGCCTCTTGCCAAACGGAGTGATACTGCCTCAAATTAGCATCTGTTTGCACACTTCTCTGCTAATTAGTGCTGTCAGCGTCTGAACAAAAGGGAAAGCTGATGGTGAGGGTGGGCAGGCCCTGGCACAGCGTGCCCAGAGCAGCTGGGGCTGCCCCTGGATCCCAAGGCCCGGCTGGACATTGGGAGCACCTGGGACAGTGGGAGGTGTCCCTGCCATGGCTGGGGTGGCACTGGGGGGATTTGGGGTCCTTCCCATCCCAAACATTCCGTGATTCTGTGCCTGTGTGTTGGGAGCGGGTGGGATAAAGAGCAAATCCAGCAGTGAGCTGTGATGGTGGCAGGGCTGGGGCCCATCCCTGTGTCTCCCCCAGCCTGCTGCTCCCATGGGTGATCCTCAGCATCATCCTCACTGGTGGCTTGGGCTGGAAATCTCATCTCTTTATTTATTTCTCATCTTATTTTCCCAGGTACCATCAGTCCAGTTCCTCTTCCTCCTCTCTGAATGGTGCCTTTATTTCATTGCTTTAACTGTGGTGCCTGAAATGATTTGATCAAACACTACATTGCCATTTTTTAAAGTCCAGTCCCTACCAAGGGGGCTTCTTGTCTCCTTCAAGGAGAGGAATACAGAAGGACCTACAAGGGCTTTGTTCAGCACAAGCAGTGGCAAAGTGCAGCCTTCTGACCCCTCCTGCTAATCCTGCTGCTAATTCTTGTCCAGCCTGGAATTTCTTTTCCAGCTTGAGCTGAAAACTGATTTTTAACCTCTGATACAACGTGGTGGTCAGACCTGGAAAGGTCCGAGAGAATACCAGAGGTGCCTGGATATTTCCTTCAATGAATCTTTCCTTAAATGCACACAATTAGGGCTGTATCCCAAAGCCTGCTGGCATCCATCTGCTCCCATCCAGTGCAAGATTTCCTTCTCCCTTCCTCCCCGTGTTGGAAGTGCATTTTTCTCTTTCCTTTCAGCCATTTAATCGCTCCAAACCCTTTTTGAAGCAAACGAGGCCGTGATTTACTGCCCGAGGGGTCAGGCAGAAAGAGGGGCTGTGCAAAGGCAAGGAGGAATTGCCATTATTTGTGCAAAAGAAGCGTCTCTTGAAGTTAATTGAGGTGTAGATGAACTCGGCTGCACTCATTAGTGTCAGTGAAACTGAATATGCAATTTGCTAATTGCAGGGAGGGCACACAACTCTCAGATCCAGACTACTTGGGGTATTTTTAGCTGTTCCTTTAGTCATCAGCTTCCACTTTTGTCTGTTCCAGGCACCGGTGGGAAAACACAGCAGCCCTTTTCTCCAGCAGGGTCACGCTGTTCTGAGGAGGTTTTTCTTCACTTCTTGGGTTTTTTCCACATAAATGGAGAACGCGGTTTTTGAGCCCTTGCAGCTATTCTGGTGAATACTTCTTCCCATCCCAAAACTGAGATGTTTCTCTCTCTAAATGTCAGTTTTTGAGGATTACTGCCTGGGTGGCAGGGTCTGAGTAGAAATGAGAAACCATCACTCATGATAAGCAGCTGAATATTCTCCCTGATGAATTCTCTTGTGTCTGAACTGCAAAATGGGCAGACTGTAATGGTCTTTCTGCCCAAACCACTGAAGCTTTTCCTTGGCTCTGCTGTACTATAGCCCATCTACAAATTATTCTTGGTTTAAGGAATTTTGCTGGTTTTGTCCAGGTAAAACATTTCAGAATGGCTTGTACGGTTGGGATGCCCAGACTGATGAATCAGAAATAAGCAATATCAGCAAATATCAGCCCCAGCTGAGCCTGGGCTGGAATGGAGCAGGAGAATAGAGAAAAGCCACTCCTGTTTGTTTAGTAGGTTGAGCTGCAGCAATAATTGAGTGTATTCAGCTGCAGACCTGCAAGGTTTGCAGCTGATGGGTGAATTTGGGATGAAAAGGGGAATGTCGTGCACAGGAATGGCCCAGGTGTGGTGGAATGGTACCAACAAGGTCTGCAGGAAGCAGAACCTTTCATTTTTATTTGCTCTAGCTCTGTGAGATCAGGGAAAAACCTTGGCATTGCAAATCAGGGAATATTGATTTTCCAGGTGGTTTATTGATGATGATAACCTTGTACAGCATTTCTCTCCTTCAGGAAAGCAGCTGTGATATCCATGTGATGCTCATTGATGTGGGCACTTATTCAAACCTAGTCTGTGCCCAACTGAAGTAAAAAATCAGAATATTTATTCATTATTTGTTATTATTTAGCAACATGATGTTATGAAATGTTATTCAGTATAATAATTCTGGTGATAGAATTTAAAAATATTTATTTAACATATGTAGTTATTTAATATTTATTGCTACAAAGTAACCAGGCTTCACTGGCTGCTGCAGCAGCACTTGAGCATATGTTTGCTGTCAGTTTGGCTTGCAGAGGAAAACCTTCATGTTCCAAACCAACCAACTCCTGTGGGCTCTGTATATTCAGGAGGGGCTGTAGCAGCCCTCAGAGCTTTGTCTGCAGGCACAATTCCTGTTTCCCTCCTTCTCCTTCAGCTCCTTCAGGATTTTTCCCATACCATTTGTTACACCCCGTGATTATCTGCTTATACAGTAAATTTGTAATTTGTGATTGGATTATTTGGATAGTGCTGTGCTACCTGGCTGATGTTTAATGATGTCTCTGAGGTGCGATGTGGGATCTCAGGATCTGAGTCCTGAGGTGCCGAGCCACCGAGAGCACCCTTGGGGGGCTCGGGAGTCCTGGAATGTTCCAGAAGTGTCTGGTGGCTGGACTTTGATCCTACACAGGAGACGACACCTGTATGAGGATAGGAGGGTTTCACCGGGGTGAATGGTGAAGGGATTGGTTAATTAGAGAGTGAAACACAGGGTTTAGGATTTCTGTACAGGGGGGTTTAGAGAAGTAAGATGGAGGAATTGGGGCGTGTCCTGTCCTTCTTCTTCTTCTTCTTCTCCTCCATCTTCTTTGGTGATGGTGGCACTTTGGGATTGGTCATTACTGAAAGTGCACCGGGCAATAAGAATAAATGGTATTGGGGAAAAATGATAAATATTGTACACGTAACAATGGGTATAAAGATAGGTGCCTGCCCGGAGGGCAGCACAGTGTGCTCATGGCTGGCTGCTGAGCAGAGCTCTGTCGGGCTGAAAGAAAATCTTTTAGATAAACAATTAATAAACATAAAAACCGAAAGAAGAACTGAAGCCTCTTCTCGTCCTTCGATACGCGGGCTGCCCCAAGGCCACTCCGGGCCTTTCCAGGCCCTTCAAACAGCCGAAAACCGACAGTGCAGGAGTCAGGAGCACAGGGGGGGTTATGCCGGAGCCCAGCCAGGCGTCTGCTCATCGCGCTGACAGTGCTGATGTGCAGGATAACCTAAAAACACACTTTGAACCAGCTTCAGCTGAATTGACGTGACCTCTTTTCTTCTCCCTGTGATCAGTACAAGGCAAGGAGGCAGCTTTAGTCGGTGATTTGTGTTTCCAGGCTGCCCAGCCCCCTCAGGGTTGTGTTTGGAGGGCGCTGTGGTGAACAGGCCTCTGTCGTGCTGGGGCAGGGGATGCTGCAAACACTTCATTAGGGATTTATAATTGGCTTTCAAACGGAATCATTAAGTGGGAAAAGACCACAGAAAGATGAAAGGACCACCAAGGTTATAAAGCTATTAAGTGCAAGATTAAAAAAAGTCTGTTGAAGTCCTCAGTTTTGTGTTCAGTCCCCATGAAAGGTGTGTATGAGGGGGGTATAAAATCACAACACTTTGAGTCTTTCTGGGAAGTTCAAAGTTTTTGTGCTGTATTTTACAAATGCTAATATTTTACAAATATCCATGCATCCCATCATTTCCTCCATGTGGTATCCCTGCTTTTAATACTGGGCTCCTTGGCCAGTCCTCATGGTACCACTTCTCTCTATTTCTTTATCCAGAAATCTCTGAAATTGGTTTTGGTCTTCCTTTAATCAGAAGTTTTTTAAACTGTCTAGGGGAACTCGAACCCATGTAAATAAAAGTGGGGAATTTGATAATTGCAAAAGCTGCGTGCTGTGACTCACAGCTTATTTTGCATAGAATTACCATTTCTTTTTCTCCAGAGCTGAGAAACTGAACTGTGGAAGGAAATACCATCTGATGCTGCATATGGCATTTTAATAACACCTATTTCACATGGCTTCTGCTTAGCCAAGCCCAGCAGTGTGAAATGGAGAGCTGGGGAGGTGTATTAGAATTTCCAATGGAAAGTCAAGCTTGCTTGGTAAGCTAGATCATGATTTTGGTTTATTTGATTTATTTTTAAGTATTTTTATTTATTTTAAGAGGAATGAGTCCTGTGCAAGCAGGGAACTATTCCTTGTGGTTATTCAAACCCACATCCAAACCTTTTTAGGTATTAAAGACCCTTAAAGCTCCAATAAAACTTTCCAAAGTATCAAAGCAGCAGAATTCAGATCTGAGAGGATTGTCCAAGGCCAGGTTGGACGCTGGGGCCTGGAGCACCCTGAGATGGCGGAATCATCCCTGCCCATGGCAGGATGAGCTCTAAAATCCCTCCCAACCCAACCCATTCCATGGTTTTTACCCTTCTACAACTGTATTTATACTTTATTTGAGGACTTGATGTGGTGGTTCCCACCTGTGCTCTTTAGAAGTAACTATGAACCAGTTATAAATGGTGGATATTGTGAATTTATCTGTGGGAAAAGCACTTTTCTCACAGACACTTTGGACTTTGAGGGAACTTGCTGAAATATTTTTAGCCCTCTACATGGTTTGGGAAGTTCTGCTTTTGCTGTAGTGTCTAAAAAGAGTTTCCAAGATTTACTGTGAGTTCAGAAGGATAAGGAGCAATCGTGACTCAGGAAAACACATGAATTTTTTCTTGCGTGTAACTTTAGCATTGGGCTCTTTTCAAGAACTATATTTAAATTATATATATTTCATTAAACCTGCCTTTCAGAAGGTAAAGAAGTTGGAATTGGCAACAAAGCCCTGACCCTCTACCATGATGAACTTTTGAAACCTGTGGTGGTTTTCCTCTGTTTGTTTATCCATGGCAATAACCTGACAGAGGGATCAATCAGCTCCCTGTGCCTTTCCTTCCTGCCAAAGTGGAGAATTTGTTTGGGTTTTTTTTTCATGAATCTGTAGATAAAATAACTATTGAATTTCATAATTTTGATCATTCAGACCTCTTCTTTGGAAAATTGCTGGATGGCAGTGGTGGAGTTTCCACTTTCCAGTATGACCAGGGTTTGAAATGACATTTTTACCCAGGTTAACATCAAACCAGAACATTCCCAGCTGATCCTGAGCATTTCTGGGAGTTCTCTGTGAGTCTGCAGTGGAGTCCCCAGAATCTGGGATTATCACATTAGTGATGCCCCTATAAAATACGTGTCTGAGTCAGCCCTAAAGAAGACTTAAAGATCATTTTAATGCTTTTTGGCTTCAATTTCTGAGGGCTTTGCTGGGTTTGCATGGAGAATTCCAATAAATATGTATTGGCTGTATTAGCTGCATTAAACACAGGCATGGGAAGGGATTGTAATCCTTGGGTTTACAAGAAGGGAAAAGTATTACAGGCTTAGCTCTTCCATTGCCAGGGGCTCCAGGCTTTCCTTAAAGTTTATGTAAATGTTGAGTGTAGGAAATCCCTATTATTTTTTTGCTATTTTTGAGGCATTTCGGCAGATCCATTCAAAAATTCTGCCCTGCTGCAGAATTATAGATTTTATATTTTTTGTATATTTTATATATTTTATATTTTTTATATTTTTATATATTTTGTATTCTTTATATTTTTTTGTATTATTTATTTTATATTTTATTTTTTTTTCTGTTTTATAGATTTCCCTGAAGTTACTCACAATTAAAATAATATAGTGAAGCAATTGCAATGTGGTTGCAATGAAATCATTTGAGTACAGGTATTTACCCTGTGGGGGCTGCAGAGCTGCTCTGTAATGCAAATGGATATGAAACATTGGCTTTTTCTGTTCCAAATGACCACATGGTTAACATCAAACCAGAACATTTCCAGCTGATCCTGAGCATTTCTGGGAATTCTCTGAGAGTTTGCAGTGGAGTCCCCAGAACTGATATTCTGGGATTATCATATTATGACAGGATGCTCTTTGGAAAGCAACAGATTCCCTGAATCAAAGTTTTTGTCCTCATTTCAAATAGAATCTCTTCCTTTTCCCCATATTTCATTGGTGCCTTGCTTCTCTTGTCTGTATTCTGCTTTATTACCCAATAAAAATTGGCTTACTTTCAGCTAAACAATATAGTTCATGTTGATTAAAAGGAATTAAAGATTATAGCAGTAGAAAGACAACTAAAAATCCTGGAAATGTCTCAGAAAAGTGTTGAGGCATCACGACAGTGTTATTTACATATTTCTATGTAAATAACTGCTTTGACAGTTATTTACGTAGAAAATTTGCTGTTTTCTAAGTAGTTTTCATTGTGAGGAAAAAATGAGCCATAAAGTTCTACTTTCAGATCCATTTGTGTGTTTCAGGAATGGCACAGAAATGTTCTCCTTTTCCAGGGGTTGTTTTGATCTCTTTTCACGGTTTTGTTTTGACGTTGGGTCAAAACATTGGTGCTCTGCGTGGAATCCTGGAATCCCAGAATGGTTTGGGTTGGAAGGGACCTGAAACCCCTCAAACCCCATCCCATTCCCATTCCATTCCCATCCCATTCCACCCCTGCCATGGCAGGGGCACCTTCACTGTCCCAGGGTGCTCCATCCTGGTCTTGGAACCTTCCAGAGTTCAGGGGCAGCCACATCTTCTCTGGACACCCCGTGCCAGGGCCTCCCCACCCTCCCAGAGGAGAATTTTTTGGGATTAATTTTGTGGCTTTGAAGCACTAATCCCTGCCTTCTGAGGCGATGCGTTGGAATTACTGAAGTGATAAATTTTTTTTGCTTGGAATAATCTATTTAGCTGCTGAAATGCCAAGAGAGCTAAATTAAGCTGAAAATTAGTCATTTATCTCCCCAAAACTGTTGGAGCCGAGTGCCGTGGATTCACTTTCAGGAGAGGGATCGAAGCTTCACTTGAGCAGGTCAGTGTGTGCATCTCATTGTTATTCAGCTGTGGGAGCCAAGGGGATATAAATACCCAGGAAGGAAAACAGAAGGTCGAGTGTAAACCTCTCACATCAAAGGAGGCCATTCAGCATCTCCCAACCTTCACTCTGCTGCTCTCTGAAGAGAAAAACATTTCTTTTTTTTCCTTTCATAATGCAAATAAACCAACCTAAACTCAAAATCTGTCAGTTTAGTGGGGCTAGGAATAGTAAAAGGTGGGAGTTGGGAAATGTGTGGATGGAGTGTCAGGGATGCAGGGCTGGTGCAGCCCAGGGGCAGGAGCAGTGACTGACACTGAATCCTCGTGCCACGTTTTCCTGGGAAGTGTTTTTGAGCTGTCCTCTGCTGCAGCTGGAAATGTGAGTGAGAATGTGCCGTGTTTAAATGTGTTTTTTTTTTCCCCTGCAGATAATATTTCCAAGGAAACTCAAAATGTTGTGACACTCAGCGAATTAGAACTGCAGCGGAAAGAGTTTATTTTCTAAATATAGTGCTGGTATTTAATTTATCATTCTCTCCTCTTCTTTGGGGCAAGAAAAGCTCCCTCTCCTCGAGTTTCTGAGCTGCTGAATCTGGCTATGGAGTGTGTGGGCAGCAGTGGAAGTCATTTGGAGGTTTGCAGGTTGTACATAAGTTTTCCAAGCTGTTCTCCTGCCCTGCTCAAATCCCGTGGGATCCTGAGCCTGGCCACTGGAGCAAACTGGGAGGGGGCTGGTAAATCTGCTAAACCTGGAGGAACCTGGAGAATGCCAATGGGAACGTGCTAAATCCTGCTTTGGGGAGGAATCCTGCCTGCAGGGATGTCCCTGCACTTTGAAATCTGCTCCAGGACCCGGCTTGGGAAAGCAGGACTGACTTTGTGGAGATTTGGCTTTAGCCCTGTGTCCTTCAGCCCATTGGTGCTTTAAACCTCATTTTTTTTAGGAGGAGCTCTTGCAGAAATGATTTGGCATTTCAAGTTTGGCTGTGTGTATGCAGATATTCCTGATGGCTCTTCCTGGCTTTCTTGTCAATAGATTGATGCCTTTCAGACAATTTGCACCCTTTGGCACAATTTTCTTCTTTAGGGAGGTGTAACCTCATGGGATAAACATTGAATAGTTAAAAAGCAAGAGGTGACAAATGAACATTTTGGAAAGAGGCTTAGAACGGATGAAATTTCTCTGATTATGAACCTGGAAAAGGTTGTGCAGTAATCTCATGGTTTTATGCGAGTATTCCCACAGCTGTGAGGTCCCTGGTGCCAAATCAGATCTCCCAAACACAACATTTATGGCACAAATGGGGTTTTTTGAGCAGCAGTGAGTGACATGGATCGTGGTGGCCAGCCTGGAGAGGAGAAGGTTCTGTGGAGCCCTGCCAGGATCTGGAGGAACACAAGGAATCAGGGAGAGACTGTGCATCAGGAACTGTAGTGGTGGGACAAGGAGCCTTGGGTTCAGGATGGAGGAGGGGGAATTTAGGTGAGAGAATGGGCAGCCCTGGCACAGGTGCCCAGAGCAGCTGAGGCTGCCCCTGCATCCCTGGCAGTGCCCAGGGCCAGGCTGGACACTGGGGCTGGGACAGTGGGAGGTGTCCCTGCCATGGGTGGATCCAGGAATCCTTAACACCCCTCCAGCCCAAAACATTTAGTAATTCTATTTCCTTTCAGGTTTTCAAATCTCAAAACTGGCCAGAGAACCTATTGCAGTATTGAAGGATGCTGTTTATATTTCTGTGTGAGTGAAGGAAGAAAAACTCTGCTGCAGTTCTTCAGCAGAGCCATCAGAACCAAACCAGTCCTGCCCTTGGCTGCCTGATCTGATGATCCACATTCTCCAAAGATGCTGCAGCTCCAGCCCAGAGGGATTCCTGGGTTTGGAGTCAGTGGCACAGATTTTGGGGAAGGAGGGGAAATCATTGACCGATAAATATGTGTTTATCTGAGAACTGCTCCTTTAAAGGAGGGTTCTAATCTTAATCTGAATGATCTAAAATGATCTTAATTGAAGTGATCTAAATGGAGATTCCTCTCAATCAGCAGCTGGTTTGGAGATCTCCAAGGTTACAGGACCCAGTAAATTGGCAGGGATTTTTTTGCTTTATTCTGTGTTTATGGCACAGTTTTAGCTTATGACTGGTTTGATTGTTTATGTATTTTAATGGGAATTAATGTGAAGCTATGGAGTAGATCTGATGTTGGACTGATATCATACATTTCATCAGTTTTTCATTAATATTTTGGTGGTTTTTTGGCGCTAACAATTCAGATTTCCTTAACACTCAAAAGCACCGCATACAGGAGCATTTTTCATTACTCAAGCCACTCTGTCAATAATTTCTCCACGCTGTGAACAGACACTTCTTGTTTTCTGCTGTTCTCACGTTTGTAAGTGGCATCTCCAATGCACTAAAGTGGCTGCAAGGGTCCTCTCTGGGGTCTATTTTAGTTTTTTTCCACTTGAACTCCCTGGCAGCTGCCTGCCAGCCTCTCTGTGCACTGCTCCTGTTACCTGCCCATCCCCAGGGACCCCCGAGGCTGCTGCTTGTGCCTTGGACAGGAAATGGTGATGGCTGTGTGTGCAAAATCCTTGTTCCTTCTGCACAATCACAGCAGCCAGAAACTGGGAAAGCAGCTGGGGACTCCATCCTTGCTGGTCCTCCCTCTTTGTCACACAGGGTGTGGCTTTAGGTGCTGTTAGTAAAGAATTTGTGAGGGTGAAAGTCAAATTCAAGAACAGTTTAGTCAATTTTTATTCTCTGTGAAGAATTTTCCAGATATCAGGGATGATCAGAGGTTTATTTTGGAGGCAGAAGAACTTTTTTTCCAGAGAGAGAACTGAGTGGAAAGGAGCAGAGGACTGGGCAAGGCAGAAAGTCTGCCTGTCACAAGGCATCCTGTCATCCTGCTGAGGTGTGGAGAACAGGGGTATTTTTGGGGACAGAAGTTTTGTGCTGTCACATCAAGGAGAAAATGAAAAAACCTCACATTTTTATGGAAAGTTTTATGTGAATGTGCTGAAGAAACCATGAGCTTGCTGTGCTCACACATAGCAGGAGGCCCAACCCGAATTTTTGCTTCTCTAATAACTCTAGCTGCCAATACAGCTTGTGTTGTACTACTCAGCTTTGTTCTAATTAATTACTAATTGTTCAAATCCTGCAGATCAGAGCCTGGGGCTGTTGTCATTGACAGCTGGGATGCTCAGGTGGTGATTACTGAGTTTTCAGAGAGGAAAAAACCAAAGTTTAATCATGTTCCAGTAATGAAATTTATGTTTTCATTCAGAAGGAATAAAACAGACATTAGATAGAAGTTAGGGAAAAATTCCCTGTGTTTCTTGGTGCTTCAGCCTTTTTCTGCCTGAAGTGTGCAGCACTGGGAGCAACTTAATTATTGGAGGCAAATGAATCTCTCTGAGTTTGTCTCACAGCTGAGAATGGAAATATTTTTCCAAATAACAGAGTTTAATGTTCAGTGTAAGGTGGGCCAGGGGCATCATTACACACTTGGAATTTCTGCATTAAATCATGGAATAGTTTGGGTGGGAAGGAACCTTAAAATCATCATTCCCACCCCCTGCCATGGGCAGGGTCACCTTCCACTATCCCAGGCTGCTCCAAGCCCCATCCAACCTGGCCTGGGGCACTGTTTCCTCAAAATACATTTTAAAAAACCCATTAAAATGCTGTAATTTGGGATTTATTGATCAGGTGGCTCTTGCTTGAGAACAACAGCACAAAATCATTGATCTTCCAGCTTTTTTAAGTACTAAGAAAATAAGTTTGGGTTGTTATTTCTAAAATAACAACCAACCAGATGGCACCTTACCTCTGCTCAGGGCCTCTGTGTGACCTGTGGCTCTGGCTGTGTTTCTTTACTTTTTGTGACAACAAAATTATGGAAATGCCACCCCTGTGTTTATTCCAGAGGGAAATTCCCTTTTCCCCCAGCCTAGTCTTTGAGCAGGATGGCTGTTCCTCTGCTGGGAGTGCATGTGCAACACCAGATTCCTCAGCAGGTGGAAATTAAAGGGTTTTTTTTCAGCCACTGTTGTCAGAGCCCCGTGAGCTGTTGCTCCAGAAACTCTTGGAATCAGAAAAATAATGGGATATATCAAATATAATCACATAATTCCCTTTTAATAGGGGAAAAAGCAGTTCTGCAGTATTTTAGAAGCTTTAGAAGCTTTTAGAAGCTTCTGATGGATATTACAACAATTCTATTACCCAGCCAGAGTATTGGTGTGCTTGGTGGTGAACTAAACAAAAAATATCTATCTGGAAGGCTTCAGTTTTGTTTTGAGCCATTTCCTGTACTAGAATAATGAAAAAGCATGAAAGTGGAAGGATTATTTGTGAGAAAATCGCTGCCTTGCAAGGCCAGAGGCTCATAGAGCACAGCCCTGGGTTGGTGGAGATGAGGTTTGCATGGGGGAGCCTGGGATGGAAAAGGGCCAGACTTGGAGGGGAGCTGGGAATTAACACCAAGAAGCTCAGTAGGGCAAGAGGAACCACTGGAGAGTAATTTTTTTTTGAGGTTTTGGTTGTTTGGGTTTTTTAAAATCTCATTTTGATGGGTTTTGCCACATTTCTCAAACTTTCATTCTATATTTTGGACATGCTTGCCACTATAATTTATTGCATTTCTATCTGGATTAGTTATGTGGTCCCAAACAAAGAAGGGAGGTGGTTAATGGCTTGTTGGGGGTGGGTGTGTTCTTTTATTGGGGAGTTTGATCTGTTTGCTTTTGGGGGTTTTTTATCCCCCACGTGAATTCTCTCTGTCTGATCAGGGCCTCTTCAGGCTGAGGCATAATCCAGTGGTGTGCACACAAAGTGGGGCAGGGGACAGAGCATGAGAGATGCTCACACTTTGGATTTCACCTCAGAGAATGATAAAATCCCAGGATGGTTTGGGTTGGAAGGATCTTAAAATGCCACCCAGTGCCACCCCAGCCATGGCAGGGACACCTCCCACTGTCCCAGGGGGCTCCAAGCTCTGTCCAGCCTGGTCTTGGGCACTGCCAGGGATCCAGGGGCAGCCCCAGCTGCTCTGGGCACCTGTGCCAGGGCTGCCCACCCTCACAAATCTTTCCCAAAATTTTAGTCCTCTCAATCAGCAGCAGGTTTTGAGATCTCCAAGGTTACAGCACCCAATATCCATCCATCCCTCCATCCATCCCTCCATCCATCCCTCCATCCATCCCTCCATCCATCCCTCCATCCATCCATCCCTCCATCCATCCATCCATCCATCATCATCCATCCATCCATCCATCCATCCATCATCCATCCATCCATCACCCATCCATCCATCATCTATCATCCATCCATCCATCCATCCATCCATCCATCCATCCATCCATCCATCATCTATCATCCATCCATCCTTCTCCCATCCATCCATCCATCATCCATCCATCATCCCTCCATCCATCATCCATCCATCCATCCATCCATCCATCCATCCATCCATCCCATCCATCCTCCATCATCCATCCATCCATCCCCCATCCCTCCATCCATCCCCATCCATCCATATCCATCCATCCATCCCTCCATCCATTCTATCATCCATCCATCATCCATCCATCCATCCATCATCCATCCATCATCCATCCCTCCATCCATCATCATTCATCCATCCATCATCGTCATCCATCCATCCATCCATCCATCATCTTCATCCATCCATCCATCCATCCATCATCACCATCATCCTATCATCCATCCATCATCCATCCATCCATCCATCCATCCATCCATCCATCCATCCATCCATCCATCCATCCATCCCTGCCCTCTGGCACTGGGAAACCATTCCCCCCAGTGCAAACCTGATTTGGCTTTGGTGGGAACTGGGGCAGAGCCCCCACTTCCAGCTGGGACCTGAAGGGGTGACAAATCATTATTTCACACTCACCAGGAGCCTTTGCCCTGTGAATGTCATTGATTCAAGGAATGGACGTGAATGTGTCACTGCTTGGGGCTGTGAGAGTGAGATGTTGCTGATGATGGATGGGAGCTGAGGTGGGCACAGGGGAGGACAGCTCTGCTGGAGCTGTCAGTGCTTTGTGCAGCTCTGTGTCTGTTATCAGTGCAGCCATCAGGGATCTTTATCATTTTGGGTAGATTTTAGCCCAGCTCTATCTCTGGTGTCAGAACCATTTATCTGAAATGGTGTTCAGCTGTCGGGTGAGTTGCAGGTGATACCGAGCAACATTTTTAAATTTTCAGCTCCATTTTTAAGCTTAATTTTACCAGAAATGGCACCAACTTGAGAAATGCTTTATTGATTTTTCTGAGCTGAATATAAAACTATATTTAAAGCTTATTGTTTATAGCATGCAGCTGATGCTAAAGAGTGAATGGAGTGCAGGAGTTTTAAATGGAGATTACAGCATTTAAGTTGGAGAATGTGGCCACCACAGTGAATTTTGAATGGAATACAGGCGATCTAAATGGGGATCCCAACATTTAAGATGGAGAATATGGCCACCATAATGAATTTTGAATGGAATATGGGTGATCTAAATGCAAGTTGGAGAATGTGGCCACCATAATGAATTTTGAATGAAATACAGGTGTTATAAATGGAATTCCAACATTTAAGTTGGAGAATGTGGCCACCATAAATAATTTTGAATGAAATACAGTTGTTCTAAATGGAGATCCCGACATTTAATTCGTGTCTTCCAGCCCTGCCCCTCACTCCTTCATTTTCCAGCTGATTTTTGGCTGCTTGGTTTCCCAGCCCCCCACATCTCAGGTAGGATTCAGCTCCAAAATGATGACAGTAATTTGGTTTTCTCTTTCAATATATTTCCACTTCTCCAAATCCAGGGCAAGCTAAAAGTCTGAGAAATCTCCAGACTTTAAAAGATTCTCCAAAACTTCAGCTCAGACTGACACTATTTCATTGAGTTTTCTTGAATTTTTCCAGTTCAGAAGTGGTCTGAGCCAAAATGATGGAAAATGTAATGCAGTCCCCTAGAGGTGTGGTGAATTCCCCTCAAAATCTAAATTACAGGATGGGGTGGCAGTTCTTGCTGCATTTATTCTCCCCCAACTGCTGCAGAAACATCATCACTAAAGTAATTTTTCTGTCCAGTGGCTTTTTCAGCATGTGTCAGCATTTTCCTCTTGGGGTTTTATTGTGGTTTTATTGTTGATGCTGTTCCTCTTTTGTGATAGGAATTCTTTTCCAGACTTGAGCAAAGAAAAAATCTCCCCCCTGCCAGGAAACCCTAACCCTGTGTTATGCATGAAAAGTTGCAGATGGTTTATTCAGGGGAGATTTCATTTTCTCACTGCAGACCAAGGGCTCCTGTTTGTGCTTTCAGCACTGTCTGTGAGGCTGGGAATGGGAGAATGCCAGGGATGCAGAGGAATCCCAGGGATGCAGAGGAATTCCAGGGATGCAGAGGAATCCCAGGGATGCAGGCACTCATCATTCCTGCAGTTTCTGTGCAGGAAATGCAGTGCCTGCATCCCCAGGATTTGATGCAGGCTCCCAGAGCTGCAGGCTTGGCTTTTACTTTTCTAATAACTCCCAGGCTTGCTGGTTTAATTTTAATAGTAAATGCAGTTTCTATTTATGTGCTGAGACTCCAGGCTGTAAAGAACTTGCCTATCCCTAGAAACCTGCATGGGTAATGATCTTTTTTAGAGATAAATGCCTTATTAACATGCCTGGGACTTAATAATGGATGAGAAAATCAGATGCATTTCATGTCCCAGAGCCAGATTTAGAATTAAAGCTGGTGCTGTTGATGCCATAAGTTAGTTCTGGGGAGTAAATATATATCTGCTAACTTTGGGAATGTCAGAGGAAAAGAGGAATAGCAAGCACTGGTGGCAGGTGCTAAATCTGTACCACGGGCCAGGCTGTTGCTTCAGTTCCTGGTGCTGCTGTCTGTGCCCACAGCAGCCATTCCAAATAAATAATTGGAATATCAGCCTTTTGATGAATGCTCAGCCAGCAACTCATGGAAAACCAGCTGTTGCCCTGAATCCCTGCTCACGTTTGCACAGGCTGCTGTTGGGACACAGCCCCAGGCAGGGAACAGGTGTTCATTTCAACATCTGGCAGCATTTGCTTCGTTAGCTCTGTAATTGTTTTGTACTTGTTTAATTTCCCTGCTGGTCAGTGGGAAGGGCTTGGAAGAGCCGGGTTTGCAGCAGGAGCTCGTGGCTGTGCTGTCAGGAACCTTTTTGCTGTGACTGCTGCTGCTCCCAGGGGCTCTGGGGAGGATGAATGTTCTGGGGTAGCTTTTGTTAGTTGGAGTTTTGGTGTTGCTTTGTGAAAAACTGGAGAGGGAGTTGTACATGTGTAGAAATACACATAAATAAACAGACACTTGCTAAGTGAAAGCTGCAGGGGTAAAAAGCTACAAAGACTATGGATTTTTTCCTGGTGTAAATTCTATTTTGTGCTGGTTTGAAGCTGATGCTTCCTGGGAGCCCCTGGGATGTACAGAGTGAGCAGGGTCCTGTGCTCGCCTCACGAGATCAGTGGCTCAGTCTGAACATCAAGAGCTGTTGTTTGGCTTTAAAAATAATCCCCAAAGTGACTTTTATCGTGTCTGGTTCGTGTTTTTGTCAGTGTGTGGATGCAGCTGGCTCAGTGTGAGGGAGCTGTATCCAAACACCTCCAGAGAGGGGGACTTTGGGACTTTCCTGGGATGCTTTGGGGACTGTTTGGTGACAGTCACTCCTGCCTGGCTGCCAGCTCAGGATGTGGATGGGCCACATGGGCAAGGCCATGACAGGAGCTGAGGAAAAGATTGAGCAGGGCTGTGGAAATACTCTGAGCTTAAAGAAAGGGAGAACCTGGGGTGGAGGCTTAAGGAATAATGTAAGGTGTTAGTTCAGCTGGGAGAGGAGATCCTGTCTGTCTGTCTGTCTGTGTGTCTGACATCAACAAGATGCCATCAGACCCAGCAGGAGGCAGTGAAAGGACAGTCCCTGGAAGCAGAGGTGTGGCACTGCAGACCCCAGGGAGGGTCCTGCCCTGCTGTCCCCCCAGAGCTGCTGCTCTGCTGTCCCTTGCCCATCCCAGTTTTGGCACCCCAGTTTTGCTGGCTCAGCCATGGGTTGGGCCGTGCCTGTGAGTTTGATCATTGAACTGGTTCAGATTTCAGGGAAAAGTGAATTTTCCTTGCTCCTCCCCCTCGTTTGCAGGGTGATGCGTGGGTGTGTTGGTGTGGGAGACAAAAGGAATGAGAATGTGCAAAGGCTTTGTGCTCCAGAGCAGCTGATCCCTGAGTGCTGGGAGCAGCAGCAGCCACAGAAACTGGAACAGGTTGGGTTGGAAGGGACCTTAACAGGCCACCTAATCCAGCCCCCTGATGAGCAGGGACATGGAACCACAGAATCATTTAAATTGGGAAGAGTTTGAGATCATCAAAATGATGATCCTGCTCCAATCCTGTCCAAGCTGGCCTTGGGCACCCCAGGCACCCTGTGCCATGCCCTCAGCACCTTATCATCAAAAGCTTTTTCCTTTGGCAGTTCCATGGTCAGGGAAGCTGCTGGAGGGAAGTCTCAGCACTGCAGAGGTGAGGAGAGGAATTAGAACCCTGGAAATGGTGGTGCCATCACTGCTCCTCCAGTCACACAGCTAAAAATCTGTGTTGCTGTGCTTGGGAAGCAGCTGAAGGCTTAAAATCAGGAACTTTTGCAGCTCAAGGGACACATGAGACCTGTAAACTCCGTGAAGGACACAGGGAGGAGGAGAGGGGCATGGCTGGGTTCCCTGAAGCTGCAGATTTGAGCAGCTCTGTGCTGGGGCTGGAATTCCTGACCCATCCCACCAGCAAACTGACCAGCCCAGGAAAACCTTTGCTGTTGACTTCCATATTGTCAGTCTGAAAAGATCCTTCTGTCTTTAAACTTGGCCAAGCAATGGATTTGACTGTGAAAGATGTGCCAGAGGCTGTGCTGCTGAACTTCCTCACAGGTATCAGCCCTAAAGGGTGTCCCTGGTGCTGGTTCCTGCAGGGGCTGTGGGCTCCTGGCTCTGCAGGGACCTGGAGCTCAGGGAGTCAGCAGTGAGACAGCTCCCCATGCACACTCAGATCCTTCATTCAACCCCAGCATTCACTCCTTGCGTTGTTTGGATTTGGATTTCTGCAGTGCAGAGCTGTGCTGGACTTTGGGTACTCCTGTGAGGGCTCCAACCTGCTGGGCTGAAAACCTTCAAGCCACAGCCCTGCTGCCCTCCTTCCTTCCTTCCTGTGTTGCTCCTTTTGGTGTGTTAGAGTGAATTCTCACACACGCAGTGGTGTGTTCTCCTTTTCCGACCCTACAGAGTCAGGCAGGGCACACTTCTGCTTTGCTTTTTCCCTTCCTCCTCTTCCCTCCTCCAAAATGAAACTGCAGCTGAAACACGTTCAGCGTTCAGGCTGGCCATGATGCAGCAGAAAACTCTTCTGTGAGTATTTCCCCTTGGCTGTAATTAGTTTTTGTGTTCAAGGAGCAGTTTGAAACATTCATCCAGAGCCGTTACAAGGGAGCATCTGTGTGAGGACATGTTTTGTGCAGCTGAGGAGCAGAAGGGCCGCTGGGACGGAACCAAAGGCAGCTCCTCAAGTTAATTGTAAGACTTTATTGGTGTTTCACTCCACTGCTCAAGGGTTTCTCATGTGAATCAATGGCAGGCTGCCTAATTTATGTGTGAGCCCTGCTTGAAAAGCAGCCCAGATTGATTTGCTGACAGTGCACGGGGAAAGGTGACCCT
This sequence comes from Zonotrichia leucophrys gambelii, assembly GCF_028769735.1. Classification (NCBI taxonomy): domain Eukaryota; kingdom Metazoa; phylum Chordata; class Aves; order Passeriformes; family Passerellidae; genus Zonotrichia; species Zonotrichia leucophrys. Next base: position 2,130,026 of record NC_088176.1, on the reverse strand, counting down.
AATTTGTGCATTCAGCAGGCTTGTTGGGACAGGGGGTGCTGGAAACTTGGGAAGATGGAACTGCAAGGTTTTGCTTTGGCTTGAAAGGTTCCCTATCCCTGTTCAGTAAAATGCCATTCATTTGGGGTATGGGTATTATAAAAGATATTAATGAGATGTTAAAACCAGTCAGAGTGGTTTTTATCTAAAATGTTTGTTCCTGTATGATTTTTTAAGCAAATGGTGGAGCTTTGTTGCTGGCCAGTGCTGAATTATTTGATTAGTGCCCTGGTTAGTCTGATGAGTCTCTTTTCCTTCTCTGTGTTTGTGTTGATGACCTCAGTCTATTGCTGAGCTTGCAGCAGAAATAGTAAATAATTCAAAGTAGAGCCTTGCTGCAGAGACCTTTCTTAACTAAAATGAAACCACAGAGATGGACAGTGAGTGTACAGCAAGAGACACAACTGGATGTGGAACAGGGGTGTGAAATGGCTCTGGCACAGACCTGACAGTAGACAACAAGTGCTTAGAAAATAATCCAGTGGTTTTTCCTTAATTTTCCACACAAAATCCCCCAGTGCTTTCACCTCGGCTCAGTCTCTCACGGGGCTGTGTGAGGTGCCCTGGGGACAGTGACAGCAGCAGCGGCGTGGAGGTGACAGCTGTGGTTGGGTGTCACAGCTGCCACCCCGGCCCTGCAGTCACAACCATTTCCTTTAGCTTGGGGACAGTGACAGTGGCCAGAGCCTGGGGACAGTGACATTGGCCAGAGCTTGGGGACAGTGACATTGGCCAGAGCTTGGGGACAGTGACATTGGCCAGAGCCTGGGGACAGTGACATTGGCCAGAGCCTGGGGACAGTGACAGTGGCCAGAGCTTGGGGACAATGACAGTGGCCAGAGCCTGGGGACAGTGACAGTGGCCAGAGCCTGGGGACAATGACAGTGGCCAGAGCTTGGGGACAGTGACATTGGCCAGAGCCTGGGGACAGTGACATTGGCCAGAGCCTGGGGACAATGACAGTGGCCAGAGCTTGGGGCTTCCTGCTGACTCAGCAGTGCCATCCTGCTGTGCCACGCTGTCCCCTCACTGACCGCAGCGAGCAGCCCTGCAGAGTCACCCCTTTCAAGCTGGAACTCATTATCTCCGTTTAATTCTGTCTGTGCTGAGCCTCTGCCTCGAACCTTTCAAGTGTCTTTTAGGCTTTTGCCTCTGATCTAGAATTCCCAGTGAATTGGGATTGCAGAGCGAGCTGGGGTTACCAGAGAGAGCCCAGGCAATTCCTGAACCTCCTGTGCCCAAAACCTGCCCAGGGTTGGGGTTACCAGAGAGAGCCCAGGCAATTCCTGAACCTCCTGTGCCCAAAACCTGCCCAGGTCTTTTCTCCCACACTCTTTGAATAGATTGGCTCCTCTTTGTGGGCTCCAAAAGCTGGGCTTAGTCAGATGTTCCTCAGAGCTGCTGGGAAGGGGGGCCAGGGCGGGCGGGCTCCTCGCTCATGATAAGCTTTGCTATATATAAAACTGCGTGGCTGGCTGCTGATAGCGCTAATGAAACCCTCTGTTAACTCCTTCAGCCATCAGCAGCAGGTACAGCAGGTGCCCATGGCTCTCCCCAAGTCGTTTTGTTAATTGGGAGCAAGTTTTTAATTGCAGGCACTCAGCCCTGCATTGCAGAACTGCTGCTGCTGCAACCCCCAATGGCAGGGATGAGGAAATGGTGAAATGGCCTGAAAAAAGGGAATAAGTCCAAGCCCAGCTGCAGGGGAGAAGTAAAAAAAACCCACAAACTGAAAAGAGTCAGTTCTTCCTGCAAAAATGTCATACAACAGAGATTCACCTCAGGGGATTGATTACACGAAATAAGGGGATTTAAATACTGCAGGCAGCTAATTCAGGTGTTCCTGGAGCTGGAGAAACGTTCTTTAGCTGCAGGAATCCTTCTGGAGGAGGTTTTGTTTTGCTTGGGAGCAGCTGGCTGAGAATGGCACCTGTGTGTGGAGTCACCTGCTGGCAGCTGGCGTGTGGCACCGAGCGTGGATGGGGGGCAAGGTGAGCTTAGGGGGGTGGGACCCTGGAAGGGGCCCTGGTGCAGGGGTGGTGGCATCCAGCTCTGGGGTCTGCTGTCCTGCTTCCCAGCTTGTGGCTGCTCTGCTCTGGCTGAAGCTGTTGTGAGGTGGGATTTGGTCTGAACTGCCCATCAGATCTCCAGTTCTGCAGCATCCCTGGCACGGGCTGCCCTCTGCCCCCTCACACATCATCTCCTGCCCCTCACAGCCTCCCAAAGGCAGGGGTGGCTCCAGCCTCTTCCCAGATCAGCACTGCAGAGCCACCCCAGCTGCAGAACACCCAACTCCATCTGAAAGCCACTTTGTCCTTCCCTTGTCCCAGCCCGTGTCCCATCCCTGCAGCCACGTCACCACACAGCTCTGGCTGCCCATTCCCTGCTCCCCTCAGGAGCCTTTCCATCCCTTTGCTGCTGAGCAGAGCAAATCCAGCACTTTTCCATCAGAGCTGGCATTTCAGAGCCAGGCTGTCGCTGCAGTGAGGAGCTGTCCCCTCAGAGCTGTGCTTTGCTGCTGAGGCACAACTGGGCACTGCAGCAAAGACACCAGGAAATTCTCTCTGGCCCTGAAAAGAGAAGAATCAGCTTCTCATGAATTCTGTGGTTTCTGAAAATACTTCTGGGTGTGTGGGGTTGGTGGTGCTGTGCAGCTGCACCTCACGAGGGGCCGAGCGTGGTTGGGTCTGTGTGTCCCTGAGGGGACATTCTTGCTGTGAAGGTGTTTGCAGGGGTCCCAGGACCAGGGAAGAGACGAGGATCTGACTCCATGTTTCAGAAGGTTGGTTTATTTTTTTATGATGTACATATATTATATTAAAATTAAATTATATATTAAAACTATACTAAAATAATAGAAGATAAGATTTCATCAGAAGGCTGGCAAGCAAGAAGAAGAATAGAATGAATAACAAAAGCTTGTGTCTTGGACAGAGAGTCTGAGCCAGCTGACTGTGATTGGCCATTAATTAGAAACAAACACATGAGACCAATCCGAGATGCACCTGTTGCATTCCACAGCAGCAGATAACCATTGTTTGCATTTGTTCTTGAGGCTTCTCAGGAGGAAAAATCCTAAGGAAAGGATTTTCCATAAAACATGTCTGTGCCACCTGCTGCTGTGAGCGCTGAAGGTGGGTGAAGGAACGCATGGAAAAGTGCTGGATTTGCTCTGCTCAGCAGCAAAGGGATGGAAAGGCTCCTGGGGGAGCAGGGAATGGGCAGCCAGAGCTGTGTGGTGACGTGGCTGCAGGGATGGGACACGGGCTGGGACAAGGGAAGGACAGAGTGGCTTTCAGATGGAGTTGGGTGTTCTGCAGCTGGGGTGGCTCTGCAGTGCTGATCTGGGAAGAGGCTGGAGCCAGCCCTGCCTTTGGGAGGCTGTGAGGGGCAGGAGATGATGTGTGAGGGGGCAGAGGGCAGCCCGTGCCAGGGATGCTGCAGAACTGGAGATTTGCAGAGAATTGGAGATTTGGAGACTCCAAAATTGGAGATTTGGATGAGCAGTTCATACCAGATCACCTGGAATGGGACAGGTCCAGCCTGTGGTGAGGGATTGGCCTTGGGGACTTGTCAAGAACCTTTTCCAAATGAGCATTTTACAGCTCTGTTGGTTTTATTTAGAATTAATCCCCTTGCACTTGTGTAAGCACCTAAATAAAACATGACTCATTTAATTAATTACACTGAAATCATGGGACTGCACAACTTCACTTTAGGTAGGAGTTATTTTATCTCCTTTAATGATTATAGCCTCACTTCATGACACAAGACAAATTAACCTTTGAAAAATAGATGGTAAGGGGACTTTAACCTACTTTTTTGCGTTTGGGGTTGTGTTTTTCTATATATAACAGAAGGAACTGGAAATTTGTTGAGATTTTTGGCAATATTTAAACAATTTTCTATACATCAAGTAGGAAATAGTGGAACAGTGTCCTCACTGTGTTGACTTTGGAATCATTTGATGAATGTATGACCACTTCAGAAATGCACCTGCTGAGTTTTGCAGGATATTTCCTGCAAAAGCTGGTCAGGAGAGTGCAAAAAACTGGCTAAAGAATTCTTCAAAAAGTGTTGGAGGGTAAATGTACATCTGTGGGACAATGCATTAGTCATCCTGACCTCTTTTATTGCAGCATGAAAACAGCTTTTAATTTGAGAACCTTGCTCATCTCTCTCTCTTTCTGAAGTAATTCCTTTCATTTTCTTGTGTGCACTTTTCCTAACGTGGTCACCTTGTGCTGGACACTGGGGAGGCCAACCTGGAATTCTGGGGGGCAGTTTGGGCCCCTCGTGACAAGAAGGACATTGAGCACATGCAGGGAAGGGAATGGAGCTGGGCAGGGGCTGCAGAATCCCTGAGGGAGCTGGGCAGGGCCTGGAGAATCCCTGAGGGAGCTGGGCAGGGCCTGCAGAATCCCTGAGGGAGCTGGGCAGGGGCTGCAGAATCCCTGAGGAGCTGGGCAGGGGCTGCAGAATCCCTGAGGGAGCTGGGCAGGGGCTGCAGAATCCCTGAGGGAGCCGGGCAGGGGCTGCAGAATCCCTGAGGAGCCGGGCAGGGGCTGCAGAATCCCTGAGGAGCTGGGCAGGGGCTGCAGAATCCCTGAGGAGCTGGGCAGGGCTCACCTGGAGCCAAGGAGGCTCAGGGGCCCTTGTGGCTCTGCACAGCTCCTGCCAGGAGGGCACAGCCAGGGTACAGGCTGGGAACAGGGACAGGAGCAGAGGGAACGGCCCCAGGCTGGGCCAGGGCAGCTCAGGGTGGATTTTGGCAACAATTTCCTCATGGAAGGGTTTGTCCAGGCCTGGCAGAGCTGCCTAGGGAAATTTGGAGTCCTCATCCTTGGAGGGATTAAAAATCCATGTGGATCCAATCCCCCACTTAGGTACATGGGACAGTGGTGGCCTTGGCAGTGCTGGGAATTCCTGGACTCTGTCTCAGAGACCTTTTCCAACCTAAAACCTTCCATGGTTCTGTGATGGAGTTTTTTGATCTCACAGCTGCCTATTCCAGGCTGACCTGGGTATTTTTACATACAACAGCCCTTGCATTGCTTCATTCAGAGCCACTCAGGCATGGAAAAGAAATCTCTCTTCTTTTTTTCCCCCCCTTCATTTCCAGATCTGTAGGGTTGCAGATAAGCCAGATGTGCAACACATGAGCAAGCAATGTATATTTTTTCCCAAATTAAGGCTGCAGAGTTCATTATGCTCCTGGTTTTAATTCAGTTTATGTCACAGAATATCAACACAGCTGCTTTGAGCAATCCTGGAGAGCAAAGGAAATAAAAGGAAAGGGATCCCTGTCACTCTCAGTGCTGCTGCCTCCTGGTGACCACGGAGTAATTGGGGTTGGAGGCGACCTTTGAAGCTCCAGCCCATTCCCCTGGCCCGGCCCATCCACTCCTGGCTGCATCTGTAGAAATCCCATTGATTGAAAAATTCCCCCGCCGCTTTTCAAGTGGCAAAGTCACTTTGCAAGGGTGGCATGTCACCAGCAGTGTCAGTTAATCCTGGCTGCGGCAGCCCTGTTAATGCACTGCTTAATCTGCTGCTGACAAGCCGTGATTTATGTTCCCCGGAGATCCCAGCCTTGCTAATTGAAATGGATTGGAACTCGTGTTCCCCATCATGGGCTGGGTTTGGACACTCAGGGTGCTGGGAGAGACATGTCGGGTTTATCTCGGCTGTTTGAGGGGCCTGGAAAGGCCCGGGGTGGCCTTGGGGCAGCCCGCGTATCGAAGGACGAGAAGAGGCTTCAGTTCTTCTTTCGGTTTTTATGTTTATTAATTGTTTATCTAAAAGATTTTCTTTCAGCCGAACAGAGCTCTGCTCAGCAGCCAGCCATGAGCACACTGTGCTGCCCTCCGGACAGCCACCTATCTTTATACCCATTGTTACGTGTACAATATTTATCATTTTTCCCCAATACCATTTATTCTTATTGCTGGGTGCACTTTCAGTAATAACCAATCCAAAAGTGCCACCATGGCCAAAGAAGATGGAGGAGAAGAAGAAGAAGAAGGAGGACAGGACACACCCCAATTCCTCCATCTTACTTCTCTAAACCCCCCGTACATAAATCCTAAACCCTGTGTCTCACCCTCTAATTAACTAATCTTTTCGCCATTCATCCCGGTGAAGTCCTCTTATCTTCATACAGGTGTCGTCTCCTGTGTAGGATCAAAGTCCAGCCACCAGACACTTCTGGCAACATTCCAGGACTCCCGAGCCCCCCAAGGGTGGTCTCGGTGGCTCGGCATCTCAGGACTCAGATCCTGAGATCCCACAGAGACACACAGAAATAGCTGAGCTGGGTAGAATTTAAGAATTGGTGTTACAAAAACGGTAATTTTCGTGTGCATTTGGGTATTTGTCTTTAAATATCATTTTTTGGAACAAATAATGGATTTGCCACATCTGCTGACCTCCTCTTCCATGGAAATCAAAGCAAATATAATAATTTGTCCACCTGAATTAGACACAAAGTGACTAAATAGGCAAGACAGTCTATCAAGCTTGATTATTCCAAATGGAAATTGATTTTACTCAGTTAATTGGGTGCTTTGCCTTGCTCGGTCTCTTACGTGTAAATGATTATTCTGATTTGTAATTTTTTAATCTAATTATTGCCATCTCTTTGAAATGATCTTTACCGAGGCTATTTGTGTAGAATACATGAGGAATTTTTACAGTCAGATAGAATTTTGTGGGCAGTTATATTAAATTATAGATCATTATAAAATTATATATTTGTCCCCAAATTCCCTTGTTGTTTCTGAAGGGATTGGAAACAAAGCTTGCCTGGTTTTTATTTGCAACATTGCAAATACGTTTACAGCAACATTGAGTGCGCTGTAAACAGTTCCATTAAAATTATGGGATTTATGGTGAAATTTTATGTTCACAATGGAGTGTTTTCTAATTTATCAGTGGCTGGATTTTGAGGAATGTTTCCCAAGTGGAGAGGTCCCTTCTTGAGTTTCTTGCATTAAACACATGCACACACATCTCCACAAACTCCATTCCTTTATTTCTGTCTGGATTTTAGGATATTCTGAGTCTCGAGGAAGAATTACAAGGATTCAAAATAAGAAAATGAGAATTCTGTTTGTTTGGGTTTTTTAAAGCTCCTGAATGTTAAAGCGATGTCAAAACATGAGACTTGATCAAACTTCTGGAAATTGGATTTGGGGCTCAGTGTCTAACTCCAGGTAACAGATGGTTATGGAATGGTTACCCCAAGAGGAGGAATTCTGAAAAATTCTGGTTCTGAAAAGCTGGAATTGGAAATGCTGGAATTCTGAAAAGCTGGTCCCAGCTGGTGGCCCATGGAGGGTGAGATGTCCCTGGTGAGCTGGGGGCAGGAATCCAAGGTCCTGCTGCTCCACAGGCTTCAGTGCCCAAGGTGGGGATGGGGATGGAGGGGCTGGCAGTGCTCAGAGGGGTCTGTGGGACCAGCACCTCCCAGAGCTGTTTGTTCATTTTCCTTGCAAACACGAGGAATGAAGGGTTGAACTCCAGCTGGACGGGGCTGGGAGCACCCTGGGGTGGTGGGAGGTGTCCCTGCCCATGGATGGGTGGGGTGGGATGAGCTTTGAGGTCCCTTCCAACCCAACCATTCTGTGATTCCAATTTATGCCCAGAGAAAGAACAACTGCATATAAGAAAGAGCAACTGATAAATAGCTTGAAAGCCATTTACTTAATAAATTTTATCACCTGCAGCACTCAAAATACATTTAGTTTCACTGCCTCGAGTTCCTAAAAGACAGAGAATATTTAACCAAATTGTATTTTCAGACATGCTCTAAAACCATTCGTGGTTCCATCTTGATGGGAGTTCCTGATTTCCCCCAGGAAAGGGAGGAGCTCTTCTCTTCCCAGGTGTTTTGGAAACACGTCATTGAAGGGAAGTTTTGGGAATGCTGCATGCAGCGTGGATTGCTTGCCCTGATGACATAATGGGGCAATAAAGCCCCAAGCACAAATGAGGTCATGGGAGAGCAATTCCAGTTAAAGTGTAACCTGGCACTGCCTGGGATGGGTCAGCAGGCACAGTCCCTGACTCCTCTGAAGCCAGGGCTCCAGGGAAAAGAGAACAGCTGCAATCAGCCCAGCTGGAAGTGGGAGCAGCTCCTGGAGCCTGGGATTCCAGCCAAGAGGGAGCTGCCGTGCCAGCTCACCTGCTCCAGGTAAGGGAACCCCCAGGCAGCTGGGAAAGCAGGCACTGGGGCTTGGGATTCTTATCGTGGAATCACTGAATGGAAGGGACCTTAGAGCCCAACCCATTCCATGCCATGGCAGGGACAACTTCCACTGTCCCAGGGTGCTCCAGGCTGGCCCTGGGCACTGCCAGGGATCCAGGAACAGCCACAGCTGCTCTGGGAATCTTTACAGGGACCAGCAGGGTGTTGGGGTTTGTGGGTGGAGAGCAGGAGGAGCAAAGAGAGAGGGTGACTGTTGTCTCCTCATTCCCTTTTGGTGTTTTGTTGGTATTTTAAATTAAACTACCAAATTTTTGAGGTTGGCACTTGCTCTTGCTGTGGCCTATGGCTTTGTCAGCCTGCAGTGAAAAGGCTTTTGTATTTCTCATTTTTAATTCTGTTTTTTGAATTGATGGTGCTTATCCTTGCAAGTGTGACTTCTGTAGCACTGAGAGGCTGGGGCAGGAAAACACAAATCCCACCAGTGTCTCCATTGTCCTCTGTGTTACCTGGGGTGTTTCTCTGATTGATTTTTTTTGCTTTAGGAGGATGCCAGGGGTGGGTATCAGTTTAACCTGCTCTGAGGCAGCTGGTGCATCCTTGGGAAAAGGAGCAGGACTCAGATCTGTGGCAGAGCCACGTGACACACGGAGGTTTTGTTGGCCTATTTTCTTCTCCAAGCCCAGGTTTTACTCTTGAGCTGTCAGGTCAGATGAGGATTCAGTTCTGCGGCCAAAATAGAAATTAGCCATGTGTGGTAATCCATTAATCCCTAGAAATAATGCCATTTATTCACGTTTTGGGGAGCTGGGCTGCAGGAGGAGCTGGCCAGGGGTGTCCCAGGCTGTCCTGATCCCGGAGCTGATCCCATTCCAGCTGCTCTGGCTCCTTGGACAGGGAATCTGTGCTGCCCCATCCCTGGCAGTGCCCAAGGCCAGGCTGGATGGGGCTTGGAGCCCTGGGATGGTGGAGAGGTGAAGTCCCGTTGGCCTATGAGTTGTTTTTTTACCCAGTTGAACACAGAAACTTCTTTCCTTTCTAAAGGGACAAAGGATGGTTTTGTCACTCCACCAACAGGGAGCACATTCCTGTAGGAAGGTGTCCCAGAGCAGCAATAAAGAACAATAAAAATCAGTGCACGGTGTTAAACCTGAGGTGCCTGAGCCATTCAGAATAGAATCATGGAGTCATTTCAGATGGAAAGGATCTCTGGGATCGCTGAGTCCCAGCTGTGCCCATCCCCACCCAGAGCTCTGAGTGCCACCTCCAGGGATGGGCACTCCAACCCTCCCTGACAATGCCTGGCCACCCTTTCTGTGACAGAATTCCTCCTGATTCCTCCCTGAGCCTCCCTGGCACAGTTTGAGGCCAATCCTTTGGTCCCTTTGCTCCTTCCCTGGGAGCAGAGCCCGACCTGTGCGTATCCAGGGAATAAAGACTGAATGCAGCAGGATAGGAGTCGATAAATTCACTTTTTTTTGTTTTAAAGGCAGTTCCTATTTCTTTTTCAGGAGCTGCCCTACAGCAGAGCTGTGTAATAATAACAGTTTGTCTCTCCCTGGATCTTTTCCTTTCCACTTTTACCAACAAGAGGCTCCTTTTGTAGCACGTGGTTGTCCTTCCCTGCTCAGCCCTGTTCTCTCAGGAGAGCTGTTACTATTTTTTCCTTCTTGTTTTACCAGCCTGTATCATGAACTTTGTGCTTTTGTGAGTGAGGAAAATGTGGGAAATGCTGCTGTGCCTGCAGCAGTGGGTTTTTGCTATTTTTTTTTTTTGGTTCAGAAAATGGTAATGTTGCAGGCCTGTACGTGAAGGCCATAAATATAAATATAAATATAAATATAAATATAAATATAAATATAAATATAAATATAAATATAAATATAAATATAAATTCGCTGTGGTTTTGTGGGATTTTTTGTAGGATTGCAGCTTAGGCACCTTCCCAGTGGGAAGAGAAGGGACAGAGGGGAAACAGCCTCAAGCTGTGCCAGGGGAGGTTTAGATTGGAAATTAGGGAAAATTTCCTCATGGAAAGGTTTGTCCAGGCCTGGCACAAACTCCCAGGACAGTTTGGAGTCTCCATCCCTGGAGGGATTTAAAATCCTTGTCGATGTGGGACATGGGACAGTGGTGGCCTTGGCAATGCTGGGAATGGTTGGATTTGATGATCTTAAAGGTCTTTTCCAGCCTTAATTCCATGATTTTCTGCTTGGTCCTGCTGAGCCCAGTCCTTTGCACCCACCTCAGCTGCAGCTCCTGGATTCCCTTGGAATCTTCCTCCTCCTCCTCCTCCTCTCTTCAGGAGCTGGAAATGCAGAGGGCTTTGGCCAAACCCAGAATCTCAGGATTTGCATAATCTTCGTGGCTGTGTTTGTTCTGATAAATTGAGGGACACCACAGCGTGTTCCAGCCACCCTTTATCACATCCCAGAGAATTTTATGGTATTTTATCACATCCCAGAGAACAGATTCAGGGGTCTGGCAGGGAATGGGCATCTGGAAAACTCTCCTGACAGGGATTTGGAGAGAAGCACTGATGTTCCTTTCGCTTTCTGCTCTCCTGGAAACCTTCCAGCAACTTCAATTATTCTGTGGATTTTTTTTAAAGGAGCTGGATGTATTATTTTAAGGATGAGAAAGTGAACTCAGCAGTGCCTTGGAAAATCAGCCCCTGCCAGGATTGATTACCTGAAATTCCAGTGGATTTCAGCAGCCTTTGCTGAGGGTGGGAAGATCCCAGCATTCAGCACCTCTTCCCTGTTAATTCCACTTTTATTCTGCCTTTATTCCACATTTCCAAGTCCTCCTTCCTTCCCCTTCCCTTCAGTTCCATTCAGTGCTGCCGTGTGTCCCAAGGTTTCTAATTATAAATATAATATAATTATAAATAGTTAATTTGGGACATTTATATAATGCTCACAATGATGCAGGCACAGTTTGCAGTGAGGTGTTAAACACAATTAAGGGTCTAATCCCAGGAATGGGATTGGGAAAGAATGGGATTGTAAAACCCCAAGAATGGGATTAGATTGTAAGACATTTAGGCTGCTTAAATTCGAAATAGTAGTAGAAGGAATTGAAGAAGTAAATTAGAAATAGTAGTAGAAGGAATTGAAGGAGTAAATTAGTAGCAAGCTGGACTGGGGGAAAAATTAAGAAAATAAAGTTTGATTTTATAATAAATAATAATATTTTAATTTTTTGTTTATATTTTAAAATATTTCTTTATTATTCTTTTTTCACTTGTTGTATTAGAGAAAAAAAGCCCCATTGGGCTTCCCAACTGTGTATCCAAGGAGTAGCAGCTGTGTGCCAAGTTTGAGTTTACTCCTGGGTGTAGGACCAGGCTTTGGAGAGGCTGGGAATGACTGGGAATATTTCACTTCTGAGTAACAGCTGTGAGAGCAGTGCAAAGGTGGTGTGAAAGTTGTTGTCACGGGAGATTTCTCTATATTTGAGCTTATCCAGGGATTATTTCTGGTGGATTATCCCACTTTACATGGAAAGGCAGGATTTTCTAATGGTTATTCTAATGACTGCCAAATTCCTGGGTTTTTTAGTGTGTTGTGAGGCAGGACTGTGTAATACCCCGTGGAAATTGCACTGTAAAATTCAGTGTATTACCCAGAAACGGGGAGCTCTGGGGAGCAGCATTTCCAGGGACAGGATTTTAGCAGTGGCTGCAGAGCCACCATCTGGATAAATCCTGCCACAAAGCAAAGGTTGTGTGAAATTGTTTCTAAATCAAGCAGGACTGGCTGGGGGCTGAGATGGGAGCCTCTCCTAATTAATCTGTTCATTAGGGATTGGATAAATCACAACAAATTAATAACAACATTTATTTTCCACTTCTGTTTAGAGGGATTGGAGTATTTCTGGACCTGTTCATTTGTCTCCATCTATGAGTTTCCCTGAATTAACAAACAGCATGTTCTCATCACACTTTTCATCCAATTTTCTTCACACTGGAGATTATTTTCTGGTCTCACCAATGCAGAAATTGTGTGTTCAGAAAGCAGACTCAGCTGTGGCAAACATTCCCCCAAGGAATTCATCCATGGAGCCCCTCACCTGTGGCTGAAGGAGTTGAGTGGGATCAGGAAGCCCTAGAAGTGTGTGCCAAAGGGACTCAGAGCTTTCTGCTGTTACTGGGCTGCTTGTGGTCAAAAACTTTTCCTCTTTGTTATGAATTTTCCTCTTATCTCTGGGAATACTCCCAGGATTGTTTCCTCAGTGTCCTCAGATGGCTTTTTTTATGGAGGGACCATTTTTGCCCTGATCTCTGGTGTTGTCTGTGAACCATGGCTGAGGGTTGCCATTCTGTTGCTGAATATTTGGCGTGCACAAGTTGTATTTTCTTCTTCTTTTTGCATCAAAACTGAACATTCAGTGCTAAGGTGATGGAGAGTATAAAACAGGGTTTAAATAAATTTAAATTTCAAGCAAACATTGCTTTTACTTTTAGCTTCCTTCTGCCATGAGGTGGAAAAAAAACCAACATGATATCAATTTGACCTGAATTTTATATCGATTTATCTTCTGCTTTGCTTCCTTGCAGGTCCAGGATGGAACATTCCTGCTCGCTCCTGCTGCTCTGTGTTAGTTTCATTTTTGCACGAGCTCTGCCACCCAATGGAACAGAACTGCCCAAAACAACCACAGCCACCAGTAAGGAGTGACCTGGGGGGCAGGATGGGCACGAACCCAAGGGGGTGTCCCTGGGGGCTCGGTCCTGGACGTGTCTGCAGGACTTTGGCCCCACTGACACAGCTGTGACGGTGCCAGGCGTCCTCTGGGCTTGGCTGGCACGTGGGTGGTGTTGGGGTTTCACTTTCTGTTTGCTGTGGGAGGGGAAAGCACGGCAGAGATGGAGGAGCTGCAGGGCCCAGGAGCTGCCGGGGGATCTGGGCACAGATAACAGGAAATAAATTTTTATTAGACACCAGGATGAATAGATTGAAACACCATGAGGAGCCTTGGGACATGTTCTGTGTTTTCATGTAAAGACTCAAGGAGGGTGTGAGGTGTCCTGTGGAGGGTCCTGCCAGGTAAGAAACAGGAGAGTTCTTGTTCCAGGAGCTGAGAGTGATCTCCTCATGATGCCTTGAGAAGGCTGAGCTGGAACACTGGAACAGAGGCTGGACAGAGCTCCAGAATAAAGCAGGGATTTATCCAAAGCATCTCCTCCATGGATGCACCTTGGGCAGCACCAGAGCCCAGCCAGGGCTGCACCCAAGATGAACCAAAATGGCCCCAAAATGCACGGCCGGGCACGGGCTCTGTCCCTGGGATCAGTTCTGCTCCATTTGCACCTTGCAGTTCATTGTCCCATCCCAGCTTTAGCCCAGGCAGTCCCACCCTGCTTGTTTTTCTCTCTCCAGCCCACGGGGTTTGTGCTCCTGGGCTGGGATTGGGATCATTTGTCCTTGGTGCCCAGCTGGAGCAGGAATTGTTTTGTCTCCCTGCTCTGTGCACAGAGCTCAGCATCCCTGATGTGAGCCCAGCCCCACACACTAAAGCAGCACAGAATGGGAAACACAGAAAAGCCAAACCTGAGGCATCACTCTGGGCCACCACAGCCCCTCACATTCATCCTCATTTCCGTTTGCAGAATTTCTTCCTCCTCACACCCTTCCAGACCCACGTCCTGACCTGTGCCAGTCCCGGGGAGGGGCTTGTTCAGGGAATTTGGGGGCTTTGAGGAAATGCCCAAGGCCAGGTTGGACATGGGGGCTCGGAGCACCCTGGGGTGGTGTCCGGTTTATCTCGGCTGTTTGAGGGGCCTGGAAAGGCCCGAGGTGGCCTTGGGGCAGCCCGCGTATCGAAGGACGAGAAGAGGCTTCAGTTCTTCTTTCGGTTTTTATGTTTATTAATTGTTTATCTAAAAGATGTTCTTTCAGCCGAACAAAGATCTGCTCAGCAGCCAGCCATGAGCACACTGTCTGCCCTCCAGGGCAGCCACGTATCTTTATACCCTTTGTTACGTGTACAATATTTATCACTTTTCCCCAATACCATCTATTCTTATAACTCGGTGCACTCTCAGTAATAACCAATCCAAAGGTGCCACCGTGGCCAAAGAAGATGGAGGAGAGGAGGAAGAAGAAGGAGGGTAGGACACACCCCAATTCCTCCATCTTACTCCTCCAAACCCCCCTGTACATAAATCCTAAACCCTGTTTCTCACCCTCTAATTAGCTAATCTTTTCGCCATTCACCCTGTGAAGCCCTCATCCTTGTCGTCTCCTGTGTAGGGTCAAAGTCCAGCCACCAGACACTTCTGGCAACATTCCAGGACTCCCGAGCCCCCCAAGGTGGTCTCGGAGGCTCAGCATCTCAGGACTGAGATCTTGAGATCCGACAGGGTGGTGCACGGTGTCCCTGCCATGGCAGGGGTGGGCTGGGACAATCTCTGAGGCCCCTTCCAGCCCAAAGCAGGCAGTGAAGCTGTTGGTGTCCCCTATGAGCAATGTGACCACGTTTTGATGAGTGTTCAGGTCACTGCTGTTGACACCCAGTGCTTCATAGAAGGCTGATCTGTTGCTTTATTTGCTTTTAATCTGTCTGTGAACTTTACACCCCTGGGGAAGGAGAGGAATCAAATGCCAGGCTTGGCTCATGGCCCCTTGGATTGTTTTGGTTCTTGGTTGTAGTAATTTAAATGGAAATAGGGGAGATTTAGATATTGGGAAGAAAATGAGGGTGGGCAGAGCAGCTGTGGCTGCCCCTGGATCCCTGGCAGTGCCCAAGGCCAGGCTGGAGCACCTGGGACAGTGGGAGGTGTCCCTGCCATGGCAGGGGTGGCACAGGATAATTTTGAGGGTGTTCCCGTCCCAAACCAGTCTGGGATTTGCTGCTAATCCAGGTGTGAGCATTTGCCTTCTCCAGACTGGGGCACTCTGGAGCTCAGCTGAGGAAGGGGAGGTTGGGGAACCAGGGGCTCACCATCCACCTGCAGTGAAATCTGAGTGTGGCTGTGCTGAGTGCTCCCAAAAAACCCAAATTATTCATAGAAAAGAGGCTTTAGCCGAGTGTGAATTTGCTAATGAATCAGTTTGAAGTATTGTCAAGTAGTTTTTGGTGCCTGCTTCTTGTCTGGCACCTGGAGCTGTAGAAAAACAAGTTACTAATATTGGGCTGAATATGTCAGAATATGGGAATTGAGAAGGGGAAGTCACTTGTTGTTTTTATCACTTCCCAGAATCTTAATAACAAAGGGAGTTTTGCCATCAGTGTTGTTCATCTTCAGAGCTTAATTCCAAATTGTGTTGGATTTAGGTCTGATAATGTGGATAAGAGTAATCTGATCATCCCTATTTTAATTAAATCTTAATTTCAGTGATATGATTCAGAAATGATTGGTGTGACTAAACTGTTTTTCCTAAATATCAAAGCCTTGCTGGCTCTGCAGTGAGGAAGAATTTTGTCTGACAGGCAAGTTAGGTGCACCCTGAGAATTACATTGCTGCAGAAAGAGAACCAAGATAATTGGATTATCTAATAAATTTGATAGCCATTGAATTAATACAGCATTTTAAAATACAAAAATAAAGATTTTTGATTGAAGCATAAAGAAAACTCCATTTAACAGACTATGAAAAGAACTAAAAGAGCCTAAAAAAAATCAGCTTTCCTTTTGCATGCTAATTTGATGTGTGATCCCAAAAGATACTTTTGATTCTGAAAGGAATAGGTATAAATGATTTCATGCCATTATTTGAGCTGCTGCCTTGATTTTTTTCAAAGATTTGCTGAATTACAATGTCAGCTTTATTCTCATTTAAAACATGGTTACCTTGTCTGGATGGGTCGATTTTTAGCACTGCTGCCATTTTACCTCCTACAAGAACACCCTGAAATTGCAGCCATGAAATTGCTACCTTGAAATTTCCCTTTCAGAAAATGAGAATATTCTGGGCTTTACTGCACTGCCATTTACTGGAAATTTGCCCTGATCTTTACTCCAGGTATTCAGCTGCATTAAATAAATATAAACCAGCAAACCACAGAAAGGTTTGGGTTGGAAGGGAGCATTTAGTTGTGACTTCCAAGCTAATATTTATTAGGATTTGCATAAATAAATGTATATTTCTTAATGCTCCCAGATCCTTGTTACAGAGTGTTTATTCATGATATTGTCCGTGACCATCCCGTAACTCCTGGTAATTCAAATATTTGTCAAATATTTGTAAGTTCCCCAGGATTAATCATAGTCTCTGGATTGCTTTACTTCCTCTTGTGTTTTTACTTGTGGAGTTGTTGAAATGTGCAAGCAGCCTGGGAGCTGCAGTTGTAAACCTTTAAATACCTTTCCAAATGTTTACATTCCACTGCTATTTACTCCACGAGGGCTCCTGGTGCCTTTGAATCCTCCCAATCCCTTCCCATCACTGATGTCTGAGCCTTCAGAGGGGATGAATTTATCAGAGGAGTTCTGGTTAAAAGGCAGGAGAATGGAGCAGTTTTGGGGCTCCTGTTTAGTGCTGGTTTCAACTTCCAACCAGTCAGTGGCAATGTGAAAATGAGATTTTGTGTCTCTCCTCTCTGGAGAGGTCCCAGCCAGGACACCGACATCCTCCAGCCCTGGGGATGAACCCAAATGTTCAGTGGGAACCAAATGAGTGGGAATGAACCCAAATGTTCAGATGGAGGAAAGGCTGGGAGAGCTGGGATTGTTCACCTGGAGAGGAGAAGCTTTGGGGTGACCTCAGTGTGGCCTCCCAAAGCCTGAAGGGGCTCCAGGAGAGCTGGAGAGGGACTGGGGACAGGGATGGAGGGACAGCACACAGGGAATGGCTCCCAGTGCCAGAGGGCAGGGATGGATGGGAGATTGGGAATTGGGAATTCCTGGCTGGGATGGAATTCCCAGATTTGCTGTGGCTGCCCCTGGATCCCTGGCAGTGCCCAAGGCCAGGCTGGACATTGGGAGCACCTGGGACAGTGGGAGGTGTCCCTGCCATGGCAGGGGTGGCTCTGGGTGATTTTTAAGATCCCTTCCAGCCCAAATCATTCTGTGACTCTCTAACACCCAGAGGTGGAACTTCCCTGTGCGGCTCGTGGTGGTGATTTCATGGAGAAAATGAGGCAGCGTCAGGAAACTGAGCTGAGGAGAAGGAACCTGGCTCATTTCAGTTGGTATTTAAATGCCAGAGGGATTCTCTGCAGACACTCAATTCCAAGAATCAGTTTGCAAAGCAGAACTTCAGAAATGGGTGGTTTCAGGTCAGGGGGTGGACGGGGTGACCTTTAAAGGTCCCTCCAGGCCAGACTCAGAGTGTGTGGCTGCAGTGCCAGAGGGGCTGGGCTGGCTTTGCCCAGTGGGATTCAGCTCTGAGACGTTCAGCTCACATTTACTGCTGGTGCTGGTTCAGCTTCTCTTTTCCTGGCTGGGATGGAGCTTTCAGTGCTTGCCTGGGAATCACTTCTCCACAGACACCCCAAAAATGGTGCAGCAGCTCTGTGAAAGGAAGAGAGGGGTGATTTTTTTTTTAATTGTGTAATTGTCTGAGGGAAATTTTAACTCCCTCGTGGTGCAAACTTGTTGTTTCCCCTCTCATTGTTACAGAGCTAAAGAGAAGCAACACAAACCCCCAAACCCTGGAGCATTCTGACATCTCAGGGTGACATTTCTGACCCCATGCAAGTGGCTGCGTTTTGTCTGTGAGGGACAAAACCAGGGATTTATTTTTTTTTTTTTTGTGTTTGTTTCCTTGGCAGCCTTGGCTCCCAGGCAGAGCTGCAGAACACCCACAGAAGGTGTTGGGTGGTTGTTCATCCTCACCCAGCCACTCCTTCCAGGAGTGATTTCCTGAACCCCTGCCAAGCTCCTGGCTGCAGTTTTGTCATGCCTGTCACTTTTATCTTTATACACCACCTAAAAGTCATCCCTCATGCCTTTTATTGCCTTCCCTGTCTCTGGGTTATGATGTTGATTTATGGGCCCTTTTTCCCTGTGTGTCCTGAGCTCACCTGTGCCTTTCCAGGAATTTTCCCCATGCCCTCACACCCTGAGAGTTTCCAGCTGCTCCCAACATCCAGGTGGTTTTGTAGCCATCAATTCTGGGCATTTGTTTGATCCACAGGAATCCTCTCTGGATTATTGCAGGTGGTTCTTACTCCTAAATATTTTTTTTTTGAATCCCAGAATTGTTTGGGATGGAAGGGAAATTAAAAATCACCCAGTGCCACCCCTGCCATGGCAGGGACACCTCCCACTGTCCCAGGTGCTCCCAGCCCCAGTGTCCAACCTGGCCTTGGGCACTGCCAGGGACGCTCTGGGAATTCCATCCCAGCCAGGAATTCCCTCCCAATGTCCCCATCCAACCCTTCTGTCAGTCAGCTCTCAAAGACCACTGTAGGAATGGCAAAAAAAACACTCCTTAAAGTGTGTAAACGTACTTTAAAAGAGAAAAAAAATCTGAAATACCAGCAGCAGCAGCAGAAATTGGCTTAATTTTGGAGGAGTGGTTGTAGGGTTGTGTTTTGCTTGCTGAAGGTTCAGACTGGGAGTTTGGCTTCCTTAGATAAAACATGTTGGGTTTGTAATGATTTTAATCTGTTCTGTATTGAATTATTCAGTAGAAGGAAAAGGTTACAGAAGCATAATGAAAGTGAAAGGTAAAGAGACACTTGCACAAAACACTGGGAGCAGAAGGGCTTGTAGCAGATATAACAAAGATGTTCTTTCATCTCCATTCTGAGAAAAATGTCATTATTCCTGCTTGTTCTTATATTTATATAGAATTTCAGTGAATAAAATCTCTTAGAATTTCAGTGAATAAAGTCCCTGGGAAAGGTGGCATTTTCTATATATATATATATAAAAGGTGGTTGAGAAGCAGCTGATGTGCATGAGGGCACTGCAAAAAACCTTCAAATTCAGCTTGGTACCTTGTAGCTGTTCAGCTTTCTCTGATTACAGGGAAATTGAAAAATATCTTGGATTTTCTCAGCAGCAGTGGTTTGGTTGTCCTTTTGACAAGGGATAAAAAAAATTTAAAAAATTTTACAAATATACTTTTAATTTTAGCTTTGCCTGTATCAAGTATTGTGAAGCTTTTAGTACACAGAGGCAGATATTTGGGCAGAATTTTTGGTGCTTTAAGCACATTTTTTGTTCCAGATGAGGCAATCCACGTCTCATATTCCACATTTCTTAATTTCTATAATTGAAAATATCTTGGATTTCTCAGCAGCAGTGGTTTGGTTGTGCTTTTGACAAGGGATAAAAAAATTAAAAAATTTTAAAATAAACTTTTAATTTTAGCTTTGCCTGTATCAAGTATTGTGAAGCTTTTAGTACGCAGAGGCAGATATTTGGGCAGAATTTTTGGTGCCTTAAGCACAGTTTTTGTGCCTGATGAGGCAATCCACGTCTCATATTCCACATTTCTTAATTTCTATAATTGAAAACTTATCTTGGAATTTCTCAGCAGCAGTGGTTTGGTTGTGCATTTGACAAGGGATAAAAAAATTTAAAAAATTTTTAAAAATATACTTTAATTTTAGCCTTGCCTGTATCAAGTATTGTGAAGCTTTTAGTACGCAGAGGCAGATATTTGGGCAGAATTTTTGGTGCCTTAAGCACATTTTTTGTGCCAGATGAGGCAATCCACGTCTCATATTCCACATTTCTTAATTTCTGTAATTGAAAAATATCTTGGATTTTCTCAGCAGCAGTGGTTTGGTTGTGCATTTGACAAGGGATAAAAAAATTTAAAAAATTTTAAAAATAAACTTTTAATTTTAGCTTTGCCTGTATCAAGTATTGTGAAGCTTTTAGTACGCAGAGGCAGATATTTGGGCAGAATTTTTGGTGCCTTAAGCACATTTTTTGTGCCAGATGAGGCAATCCACGTCTCATATTCCACATTTCTTGTTGCATCCCCAGACTCCACCGAGGAGAACACCTTGCACAAGGAGCTGCTGACTTCCCTGCTGATCCTGGTGCTGGTGGTGATCATTTTCGTGGTGCTGGTGGGGTATTTTTTCAGGTGGGTGTTTTCCTGTGGGCTCAGCCCATCCTCTCTCTGAGCCCTCCCACGGAAGCAGAAGCGCGGCAGAGCCTCGTGCCTGCCCTGCTCTCCCTGCCAGCATGAACAGAAAGAGCCTCTCCAGGATCACCCTGTCTGTAAAAGGGGCCTGGGGGGAAATGCTGCTGCTTTCCCCTTTGCCAGAGCTGTGGATTGATGTGGTGCCTCTGTCGTTGCAGGTTCAGGAGACACAGGAAAGCTGTGGTCAACTCCGGGGACAAGAAGATGCCAAATGGGATCTTGGAAGAACAAGGTATGGGCAGATTTGCTTTCAAACTCTCACTTCTATTTCTGGCTTTAATTCAAAATTACTCACTGTTTGCTTTTGTTTCTGATATAAGTGACAGGGTTGTTGTTAAAGAGAAAATAGTCTGAAAAAGCACAATTACAAGTGGTTTGGGTTGGAAGGGGCCTTAAACTCAGCCAGTTCCAGCCCTGGTGCCATGTGCAGGGACATCTTCCAGCCCTTGGCTGTCCCCTCCACGCTGGCCTTGGACTGGAGATCCATATTTAGAAATCATCCTCAAGCAGTCTATGGAAAATCTTAACTTTCAGTTGCTGCTTTGAAATAGGTTTCACTTTGTGATGCAGCAAATGTTTCTGTATAAAACCTCCCTGGGCTCTTTTCTCTCTGGCTGTTTTACCAGGGTGCCAGCTGAGATCCACGTTTGTGACACTGTGATCTTTGTATTTGGAGAAGGAATTGCAGATTTCTTCTTAAAATGGGGCAATAAGTCCTTAACACTGTGATCCTTATATCTGGAGAAGGAATTGCAGTGTTGTTTCTTCTTAAAATGGGGGAAAAAGTCCTTAACACTTTGTGAATGCACTGGGTGCTTTCTGAACGTGAGGCAGGGGTTGAGATGGGGCAGTTTGAAACCAGAGGCACCAAAATAAAACTCTCTGTGGAGTTCCAAATGTGAAGCCAGAGACACTGAAATAAAATTCTCTGAGGAGTTCCAAGTGTTTCCCCCTGGTCTGAGTTGTGCTGGGGTTGTTTCTGCCCCTGGGGAACTCCAGGCTGGCTCCTCTGTGGGGCCCAGCTCAAACCTGGGCTGGACAAGTTGTTCTAATCACAACCCAGAGAAAAATGATCAGGTTAAAGATAAAATAATCAATCTGTGGTTTGTGTCAGCCCCGCTTGACCATGTGTGAAGGGATGAGTGGGCTGAAGAGGGTGACAGTCAGAGGAAAAGCCAAAAACCTAAAAATACCCATCAGCTTCCTGCTGGGGTGTTCCTGTGCACAGGGCAGCAGCTCCTCTTGGGGCACAGCTTCTGGTGGCTGCCAAGTTCAAGATAAATTATTTGTTATCATTATTATTATTAGCATTATTTCCCCCCAAAATGAAATAATCTGGCAGCACCTCCTGGGTGACAGGTGCCAAAAGCTGTCCTTGCCCTGTCAGCAGAAAGAACCTTCTTTTCTGAATAAAACTTGGTCACTTTCTAATCCAGTGTGAACAGAGAAATCGTTCATTTCACCAGCACTGGTTCCTCTTGATACCATTATGCTCTCAAAGCAACCACTTGGCCTATGATTTGGTGTTTTAATTTCCTCTAAATCCCCTTCAGCACCTCAGGGTGTCATGGCAGCAGTTTGCTCTGGCATCTCTCAGCACCAGGATGAATTTGTAGTGGGATCCGTGGCTGTGGCCGTGCCTTTAACACGGGCTGCCCTTGTGCTGACAGAACAGCAGCGGGTGATGCTGCTCAGCAGGTCTCCCTCGGGCCCCAAGAAGTATTTCCCCATCCCTGTGGAAAACCTGGAGGAGGAGATCCGGATACGCTCGGCCGACGAGGGGAAGCTCTTCAGGGAGGAGTTTAATGTAAGTTTATGCACGTGGATGGCTGAAAATGGAGGAAAAACCAAAATATTTGTATTAATAATTCTTGTGTTGATTGGTGCATGATTGGTGCTGTTCCTACAAGTTCTGTTGTGTGTGGGGACCCTTCATCTGGATAAAACCTGGAATTTTTACTGATTTGTGATGCTGAATTGTTATTATATGAACTGTTTGCCTCTTGCTAGCATTTTAAGGAAGTCTTGAGTGTTTGCCTGAAGCTGGAGGAGAGGAACATTGAATATAAACCTGTTCAGCCTTGATTTTGATGATGTTGCTGGGAGGTTTTGGGGAATCTGGGTGTTTCACCTCCATAGGAGGTATTTAGAGGAGAAGACACAGTGCAGCCTTAACATTGCCCTGGTGGGATTTGACTTCTTTTTTCCTGATAATTTGACTTTTTTCCTGATAATTTTTTGACTTTGTCTTGGTGAGATTTGACTTCTTTTTTCCTGATAATTTGACTTTTTGCTCTTGGTTTCCATCCCAGCACTCCCCTCTTTGCAGCAGAGTTTCTGTGAGGTGTCAGCTCTCAGGTTTTCCTGTTGAGCGTGGCCTTGGGCAGGATTTTGTGGTTGTAGGGATGAGCTGCACCTGGAGCCCGTGCTGAGCTCCTGCAGGATTCCTGTGGAGAAAAACAACACCAGGAGCCTGAGTGTGGGGCTTTTTCCAGATTTTTTATGAGTTCTCTTCACTTCCCTCCAGAGCAGAAGCAGAGCAGGAGTTTAAATGTCAGGCGTGGATTTGTGAGAGCCAAGGCACGTGTTGATTAGGCAGGCTGTTGAGCTACCTTCTTAATTGGGAGCATATTTAGAGCTGCAGTTTGGCTGATGGTAAATTTAAACTACAGACTTTTGCCTTATCAGACAGGGAGCATTGTGGAAATTCTCCTCAGAGCTGAAAATGAAAGTGAGGACCAGCCTGACGCGGTGTGCGCTGGTGAATTTTGACTCTGCTGATGAATTTGCTCTGAGGTTCAGAGTGAAACAAACCATCTGTTTGCATTTTTCAACCCCTCTTTGCTTTGGTAATGTTCTGCCCCATGCTGTGAGCGTGTGGGATTCTGTCCACACCCAAAAACCTGCGGTCTGATCCCCAAAAATGAGCAGTGGTGGGGTTGATGCTCAATGTGGTTTTTCCTGTGTGGTGGATGAGGTGTTGGCTCCAGCCTGGGAGGGCTGGAATTGTGCCAGGCCAGGTTGGACATTGGGATTTGGAGCAGCCTGGGACAGGGAAGGTGTCCCTGCCATGGCACTGGGTGGGATTTAGAAGATCCTCCCATCCCAAACCATTCCCTGATTCTCTGGTTCTGTGCCTCAGCCCTGCCCTGGGGGTGCTCCAGGGGTCTCTGCCCACTCCACACCCCACATGGGAGTGCAGATACAGGAGCTCCCGTGGGAATTGGGGACAAATTTGGGCTGAAAATGGTGAGTTCTGGGAGCCAGGCACATGCACCAACCTGAGGAGTTTGGTCCCAAGTGGTTTTTTTGGTAAAAAGAAACCAGACATTAAAAGATGAAGACACCCAGCAGGGAGAAAACAGTTTTGAGGAGAGTTCCTGACTTTGAGGCCAGTTCTCTTGGATTTATGTGCTAATGGTGTTCTCCAGCAGCTTTGATTTTGTCCTTAAAGCCTGCATGACCCTTAAGAGCTCCATTGCACCCCTTGGACACTCAGCAGATCAGCTCCTTCTCTTTTTTGTGATTCCTTTGTGAACACTGGGCACTGGAAGAGTGTGTTCTTTCTTCACAGTAAAAAAGAACAAAAAATTAAAATAAAATTGATTCCTTTCTGTAGAGCCCCACCTCTGTTGATCATCCCTGGAAGTTTGGGATTACCACCTTGATTTTCAGATTAATTACTGAAAAGCTTCCCTTAAGAGTTTTCTTTTGAAATTTGAATTCTGGCTTGATTAAGACACCCCTGTGGCTCCTCCAGTGCTAAAAAAGGAGGAAATGTGCTGATCCTGAGCCTCTCAGAGCTCCAGTGGGATTTTGGGGTCACTGCCTGGGGTGGGGACAGGCCAGGGTGGGGTGGCACAGATGAGGCAGGACCAGTCAGCTCCTCGTGATTCGGGGTGCAGGGAGGGTGGATTTGGGAGGAAGGATGTGCTGAGGAGCAGCAGGGTGAATCATTCACTCACATCCTCCCCGTGGGTGCAGCAGGAGCTGGGCTCTGCTCTGGGCTCAGCAGCAGAGATCTGGCCAAAATTAATTCTTTTTAATTAATTCCTGTTTATGGATTTTTCATTTCAGCCCTGACCCCCCCCAGCACACAGGAAACCCTGCACTTGTGGGCTTGTCACAGATATCTTTTATGGAAAATCCTTTCCTTAGGATTTTTCCTCCTGAGAAGCTGAGAGGCCTCAGGAACAAAATGCAAACATTGATTATCTGCTGCTGTGGAATGCAACAGGTGCATCTGGGATTGGTCTCATGGGGTTGTTTCTGATTAATGGCCAATCACAGCCAAGCTGGCTCGGACTCTCTGTCCAAGACACAAACCTTTGTTATTCATTCCTTCTTTTTCTATTCTTAGCCAGCCTTCTGATGAAATCCTTTCTTCTATTCTTTTAGTATAGTTTTAATATAATATATATAATGAAATAATAAATCAGCCTTGTGAAACATGGAGTCAGATCCTCATCTCTTCCCTCACCCTGGGACCCCTGTGAGCACCACCACAGTGGGCTTGGTTTGCTGGGGCTGTTGTGGCACACAGAGCTGGGAATGGAACAGACAGGAGGGTGAAAGAGGGCTGAGGAGGAAAGCTGCTGAGGAAGGAAAATCCAGACCTTGTCTGGCTGTTAATTGAAAATTGCGTGCCTGACTTGAGGTTTGAAGAGATTGTGGTTGAAAAGATAATTATTTCATAGAGTCACAGAATGGTTTGGGTTGGAAGGAGCTCAAAGTTCATCCAGTTCCAACCCCTTGCTATGGGCAGGGACACCTTCCCCTATTTCTTTTTTGGTTTTGTGTTTCATAATTAACTTTAATCAGCAAAGTGGGCTGATAAAAAGCCACGAGCTTCATTCAGATGAGGAATTGAGCAGTCTGCCAGCAGCCTTCTTCCTCAGCCCTCTTTCAGCCCCCTCACTTTTCCATTCACAGCCCCACAAACCAAGCCCAGGAGTGCAGGGTGGTGTTCCCTGTGTGCTGGGGGTCAGGGCTGCCCGTGTCCCCCAGTGTCCCCCAGTGTCCCCCAGTGTCCCTCAGTGTCCCCCAGTGTCCCCCAGTGTCCCCCTGTGTCCCCTGTGAGTTCTGGGGGATTCCAGCCCTGCTGTGCCCCAGCCCTGCCCACGTTTGTCCCTGTCCCGTGTGACTCAGCCTGGCAGGGGTGGCACAGGGGGCACAAGGTGCTGCTGCCTCCCCACACTCTGGGATTTCACCTCACTGGGCTCCGCCCTGCTCCACTGGGGCTTTTGGAGCTCAGCTTGAGGAACTTCCTAAAATCCACTTCAAAACTTCTCAAATTCAGTTCTGCTTTGGTGCATTTGCAGTGGCAGCATCTCAGCTGTGGAGGAGCTCACCTTGGGCACCTCCTTGCCTTCATCTTCACCCTCCTCTCTGTTTTTTCCTTTGGTTTATTGCCCTCCATGGCTGTTGGGTTATTTTCAAGCCAGACTAAATTTACCTGCACTCAGAACTCAACTCACACTACATAAAAACCCTTAACTTTTTATGGGTTAAAATGATTTTAACCCAATAGTAACAAAATTGTTTTATTATTAATAAATAGTATAATAATATTATTTAATAATAATATGCAATAATATTATTTAATAATAATATGTAATAGATTATATTATATTACATAATATTATATCATATTTATTATATTATATTATATAGTATATTATGTATTATATTATATATCATATATTTATTGTATTTTATATATTATATATATTCTATTATCTATATTATACATATAATTATATATATAATTATATATATAATTTTTATAAAATTATATATTAAAATTATATATTAAAATTATATATTATATTATGTTATATTATGTTATATTATGTTATGTTATATTATGTTATGTTATATTATGTTATATTATGTTATGTTATATTATGTTATGTTATATTATGTTATGTTATATTATTAGTAATAAAATTATATATTATATAATATATAATTATATATATAATTATACATTATATATTATATATTATATAACACAATATATTATGTAATATATAGTATATTAACATTATATATTGTATTGTAAATATTATAATATAATATATTCTAATAATAAAAACAATAATATAATTATAAAATTATCATCATTATTTATAATATAACAAATACATTATTTGTATATTTATATTGTGTTATTTATTATAAATATAAATATACAAATATCGATATTTTGTAT
This sequence comes from Zonotrichia leucophrys gambelii, assembly GCF_028769735.1. Lineage (NCBI taxonomy): Eukaryota > Metazoa > Chordata > Aves > Passeriformes > Passerellidae > Zonotrichia > Zonotrichia leucophrys. Next base: position 2,103,511 of record NC_088176.1, on the reverse strand, counting down.
ATTGATTTTTACTAAGTATAAAAATTAATATGATAAATTTATATTAATTTATTATAAATTTTATTTTCCCTTCCTCCTTTTCAGCAGGTGCAGGGCTGAGCAGGATGTTGGGTTGGTGATGCCCTCAGCAGTGGATGGGGGCTCAGCCCAGCCCCTGTGCTGCCCTCAGTGCCTCTGAGTCACCGTGGCCGATGGCAGCTCCAGGCAGCAGCTCAGACTTGAACAATTCGCTAAATAACTGTGATCTCGGAGGGGAGAGATTCCTGCTCTCTCCCCAGCTGCTGAGCTCCTTGTCTGGAGTCAAACCTGCCAGGATAGGGAGGAATTCAAGTTACTGGGGGGGAAGAAGTTGAGATTTATTTAGTTTTGTTGGATGCAAATTTTCCCTTAGCTGTGTGCAGTCAAAATTATTTGTTTTCTAACACATTGACTCTATATCTTTTTTTTTTTTCAGTCATTAACGTCTGGATATGTGCAGGGAACATTTGAAATGGCAAATAAGGAGGAAAACAGGGAGAAGAACAGATATCCCAACATCCTGCCATGTAAGCCATTCACTTTCCTTTTAAACCAGAGAATTCATTTTGGCACTGAGCAGGCTGCTGGTGCTGCTCCTGTGCTGAAAATACTCAAATAACAACAAATGCACTGGTCAGAAATGCTGCTCATGTGGTTTGGGAACTCTGTGCTTTTCCAGCCCTCCTGCTTTCCAGGAATTACCATATTTCAGATTTACTAACTTGCCAATGTCCTTCTTTTCTTTCAGATGATCATTCCAGAGTGATTTTGACCCAAATTGATGGAGTCCCACCTTCAGACTACATCAATGCATCATACATAGATGTGAGTTGAGGGCTGCCCACAGCTGGCCAAACTTTGGCCATTAAAGAAGTAATTCTCTGCTTTACACCTTGGCCTTTCACCTTTTAACTGCTGTGGCATTTCTTTCCACAGGGCTACAAAGAAAAGAACAAATTTATAGCAGCACAAGGTAACTCCTACTCGTGTCTCTCTCCTCTGTAGCTCAGGGCTGAGCACATTTAATGACAGTTGTGGTGGAGAGGTTGTTTTGAGCTGCAGGTGGTGGTCAGGGGGAGGCTGGGTTGGGAGGTTGCAGCTGAGATGAATTTGAGGTGAGTGTGAGGTGACAGCTGCCTCCAGGCACTTCTGTAGGTTCTGCTCATTTCCCCTCCTGACCCTCTCTGCTGGAAATAGGAGTTAAAGTAGTGAAAAGATTAAATAACATTTAAGATTTAATGTGTTAGAGACTCTTCCAGTGCCTGAAGGGGCTCCAGGAGAGCTGCAGAGGGACTGGGGACAAGGATGGAGGGACAGCACACAGGGAATGGCTTTAAGCTGAAAGTGGGTGGATTTAGATGGGATATTGGGAAGGAATTGTTCCCTGTGAAGATGGGGAAAGCTGGGATGGAATTCCCAGATTTGCTGTGGCTGCCCCTGGATCCCTGGCAGTGCCCAAGGCCAGGCTGGACACTGGGGCTGGAGCACCTGGGACAGTGGGAGGTGTCCCTGCCATGGCAGGGAATGGAAAGTAAATGATTAAATGATTTAGATGATCTTTAAATTCCTTTCCAACTCAGACCATTCTGTGATTCTATGAGTGCTATTTCAAGAGAGGAGATTCCTTCTAAAAATGTAGATTTGGGTGCATGATGATGTAAAAGAAAACAAGGGGGGTGGTTATTTAGTACATAAATATAGAAATTTGGTAGATTCCAAAGCTGTGCAGGTGTAGCAGACACAGCTGTGGGTGGGTGCCCAGGGTGTGGGACTGCTCTGGGATCTGCCCCATCCTCTCCTCAGCATTTCCCTGCTCTGTCTGCAGGACCCAAGCAGGAAACAGTCAATGACTTCTGGAGGATGATCTGGGAGCAGAAATCAGCCATCATTGTCATGTTGACCAACCTGAAAGAAAGAAAGGAGGTAAGGAGCTTTCACCCTGCCCTGGATGTCCCTGTGCTGCTCAGGCTCTGACCAGGTGCATTTCTCACCACTTCCTGCCCTGGCCCCTGTCAGCACAGCTGAGTTTCTGCTCCAAAATGCAGTTTTCATTTCTAAAATACCCATTTATGTCAGGTGATCTCAGGAGAAAATTCTGATGGCCAATTGTGCCCTGCATAGCCCAGGGCCAAAGGAAAACTCCTGTGGTTTTATAAGGCTGCACTTGTGGATGGGATTGATTAGGAATGAAGATAAAAACTCGGCTCATTTTCCTGAATGTTAGGTTTCAAAATGCACAGTTTGTCAACTAAACAAAGAGAAATGAAAGCTTCTGTGTTGTGAGGGTGCTGCTGTTCCTTCCTGTGTCCCATACCTCCCTTGAGGATGGGCATTCCTTGTTTTCCTCCTGGATTTGATTTTCCTGCACTTTCACTGCTGCTTGATGAAGCTCAAACAGCAAAGCCAGGCCATGAGGGCCAATTCCCAGTGGGAGCAGCCAGAACTGCTAAATCTGGATATTCCTGATGGCTCCAAAGCAGAACTGCTTTGAATTTCTCAGTGTCTGCAGCTAAGGCTCCAAATCAGAGTGAAAACCCCACAGTCCCCACAGTTGGACGCCCTGGAACAAAGCTGCCAAACTGAAACAAAAGCTGTGGGGGCTGAGCTGGTTAAAAAACAATTCAGAGCTGTTCTCACCTGCTCTGCATCGATTTGAGAGGCAGTAGCAGGGTGCTGAAGTTGTGCCAGACAAGGAGCTCTGCACACTCACAGCTGTGCTCACCTTCCCTGGATCCAGCCCGGAGAGCGCGGCAGTGAAAGCAAAGGCAGGGGGATGAAATTCCCTGGGTTTGGCTCTGAGATTCCCTGGGTTTGGTTCTAAAATTCCCTGTGCTTTGCTCTAAAATTCCGTGTGTTTGATTCTGAAATTCCCCATGCTTGGCTCTGAAATTCCCTGGGCTTGGTTGTGGAATTCCATGGGTTTGGCTCTGAAATTCTGTGGGTTTGGTTCTAAAATTCCCCGTGCTTTGCTCTGAAATTCCGTGTGTTTGGCTCTGAAATTCCCTGGGCTTGGTTGTGAAATTCTCTGGGTTTGGTTCTAAAATTCCCTGGGTTTGGCTCTGAAATTCCCTGGGTTTGGTTCTGAAATTCCCTGGGTTTGGCTCTGAAATTCCCTGGGTTTGGTTCTAAGATTCCCTGTGCTTGGTTCTGAAATTCCCTGGGTTTGGTTCTAAAATTCCTTGTGCTTTGCTCTGAAATTCCCTGGGTTTGGCTCTGAAATCCCCTAGGTTTGGTTCTAAAATTCCATGGGTTTGATTCTAAAATTCCCTGGGTTTTGTACTAAGATTCCCCGGGTTTGGCTCTGCAGTTCCCTGTGTTTGGTTCTGAAATTCCCTGGGTTTAGTTTTGAAATTCCCCATGCTTGGCTCTGAAATTCCCTGGGCTTGGTTGTGGAATTCCATGGGTTTGGCTCTGAAATTCTGTGGGTTTGGTTCTAAAATTCCCCGTGCTTTGCTCTGAAATTCCGTGTGTTTGGCTCTGAAATTCCCTGGGTTTGGTTGTGAAATTCTCTGGGTTGGGTTCTAAAATTCCATGTGTTTGGTTCTGAAATTCCCTGGGTTGGTTGTGAAATTCCCTAGGTTTGGTTCTAAGTTTGCCTGGGTTTGGTTCTAAAGTTCCCTTTGCCTGGTTCTGAAATTCATTGGTTTTGGTTCTAAAATTCCTTGTGCTTGGCTCTGAAATTCCCTGGGTTTGGCTGTGAAATTCCCAGTGTTTGGCTGTGAAATTCCCTGGGTTTGGCTCTGAAATTCCCAGTGTTTGGCTCTGAAATTTCCGGGGTTTGGCTCTGAAATCCCCTAGGTTTGGTTGTAAAATTCCATGGGTTTGATTCTAAAATTCCCTGGGTTTTGTACTAAGATTCCCGGGTTTGGCTCTGCAGTTCCCTGTGTTTGGTTCTGAAATTCCCTGGGTTTAATTTTGAAATTCCCCATGCTTGGCTCTGAAATTCCCTGGGCTTGGTTGTGAAATTCCCTGGGTTTGGCTCTGAAATTCTGTGGGTTTGGTTCTAAAATTCCCCGTGCTTTGCTATGAAATTCCCCGTGCTTGGCTCTGAAATTCCCTGGGCTTGGTTGTGAAATTCTCTGGGTTTGGTTCTAAAATACCGTGTGTTTGGTTCTGAAATTCCCAGTGTTTGGCTGTGAAATTCCCTGGGTTTGGCTATGAAATTCCCTGGGTTTGGTTCTAAGATTCCCTGCGCTTGGTTCTGAAATTCCCTGGGTTTTATTCTGAAATTCCCCATTCTTTGCTCTGAAATTCCTAGGGCTTGGTTGTGAAATTCCCAGAGTTTGGTTGTAAAACTCCCTATGTTTGCTTCTAAGATTCCCTGGGTTTTGTTCTAAGATTCCCGGGTTTGGCTCTGCAGTTCCCTGGGTTTTGTTCTGAAATTCCGTGTGTTTGATTCTGAAATTCCCCATGCTTGGCTCTGAAATTCCCTGGGCTTGGTTGTGGAATTCCATGGGTTTGGCTCTGAAATTCTGTGGGTTTGGTTCTAAAATTCCCCGTGCTTTGCTCTGAAATTCCGTGTGTTTGGCTCTGAAATTCCCTGGGTTTGGTTGTGAAATCCTCTGGGTTGGGTTCTAAAATTCCGTGTGTTTGGTTGTGAAATTCCCTGGGTTGGTTGTGAAATTCCCTAGGTTTGGTTCTAAGTTTGCCTGGGTTTGGTTCTAAAGTTCCCTTTGCCTGGTTGTGAAATTCTCTGGGTTTGGTTCTAAAATTCCCAGTGTTTGGCTGTGAAATTCCCTGGGTTTGGCTCTGAAATTCCCTGGGTTTGGCTCTGAAATTCCCTGGGTTTGCTTCTAAGATTCTCTGCGCTTGGTTCTGAAATTTCCCGGGTTTGGTTCTAAAATTCCCTGGGTTTGGCTCTGAAATTCCCTGGGTTTGGCTCTGAAATTCCCTGGGTTTGGTTCTGAAATTCCATGGGTTTGATTCTAAAATTCCCTGGGTTTTGTACTAAGATTCCCCGGGTTTGGCTCTGCAGTTCCCTGTGTTTGGTTCTGAAATTCCCTGGGTTTAGTTTTGAAATTCCCCATGCTTGGCTCTGAAATTCCTGGGGCTTGGTTGTGAAATTCCCTGGGTTTGGCTCTGAAATTCCCTGGGTTTGGCTCTGAAATTCCCTGGGTTTGGCTCTGAAATTCCCTGGGTTTGGTTCTGAAATTCCCCGGGTTTGGTTCTAAAATTCCCTGTGCTTTGCTCTGAAATTCCCTGGGTTTGGCTCTGAAATCCCCTAGGTTTGGTTGTAAAATTCCATGGGTTTGATTCTAAAATTCCCTGGGTTTTGTACTAAGATTCCCCGGGTTTGGCTCTGCAGTTCCCTGTGTTTGGTTCTGAAATTCCCTGGGTTTAGTTTTGAAATTCCCCATGCTTGGCTCTGAAATTCCTGGGGCTTGGTTGTGAAATTCCCAGAGTTTGGTTGTGAAACTCGCTGGGTTTGGCTCTGAAGTTCCCTGGGTTTGGTTCTAAGATTCCCTGCGCTTGGTTCTGAAATTCCCAGAGTTTGGTTGTAAAATTCCCTATGTTTGCTTCTAAGATTCCCTGTGTTAGGCTCTAAAATTCCCCGTGCTTGGTTCTGAAATTCCCCATGCTTGGCTCTGAAATTCCTGGGGCTTGGTTGTGAAATTCCCAGAGTTTGGTTGTGAAACTCGCTGGGTTTGGCTCTGAAATTTCCCATGCTTGGCTCTGAAATTTCCCATGCTTGGCTCTGAAATTCCCCATGCTTGGCTCTGAAGTTCCCTGGGTTTGGCTCTGAAATTCCCCATGCTTGGCTCTGAAATTCCCTAGGTTTTGGTTCTGAGTTTCCCTGTGTTTGTCTCTGAAGTTCCCCGTGTTTGTCGCTGAAATCCCATGTTTTTGTGCAGGAGAAGTGTTTCCAGTACTGGCCGGACCAGGGCTGCTGGACGTACGGCAGTGTCCGTGTGTCCGTGGAGGATTCCATGGTGCTGGTGGATTACACCGTCCGCAAGTTCTGCGTGCACTCGGTGAGGCTGCTCCGGGCTCCCCCCTGCCCTGGGGCATGGAGAAAATCCCAAATGTTCCTCGCAAGGAATTGAGGCTCTTTGGGAAATCAGAATTTCAGAAATTGGGGCTGATTTCAGCCAACAAACACATTGGGATTTAGGCTAAAAAACTGTGTGGTTGTTGGGTTTCCTATTGTAAATTCACTTCTACCAACTGTTAATCATAAAGATTTTAATATATTTATGTTACTTCTAACTGCTTTTAAAACAACTACATAGTGATTTAGGCTAAGTAACTCTGTGTGATTGTTGGTTTTGCTATTGTAAATTCACTTTTACCATATATTAATCACAAGGATTTTAATATAATTATAATCACTTCTAGCTACTTCTAAAACACCCTCATAGTGATTTAGGCTAAATAACTGTGTGGTTGTTGGGTTTTGCTATTGTAAATTAACTTCTACCATATATTAATCACAAGGATTTTAATATATTTATAATCACTTCTAACTGCTTTTAAAACAACTACATAGTGATTTAGGCTAAGTAACTCTGTGTGATTGTTGGTTTTGCTATTGTAAATTCACTTTTACCATCTATTAATCACAAGGATTTTAATATATTTACAATCACTTCTAGCTACTTCTAAAACACCCACATAGTGATTTAGGCTAAATAACTGTGTGGTTGTTGGGTTTTGCTATTGTAAATTAACTTCTACCATCTATTAATCACAAGGATTTTAATATATTTATAATCACTTCTAGCTACTTTTAAAACACCCACATAGTGATTTAGGCTAAATATCTGTGTGGTTGTTGGTTTTGCTGTTGTAAATTAACTTTACCAATTGTTAATCATGAAGATTTTAATATATTTACAATCACTTCTAGCTACTTTTAAAACAACTACATAGTGATTTAGACGAAATAACTGTGGTTGTTGGTTTTGCTGTTGTAAATTCACTTTTAACATCCATTAATCAAAGGATTTTAATCTATTTATAATCACTTCTAACTGCTTTTAATATAACAGTTGTGATCTGGCCCCTGTGGAACTTGGATTCTCACAACATCATTTATTAATTACATTTTCATTTATGATCAGTGTAATAAATATATTATAGTTTTAACTATTATTTTAAATTATTTTCTATTATTTTATTATAGTTTTAACTATATAATATAGTTTTAACTTTTGCAAAATATAGAATATTATGCATAAATGTATTATACATAAATAAATATATATGTATTATACATAAATAATACATATATGTATTATTTATGTATAATAATACATATTGTATTATATACATAATAAATAATACATATAGGTATTATACATAAATAAATGTAAATAATTATACATAAATGTTATACATTTACCTTTTACAAAAATAGCTATAACTGTCAAACAATAACTAATATTTTTGTTTTGTAACTAACAAACAATAAAACCAACTCAAACATGTCTGTAAAATAACTAATACTGCCTATATACTTAAATAACATTTTAAAAAATATTGATAATTATCAACTATTAAAACCACAAAACCAACATGAAAAATGAGGTGTTAAACTCAGAATCTGGGTGTTCCTGCAGCTCCAGGAGGGATGCAAGGCTCCAAGGCTGGTCACACAGCTCCACTTCACCAGCTGGCCGGATTTTGGGGTGCCTTTCACGCCTATTGGCATGCTGAAATTCCTGAAAAAAGTCAAGACCCTGAATCCTGCCCATGCTGGACCCATTGTGGTTCACTGCAGGTATGTATGTGCTCCCCAGACCATTCTTGTGGCTTGGCCTGGAGTTATTTATATATATTTAGATTTTTAAACATATTTTTATATATATTTTTAAGATTTTATATGTATTTTATATATATATATTTATATTTATAGCTATATTTACTCACATATTTGTATTCAAGGGTAATAATCTGCTGAGTTTTTGAGAGCAGAGAGTAAAAACAATTTCCAAAGCTCTGTCTTTGCTGCCAGTGTGATACTCAAACAGAAGTTGTTGTTCTGCTGTTTGGGGCTTTTCTTTATGAGGGATCTCCATTGTTGGGTATAAATCTGTTCTTTGTCAGAAAAACAGACTGGTGATAGAAATCTGTGGCCTTTGCCACTCAGTGCTGCTCTGGGAATTCTTCCCCCACTTCTCCCACAGTCAAATTGCAGTTTCTAAATGGAAATCAGCCATGAAATGCCTGAAAAGTTTGGAAGAAAGGCTTGAATTCAAGAGACTTAAATGCTACAATTTTAAAAATGTGCTTCATCCCAATCCAGAACCAATTCCCACTCGTTGGTCACTCACACAGGCACATCCTGAACTGGTGAAATCTTTAATGAAACTAAAAGCAAACCCCCAAACAGTTTGAGGAGAATAATTGCAACCTCTGTAGCAGCTGTAAGCTCACCCCAAGCAGGAAGTGGCTTTTCAGGAGCAATTTTCTTTGCAAGGTTACAGTAAAAAGAGCACAAGAGCAGAGTGAAAAGAAAAGAAGAGCAGCTTTGTCTGCCTGGGTCTTGTTTTTGAGGCAAAAATATGTAAATTCCTGAATTTGTCTCTTTTTCCTTGCTGTGAATACTCCCTGGAAATGTGTGTTAGAGAAAAAGAGGGTGTTTGTCCTGCTGGGATTCACCTTCTCCCCCAGGTGTCATGAATTAAAAAAACATTTAGATGGCAAAAGTGGATTTGAGTTGTCCCAGTTGAGGATATTTTTAAAGCCCTTTGCTGTGTGTGGAGCCTCATCCTGGGCTCGAGCTTTGTTTGGCAGCAGCAGGAAAGGCTGTGCTGGGTTTCACCAGCAGAACGAGAGCCAAAAGCAAGGAAAATGCAAAATAATTTCACCAGAACCTGCAGAGATTTCAGTGCCAAGGGCCAGCAGGGCACACGAGGCCGCTGTGGGCCAGGGTGAGAAGGGGAGGAGGACAGAGGTGACACTGAGCTGCCGTCCCCCCTCAGGATGTGACACCACTGGATGGTTGGGAAGAGGAAAGGGAAGCCATCAGCAGTGAGTAACCATCCATTTTTAGGGAGCCTGGAGGGAAATGTGCCCCAGCCAGCCTGGCCAAAAGCTCTGCAGTCACGTTTGGGAAGTGAATAAAACACTGACAGAGCATTCGGAAGGCAAGGCGGGAAAATGAGGAGTGGCAGGACTTCCTGCTGGTTCTTGTGTTCTGTAAGGTTTTAGAAATAGGTTTTTTTAGGAATAGAATTTTTTCAGTGGGTGGAGAAGGACTTTGAGGAATGGCTGAGTAAGGGATGCCACAAAGCAGGCTAAGGATGGAGACACTGAGGAGGAGAAGATGGAGACACTGAGGAGGTGAAGATGGAGACACTGAGGAGGTGAGAGATGGGGGGTGAAATGAGACGGAGGTGAAGGTGGAGACACTCAGGAGGGGAAGATGGGGACACTCAGGAGGGGAAGATGGAGACAGGAGGTGAAGGTGGGGACAGTCAGGAGGTGAAGATGGAGACACTGAGGAGGTGAAGTGGGGACATCGGAGGGTGAAGGTGGAGACAGTCAGGAGGGGAAGATGGAGACACTGAGGAGGTGAAGATGGAGACAGGAGGTGAAGATGGGGACACTGAGGAGGTGAAGATGGGGACACTGAGGAGGTGAAGGTGGAGACACTGAGGAGGTGAAGGTGGAGACACTGAGGAGGTGAAGATGGAGACACTGAGGAGGTGAAGATGGAGACACTGAGGAGGTGAAGGTGGAGACAGTCAGGAGGTGAAGGTGGAGACAGTCAGGAGGTGAAGGTGGAGACACTCAGGAGGGGAAGATGGGGACACTCAGGAGGGGAAGATGGAGACAGGAGGTGAAGGTGGGGACAGTCAGGAGGTGAAGATGGGACACTGAGGAGGGGGAAGATGGCGACATCAGGAGGTGAAGGGTGGGGACATAGGAGGTGAAGATGGAGACACTGGGGAGGTGAAGATGGAGACACTGGGGAGGTGAAGGTGGAGACACTGGGGAGGTGAAGGTGGAGACAGTGAGGAGGTGAAGATGGAGACAGTCGGGAGGTGAAGGTGGAGACACTGAGGAGGTGAAGATGGAGACACTGAGGAGGTGAAGATGGAGACAGTCAGGAGGTGAAGATGGAGACACTGAGGAGGTGAAGGTGGAGACAGTCAGGAGGTGGATGCCCAGGGTGGAGAGGTCACCAACTTCAGCAGGGATGGAATCCAGAGCTGCTCTGGGAACAGGGATGTGCAAAAAGGGACGATGGCTGGAAAGGGAGTGAGGAGCTGAGCTGGGTTGAAATGCCCAGGAGTGAGCAGTGAGGGACCAGTGGGAACTGGGGAGGGGAGATCCGTGCTCAGAGGTGGCTGCCAGGGCTGTCAGGAGGAGAACAATCTCTTCTGAGTGGGAATTAAGGCATTAGGACATGAGGGAGATTCCTTGTGGTGCCAGAGAGCCAACAGGGATGGATCAGGAAGGGAATCTCCATCATCCTTCCAGACCTCTGGAATAGTGGAGCTCGTGGGTTTTGGTTTCCCTGCTGGTAAAGTGTGTGTGGAAATGAAATAATTGTACTATAAATACAATAATTTTATTTTTCTGGTCTTATTGAAAGCCTGATGTAGCCTTGCTGAGAATTGCTTTGTATTTTTGAGCCTGTGAGGGGAGGGGAGGCGTTTTTATCGTGTTCCTGGAGGTGTTTGTGGCCACTGCAGCCAAGCAAACTGCCCAGAGGTTAAAGGAGAGCTGCTGGTGACTAGTACAGGATGCCATGCCCTTTTCCTCTGGAAGGAAGAGCTGAAAGTCGCTGGAATTTTGTCATTTCTAACGGTTGTGCTCCCTCTCGTGGCTTTTAAGGATATAAAAACCAAAAAGTGTTTAGGGATGGCAGCCTTGGGAAATGTGGAGCTAAAAATTCCTAAAAGAACAATTAAAATTTTCATCTCTTCCCTTGTCCTGAAGACCCTCAAACACCACCACAGACACATGCTCAACAACAGGTGCAGCAAGCAGAGATGAGAATTGTTCTAATTTTAAAGTTTTATAATTTTATAGTTTTAGTATATCATTTTCTTTCAATATAATATATACCATAAAACAATAAACCAGCCTTCTGAAACATGGAGTCAAGATTCTCATCTCTTCCCTCGTCCCTCAAACACCAGCACACACCTGTGCCCAACAAGAGGGGCAGCAAGTGGAGACAAGAATTTTTATAATTCTATAGTTTTAGTATATAATTTTCTTTTAATATAATATATACCATAAAATAATAAATCAGCCTTCTGAAACATTCAAGATTCTCATCTCTCCCCTCATCTTGGGGACCCTCAAACACAACCACACACCTGTGCCCAACAGCAGGTGAAGCAAGTGGAGATGAGAATTGTTCTAATTCTATAGTTTTATAATTCTATTGTTTATAATTTTCTTTTAATATAAATATACCATAAAATAATAAATCAGCCTTCTGGAACATGGAGTGAAGATTCTCATCTCTTCCCTCATCCTGGGGACCCTCAAACACCATCACACACACATGCCCAACAAGTGCAGCAAGTGGAGATGAGAATTGTTCTAATTCTATAGTTTTATAATTCTATGGTTTCAGTTTATAATTTTCTTTTAATATAATATATATCATAAAACAATAAACTAGCCTTCTGGAACATGGAGTGAAGATTGTCATCTCTTCCCTCATCCTGGGGACCCTCAAACATCGCCACACACACACGTTTAACAACAGGTGCAGCAAGTGGAGATAATAACTGTTCTAATTCTACAGTTTTATAATTCTATAGTTTTAGCATATCATTTTATTTTAATATAATATATACCATAAAACAATAAACCAGCCTTCTGCAACATGGAGTCAAGATTCTCATCTCTTCCCTCATCCCTCAAACACCACCACACACACACCCGACAGCAGGTGCACCAAGGGGAGATGAGAATTGTTCTAATTCTTTCCTCTGAGCTTTCTCACAGTAAAATGCAGTTATAGAAGTGTCTGTGTGTGCCGAGGGTGTGTGTGACCGGGTGTTTGTCCCTCCCCAGCGCGGGCGTGGGGCGCACGGGCACCTTCATCGTCATCGACGCCATCATCGACATGATGCACGCCGAGCACAGGGTGGATGTCTTTGACTTCGTCTGCAGGATCCGCAACCAGCGGCCACAGATGGTCCAGACTGATGTGAGTGCACTCCAGACACCCGGAATTCCAGGTTTTACTGGATTTTCCAGAATTTACAGGGAGGGAAATGCTGCTGTGTTCCCACTCCTTTGTGCTGGACAATTGGGAAATTGGGGCTTGGAGCAGCCTGGGGTTAGTGGGAGGTGTCCCTGACCTTGGCAGGGGTGGGATGGATGAATTTTAAGGTTCTTTCCAAGCCAAGTAATTCTGGGATTCTCTGCCCCTGGATCCCTGGCAGTGTCCAAGGCCAGGTTGGACATGGGGACTTGGAGCAGCCTGGGACAGTGGGAGGTGTTCCTCACCATGGCAGGGATGGGATGGATGATTTTTAATTTCCAACCCAAATCACTCTGGGATTCTCTAATTCAAAAATGCACGAAGCTCAGTGAAGGATGTGGGGTGGGACAGAAGATAAAGCAGAGAAGACCACTGTGAAACACTTGATTTTTAGGAGTCATTTCCAAGCTTTCCCATGCACACGAGAGTCAGAGAATATGAGTGGAAATGTGAGCAAAACAGGAAAACTCTGGTTTAGCATAATTTATTATGATGTTAATAATTAGGAGATTGTCACCAAACAGGGACAAGACAAGGAGCAGTGGGTTTGAAGTTAGATGGGATATTGGGAATTAGGAATTGTTCCCTGTGGGATGGAATTCCCAGAGCAGCTGTGGCTGCCCCTGGATCCCTGGCAGTGCCCAAGGCCAGGCTGGAGCCCCTGGGACAGTGGGAGGTGTCCCTGCCATGGCAGGGGTGGCTCTGGGTGGGATTTAAGGTCCCTTCCAAGCCAAACCATTCTGTGATTTTTAAAAAAGTCCTAGAATTCCTCATTTCCCTCCCTTCCTCTTCCTCTCTGTCCCTTCAGATGCAATATTCCTTCATTTACCAAGCCTTACTTGAGTACTACCTCTACGGTGACACGGAGCTGGATGTGTCATCCCTGGAAAAACACCTCCAGACTTCCCAAAATGCAGCCCCAAACCTGGTCAAAATAGGGCTGGAAGAGGAATTTAAAGTAAGTATGGAAATCTCTCCCATAGGATTTCCAAGATGCAAGCCCAGTGGATAAAAGTGTAGCCTTAAAGGTGCATAAAAGGGAAGGAGTTGTTTTATGTGGTGGTTGTTGTGAATGGGGCCTTGCTGAACATCCTGTTCCCTAAATTCAGATTTTAATCTCATTCCCTCATTCAGAGCTGTGTCACTCCCTGGCCTTCCCCTAAATGCCTTTTGTTTGTTTATCAAAGAGAAGTGCAGTGATTCTCTGGGTGTGGTGCAGGGTGCCAGATCAGATAATGCTGGAAGAGGAGACTGGATGAGGTGCTCCTAATCTGCATCCCAGTGGGATTGTTAACTCTGAGGTGTCTGACAGCAGGGAATGAACAGGGCTGGAGAAAAACCTCAAAAAAACCCCAGAAAATCTCATTTCTTATCAGTGGAGAAACCCCAGCTGAAGAAAACCGCACTGGCTGTGTGTGATCATTGTTTTAGTTCCCTGAAGGAATAGTTAGATTTTTTTATGATTTTCCTTATGGTAAAATATTTATTTTATATAGTTTTAAAGTATTAATTGACATCTAGGTGTTAAATGGAGTTCTCTCTTTGCTTTAAAGGACTAATTTAACCAGAAATTGGGAACTGGGTAAAGAAAATGATGTAGAAATAAGTTTGATGATAGAGCAACAAGTTCCAAAATCAGCAGTGTTGAGGGAAGGAAGATTAGGTGGGATACTGGGAAGGAATTTTTGGCTGTGAGGGTGGGCAGGCCCTGGCACAGGGATCCCTGGAGGTGTCCAAGGCCAGCCTGGCACAGTGGGAGCTGTCCCTGCCATGGCACTGGATGGGATTTAAAGCCCTTTCCAACCCAACCCATTCTGGGCTGCTGTGAAGTTTTTCCTTCTCAGTTTCCGTAGCCAGGGCAGTGCAGTGGCTGCAGCTCCCTGTGAGCCTGGCAGGGATTTTTAGCCCACAAAGGCTCTGCAGGGTGTGCTGGCCCCACTCCTGCCCGTGCTCCCCCCTGTGCTCTCTGCAGAAGCTGACCAACGTGCGCATCATGAAGGAGAACATGAGGACCGGCAACCTCCCAGCCAACATGAAGAAAGCCAGAGTCATCCAGATCATCCCCTGTAAGAGCCCAGCTCCTCCTCCCACCCAGGGAAGTGCCAGCAGTCCCTGGCAGAGCACAGCTCCCCTTACAGACTGTCCTCTGTAAAAAATCCAGTGAATTGGTTGTACTGAATCACCCTAAAATCTGTTACAGTCAGGGATTCGGAATTAAATAACTCGGCAGTTTCACCTGTTAAACCACCCCTTTCCTGTGTGGTTCCACACACGGTGTTCCATTTCATGTTTGCACCTGAAAACGAACATTTCACAGAAAAGATTGGGTGGGGTTTGTTCTTCTGTGGGCAGTTGGCAAAAGTAAGACTGGACTCAAAATTAATCCCAGACTTTTTTTACTGGACTCAAAATTAAGCCCAGACTTTTTTATTGGACTCAAAATTAAGCCCAGACTTTTTTATTGGACTCAAAACTAAGCCCAGACTTTTTTTTCCAGATGATTTTAACAGAGTGATTCTGTCCATGAAAAGAGGGCAGGAGTACACAGATTACATCAATGCTTCCTTCATAGATGTAAGTATACAACATTTTCATGCCTTTCCTTTCCAAATCCAAGATTTTGCTGCTGACAGGTCTTTTTAAAGAGGCACAATCAGCTTGGCTCGCAAAGAACATGAGCTTTGTTTGTGGGAGTTTCCAAATGCATTTCTTATCTGGTGTTTTTAATTTCAGCTTAAATGGTTGTGCAATTTAAACCTTGATGTTAGATTTATAAACCAAACCATTTATTCAATTCTGACCAAACAAATCAGCTGCACAATTATAGCCAGTGATTGCACTATCTGGGTCAGGTTAACAGGTGTAAATATTTGTTTTTGTGAGAAACAGAGAAGTCAGTGTTGAGCACAGGGAAAGCTGTGACAGTGTCTGGCAGCCAGGCTTTACTTTGGCAGAGCTGGATGAATTCCAGGCTTTCTTCCCAGCTTCCTGTTGGAAGCTGAGCATGGGATTGTGCCTTGTTTTTGTTGAAATGTGAGAATTAATCATGTCCTTAAGCAGTGAAACCACATTAGTGACTGAGGGCTGTGGGTTCCACACAGATCCCACCTGCATGGGAATAAGGAGGGGCTGGATGTGGCCTCAGAGCCTTGGGGTTGGGTCACAGGTTGGACTTGATGGTCTCAGAGGTGTTTTCCAACCTCATTGATGCTGTGAAATTAAACTGGAGCGCAAAACTTGAGGCAGAAATTCATTCTGGAGGAAAGCTGGGAGCTGCTGTGTGACGGTGTTCACAGGGGTCTGAGGATGAGGGAAGAGACAAGGATCTGACTCCATGTTTCACAAGGCTGATTTATTATTTTATGACATATATTACATTAAAACTATACTAAAATAACAGAAGAAAGGATTTCTTCAGAAGGCTGGCTAAGAATAGAATAGGAAAGAATGATAACAAAGGTTTGTGTCTCGGACAGAGAGTCTGAGCCAGCTGACTGTGATTGGCCATTAATTAGAAACAACCACATGAGACCAATCCCAGATGCACCTGTTGCATCCCACAGCAGCAGATAATCAATGTTTGCATTTTGTTCCTGAGGCCTCCCAGCTTCTCAGGAGGAAAAATCCTGAGGAAAGTATTTTCCATAAAAGCTGTCTGCGACACTGCTGTTGTGATGATCCTGTGAAATGTGCTCCTGCAGCATCTCATCCCCTCAGCCATGACTGGAGAAATTCACCTGAGCATTGTGAATTTGGGGCAGATTTTAGAACCTTGGAAAAGCTCTCTCAGACCACCGAGTCCAGCCATCCCTCAGCACTGCCCCATGTCCCCAAGTGCCACCTCCACATGGCTTTAAATCCCTCCAGGATGGGGACTCACTGACATTTTCTGTGGGGAAATTCCCAACTTGCACCTTCCCTGGTGCAGCCTGAGGCCGTTCCTGTCGCTCCCTGTGGGAGAAGCCCCCGTTTAAGCCGTGATGTCCCCATGCCCCCCTCCCTGTCCCTGTGTGACCCCTCTGTTCCCACAGGGCTACCGGCAGAAGGATTATTTCATTGCCACGCAGGGCCCCCTCCCTCACACGGTGGAGGATTTCTGGAGGATGGTGTGGGAGTGGAAGTGCCACACCATCGTGATGCTCACCGAGGTGCAGGAGAGGGAGCAGGTACGTGGGAAATGGGAACTGGGCTTGGACAGAGCTCTCAGGGCCTGGCACAAAGCTCACACAGTGTGCAGGCCCTGAGATGGGAAATGCTGACTGAGAGATGCCATGGAATTGGACAGGCGTTGTTGAGGGAGAAATGGAAATACAAACAAGTCTCAAAGGGTGGCCTTGCAAATAAGAGTGGGTACTTTGGAGAAATAGAACCATGGAAGATGCATTGGAATAGGAGCCACTGTCATAGCTGAGATGGAGACAATACAAAGCAACACACTCCATTTTCAGAAGGGTTCAAACTGGATTTATTCTAGCATTTTTATTCTAGCATTTTTATTCTAGCAAACTGGTTTTATTCTAGCATTCATGCTTTTTATACATTCTTACAAAACTCCTAAAATTACACTTTACTCATTGGTCAGGAAAGGTAAACAAAGTGCTCATTGGAACAGAGTTACAGGTTTCTCTTATTTATCCTTCTTTCTTTCTTGGTTTCTGTGTCAACACCCTTGGTAGGAAATTCTTTCAGGGTAAACATGGATCAAACTTCTCTCTGGCTGACAGAAGTTGCTGTAAAACCTCTTCCACAAGAAGGGTAATTTTAGAATGACTTTAAGGCATTTACAGCATGGTGTGGCAAAAGCTGATAGGCCAAGAAACCCTTATAATGTATTCTAATTAGGAAATAGCTTCTGATTGTGATGGTGTGAATTATAATATCTGTATTTTCTCGCCCTTCACATGAGACAGAAAATGGAATAAAAGTTTTTGAAAGGCCTCTCTGTTGCCCCATCTGTGAGGCAGGAAAGGGCCTGATCTGACTCGTGCCCACCCTGCAGCCTCACATTTCCCCATCCCACCTGCAAACCATGAGCATCAGTACTGGAGAAATTATTTATTTTTTGCCTAAAAATTCCAGCAAACTGAATTTTTTTGGGCTTTTCCTAAAATGAGTACTTGCTTCACTCATTGGTGTGAGGCAGCGTTGCTGCTTTTTCTGGAATTGTCAGGAAACACAAAAAAACTGCAGAATATTGTGATTTTTGAAAGTTCCCACTTTGCATCAAGGGATGTCTGATATGAGACAGAGTTTTGGGATTTGGGAATAAACTTTTGTGTAAACTTTTATCCCATTTGTCCCGGTAAAAGCTCCTGTTGCTCATTCTGAGCCTTGATTAAAATACAAGAATTAATTCATTATTTGATTTAAATATGAGAATTAATGTCATTAATTACTTACAGAGTCCTGAGCTGCAGCTTGAAAATTCTGGGTTCAACAAGGGTGTTGTGAAAAGTTTTTTTTTTCTTGGTGGTTTTGGGAGTTTTTTAACAACATTACCTTGCTTTCAGGAATTCCATTTATTATTCTACTCTGTTTTAAAGCAGTATTTGCTATCTGGGCCTCCTGAGCCTTTTTCATCAAGATGGTTTCTACTCAAGAAATATTTTATCACTGCATTCTTATTGTTTAGAACACACTTACTATGCTGGATGTCACTTTTTATGGCAGAGATTCATGCCAGTGTAGATAACTGGGGGAAATAAATGAAGGAATATTTGCAATTTTCTGGGTTCTGCAGGAGAAATGCTGCCAGTACTGGCCATCAGAGGGCTCTGTGACTCACGGAGAGATCACGGTGGAAATCAAGAGTGACAGCCTGATGGATGCCATCAGTGTGAGGGACTTCCTGGTCACATATAATCCGGTAATTCTTTACAATTCCAGCGGTTTTTTGGGGTTTTTTTCCCCATCTGAAGGCATTTACAAATCTGGTTATGTATCTTGAATTCTGGGATTTCTGTCTAAATTTAATGTGGTTAATCAAAAGCTGGCATTAAGAGGAAGCTTATATGAAGTAATTTTGCTTGAAGTCCCTGAAAATTCTGATCAGTGAAACAGGTGGTTGCAAAGAGGGGGGTGGCTTTTGGGGTTTTTTTAAACTGTTTTGTTGTTGCTGTTATTCCTAAATTTTTCCATCTCCCACGTAGGTATCAAAGAAAATTTGATTCAAGATTTTTCACAAAATTTGGGTTTGGGTTGGAAGGGACCTTAAAACTCCTCTCACTCCACCCTGCCATGGGCAGGGACCCCTCCCACCATCCCAGGTTATTCCAAGCCCTGTCCAGCCTGGCCTTGGGCACTGCCAGTGTATCCCAAGTCCTTCCCAGAGGAAACAGCTGTGCAAACCCAAGGAAAATTGGAGGGGGAAATTTTCAGTGGGTGGGGGATTTAGAAACAGAATCATGGAATATCCCTGGGAATAAAATCACCAAGGTCCGTAATATGGTGCGGACCAGGCCGCAAATTGTGCCGTGCAGAATGGCTGCTGCAGGTGTTCCAGGCAGGAACTGTGTGTGTGTGTGTTTGCCCCTGGGAGTGACGAGGGGCTGAAGGGTGTTGTCCTGCTGGCAGAGCAACCAGGAGAAGCAGAGCAGGCTGGTCAGGCAGTTCCACTTCCACGGGTGGCCGGAGATCGGGATTCCTGCCGAGGGGAAGGGCATGATCGACCTCATCGCAGCGGTGCAGAAGCAGCAGCAGCAGACAGGGAACCACCCCATCACTGTGCACTGCAGGTGAGCCCCTCTGCCCCCCAGCTGGCTGCTCTGTGCCCTGGCATGCCTCTGGTGGGGGGATTTTGGAAGTTTTGAATGAGTTAGAGACGGGACCTCTGAATTGTTTTAGATTGTTTGATTTATTTGTCTTATATTCTGCATAGGCAGGAAGGGTGAGTTAGGCTCACATCTTCACTGCATGGCTCAGAAGGTCACAAGACGTTTAGTTACAACACCTTTTTAAGGATTTATTGACCAATAAAATACTGCCAACAAGGATATTTGTGGTTTTGACCCAATCCTTAAATATTTAATTTTAGGGACCCATGCTACAGTGTGAGCTTTCTTAGCCAATCATGTTATGGCACACAAACCCACAGTGCTGCATTCTAAACTCCTTGTTCAACTCTGTAATTAATTTTATTTTTTTCTGTATCTTAAACACTAAAACTCTAAACTTCCTTTTACTTGGTTTAAGATGTCTCTGCTTTAAACTATAAATCCACATTCTCGCTTCCAGCCCCTGAGTTTGGAAGCCTTTTCCAAGGTCTTGGATCAAATCCTGTGTTTAATCCTAAGCTTTAGCTTACAGGCCCAAAGGTCTGAGAGCTCCTTGCATTTTGGATTCCAATGCTCTTTTCCCATTTTATCCCACTTCATGCCAAAAAGTTGTGTTTTCATTGCAGTGCTGGAGCAGGGAGAACGGGAACCTTCATAGCCCTGAGCAACATCCTGGAGCGGGTCAAGGCTGAGGGGCTGCTGGACGTGTTCCAGGCTGTGAAGAGCCTGAGGCTGCAGAGGCCACACATGGTGCAAACACTGGTATGGGCTTGGCCAGGCCTTGGGAAGGGAGCTCTGGGTGCAAATGTTCCCAGGAAAGGAGAATAAAAGGGATTTTTGCAGGTTGGCATAAATGATGCACGGTGGATGTGGGTGTACAAGGCATAACCAGGGTTTTACAGGAGGTTTTAGAGCATGTCTAAAAATACAATTGGTTAAATATTCTCTGGTTTTTAGGAACTTGAGGTAGTTAAATGAAATATATTTTGAGTGTTGCAGGTGATAAAATATATTAAGTAAATGGCTTTCAAGCTATTTATCAGTTGTTCTTTCATACCTTAAATTGTCTGGGCATAAATTGGAATCACGGAATGGTTTTGGCTGGAAGGGACCTTAAAGCTCATCCCATTCCCACCCTGGCCATGGCAGGGACACCTCCCACCATCCCAGGCTGCTCCAAGCCCCATCCAGCCTGCCCTTGGACACTCCCAGGGATGTGGAAATCTTTGGAAATGTCTCTGACTTGTTTAAAACCTTTAAAGTTTTCCTTCAAGTCATCTACAACTACTCTTTGAAGCTTAGTCCAGATGCTTTTCCCTATTGAGTAAACATAAAGTTTTTTGAAACTTAAATTGAAAATACATAAAAATATTCATATTTTTGATTTCTATAGCAGCTTCCATTCAGCATTTGAAACCTCTTATAAACAATTACCTCAAACCCTTTTTCCAGGAGGGTGTTTTCTCCATCCCACAGATAGGAAGAACAGGGATGAAGAAATGGAATTGGATTATCCATGCTCGGGCTGAGACAGGGATGGGTGGGATATTGGGAAGGAATTCCTCCCTGAGAGGGTGGGGAGGGGCTGGGATGGAATTCCCAGAGGATCTGTGGAGTTTCCTTCCCCAGCTGCTGAAGGAAAGCGATGCTTTATCAATAATCTAAATCTGGGTTTTCCCACATCCCCCACTGGTTCTGTCAGGCAGGTATCCAAAATGAGAAGAACTGACTTGAAATTAATTCTTAGGCTCTGGAATGAGCACGATTGTCATGTTTTATATTATTTGCTAAAGAAATCCTTGCCTGGGAGGGTGCTGGGATTTGAGGTCCTTTCCAGCCTAAACCATCCTGGGATTTGCTGATTCCCTGATGATCCCTGGGCAGGGCTCAGGAGTTGCTGCTGTGGGTTTAAATCAAAAGCCAGGCCTAAGAATTGACTCAGTTTAGGAACCAAGAAGCTCAAGAAGACATTTGAAGCAAAGAGCAAGGATCAGCCTGTGTCTGACCACAGAAAATAAACCATTGGTTTTATTTAAAATAATCACCAGAAATCAGAGCAGACCAGCCCTCAGTTACTGTCCTCAGTTAGGATATATTGAATTTACCACTGGCATTTGCAGAATTCAGGTTTTGTAGTGTAACCAAAAGCACGTTTTGATCTCCTTTCCTTGTTTTCCAGGAACAGTATGAATTCTGCTACAGAGTGGTACAAGATTTCATCGACATCTTTTCAGATTATGCTAATTTCAAATGAGAATTCTGCCTTATTTTTTAATTTGTCTGTATAAATAGTTGTATATTATGTTAATTTATTCTTTGTCACTTGGATTGTTGACTGAACTGTAAATACAACGTTGTGCTGGCTCTAAAAGTTGCATTTGCTGTATAAAGTTGTTTCTTAAATATAAATATCTTCTAAAGTAAAGTATATTGTTCCTATATTGTATAGCACTGTAAGATGGGATAGAAATCTTTATTCTAAATAACAAAAAATTAATTTTTGTTTTTTTTTTCTTTGAATTTTGCCACTCATAAATATTTATCAACAAAGTTCTCTCCCAATTCTTGAATTTTGTGACAGGTGATTTAGAGTTCATCCTAAAAAAAAAAGTGAATTTGGGTGCACATATTTAAACATATTGTGTCCACCAGGAAAATATGTCTACCATGAAAATAGATATTTATTTTTCTAGGCTGTTTTTAAGAAATCCAGGTTTTTTTGGATTTTGAGTCTTACTGTCCATAGCAAAAAATCAGTAGAAATACAGATTTGAATTTTTGAATGAACAGAATCTTCAAAGCCCTGCTCTTTTTTTTTTTCAAATAATGTTTAAGTCGACTTAGAAAGGCAATAATGTGATTTTTAGAATATTTTGCTTATTTGAAAAGTATATTTTGCAGCACCTGAACTTGTCTACTTGAAGAGAAAGGCCAGAAATGAAGTTTAAAGCATCTCTTCAATATAAACACCTGCATAATTTCCCACTTCTTTAAAATAAGAGATGAACTCTTATTCCTTGATTTGACTCAGCAGGATAATTAAGAGGTAAAAATTGAAAAAAACCATTTTATGAACAGTTTAATGCCAGAAACATTGAGTACTGTAGCAGAAGTTCCTCCATGTTCTTACCCTCCCAGAAATGTTATCAAAAAAGGACTTTCTTAAAGAGATTTAGAGTTGTGTACAGAGATATATTTTTATTGAAAGTACTACTGAGAATAGAATTGGTGACAGATAATATAATTTATTACAGCCCTGGCCAGGGGCTGGAAAATCCCCAAAATCACAGGGCATCCAAATATTGAATAATTATGAGAATTGAAAATTATTGAAAATTTCTCTTCCAAAAGCATCTCGGACTTAATGAGCACAAAGGGGTGAATCTGTAATGAATTAAATAACAAAAATGCAGCAGTTCTGGCTCGCCCAGCAGGGCTTTGGCCATGCAGCAGCAAAGCCTCATTTCAAACAAGCAGCTTCACCTGAGCTCTCCCTGCTGCTCTTGCACTATTTTATCCCATCCCAATGAAATCTCCTCGCCCCCTGGAGCAATGCAAGGGATGGGAAGGTGTCCCTGCGTCTCCTTCCATTCCAGCCTGGCTGGAAAAGGTTTGGGATGGGAATTCCTGAGCCCCCAATCCCCACAGTGCCGTTCTCCAGCAGGAATTTGAGGCAAATTCTCCCAGTTTGGGTTCATTTGGGATTTGGGGAATTTTCAGGAATTTTTGGGGAATTTTCAGGAATTTTTTGGGATTTTTTGGGCTTTTTTTGATGATTTTTGGGCGTTTTTTGCGGATTTTTCGGGGATTTTTGGGTGCGTTTTCAGTCCAATTTCACACGAGTGCAGCGACTTCTCCAGCAGGAATTTGAGGCAAATTCTCCCAGTTTTGGTTCATTTGAGATTTGGGGAATTTTCAGGAATTTTTTAGGAATTTTTTGGGATTTTTGGGGAATTTTTGGGAATTTTTCTGTCATTTTTTGGGAATTTTTGGTGCAATTTTAGGCCCAAGTTCACGCGCTGCCACAGGAGAAGCGAATTCCTTGGCTGTTGGCTGTTCCTGTCTTCCCATGGCTGCACTCCTGTGTTTATTTGTACAGTAAATTATGCACTTCAGAAACGGGATTGGTTAAAGACTAAACCTCTCTCTGTGAGAAGAAACACTCAAGGTTGGGTTCTGAAGGTGGAGCTGAGGAAGGGCATGTTGCTGAAATTCCATCCAAATGGAAAGAGCCAGAAGAAATTCAGCCTGGAAGTGATACAAGGGGGTTCAGTCTCATTTATAGTACAGCAAGACTCCCCAAGGCTGGAGAAAAATGCAAAGGAATTCCCATTTTCTGATCCTCGTGTCAGGATCTTTCCAACCATTTAGCCCACATTTGAATAATAAATTGTCGGAATTTGGGGTCTCGGAGGTAAAAACTTGGGATGAGTTGTGCATGAAGTCAATCTCAGTGCAGGGAGACTCCAAAAGGTTGGAAAATAATGCAAAGAATTCCCATTTTATGATCCTGATGTCAGGATCCTTCCAACCATTTAGCCAGCATTTGAATAATAATAATAATACTTTGTCTGTTAGGCAGATTTTGTGGATCCCTGAAGTAAAAAGTGAGGTTGTCTCATGAGGTCAATCTCAGTGCAGGGAGACTCTGAAAAATTGGAAAATAATGCAAAGGAATTCCCATTGTATGATCCTGATGTCAGGATCTTTCCAACCATTTAGGAGGCATTTTAATAATAATAATACTACTAATAATAATTTGTCTGTTGGGCAGATTTGTGGGTCCCTTTGGTGAAAACTGGGGTTGTCTCCTGAAGTCAGTCTCAGTGCAGGGAGATCCAAAAGGTTGGAGGAGAAAGGAATTCCCATGTTTTGATCCTGATGGCAGGATCTCTCTGACCCTTTAGCCTTTGAACAATAATAATTTGTGTGTTGGGCAGATTTGGGGGTCCCTGAGGTAAAACCTCCGTGAGTTGGCCACGAGGTCGATGTTGGTGCAGCAGGGATGGGCTGTGAGGGTGTGGGGGTCCCACAGGAGCTACAGCACAACTCCCACGGGGTTCCCTAAAGGCTCCTTCCAACCAGGAGAGGATGGAGTTGATAACCAGATTGATAAATGCCTAAAACAGAACTCAGAGCTCCCAGCTGTAGCTCCATGAAGGTTTTTGTGGAATTTGAGGAGCTCCCTTTGCAGTGACCGCGTGTGATCGCTGGCCGGAGCTCTGGGGAGGGCCTGGGTGGATTGGAATTTTCCTTTGACTCTCCGTCTGCTGCGTGGAATTCCTTCAAAAGGCCAAATAGTGGGATTGGAAGTGTCCTTCTGATCTGTGTGTGCTTTTGGTCACTGTGTGACCTGGACTGTTCATGTGTTCAGAAGGTCCCAGCTCAGCGTTGGAGCGTTCGCTTCCCGACGCCCTCACGCCGCCATCCATGGGTGCCATGGGCTCCTGTGCCCAAAGCAATCCCTCAAAGTGCTTGGCTGACCTGGGCCTTAATGAAGAATGCATACTGTAATTAGCAGTGTTTTTTAGGCTATTTTTATGTATTTTTTTAAACTTTTAAAATGAGCCTGACCAGCCCGTGTTCAGTCTTTTGGAATGTTTGCGTTTCCCTCGTCCCATTTTTTCATGTAAAGTTACCGGAACTTTTCTGTATAACCAAAATGTATTTAATTTGTCAAATCTTTATAATATATGTATGTATTATACAGTTTCAGCTCTTATTATTTTCTTTTTTTACGTATCTAATTTGATCCTGCTGTGTTTTTAATGCCGGTGAATGTGGCTGAATTATTTGTATATGCAAATTGCAAGATCTAATACATTCTGATGCAAGAACAAAGCTTCCTTTTTATTCTCCACCTGCATTATTTCCTTTAAATCTTTTAATTTCATTCCTGTGTTGTGTGTTCATTTGAACTAAGCATTCTAAAAGAGTTGAAATCCATTATCTAGATAAGTAACTTTTCAGTGCTTATCTGCAGCTGTTTGGGAGTAAAATTCTGATTTATTTTGGGACTGAACATTGTGCATATAAAGGGTGCAGAAACTCATGGAAGCAGTTGGAATCCAGGTCTTCCCAAACTGTCTGGATAAGTAAGATCTGATTAAATAAATATAGTAAAATTAAGTAAATATTTATATTAAGTAAAATAATCCTGTGGTAAACTGTGGTGTTATACCAAGATAAAAATAGGATCTAAGCTTTCAGCTGTGTCACCAATCATGAATTGAAAGTTCACTCTAATTAACAGCAATTTCTTAATTCATTTTGACAAGTTTTAAGCTAAAATTAACCCAGAAGTCCCTTCTGTTTGTTGGGGGAGGTTTGTGTAAGGGTTCCATGCTAATGTCAAATCAAATAGGATTTCATGCAGCCTGATTTCTGTTTGACCCTGTTCTGCTCCACCCCACACCTCCCATTTGGGAGATGCCTCTTCAGGGCAGGTAATTTGAGGATTTATTTTCCCCCACAGTTGCTGGGAAGAACTTTTCTGCATGTCCTTCCTGGGCATTGTTCTGACATTGGCAGGATGAGAGGAAATGGCCTCCAATTGTGCCACAGGAGGTTTGGAAATTAAAATTCCTTCATGGAAAGGGTTTGAAAGCATTGGGAAAATGCCTGGGGCAGTGGTGGAGCTCCATCCTTGGAAGTGTTCAAAAATGTGTGGATGTGGTGTGGAGGACATGGGTTAGTGGTGAACTGGTTGGTGGTTGGATTTGATCTTTTCCAAACTTAACCAATCTGATTCTAATTTGCCATTGCATGTAAAAGCTTTTAAATTTTTAAATTATCCCAGGGGAGTTGATAAAATATTTTTGATTGGGTGATGTATTTTTATGCATTTTTACTTGTGTGACCACTGGGAGGTAACTGTGTGTGAGGACAGGCAGGTGTGCTCTCAGAAAACAGAAGAATCTCAAATATTTATCAGTTATTAATTAATTGTTAGTTAATTTAAATAAATAGTGATAACTGTAATTGTTGATCACACAGCAAACGTGGATATTTCTGTACTCTAATGGTGATACAGTTGGTTTTTTCCTGCTTTTAAACATTACAAAAAAGATAACATAAAGACCTTCTGATTCCTTATCTGGTTCTGTTTTTAGAAACTCAGCTTTTAGGGAAAAAATGCAATTTAATTGTAAACTGTCCACGAAATAAATTTAGTTTAATGGGATACTTAAACAGTATAAACGAAGGCAGATCACAGAGGCGTTTGCTCTGCACAAATGTCAAGCTCTGTTTTGCGTGATGCAGAAATTGTTGAATTGAGAATTTTCCAGGCCACTGAACTTCTTGGGGAGTGTTCTTCATCTGAGGAATTAAAGGATTAGGATGTAATTTAGATCTTCTGGTGAGAGCTTCCTTCTAATGACTTTTATCCATGTTCTGGGCTGCTTTGCACAGAGGAGGGGAATTACTCGGTCATTAATCGAGCTGACACCTTGCCAAGGAAGTTCTTTGTGCAAAGAATCCTTTTCACCTCTTTCCATTCATGAGAAACAACTCCAGCATTTTCCTGAATTTTCCAGAATTTTCCAACTATCCATAAAAATGGAACAGATTATCCAAGCTGGGACTTCTCACCAGCTGGGTGGACAAAAAGCAAGGAAAACTCTCCCAGGTGGGAAGAGCTTGAGGAGGAATTGTGGATCGTGGGATTCTCCAGTTGAGGTTTTTATAGAAATTTTGTCCTTCCAAAACCTGAAGGGAAATGATGGAAAAGATGGAGAGGGAATGTTTATGAGAGCATGGAGTGCCAGAGGTAAATGGGATATTGGGAATTAGGAATTGTTCCCTGGGAGGGTGGGCAGGGCAGAGCCTGTCAAAATCACGTTCTGTGCATGAATAGCAGCACTCCAAAATTCCTGGGTGCAATAATGTGCCAGTGAAATAAATTATGGCTTTAAGAGAGAGATCTGTTGCAAAACTTTAAAATTTCAGGCTTCTCATCCCTGGCCTTGGCTCTACACAATGGGAATAGCCTGAATATTTATTTATTTTATACCCTGCAAAAGCCCTAATTTAGGCAGAGCTTTCACCAGAATTTGTGCTTTTTAAAGTAAAAACCACAGCACAAATCTGTAACTGAGCTTCATTCAGTGCTCCCACACCCCCTGTTCAACACTTGAATAAATAACTCTGTATGAGGATCCTGATGTGAGAAATTCAAATGCTGATTTTTTAATTCTCTGTCAAGGACTTTCAAGCACTGACTTTAATTTTCTCCTCATTTTTGGCAGTTGGCAGTTTTACTTCATGCTGGATTCAGGTGTATTTATCTAAATGAAATGTTTCCAAATTAACCTACCAGCTAATTTAAACCTTGGAGAAAATGTCTTTTTTGGATTTTTTTTTTCCCTCCTGTAAATCTACTTTGGTAAATATTTGTACAGATGCTGCTCTTGGAGACATTGAAAACCTTTGTTATAATTTGTGTTTTCCTCTAAATATTGCACATCACAAAAGCTGTGGCACCACTGTAAATCATGGCAGAAAATACAATTATTGCCACAGTGCAGGTGTGTTTATTTATTTGTGCCGCTTGATCACAGGTGGGCTGGCAGAGACTGCAATAAATTCAATTTCCAAGAGTTTTTCTGCTAGAAATTGTTTTTAGATACATCATTCAGGACTCCCAGGAAGGATTTTTTAATACCTGTTAATTAGCAATGATACCCAATTGGATACCAAATAGAATCCTGATTTTGGTATGGTTTATGTCTAAATTAAAGATTGTCCAGTAACACACAGGTATTGTAAAATATTTTAATTGTAGTAGTAGTAGTAATAAATAATAATAATAATAATAATAATAATAATAATAATAATAATAATAATAATAATAATAATAATAATAATAATAATAATAATAATAATAATAATATCTGAGCTAAATGAAAGGCCCACCAAAACTTATGAAATAGACTTCAAAGCCATTTATTTGAAAAAAATAACATTTAAAAAGCTGCTTACATCTGACTGTATCACATCTAAAGTCATCACAGCACATAAAATAGTCTTTGAGGCAAGCTAGAAAATAAAACAGGAGTAAAATCAAAAGTTCTGCTTTGTAAAAGATCTGAATAGTAGAATTGTATCCCCTGAAGCACAAAAGGCTGGGTGACCTTGTCCTGTATCCCCTTCCCAAGCATCAAGCTTGGAATGAAGGTCACATTTCAGATCTCAATAATGCATTGTTGTTGTTGTTGTTATTATTAATATTGTTTTTCTTCTGTCTTCAATCACAGAACAACACAGTGTTCATGTTGATTCTTGGCCTCACAGGCCCTCAAATTCCAGTCTCAGTAATGAATTCCTGTTTTGGAGCAGAGATGGGGATCAGCTTTATATCTAAATGAAGGTAACTAATTTGTGGATTAAAATGGACTTAAAATACTAATTTAACTTTTATTTCTGCTCACTTGCTCCCTTTATTCTTCTCCCCCTCACCTTTGTGATTAATAGTATTTTTTGTGGCTAGTACTATTTCAATCTGATCAAACAGATGCTGAAATCACTTTATAAAGCCTAAGTGAAGCTGAATTGATATAAAGTGAATCTGGGTGTGTTTTATTGATTTGGGGAGGTGCAGATTTGGGACCACTGAGCTCCTTGCAAGTCCCCCTCCCTCAGAGAGGGGCTCGATAGGGCTGGACAGGTTCAGGTTTGGGAACAGGTTCAGGTTCAGATATAGGCACAAGTTCAAGTGTAGGTTCAGACACAGATCTAGATAAAGGTTCAGGTACAGGTTCATGTGCAGGTACAGGTGCAGCTATGGACAAGGGTTCAGCTACAGATACAGGTATGACCACAGGTATTTTTTTGGGTACAGGTGTAGGGACAGGTTCATATACAGACTCAGGCACAGGTACAGATTCATGTACAGGTATAGACACAGGTGCAGGTACAAGAACAGGTTTGTGTGCTGGTTCATGTACAGGTACAGGTTCAAATTCAGGTACAGGTTCAGATTCAGGTGTGGTCAGAGGTACAGGTAGAAGTTCACGTACAGATACAAGCAGAGGTACAAGCACAGGCTTTGTCATTGGTACAGGTTCAGGAAAATGTTCAGGTTGGGGCACAGATACAGCTCCAGGCACAGGTACAGATCGGGCACAGGTTCAGGACGGGGCACAGGTACAAGCGCAAGTTCAGGAGGGGACATAGGTACAAATCAGGTCCAGATACAAGCACAGGTACAAGCACAGGTTCAGGCCGGGACACTGATACAGATGCAGGCGCAGGTACAAGCACAGGAGCGATGCCAGCTCCTATTAATTTCTCCGTGCCGGTCCCGCCGTGAGGGACCGGCTGCTCCCGTCGCGGTTCCCGGGCAGCGCCTGAGGCGCGAGCGGCTCCGCGGGGCGGCGCCTCCGTTTGAACTCAAACCGCCCTCGCCGCTTCCCATTGGCTGCGCGGCGCGTCGCGCGCCGCCCCCTCCGCCAATTAGAAGCCACCGCGCTCCTTTTCGAATGTTCAACGGTCCTCTCGGTGCGTTCGTTTCTGCTTCCGCCGATCCGGTACGGGGTAAAGCTAAAAGAGTCCCTCTGTCCGGTACCGCTTGTCGCGGCCGGGCGGGCTCGGTGCTGTTCCGCCGCCATGGCTGCTGCCGGCAGGCGCGAGCGGTGGCGGCGGCTCCCAGTACATCCGTCTGCGCGGTTCCCGGGGGCTCTGTTTTGGTGCCTGGCGGAGGGATACAGCGGGGCGGAAGGGGGGGCGCAGTGCGAGGGCTCGGGGGCGGCGCGCGCGCGCGGGAAGGGCTCAGTCGGCGCCGCGCCGTGCCGGGAGCGCGCGTCGGACGCCGCCACACGGGGCCCCTCAGCGGCCGCCAGCGCTCCGGCTGACCCAGGTACGGGTGGGCCGGCGGGGAGGGGAGTAGGGCCGGGGGGACGCGGCTTTGGGGTGCCGCGAGGAGGACTTGGGCTGCCTGACACCCCGCTTCGGTGGCCACCTGCCCTGCCATGGTGGCCCCATGCCATGGCGGCTGTTGCCCTCTTCTCCCCCGGTGTTTACCTGTCCTGTGGCCGCCTGAAGCCCGTGCTTATCAGTTTCTGCTTCTGCAGCTCGTGTGGCTCGTTTGGCCTGTGGGCGCTGGTGGCTGCCGTGGGCAGGACCCCGAGTGTTTGCGTGCCCTAAAGCCTGAGGGACGGCCGGCTTCCCCTCCGAGTTGTGTCTTGTTATCAACAAGTGTTTTATCGCATGAAACCTACCTAAAAATTACTTGAGAACTTCTCTTTAACTGCGCTTAATTGCCTTGTTTTACCTTGCTGCTTTCAAATGGAGTGTTAATAAAGATGCTCCTTTGAGGATCGATTGTGGTAATAGTACTTATACATTAAATGTATATATATTTATACATTTGTATATATATATAACTATAAATATATACATACGTTTATGGGACGAAATCTGTGTTGCTCCTGAAGCTTTCCAAGGTTATGTTGGGTAACAAAAGTCACCTGAATACCAACATTAGTCTGACAATTTATATAAATATATTCCTAATTTTTACACAGAAAAACACATATAAGCAGCAGTGAGATTCTTCTGCCGTCCATTAGAAAATATCTCATCTCTGGTACAAAATAAAGCACAAAAATTTACATCAATTTTATCTCATGAACATGTAAATCATAATTAGGAGGAGTAATCTGGGTGTTTTTTATAGGTAAGGTTCCTTACGTTCGACGATGCCACGCTATGGAACCATCGTTGTCATTAAAAGGAATGGGACTGATGGAATTGTTTTTCCTCTCACCTCAACTTCTTGTTTATTTGGAAGGTGAGAATTTGCTTGCATACATTGAAAGAATGAGTGTTTTCCTGCAGATGTTGTATTTTAATGCTTATTTACATTGAAAGAATGAGTGTTTTCCTGCAGATGATGTATTTTAATGCTTATTTACAAAAATAAACGTGTATTTAAGAATGGTGTACAGAGGAGGGAAGGTGATACTGGACTAGGGTTGATGTAAGAGTAGAAAGTTGAACTTTATTTTATTACTCCTTTTTGCCTTTCCTTGCCAGAAGTACTTTGAGTGATTGATTGATTTTAAGTTTCTGGCCACAGGAAATGGGGGGAAGGGATTAAAGATGATGAGTGATAAGATGAACAGCAAGTCAAAAGCATTAGAGATTAGCTTCAGAAAAGGACAGAAAGGAAAAGTCTGTACATTTATAAACATGTTTTAGCTCACTAATAACTTTTAAGAAGGTGGAAATTGTTCTGCAGGTGAGACCAAGGTCCAGTGACCTGTTGGCAGTCTCAGGTCAGAAATGTAAACCTGAGAATGACTTTAACAGCTCATTTTGTGTGAAAATATTCCACAAGTTTCAGGAAGCTCTGGAGCAAGTGAATCCCACAGCACCAGCTGTGCTGTAGTTGTGTCTCAGCTTGTTGTGATCTGCTTTTTTCACTTTGGGTGTTTATCTGGTTTTCTGATGCTGGAGGCGTGTCAGCTGCTATTTTTTAAATAGCAGTTTAAAAAGACTTTGGTAGTTAATTCTCTTTAAACGAGACACATCACGCTGCTGTACCATTGCTAACTGAAACATTGGGTGATGCCCTGCTTGTGGCAGTGTCTGTGTGGGACTGAAGCCGTGTTTCCCCCAGGAAATCGGAATGCGACATCCGCATGCGGCTGCCCTGGGTGTCCAACGAGCACTGCAGGATCCAGATCAACGAGAACAAGGAGGTGAGCTGCTGTGCTGAGCATGCCCGGGGTGCTGCAGCCCTGCAGGTCACTCATGCCTTGCTTTGCTTTGCTTTGCTTTGCTTTTCAGGCAGTCCTGACCAACCTGAGCTCGGTGAACCCCACGCAGCTGAACGGGGCTTGCTTTGAGCAGCCGGTGCTGCTGAAGCACGGAGATGTGCTGACCATCATCGATCGTTCCTTCAGGTGGGTGCCAGCCTCTTCCTTATTTCATTCTAGATAAGAAATACTGAAATTTCGTTCATATTTCCCTGTAAAATCTTACAGGGCTGTCGCAGACATTTTGTCATAAAAATCTTTTCTTTGAGATTTGTTCATCTTCTGGGAAGCAGAGCCCCAGAAGAAGAATGTAAGCAGTGGTTATGGGCTGCTGTGATTGGCTCATGTTCTGTGTGTACAATTAAAGGCCAATCACAGGAGCAAACACAGACACAGAACTTTGTTATTCATTCTTTTCTATACTATTCTTAAGTTAGCAACCTCTGCAACTTCTCTTTATTCTTTTTAGTATAGTAATAATGTGTTATATATTATCTATCAATAAATCCAGCCTTCTGATCATCAGCCAAGATTCTCGTCCACATCTCTCACCTGAAGGCCTCATCAGGTCTCTGTAATATTGGGCTTCATCAGAAGGCAGGATTGCTGAAGTCAGCTTTTTATCACTTCTATTGCATGAAGCTAAATCAGTGAAGATAGAATTGTTTAGAGACATCATTCTTATTTTGTTTTAGGGTGAAATTTCAAGTTGCTAAAGCCTTTCAAATGGAGATGTATGCACTGTTGGGAGGGGGCAACATTCCTAGGTTATTCCTCTTAATAATCAGAATTGAGTCATCAGTTATTTGACAAAACATGGTGTTTGAAAATATTTGTTCAGGTTTGAATATCCTCTGCAATCAACACCAAAAAGGAAGCGGTCCAGGTCTCCAAAAGATGAAACTCTGCAGGTAACTTTGGGCTGTGGGATTTTTCTTTACAAACATATTGGTAGTAGTGACATGATTTTATATCTTCTAGTTCTGTTTTCTTATTAAAAGGAATTACACTTTTCTTATTAAAAGTAACTTTCAGCCCTAAACTGCCCTTCTGTCTTCAAATACAAATCAACTCTTTCTAAGTTCTTTGAAAAATTTAGCAAATTTTAGTCAGAAATTTGCCACTGTTTGGTAATAGATAATTAATAATTCATGGTGTTACTAAGACAGAGCTATAAATCTTCCACTGGGTTTGGTAAGGGGAGGTTCAAGTGTTTTCATTCTTATTTGACAGCTCAGAATTTAAGTGATAAAACAACATTAAAACAACATGAACTTTTCCCATCTAGGGCCTCAAATGTATTGGCCAATGTTAAATATTGAAAAGTTCAAGGATTATTAATTTGAATACTTTAAAGCTTGTTTAAGGACAGTGCATATTCTCCTATAATAGTTTATTTCAATGTAGAATTGAAAGCTGAAGTATAAAATATTTGTTGCTCTGCTGTAATGTTGTACAAATTTACAGGTTCTTCATGTTCAGCAGGTGGCAGAAGTGGAATCATTACCCAAACAACCTCCAGGAGCTAAAAGTCTTGATGCTTCAGGTTGGTGCCTGTTTCATCAGGGCTTTGTTTGCTTTTGCCCCCTTAACTGCATTTATTGTTGGCATTAGAATGAAACCACAGTTAAAAGAGGGGAGAAAAGGCATTTTAAGACTTTTCCAATCTGAGAGCACCTTGTGGTGTCAGTCATTATCTCATCATGTTTAAATACTGTGAATTCACCTTGGACATTCAAATTGAACTTGAACTGCTCTGCTGACCTACAGCTACACTTTTTTCCTTAGCCAATATGGCATTATCTCATGCATTCTTTCCTGATGAAAAATTGAAAAAGTAGAATTTTGAAGGTACACAATATATATATTGAAATGTTTACAGGAACTGTTTGCTGTAGAACCAGAAAAATCCAGAGCTGCTAATTCTGGGTAATTGTAACCCATAGACTGCTTAAATGCCAGGACTTCACCTTCCCATCCTTCTTGTCTTAAATAATCCTGATTTTCAGAGAAGGCTCTTTATTATCATTTCTGACTGATATTTTTGTCCCAATGCAAAAAGCCCCAGCTGCTTCCAGGTGTTCCATTTCAGTAGATCCTGTCACCAACATCTTTTCATAAAAATCCTTTCTCTAGGATTTTTTTTGTGGCCTCAGCAACAAAATGTAACCAATGGTTGTTTGCTGCTGTGGGATGCCACAGGTGCATCTGGGATTGTGTTTGGATTTACTGACCACTCACAGCAGAGCTGGGTCTCACTCTGTGCTTTATTTATTTATTATAGCCCTTTGTTATTCATTCCTTTTCTATTCTTAGCTTAGCTAGCTTCTGAGAATTTTCCTTCTATTCCTTTTAGCATAGTAATAATGTAATATACATCATAAAATAATAAATCAAGCCTTCTGAACATGAGGTCACCATTCTCACCTCTCTCTTCACCCTGAAAAACCCTTGCAAGCTCTGTAACAAGATCCTGGCTGACAGGGAAAGTCTTTGCTGACCTGGATCTTCCCCCTTGGGAGGGAAAATAAGGAATTTTCAATCTGTATTGATGGAACTTTTATTTGTAGTTCTGCAATTTTAAAGTAACTCTGTGTCTGTGTTTTTGTTTATCTACAAAGAAAGCAAAGCAAATGCTGAGTGTGAAGAAAAAAATGCCAATGAAGAGAAACAAACTCCAGAGAAAAATCTTCCTGAAGCTTTCCCTGTCAAACTCCAAACACCCAAATCTTCACAGAGAATACATCATGTTCTTAAAAAACAAAATGAAATGTCTCCCTTTAGTAAACTCTATGAAAAAGTGAAAAATGAGCTGAAAGTGGAAAAATCTCTGCAGAGGAGAAGTTCCTCTCAGCAAGCTGCAAAAGGAGACGCTGGGAGTGCTCCCATTCCATCCCAGAGTTGCCCTTTTGATCTGGGCAGCCTGGCTAAAAGAAGGGAATCAGGCAGGATGGAAAATATTGAAAAATGTATAATTGTGAGAAGAGAAGAAGAAAACAGCCCAGGTTTTGAGCAGCTGTCAGCTGGGGGGAGAGCTGCCAGGAGGAGTTTTACCAGGAGCCCTCAAGGTCCCGTTTCACAGGAGGTGTCAGCAGAGAGCAGGCAGGGTGCATTGCAGGATCCCAAGGGATTGAGGACACCGGGAAGTTGCAGAGGTGCTGCAGTTACCCCCAGGCCCAGCAGGGAGAGGCAGAGCAGCTCGCTGGTGCTGCTGGAGCAGTGCTGCATCGAGAGGTTTGAGTGCCCCGTTCAGAGGGCTGCTGCAATTCCGGCCGTGCTGGGCACAGCCACGGCCACCAGGAGGAGCCCTCGCTCTGCTCCGGTGCCACCTCCCACAGGGAGCCCTGCAGGCACCCCTGGCACCCCTGGCACCCCAGGGCGTGGGGCACTGAAGCTGGAGCCCCTTGCAGAGATGCCATCTGCAGCGTGCAGAATTGAGGACACACAGCTGCCTTTGCCAGAAGAGAAAAGCTTCAAGCAAAGACGCAATAGCAAACAACAAACACCAGGAAAACCTGCCCAGGAGGTGCTGAAAGAAATCTGGGATCAGGCAAACCTGGAGAACTCAGAGGTGGGATATTGTGAAACCCCTGCCTCTGTCTCTGATTCCAAGAGTCCCAGAAGAAGCAGCAGGGAAAGTAAAGAATTCTTGGGCAAAAGTGCCCATTCAGAGGCATTGGCTGCAGAGGGGATGTTGGCATCTCCTGCTGGTCAGACACCTGGGAGGAAAAGGGGGAGGCAGAGGAGCTCTGGAGGGCTGGCTGGAACAGCACTGGAGACAGACCCTGCTCAGGAGCAGCACAGCTCAGGCAGAAAGGCCAGGGCAGCTCCAGCAGAGCTGGCCATGGACAGGAGTCACCAACAGCAGGGTCTGGAAGTCACCAGTGCTGCAGGAGCTCGGAGAGCATCAGGCAGGAGATCTGGAAGTGCTGAGCTGGGAGACACCGAGCCTGGCTCAGAAAGCAAAACTTTGGGCCTCTTGCATGGAGGAGACTCAGGTAAATACACTGGATTCCCTACTTGGTTTTTGTATGAGAGAAATTCTGTAGCATTCTCCTACTTGGCTAAAATGTACAACCAATTACTGACACTAATTATAAAATATTTATAATGGAGTTACATTTGACCTTAACAATACCCAGTATGTATAAAATATCCTGGATTGAATCTATTTCCCTTTAAGGTAAGTTTCTCTGGGTTTTGTTTCCAACTTTGAAATGCACAAGGAAAAGTTAAAATGCTGCCTTGGATTCTTGGATATCTAAAAATCATTTCAATTGTTCTTTTCAGGCAAGACAAAAAGAATCTCTCAGAAGAGGAAAAGTGGTGAAATGCTCCCTCAGACTTTGGGCAAAAGGAAGAGAGTGTCCTTTGGTGGCCATCTGAGCCCAGAACTCTTTGATAAAAGTTTGCCTCCCAACTCTCCCCTGAAGAGAGGAGCCCTCCCTGCCAGGAGGAGCTTACCCCATGGAACCTCTCCTCGGGCTGTGCTCAAAAAGGCTCAGAGCTTGAGGCTCTTGTTAGATCAGGTAAATGTTCAGAGAAATCAAGTTGCTGAGTCCATTACTGTCAGCAGAATTTAGAGATTCTATTATATATGTATTTATTAATTCAGAATTAGTAGTAACCCTTGTGTGGTGCATGCTGGTGTCACTCATGAGTGTTTGGGGATGCTCAAAGAATCATCAGCTAAAACAGGTTTATTATAAAGTGAAAGTACAACCAAGGTCACTCTGCTACTTTGTGGATGGGTAAAACACACAAGGAAAAATCAGGCTAAAAGTTTAAAATCAATCAATCTGAAACTAAAATAGACATAAAAAGATGTAGTTGGTGGCTGAGGGTGGATGAAGGGTAAGGATGGGAAAGGATGAGGATCAAAAGTAAGGTAAAGGTAAACCCTCCTGCCTAACTTAGCCCAGACTTGATCAACAGTTTAGGAATCATTTATCATTCCTGAAAAAATAAAATCCAAGTCTCAGGCAGAGTTTGCCTGCACTGATCACTTCATTAAAAAGAAGGAAAAATTTTTAATTTACTTTTTATTTTTTTCCTAGGAAGAGAAGTCGTCACCCACAGCTTGCCCGGCCCAGCAGCCCCCGGGTGCCTCAGGGCCTGTGCCAGCCCCCAGAGCCCCTGTGGGCTCCCCATTCTCCATCTCCCAGCCCCCCACTCCCTTCCCCATCACAGAGGAGGATCCTGAGGAGGAGAGTGGTGCCCAGGGGAGGAGCCCCAGATCTGCTGCTGCTGCTGCTGCCCAGGATGGCACTGCCAGCTCTGCCAGAGGTGCCCAGCTGCGCCCAAAGGGCTCTGCCAGGAGGAGCAGGGGTGGGGCTGTGGCTGCCATCAGTGCCAAGAGGAGGAGCGGTGCCTCCAGTGCCAACTTAGTAGGTTGGTTTCAATAGTTAATTTTTAATATTCACACACAGGAACCACACTGGGAATGACTTGGTTTTGTTATGCAGAGGCCACCAGGTAATTGGGGAATCTTGTGAAATCTGCTGCATCTATAAATTCATTTAAAGACAAATATTAATGTTCAGAAGTTTTAAAATTAACATTCTCTTTGCAAGGTTATAGTCATGATCTTTAAAATCTGTCAGGTTCAAGTAGTGTTAAACTAAACCATGTTTATCACATCACTTTGGTTTTGAGAAACTTCACCTTTCATAGCAATGCAGCTTCACTTTGGTTATTTTGTGCCTTCTTTTTATACAAGGCTCACAAACTTAGCCCAGGAACTGGGCTGTATTTAACTGCTCCAAGTGGTACTTAAGTGATAGAAATAAAAAATAGGATCATAACTGGGTGTTATTTTCAAATCCTCAGAATTCCCAGTGTTGAGCACTGATTGGAAATAGTTCTGACAGCACTGGAAACTGTAATAGGGGAGTTCTGGTTCTTCAGGTTTTGACTTTTGAATAAACTTTGAAGCAGGGTGTATTTGTCACCTGTTTCTTCAGTTAAATCAGTTTGACAAAGTCCAATTCCCCATTCACCCAGGAATTTTTATTACTTTATTATTCTGTCCATTTCAATGGCAGCAGAGCTCTTGACAAATACCAGTGGCATTCCATTTCTCACCACTCTGTATTGTGCTTTTTAATATCACTGCAGCAATTCCTGCTGTAATATGAAAAGAACATCACAGCTCTTAAAAACTTCAGCTCCAAAGTAAAACTGATCCCAGAGCTTTTCCAGGTAATTTCCTGGATGCTTGGCATTTCCCCTGCATCCTGCACACCCTGGCAATGTCAGCTCTTCAAAGTTCTTTTTATTTACAGACTGACATAGCAATTCTGACAGGAGAATAACAGCATCCTTTTCTTGGATGGGAAAGGAGCAGCATTCCCCTTTTTATCTGTTTTAAAAAGTCATTTCTTTTATATGATCCCTTTGCTCTGATAGCTTTTATCCTGAAGTGAACCAGGCAGGTGTTTGACACCTTCCAGCTCCATTTATTGCACAGCTGTAACTCACTGCTCCCTCTGCTGGGTACAGAATGTGCTGAGATGAACAGAACCTTGCTGTGGGAATTTTGGGAGTGTGTCACCAGGAGAAAGTGATACAAGAAAAATGATGGGAAGGCTGTGTAGATCTAAATTCAGGCTAAATAACTGAAATTCCTCAGGAAGATGGAAAAGAAACTTCACTTAGAAACAATTTCTGTTCTGTTAAATCTCAGCAGAGTAAAGCTCATTTATAATGAACGAGGCTGAAAAGCTCATGGCAAGTTCCTGTTGGGAAAAATGAGTTCCTTCCAAAAGGAACTGGGTTGGTGTTCAGCTGCAGGATCTGAGCTGTGTTTGGCACTGTGTTTGTGTAAAGCTCATTGCTTTGGTGTGGAAACCTCACTGGGAACTTGGAGTCTCCTTAAACTTCAGCTGAAATTGGGTTTTCAAATTGAGAATATTTCAGAGAGCACTTCAGCTGTTACCAGATAATAACAACCAATTTCCTCTGCCAGACTGCAGAAAATGTGTTGGAATCATAAAAAAAATAATTGTGAACTTCCATTTACACAGCTGAGAGTTAAATTGGTTCTTTCTCCTTTTCTTCTAGTTGCAAAATCTTGGGCAGAAGTGGTAAAACTGGGAGTGGCAAGACCACAGCCAAAGACTGCTAAAAGAACTGTCCATAAAGGAAGAGCCCTGAAGAGATTAAACCACCCACCCAAGGTATCCCTGTCTTTCTTGTGTTGCTTTGTTTTATTTTCTTGCATGTCCACCAAGCAGCTTGGATGGATTTTGGCTGAGCCCTTGGTGTGATATAAAACGGGAGTCGATGTCTCCCACAGCATGTGGGAAATGGAGATTGGCACAGAAATAATCCCAGAATTAATAGGGTTGGAAAAGACCTCAAAGATCTTGGAATCCAAGCTCTGATCTTAAAAATCAGGCAGGAGCTGCCTTTCCTAAATAAACTCAGGCTGGCTGGACCTTCCAGCCCTCACCCTGCAGCCTCTGGCACCTCCCAGTTACCCATGAGTGATGGAAAATTATGGAAGGAGCTTGGCCACCATCAGTGTTTCTTCAATAACTGTTTGGTTTGGTTTTGTTTTTTGTTCTTTTCCCTCTGCAGACTCCAGAGAGGAAAATAAAAGGTCACTTCAGCACAGGTCATGCAGAGTCACCTGCCACCATAGTTGTAGGCAGAGCCTATTCCACCACAGTCAGCTCAGCTGGACACGTCCCCAGAGTGGTGAAAAATCCCAGGCTGAAGCTGAACATGGACATGGATGAAAGTTTCACAGGTGAGATTTCAAAGTGTTGCTTCATCTGCCTGCTGTGCAGTTCTTTTGTCAAAACCTCTGCTCATTTCCCCAAATGTCATTTCTAGGGGTGCCTGAAATGTTCCAAACCCCAAAAACTCAGGGAGGACGAGCACTTCCTTTGGCTGCTGCTCAGAGTGCTGATGTTACACCCCCGTGGGCTGCAGGGGACATCTCTGACTTGCACACTCCTGAGGAATCTGGTAGGTTTGGTATTTTAAAAAAAGAATATTGAGATATATTCTAGGTTAGGAGCAGTCTCAGCCTAGGCAGACTTAACTGAGGTGAAGCATCCAGCAACCCCTGAGAGGAGCCATTGAGATTTATCAGGTTTTAAAATGTAGTTCCAGTTAGTTTCTGAGTAGGATATTTTATTATTCATTGTGTTTGGTGTGGAACTTCAAGCTGCTGATGAGACATTGAGACACTGAATGCCCAATGCACTGTTTGGATTTTGATTTCTAGAAGGGTCTATTTGAATTTGAATTGGATTTTTTTTTTACTATGCAGCAATTAAAATGCTTGGATTTTCTGCTTAATTTATTTCCCAAATTACATAAATCTACTGCTTATTTCAGGAGAGATGCTGGTGTCACCATTAAATAATTCAGATGCTTCAGAGCAGAAGCAGGAGAGCCCAGGCATATTCCACCTTCTGGGAGAGGAGTCATCTCCATCTGTGTGTGATGAAACAGCCACAAAAACTCCTGAAAAGAGAAAAGCTGTGCACAAAGATCCTGGGGATGGTCTGGCAGTAACTCCAGCAAAACCAGCAGCTCTGGGGAGATCAGCAGGGAAAAGGAGGACTCCAAAGCAGAAAGTGGAGCCAGCTGAGCTCATGTCAAGCAAAAGGAAGATTTTGAGGACCCCTGAGCAAAGGTCAGAAGCAGGAGAGGTTTTGTCAGGTATCAGGAGACTCATGAAGACCCCAAGGCAGAAGCCTGAGCCTGTAGAGGCTCTGTCAGGCATCAAACAACTCTTGAAGACCCCAGAGCAGAAATTGGAGCCTACAGAGGTTTTGTCAGGCATCAGACAGCTCTTGAAAACCCCAAAGCAGAAACTGGAGCCTGTAGTGGTTCTGTCAGGCACCAAGCAACTTTTGAAGACCCCAGATGAGAAGTTGGAACCTGTAGAAGTTTTGTCAGGCATCAAACAACTCTTGAAGACCCCAAAGCAGAAGTTGGAGCCTGCAGAGGTTCTGTCAGGCATCAAACAACTCTTGAAGACCCCGGATGAGAAGTTGGAACCTGTAGAGGTTTTGTCAGGCACCAAGCACCTCTTGAAAACCCCAGATCAGAAATTGGAGCCTACAGAGGTTCTTTCAGGCATCAAACAGCTCTTGAAAACCCCAGATCAGAAATTGGAGCGTACAGAGGTTTTGTCAGGCACCAAGCAACTCCTGAAGACCCCAGATGAGAAGTTGGAACCTTGTTAGAGGTTTTTGTCAGGCACCAAGCAACTCTTGAAAACCCCGAAGCAGAAGGTGGAGCCTGTAGTGGTACTGTCAGGCATCAAGCAACTTTTGAAGACCCCAGATGAGAAGTTGGAACCTGTAGAAGTTTTGTCAGGCATCAAACAGCTCTTGAAAACCCCAAAGCAGAAACTGGAGCCTGTAGTGCTTCTGTCAGGCACCAAGCAACTTTTGAAGACCCCGGATGAGAAGTTGGAGCCTGCAGAGGTTCTGTCAGGCATCAAACAACTCTTGAAGACCCCAAAGCAGAAGTTGGAGCCTGCACAAGTTCTGTCAGGCATCAAACAACTCTTGAAGACCCCGGATGAGAAGTTGGAGCCTACAGAGGTTCTGTCAGGCATCAAACAACTCTTGAAGACCCCGGATGAGAAGTTGGAACCTGTAGAGGTTTTGTCAGGCACCAAGCACCTCTTGAAAACCCCAGATCAGAAATTGGAGCCTGCAGAGGTTCTTTCAGGCATCAAACAGCTCTTGAAGACCCCAAAGCAGAAGTTGGAGCCTGCAGAGGTTCTGTCAGGCATCAAACAACTCTTGAAAACCCCAAAGCAGAAACTGGAGCCTGTAGTGCTTCTGTCAGGCACCAAGCAACTCTTGAAGACCCCAAAGCAGAAGTTGGAGCCTGCACAAGTTCTGTCAGGCATCAAACAACTCTTGAAGACCCCGGATGAGAAGTTGGAGCCTACAGAGGTTCTGCCAGACATCAAGCACCTCATGAAGACCCCAAAGCAGAAACTGCAGCCTACAGAGGTTTTGTCAGGCATCAAGCATCTCATGAAGACCCCAAAGCAGAAGTTGGAGCCTGCAGAAGTTCTGCCAGACATCAAGCACCTCTTGAAGACCCCAAAGCAGAAGTTGGAGCCTGTAGAGGCTTTGTCAGGCATCAAGCACCTCCTGAAAACCCCGAAGCAGAAGCTGGAGCCTGTAGAGGCTTTGTCAGGCATCAAGCACCTCCTGAAAACCCCGAAGCAGAAGGTGGAGCCTGTGGAGGCTCTGTCAGGCATCAGGCACCTGCTGAGGACCCCACGGCGGAAGGCAGAGCCACGGGAGGAGCTGGCAGGCATCAAGCAGCTCCTGAGCACCCCTCAGCAAGAGCTGGAAGCAGTCACAGATGGAATTGCCCTGAAAAGGTTGCTGGAGACTCCAGCAGAGAGCAGGGGAGCAGTGAAAGCTGTGGCAGCTGGGAGTGCAGGCAGGAGGAGCCCAAAGCTGAGATCGCAGCCCCTGGAGGACATGGTTGGCATCAGCCGCCTTTTCCACACACCAAAGGAGAAGGCACAGCCTGTGGAAAACACCTTTGGCATTCAGAGATTGATGAAGTCTCCTAAAGAGAAACATCAGCCAGTGGAGGATTTTGTGGGGCTGCAGAGGCTCCTGGCAGAGCCCAGGCAGAAATCTGATTCTGAAGTGGATTATGCTGGTGTGACTGAAATGTTTGGTACCCCAGAGGAAATGAAGGTAAAATACTTCAGCTTTTGGAAAGGATGTTTTATTTAATCAATTTTTTTATCAAATTTATTTATTTAATCAATTTATTTAATCAAATATTTTAGATTTTGAAACTTGTGGTTGAAATGAATTTAGGCTTCCTAGTATGATACTTTGTATCTTGCAACATTTTATAGGGACAGCTGCATTTGTGTGTGTTAAAGTGCATTTATTTGAAAGGACCTGTCACAAATGAGTGTTTTAAGGGTGTTTAAGGATCATTAAAAACAGGCTTCATAATTAAGTGCTAAGGTGAATATAAAAGTGACATTCCCAGCATCTCATTCACCATTCCACACTGACCATTGCAGGCAGAAGGGAAGTGCTGCAGTCAGTGGGTCAGGGTTGGTGATGTCTGTGCCCAGCCTGGTTTGTTCTGCTGCTGCTTTTTATTGTGAGGAGAATCTTGATCTTCAGTGCAGATGTGCTGCCATCACTGCCAGTATCATTTCCTGAAAAAATGATTTTGATTCTCACTTTCCATAGGTGAAATGCTGAGTACCCCTGGGCTCAGAACTACAATGAAACACTACAGAACACTCAAATCTTCAATACCCCAAATTCCCTTTGAGCACTGATTCAGGCACTTCTCAACCTCTCCACAGTGCAGTCTTTCACTTGAGATGGCAAGAATTGAATTTGTTATCTTTGTGGGTTTATATCAGATAAATGGATGCATTTATAAGACTAATTGATTTAATTTGTAAAGAAAAGGGTTTCACAAGCATTTTTATAAACACTGCTGTACATTCATCTGGTATTGGTTGGCTCCAAGTTCTTGTCCTGTCAGACACACATTTATTGGGTTTTTTTTATTCCTTTAGGTCAGATCAGTAAATGTTATGGATTCTCAGGGAGAAATTTCACCTCCTGGTTCTAATTCCAGTCATAAACATGGTAAGGACAAATATTTTGCTTAGAGGAATAATGAATATATAAAATCATGAATGTTACCATGAAATTCAAATGTTGTGAGCCCAGCTATTTCCTGAGCTAAGATTTTTTTCCCTTTGACCTATTCAAATAAATTAAACAACTTCAGTCAGAAGCCTGGCCTTTAATCTAGGTTAAATATTTCTTTATTTATTGTATGATTTGTTTGAGCAAGATGCTTCTGCGAGGGCAATGGGAATACACAGATCCTTTGATGTGGCACAGGAATGTCTAATTTTTGTTTGTGCTCTTTGCCCTGCTCTAGAAGAGAAAGGAGAAGTTTGCCCAGGTGCAGATTGCCAACAGGACTCAGCTGGTGGAGAGCAGCCTGCCCAGAGAGGCAGAAGGGCCAGGAGGGCTGGAAATGGTGGCAGCTCCAAGGAGGTGCCAAGCCCTGACAGCCAGGAGGAGATGGGAGTGATCACACCTGGAAACAAGGGAAGAGCAAGGAGGACAAGGCCTTGCTTACAAGGAGTTGTTCCAAAGTGCCCTGATCAGGAAGGGATTGATGTTGTTTCATCTGTGGAACCACCTGGAGCTGCTCAGAGAGCAGGGAGAGGTAAAAGGAAAGAGCTGAAGGAGTTAAAACCTCCAAATGAACACCTGGAGTCGTGTGTGGAAGATTCCTCAGTGCTACAAAAAGCACCTGCAG
The DNA here is from genome assembly GCF_028769735.1 of Zonotrichia leucophrys gambelii. Classification (NCBI taxonomy): domain Eukaryota; kingdom Metazoa; phylum Chordata; class Aves; order Passeriformes; family Passerellidae; genus Zonotrichia; species Zonotrichia leucophrys. Next base: position 2,059,469 of record NC_088176.1, on the reverse strand, counting down.
ATACCAAACAGAGTTTGCAGGAGGGCGGCACCAGTGAGGCTGAAGGTGACCCAGGCACCAAGACAGGAGCTGGAAAGGCTCAGAGTGAAACGTGGCAGCTGCAGACAGGTTTGAATAACCCTGAGAGCAAAGCTGAGGACAGTGGGGAAGGGCTCCTGTCACCGAGGAGGAGGCACAGGGGAGCAGAGAACACAGACCCAGGGATGGCACCAAGGAGAGGGACACGGGCAAGGAATGACCGAGGGAAAGCAGCTTCTCCAGGAGACCCTCATGGAACAAGCAGGAAGCTTCGTAAAGACCCATCCCCAAAGGTGTCACAAAAACAGGAGCAGGCTTGGGACAAAGCTCCTGAGGCTGTCACAGCACAAGAATCTGAAAATGGCACTCAACTTGAACTAGAGGCAACAGAGAGAAGAGTGAAGTCTCTTAGAAGTACGAGAAACAGAAAGCACTCAGCTGAAATCAAAGCAGACACTGCTGGGGTCGCACTTGAAAATACACAAAACATTCAGAAAACTGAGGAAACATCAAGTGAAACTGATGCTGAAGCACAATCCCACGTGAAAAATAAGATGAAAGGATCTCAGGGATATGAAACAGGAAATGCTCAGGAAAATACAACAGAGGCAGCTCGAAGATTAAAGGCAGAGTCACCTTCTGCAGAGACAAACAGAATGCCAGCCAGTGCTCAGAACGTGGAAGCAAACAGGGCTAGAACCAGGAGAGGCAAAAAAAACTCTTTGGAGCAAAAAACTGAGGAATTTCCTGAAAATGTGAACGGCCTAAAACCAATTGCTGCCAAATGTGAGTCAGAAGTGGCTGAGTGTTGTCTGCAGGATGCTGTGGGCCCTGTGTGTGGCAGTGCAGCCCCGGGCAGGGAGGGGCAGCCCAGCCCAGGTGCTGCTGACAGGGCCAGTCCTGCTCTGGGCACTCACAGGAGGACCAGGAATGAACGGGGAATCCTTAAAGCAAAGCAAACTGAAACCCTGCAGGGCAATCCAGCACAAAATAATGCAGTGCTGCCTAGAAGAGGAAGAGGTAAAAAAGTTAATTTTCAGCTTGAAGAAAGCAGTTCCAAAGCAATTGAAGGAAAAAGTTTACCTGAGGGTGATGAAGGGGTGACTGACAAAGATAATCAACGTGAGAGTTCCGAAATTCCTCCTTCACTGGGAAGGAGGAGCAGGAGGAAGCAACCTGATTCCATCCCACAGAAAGCTAGTCCTGCCTTTGTGGGAAAAGCAGCATCAAGTGCAGATGCCAGGCAAGTTGTGCAGGAGGCAGGATCAGCGCTGGGAGCAGAGGACACGGCACCGAGGCGGGGCCGGAGCCGCGGGGCGGCCGCAGCCTCAGCCAGCACATCCCCCTCTGTCAGAGCCAGGCAGGGGCTGCTCCTGGAGGGCGCTGCCAAACAGGTGCCACTGAGAGAGGAGCAAAATCCAGCTCTGGGGAAGAAAACTCTGAATGCACCAGCAAGGGACAGAAGGAAAAAGACGGATCCAGCAGCAGAGGCAGGTAGTCCAACTCCTCGTGCCTTGTCAGAGACTCAGGATGAAGGCACTCAGGAAGAACAACATGTGCCTTTGGAAGCAGGGTCCTGTGCCAAGGAGAAGGCACCAGGAAGGGGCAGAAGGAAGGAAGCTGCTCTGGCATCACACACAAGCAATTCCATCTCTCTGCGAGGGAAGCGCAGGTTGCCCGCAGGTGATGGAGAAGCAGCTCCCAAAGAAGAGCAGAATGTTCCCTTAGAAACTTGTGATCCATCTGGGAAAGAAAATCAGCTGAGAAGAAGCAGGAGGAAGGAAATTGCCCCCTTGGTAGAAGCCAAAAGTTCTGTTCAGGGAAACCAGGTCCTGTCAAAACAAAGTGGTAGGAAAAATAACAGTAGGGGAGTTCAACAGAGTTTGGACAGTTCTTCCCAAGAAAATACGGAGCTTGTAAAAGAGAGCTCGAGGCAAGCAGCCACCTCACTGCCTCCTACTCCCACCTCACTGCAGGGTTTGCCAGAAGATGGTAAGGACAGAATTCCTGAAGAAAAAAGTAAAGTTTTAAACATAGCTCCACCTGCAAAAGAAAATCCATCAAGAGTGAGCAGGAAGAAAACAACTTCTTCCACTTCTGAAGAAACAATTTCCACTTCTCTCAGGGGAAAACCCAACCTGCCCAGAGGCAGAGCTCAGAAGAGGGCTCTTCAGGAAAGTGAAGATGCATCTGCAGAAGATGACCCATGCCAGGGGAGAACAAGGCAGCTGAGAGGCAACAGGAGGAAGGTGGAGGTGTCAGAGGCAGCTGCTCCTGCTGCTCCCCACAGAAGCAGTGACTTGGCAGGCAATGGCAGCGCTCTGGGAGCTCAACATTTGAGTGCAGCTCCCACTGGTTCTGGAGAGGATCAGCCAGGACAGGGCCAGGATGGTGCCCCTGCTCCCCAGGCAGCTCCCACCTCTGGCAGGAGGAGGCGCCAGCTGCCAGCAGAGGATGTGCCAGCCAAAAAACTGAAACCAGGTGAGGCAAGGCTTGTCTTTCTCTGTAAGCTTGGCTGAGTTTGTGATGGAAAAGCTCCCAGCTCCCTCAGCTGCTCCTGGGGCTCTCCCAGCCCCATTCCTGTGGGATCTCAGCACCTCAGGACTGAGGTGTCACCGAGAGCACCCTTGGGGGGCTCGGGAGTCCTGGAATGTTCCAGAAGTGTCTGGTGGCTGGACTTTGATCCTACACAGGAGACGACACCTGTATGAGGAAGGAGGATTTCACCGGGGTGAATGGTGAAGGGATTAAGTTAATTAGAGGGTGAGACACAGGGTTTAGGATTTCTGTACAGGGGGGTTTAGAGAATAAGATGGAGGAATTGGGGCGTGTCCTGTCCTTCTTCTTCTTCTTCTTCTTCTCCTCCATCTTCTTTGGTGATGGTGGCACTTTGGGATTGGTCATTACTAAAAGTGCACCGAGCAATAAGGGATAAATGGTATTGGGGAAAAATGATAAATATTGTACACGTAACATTTGGGTATAAAGATAGGTGACTGTCCGGAGGGCAGCACAGTGTGCTCATGGCTGGCTGCTGAGCAGAGCTCTGTCGGGCTGAAAAGAAAATCTTTTAGATAAACAATTAATAAACACAGAGACCGAGAAAAGAACTGAAGCCTCTTCTCGTCCTTCGATACGCGGCTGCCCCAAGGCCACCCCGGGCCTTCCAGGCCCTCCAAACAGCCGAAAACCGGACACTGTCCCTTCCCTGCTCACTGCCCAGCCCCTCCTGAGCTGAGGGACCCAAACTGGGCCCTGGGCCAGTCCCTGCCCTGTCCCTGCCCTGTCCTGCTGCCACCTAAAATACTGCCTGCAGTTTTCAGCTTAACCTAAAAACTCCCAATTAGAAAATATGATCAAATGAGTGCCTTGAAGGAGAAATGGCAGCAGCTCTGTAGTGCTACAGCAAGGAATTGCCTGCCATAAAACTTGCCCTGTTTTCATTTTTGCAGGACTTTGGTGTTGGTTGTGTTTTAGTTTCACATATCAGTGGAAGGAATTTTAGCTAAAATGGCAGCTAATTGGTTTTGGTGCTCTCATTAATGTTAACCTACTTTCAGAAATAGCTGTGACTCCTCAGGGATCCAACTTAGAAGTGTGGGGTTGGTATCTGGTTTGTTGAATTCAGAGCTGTCATCTTTGCAGTGTTGTCATTGGGGACATTTCCTTGCCAAACAATGGAGGGGAAGATGGAATTTTGTGGGGAATGTTTGATGGATGATACAAATTGACATTTTTGTTCCATGTGCAAATAGGGAATGATGAAAATGGGTCTCTGCAAAGAGGAAGAAGAAACAAAACTAAACCTGGAGAAGAGGATGCAAGGGCAGCTCAGAGCACTGCAGGGATGGAGAGGAGGACAAGATCCAGCACAAGAACCAGGAAATAGCCTAAGAGTCCCAGAACCAGTTTTTAAATCAATTCAGTAATTCCAATTACAGGATTTTTTAATGTGAATTGATTTGCACTCTGATTTTAAGCTAAGACTTTTGGTAATTCCATGGTTGCTTTGCAAAATATATTTCTTAATGTGCCTACAGATAGACAGTAGATATTTCCTTATAGCTTTGCCAATATGTGGTGGTTCCTAAACCATGGGGTGCTTGTGCAAAGCTGCAAACATAAATTCCATTTTGTTTACCAGTGTTTCTGCCCTTTTTCCTGTTGATCAGTACAACAATCAGGAAGCTAAAGCTATTTTCTGCTGAAATTTTCCTACGCTTAAATTTTATTTTTCGTTGGAGTTCTGTAAATATTCTTTTAAAAAAAACATAGTTGTATTAGCAGAAGTATTATGCTAAATTTTAATAAGTTTTTTTAAAAAAATTCAATTTGTATTGAAAAGTGCAGGTTCTGAAGTCATTAAACTTGTAAACAGTTTGGTGCTTGTGTGGTTTTTTGGGTTTTTAAGAATGCATAAGAATAATTGCTGCTGTTTTAAAAGTTCATTTCTAAGGTTCATCCTCTGATTGATGTGGTTTGCAGACAGAATTTTTAGGACTTTTTACAGATAATTTGTCTTCAAGGCTGGGGACTTCTGAAATGCAGAAACAGAGAAAATTCAGCCTGGACATCAAAGTTGTGTGCAGTTTTTAGACCTGATTTCAAATCCTTGTTGATGTGTGTGAGGAGCTGGGGATGGTTCTGCAGCAGAGCAGCTGGAACTGGAATTGTTCAGGTTGGAAAAGATCCTAAAACTCCAAACCTCAAAACTGATATAATAATACGATTTTTTTTTATTTAGGTTGGATTTTTTGCCTGTTTTTTATCATGTGGAATGTGCTGTACTCATATCCACAGAGGGTTTTTATTGAATTATAATGCACTTTTTAAAAAAATTATTTTATTCTAGTGTGAAAATTCCAGTCTGTCCATACATCCAGGGTTGCTCCATCCCAGGAGCAGAATCTGCTGCTTTCCCTTGAGCCTCACATGGTTAAATATGAGAATTGGAATATTCTGTGGTGAGGGGGTCTGTTTGGTTTGGTTTGGGTTTTTTGTGGGTTTTTTTTAACCCTGTTTCCCAAACATGACATTCCTAAAACTTTAACCCTGAAATCTCAGAGGAAAGCAAAATTTTACCATCTCCCCTAAATTCAAAACTGTCTCCTTTGTATAAGCAATGCCATGGTTGGGAAATACAGGGATGCACAGGAATATTTTTCTGGATTTAAGAAGTTTGGGGTTTTTTTTCTCCAGTCACTCAGATCAGATTTGAGTTTTGTCCTAATTCAAATTTAACAAAGCTTGGATTAAATGCCTCAGTTCTCCTCCACAGCTGGGGTTTCTCCCCAAGATGGAATTTGTGGATAAACTAAACTTCAGGAACATCTCCTGAAGTAAATTCTCCTTGTCTGGTACTCAAAAATCAGAATTGTCTGCTCTCATTGCCACTTTCCCAGGTGCCTCACTGGAGTTGGTGTTGGGTCTGAGCAGGAATCCTGGGCAGAGGCTGCTCTGAGGTGGGCAGAGCCTCTCCAGGAATTTATCCCACTGCTTTTGCAGGAATTGGAAAGATCTCCCTGAGGAATTTATCCCACTGCTTTGTGGGAATTAGAGATCTCCCTGAGGAATTTATCCCACTGCTTTGCAGGAATGGGAGAGATCTCCAGATGCAGAGCCAGTTTCTGTCATGCCAGGAGCACGCCCACATCCTGTGGAGATCTGTGCAAGGCCAGATCTGTGTTTGGTGGAGATGGACAAGGTAGGATGGGAATTCCCAAAGCAAAGGTTCACTTGTGGAAGCCTCAGAAAGTGATGTTGTGTCATGTTGATTCAAATTTGATAAAGATGTATTTCATTTTATAGGCAGCTCCACTCTGAAAATCTGAAACTGCAAATCCACCTCAAGGTAGTTAATTCTGAGGGAGAGCTGAGACAAATCTTTTACCTGAGGGGTCAAACAAATCAAAAGAATGCAAGAAGCTCTTTTGCTGCTTCTGCTGCCCACAGCATCCATGCCGGAATGCCCTCCAATGCTGTGATCCGTATGATGTCCTCTCCCTGTTGCTGCGCTTCATCTGAAATCTCTTCATCTTCACGAAATCCCGAAGTTGAAGGACAATCCGTTTGCTGCGTTGTCATTGTTTTCTTAGATGTTTTCTTTTTATAAGTTGTTGGCAAAAATGGCTGCATTGTTGCGGTCTCGCCACGAGATGGCGCTGTGGCTCCCCCGAACAGATCCGGCACCCCGGGCACTTCGGTCATCCCCCCACAGGGTGGCGCTGTCACCGGGCCGGACAACCGTGATGGCGGCACGAACTCGACTGCCCCTCGTTCGGCAGAGTGCCGCGTCCGCGATCTTGTTTGGCTGCATGACTTCTGATTGAGCTGACAATGGAGCTTGAATACGTGAACCTCTCCCCTGGATGGAAGAGGCTTGGGCCCCAGGGTTTGGACTGAAGGCACCGGGAGCGGAGAGGGGGTGGAGCCCCGAGCGCGGCCCCTCCTCGCCCGACGTCACAGGGGATCGGGCCCGCCTCCCGCCGCGCTCTGCTTTCCGCGCATGCGTGCTTTCGGAAACGCCCCCCGTCTCCTCCGAGCTGACGTCACTGTCTCCGTCCCGTTCCTCCTCCGAAGTCTCCTCCGTACGATCTGTCCCTGACTCTCTCTCCTCCTCCTCTGACGCTGTATCCCCGCCTCCCACCGGGGCGCGCAGCCGGGCCCGCTCCGGGATTCGGGCCGATCTCCGCGTCCCGGCTTCCGGGTTTGACGTCACAACCGCGCGTCCTCTGCGTCTCCCTACGGCAGCCGACTGGAGCTCTGTAACCGCCCCTGTCTCGCTGCCCGTGTCTGACGCTGCCGCGTCGGTCTGAGAGCCGTCCCCGGAGTTCCGCGAGCCTTGCCTCTCGCACGCGTTGTTGGCGCCGTGCCGGCTGAGGCAGCCGCCGCTCCCGGCGCTGCGCTCGCAAAAGCCGCACCAGAACCCGCGTCCCTCATCGCCTCCACACGCGCTCCCCCCGCCAGCCCGCACCGCCGCCGCCGCGAGAAAGCGCTTCCCCCTCCCCTCCTGTCCCCCTTGGACCCCCCTTCCGACCCCGCCGCTTGTCCCGTCCCGTCTCCCCCTGGCCCCTGCGAGTGGAAGGGCGCGCCCCCAAGGAGCGACCCGCGTCCTCGGTCTCGCTGGGAGAAAACCTCAACTCGTCTGGGATTGGGATGGTGTCATCTGTGCCTGAGTCGGAGCCTGAAGCCCCTGCACTCTCTGCGGTTTCAGGGCGTTTTGGAGATCTCTTGGGTTTTCGGGGTGGTGGGACCGGAGGCAATGACATTGCTCCCTGCTCCCGTTCCTCGAGAGCTTTTTCCCCCTGACTAACTGGGATCGGAGCCAATCTCCGTTTCGAGCCTTGCTCACCTCCCTCCGCCCCTGTGGGATTTGCATCAAGTTGTTGCCTCGCCAATCTTTTTGACTGCACTGAGGTAGCTTCTAACATAATTCTTGCCGGAGACAGCGATGTCAAGGCAGTCTCGTCCTTTCTCGCGGCTAAGAGATAAAGGTGTCTATTAATTTCTTGCCAAAACCCCACTTCAAACAACAGACGCGTCTCCGAAAGCGGGTAATTGAGTCTTGCGGCGAGGGTGTATCTGGCCTGGGATGGGTCCGGCTCGCAGAGGGCAGGCCGACACCCCGCTGCAATCAGCGAGCACCCCTGGGCGTGTGAGGGCCTCGGGCTGTGCTCGCCTGCGCACCGATCTCACCGCCAGTGGACTCTCGATGGGGTTAAGTCCGGTTTAATGAACGATCCAAGATGACATCCAAGGACAGGCCCCAAGGAAGGACTCCAAGAAAAAACCCCAAGGAGAGACCAAGAAATGGGGGAGAAACAAGGTTATGAAGGGAGTGGGTGTACAAAGGAGGGGTTGACACGGAACCAATCAGGAAGGGTGCAGGGATGAACTTAACATGACTGACGTAAAGGGGAATCCAGTGAATACAAAGTAAAGGAGGGGCCCCACAGGCAACCACAACCCCCAGAGAGAAGAAGGCTGGAAAGTTGGGAGGAGTGGGGGGTGATTGACCAGGGAGGGGAGAAAGTCTACATTTAAGAAAATAAAGGGAGAAGAGGTATTATATAACTTAACTGACAATTTATGCCAATAGCGGGAAAACTGGGAAGGGCAGAACCATTTGCAAACATAGGGGGGAACAACACAAAATGGGGGAGCTATACAATACACTTAACAAACACACTACTACACTTAACAAACACACTACTACAGGTCTGCAGGGCTTCAGGCTTGTCCCCCTTGTTGGGGTGGCCCACCCAGGAATGCCAAATGACCGCTCCAGCTGTTCATCCCTGCACGGTCACACACAGGATGGCCTTGGGACAGCCCACACTCCAAAGGACGAGCCTGCACTCTTCAGATTTTCAGTCTTCGATATTGTTTGTTATTTCTTACCTGCAAAATTTTCTTCCAGCCTGACAGAGGTGTGACCAGCAAGGCAGCCAAGGGCACTCTGACCTCCCACTGGGCGGTCGTCTATTTTTATACTAAAAACTACCTACAATATATTTACCTTTCACTCATATTAGCAAGTCCACCTTCACCAAGAACCAATCCCAAAGTGCCAACATCACCACAGAAAGTGGATGACAAGAAGAAGAAAGAAGAAGGACAAGACACGCCCTGATCACTCCATCTTGTCTCCATAACCCCTCTGTACCAAAATCCCAAAATCTGTATTTCCACCCTGTGAATACTTCATTCTTACACCACTTATCCCCAAGTGACTCTCTTGTCCTCAAACAGGTGGAACATCCTGTGCAGGGTCAAAATCCAACCACCAAGCCCTCCTGGCAACATTCCAGGATTTCTGAGCCCCCCAAGGGTTGTCTCAGTAACTCTGGCCATCAGGGGTGATGTGCTGAGTTCCCACAGGAAAATTTCCAAATTCTCTATAATTTATGCAGAGTTACATCTTCATTGTTGGTTGTGTGGCAGCACAAATAAAAAAAAAAATGGAAATGGTAGGAAAATGTCATTGCAATCTTTCTGCATTGTCAGTCTTTTTTATTTTTAATCTGGGCAGATGATTTTCTTAAGGAAAGAAGGAAAAGAATGGGACATAACATCAGGAAGCAGAGGTTTCTCTTAGTTATCCATGATTGTTGTTCACATTTACAAGTTGCTGGGTATAGATATATCTATATGTTTTAATATCTATGAATTTATTTAAAGCTATTTTCTTCAGTGATTTTGGGTGAGCAGTAAAGAAGAATGAGTATTTTAAATTTTGTGTAAATTTAGAGAGCTGCCTGTTGATGATATTTAATCTCTCAGCCTCATTTAGGTTGGAAAAGTTTTCCAAAACCATTGAGTCCAAGGCCACCTCTGTCCCATGTCCCCAAATGCCACATCCTCATGGCTTTTAAATCCCTGCAGAGTATTTATTATTTAAGCAGGAGCATTATTTTTCCAGAGGTTTTGGTTTGATCCTCCTTTTGATGGCATTGTCACCGCTGTGCTGTCAATTGTCACCGATCCCTGTGGGAGCTTCCATCTCTCCTCTAAATTCCATCTCCACACTTATTAAAAATAGATGGACTTCCTGCTTCCACCACATAAATAAGGTTGAAAAATCAACCTGATTGTCACAGAGAGTTTCAAAAACCTTCAAAACTTCCTGCCAACAAAATGATTTTAATATTTCAGCCCTGCCTTGCCGTCAGTGCCACAGCCCTGCCTGTTCCTGACAGTCTCTTTCATATCCAATTTCCTTCCAGGCTCCTTGGCTTGAAAGAGTTCCCTGACAGCAAGACAAGCTGCTTAATTACATGAAATATGGCAGGAAAATGGTTTGAGTTTTGCAGCTTTTAATTTGTCTCTTTCCACAGCATTCCTCCCTGCCCTGACCCAAGGTGTGATGCTGTTTTGGGAGGGGAGTTGTTAACCTTGGAGCTGAGCTGTAAACACCCCCAGAATTTTGGGAAATGCTGTAATTTCCCAAAGGCTGGGCTCTGATGGAGGCAATTCTCAGAGATTTGCAGGGAGCAGGTAATTGATGATCTTTGAGGATGTTTTCTCCATAGATTCCCACTCCAGCTTCCTTCCCTGCTCCTTTAGAATATCATTTATGGCTGGTACCCACAGGAGGTCACAGAAAAATCCCAAACACCAGTGGGAACTCCCATCCTTTTGAACAATTCCATGTGAGGTTCCCTGCCACTCCAAAAGCTGTAATTAGTGAATATTCTCAGGTTTGCCAACAGAGGCTGGAATCTGTGGATAAACTAAATTTGAGGAACATCTCCTGAAGTAAATTTTCAGTAGTACTAAAAAAGGTAATGAAAACATCTGGAAATTAAATATCAGGGTGTGGGGTCATCTGGGAACGTTTGATGGTGCTCAGGGCAGGTGTTGATGTTTTTGTGGTTCTGTGACAGGTAGGTCAGGACTTGCCAGCCTGTGACAAACATTTAACACTAAAAATAGGGAAAAAATCAGTGTATTTGACAGCTAAAACCCCAATCTTGTTCTGATCTTCAGCATTATAAATTTCCCTTTTGTATTTAATGAATTTAAGCAAATTCTCCATATTTATGTAGTACATTTTTTCTCCAGAAGTACTTCTTAAATTCCAGTAGAATGCAGGATTGTGCGTGGCTAAAATACACCCTTGTAATTCCAAAGTTTGATAACCACAACTTTTATGGGACACATGGCAGAAAGAGTAAAACTTTCTACTGTATTTCACTGAAAATATCAGTTTTATCGAGAGATAAAACCAAATTCTGCAGCCAGAATTTGGAATTAAGGGGGGATACCATAAAATCAAGACTGAAGTGTTTCAATACCAACTCACTGCTTATTCTGAGCAGCATCATTCAGGATCACAGGAAATATTTTCAGCCAAAGCCAGAAGAAATCAAAACTCTTTGAGGCAAATATTCCTTTGTCTCTGTATATAAGGAAAGAAACACTGGAAAGAAATCAGTGTTTTTAGCACTACTTTTAGTGCTGCTATTAGAATTATCTAAAGAAATACATGATACATTTTAAAATTTATTACTTACTTACTATATTTTAAATTTTATTTTATTAAGATACAAAAATCTTGCCAGAAAGTTTCTCGTGGCTTATTTTCCCACCTAAAATTGGGTGAATATTTAAAACAAAACCTGAGGGAGAGGAGTTTCACTCCTCAGTGTTCATTAAGGAATTAAAAAATCTTATTTGGACTTCAGCAGTTTAAAATCTGCTGATGCAAATCTTTCACCACAAATTTCCCAGCTCCAGGAGACACCTGGACTAAGTGAAGTTCAGCACTTAAAAAGAGGAGTTTAATCTAGTTTAACCCAAGTTTAAACTTGGACAGATGCAATAATTTGTTGGATTGGAGTTGTTTTCATGTTTTACCAGAAGAGAAACTTCTTAACAAGAAATAGCAGCTCTTTCATTTAACAAAAAAATGTTATGATTTCCAAAAGAACACCACTTTTTGTGGTAGGAGATGAAAGGACTGCACAGCTTTGCAGCCATCTGAAAAGTAGAAATTTATTTCTAAATTTCTTATTTTAATTCTAAGTAAAAGTTTATTTCAGAAATTAATTTAATGTTAATATTTAGCTTTTTAATAGAAATATTTTTATAAAATAAGTTATGTTAGTATGAAATTATTGTAGAATCTTTTATATTTAATATTCAGCTTTTAATTTTTTTTAAATGTCGTTTTCTTCAGTGAGAGGATCACATTTTCTAGGGCATGATGGAAGGAAATTTGGGATTTTGTGCAATTTAGAGAGTTTTCCAGGCTGCTTGGTGGAAGAATGTACCTGAACTCCCGATTTTCTCCTCTGCTCCTTCCAGAGGGAGCTGCATCTCCATGTGCATCTGACACTCCCAGTGTTGCAGCTCTGGAGGTATTTTAAATTTTAAATTGCAAAGTTTGTGAATGCCAGGGAAGGATGCAGCTTCCACTGCCCTCAAGAAGGTCAAACAGATTTTTCTAAAAAGCAGCTAATTAGAGCTGTAAATTAGATTAGACCAGGCTCTTCTCACCCACCTACGAGCATTTATCCTGTGAATCTCCCCAGAACCCACTGCCATAAATCCTTGTTTTTCTTTGAGGAGAGATGCCCCACCAGCTGACCAAAACTGTGCTGGTGAACTTTGTAATTAATATTTTGCACGTGTTCCTAAAACTCTCAATGACCTATTTTTAAATAATGGGAAATGAGAAACCCCTCCAGGAGGGTCAGGCGGATCAGAAATCATCCACGAGGCAAGCGAGGGGCCAAATCCATTTTAATTGAACCCACTGAGAGCATCCCCTCAGTCAAAGCCTGAAACTAACTTTAAAACTAAAGCTGAGACTTTTAGGTGCTGGACCAGATGAAAACCCACCAGCTTTTGTTTTATTTTGAAGCCGAATCCTATCAATTTACCAAAGCCCAGCTCGTTATAGACATGCAAATCAGGCCAGCAGTGCCTTTTGGGGTGTGGGCATCGCTTTGCAGCCCTCCCGGTGCAATGTGTGATTAATCCCAGCCAAGTCAAGCCCACCAATTAGCACCAGCTCATTTTCCTCCCTTTCCAGCGAGTGCCTCCTTTGTTGCACCGCTCCCTGTTCATTAGTGGGAGCACCCCGTGCCAATTAGGCAGGCAGAGGCACTAATTTGATCATCTGGAGAGTTGATCCTCCCCAGATCCGCGGCCGTTCCTCCAGGGCGCTCCGGCTCGGCTTGGGGCTCGCGTTCCCCCTCTGGAGAAGGCTCCTGCTTCCCATTAACTAAAGGGAAAGCCCTGCTCCTCAGGCAAAGCTCAGCCCCGCCTGGCTTCACGAGGGAACCCCGGGCACGGTTGGCTGGGGAGTGCCGGGGCTGAGGTGGCTTCTGAGAGAGCGGGAGCACGGACACCGCCAGGCCAGCCCAGCCTGGCACGGCTTCCCAGGCTCTGGCATGGCTGTGCTGGGCCCTGGGATCAGTTCTGGCCCTGGGATCAGTTCTGGCTGTGGGATCAGTTCTATCCCTAGGATCAGTTCTGTCCTTGGATCATCTTCCTCTGGATCCATTTGTCCCTGGGATCAGCTCTGTCCCTGGGATCAGTTCTATCCCTGGGATCAGTTCTGGCCCTAGATCAGTTTCTGCCCTGGGATCAGTTCTGGCCCTGGGATCAGTTCTGGCCATGGGATCAGTTCTATCCCTAGGATCAGTTCTGTCCTTAGGATCCCTCCTGGCCCTAGGATCCATTTTGGCCCTGGGATCAGTTCTGTCCCTAGGATCAGTTCTGTCCCTGGGATCAGTTCTGGCCCTGGGATCAGTTCTATCCCTAGGATCAGCTCTGTCCATAGGATCAGTTCTATCCCTAGGGTCAGTTCTATCCCTAGGACCAGTTCTGTCCATAGGATCAGTTCTGGCCCTGGGATCAGTTCTATCCCTAGGATCAGTTCTGTCCCTAGGATCAGTTCTGTCCATAGGATCAGTTCTATCCCTAGGATCAGTTTTGCCATAGGTCACATCCTAGGGTCAGTTCTGTCCTAGGATCAGCTCTATCCCTAGGGTCAGTTCTATCCCTAGGGTCAGCTTTTGCCATGAGGTCAGTTCTATCCCTAGGGTCAGTTCTATCCCTACGATCAGTTCTGGCCGTGGGATCAGTTATGTCCCTCTGATTAGCTCTGTCCATAGGATCAGTTCTATCCTCAGGGTCAGTTCTGTCCATAGGATCAGTTTTATCCCTAGGATCAGTTTTTGCCATAGGGTCAGTTCTATCCCTAGCATCAGTTCTATCCCTAGGATCAGCTCTGTCCATAGGATCAGTTCTATCCCTAGGGTCAGTTCTATCCCTGGGATCTCCAGTTCCCCCTTGGACAGCTCCCGGATTTCCTCAGGACACCACTGCCCTCCCCAACACAGCACCAGGGAGGGATGAACCTTCCCAGGAGTCAAATTCTTAAGTGATGTTGGCTGTGGCACCTATTTGGTGGAATTCATGGAATTCTAGAGTCATTTAGGTTGGAGAAGACCTTTGAGCCCAGAGCAGTTTCCCAGAGCTGTCCCTTGCTGTGGTTGGCAGTGCCCACTCTGAGCCTGCACTAAAACTGACCCTAAAGACAAACACCCCCTTTGCCTTGCCCACCATTGCTCCCCTCTAATGGCAACTTTTAAAAGCCCAAATTCCCTGTCAGGATCTCGGAGCAGACCTTGGCTGGTGAGGCAGGACTCAGCATCCAAAGGAGATGAATCCTCCTGGAAGTTTGGGAGAGCCCAGCCTGAGCAGTCCTGACCAGAACCAGCTGAAAAAAGAGCAGCCTGTGAGTGGATTTAATAACTTCTCATATTTAAAATTGCCTTGTCATTTGAGTAATGAGCTCTCTGTGCTTTCTGCTGGAAAAGATCACCACGGAGCTTTGTTTTTGGTGGGGTACCCACTTGGGCAGCCCAGGTGTGTTGCTAACTGAACCCAAATTATTAACCTTAATACAATTTTTAAACAATTATTAAGCTAATCGGATGCAAATTAAACAAAATGAACCTATAAATATATGTGTTTTTCAAATTAGTAATTGGATTTTTTGATGATCTTTGGCTTGACATTGATAAGCTGCTTCTCATAACAGTCTAATTAGGCAATATGTAAACTTTGGCATTCGGTTCTGTCCTAGTGGCTTTTTCAAATGATGTTTGTAAAATTTGCAATTTCATATTACAGATTAAAAATTAAAAACTGCAGGAGGCTAACATTAAAATGAGAATTCATTTCATGGAAAGCCCTGTAGACAAAATTCACCCTAATAGAATTGTGCATAAGGGGCTGCAAATCATGATCTATAGTTACACAGGGGAAGGCTTGTCAAAACCAGTATTGTTGGCCTGTAGTTCTATTCACAGTATTAAACCCATCAGTGGAGTCACTTTGGGGAAAATGCGAACATTATCAAAGAACAGTAAATTAGCAAGAAATTAAAGCATATACCCTTGCATTTCCAAAACAAAAGATCCCTTCATTAAAAACCTTTCATCAGTGGTTTAATATTCATAGCAGTAATTTGCATAACTAAATCAGTTTTCACTGATGAGAGACGACCAAAGTTTTTTTTTTTTTTTAATTTTTTTTTTTCTTCACTAATTTCTTTTTTGAATGAGCTCTCTAGTTTTTTGATTAAAATTTCACACCAGTAGTTGAGCAAAATTGAATACATGACTTCACTGTATTTGTGAGCATCCTCCTTTCCAGGCCCGGGGTTAAATGCTGCTGGGTGAAAAGCAGAGCCTGGGCTGGCTTTGTTTACCCCTGTGCACCCATCCTGTGTCCCTGCCAAACTCCAGCCCCAAACCCCACAATTCTTGGGGTTTTATTGCCTTTTCCACCTCTCCATAAACACGGGGGGTTGGTACAGGTGAGTAGGAATAAAGAAAAGTCATTTGAGTGCACGGTAAGAACTTTCTCTGACAGTAAAATCCTTTTTCTGAGTCCTTTTTGATGTTTTCCAAGGACCAACTCCCTTGTGAGCAGCAGGGAGGGAAGAGGAAACAAATTTGCCTTAGGGAATGAAGACAGAAAAGTCTTTTTCAGTGAAAATCAGTCTTTTTTTCAGGAACTGTTTCAAGGTGTTGATGGTAGGACTTGATGATTTTTGAGGTCTTGGAATGAAGACAGAAAAGTGTTTTTCAGTGAAAATCAGTCTCTTTTTCAGGAACTATTTCAAGGTGTTGATGGTAGGACTTGATGATCTTTAAGATCTTTTCCAACCTTGCTGATTCTATGATTCTATGCAAAATAAATGGATATTGTGCTGGCTGAGTAGCCTTTACTAGAAATTATTTTGGGAAATAATGAGATTTGATTCATTAAGAGATACAGTGAGCAAGCAGTCATGCAATATTTACATGTGGGCTCTCTGGGCAGTGATTCATCCATCTGAAATAATCAAATTTATTGGAATTCTGACGTGACCTCAGTCACAGAAAACAACTCTAATAACAATTAGCAAAGACCTCATTTCTCCTCTTACCCAAACTTTTGGTCCTTTATTTTTACAACTGGATAGAACTACTTTAAAAACTTTAATATTTCCCTTTGCACCCTTAAGTATTCAAAGGTGTGATCTCCCCAAGTGTTTCTGCTCTAACCAGCAAACAATATTTCGTACAATTCTGATCTGTTAATTCTAATTAATATTGAAGCAGATATTGGCAGGGCCTTCCAAGTTTTTCCTTTATTTTTGAAGAAAGGCCTTGAAGGAGAAGGACCTTGTCTTCATGATAACAAAGGTAGATATTTCTTGGAGTTTTTTGTATTTTTCTGACATTTCTTAAATTATTCATTCCATGAGAACTATTTTATTATTTACTTTCACTCCAGAGTGGTGATAACAGTGTCCAACTGTGCAGGAATGAAAAAGAAAAACCAAAATGAACAACATTGTTGTTCATATCAATAAAATAAAATTAATGAAATTTTAAAAATTATTTAAAATGTTGATTGTGTTAATAAAAGCAAATAAATCATTAATTTATTTCCAAGAATACCCAAGTGTCCCTTGGTTGTTTCAAAAGGCAGGGCAGGAATGATCAGAAAGGTGCTCCACTAATAATGAAGGATCATTAAAATTCCTTAAAAAAGAAGTAAGGGTATCCCTGTAAATAAAAATTATATAATCTATCTACAAAACTAAATGGCAGGACTGCCTTTGGAGAGGCCCATGGAGAGCTGGATCCCATGGGAGCCAGGCTGGAGCAGGGCAGGGCTCCAGCCCTGAGGAGGAGGAGGAACAGGGGGTGAAGAGCTGACCATGGCCCTTCTGTCTGTCCAGCCCAGGGAGGGAAGGAGCAGCTTTGGTGATCCCTGGGTCAAACCACACTCCTGGGCCTTGGAACAGCCCCAAACCATGGGATGGTGTCCTACAGAACATCCTGGCTGTGCGAGAGCCACCCTGCATGGTCCAGCTGAGGAGGAGGCTTGAGTCCTGCTCTGGGTGCTCCAGGTATGGCAGATGATGGTACCAAGGTGATATGTTTTAATCAAATAAATAATGTGGGGGCCTGAATATATGTTGTATTGTAAGACCAGTGTGGGTCCCAGTTGCTCCAAACGAGCTGCAGCTGCAGGGTCCTTAGTTGGGCAGCAGCTGTAGCTCGTGAAGGTAACTGAGATAAATAGGGGTGGGTCAAGAGCCCAGGAGGAGCCCCTGAGAAGATAGAAAGGATTGTGCTGCAGGGAATGGAGAAGAGCCCCAGCAGAGAGGCAAGAACAACGCTGCAGCAAAGATTACAACAACTGGTGCCCCGTGTGAGGAAGAACACACAACCAAACATTGAAAGAAGGTATGGAATCCCCTGGACAGCCGAGAGCTGTGGCAGCCTGAGAGCTGGGACTTTGGAATATCAGCCTGAGAGCTGGGACTATAGAAGATAGGACAGCTGAGAGCTGTGGCAGCCAGAGAGCTGGGACTGTATGTGTATTGTAAATGTGTAATTGCTAAAAGAAAAGGCGGGAAATATGGGGGCCTGAATATATGTTGTATTGTGGGATCTGTGTGGGTCCGAGTAGCTCCAAACGAGCTGCAGCTGCAGGGTCCTTAGTTGGGCAGCAGCTGTAGCTCGTGAAGGTAACTGAGATAAATAGGGGTGGGTTGAGAGCCCAAGAGGAGCCCCTGAGAAGAGAGGAAGGACTGAGCTGCAGAGAATGGAGAAGAGCCCCAGCAGAGAGGCAAGAACAACACTGCAGCGAAGATTACAACAACTGGTGCCCCGTGTGAGGAAGAACACACAACCAAACATTGAAAGAAGGTATGGAATCCCCCGGACAGCCGAGAGCTGTGGCAGCCTGAGAGCTGGGACTTTGGAATATCAGCCAGAGAGCTGGGACTATAGAAGATAGGACAGCTGAGAGCTGGGACTGTATGTGTATTGTAAATGTGTAATTGCTAAAAGAAAAGGGGGGAAATGTGGGGGCCTGAATATATGTTGTGTTGTGGGATCTGTGTGGGTCTGAGTTGCTCCAAACGAGCTGCAGCTGCAGGGTCCTTGGCTGGGCAGCAGCTGTAGCTCGTGAAGGTAACTGAGATAAATAGGGGTGGGTTGAGAGCCCAAGAGGAGCCCCTGAGAAGACAGGAAGGACTGTGCTGCAGAGAATGGAGAAGAGCCCCAGCAGAGAGGCAAGAACAACACTGCAGCGAAGATTACAGCAAATAATTTTTAATATTTTAAATTTTTAATATTTTAATAATTTTAATGAAATAAATAATATTTTGCATTCAAATTCAGCAAGGATGTTTCTGTGGGAGCAAATCCCCTAAGTTGGTGCCCATGGGCTGAACGTGCCCTGATGGCAGGGAATGTCTGCAGGTGAACCTGGGCAGCTTCCAGTCCAAGGATGGGAATAATTCCCTCACAGAATCCCAGGTTTGGGTTGGAAGGACCCCAAATCCCCCCCAGTGCCCCCCAAGCCATGGCAGGGACACCTCCCACTGTCCCCAATGTCCAGCCTGGCCTTGGGCACTGCCAGGGATCCAGGGGCAGCCACAGCAAATCTGGGAATTCCATCCCAGCCCTTCCCCACCCTCACAGAGAACAATTCCTTCCCAACATCCCATCCAAATTTCTCCTCTTTTTTAAGCCTTGCCCATTTTAATATAAATTTACAGCCCAGGTCTGAGAAAAGCAGAGCAAATTTCATTAAAATCTCACCAAAATCCAAATGATGAATAATCTCCATTTAAAAACCCAAATTTCACTCTGCATGTTGTGTGTTAATCATCCGAAGGACAAGACAGATAAACTCAAAAAAGGCAGAGAGATTTGTTCTTTTGTTTATTTATGAAACTCTCATAACCTTGGGCAATAAAACACTGACTGCAGTTTAAGGATCTATATAAAAATGATAAAGACTGAAATTTTGGTTTTTATCATTGACTTATTCCTAATAAGATTTATAGTACTTAAATTATTTACGTTAATATAAAAGTTAACACATCTAATATTGCTAAGCTAGAGAATTCTCTACAAAATAAGTTTAAGTGCACAGATTGCTTCAATTAATATCTTTGCATAGTAATTAATCATAAATGTGTGAAATGCCTAATTTAAACTGCAAGCTGAGACATTTGGGGAGGTAAATTTACTATGTATAAGTGACAGAGTAAAATAAACTTGGTTCTAAATCTCACCCAGCTCTAATTTGCAGCGCTAATTATTATTGTTGTATTCACAACTTCCCCAAAATGCTCCTCACTCAACTTTTTTGTGGTTGGGATTTTTTATTTTTTTTATTCTAATGGAATATGATCTGGCTTCCTAAAGAAATCCTGGTGGTAGCCCCTGACCCAAATGTACATCAGGAGCTGTTCCCCCATGGCCCTGGCCTATTTATTGCTTTCCTAACTCCTCCAGCTCAAACAGGAGCTCAGAACAAAATTGAAAATGAGCTTGGGGTCTTTGCCTGGTCCCAATTTGTTCACTTCCAAAAGCACGACCCAATTTAGCCTGGCTGCTCACCGGAGGGCAGGGGCTGCAGGAGGGCAGGGCTGGAGCTGCTGCCCCAGGAGCCTCCCCAGGCCGGGCAGCGCCTCAGCTGGGACAATCTGAGCACAAAATGCAGAAAGGAAAAATAAAAAAGGTTGGTTTTTATTAGTCCCCACTCAAAATATGTGTGGTGAAATCTGTCAGGGGCTCTGGCAGCAAGGCAGGTTGTTGCTGAGGATTAAATAGCAATTTCTTGATATTTATATTATCAATGTAATATATTACACTTGTTTTCAATAAGATGCTTATCATTGATAATATAAGTATATATTATTGGTAATATAGCTATATTATAAATAACATAATATATACTTATATTATTATCAATATACTTATATTGACTTATATACTATCAAAATAGTATACTTATATATTTATATATATATACTTATATATATAAGTATATATATGCTTATGGATATACTTATATACTTATATATACTTAAGTATGTATAAAGTATATATACACTGATATAAAATATACACATAAATTATATATATATAATTATATATTTATATATGTATATATAATATACTTATATATATTTATATATATATACACATATAAACTATCAAGATAAAATACTTATATATTATCAATATACTTATATTGACTTATATACTTATATACTATCAAAATAATATACTTATATATTTTATATATATTTTTATATATAAGTATAGATATACTAATAGTTATACTTATATATACTTATATATACTTAAGTATATATAAAGTATATATATACTTATATATATAATTTATGTGTATATTTTATATATAATTCTATGTATTTATATATGTATATATAATATACTTATATATATTTATATATATAAACACATATAAACTATCAAGATAAAATACTTATATATTATCAATATACTTATATTGACTTATATACTTATATACTATCAAAATAATATACTTATATATTTTTATATATACTTATATATAAGTATAGATATACTAATAGTTATACTTATATACTTATATATACTTATATATACTTATTTATTCTTATATATACTTAAGTATATATAATTTATGTGTATATTTTATATATAATTCTATGTATTTATATATGTATATATAATATACTTATATATATTTATATATATAAACACAAACTATCAAGATAAAATACTTATATATTATCAATATGCTTATATTGACTTATATACTTATATACTATCAAAATAATATACTTATATATTTTTATATATATACTTATATATAAGTATAGATATACTAATAGTTATACTTATATACTTATATATACTTATATATTCTTATATATACTTATATATACTTAAGTATATATAAAGTATATATACACTGATATATATAATTTATGTGTATATTTTATATATAATTCTATGTATTTATATATGTATATATAATATACTTATATATATTTATATATAAACACATAAACTATCAAGATAAAATACTTATATATTATCAATATACTTATATTGACTTTTATACTTATATACTATCAAAATAATATACTTATATATTTTTATATATATACTTATATATAAGTATAGATATACTCATAGTTATATACTTATATATACTTATGTATACTTATATATTCTTATATATACTTATATATACTTAAGTATATATAAAATATATATACACTTATATATATAATTTATGTGTATATTTTATATATATTTCTATATATTTATATATGTATATATAATATACTTATATATATTTATATTTATAAACACTTATAAACTATCAAGATGAAATTCTTATATATTATCAATATACTTATATTGACTTATATACTTATATACTATCAAAATAATATACTTATATATTTTTATATATACTTATAAGTATAGATATACTTATATACTTATACTTATATACTTATATATACTTAAGTATATATAAAGTATATATACACTTATATATATAATTTATGTGTATATTTTATATATCGTTCTATATATTTCTATATGTATATATAATAGACTTATATATATTTATATATATAAACACATATAAACTAGCAAGATAAAATATATTATCAATATACTTATATTGACTTATGCACTTATATACTATCAAAATAATATACTTATATATTTTTATATATATACTTATAAGTATAGATATACTTATATACTTATACTTATATACTTATATATACTTAAGTATATATAAAGTATATATATACTTATATATATATAATTTATGTGTATATTTTATGTATATTTTTATATATTTATATATGTATATATAATATACTTATGTATATTATATATTTATTGTATATTTAATTTATTTTTTATTTTAAAATTTTTTTTAAAATTTTACTTTATTATTTTATTTTACTTTATTTCTTACTTTATTTTATTTTTTACTTTAGTTTATTTTACTTTACTTTACTTTATTTTCCATTATTTTATTCTATTTTTTAAAATTTGCTACAGAGGCATGGCTTGCTTCAAATGGTTTGCATCAATGCCTTTTCAGAATGGAAAAAAAGTCATGTGAAGGTAAGTAAGAGAATACTGACCTGGGGAAAAAAAGTGAAAATGTAAATGAAAAATGAAAAAAAAATTAGGTCTTATTTTTGTCCTACTGGAAAATCTTGAAAATAAAATTTAGCATTAAATTTGTGTGGTATTTTTAGAGAAATATCTGGAGCAGCCTTTGCTTTTCAGGGCTGTTCCTCCTGCTCCAGGTTATTTCCTGGCATCATCAGCAGCTCTGGGTCTGCCCCTGATTCAGTAACGCCCACTGGCAGTTTAATTTAGCAACAAAAAGAGATTTAGAAATAAAAGAAATGCTTTAGAAATCAAGAGAGACACAGAGGAAAACTTTCCTGCTATAAATTAGGAGTGAAACTAACTTGTTAAACCCAAAAAACCCCACAAAGTGTGAGAGAAATACAGAATTAAAGATTTAAAATTGAAAGCTAAAACTCAAACTAAGGTTTTTTGTTTGCTTGAGATATTAATGGAGTGCCAAAAAAGCCACACACAAATATTACAAATATTACAAATATTTCTTGTGACTTTATTCCTGTTTTCTCCTGACATTTCCCACCTGGCTTCACACGGATTTGGTGTCAGGAGACTCCCAGCATTCAGGCCCTCAGTCTGGGCAGAAATCACACCTTTAATAATAATTTTCATCATTAATAATTAATTTTTTTAAATAGTTTTGCTTTGAAAATACTGAGGTGGCCTTTTTTCACCTGTGCTTTTAAGGAGCGTTAATTTAAAATGCCTGTACTTGAATCTGGGATTTTTATGGATGGCCCAGGGAAGAGAATTCCTGTTACAATTAATTATGGAAAATTTTACTCTTGGCAGGTAAAAAAATCTGTTCCATGCACAGGTATAAATATTTTTAAATAGTGTAATGGGATGGAGGATTTCCAGAATTTGATATGGATTATATGGATACTTTTTTTGTTTGTTTAAATGAATTGATTTGTCTTTGGAAAAGCAAAGTAGTTAAATGTGAATGAAGGATTTGTTAAATGTGAATGAAGGATTTGTTAAATGTGAATGAAGGATTTGTTAAATGTGAATGAAGGATTTTTCTCCCCAAGTCCTGCTCTCACTGGGATCAGTCTGCAAACAAGATAAACTTTTTTTTTTTCCACTTTCCCATTTCTTTCAGGTAAAGGATCCTAGGAAGAAAATAATAAATGTTTCCTGCCAGCAATATGGCACAACTGGAAAAGCAGGAGTTCAGTGCAGGTTTGGTAACTGGGGTTGCTCAGGAAATATTCCAGGATATTTCCAGAAGAATATGAGAACAACTGAGGTAGAATTAAACTGAGAATCTGTATTTTTATACACAGGGTGACAGAGAGTGACACTTGAAGTTTTGTCTTTGTTTTAAGTTTAAAAATGCTGAATTTGATGTAAAAATCTCTTTTTACAGAACTAAAATTTCTGATTTTTTAGAAGACCCTCAGGACCACCGGCTGTGTGTGGGTCATTCACCATGAGGAGAAAAGGAAGGAATAAATTTGTCACTTTGCTGCCAGGATGTGGATTTGATCCATCCAATTCCCCAGCAAATGCCCAGGGCTGCCCCTCCTGGATCTCAGGAAATTCCTGCTGGAAATCCTTGGGATGGCTCCTCCCTGAAAAATGCTGGTTGCATTTTTCCTTTTCATTTTTATGGATTTCCAGGACATTTTAATGGATTTCCAGGACATTCATTTGCATTTTTATGGATATTCAGGACATTCCTGCTGGAAATATGTTCCTTGGGATAGCTTCTATCTGGAAAATGCTGCCTTTCCTGGATTTCCAGGACATTCCTGCTTGAAATGTATTCCTCAGGGTGGTTTCTCCCTGAAAAATGCAGCTTTTCATGGATCTCAGGATATTTCTGCTGGAAATGTGTTCCTCAGGGTGGTTTCTCCCTGAAAAATGCAGCTTTTCCTGGATCTCCAGAACATTTCTGATGGAAATGGGTTCATCAGAGTGGTTTCCCTCTGGAAAATGCTGCCTTTCCTGGATCTCAGGACACTCCTGCTGGATCTGTATTCCTCAGGCTAGTTTCTCCCTGAAAATGCTTTTTTCCTGGATCTCAGGACATCTCTTGTGTTCCTCAGGGTGGTTTCTCCTGAAACGCTGCTTTCCTGGATCTCAGGACACTCCTTGTGTTCCTCAGGGTGGTTTCTCCCTGAAAAATGCTTTTTTTCCTGGATCTCAGGACACTCCTTGTGTTCCTCAGGGTGGTTTCTCCCTGGAAAATGCTTTTTTTCCTGGATCTCAGGACACTCCTTGTGTTCCTCAGGGTGGTTTCTCCCTGAAAAATGCTTTTTTTCTTGGATCTCAGGACACTCCTTGTGTTCCTCATGGTGGTTTCTCCCTGAAAAATGCTTTTTTTCCTGGATCTCAGGACGCTCCTTGTGTTCCTCAGGGTGGTTTCTCCACCCTCTGGCCTGGAGGTGCTGCCCCAGCTGAGACTTTGGTTCATCACTTCCCACTGCAAATGCCACAGGATCTCCTGCAGGGAGGAAGCAGCTCCAGGCTTGCTGCCAAAGTGCTCTGACCTTGTCTTGGGCATTGTTTGAAGCCTTTTCTCCAGTTGTTACAAGCTCCAGGACTCCTGGAGGCTCCCAAGGTCTCGGAGCTTTCTCATTTTGATGACCCAGCTCAGGACAAGCAGCGCTGACTCCAAAAGGGACAAATTTCCAAATTTCTCCTACAATCAACTCAGCATCCTCCCATTCCCTGCCGCACTCCCATGGCAGATGTTACACCCTGAACCCCACTTTTAGATGCTCAGCTTGAAGCTTTTCCAGGGATCCTCCAGGAGAGAAAACAAGGAGCCAAACCATGGGATAGCCACGTGGCTGGGCTCCCTTCCTCAGCTTTCCTCAAGGGGGGAATAAACCAACCCATTCATTCCAAAAGAATTCATTCCCTACAACTGGTTTGGCTTTGCTTGACAAGGTTTTGGTGGTTTCTGGGAGAAGCTGCCGGGAGTTTTCCCCATTTCCCACAGAGCCAATTCCAGCTCCAGGCCCCTCATTATATATGGGACAAGAAATTCCTTCAGCATAAGGCGTGAATGAAATCAGGAATGTTTTTCCTGATAAAATGAACCTCCCGATCAGGTGTTTCCCACATTTATAACCCAGCATCACCTTGATAAACAGCTCCAGGATGGAGCCAGTGCTGGCCAAGCTGAGCCCATGGGGGAGCAGCTTTGGGATAACAGGGTTGGAAAGGGGATTTTAAACCCTGCACAAGCTCAGCTGGGCAGGGGAGAGAGGACGGGCAGGAGGAGCAGCCCCAGGCATGAGGAAGGAGGGCCAGGAGCTGTCCCTGCACCCACGGAAAGGGAGCCAGGCTGCAGGGGAAGGCGTGAGGGGGACACAGTGACCCCAGCCCCACTCCCCATCCCCTGCGCCTCTGGGAATGGGGAGGGAGAGAAAACAGGGAGTGAAGCTGAGCCAGGTAGAAGAGAAGGGTGGGGGAGGATGTGTTTTAAGATTTGTATTTCTCATTATACTGCTCTGATTTGATTGGTTGTGGTGCTTTACCCCAGAGATACCTTGGCTGCTGGAGAGTGCAGCGGGGCAAGTCCAGGCTTGTCAGGACTCCGTTTACCTCAGGAGAGAGAGCTTCTGGCGATGGTGAAGAGAAGGAAGGAGTGGATTCTGCTGGAAGGTTATATCCAGATGTTTATTCCATGGGTGCAGAGGTCTGCACCGGGACAATTCTTCCAACAGAATAGAGGCCACATGGTCTCATTAACATTTTAAGCTCAGGGCAGGGGAAGGGGAGGGGACAGGTGAGCCACCAACCAGGTGAAGGGGCAGGGTCTCAAGGGACTGGGGACACCAATCACACGACGCCTTGCTGGTATGTTAGCCTGATTGACAGGGCACACTCAGCGAGGGGCGAGGGGGAAGGGAGAAGGTAAAACAGGACATTGCAACACACCGCAACAATTGGTGATAAATTAAATTAATTTCCCCAAGTGGAAGCTGTTTTGGCCATGAGGGTGAGGGTGAGTGATCCCTCCCTGCCCTTATCTCCACCCTTGAGTTTTGGTTGTGTTTTCTCTCCCCTGCCCAGCTGATGGAGGGGCTTTGGTGGCACCAGCCAGGATCAGCCCTCTGCCACCACAACTGAATATTGTCACCATTGCAAACCGTGCATTCTTTGCTGTTAAACAAAAAATTAGATACAAGTCAGAGTACTGAAAAGTGGCTGCTGTGCTTGGGGAGTTAGTATATTTTATCAAAAATGTGACAAGTTTAATGTAAATATTTCACAAACTTGAGTGGCTCCTCAGATTAAAGGCTGCCAAAAATCCACGGTGACACACAGGGCTGGAGTCCCTCTCTCCAGAGAGGTGCATTTGGTGCTTGCCCAAAACCAAAAATGAGCTGTGGCACTTTCTGTGGCCAGAACTTAATTTTTGATCAGCTTGCTTTATCTGCAAGCTCCATTTCTGTAACCACTTAAACAGAAAATTTAAACAAACTCCATTTCTGTAAACATTTAAACTTTAAATTTAAAGTTCTTGCCTATGAGTGTCTGTACCAAGTGCAAATTTTAAAAACTGTTTTGGTTTGTGTTTCAAAGAGCACTTTCAATTAAAAAAAATCACATTGAGCTAAACGAGAATTAGACTTTAAAATGTAAAAAGTCTTTGTATTACCCAGAATGAAAGATAAGGTGTTGATCAAAGGTTTTGCCTTTATAATTAGGTACAACCATAAGAACTTAGAAACTTTTCTGTTCCTGAGTATCCCATCTAAGCAGATTTTGTACTGGTGGATAATGGAGAAATGCCCAAAATCGTGTGTAAATGTACATTTCTGACAGAATCATTGGTCATCCTGACTTTTTAATTGCAGCTTGGAAATAGATCTTGGGATTTGAAAATGTTTTCCTGCCTTCCTCTTCTGAAGTTGTAATTCCCATTATCAGGGGTTTGCCTGCCTCCTCCTGTTTGTGTTCCCACTGTCCCCCCTTTTGTGAATTGTGCAAAGTGGGTGAGAAATTATAGAAAATAGAAATGATAGAAAATCTGGGCACGACTTTCCTCCCATAAACTGCAATTCTCGTTAATTGTTGTAATTCTTTCTTTGATTGGAGTGTCTTTATTTGTTATATTTTTCATAAAGTGTCTCAAGAACCTCCCATGCTACCTGTGCTGCACCAAATACCCAAAGATTTCACTTCTTTTCTTCGTCCTTGACATTTTTTCAGGTAGAATTTCAACCTCTTCTTCATGAAATACTTCCCATCCTGCTGCTGCTTCCCGTATCTTTTTGTGGGACTCTCCTGCAGTTAGGACATAATAATAATAATAATAACAACAATAATAATAATAATGTAATGTATATATAGATGTATGTATATATATGTATGTATATACACACATGCTAGTCTTTTTATAATAACAATAACAATAATAATTATTAAAAGAATAGCGTGTGTGTATATACATACATATATATACATATACAATTAAACATTATTAATATTATAATATTATTTAATATTATAATGTTATTAATATTATAATATTATTTAATATTATAATATTATTAATATTATCATCATCATCTATCTATACCAGCACAGTTTGAGACTCTGGGGGCAGTGAGAAATCAGGAAATCTGTCCCAAAAATCCAGGGCAGGAGCAGCCCCTGGGTCGGTGTCACCACCTGGGCAGTGCTTGGACCCGCAGCAGTTAAAGGCGCATAATTAGCATTTAATTGTTGGTAATTAAGTGTAAAACGCCACCGCCCAATTGCTTTTTTTTTTTTACCGGCCACACTGGGGAATTATCAGGTGAATGAGTTCTTTCAGTGATGCTTTTTATTCCAAAATCCTCGGTCTCAAGGTGTTGCTTTCCAGGAGGGATTTTAGGCTGGATTTGCATCTCTAAAAGGTTGATAAATTCTGATTTGATAAATTCTGATTCACCCCGAACTCTTTCAGGTTTTATTTTTATCCCCACCAGCCCAGTGGAACTCTTCAGTTCCACCCGAGGCTTCCCAGCTTTGCCCACAAAATGCATCAAATCCTGAATTGTTTATTCGGGGAGCCCCAATAAAAAACTCAACATTTTTAACATTTTAAACATTTTTTAAAATGTTTTCCCCCCAAAATCCAGACAGGAATTTTTACAGGATCACAAGAGAATTGATTTCAGTCCTCATATCTTCCATCCTGGCTGCAGTTCAGGTCGGTGGCTTTCCTGGAAAGTTTGAGGATAAAAAGAGTGTTCCATTTGGGTTATTCAGGTGAGGAAAAGCAGTTTCCAAGGAGAATTCCTAACAGCCCAAATTCCTGGGAGCAAATGGGAGTTTCTGGTAAGTCAGAGCTTAATTCAGGTGGGGTTTATCAAGGCCAAGCCCAAGGAGCATTTCTGAGAGCACAGAGTGGCCAAGGAGGGCTGCAGGGATGCCCTGCCACAGATAAATGTGTCAGTAATACAAAAACATGAATTTTGTTGTTTCACTGAGCTGTGTGACAGAGGATCAAACAGTCTCACTTCCTCTCCAAAAGAGAGAAAAGGCCCTGCCCTCTGCCCCTTAGGCTTGGGTGGGATGCAAATCTGTGTTTGTGTGTGTGATTCCCAGTGGGACTGGGAAAAGAGGGATGGAAGCAGCCTCTGGCTCTGGGAAAACAACCCCCAAAAACGGAATCTGGTGTTTTCTCCCAAGCTCTCACAATTTACACATTTAAACAAGTGGTACTCAGCCCATCTCCAGGCTGAATTTTACTTTATTTTATTTTATTTGACTTTACTGTATCACAGTCTCCTGGGAGGGCTGGTTTGTACACCTGTGAAACTGGAATTAGTGAAGGAATGAAGATAAGCTGGCTTTTAATGCTCTCCTTGTTTTCCTTTTCCTAAAGTCTGAAGAGGAAGTCGTGCCTGCATGTACAAACTGCAGTGTTATAAATAATTTGTTCTGTCCCTTCTGAGACCGTGAGAATGGAAATGTTTGCTTTCAGCAGAGCTTGTTTTCTGTTGACTTCATTTGATAGCTGTCCAGATAAAAATATGAGCTAATATATTTTGACATATTTCCTCAGAATGTGTGTGACATCAGCTGGCTGCTGCTATCTCAGGGAATGTCAGAGTGATGTCATGCAGCCTCTTGATTTTAAATGAATTAAAGATGAAATATGACCCCTCTGTAGGTTGTTGTGCTGTACTGAAGCTGCACAGCCACATTCATTTACTATCAGCTTTAAAGTACTTCAAGTTTTCTTGCAGGAGCAGAAATTCTGATCTGGTGTCCAACAGATGGGAGAGATAAAATCCAGCCCAAACCAGGCTCTTCTTCAGGATATTTATCCTTGCATGCTTTGTAACTTCAGTTTATATTTGCTGTCCAACCTGGTTTTCTACAGTCCTGACAGTCACAAGGGCAGCCATGGACTCTGATTAATGGAGGAGGATAAATTACTTAATTGATGCCTCTGCATCTTTTCTGCACTTAAGCCAAGAGCAGGGGAATGTGCAATCCTCAGTGCCTTAAAACCTGACAGAAATGTAAATCCATTTAATTTCATTTTTAAAATTTCTTTTAAAAAATGAAAACTATCTCGTCTCTTCATATTAGGAATATGCTTGGCATTTCTCCCTCTGTCCATCCCTGAATTTCCAGGGAAGGGAGTTATTCCTTTGCTGAAGTTGCAGCAATTTTGGCTGGTTCAGACCCCTCAGAGTGATATCCAGGTACAAACAAAACCAACCAAAAATTCCTGCCAAACTGATGCTGTTTGTATGTGATCTCCTCCTTATGGAGCCAAAAATCTGCTTCCATTTTAGAATTCCCCTACAGTTTAAATTTCAGTACATTTCAATAACATTTGAATTTTTAAATTCCCCTAAAATAACTGTTAAAGCCAGAGCTGTGATTTCTAATTTTGCCATGGCCTCTGAGCTTCCTTTTGGCCACCTCCCACAGCCCCAGCTCTGATCCTCACTGCTTTATCCAAACTCAGGGCTCCAAATCTCACATTTATTTCTATGGCCTAATTCCATGGGCTCCAAAGAAACAAGTCTGCAATGACTGAGCCACACCAAATTCCTTGACTTTCCTTAAAATTCCATTTAAAACAGCCTGGGACAATCACAGCAGTTGCTGTGGATTAAATATCCAGGGGGATGCACTCTGTCATTTATAGTGGGTGCAATCAGTTATTTAATGGAGATTTAATTAGATAGAAGCAGAGGCCACATGGACACACTTCCATAACCATCAGAAAGGCTGGAAAAGGAGCCAAATCCCCATTTTGTCAGCCTGGTAAAAGACAACTCTTCTGGGAGGTGTTGTAGGATACCAACCAGCATCATATGGACGGTGAGTTGTCAGCAGAAAGAAGAGTTCTCCAATTTAATTTATTCTCCAAGGTTAATGGGGAACAAAGTCCCTGAGCTTCACTTGAAATAACTAAAACTGGAGGGTTTAGGAATTTAAAATCTGAAGAAGACCCTGAGTTAATCCTGGAGGTGGCACTCAGAGCTCTGGGGACAAGGTGGGGATGGGCACAGCTGGGATTCGATGGTCCTGGAGGGTTTTCCAGCCTCAGGGATTTTGTGATTCCTTTCCTTTCCTTTTTCCTTTCCTTTTTCCTTTCCTTTCCTTTTTCCTTTCCTTTTTCCCTTCCCTTCCCTTTTCCCTTCCCTTCCCTTTTCCCTTCCCTTCCTTTTCCCTTCCCTTCCCTTTTCCCTTCCCTTCCCTTTTCCCTTCCCTTCCCTTTTCCCTTCCCTTCCCTTTTCCCTTCCCTTTTCCCTTCCTTTTCCCTTCCCTTTTCCTTCCCTTTTCCTTCCCTTTTCCTTCCCTTTTCCTTCCCTTTTCCCTTCCCTTTTCCCTTCCCTTTTCCCTTCCCTTTTCCCTTCCCTTTTCCTTTCCCTTTTCCCTTCCCTTTTCCCTTCCCTTTTCCCTTCCCTTTTCCCTTCCCTTTTCCCTTCCCTTTTCCCTTCCCTTTTCCCTTCCCTTTTCCCTTCCCTTTTCCCTTCCTTCCCTTCCCTCTTTCCTTTCCTTTCCTCTCTCCTTTCCTTTCCTCTTTCCTTTCCTCTTTCCTTTCCTTTCCCCTTCCTTTCCCCTTTCCCTCCCTCCTTCCCTCCCTCCTTCCTTCCTTCCTTCTCTTTCCAGTTTTGAGGAATTCATGCCTTGAATTCCCTCTCTTTGGAATTCCTGCCCCAAATTCCCCGTCTCTGGTCTCTGCAGTCCCCTGAAGGCAGGAGGAGCCCTTGGCACGGCATTTTCAGGAGCAGAGCCCATTCCCACTGGGATCCCTGCCAGCCAGGGCGCGTGCCCACCCCAGCCCGGCCCTTCTGCTCAGATATTGATTAGCAAAACAAGCTCATCGCGAAATTGCCGAATTTAATTTTGATCAGTTTTGTCTTCCCCCAGGGAAAATTCACACTTCTCTTTTTTCCCCTTTACAGGCAGTGTTTGAGTTTTCATGTTCTGGGTTTTACTCGTGACCATCTGGTATTTTGTAGACACTTCGCTGGTGCTGGATATTGATTTCTCTAACGATTCCTGGGCAACCCAGCTCTAATTATTTGCAATTTTTACTGGTTTTAAAGTAAATTAGATGCTGTTTTTGATGTTGGCTCTGGCGATTTGCGTTTTCCTCCACAGCAAAAACGGACCATACCTAATTACTGTGCCCTTCAGTTGCATTTCTTTCAAGGAAACTTCAAACTTTGTCATGTTCTTGACGTGCTGTGGAGACTGTGCTTTTATTTTATTTTATTTTATTTTATTTATTTTAGAAAATAATTTATTTTATTGTAATACTTTGTTCTATTTAAAATATTTTATATAAGGTCTTATTTTATTTTTAATATTTTATTTTTAAATAATTAATATTTTAATATTTATTTTATTTTAAAAATATTTTATTTTATTTAATTTTTTTATTTTATTTAATTTATTTTAAATTTAATTTTAATTTTTAGAAACACCTTTTCTTTTATTTTCTTTTTAAATTTTATTTTTTAATAATTAATATTTTATTTTATTATTTTATTTTATTTTATTTTTTTGTTGTGTTGAGCAGGCACCTGATGTGTTTTCTGTGGAATTGTGGCTTCCAGGAGATTTCTCAGCTCATCTGATGGGTGAGGGCATGGTGTGGAAGATCCCCACAGGGTGACAATGTTCCCATGCTCCTGGGCTGTGCAAACCCAGGTCACCACTGGGAATATTTCTTGTCTGCTCTGGGGTGCCCTGACCCCCAGAGGAGCTCTGACTGACCCTCATCCATGGAGAAATTTTCCCAAACTTCACAATAGACTGGAACCCACAAAAGTGTGAAATAGATTATAGAGAGTAGTGTAGGTGAGAAATTGAGGTTTTGGGATTTTTAGTGTGTTGTGGATGGAAACAAGATGGAGGGCACAGGTGCTGTCCTGGGTTTCTTCTTCCTTCTCCTTCATGGGTTTGGGTGACATTTTGTAATTGGGCAGAAAAGTCCCCATTGCGGCTCTTTGGGATCAGTTATTGGGTTAAAAGGTGTCAATTCTTCATTGGATATTTAGCTTTAAAAGACCTTGTAACAAGAGATTGTTGGCCATTCTGTACCTTCTAATGAAAAGCAGCTGAACTCACAGTACTGGGGCTGTTTTACTGATAAGAAATAATAAACTCCTGAGTGTGAACATGGACTGCCCTCTCAAGTGCCTTAACCCAGACCCAGAGAAACCAACGACTGGAAAAGCCACACCTGGTGCCGGTGTGAGGATGGAGCTCAGGACCTTCAGATCCTGTTCCTGCTCCCAGGGCTGGCTGTGGGCTCAGGGCTGGAGCCCAGCCAGCCCCTGGATGCTCCCGTCCCACCTGGAGCTGGGCAGCAGCACCAAAGCTCTCAAGGTAGGAGCCCTCCCAGTGTTGGGGGTTTGGCAAACATCTCCTGGAGCCTGAGCTTGGTCTCCAGATGAGGCTTTGGGCTCAGCAGGGCCCTCCCAGGCTGTTCTGGGCTGTAAAGCTCCTGGGGTGCCCAGAGGGACAGGCTGGGACACGGGCACCAAAATGGGGTGGGGAACAAACCTGAGGAGCTGCTCCAGGGCTGGGACATCTCTGCTCTGGGACAGGGGCACCAAAATGGGGTGAGGAGCTGCTCCAGGGCTGGGACACCTGGAGAGGAGCAGCTCCAGGGAGAGCTCAGAGTCCTTCCAGGGCCTGAAGGGGCTCCAGGAGAGCTGGAGAGGGACTGGGGACAGGGATGGAGGGACAGGACACAGGGAATGGCTGTAAGCTGACAGTGGGTAGATTTGGATGGGATTTTGCGAAGGAATTGTTCCCTGTGAGGGTGAGGAAGGAATGGGATGGAATTCCCAGAGCAGCTGTGGCTGCCCCTGGATCCCTGGCAGTGCCCAAGGCCAGGCTGGAGCACCTGGGACAGTGGGAGGTGTCCCTGCCATGGCAGGAATGATCTTTAAGGTCCCTTCCAACCCAAACCATTCCCTGATTCCATGACAGAGGAAGCCCCACCTGGCTTTTGTAGCCCCAGCCCATTTTCCTGCTCAGGTGTGGAACAGCCTCCTGGTACCTCCCAACAGGAGAAATTATCCCAAGAACCTCTTGGAAAACCCCTATTTTTGTCAAAACTTCCTCCTGCATCCTGTTCAAGTATTTATAGCAGATCTGTTTTCTCATCCCTACATCAACGTTGAGGTTTAATGTCAATATTAGTATGAAGTGTCTGCGAGGGTTTGGAAAATGGGAATCAGAGCCATCAAATCTTTTATTTATGCGCAGTGAATTTTTAAAGGCTCCCCTGTGTTTTGATCGAAAATGCATATTACTGAACAGTTTAGTTCCCAAAGTCTGTCTGCGGTGGGAAGATTTATTTGGGATCTGCCATGGGCTGATTGAAAGATGGGAAAAATCAGCGTTGCCCTCACCTGCACCCTGGGCAGGGCAGCTGGAGGTTTGGGTTCCTGGGTTAAAGGGAACAATAATTCCAAACTCTGGGCATGTCTGCAGGAGTGAGCAGTGGGGAAATTGGATGATATTCCCTGATCCTTTAAAATTCCCCCTTGGCACAACCCCAGGGCTCCTCCTGCTGCCCCAGGAGCTGCTCTCAGCACTCCAAGTTTTCAGTTTTCCAGGGAAATTCTCTTGGTTCTGCTCTTGGGAACACAGAGCAATGCCCTGGAAAGAAAATAATAATAGGAGTAGTAGTAGTAGTAATAACAATAACGATTATTAATAACATCAAATTAAACAATAGTAAATTAATCAAACATATTAATATTTAGATACCAATCTTTAATTTAATAATAGTCAATAATATTTAATTTAACAATATTAATAAATAAATAATAATGTATTAATTATGTATATAATTAATAATAATAATAACCCCTCATTATAATTAATGGCTACTAGATTTTTATTTCTAAGGCAACATTTTCCCTCCCTTTCCTTTGAAATAAAATATTCTATATAAGAATAATAATGAAGTGAAAATGAAAAAATGCACCACTACATAGAGACAAATTTACTCATTCCTAGTAATTTTTTTTTTTCAATTAATGGCAAATAAACATGAGTGTCCTTAATTACCCGTAATTCCTAATTAATGTCAAATAGCATTCCCTTCACCTCCAGGTGATGGCTCGCACTATTGAGGTGGGATGACCACTATTGGTGGTGATCTTTTACACAAATAATCCCTTTTTACTGTTAAATCCTAGCAAGTGGCAGATTGTTAAATTTTTTTTTTCAATTTCAGAATATTTGGGGGTGTTTTCTGTTCATTTCTTTTTGAAACTGGAGTTTCTGACAGTGCAGAATGACAGAGACTTGCAGCTGGTCCCTGTTTCCATCCCTTCTCCCACATTTCATTTCATTTCATTTCATGCCTTCAGAAACTGAGCCCAATTCCAGGAGAGCCTGAGCCAGTTTTGCCAACCTCCCCATTGTGGATCTGACAGTGTGCAGAGCAGCCTAAATGATTATTCTGGTTTAATTTATGTGTATAATTATGGAACCCTAGAATCCTGGGATGGTTTGGGTGGGAAAGGACCTTAAATCCATCCAGTGCCACCCCTGCCATGGCAGGGACACCTTCCCCTGTCCCAGGGTGTCCCAATGTCCAGCCTGGCCCTGGGCACTGCCAGGGATGCAGGGGCAGCCACAGCTGCTCTGGGAATTCCATCCCAGCCTCTCCCCACCCTCCTAGGTAGGAATTCCTTCCCAAAATCCAACCCTGCTCTGCCTGCCCAAGTGTGGCCAGCAATGAATTTTCCTTGAATCACCCATACCTGGCTGAAGATCCTGCTCTTAATTTAAATTTAAAGGATAAATCTTTTCAGGGTAGAAGAAAATTGCAACTTAGATTCCCTTTAAAAAGAGAAAAGCTGGAAGGTGAGTACCAAGCACCAATATCCCAGGTTGGAGATCATGTCTTGCTCTCAAAGAGTCCAGGGCTCTCACTTTGGGTCCCAGTTTGAAGGGACACAGAGAGCTGCCTTTAACCCTGCTGCCTTCCATCCTGGCCACAATTTGGGTCAGGAACTGCTGGGTCTTGGCTTCTTTTCTCCTCTGTCGATATTTTTCTTTACAAGGTCTTTTAAGGCTAAACTATTTAATTAAGAAATGACACTTAAGATATTTTCATTTTTAACCCAATAACTGATCACTCAGAGTCTGCACTGTGGACTTTTCTGTCCAATTACAAAATACCACCCAAACCCATGGAGAAGAA
The DNA here is from genome assembly GCF_028769735.1 of Zonotrichia leucophrys gambelii. Lineage (NCBI taxonomy): Eukaryota > Metazoa > Chordata > Aves > Passeriformes > Passerellidae > Zonotrichia > Zonotrichia leucophrys. The sequence goes on along the minus strand of NC_088176.1, from coordinate 2,023,775 downwards.
GGTGAAGAAGAACATCCAGCCTTTGCCCTAAAACCTCCATCTCCCTCTATATCTATTACTATATTCTAAAACCCCGAACTCTGTTTTCCACCCTGTGATATCACACACTTCTAATCAAACTCCACACCCATAATTCCAGTGCTATCAATCAATTTTGGAAGCTTTCTCTACAGCCTCAGGTCAAATGCAGTGTTCTCTTGGGGATCAGAGTTTGTCAGCACAGAAAGTCTGAAATTCTCAGCATCCAGAACTCCAACAAAAACTTCCTTTGAAAGATTGATAACAAAAGTATCCTCCCCCTTTTGTTGTTATCCAGGTAAGAAAATTCAGTTTTTGAGGCTGTTGGTTAAAAACCTGGAGCTGTTTATCCAGCCTGAGTTCCGTGGGAACTCCACCTCCTCTTTACTTTATATTTTTCAGCTGAGCTATGGCATTTTTGGCATGGAGACGTCACTGCTGGTTTATTCCTTGCCTCAGATAACTCCAAGCACACAGATAAGCTTTGACCCTGCCACTGGTGCCCTTTTCTGCCAGGGCTGTTGGCTGGCACGGGGAGCAGCAGTTTGTGATTAATCCAAGTGTTCATTAGAGCTGTTTATTTTCCACGGGAGCACCACAGAGGTGGTGGCTGGAGGTGGTGGCAGTGGCACTGTGTGAGCAGGATCCCTGTCCAAGGGCTGCAGCGTAATTATGGCACTGCTCTCATTTGCATATTGCCAGGGTGCTGCCAGGAAATATTAATGGATTACTTTTTGTTCCTTTAGCCCGTGTTTTTGAAAGATGCCTAAAAACAAAAAGATCATATCTGTATGTTGTTTTTTAATTTATTTTCACCTTTTTGTCTCCTTTGGAGACCCCTGGTGTATCAGCACTTTGTTTACCACAAATTAAACCTTAGCTGATTGTTTACCAGGCTGAAGACCCTTGTGCATTACTCCAGCACTTTCCCTTTTTTTAATAATCACAACCTGGGATTCATTTGCAAGAGGCCCTAATCTGCATGAGAATTATACAATTAACTTTTGATTAACCGCCTAGTTCTTTTGGAAACCGCAGTGTATAGGATACTCTGCATTTAAATAATTTCCCTTAAATTGGGAGCAGGCCTTTCATTAAAGCGGCGACTTTGACTAAACAACAACATTTGGAGATAATCAGGGTCAAGACAATAGGCAAGGCTGCAAGGCTAGAATGTCATCTTTAAATATAACAGCTGAGATAAAGGCACCCAGATTGTGCCTTATCGAAACACAAAAAATCAAAGCTCTCTCTTGTCTGTGGCAAAATACCAGGCCCTGGTGTTTAGGGCGCCCATTGTTTGGGCCTGGAGGGTGGCAGGATTTGCATTCAGAGAGCCGGCTCTAACACACATTACATCACGTAGGGTACTTATCTCGCAGTCTGACAATAATTATCAGGAAGAATATACTCAGAATGACTTTTTTGTGATTTTTATGCATCCCCGACACAAGGAAAGGGAGATAACGGCATTATGAAAAAGGGGAGAGTCTCCAAAGGCTCTCCCTGGAGCTGCGTTCTTCGATTAAATTTGCTGTGCCACTTTGGTGTGCTGAACAAGTGGAAAGAAAGACTGGGAGGCTTTTATGGAGGGTAATAATAGTCCTGAACACAGCCCCTAGCAAAAGATAAGATCCATTGTCAAAACAAACAAAAGGAGCTGTATTAAACACCACTTGAAGAATATCTATGAGCAAAGTTTGAAATCCTTGCCTCTCTTTTTCATACCTTGAACCTGGCTCTGTGGTGTGGCCATCTTCTAACCAGGCACCTTGGCCAGCCCTGAGGCTTCCACTGAGGCTTTTCCCCCTGTTCTGATCCAAGGGGTTTGTGGTGGGATCTATCCATGGTTCCAAGAAGGATTTAAACCATCCCAGCCCAAGTTTGGTGTCTTTCCCATGGGGGATTTTTGGGCATATTTGTTGCTCAAAGAGTATTTTGTTCCTGCAGTGCCTTTGCTGAGGGGTGCTGCAATGGTTTAATGCTCGTTTTTCACAGGGTGATTGTGGCCTTGCACCAGAGCTCATCTCCACGTCAGCACAGGACAGCTGAGGGTGATGGACCCCTCAATGGATTTGCAAGAGCCAGAAAAGGGGGAATGGCTTCCCACTGCCAGAGGTAGGGTTAGAAGGGATTTTGGGATGGAATTGTTCCCTGTGAGGGTGGCAGGCCCTGGATCCCTGGCAGTGCCCAAGGCCAGGCTGGACTGGGAGCTCCTGGGACAGGGGGAGGTGTGGAACAAGATGGGTTTAAGAGGGGCTCTTCCAGCCCCAACCACTTTGGGATTCTGTGACTGTAGGAAATAAATTAGAAAACAGTGGAGGCATTTCTCAACATCCTCCCTCGGTCTCTTCATTCTGCCAAAACCTCCATAAAGGCCCAGGAGAAATTTTCGTGGGATTGTGCCTTGTGCATGTCCCAGGCTTCCAGGAGAGCTGTGGGGGCACAAACTCTGTGTTTGCAGCAGGAGCAGACAGAGCTGAGTTCTGCTGCTGCTCCTGCTTTTCCTCCTGCTCCTCAGGGCTCTCCAGGAGAGCTCCTGGAGCTGAATCACAGCTCAGACCTGGGCACAGATCAGGGAGGAAGGGCTGGAGAGGAGGGTGATGGAGCCCAGGCAAGGGAATGATCCATTTGGCACCTCAGAAAGTTCAGAAGTTCAACCCTGACAAAGCTTTGATACTTCAGATCAGTATCTTTAGAAAGGTGTGACCCTTTCAAATAATTGTTTCAGCCTTCTCCTCTCTCTCCCCTCTTCTCTACTCCTTTTTCTAAAGGCTTTTATTGCTTCCAGGGCACCCCATTCTTCTCCTAAATTGAATCCAGGTCTTCCTTCTGTTCCCTTCCTGCACGTTTTGCCCATTTTTACCCCCACTGCACCTTTTTGTTACTGCATTGTGAGTCACTTGTGGAATTCAGTCCTTCATCAGAATGTTCTCTATGCCAATGACAGAGAATGTCTCATAATACAGAAGCAGTCCCAAGCACTCAGGAAGCAAGGTGAGTCTCCCAGATCATGTCTAAAAATTAAGATTCTGAAAAGAAAATTGTCATTTGCAGCCCTGTATTTGCCTGCTGCCTTTTTTTTAAGTTCAGAGGGTTTTTTTGTAGTTTAATCTTATGGGTACTTAAAGGAAAAAAAAAAAAAAACAACAGGCAAAGGGAAGGAATGTGAGAAGTACAAAAGCTTTGTGAGTAATGTGAAGTATCACGGGGCTTGTGATTAAATCTGTATATAACATTTGAATGCAGCAGGAGGAGACACTTTATTTCCTGAGTAAATCAAAGTGCTCTGATATGGAATAAACTGCAAGAGTGTATTTATAGGCTCCAGGGCCTCACACCCACTCCAGACACCGCAGCAGCCCCAAAGCCCAAGGGTTCCTTTGGTTTGGGTGTGGGGTTGAAGCCTTGTGAAGGCTGAGCTGGAAGAGAGACTGGACGGAGCTACAGAATAAAGCAGGGATTGATTCACAGCATCTCCTGCATGGATGCACCTTGGGCAGCACCAGAGCCCAGCCAGGGCTGCACCCAAGATGAACCAAAATGGCCCCAAAATGCACGGCCGGGCACGGGCTCTGTCCCTGGGATCAGTTCTGCTCCATTTGCACCTTGCAGTTCATTGTCCCATCCCAGCTTTAGCCCAGGCAGTCCCACCCTGCTTGTTTTTCTCTCTCCAGCCCACGGGGTTTGTGCTCCTGGGCTGGGATTGGGATCATTTGTCCTTGGTGCCCAGCTGGAGCAGGAATTGTTTTGTCTCCCTGCTCTGTGCACAGAGCTCAGCATCCCTGATGTGAGCCCAGCCCCACACACTAAAGCAGCACAGAATGGGAAACACAGAAAAGCCAAACCTGAGGATCAGGGTGGGAGGTGATGAGGGACCTGCCAGTGCTCCCCAGGCTGTTTCCTCAGCTGATCCACAGGATTTGAGTGATGCCACAGCTCTGGATTCATGGAGAGATGGCAGAGAGGCCTTCCAGTGACACAAACTGGCTGGAAGGGATGTGCCACACCCCAGAACAGCATCCCAGAATGTCAACTGGGGGGACTGGGGGGACTGGCTGGCAGGCAGCAGCTGTGGCTGAGAGATGGGCTGGGGATTGGTCAGTGCACGCTGAGAGATTGTGTTGGGCATCACTTGTTTCTGCTGGATTTTGTTACTCTTTCTCCCTCTCCCTGTAATTTCTATATTATTATTATTATTACTATTATTACTATTATTACTATTATTACTATTATTACAATTACTATTACTAGTACTAGTACTATTACTATTATTATAATAATTTCTTTATTATATTTTTATTATTTTTATTAATTTTATGTTAATATAATCAATACTATTAATATAATAGTTATAATAGTTATAATAGTTAAAATAATATTATTAAAATAATAGTAATGGTATTGATAATATTAATTGTATTAGTGACATATAATAATAATAATTTTATCTTAATGTAGTCAATACTATTAATAATATTAAAATAATAATAGTTATAATAGTTATAATAGTTAAAATAATGAATATTTTAATATTATTAAAATAATAGTAATAAAATTGATGATATTAATTCTATTAGTGAGATTGATGACTAATAATAATAACAACAACAACAATTATTGTTGTTGTTGTTGTTGCTGTTAAAGGAAAAGCCACTGCCTGAGCATTCTCACATAGATCAAGGATTCACCATCCCTGGAAGGGCTCAAAACACCTCTGGATGTGGCCCTCAAGGACGTTTGAGCAGTAACACCTGAAATTCTGCAATGGGGACACCAGAAATCACAGGAGGGACTCAAGACTGTCACCAAATGAACATCCTGTGACAGTGCCAGGGTGTGCTCTCTTTTTTGGAAAGAATGGGACAAACCTGACTTTCCTTCGTGCTACCAGCATGGCTGGAATCCCAGATCAGTCTGACTGCAGAGGATTGCCCAGCTCCATTCCTGATTTCCAGCTGTGCTTCCTGGGAATTGCTCCTTTCTCTCCCTGCCAGCACCCAGGACCACCCAGACCTTTTGAAGGTATTGGCAATGAAATCAGCCCGCTCAGACTTTTAATGGGCTAATCTATGATAAATATCTTTGCAGGACTGAAACGACCTCAGCAAAGCTGCCAGCAGTGATTTCATGGTTATCCTGAATTTTGAACTCCCTTTAAACCAGAGTTCAGCTTCAGCTGATGCTCCTCACGGCCTGGCAGGCAGCAGTGGATGTTTTCTTCCAGACAATGCCTTCCTTCATTCCAAAAAGGAAGGTGTGAAACCAGCATCTCATACAGATATAGAGAGATGCTCACTTGTGTCCTGACAGAGTGGAGAGGCCTTTGGGGATCCTGGAAGCATCTCCAGCCAGAAGGGTGTGAGAGGGGCAGCAGAGACAGAGCCTGGCAGGCCAGGTCAGGAATTATCATCCTTAAAAAACTGCTGTAGCAAGCAGTAAGGGGAGCAGAAAACCTTGGAGATCCGACAGCAGCTGTGCTTTGCAAACAAATCCATTGAAATGGGAGTTTCCCCAGGAATTTCTGCCCCTTGCCCTGCGCTGATAGCCTGGAGTGTCCTGGCGTGTCCTTCCCAAGGTGGGCAGAGAGCCCTGTTGGGGTCTCACACTGGCTGGCATTGCTTCTGCTGCCCTTGGTGATTTATGAGCTTTTAAATTTATCTTTTATGGGCAGGGAGGAACAAGGCTCCTGCAGGGCTCCTGAGGAGCAGGAACAGCTGATCCAGCTTGGATGTGAGGCTGGGCTGCCCACTGAGCTCCAAGCAGCTCATGGGGGACACAATTCCCATTAAACTGATATGCTGGGAGCACCTGGATTAGGTCACTGTTACTGGGGGAGTGTGAATTTACAGTTCTATTGTCCATAATACAGTGTGGGGTTTGTTTCCTCTGTCCCACCTTCCTGGGCTGGGAAAGCAGGAGAGGGATGACCTGGGAATTGGGAATGAATTACCTTCCTGAAAGTCTGAACCTAACCTATAAACTTTCATATTTCATCTTATAAACCATCCACTGGAATATTTCATCCTATAAACCACTCATTGGCATATTTCATCTTATAAACCACCCATTGGCATCCTTTCCTAATTAGAAACTTTAAAAAAGCATATCTTCCTAATACTTGCAATATTTTCCCAATATTTCTCTGTTTTTTGTTTTTTTTCCACAGAAAATCTTGGAGATCTGTGTTTTAATCTAAATACGCTTAAATTGGAATTTTCCACAAGATTTTCTGCTCTTTACCCTGAATTAATAACCAGGAACATGGGAGTTGTGTGTGGGAGAAGGGTAACAGGACTTATTTCCAGATTTTGGATTTAGCATGTCCAGGCAGAAGTTCCTATTGACATAACATTTTTTTACTGATAAAAATCAAAGTTTCCTGGCTGCATTTACAAATAATAGCACAGATCCTCATTATCTTCATATCTCTGACAGCCAAGTCACCGTTAATTGGCTAAAATATTAAAGATGGGTTGTCATCACCTGTGACCACCTCATTTATAGCCCTGGATGACAGGAAAATGAGAATATTGACAGGGCTGACAGCGAATTTGGGAAGGAAGGATGCTTAAGAGGAAAGAGCAAGACTCCAACTTTGGTCACTTTAAATTAGAATTTGCAGGAAGAGGTGTCAACAGAGAAAGGCAAGGCTGAATGAAAGGAGACAAATTGGGGAGCAGGGAGGAGGATCTGAGAGTCTTTTCTGTAAAAATAGACATTAAATATCTGTGTGAATATCTCTGTTCCACCCTCACTGTCAGGAGAAGCAGGAGGCCTTTCATGGAATATTCTGGAGAAGAAGGTGAAGAGGAAAATAAAACTGAAGGGGAAAATCCTGCACTTGTACCATGTGGGAATGAATGGGAGCTCCCAGCTTCTGCCCTGGGTGGATAATTCAACCTCAGCCAGCCCAGTTATTGCAGGGCTCTCACAGATACCAAAAATATCAATATATCACAGATACCAATATTGCATGGGGAGGGCCTTTGGACTACTCAGCACCTACAGAATTTTGTTTATTTATTTGCTTGTTTGTATTTTGTTTTTTTTTTTTTAAAGGCAAACTCTCTTTGGAGAGTATTTGGAGTACTCAGCAGCTTCTGAGACACTCTGCTACAGAATTTTGTTTATTATTTTATTTTATTTTATTTTATTTTATTTTGGCAAACTCTCTTTCAGAGCAGAGGTGTGATATCTGTGTTATATCAAAAATGGGCTCAGGACAAACCCTTCAGTGTCCTGCCCAAAGTGAATCCGTGTGGCCCATCCCAGGAAAAAGGTGAGGGGTGGGTGAGGAGTTGTTGCTGCAGCTGGGCAGGTGGGGAAATGGGATGGAGAAAATGGGGAAGGGGAAATGGGATGGAGAAGGGGAGAAGCTCAAGGTGACATCCAGGACTGGGAGCAGAGCTGGAAGCAGAACCAGGCTCTTTCCCCCAGTCCATATATTAATAACATCAATATATGAATATATTAATGGCATCAATGACCGCCTCACCTCCTGCAGCATTACCTCAGTGAGGATCTCATTGCTAAAATCCTCGTGTGATCAATCAGGGCTGCTGCAAACAGCACTGGGCAAAGGCTCCTGCTCTGCAATCATTGCTGCTTCTCCCTCAAATTGAAGAGGATGAGCAAAGGCACTGATGGCATCATCATCCTCAGGAGGAGCTGAGGTGGGGTTGAGCTGTGTTTTCTGCTCTCTCACCTTTCAACTGTCCTGGAAAGGCAGAGAGCAGTGATGTATTTCTGATTGCTGCCTTTCAGCTTGGCAAAACAACTCCTAAAGCCAGTTTGGAGCTGTTCCAGGACCATTGCTTGTGGTGGAGGTGCTGCCAGCGCCACTGAGCAGCAGCAGATATGAAAATGAATCATTCCAGAGCATCTGTTCTGCACTGCTCCCAGGCTGGGAGGAGAGAAAAGCAAACGAGGCAGCAGAGTTGGTGCTGAGTTATTGGTGAGTGGCTGAATTCACAATTCTCCTTCCTTTTTGCATTGTCCTGTTTTTGGCTCCCTGACTCAGTCTGGCACTGAGTGAGAGCTCTCCAGTTACAGCCCAGGAATGTTAGAGGAGAGCTCCTCGTGCATTATCACATTATCCTTGCTATCAGCTCGAGGAAATGGACACTTGATTCATCTTCTCCCATCTATTGATTCAATCCTGCTTTTAATTCAGCACTGGAGCAGGCTATTAGCCTCCATTCACATTGCCTGAGATAATGCACCCTGATAGCTGCTCTCCTGATCCATTATGGAGCAGGGGTGGAACAGTTTGGTTTCTGTGTGTGAGGAGCTATCGACTCACCCTGCTGCACTCCCAGCACTGCTGTCCCCACTCCCGGCTGCCTCAATGGCTCTCACAGCTGGGCACTGATGGGAGCTGCTCTGAGGAGCACACACAGGGCCTTGGGCAATGCCTTTTGCCCTGGAAACACACCAGCCCTCTGCCTGGAGCTTCCATGGAGGGTATGAAGGCTTGAGGAGAACAAACTCCATCTCTGCCATCACCATCCACCATCCTTTCCCAATTCCCAGGCTGCAAACCCCAGGCAGGTTTGTGCTGCCTGGGTCCCTCCCTCCACCAGGGACCCTCCAGCTGCTCCTTCAGCCACATCCCAGCTGCAGCCAGCTCTCTGTGTGCACAGACCATCCCCACTGATCTGAGCACTGGCAACTGCTCTTTTTAATTTTTTATTTATATATATATAAAATTTTTCCTATTTTCATATTTATTTTGTTTATTTGTCAGTGTCAGCCTGCCTTGTCTCACCCACAGACAGCCGCTGCCAAAGCAGGGATTCTGCTTGCTCCCAAAGTAATGGAATCACAGAATGGTTTGGGTTGGAAGGAACCTTAAATCCCACCCAGTGCCATGGGCAGGGACACCTCCCACTGTCCCAACCCCAATGTCCAACCTGGCCTTGGGCACTGCCAGGGATCCAGGGGCAGCCAAAGCTGCTCTGGGAGAAATTGAAATCCTGGGCAGGTACTCAAGAACCCTTTTCTTTCATTCACAAATCTATTAATTCTCAGTTTGGGATGATCTTCTGAACAATGTGTAAAGTAGAAAATGAGATACAGAGTAGAATTTCTTTTAAATCTCACCCCAGACCTGCCTTTCCCTCTAACAGAGTTGCAGGGATCCATTTCCTGTCTATATCTGTTTCCATTTCTCATCCAGACTAAAATATATCAAATATTAATTATGTTGTCACCAAAAAAAAGTTTTATTTTGTGCTAGAATAGACTTTAAAAAAATTAATAAAATGCCTTAAAAAGTGTGAGTTCTAATTGTTGCTGCCCTGGAAAAGGTGCAGCTGAATTAAATTAATCCATGGGAGACTTGTTTTGTTGTGCAGTAACTACCACTGCTCCTTGAAAGGCCGTGCTTTTTTTTTTCCCAGCTCCTTATCTGAAAAGGTTTGCCATGTCTTCATGCCAGCACTTGTCATGCTTTAGAAAAATCACAAGCAGCAAAAAGTCAGAATTGTCAGTTCAGAAGACACTGCTTGTTCCGCTGGGTAAAAGCTGCGGAAGCAACGTCGGCAAACGATCTTTAGGAGGAGGAAAAAAATAAAACCCCCGATGGAAGCAGCAGTGGAATGAAGATAAAAAGGGTTGCAGGCTTTATTCTCGCTGAAGGTTGGCAGTGGGAAAGCTGTTGGGGTAGAAGAAGAATATCTGATAGGTCATCTGTTGTGTAATGAAGAATAGAAGACAAGCGAGGAGAAGCAAGGTGATTCCAAACCTCCGAGGGATGGAAGATCTTGGGAGAGAAACATGAAAGCAATACCTTTATAAACTGACCAAATTTAATTTACTACCAACGAGCCTTGTAAGGCTGCAGGCTGACAAAATCCATTTGTAATGCTCTGGGTAAGGCTGGAGTCAGGCATTTTTCTCCTGTGGAATCATTTTATTATGTATTCCTTTCTTTTTTGGTGCAGGTTTTCTGATTAAAAATTGCCACGAGGACGTCAAATATTTCCTTGTCCTCCTGATATCTGGGCTTAGTTACCCCATAACTGATCCCACGTATCCATCTTCAATAGGCACAAATAAAGGGGGAACAAAAGCAGGTAAATATGTTGTCATTTAAAATGTACAATTTCCTGCAAAATGTCCATGTGGTTCTGCTCTGGATGTTCCTTGAGAGACACTGGAGCTCTCAGGGTGTTTTGCTGCAATATTTTCAATGCATCTTATCAAATGCATTCCTGATTTCAAGTGGGAAGTCAGGAAATGCCCTGCGTGAGGTCGTGAATGCTTTTCCTTTCATTTGTGGCACAGGGAGAGAAGTGAAATTTGGATCCTTTTGCTGAGAACGGGATGGGATGGGATGGGATGGGATGGGATGGGATGGGATGGGATGGGATGGGAGCAGTTTTTCACTGGGTAATGGGAATGGTCTCCTTGGCTGTGTGGAGAGAGAAAAATGGCTTTTAAACTTAATTTCTAATTCAGTGGTGGGCGCAGTGACTAAATCCTATCAGTGTTTCTGAGATCTGGTAGGAATTTAACAGGCTGGGAGAACCAGGCTGCTCATCCTGGGCAGGAGCAGCTCCAGGGAGAGCTCAGAGCCCTTCCAGGGCCTGAAGGGGCTCCAGGAGAGCTGCAGAGGGACTGGGGACAGGGATGGAGGGACAGCACACAGGGAATGGCTGTAAGCTGGAAGATTTGGAGAACTGTGTCTCATTTTAACCCTGACTTGAGGGGTCAGATCTGCAGGAGGCGGAGTTCCTCATCCTCAATCATGGAAAATTGGCTGGAAAGGGTTAATTTTAGGGTTAAATGGGGTTATTTTATAAAAGGATTGAGCTGGAGTGGGGAGCACCTTTAGCACCACAGGTGAGCACATTTCAGAGATGCATCTCTATGATGTCACATAGAAAAATGTCAGGGCTGTGATGTCATAGAATGCCCAAAAGTAAAATGAGTCAAAACAGCATTTTATTGCATTGTGACCCTGTTTTATAATTGGAATTCTTTCTCAGTAGAGTTTCTCAACTCATTATAATAAGCTCTGTGCGTGGACATGCTCGTTTTATTTCATCTTGTTTTACAAATCTAATAGAGAAAAACCCAGCTAAATTAGGCTAAACCACTTGATTCTGCTCTGCCCTTTTAAATGCTGTAAAGTAAGAAGATTATGTTACCCCCTTCCCCATAAATCAGGATTAAACTGGTGTTTTCAGGGTTTTGTGCCAACAAAATCCCCAATTTGCTGAGCTCAAATTCTCTAATCTGAAGCCAGAGGCCAGAAGAGGGGATGCACTTTGGAAACTGCAATGACCACGCTGTGTATTTGGAAAAATTAGGGATTTTTCCTTAAACTGTCAGTGCTCCATTCCTCCTGCCATGGGAAGAGTGAGTTTCTTATCTCCAGAACCACTTTGCTTTCTCAGTGTTTCCTTGCTTCTCACCCACTTGTATTAGAATTGGAAAATTTCACCTGCAGCACAACATGCATCTATTAAAATCCGTGCCAGCCTCCTCATCTCATTTTTAAGTGAATGTGAGTTTTCCTTCGTAAAATTCCAGTGGGCAATGAATTAAAAATGACAACTCTATATACGGCGAAAACAAGAAAATAAAATATACAAAACATTGCTAATGATCAGTTCTTGAAAAATTTACCAGACACATTCTACCCAGGGAGCTAAACTCATTAGCAGAAACTGATAGGAAAGCTGAGGAACTCCAGGATGAGGCTCAGGCACAACATATTCAAATGAAATCTCTTTCTCAGAATAGTTTTGTTTCTTTCTCCGAGATATTTAGCAGCAGCATGTATTGGTTTTTTAAAAAAAAAAAACAAAACAGAGGTGTCTCGAGGTTATGGCATCTTGTTAATCATGTTTGCCTGCCTGGGAGCTGTTCCCCCCTTGGGGAAGGAGGAGACCTAATGATGGGCCAGGAATGTTCCCAGCGTTATCAGGAGGGTCCTGCTCAGCCCCAGCCCCAGAGCAATCCTGGATGTTTCCTCCTCTCATCCAAAGGTGAGTTACAGACCTGGGCACGCTCCAAAGCCACCCAGAGCATCCCTGCACTGCCAGCACTCAATAAATTGTAATAATTAATGATATCTGGGCGACCTCACTCGATGACATTGCACACAGCCTCAGCCATCAACTCCTGCTCGTGGCACTTGAATGCTGCCACCTTCCAGGAGCAGACAATTGTTTCACACCTCATTTGCAAACTAAAGGAGATAGGGAATGAATTAAACTTCCTGCAAACACTCAGGAGGTTTACAAAGAGTCCTATCTCTAAGTCTACTGTACTATTTGCATAAAAGAATTCAGTATCAATGTAATTATTAATGATAATTCTCAAGCAGTTGTGCTGCTTCAGGATTTTTCAGATTAAGAATGTAATGAATTAGTAATAAAATCCGAACACAAATTTATTCCTAAATACAATTTCCTTCCTGGCTGTGAATCTCCTTGTATTTATTATAAAAGATGAACTTGTTGAAGCAGCTTTTCTCTGGCGGCGTGGTTTAAAGGCACATGTCTTCAACAAGCTCAAATTCCTGTCAGCAAACCGCTTTAGGAGAAGCTTTCCTGTTCTTTGGGTGTCATAGGAAGGAGACCAGGACACCAGATGGTTCAACACAGGCCCAGTCCGGTCTGGTCCAGTTTATTGAAGACAGTATCAAACACTTATACAGCAAATAATAAGCTTATGAATATTCTGTAAGCCAAGCAATCTATTGGTTAAACTGTACCATGAACTCTTCCTCATTCCTTAGGGGTTACATCTCTCTTTTCTCATGTCTCTTTCACTGTTTGTTATCCTACTACAGCTAGGCCCAAGAACACGCTATCAACACAGGTGCAGGACTTGGAATTAGCCACGGTTTTGTACTTTTCCAGTCTCTCTAGTCAGCTAAATTCCCAACATTTGGGCAATAAGAGGATGTGGCTGATGTGTTGTTAATGAGGAATATCTTCCAAGCATCCACCAATGGGAGAACCTGAGCTGCTCCTCTCCCTGTGAAACCCTCAGGGCCCTGCCTAAGTGACAAAGCCAGGCCTGGCTGCTCTGGGTTCTGGTCTGGACACTAAAGATCTTCAGTGGGTTGCTGGAGTTCTGGATGCTGAGAGTTGTAAACTTTCTGTGCTGGCACGAACTGACTCCCAGGAGAGCACTGCATTGACCTGAGGCTGTGGAGAGGCTTCCAAAATGGAATGATGGAACTGGGATTGTGGGTGTGGAGTTTGGATAGAAGTGTGTGATATCACAGTGTGGAAAACTTGGAGTTTGGGGTTTTGAAATATAGTAATATATATGAAGAAAGATGGAGGTTTTAGGGCAGAGACTGGTTGTTCTTCTTCACCTTCTTCTTCCTTCTCCATGGTTTGGGTGGTATTTTGTAATTGGACAGAAAAGTCCACATTGTGGACTCTGAGTGTTTAGTTATTGGGTTAAAAGTGAAAATAATTTAGGTGTCATTTCTTAATTGGAAAGTTTAGCCTTAAAAGACCTTGTAACAAGAGATTGTTGGCCATTTTGTGCCTTGTTAGTGAAATACTGCAGAACTCACTGCTGTGAGGCTGTAACATGGATAAGAAATAATCAACACCTGAGTCTGAACATGAACTGTCCTCTCAAGTGCTTCAATCCCAACCTCCACAGAGGAGGAAAAAGAAAGCCAAAAATCAGCAGTGGATGATCTTGTGGATGTACTTTTTATGGCTTAATCAATTTTTTTTAAATTGGTTAAGCAACTACTGGTACACTAACTAGACAGGTGGGAAACAGTTTTTCTGGGGTTGTGTTGGACAGACATATGGTATCTAAACTTAATATATTAGCTAAAGTCACCTAAATATTGGTCTTAGGTTGGCTGACTGGTAAATTTGTATTATTAAAAGTAAGTAAAGTGAAAAAGTAGAAGCACAACATTTGGTTGAGCTCTATATTTTTCTTAAACTATTATCTAACAAAAAATTCTACAACACTACTGATTCTTACACTTACAAAGAAATTTAAAATTCACAGTTTTCTGTGGGTGAGACACAAGGTGTTAGGTGTAAGTTGGAATGTCTGTGTGATTCACATTTGTGTGTTTGCTTCTTTGGTTGTGGAGTGATTGGTGTTTTCTTGTGGTCGATAGGGTTTCCTGTTCTTTGTTACAACAGCGTGGCTGTGCCCGTGCTCCTGAGGTAAATCCAGGTAAATCCATTTTGGCCTGTCTTGACTCTCCCAGTCATTAACACACCTTTTTCTGCTCCCTTTGTGTGGCAATAGATCTGTGACCACCCAAATTCCTTTCCTTTTCCTTTTCCTTTTCCTTTTCCTTTTCCTTTTCCTTTTCCTTTTCCTTTTCCTTTTCCTTTTCCTTTTCCTTTTCCTTTTCCTTTTCCTTTTCCTTTCCTTTCCCTTTCCTTTTCCTTTTCCTTTTCCCTTTTCCTTTTCCTTTTTCCTTTTCCTTTTCCCTTTTCTCTTTTCCCCTTTTCCTTTTTTCCTTTTCCTTTTTTCCTTTTCCTTTTTTCCTTTTCCTTTTCCCCTTTTCCTTTTTTTCCTTTTTTCCTTTTCCTTTTTTCCTTTTCCTTTTCCTTTTTCCCTTTTCCTTTTTTCCTTTTTCCTTTTCTTTTCCTTTTCCCTTTTCCTTTTTCCCTTTTCCTTTTCCCTTTCCCTTTCCCTTTCTCTTCCTTTCCTTTCCCTTTCCCTTTCCCTTTCCCTTTCCCTTTCCCTTTCCCCTTCCCCTTTCCCCTTTCAATATCCCAATTTTTTATTTCAGGTTTGAGGCTGTAAAGGGTTACCTGCAGAAAACACTCCTAGAGCAGCTTTATCTCACACCAGTGGCTGATTTTGCTCTAGCAATACTTAAAAAATTGGAATTCTTTTGAAGTGTTGCTTTTAAAAACAACAACAAAAGAATCCTGCTTTCCCCCCACAGTTTGGGATCCCCACTGGCAGCAGCCCCAGGTCATTTGGGGTCTGCACCCATCATGAACCTCAATATAAAACCCCAAGGGAGGTGTCCTAGCTGGATGGAGCATCCACCCCAAAACCTGGAAAAATTCAGAGTTCAGGCAGAAAACGGGTCAGTATTTCAGATCTGGAGAAAGAATTGTATTGTTTGTTGTAGGAAAAAGGAAGTGTTATAAATTCCTGGAATTTTGCTTCATTAACATGTAGAAAATGGTAAGGTCATCTTGAATTTGCTTTGTGAAGGACTAAAAGTGGGGGGAAAAAAAGGCAAAATGTTGTGGTGTTTGGTTATTTAGATAAAAATTGTCAAGAAGTATTATTTCAGGACTCTTTGGTGACAGGATTTGGGTTTCAGGAAGGGAGGCAGATCCATCTCAGGATAAAACAAAGAGAAGTGGCCTCAGGTTCCTCCAGGAGAGGTTTGGCTTGGGAAAAATGTGGGAAAAATGAGGAAAAATTCCAGCATTCCAGCAAGGTTGTCAAACCTTGCCACAGCTGTCCAATCTGTCCAGCCCTTGGTTCTGGGACAGCTGCTCCTGACTTGGGGTCATTTGTTAATATTTCAATTGAGCTCTGGAGGGAGAAGTGAAAGAGGAAATTATTCTTTATAAATTCATATTTTTGTTCTGTTTTCTCAGCTAGTGACCCTTTAAATGTTCCTCTGTGAAAGTTCAGTATTTGAAAGTACTGCAAAGTTCAGTATTTGAAATAAACCTAATATTTTTAACATTAAAGTTTTTACATCAGGGAAAGACTTCCAGGCCACCCCAGCTGCCTTTTTGAGGTGTTTAGGTTCAGCTCTGCTCCCAGGAGTTTCCATGGTCATCTGCAGCCACTGAAACCAGGGATTCCTCAGCAGGATTGGGGGATTTGGGGTGATTTAGGAACTGAGCTGGGCATTCCCCTGATTTTCCCTGGTTTCTGTCTGGAATCTCCTGGGCTCAGGCACTGTGGAATGGAGTCATTTGTGACCCTACAATGTGAACTCACTGAGTTCTGCAGGAGCAGTGAGATGTTGGGCCTATCCTGAAGGAACAGTGCCTCAACTCATCCCAAAAAATGTCCAACATCTGTGCAAGCACTTCCAAATGTGATGTGACCTATGGCAGCTGCCCCTCCCACTTATAATTATTCATTTATTTATTCATGCTAACCCAGACTAAAATTTAATCTCTTCTGGACCTGAAACTTCCCAATTTTCAGCCTGTGTGGAGCATCCTTGTTTCTGTCAGTGTGAAACTTGTCTGTGTTGCTTCACCTTTGGTTCTCAGCAGTTGCTCCACTCACAAAATCACTCCATTATCCCACAGCTTCCTGTTTGCTGTAATGAAGACAACTGGATTTTTGATAGTCTATTAAATGGTCTATTAAATAATGTGGTTGCTGGAGGGACCCTGGTGATTCTGTGTGGAGTGGCAGAGTCATAACTCTGTGATTCAGATGCTGCCTGGATTTCCTTTCCATTCCAGCTGTTGGAAATGTTTTCCTGAGAGTTTGCATAAATCTTCCTCCTTCTCAGCTGGCCTGCAGCCAGCACGGATCCACTTGTTCTGCTGGAACCTGGGATATTCAGCAGATGGGGAAGCTCCCAACTGCTGGAATTGTCAGCCCAAGATGCACAAGACAGGATGGCCTGAAGGTAAAAATCATAGGTTTAATTATAGGATAAAATCTGAATAATTATAAAATATAAAATCTGGATATAGATAAAATTATTCCTCAATCTGGATTAATTCAGTGAACAAGGGTGTGTATTTACCTTTGTGATGGGACAGCAGAACTCCTCTAATCTTGGTCTGGGTTTATTTTTGGGCAGCTCTTTGTATTTTAGTTCCAACCCAAACTGGATCTCCATATATGAATACCTTGAAAGCCTCCTGACCACCCCAGTGTTTAAGGTTCTGTCTCCAAACACAGCACTGATAAGGTTTGATAAGGCTCTCGTTGATCTGTGGGTCTGGTGTTGGAGCACAGCCTGAGAGTGTTTCTTGTCTCACGCTCCAATATTTGAAGATCACAATTTCCCTTGAGGATCCTGGCTCCACAGCACAGGGATGGTCCTGCTGAGATTCCAGTTTAGGAATTGCTCTGAATTGGGGATGAATTCCCTCCCTGGCCATTGGCAGTGGTGCAGGCTGCTGGACATGGCTGTAGTAATGTGTGTGCTGCTAAAATGATGTCAAACTTTTCCCTTTTTCCCTCTGTTCTTCAGTTTTTGTCCTCTACCTCTGCAATATTTCATTTGCATTTCAATTTGTGCATTATTACCCCAAATCCTCACCATGGTGCAGCACCAGAGGAAGCCTGTGCAGTGAAATATTGGGCTTTTTCTCCAGCCAGTGCCCATTCTTCACTGCCAGATGGGCTTTTACTCAACAGGGCTGAAAATGAACAGCACCAAACCCCAACACTCCTTCCCTTTCCTGTTCATCCAAGCACAAACAATTAAAAGTGCTTTAAAACCATTCCAAATGCAATGACAGCAGCACAAAGGCACCTTTTTGTCCAGTGTTTCTGCTGGGGAAGGGTTTTATGGTGTGACTGTGGTTTCTATCCCCAACATTCACCAGTGATTGTGTTCTCTGCCCTTTGGGCTGAGCAGGGAGAACTTTGCTGCTCTGGATTCACTTCAAGCTCCATTGGGTTCTGTTCTGCTCTTCCTGGGCTCAGGGATGCTCAGGAGCCCCCACATTCTCAGGTAAGGATTTATTTCATCCCAGTGTTGGCTTTATGCCCTTTTGGGGGCTGGAACAGCACAACCTTTAAGGTCCCTTCCAACTCTATTCTCTGATTCCAACTCCATTCCAAATCCATTCTCTGATTCTTTCATGGTTTTATGGAAGGAGAACAACAGGAGTTTCTTTCCTGTGGTCGGATGGGTTCATAGCACTGTTCCCTTTGCCATCCTGCATATTTTTATATTCTTATATTTTCATTCTATGTACTTCTATAACTCTTAGATTCAATAGATAAATTGATTCCAGGACAGATATGTCATTTCTTTTCCAAAAAACTTGTCAATGTTTTTACTCATGGGCCTCATTTCTGTGATTTTCCTTATCTGGGGACTCTGGGGCAGGAGCTGAGACCCTTTGGATAATCACCTTCCACCCTCCACATCACTTTATAATCCTGATTCCTTCCTTCATCATAATTTTCCTTGTAATCTGAAAATCAGGGTAAAATTTCTCAGTTGCTTTCTTTCCCTTTCACTTGCCCCAAGGAATTATTGGAGATTTCTCTGAGGCCTCTGTGCATCAAGACTTTGTATTTGTGCTTTGTGTTGCTGTGTCAACACCTAATTTATTTTATTGTTTTTGTGGTGACATCTCAGTATTTTCCATTTATTCTGCAGGATCCATTTCTTTAGTACTTTCAGAACTTCCTGGTGAATTTAAAACCCAAACTGCTGCAAACTCCAGAGATCAGAGACCTCCAAAAGTGTCGCAGTTCTGGGAGTCCTGGTTGTGCCTTAAATTGCTCAGAATTGTGTCTTGAGAGCACAGAGGCTCAGAAATGAAAATTTTGGAGTGGTCTTTTCAGAGTTTGAGGCCAGCACTTATTTTTGGTGCTGGTTTTGTATAAACTCAACATTTCCCTCTCCTCCTCACTGGTGGGGCTCACACTGAGCTTTGGCTGAAGCAGTAGCATCACCCTTCTGAGGAATTCCCCAGTTCAGATTTTGGGTTTATACTTGCAAAAAAAAAAGTGTAGTCAGAGAATGAGGTCCGTGCTAAAGACTGGAAATTATTTTATTGTGTTGTTGTTACCTGATGGAACTTAATTCTTTAAAAACCTTGTCCTTATGGATATCTGTCACCTGCAATTTGTTTGCAGGGTTATTCCAGTGGGAAATCCCATTTCCCTGTGTCACCAACCATGCCTGGGTTTGAGCTGCAGGCTCTGGCTCCTTCCCAGGCTCACTGGATAGCAGGGAAGGAATTATTGGCCATGATTGGATGCAGCTGCTGCAGCTCTTGGAAAGGCTGAAAAACTCCTCTGAAAGACTCTTCAAGATGGTTCTGATAAATTCGAAGTTGGAGAGTTTTTATTTGCTTTCCATTAAAAAGCCATAAAAGAGACAACTGCTCATATGTTGCAGGAGGAATTCCTTTACCCTGTTGAGAGATGGCAGATGGAAAAACAGGAATTTTATGTTGCAGTGATGGCTGGCATGTTGTACATGTTAATGTCCTGCTTCCCATCTTCAACAAATCTCTAAATTTGGGGATGAGACGATGGAAAGATCAGAACCTGTTTGCTGATGGCTGTTTGGGGCTGCTTTCTGCTCTCTGTGTGTGTGACCACAACTCCCTGACTCATCCCTGCTCCTGGTTTGGAGACCCAGGGAAGGTTTGAATCAAAATTTTGCTCTTTTGTGTCACTCTGTGGTCACTGCTGGTGCTGTCAGGGGTTCCTGTGGCCTCAGGGTGGGCTTTGGGCTCTGTTGCCCACCCTGTGCCCCAGCAGGAGCAGCTGCAGGAGAGTTTTGTCCCCTGGTTGCTCTCCAGGCCAAAGCAGTGGACAGGCTGAACAGAACAGCTGCTCTTGCTGCTTTTGCTGACATTCCAAATCTGCCTTTTCTGATGGAAAAGATAATTTTTGTGGCAGCCCAAGAGATGAGATCCTGATTTCCCGCAACATCTCCGATGGATATGAAGGCAATATTTTTGCTTTCTCTGATTTATGGGTGTGCCTTGCCAATGCCAGCAGACGAGATGGATTTTCACTTGAGATTGTGGAGATTCGTTACAGATGTACATTTATTTCTCTCTCCTCTGCTCCTCCAGAAGATTTGCACATCCTGGCAGACACCACCAGCTTTGTTTTGGGTTGGGAAGAGCACAGGAAGGGTTTATGGTACTGTTTGCATGAGCCACGAGAGCTGGGGCAGCTTTCCTTGGGCTTGCCACTTCCTTAGGGTTTGCTTCTCTTCTCCAGTCCATGGAATGGAAATTTTATTCCTTTCCAAGTTGCACTGATGATGTTTAGTAGAGCTCTGAATGTTTTGTCACCTCATTTTCAGGTGGTTGGCACCAAACATTGCCTGATGGACTCCCCTCAGTTTGTCTTCATTTATTTCTTTGTTCCAGCCTTTCATGCCAGGGGGTTTTTGGCTGTTCCCAAAGTCAGTTGCCAGGGGACAGCTCTCCCCATCCCCATCGTGTTCCTGCACCTCTTCCCACATCTGGGAATTTCAGAAGCAGTGAAACACGGTGGATTTATGTCCCACAGCTGCTTTTTATGGGATGCTGGTTCTCCCCTTCCTGTACACTCCACAGGATTCGTCCTTTCAGGGGATCAGGGTAAACCCCAGGTGTGGGGTGGTGCTGGGACACCCATGGACACCTGGTGCTCATTTGGTGTGTGTGGGGGAGCAGAGGGGGCTGGGGAAGCTCCAGGGATTGGTTTTGGGGTGTGCCCAGGTGAGGCAGTAATCTGGGAGTGAGGGATTGGCTCCTTTTGGTGAAGGTTCAGCAGGACCTGGGGATCCTGAGGGCTGGAGCAGCTCCTGGGTGAAGAAAGGCCGGGATGGTCAGTGTGGAGAGAA
This sequence comes from Zonotrichia leucophrys gambelii, assembly GCF_028769735.1. Classification (NCBI taxonomy): domain Eukaryota; kingdom Metazoa; phylum Chordata; class Aves; order Passeriformes; family Passerellidae; genus Zonotrichia; species Zonotrichia leucophrys. The sequence goes on along the minus strand of NC_088176.1, from coordinate 2,003,263 downwards.
GAAGGATCCAGGGAGAGCTCAGAGCCCCTTGCAGGGCCTGAAGGGGCTCCAGGAGAGCTGCAGAGGGACTGGGGACAAGGCCTGGAGGGACAGGACACAGGGAATGGCTTTATATTGGAAGAGGGTTGATTTGGATTGGATACTGGGAAGGGATTCTTGGTTGAGGCCCTGGCACAGGTGCCCAGAGCAGCTGTGGCTGCCCCTGGATCCCTGGCAGTGCCCAAGGCCAGGCTGGACACTGGGGCTGGGAGCACTTGGGACAGTGGGAGGTGTCCCTGCCATGGCTGGGGTGGTGTGGGAATCCTTTAAAATTCCCTTCCAACCCAAACCATTTTCATTTTAGGATTCTAGGCCTTGCTGCAGCCCCAGGCCATGATGACCAGGCGGGCAGACAGGTGAGCTGAGCTCAGTCCCGTCCTTGCTGCAGGGAAAGTCGCTGTTCCCAGGCTGTGGGGGGAATTTTTGGGAGCTGCTGCTCCTCACTCCCTGCTCCTGCAGCTCTCTGGGAATGTGCAGCTTTCCCAGCCATCCACCCGGTGGCAGCACAGCGATGGATGTCGCACTCCCGGCTTTCCTTCCCAGCCCGAGCTCCCACTGAAGTGGCAGCTTTTCCATAATCCAAAAAACAAAAACAAAACAAAACAAAAAAACCAAACAAAAACCAACCCCAACCCCCCCCCCAAAAAACAACCAACCAACCAAACAAAAAAAACCCCAAACAAAACAAACCCCAAAACCCCCCCAAAAAACCAAAAAATCCAAAAAAACCAAAACCAACCAAAAGAAAAAAACAACCCCACAGAAACCCCGCAAAAAAACCTAACAACCAAAAAAAAAATCCCCAAAACCTCCAAATCCCCCAAAACAAAAGTTCCCCCAAAAACAAAAAAAAATCCCCACTAAAATCCCCAAAACCAACCAACCAAACAACAAACAAACAAAAAACCCCCAAAAGCCAAAGAAAAAAAACCCACACCAACCCAACCAAAAAACCCCAAATTCTTTAAATTTAAAAAAAAATTTAAAAAATATCAGCTTTTTTTTTTACCTCTTATCATGTTATCCAACATTTTTGTTTAAATATATATAAGACATATAAGGTATAGATATATATATTTATATATATATAATAGATATATATATATAAAGATATATATATATATATATATATTTACTGAATAATTCCCATAGTTTTGACTTCTGGAAAAATGCTGCAGCGCATATAAAACAGACCTCAGAAATTCCCAGCATGTGGCTAAAAATCCCCATTTTCTGAGTGGATGGAACTGGGCTTTCCAGTTCAGCCTCGTGCAATTGCAAGTGCATTAAGTCATGAAGGAGGGTAATACAATGTACCATCATTTTCAAGTAATTTAATCACGAAAAACTAAAAATTTGGAAGCAAACAGATATTTTACTTAATAGAAACCATCTGCACTGTACAGTAGGCAAATTGTATAAAAATGAATAAAACTGTCTCTGGAGGAAAATGACTCAGGCACCAGCTTATATAATGAAGATGTATATGTGCCTTTTAGCATTTGCATTGTCTATTAGAGTAGGTAAATCGCAGTGCTGGTGTAAGGAAACAGCTCCAGGTTTTATTGCCATCCTGTGACTGATGGCAAAGGCAGCAGGGGAAGCCATTCCTTCAGAGGGGGCTTGCTCCACACCCCAAATGCTTTGGATGGCAAAGCTTTGCTGGTGGGGACACATTTTAGGCTTTTTCTGGGGAAGGACTTTCCCCCATTTGGGCTTTTTTTGTTTGGCTTATTTGGGATTGTCCAGAGAGAATTTGCTACTGGGTTTTATTTGGTAGAGCTGGTGGATGAGTTTTAAACAGGTTCTTTAAATTGATATTTTAAATTTCCCCTTCAAACTTGTCCTTTAAATCCCACCCAGCCTGTTCCACACCCCAAATGCTTTGGATGGCAAAGCTTCGCTGCTGGGGGCACATTTTAGGCTTTTTCTGGGGAAGGACTTTCCCTGATTTGGGCTTTTCTTGCTTGGTTCAGGCCTGGCTTATTTGGGATTGTCCAGAGACCTTTCTACTGAGACTTTTCTACTGGAGTTTTATTTGGTAGAGCTGGTGGATGAGTTTTATAACAGGTGCTTTAAATTGATATTTTAAATTTCTCCTTCAAACTGGTCCTTTAAACTCCCATCCAGCCTGTTCCAGATCCCAAATGCTGTGGATGGGAAAGATTCATTGATGGGGGCACATTTTAGGCTTTTCCTGGGGAAGGATTTTCCCTCAGTTTGGGCTTTTTTTGTTTGGCTTATTTGGGATTGTCCAGAGAGGATTTGCTACTGGGTTTTATTTTGCAGAGCTAGTAGATGAGTTTTAAACAGGTTCTTTAAATTGATATTTTAAATTTCTCCTTCAAACTTGTCCTTTAAATCCCACCCAGCCTGTTCCACACCCCAAATGCTTTGGATGGCAAAGCTTCGCTGGTGGGGATATTTTAGGCTTTTTCTGGGGAAGGACTTTCCCCGATTTGGGCTTTTCTTGCTTGGTTCAGGCCTGGCTTATTTGGGTTTTCCCAGAGAGGATTTGCTACTGGGTTTTATTTTGCAGAGCTAGTAGATGAGTTTTAAACAGGTCCCTTAAACTGATCCTTTAAAGAAGTCCTTTAAATTCTGTTTTTAAATTGATCCTTTAAATGTGTCCTCCAAACTGGTCCCTTAAACTGATCCTTTAAATCCCCACCCAGCCTATTCCACACTCCAAATGCTTTGGATGGCAAAGCTTCGCTGCTGGGGGCACATTTTAGGCTTTTCCTGGGGAAGGACTTTCCCTGATTTGGGCTTTTCTTGCTTGGTTCAGGCCTGGCTTATTTGGGATTGTCCAGAGACCTTTCTACTGAGACTTTTCCACTGGAGTTTTGGTAGAGCTAGTGGATGAATTTTAAACAGGTTTTTTAAACTGATATTTTAAATTTCTCCTTCAATCTGGTCCTTTAAACTCCCAACCAGCCTGTTCCAGATCCCAAATGCTGTGGATGGGAAAGATTCATTGATGGGGGCACATTTTAGGCTTTTCCTGGGGAAGGACTTTCCCCCATTTGGGCTTTTTTTTGTTTGGCTTATTTGGGATTGTCCAGAGAGGATTTGCTACTGGGTTTTATTTGGTAGAGCTGGTGGATGAGTTTTATAACAGGTGCTTTAAATTGATATTTTAAATTTCTCCTTCAAACTGGTCCTTTAAACTCCCATCCAGCCTGTTCCAGATCCCAAATGCTTTGAATGGGAAAGCTTCGCTGGTGGGAGCACGTTTTAGGCTTTTCCTGGGGAAGGATTTTCCCTGATTTGGGCTTTTTTTGCTTGACTTATTTGGGATTGTCCAGAGAGGATTTGCCACTGGGTTTTATTTGGTAGAGCTGGTGGATGAGTTTTGAAATGGTTCTTTAAACCAATATTTTAATTTCTCCTTCAAACTGGTCCTTTGAACCCCAACCCAGCCTGTTCCAGACCCCAAGTGCTTTAGATGTGAAATCTTTACAGGCAGGGTGATGTTTTAGGCAGATTGCTTTTCCTGGGGAAGGATTTTCCCTCTGTTGGGCTTTTTGCTGCTTCATTCAAGCCTGGCTTATTTGGGCTTGTCCAGGGAGGATTTTCTACTGAACTTTTATTTGGCAGAGCTGGGTGGATAAGCTTTAAACTGGTATTTTAAACAGGTCCTTTAAACTGGTCCTTTAAACTGGTTCTTTACTTTTAATTTAATTTTAATCTAAATTTGGTCCTTCAAAACCCACCCAGAGAAGGTGAAGCTTTGGCTGGTCCCTGCTGCTGGCACCTCTCTCTTCCTCTGTTGTTGAAGGACAGATTTCCCTACTTTTCCAAATATTTATTCCCTGGCATTCAGCAGCATCCCTAAATGATGGCAAATAATATGAATTATTCAACCACAGGGCTGCAAGAGCCCGCCTCCAGCCTGCTTTTAAAATCAAGTTTATAAGAGCCACTTGCAGGGGCTGAGATTTAACACTGGAAATAAATGTGCCCTGCTTTAAAAGCTTTGGATTCTTTCTCCCAAATCCACAATGAGATCTGGTGAGAAAAGCAGGAATTTTCTGGCACATTTTTTAACAAAGAAAAATCCCAACTTCCCAGTGTTATTTGTGCTTTTACTTTCTCAGCTGGAATATTGAAGGATGGGGGAGCAGGGAAACCTGGCTGATGCAAATGCAGCTTTATTTTTATTTTTGGTTTGGGAAGAGTAAGGAGGCAAAAGCAGAATCAGTTTCCCCTGGAATATTAAAGCATGTTTGGTGATGAGAACATTTCGCATTAACAAATATGTAAAGTAAAAATATGTCCCAAAAGACTGAGACTTCTGTGAATTTAAACCAAATTAGAAGCAATTTTCTGCCCTGATATTCTCACTTTTTGTTCTCCAGATCCACAAAAGTCTCACCTGCCCTGGTGCTGGAGCTGCTTTTCACACCTGGAACACAAAACCTCACCAATATTTTGGGTAAAAATCTGCTTTTTTTAATTTTATTTTTTTTCTGAGTGTGGCTTTGGGTGTTTTTGATACTCCCCCGTGGTGTTTGAATGCAAAAGTTCTTTAAAAAAGGAGCAAATCCTTGGGATCCAGAGGCTGTTTTTTAGCAGACAACAGTGCCAAGGTCAGATTTGGGGCTGAATTGTTTAAAAATGGAAATTTAGGAGGAAGATATTTTTGAGGGGCTCCAAGGCACCCTGGTCAAGGCAGTGGGAGTAATTCCTGACTTCAATAACCTGGATTTAAAACTTTCTGACAAAAAATCCACACAGATTTTAGCCCAGACCTGCTGCATTGTGTAGAAGTGAGGCCATCAAGTTTAGAGCAGGATCAGTCCCATGCCCTTAAATCCTTTATTAACACTATTTTATTAATTAACATCCATTGCATTCATGAAAATGAAAATATCTTTGCTTGCCCATTCAAATCTGAATATTAAAAACCCCTTGCCTGTGGTTTTCTTTTGTGAAAATGTAACTCACCTTGGGAAATCTCAGTTATTTACTTTTCTATTTTTTTTTAACTGAGAGATGTAAGGAATTTAAATCCTTACAGATTTGTAATGTTCAAAATATACTATTTTGTGTGTTCCTGAACCACAGGCAGAAAGAGCAGTTTATCTTTTTATTTTTTAAATTTGGCGATTAATAGCCAGTAAAACATGAAACTCTGAAATGGAAAGAGCCCCAGAGTCCAAAAGCACAAAGGAAATGGCTTCAGAATGAAGACATTTATTTTCTTCTTTCTTTCTTGTCCCATGGTTTATTTAGTTTCATGTGATTTGTGCCAGGACAAAGTGTGTTCTATAAACAAAAAAAGGGAAAAGGTTAAACCAGTAATGAAGTGCAATGATAATAAAAAATAATGATGATTAAAAAAAAGAAAAAAAGATGATTAACAAAAAGAAAAGAAGGGTGAGGAGTTACAAATGCAGGGTGGGTGAGACAGTGGGACCCCAAACAACAGATTTATTAGGGAATTAAAATAACTGTGTTTTTGGGGGAAAGAGGAGGGATCAGAGCTCCATGGAGCAGGAGCAGCGATCCCAGATCCACACGATGGCACTCTTAAGCTTTCAAACAATTCCATCCCCAGCTCCCAACATTTCACCCAATCCTGGGGTTTTTTCCCGTGCCAAAAGCCAAGGAGGAGTTGGAGGGAGGGAACAGAACGCCCAGAACTTGGAGTCCCCCTTGGAATCCCAAAGTCCTGATCTGTCCCCATCCCACCCCTGCTGGAGCTGCATCCCAAGGGATTTGGGGATGGCCAGGACACCCTGCAGGACAGGGAGGGACAGGGCAGTCTGAAGGAAAGGACACCTGACAATAAAGCTCCAGAGACACCCAAAATTCAGTTTGAAATCCCTTCTGCACGGCAAGGGGGCCACAAAGCCCCAGCCCCAGAGCGAGCTCGTGTCGGGGCATTGATGGGGAAAAAGGTCAGAGTTGTTGTTTTGGAGCTTTCTCTGCACAGCCTGGGCTGTACAAAAGTCAGGAGGGTTTGTTATGGAGGGTGCTGCATAAACAGGAGTCCTGCAGGCCAATCTGGAGCACTAAATTCCTAAGGGAAAGGGAATAGGGAAAGGGAAAAGGGAAAGGGAAAAGGGAAAAGGGAAAAGGGAAAGGGAAAGGGAAAGGGAAGGGAAGGGAAAGGGAAGGAAGGGAAGGAAGGGAAGGAAAAAGAAAAAAAAAAAGAAAAGAAGAGAAGAGAAAAGAAAAGAAAAAGAAAAGAAAAGAAAAGAAAAGAAAAGAAAAGAAAAGAAAAGAAAAGAAAAGAGGAGAAAAGGAGAGAAAAGAAAAGAAAAGAGGAGAAAAGGAGAGAAAAGAAAAGGAGAGAAAAGAAAAGAAAAGAAAAGAAAAGAAAAGAAAAGAAAAGAAAAGAAAAGAAAAGAAGAGAAAAGAGAGAAGAAAAGAAAGAGAAGAAAAAGAAAAGAAAAGAAAAGAAAAAGAAAAGAAAAGAAGAAAGAGAAAGAAAAGAAAAAAGAAAAGAAAAGAAAAGAAAAGGAAGAAGAAAAGAAAAAGAAAAGAAAAGAAAAGAAAAGAAAGAAAAGAAAAGAGAGAAGAAAAAGGAGAGAAAAGAAAAAGAAAAAGAAAAGAAAGAGAAAAAGAGAAGAGAAAAGAAAAGAAAGAGAAAAGAAAAGAAAAGAAAAGAAAGAAAAGAAAAGAAAAGAAAAAGAAAAGAAAAAGAAAAGAAAAGAAAAAGAAAGAGAAAAGAAAAGAAAGAGAAAAAAAGAAAGAAAAGAAAAGAAAAGAAAAGAGAAAAGAAAAGAAAAGAGAAAAGAAAAGAGAAAAGAAAAGAAAAGAGAAGAAAAGAAAAGAAAAGAAAAGAAAAGAAAAGAAAAGAAAAAAGAAAAGAGAAAAGAAAAGAAAAGAAAAGAAAAGAGAAAAGAAAAGAAGAGAAAAGAAAAAGAAAAGAAGAGAGAAAAGAAGAGAAGAGAAAAGAAAAGAAAAGAAAAGAGAGAGAAAAGGAGAAAGAGAAAAAAGAAAAGGAGAGAAAAGAAGAGAAGAGAAAAGAAAAGAAAAGAAAAGGAGAGAAAAGGAGAGAAGAGAAAGAAAAGGAGAGAAAGAAGAGAAGAGAAAAAAAGAAAAGGAAAGAAAAAAAGAAAAAGAAAAGAAAAGAAAAGGAAGAAAAGAAGAGAAGAAGAAAAGAAAAGAAAAGAAAAGGAGAGAAAGAGAGAAAGAGAAAAGAAAGAGAAGAAAGAGAGAAGAGAAGAGAAAAGAAAAGAAAAGGAGAGAAAAGAGAAAAGAAAAAAGAGAAAAGAAGAGAAAAGAAAAAAGAAAAGAAAAGAAAAGAAGAGAAAAGAAAAGAAAAGAAAAGAGGCAGGGGGATGTTGAGGCAGATCCTGCCCTTCCCAGAGCTCTCATTCCAAGGTTGCATCGCCCTGGCCAGGAGGGATGGTGGAAAATCCAGCAAATCCCTGCACACCAGCACAGCCATGGAAGCAATTCCTGCTCCTTTCTCCCCTCTGCCCTCCTGCCAGGCAGGTTTGGGCTTTGTGCTCAGGGCTCAGGGAGGATTTTCCACCTTCCCTGTCTGCCGTGGTTGCCCAGGCAGCAGCTTGAACCCTCTCACAAAGCTCAGCCTGGGGTTGGGTACAGGTTGCTGACCTCCTGTGTTTTCCTGGCAGGGGGAAAAACAAGACCTTGCTCCTTTGTTTCCTCCTTCACCTGGAAGGATCCTCTGCCTCTGGATGCAGAGCTCCAAATTCTCCACCAGGTCTCGACCACCAGTGTGAAAGCCACTGCTCCTGCTGGGGCAGCCTGTGCCAAGCTGCTGTTCAGGGAAGAGTTTCTCCTCACCCTTGCACTGATCCAAAAGAAAAGGGCATTTCATCAGCAGCTGGAGCAGGAGTGAGGTTTGGAAGGTTCCAGAAGAGCCCCTGTGTGTCACCTGTCCTCGTATCAAGGAGCCCTTGCTGCAGGAGTGGGAATTCATCCTGAAAAAGTGGCACAACCCCTTATTAAAAACTCACTGGCAAAGAGTCACTGCAACACCAAATCAGGAGCAGCCAGAGCACAAAATCCTAGAAAAAAATGGACGAATTTCTGACTCTTACACCAAATAAGCCCATTGTGAGGAGGATTTCCAGGTGCCAGTGTAACCCACATGCTAAAGGTACAAAACTAATGAAGATCCTAAAGGTCCCAATATAATGCACATCCTAAAGGTACAATAATAATGATCATCCTAAATATCCCAATATAATGAATATCCTAATGATCCCAATGTAATGCACATCCTAAAGGTCCCAATATAATGCACATCCTAAAGCTCCCTATATAATGCACATCCTAAAGGTACAAAAATGCACATCCTGAAGGTCCCAATATAATGAACATCCTAAAGGTATCAGTATAATGCACATCCTAAAGAATCCAAGTATAATGCACATGCTAAAGATCCCAATATAATGCATATCCTGAAAGCTGCAATATAATGCACATCCTGAAAGTTCCAATATAATGCATATCCTGAAAGTTCCAATATAATGCATATCCTAAAGGTTCCAATATAATGCCCATCCTAAAGGTACCAGGGTAAAACACCCCTTGAAGGTCCCAGCACACTGGTACCAGTTTGGGGCTCTGCAGGTGAAAGAGCTGTTCCCCCACGCTGGGATGTGCCCAGTCCTGGTGAGTTTTGGGCTGTCAGGGGCAAGCAGGGTGGGTTGGGCAGGGGCAGGGCAGGAGCTGTGCCGGGTTTTTAGCTGTTTGAAGGGCCTGGAAAGGCCCGGAGTGGCCTTGGGGCAGCCCGCGTATCGAAGGACGAGAAGAGGCTTCAGTTCTTCTTTCGGTTTTTATGTTTATTAATTGTTTATCTAAAAGATGTTCTTTCAGCCGAACAGAGGTCTGCTCAGCAGCCAGCCATGAGCACACTGTGCTGCCCTCCGGGCGGTCACCTATCTTTATACCCATGGTTACGTGTACAATATTTATCATTTTTCCCCAATACCATTTATTCTTATTGCTGGGTGCACTTTCAGTAATAACCAATCCAAAGGTGCCACCATCACCACAGAAGATGGAGGAGAAGAAGAAGAAGAAGAAGGACAGGACACGCCCCAATTCCTCCATCTTACTTCTCTAAACCCCCCTGTACAGAAATCCTAAACCCTGTGTCTCACCCTCTAATTAACTGATCCCTTCACCATTCACCCCGGTGAAACCCTCCTGTCCTCATACAGGTGTCGTCTCCCGTGTAGGATCAAAGTCCAGCCACCAGACACTTCTGGCAACATTCCAGGACTCCCGAGCCCCCCAAGGGTGGTCTCAGTGGCCCGGCACCTCAGTCCTGAGATCCTGAGATCCGACAGAGCTGGGAATGAAGATTCCATCCTGGTGGCTCTCTCTGCTGCTTTCTGGGTGTCTGTGGGCTCGGGGCCCTGTCCTTGCTGTCACCCAGCACCCACAGGGGCTCTCCTGAGAGGGGAGAGGCTCCTGAGCTGTGCTGGATCACATCTCTCGAGAACTGCCAGGCTGGGGTTAGAGGGCATCCTCAAGGGAGTATCCAAAACCAACACGATTATCTTGATTATTAATATTTGCATTGGCAGGACTGCTGTGGGTTTGTGTGGAGAAGCACAGTCCCTCCCTGCTCGGTGCTGCACGGCTGCTGAGCCCATGGAGCAGCAGCTGCTCCAGCTCCAGAGTGGACAATCCCATTTTTTGGGTGTTTTCCTAAATGTCAGGGGGGTTTGTGATGCAATCTGTGTTAGTGGCACCTCCTCTGGGGCAAATCCTGACACTGGGCCCAGGATGTGATGCACTGAGCCTGGTGTGGATCTCCTGGATCTTCAAAGGACAGGTAGGACCTGTATTTTAGATGGGTTGAGGAAATTTGGGCATATTTTTCCAGCATTCCTAAATATCCCAGGCACCTTAATTCTCTATATTTCCCTCTAAAATCAGTCAGTTTTTGCTGAAATTTAGTCCAGTGTCACTTTTTAAGAAGCACCCTCAACCTTTCCAAAAAAATCCCCGGCATTCCAGGGGTTAAAAATAATTCACTCCTTGAATTTTTCAGCTCTTAATTAGACAAGAGATTATTTGGACCAACCAGGAAACAATGATTTGGGCAGAACTCACTCTCTGGGTATGCTCTGCCTTATTTTTCCTAAAGAGATCCTTTTGTTTTGATTTTTGGAGCATGAGCAGGTCAAGTGTCACCCCTGGCTTCTTCTTTTCTTTTCTTTTCTTTTCTTTTCTTTTCTTTTCTTTTCTTTTCTTTTCTTTTCTTTTCTTTTCTTTTCTTTTCTTTTCTTTTCTTTTCTTTTCTTTTCTTTTCTTTTCTTTTCTTTTCTTTTCTTTTCTTTTCTTTTCTTTTCTTTTCTTTTCTTTTCTTTTCTTTTCTTTTCTTTTCTTTCTTTTCTTTTCTTTTCTTTTCTTTTCTTTTCTTTTCTTCTTTTTTCTTCCTTTCTTTCCTTTCCTTTCCTTTCCTTTCCTTTCCTTTCCTTTCCTTTCCTTTCCTTTCCTTTCCTTGTCCTTTCCTTTCCTTTCCTTTCCTTTCCTTTTCCTTCCCTTTCCCTTCCCTTCTTCCTTCCTTCCCTTCCCTTCCCTTCCCTTCCTTCCCTTTCCCTTTCCCTTTCCCTTTCCCTTTCCTTCCCTTTCCCTTTCCCTTTCCCTTTCCCTTTCCCTTTCCCTTTCCCTTTCCCTTTCCCTTTCCCTTTCCCTTCCTTTCCTTTCCCTTTCCCTTTCCCTTTCCCATTCCTTTCCCTTTCCTTTCCCTTTCCTTTCCTTTCCATTTCCTTTCATTTCATTCATTTTCCTCTTTTCATTCCTCTTTTCTTTTCTTCTTTTCATTTCTATTTCTTTTCATGTTCTAGTGCATTTAACAGAAATCTAATGGAGAGATTTATTGCTGGAGATGGAGTTCTGTACTGAGATTCCAACACTGGGTTAAGTTCATTAGCTCTAAAAAACTCCTTTTTTTTTCATTGCTGAGCACATCCTCGCTGTGTTTTCTTGCTAACTGAAGCAGGAAATTGGGTTGGTTTGTAAATATGGTAAAAAACAATAGATCTGTGCCTAAGAAGAAGAACTTGGTGTTGTCTCAGGTTATTGGCAGAGCTTTTCCCTGGAACAATCTGGGCAGGGAGTGCAGCAGGGACTCCTCAGTGCAATTATGGGATCTCTCTGGAGATCACCTGCATTTTGGGGAATTAATCCCACTTCTTTCTGGATTTGGGGAGCAAAAGGCCCAGGCCATTCACATGGGGGCTGCAGCAGCTTTGAGGGGTGCTGGTTCTTCCTCTGCACCCCAATCCTGCAGCCCAGCCCTGGGTTTGGGGGCCAGGCCTGAGCTTTCCCCTCCTGAAATGCAGAATGCTCAGTGAATGGCAAAAGTGCTTTTAAAAGGGGCTCGTGGAACACTTTGAAAATATTAATTAGTGTGTTGAAGCATTCTGCATAGCATATCATAGTAAAACTGCTCCAGGGGGTTGCTTGGAATGAATTATTAATATGAATCCCTCTCTCCCTTATGCTTCACACCCTGATTTTATGGGACTTGGCGTGGGTTGGGGTGTCTATTAGATTCACTTATTGCCTGTTTAGTGGGAGTACTTTGTAGACTGCATCAAAAGGTCATTGGTTTTTTTTTCCCAGAATCCCAAATTTTAATCAGTGCAAAAAAGACTAAATTCTCCCAAATTAGGAAGGAGAGCTATGAAGAAAAAAATAAAAAAAAAAACCCAAAAAGAAGCAAATCACCACAAAGCCATGACTGAAATAATTCTGTGTGCAAGTCCAGGCCCTGGGCCCAGGCTGGTTTAGGAGCATCACTGTGGGGTTTTCCAGAGCTGGAATGGCACAGCCACATGCAAATCCCACCTCCAGCCTTGTCCAAACCGCTCCAAGAAGAGCAATTCTGCTAAAACACTCTTGTAACATGTTCATGCTTCCTTCACAGCCATTTAGATGCCTTGTACCACAAGTAGAGAATTTATTAAATTCACAGAGCACAGTTCCTTTTCCCCTCTTGGCTTTACAATATCACAGAGCTGAACCTGTTAACCTAACACTGAAAGAGAAAAGCTGTGCTTAAAAAAAAAAATTGTTTTTCAGCTCTTGAGGTCTGTTTTGATGAAGTCCCTCGTGTGCAAATATAAATAAATCCATAAAGTAATTTGACTTTTAATTCATACTTGGATTATGGAAATATTTGTATTTGCATGGCTGCTAGACTGAATTACAGAGGGGTTTGAGGGTCCAGTTTTCAGTCTTAGAAGGAAAAAAAGGAAAATGATGGTTTGGGAAACAGTGACTCCTGTGACCCAGAGATTGCCAAGGGACAAAGGCTTGTGGCAAACCCCAATTTGTTATCACAGCACCCCAGGCTGGTTTGGGTGGGAAGGGAATTTAAAGCTCATCCCATTCCACCTCCCACTGTCCCAGGTGCTCCCAGCCCCAGTGTCCAGCCTGGCCTTGGGCACTGCCAGGGATCCAGGTGCTGCTCTGGGAATTCCATCCCAGCTCCTCCCCACCCTCCTGGGAACAATTCCTGCCCAAAATCCCATCCAAATTTACCCTCTTCCAGTTAAAACTGAACTTTGGGCTTTGGTCTCATCCCACATCCAGAATTTCCAGTGTCTGCAGCACTGCACCGAGTGCTGAAGATTTCCCCATAATATTAAACAAAAAAAGGAAATGAATAAGAAGTTGATTTCTGCATCTGAAAATAGATGCTTAAAAATAGATCTGAGTGGCACCTTTGAAAGTCCAAGGAGATGGAGTTTAAGCTTTCTCTGCAAGAAGCAAAAGGAAAGAAGAAAGGGAAAGCTGCTCACAAACAGCAGTGACATTCTGGAAGCAGAAAGGTTTCAGTTTATTTATGGTGTTAAAAACTTCAGGCAGAGTCATCATTTTAAAAAGCAAATCGCAGAGTGAAGAATGCCAAGGAGATTACTAATAATGGCACTTCTTTTCCCCTTTTTCTTCTTTTTCTAAAAATTTTAATTAAAAAAACAAAAGGTGAGAGACAGCATGTTCCACTGGAGTCTAATAGAGAGCATAAATCTGCACCATCTGCAGAAGTTTGACACAGATTTGCCTCTCTTGCTGTACTTCCCAGGAGTTCTGAGCTGCAATTCCTTGTTGATGACAGCTCGCTGCAATTATGACAGAAAGCAATCATTAGCATCAGCCCTTCCTTACTTTTAGGAGAACCAGCAGCTTTTTCATTTGTTGTTTATTTTTTTTTTCAAACAATCCTGAAAACTCCCCCTGCTTTAGGAGTTTAGCTGCTGATGGATTTTTCTAAGGAAAGGATCATCTTACGCTTTCTCAGGTTGTGAGTGTTATTGGCTCTATGAAATGTCTTTTATTTTTTTCTGCTTTTTTTTTCTGTTCCAGAGGAGAAATGTTGCCAACTGATTAATATTTTAAGCATGTAGACAACCTGCAGACCTTGCTCTTCGACTCAGATTTCTCCTTTCTCCCCTCCCCAAAAATGGTTTTGCTGCTTTAAACTCATTGTTCAGATTTCCTACTCCCAGGTGAGATGTGATTATTTATTCACTTCATGTCACCAAATTTCAGGACAAATAATTCTAGAAAGAGTTCAGCAAACAGTTAAAACAATATCACGTGGAATCTCTGTGGAGTTTGGCTGAGATTTCAGCTCCTTGCTTAAAATTATGTGGGTCAGCCTCATGATGTGGGCAGTGAATAGGAAAATCTGCTGCATTTCAGGCACTGAATTTTCCATGTCTTTAAAGAAAATGCTGGTGATGTTTAGTGCAACAACGTCTAGGATGCCAATTTAGGGGTTTGTGTGTGCTCAAGGTTGTGCAAAGCAAGTTACAGTGTGCAGCTCAGCTCCTCTGGATAATTCACGGAGATTTGGTTTTATTTATTATTCAGATTTGGATTTCAATATTCCACATTCTCGTGTGCAAGTGTAAGCTGAGATACGGAGAGTTTTGGTGAGAAAAGAGAGATAAAGGAGCTGAAGAGGAACTTCCAGTGGCCTCTCTGTGCTGGCCAAGCCCCAAATCCGTGATGGCTTTTTGTGGACCTTGAGGCTGGGTGAGAGGAACCACCCCAAAATTGCACCAAAACTGGAAAGTTGGTGTTTAAAATGAAAAAAACCCTTCCTAATACAGTTTTCCTCTAATAGATTCTGCATTATTTCTCTTCATAGGATCTATTTCTCTTCCCACCCCTTTTATTTGTTCCCTTTTGTTTTATATCTACATGAGAATTTCACTTTGGACTACTTTGAATAAGCAACAAACCCAGCCTTTAATTTTCGTCATTTGTTATTATTTGAATGTCCTTCTTCTGATCCAAGGTTTCTCCTGAATTGTTAGTTTGACTTTACTCTTGTGGAAAGGTTCATGGGAATAACTTCTAAAGTACAACAGACATGGCAAGTGCAGCAGAATAAATTCTGATTTAAAAATTAAAAGGAAATAGAGAATTTCTTCATATTGAGAGTCCTGAATGGCAACTGGCAATAAGTAAATTGCACAAAAGGTGATGTGCAGACCTTACATGAGTTGAGAAACAGGATTCTTCTGCCAGGGAATGTTAGGGAGATCTACAGTTCAGAAAAGGTATAAATTAAAAAGGATTCAGAACTATAAAAACATATTTATGGATAAACTGTTTCTGCACCTTAGAGGTTCTTCCTTTCTTTTGGCTTCTTGTGACTCTAATTCTGATTTTGCTCCTGCTCCCTGGTGATGTTCAGTAACTCCTCATCAACTTTCTGCTTTCACTGAGATCAGGGACCCATTTAGGTGCCCTCAGCCTGGGCCTACCTGAGTTTTTCATCTGCAGGCAAGCAGGGTTTGAGCTCATTTTAGTGGTAAAATCTGCATCTTAAACATTTGCAGAGTTCCTCACATCTGTTGTAAAACCGCAGATGTGCCTCTCCGCAGATATATATACTTCAGTGTGATATATTATGTTTTATAATTAAAATTTTATTGAATTTTAATATAAAAACAAATTCATACATTAAAAATTAAGTAGAGAACAAACATGTGTGGTATCAGGAGGATACAAGCTCCAGTGCAGTAGGACAACAACATCTGACCCATAAAAAACACCCTGCTTTACTTCTGAAATACCTTTGTGGCTGGGAGATTAGTGGGATGTAATATTGAGGTTTCAATATTGGGGAAAAATAATATTGTTTTGTCACTGCCATTGATGAGGAAGGAGCAGCTTTTGAAATGCCTCCATTAAACACTGGAAAACAAATGGGGTTTGACAGAGCACGGCCTCCCAGCCAGCAGAGAGAGTTATTTGTGGGATAAAGTCAATACTTTAGAGCAAAATAAAGGACTTTATTTCTTGCAGGGTCCAGGGGAGCACAAGAATTTGGATATTGGAGATCAGAACTTGAATCCTAGAATAACCCAGCCCTTACTTGCACTCCTTCCCTGGGCAAAGGTAAGCATTGGTTACACAGAGTAACTTACTCCTTGTAGGATGTGTGTCAGGAAAGATGGAGAGACAAGAGCTTGGAGGGCCCAGAAGAGGGGGAATGGTTTCAAACCATCGGGGTTAGATGGGATTTTGGGAAGGAATTGTTCCCTGGGAGGGTGGGGAGGGGCTGGGATGGAATTCCCAGAGCAGCTGCCCCTGGATCCCTGGTAGTGCCCAAGGCCAGGTTGGACATTGGGGCTGGAGCACCCTGGGACAGTGGGAGATGGGATGGGATGGGATGGGATGGGATGGGATGGGATGGGATGGGATGGGATGGGATGGGACGGCTGGAACTGAATGAGCTTTAAGGTCCCTTCCCACACAAATCATTCCATGAATTTATATTTCTGTGATAATTACATCCTACAGTCCCAATATTAGACAGTCCTGAGCAATTCACCAACAAGATTTAATCTTTATTTCACTGTCAACTTTGGAGATAAAATTGCTTTTATTTCACTGTCACCTTTGCAGTTTGGAGAAAATGAATGACCCAGACTTGGTCAACACCAGGCACAAGCAGATATTTGCCCTCCACCAACTCCAGCTCATGGCACCACCCTGCTGTCCCTTCACTGATCCCATTTTTCCCTGCTAAAAAGCAAACCCCAGCACGGGATGTGTGAGAGAAAACAGTGCTGAAATATTTGAATGCTGTTACATAAAGGGGCGAGGAGGCTTTGCCTTGAACGCTGCTTTCATTTCCATTTCAAAAAAGGTACAGCTGAAGTGTAAAAAGTTCAGAGAGGGCTGATGGAAATGATTAGACAGAGGGTGAGATGTGCTTGTGATGAGAGCCTGTCAAGTTTGGAACATGAATTTCCTGGCTAACAAGGATGAAAATGGCAAAAATGTATCAGATAAGGAATAGCTGATAGGGAGTATCTCAGGAGGTTGTTGAGGATCCCTTTTTTCCTGCACTTTCTGCTGACACAAGAATCCAGGAACAGCCAAAAGATGTGGCAGGGCCCACAGCACAGGTTGGTGACAACAGACAGGGCTTTGGGCTGGGTGTGGGATCATTGCCACAGGAGTCTGAGACATCAGCAGTGTTTAAAGGATGAGGAATTAGAGATTTGGGCAACAATATTTACATTAGATCAGGTAAAACTAAGGGATAGGATAATGGAATCATTAAGGCTGGAAAAGACCTCCAAGACCATCAAGGCCAACGTTGATCTCACCCCAGCAATGCCCACTGAACATGTCACAAAATGCCACATCACTCAGTTCCTGGACACTTCCAGGGATGTGACTCCACTGCTGCCCTGGGCAGCCTGTCCCAATGCTTGACTCTGTTTTCCATGAAGAAATCTTTCCTGATATCCAAGCTGAACCTCCCCTGGTGCAGCTTGAGGTGGGACCTCATTCCACATCAGCTCCTGGGAGAGACAGAGGTGTTTCCCAGGGCTGCCTCATCCCTTTGCTCTGCCTCCTGAATCTTCTCCAAGGCTTTTGGAAGTTGTGCCCTGTCTCTAGCCCTCCCATGTCCAGCAGCACCATCCACAAAGGAGAAAAGAGGCCAAAGCTGTGCTAAAAAAGTAAAATTTAACTTTTAAATCAGTTTCATAACCCACATCATCATTTTTCCCTGTTATTTGAGAAGTCGGGAGGAGCAATACCTGGGAGTTTCACTGATGAGCAGAGCCAGGTGTGAGGGGGCTGCAGAGCCCAGGAGCTCTGGGCAGAGGAGCTCTGGAGGAGCACACCCAGCCCCAGGTGCCCACACCTGCACAGCCCTGCCCTGAACTCAGCCTGACTCTGCACCCCCAGCTTCTCCCACACTTCCCCAATTAAACCATTCACACTCATATTAACGAGCTGTCCACAGCCCTGCAAACTGATTTATCTGCTGCTGACAGTCCGAGCTGCTGCCCAAGCTGCTGGAGAGGAAAAGGTCTTTAATTTAGGGGTTGTTTTCTTTATACTTGTTCCTTTTCCCACTGATTTTCACTTGCTGTTGCTTCACAATTAACTCAAGGTCAGAAGTTTAGGAGGTATCACAGGGTGATGTCAGCTCCACTTGGCATAAGTAATATTTGTGTTCCTGTTTGTCAAATGAATGGATTGAAATAGGATTTTATTGGAGTAAAGAAGCTTTTTATTTATTTTAAAAATGGGATTTTTCAAAGAGGATTGCTAAGTCATTGCAGATAATTATTTTTAAGGAATCTTTTAAAGGCGTCACTCCCCATGGCAGAGGTTTGGAATGAGATGTTCTTTAAGGTCTCTTCCAGCTCAAACCATTCTTTGATTCTGTAACTCACTGTTGTTATTTGTGCTCTGAGGATTTACTGAAAAGCAATTTTTCAGGTTGGAAATTTATTGAGAATATGAAGAGCTGATGGCTTCTATTTGGTGAAAAAAGGGGTATTTTCCTCTACTCACACATTTACATTGTTAATCTGCAAACTTCACCAACACATCTGAACACACAGTTGAGTTATTCACCATTTACAGTTTCTAGAAACCCAAAATAAAGCTGTGATGAAAGATTGGATTATTCACAGATAATCTACAGCTCTCCCAAACTGTGCACACAAAAAACCAAACTCCTGGCTTTTTTGTGATTTGGAAAAAAACAAACCCAAACCCTTCAGAAATGATTAATAGTAATTGTCAGGAATTTGTTTTGGAAGGGGACTGTCCTTATGTTGTCACATGTCCCATAAACACTGGCAGCAGGATATTGATTGGCCACAAACAAAGTCTACTTGCAATTATTTCACTGCAAAAGAGCAACCAGAAGAAACTAAAAACCCAAATTTGGAAGTCTATAGATTGTTTTGGAGAGTCTACAGCAAGATAATTTACAGATAAAACAGAATAAATGGTGTAATTTTAATAAATGTTGTTTTGGTACAGCTTATATTTAGCACTTTTTCACAATCAAACAGCATGAGGGAAAATTAAAGTTCTGTAAACTTGCATTAAATCCCTAAATATTCCTAGTTGGATATTGATAGACAGGGAAAGGGAAAATTATCATCCCTGCCATGCCAGTGCTCTTCTGTTCTGATGTTTCACTTCACTTCCAGGAAAATTGTCCTCAGTTCCAGCTGTCTTAAATTCAGAGCTGAGGAAAAACCCGTTGAGTTATCTCAGTGTCTTCAAGAAAACTCTAGCTGATAATAGAAAATAACAACCTTTAGACAGCACTTTTTATACCAGACTGTAAAATTTAATCGAGGGTTTTATCTTGCCATAGAAATTTGGTGTTTTTTTATAAAAACCCCAGGAAACATTATTATTTCTGTTCAGTCCTTTTTCTAAGGAATGTCTGCAGAACTGACTCCTTTTTAATTTAGATAATTCCAGGACCTGCACCTGTTGAATGACACAGGACTCTTCCAAGGGTAAAGTTAATTCCTCAGGAGGTTTGGAAAAATCCCAACCCTTCTCATGATGTTGAAGACTATTTTCACATCTAACAGTGATGTCTTGGGGAAAAAAAATTTAAAAATTAAAAATTATATTTTAGAGGAACTTGGTGAGGGATACACAACCTCTACAGGAGGGTGGGGAGCTGCACCCCATCCAGGGATTTTTGGGAAACTCCACCCCCATCTAGGGATTTTTTGGGAGGATGGAGCCTGTAGGGTTGAGCCACCTCGTTCAGCATCAGAGGGAGGATAGCAGGAGCTGCCTGGGATAATCCCAGAGGATGCCCTAAACACTCGTGTGTTTTGCAGCACTTTGAGGCTTTTTTGATGCTTCTAAGGAGGATGCAATTAGCTTTTCAATGATAAATAAATTAGAGATAGTTGATTTTGCCGCTCACACATTTGTTTTCCTTGCTTTCATGAGGGACTGCAGCCTGTTTATGATTTTCTCAGAAGTTTGAGAGACTTGCTTTGCTTAGTGACAAATCCTCCCCTCTAGGCAGCACAAGGAAAGAAAAAAAAAAAGAGGAGAGCAAAGATAGTGGGAACCTGCAAATGGCCAGTGTGTCTGCAGGGAAGGGAATCCCCTCAGGACTCCCAGAGGTTTGGTTTGTTTCCTGGCTGTTTATTTACGTAATTAGAGCTCGTAATTCCACACAAGGCAAAGGGAAAGAAGAAGCAGCAGCAAAAGAAATCATGGGAAAGCACAGGCAGGAATCAGTTGGTTATGCAGGACTGGAATAAGGCTCTGGTGGAACTTCAAGGATGGCTTTGGCTCTGCAGGTGGTGGTCACCAGCTGGTCTATGGCATGGGTGGGACTTCATGAAATCATGGAATGGTTTGGGTGGGAAGGGACCTCAAAGTCCCTTCAGTGCCACCCCAGCCATGGCAGGGACACCTCCCACTGTCCCAGGTGCTCCCAGCCCCAGTGTCCAGCCTGGCCTTGGGCACTGCCAGGGATCCAGGGGCAGCCACAGCTGCTCTGGGAATTTTATTCCAGCTCCTCCCCACCCTGCCAGGGAACGATTCCTAATTCCCAAAATCCCATCTAAATCTACCCACTGACAGCTTACAGCCATTCCCTGTGCCCTGTCCCTCCATCCTTGTCCCCAGTCCCTCTCCAGCTCTCCTGGAGCCCCTTCAGGCCCTGGAAGGGGCTCTGAGCTCTCCCCGGAGCCTTCTCCTCTTCATGATGAACAATCCCAATTCCATCACTTGTCATCACCCAGGTTCTGTGCAGAGATTTCCTCCACCACCACCTTGTGCAGCTGAGGGAGAAGCTCCCAAGCACTCTGTGCAGCCTTTGAGGACTGTGATTTAGAGAGTGACATCCAAAGATTTGCAATGTAAGTCTTGTTAATTCCCTTTAATTTGAATTTGGTAATTATTTTGTAAGTTTCATCTTGGTGTTCACACCCACTTAGACAAGTCTTCCTATGGTTTCAGAGTTTCAAGTGATTCCAAGAGGTTGGTAGAGGAGGTAAGGGTAATTCCACCACCAACCTGGAGCTGCTAATGGGCTAAAATTGTGCTATTTGGAGGAAATTCTTGCTTCAGGACAGAAGTATCTGAAAAAAAATGCCTAAAGTAGCAAGAGTGTGGCTTGGAATTTGTACAAAAGAAAGAATAAAATACTTGTAAAAAGCAAAATCCAAGTAGAAAGAAATACTCTGCATAGTCATGTTAAAAGGGGGGTTAGGAAGGTCAAGGAGAAGTTTTGTTTTGAGAACTGTGCTGCTGAGGAGTGCAAAGAATAACAAATAAGAAAAATGTGCCTTTTTTTCTACCTCCTCCTGAATGAAACACAGCATTTTGTGGAAGGTCAGTCACTGGGAACTGATGGGGGATGATGGAGGCAGGTTCCCAGCTCAGCTGTACAGATAATTTCAGTCCCATTCTGTGTGAGCAGGGCAATGAGGCTGTCCCAGCCTTGTCTCCGGGTGCATTTCCATCACACCCAGCACTGCCAGCTCTGCCGTGGGAGATCACATCACGCACATTGCATTCGAGCAAGGAAATAGGGGCAGCAATAGCCCGGCCAGCAGGGCACTCCAGGCAATCAGAGCAGCCCAGCCACCCTCAGCTGAGACTTATCAACTGCAAGAAGTGGGGAAATGTCATTTTTTTTCCTTCCCAGGAACAGCTTTTATCCGTGTGTGTTTGTATGAGAAGCAGCGAGGTGGGAAGGGAAGCACAGCCAGAGCTCTTCCACCCACCCAGGACAGGATGGCCGTGGATCCTCTGCTCTGGAACTCTCCCTGTCACCTCCCAGGGACATCTGCTGGGTCTGCAAAAGGAGGAACTGGTGTCTCCACACTGCAACAGGCTGGGAGCAAGGTGGGTAACGGGCGTAATTAAGGGAGGCGCAATTAAAAATTACTTCCAAGTGGTTTCTCCTTCTCGAGGAGGAGCGTGGAAGGGCTGGTTGGGCTCAGTGCTGTGGGAATAAATGTCACTGTGTAGATGATGGTGTGGAAAGTAAACAAAGAGTAAGGTGGAAAAGGAATTGGAGTTGTCTGGAATTGGTTGATCAGAAATAGTTGCGCTATCAGAAATGAAATTGGAGAATCACAAACTGGCTTGGATTGGAAGGGACCTTAAAGACCACCTTGTTCCAACCCCTTGCCATGGATGGGGAGCATAACGGGCACCTGCAAAACTCTGGACATCTCCTGATGCTGGCTAAAAAGAGAGGCAAGGGAAAAAAATTAAAGAAATCAAAAGAAATGATCCTCATTGTGAAAGTCAGAGCAGTCTCAAAGTGCTTAACTCAGGCTTCAAGTCCCTCAACCCCTCTTGAGGGTGGAGGAGGGAGCTTCCCATGTATTTTGGGAAGGGCAGGACCATGGGAGCTGTGTCTGTTTGCCAGGCCTGTAGTGAGCACCTTGCCTGACATTAAGCAGAGGCAATAACTTTGTGATGACCTAAATTCATTTAAAAAAGAATTACTGATGTATATATTCAGGTCAATAGCGCTTTCCCCAGGTTTCAATAATCGGATCAATTATCTGAATCCAATAAAATCTTATTAAAGAAATTCAGAATTATCTTTAGAATAGCTGGCCTTGTAGTCCCTGAGTAGGTTACAAAAACTGCTATGAAGAATTAGTGTGACCTACTTTCTGGGTGGTACAGATATCATTATCATATCAGAGGTGCAGGCTGATAAGGCTACATGACTTCCATCTCTTATTGAAGAGAGTTTGGCAAAAAACTCACACAAAACTTTCATCTCGCTCTCCAAACTATTTTATTTTCCTAAACACCAGCTGAAATTTGAAAAGTCAAAGCATTGCACATGAAGATACACCTGTTGAATGAAGTGAATGAGGTAAAACCAACAGGGTGATGAATGTTTAAAGCACTTGGGATGGGGACAAGTTGTTGTTGCAGGTCACAAATGCTTGGTCAGCCCAAGCATTTGCTTGCACCTCCTTCCACAGAGTCAGTGAGGACTCAGATCCTGAGGCAGAGGGGGAATTACAAAAAGCCAATGTTTCATTACAAAAACTGGTGGAAAACCTTCCAGCCTTCTCTCTGCCAGGTGAGATGTTTGGTTATTTTATTGCTTCTGAGACAACCACTTTGTTAAAATCTGGCTGGAAACTTCCTTGTGTTTCTAAGATGGTTTTTGATGGGGCAGCATTTGCAGATCTGGGCTGGGGAATCGGGCTGTGCTGGGCAGGATTTCCCCAAGAGCTGCAAAGGCAAATGTTTGGTATCTCTGGAGTAAACCTGACCTCCGTGCTGGCTGTGTCTGGAAGAAGGGTTTCCTTAAAAATACCCTGGGATATGTCAGGGCTGTTGTTTGGAGCTGTGGAAGACAGCGGGGATTTAACTGTGATTGCAGTGGGCTCAGGGTGGGATCTGTGCTGGAATTTGTGGCATGGCACCCGTCCCTCAGGCAGAGGGACCAGGGAAGGAGTGGTAGGAGGTTCCTGGCCTGGTTCCTGGAGGTTCCAGCTGGATTTGCTCAGCTCTGCCCCATCCAGCTGGAGGTGTGAAGATGCTGTGCTCCTGTGAGGAACATCACTGTTCCCACCACAAGTGGTGAGGAGCTTCTCCGAGCTGTGCAAACACAGAATCGGGTCACAGGAAGGGCTCCAAACACTGGTAACCCTTTCATGAGGTTACCAGAGAGTTGATGCCAACACGTGAGGCCGGAACTGCCTCGTGCCAGCCAGTGGAGATGGCAGTGGAGCAGTGCCAGGAGTGCTCGCACCCTCCTGCGCCCCTCAGGCCGCACGGCAAGGCCGGCCATCCCTCACACACCCACCCATGGCAAAGGCGGCAGAGCAGCTGTGGGACCCCCACACCAGCAGGCCATGAGCGTGGCCAGGACGGTTTTCCAGGAGTTAATTAGGAAGCCGAGGCTCTGGGAGCCTGTTGGAGAGCGCTGAGCAATCCCAGCTGCTCCGCAGGCCCCGCCGGCGTGGCAGAGCCAGGCCCTCCTCCCCGGCAGCCGCGGGCTTTGATCTCGCCAGTATCAAACCAGTTGGGCCCCAGTAGGGTGGTGGGAGCAGCGGGAGCCACTGGTGGCCTGTGGCTCAGGGCAGCCACCTTCTCTCCACACAGGCCCGCCGGCCCCCGCTCGGCGGCGGGACATCAAGGCAGGGCCGACCGACAAGCGCGTTAATTAGGAGGCTGAAATTATAATGTTGTGTTAAAGAACAAAGAGTCTCCAAAGGAAAAATATGTGCCGCATATCTGACAAAGATAAATTGGATTATTCAAAATATTCCTGATGAAATGTTACATTTTGCAACTAATTATCAATCTGTTTTATCTCCGGACCAGCTGGGCATTTTTGTGCATGCAAGACCTGCCTTACCAATGATCTTAAGATGTCACTGTAGCGTTTACATCTTTTATTTCAAGATTTAAATAACTAGGAAGTAGCTAATGTAATTCACTGCTGAGAAGAAAGGCTAGTTAGTTGAATGCTTTCCAAAGTGATCTTTTCCTAATGAACTTCTCTGGACTGTGAGTAATGAGGCTTTATTCAAATAATGTTTAAGAAAGGTTTTTATAATGTAATTTTTTAAAGAAAGAGCAACATTTAATGCATTTAAAATATCTTTATTAATCCTATACTGCCTCATGTAGCATTAAAGCATTGTGAATATTTGGTTTTGTTCCTTCTGAATGTTCCTTTTGTGATGAACTGGTTGCAGTAGCAATGGAGCTATAGAAATTGGGCAATTATCTCATAAATGTTCAGTGATATCTTACAAATTACCATCTGACATGATTACAGAGCCATTTTGCTGTAAAAGCATTTGTTGTTTAAGTATATTTATATACCACAGAGGTCTGTATTTCCCCTGGTCCCTACTCAGACACTACTCCTATGTGCAAACACTGAGCTTTTCTACCCCTTCTACAGCTCACCTTTGGGACAGCTGTGCTCAGATTAATCTGCTGGAGGTGTCATGAAAATTTTCTTTTGAGTATGATCTTGTGGTAGTTTTCAACTGGAATAGGAGAGGATACCTCATAGGTTCCCTATAACAGCAGTGCTCTGCAATATTTTGGATTCTTCGTGAGGTTCTGAAGTTCTGAAAGTGTTCTGGCAAATTTTGCTTTTATGGCACTGAACTGACAGGGCGGCCAAAAAAATTTAAAAAATTAAATACCTTAACATAATTGGGCAATTTCTAGGAAGCGATAACCACAAATGTATTTGAGCAAACCTCACTATTTTTGATTAATGAATGAAGTGGCATTATTGAGCGTGGGCTGATCTCACCCTCCAAAAGGTTGACTCCCACTGCATATGGGACCTGACTGATACACCCCATGGCTACACACTTCTGAAGTTGGCTTTATTTATGGCAGAATATCAGCTCAAAAGGACTTCACTCTAAATCCTGAAGTTTTCTGCTTCTATCTCCCAATAGTTAATTTTTAAACACTATATCCAACATATATTCAAAGTTTTCCCAGAGAACAGGAGCTGAACATGGAGACTTCAGCCTGTGGTACATGGAATGAAACCAAAGCAATTTGCTCAGCCCGTCATTTTTTCCTCTCCCTTCTAGAGAGTGAATTTTGTCCCACCTGATGATCATTTTAACTGTTCAGAGCAGGTTCTGCTTCATTGTAGAAATGAATTCTTTCTGGCTTTCAAAAGGGCTCTTCCCAAAGCTGATCAATGCATTCCCTGCTTTTTTCCATGCTCTATCAAGGCCTGATCCTGCTAAGAGCAGGAGGTGCTTGGCTCACTGACCTTCTCCCAGAATTCCTGCCAGTTAGGAGTGGTCAGCACCCAGCAGGATTTGGCCTTTGCTTTGCACAAAAACCTCCCTCAGTTTGAATGTTTCATAACGTATGTTTAAACAGTCGCAGCTAGCAAAGAACTTTGATGAGGCAAAGGGGTAATTGGATTTTCTTGTTCTATAATTAAAAACGTATATATTACATCCACATTAATACCAAAAGAGTTCATCACGATCAGTGTTATTACGATGAATACCAAAGGATTTAACAGTGATTGGCCACTTAGTTTAAAGGGTACCTGAAATCATTAAATTGTTTGCTGGAGGGCTTTTGAAGGCCTGTTGGATGGCCTGCCACTCCATATTTTTTTTTACTCCTGGCCTGCAATGTGAGGTTTACTTTTACAAAGTAGGAGCAACAGGGTGATCATTTTCCTTTATTATTCCCTTATTGACTTCCAGTTAATTTTAATCTTTGCATTAAGTGACCTCTATTAAGCTTGCCAGGTATCTGATTACTCTGCCAAGGTTGAGACCAGAAGGCGACCTATTGCACCACATCAATTGTCCTTCACAGAAGCCCTTACTGTTAATCAAGAGAGGAAGATTAAAGGAGATCACAACTATCAGCCTGGAGTGAATTTTGCATTTGAATACACCTTTCTACCAGTGTGTGTGTATTGTCCTAGAAGAAAACAAATATGAGCTCTTGGGAGCAGCTTCTGCTCAAATCTCCACTGAGAGAAGCTCTCAAGGCAATGTGGTATCTGCAAACTTAGCTCTACCCTTAAACACTCCAATTTGTTCATAAAATTCTAAATTAGACACATTTTAAAATATCTGTAAAATCTCTAAATAAGCTTTCTCATATTTGGTTTGGACAAACACAACTTTTCATTTTTTTCCCCTGCAATCCTAAAATGCTCACATTTAATTTTGCTCAGTTCTACATAGGTACAAATGAGCTTAATTAACTCTCATTCTTAGAATCACAGAATCTTTTAGGTTGGAACAGACCTCTAAGATCAACAAGTCCAACCATTAAACCTACTCATCTTAGGTTGGTGGAGAGGTTAGAGTTGACTTTTCATGAGCATGTGAAGGTTCACACTTTGAGGCAGCTCCTCAGGGGTTGTTGGTCTTTGTAGAATTCCTTCTGGAGAATTCAGAATTTGGAGTTTGTAGAATCCATAAATTTGTATCAGCTTGTGCATTTTCATGTGGTAAATCCTAGCGACCCCAATTAATTAAACCATAAATTTATTTTTACAGGAAAAATATTAATTTTGTTGTATTTAATTCTCTTAATGTGCTCTGGAACTTTGCCTGAAATTCTTAGGGACAAAAATTCTGAAATTATTGTTGGAAGCTGCAATGTGGGTCTAGAAAAGATATAATAAATGTATGTAATAATAAATGTATTGATTGCTCCCTGATTATAATTATGCCATTATACATTAGGTTTCTGTAGTTTAAAAATTTAATCTCTTGTCTTGAAACGATTTCATGTCCATGACTTCACCTTTGATCATCTACAGAAGTAAAAAAACCCTTGAAATTTAAAAAGAAGGTAAGTTGGTGTTAAAATCAGAGTTTTAGTGCAATTAAGTATTTGCAAGGTCAACTACTGCAGTCTAAAATATTCTGAACTAGTTCTGAATATATCAAATTAATAAATATATTCACAGAGGGGGAAAAAAGTGAAAATTAACATCTTTCTAGCTTAGGAATCCAACAAGTGCTTTAAATAGGGACCTGATCTATTTGGAAGATATTTTTTGAAACCTAAAATCCTCTTTTCTCTTTTTCCCAGCATCCCCATCCTGCACAAAGCCTCCCAAGCCTGGTCAGTTTGTTCAGCTTTCCTAGGAGCTTGTGGAGCTTAATTTCAGTGCAGGGAATCCCAAGAGCTTTTCTCTTTTATAATCAATTCTACCTGCACCAACTTATTCCTAATATAAAAATGGCCAGTTGGAACATGAGAATGTCATTTTATCGGGATTCAGGTCAATAATTGTATTTATTTTCTTGACAGAAGAGTCACCTCCAGCATTCAGTAATTTGATTATTGTGCTTAATTCATAACAAAATTGGACTAACCCAACTCAGAAATGCTTTTGTTCTATGGTTAACTCCTGTTTTTAAATAGTTTTATGATATAAAGGCTTCTATTTTCAGCAATTAGAAAGAAGAGTTGCCCAGCTCTTCAAGGGAAATTGGGAATGATTTAAAAAATTATGTGTTGATGCATCTTTATGACTTAAATCGCAACAAACGTATTTATAACTTTTAAAGCATCGAGCATCTGTTCTTCCTCTTCCAGGCTGTGCAAACAAGAGTGCTTTGGCTTCCCCTAAAATATTTCTTTTTTTTAACAAGTCCAACAGGCACAGTGTGGTCAATGACAAGGCATCCTGAGCCTGGCTTGTTCCAATCAACTTCTGCAGGAGCGGGATCGCCAAGGGATCGCGGGAGTCGGGAACAGCGTTTAGCACTTTGCTGACCTTGACTCCACCTTTTCAAAACTCCTTCTGGAACCAAGATTTTTTCCAGCCATTTTCAAGTGATTTCTTCCACTTTCTCCAGAGACTGAAACACTTGATTGACCTGTGATGTTCAGTGAAATTCTTGCACTGGAAAAGAAAAAAAATGTTGGAAGTCCTAGACATGAAAATGCTCATGAACTTTAAAAAAAAAAAAATCATCAAAAAGTTTTCAACATATCATCTGTCCAGGGTGTTTAACAACAGGTATTTGGGGTTTCTTTTCATTGTGAAGGAAGATTTAGGAGCAAACATGAAAAACAGATATTTAATTTTAAATGTATGATTTTTACCTGTATTTTAGCCTTGTATATAACACTCTGTCTCACTTGAGAGTTGCTAATAACCAGGAAATGATTACTGAGAACTTCTGAAATGACATCGAGTAAAAAATTAAAGGATGTGAGGAGACTTTTTTTTAAGAAATAAAAGCTTTTAGAGCTGAGATCATGATAAATTATTTCTCAGCATTCCTTAGAAAGAATAATGGAGCTGAAGTTTGTACTGTGAGTATTGTGTTACTTGATGAATCTCTGGCTCTCAGTACCTACATGAAAACAGGACTCCCCAAAGACTTGTCAGGACTCTGTGTTAAAAAAGTTTGCACAGGGAAGGAGATTTTATTATTTCTAACTCGCTTTTACATCTTATATTTTTTGCTTAAACTTGGTAGACATTTTGTGGCATCAGGAAAAAGGTCTTTCAGCTTGAAATTTTGAATCAGTCCATGCTGAATCAACTGAGTGGTGGAAATGAGTCATGACTGACCAGTTTTCTGTGTTAGAAAACCAAGAAAAGGAAAAAACCACTTTCTTTTTACTAAATTACTTAAAAATATTTTTTTTATATCTAAAGTTTAACCCTACTTTGAGGAATTTACCTATTAATTATTTTACAAATGGCATCAGCAACAAATATAGGTGATAAATTCACCAAATGAGAAATTCTGCAACAGTAAATATTTTAGTATTTGTATAATGCTAATTTGCTCTCTCATTTTATTAGACAGAAAGTTTCTCTGTTGAAATGTATCAAACCAACATCCAAAAATGCAGCTTAATTGCACTGAAGCACAATTTTCTGAAAAATCTGCATCTTGAAAGCTTCAACTCTGTAAGTTTCCTCATACTTCTCTTTATAATAATCCCCTGGATGAGAGGTAGGTTTTGTTTGTTTTTGTGTAAAAAAGTGAGACCAAACACTGAATTAAGGAAAGCTGAAGATGAACATTTGAAAGGTAGGTATGTAGGGCTTCATTTATTTCAAAAATTATTTTTGAATCTCCATTTGTTTATTCTGGATAGTTATCCTGGCTGGATGAATTATTGCTTCCTAGGGATCCATCCAAGCCCTGTGGGCTGCCATTGGCCTCTGGGCACTAGTGAATTCCAGTGTTAATTTTATTAAGCCCTGGGATTTCCTCCTCCTGGTCACTTTTCCCTGGAAATGAAGTGTGGAACATGCAGGGCCTCAGCTGCACCAGATCTCTCCCACAGCACATGGAATGGGGCATGGCATGGACAGCATCTATAATTTAATTGTACAGCCTGAGTGTTATTCTCTAATCCCCTTGCTCTGCTGTGTCAGAAATCAGGACTCGATTGTCTGGCTGAGTTTCCACGTTCCAGAGGTGATACTGGGTCAGTTCTGAAAAAAAGATGAGAAAAAAAGGAAGCTGTGCAGTTGCAGAACAGTTCTGTGCTACAGGCAAGTTCAGTGTGCTGGTGAGAAAAAGGAGTTTTATGGCTCAGGAGAAAATCCTGTATCCATCCCAGCCCCAGAATAGGATTCAAGTTTAGCACCACGTGGTACAAAAAGTTGTGCAGCCTTTGGTTTGCTGTTTAATCTGGTTGCTCATCTATCAAATGAGGATATTGATTCTGATCTCTCACAATCTCCAGCGAGATTTTTAAGGGAATATATGAAGCACCTATAGATCAGTGAGCTCTGCAGAGATGTTTTAGAGTGCAAAGTGCTTTTAAATGGTGCAGCTGT
The DNA here is from genome assembly GCF_028769735.1 of Zonotrichia leucophrys gambelii. NCBI lineage: Eukaryota > Metazoa > Chordata > Aves > Passeriformes > Passerellidae > Zonotrichia > Zonotrichia leucophrys. Next base: position 1,973,682 of record NC_088176.1, on the reverse strand, counting down.
CTGCTGGGCTGTGTTTAAGGCTTGGTTCACCTAACGCTGCTCCCTGTTTTGTGCAGAGGTGCTCGGGGGCTGGCCAGGCTGCCTTGCAACAGAGCTGGCAGAGCCTGCTGGAAAACAGAGCTGGAAAAGTCAATGCAGCTCTTGCTCAGGTTAAAGGGAAGCCTGCATTGTTTTACCTTTCGTTGTAATTCCGAGGGCCACTCCAGTTCAATGCAGGCTGTATTAATGTGCATCACTTATCCATACACTGAGTCAGTCAATGACTGCATTGATCCAGAGCTGTGTTTTCTTTCAGAGGATGCTGCAATGAGGCAATAGAAATCATTAGGGCTTGTGATATTGAAATCCTCTTGGTGCTGGCAGACCTGGAGCTCACATTTCACATACTGTTGCAGCAGCACAAGAGCAGTCATGCCTGGAATTTCGAGTGAAAGTTTCTGTTTATATTTTTTTGTTGAGTGAACCTGCTATGTTTTGTTCCTTTCTCTTGTACTCAGGTTATTTTACTGAGGTCTGTTGTGTACCTGGCAAGGTGGTCTAGGGCAAGGTGTCCCTGCCCAAGGCAAGGGGTGGGACTAGAAGGGCTTGGAGGTCCCTTCCAAGCTAAACCATTCTGTGATTTGATGATTTTATGTACAGGATGCAATCTTTTCTTCTTGTATTGAACGTGATTCTAGGAATGGCATGGTCTGGGTCAGAAAGGGCCTTAGAGATCACTTTGTTCCAACCCTTTCCATGGGCAGGGACATCTTCCACTAGAGCAGGTTCCTCAGCTCTGGTGTTTCCTGGTAAAACCCTCTGAAGGTCTCAAACGGCTCTTCCAAAACCTCAAATTATTCAACATCCTCTTCTTAAGGTCTCTCACTCTTTTAGTTGTCATCACAAACTTCTAGGAGTGAGACACAGCTTTTGTGCCTTAGCTTTTCCCAAGCTTTTGCAAATGGCTGGATGTTTAGCAGACTTCCAAAGTTGGTACCTTGTTCATTAATAACAGTAATCTGATCATTGCAAAAATGTTTATGAGCTCTTCTTCAGGGAAGAATGCAATCTAAGCAAAAAGAGCCTGTTAAAAGTAGAAAACAGAAGGAAATGATGTGACCCTGGTAAACATTATACAGGGGTTTCAGCAATCTGCAGGCTCATTATTGTGAATTTCTTTAGGATATTCATAGAGGGAGAAGGGGAATAATGACCTACAGTTGGAGGCATGAATAAGACAACATTCAAAAAGCTGCAAGTTTAATTTGGGGAATACAGCTGAGGAAGAAATGGCAGCAGGGAAAACAAGGAGAAATTTGGAGAACATTCCCCCAGTCACCCAAGTAAACCCCCACTAAATACACCCAGCAACTTGTGCTCATAAATCCGTGTGCAGGAAGGGCAGTTGTCAACAGGTCGTTCCAATTTTCAAATGAGGTTTGTCCTTGCAGGTTTTCTTCACACCTCTCCTGATGGCTGCAGGATTAAGACTATAAAAAAAGCAGGTCATGGAAGCAAATTGGAAAATGCCAACCCTCCCTCCAGCTTCACGTTTCCTTTTGAAATACTGCTTTAAAAAAAAAAATCTCCCAAGGAGATCATTGATGACTTGAGGGATGGAAGAATTGGGGTATGGATGCTTTAGGAAATGTGTCAGGCTTTTGGGAGGTTATGGAGCTGATTCAGCTAATCTGGATGTATTAGGGGAAATCTCCCTGGTCTACCCCACCTGAGCATGGCAAATATTCCTTTCATTTCCTGCAGCGGACCTGAAGACGTGTTACAAGGTGGCTTTTTCTGGATGATCCTGAGATAAACAGAAACTTCATGAGAAAATCTTTTCTTCATGGTAACCCCACTGCAGTTCCGAGGGCTTTTGGATAAAGTTTTGATAACACCGGTAAGGAGCAAAGTGTTACTGAAGGCAGAGGCATTCAGGTGAAACCCTAACCCCAAATCTTGACTGTTTGTTACTATTAAAGACCTCTTGGCACTTTTCACAAGAGCAGAGGTGTGAGCCCTGGTGTCCTGGCCAAATTCCAGCCTGGGTAATTAAATTCTGCGCTCCTAAAATCCCCCCTGTAGTTTCAGCCGAGTCCAGGATTCCTCATTTCCTCCGCGAAAGCGCGGCACAGAATTGCTTTGTGCTGGTAAACAGCTGCCACAGCTCACCCCAGAGGAATTGCTGCAGCTCAGCCCTCAATCTCTCTCTGTCTCTCCTTCACACTCACACAGGGCACAGCACTGCCCCAGAGCACCCACGAGCATCCCTCCTCCCTGGAAATGTGGGATGCAGGAATTGTGCAAGGCACAACCAACCTGCTAAGCAAACCTGGACCCCATTCCCCTCTCTTAACCCAATACTATTAAACCCTGCTCAACTTTAGGACTCTAGCCTAAAAACACCTTGCTATTTCTGAAGAGCTGGGGAGATAAAGCGTTGCTGGTGCTGCTCCCCTTGATTTCTGGATATTGGTCATACCTGGTAAATGGTTTCATTTTCTTTGCTGAGGAAGAAATCTTGAGTCCACTTCTACTGGGGCTTGTTAAGCTGTTGCCTTGGGGGCCAGTTGATCAGTTGTTAAGTAGTAAGCAGCTTTGGCAGGCAACAGGCGTAGGATCCCCTGCAGCTACTCCAGCCTGCCCATCCTATCATTCTTTAGAGAGGGAGCCAGGGTATTGTCTTAGAAGTGCAATAATGATAAAATACGGGCAGAACCTCTTCCCTCCACTTTGCATGCACAGGCATTTTAGTAAACTCCATGACATCTGGAGGGACAAATATATAGATAAATATTTACTTGACAACAGTGGTTGTAAAGTCCGGCTGAGGATTTTTTTACAAATTTTTTTTTGATGATAAGTCAGGAGCTCTCAGTGAAAAGGCTGAGAATTGGGGCAGCTGCACTGAGAGCTCCTCAGCTGTTTGTCCTGGCTGTTATCAGCTTCAATTCCTCATAAAAAATTATAGGAAAATATGTCAGAAATCCCAGCCACAGAGAGCCAGGCTTGGTATAGGGTAATTGTGCCACTCTTCTATCTGACAGTAAGGAAGTTCTTCAGTTATAATTTTTTTGAATATTGCTATTACTTTATTCTTATTTGCTGCTTTAATTGTTGTGTCATATTTGCCTGAAAGGTGTGACACTTTCTAAGCATTGGGACAAAAAAAAAAAAAGCCAGCTTTGTCAATTCTCTATCTCAGAAACATTTCTGTGCTAGCAGAAATATCTATTTTCCAATCTTTGTGCACACTGAGAAATTTCATCCGTCTGATTTTTCCTTAGCTAAGTACACCAGGAATGATTCAAAGCAAGCTCGACAGATTCCTGCTTTTCACATGCCAGTAGGGTTTTTTAAAATGTATTTTATGCTGGGCTTATTTTGTTTGGTTTTTTGGTTGACTGAATTACCTATATTCCTTGAAATGGTGTTTAGTAATTCTCAGCGACTGCAGAGATGCCTACTGGGAAGTGGTCAACGGATCACAACAAACCCCACTGACTCCGGGCTCTCCTACTGCTTTAACTCAATTGCACTTTCTTATCCGAAGCCACATCTCTTAGGAAAATCCCAGAAATGCTGTTTGCCGTGAAGCATGGTTTTAATATTATCACAGCTATTTGAAAAGACAAAAGATTAGAAAGAGTATTTGGTGCTGAAGGAGGAAATAGTTTCAAGGGATGGATTTACCACAAACGAGACTCACATTTGCTGCTAATGTTGGCCCCAGAGTCTGTCTTCAGCTAAATCATCACCCCCTTGATGCTGGGTGTAACTTCTATGGATATGAAAGGGGGTGGCCATTCTTCATCCCAGTCTTGATCTCCTACAGGCAGTAAATAATTACAGGGGAAATTGTAGCTTGGGATCCATCCATCTATCTATCTATCTATCTATCTATCTATCTATCTATCTATCTATCTATCTATTTTTTGGCCTGTATTGATAAGGTGTCATTGGGATTCTAAGCTTGTTAAAAAGTCAGATGAGGAGGTGTGGGCCTGATAATTAAAATATGAATGGATTTTAAGGCAAGCTGGATGCTAAATTCCAAATCCATGGAGCTGTTCCATAAGAAAACCACTGGCATCCTCAGGAAGGAGACTGCAATCCAGTTAAAGTTTTGCAGCAAGAGATGGGATAGGTGTGGCCATTTATTTTAAACAGCTGAAATTTGACATCTCTGTCATGACACAAAATAAAAAATTTGTTGTTATGAGTATTTGCCAAAAGGAGATGGGGCAAAACTTTCAGAAGTGGCTGGTGGCCACCAGAGTGCACAGGCAGCATCAAGTCCAGAGGGATGATGGATTAAGCCCAGTTCATCCCACAGAGGAATGGACTGGGCTTTATTGACAGGCATCACCTCCAGCAGGATGGCAAACGCCCCAGGCTCCTGAGTCTCTGCACACTTGTGTGTATTTGCTGCTGGTTTCTCCAAAAATGACCTCTCCTGCCCCTCCTCTTCAGCCAGCCTCTCTACAGAAACACCTTTATCAGGCGGGTAGGGAGGGAGGGGCAGGCAGAAAATGGAAATGCCTTAGTAAGTAGAGTCTCCAACTAAAATAATTATTGGCTTTAGAGGCAGAGATCTTAATTTCTAAAATAGGATTCTTTACAGTGCTTTGCCTTCTTCTGCAGTGACTTTCTCCTGAGCTGAGTGTTTGCTAGTGGAAACACCACAGCAGTTTGTTCCTTGCCCCACCGGACACCTCCAGCAGATCTATCAATTCTCTGCAGCCAAAACATTCACATTCCCTCTCTTAGGTCAGCACAGAATCTTAGAATGGTTTGGGCTGGAAAAGACCTTAAAGATCACCTCAGTCCAACCATGGGGGATGAAACTGTGCATCTTCTTTCTTTGTTTGCTTCTTCCTCTGAGAAAAAACCTTCTCTTTTTCATACTTAACACAAAATCAAACAAAGAACATTCTCTGGTTCTGTGGCTTTATCCCCACTGATGGCAGGGATCACAGTCCAGAAAGCAGCATCCTCTGCAGGTTGGATCTTCAATACATCAAACGCCAACGTTGGCATTGTTTTGAGAGGGTTAACTAAGATTAATGAGAAAAGAAACATGAAGCCATGGAGGATCAACATTACAAATCAATGCCTGAATAAATTTAATGTGCATTCCAGCTGTACTTTACCTGGCATGATCCTGATTCTTACGAGTGTATCTTTTATGCTTCTAAATAACCCAGTAGGACAGGAACACTGCTTCCACTTTAATAATGCTTTATTTAAGCTTTATACAGTAGTCAATGTATTGATTTAGGAGGAATTTGTAGAATAAAAAAAGAATCCTTAATAAGGTACAAATACACTCCTCCAGCCTTCTGCATTCCTCATCCGTAACATTTGCAAACTGTAACTCCAGTATTTTAATTCTGGAAAACAAAGTCATTAGAAAATAAACCTGGACTTGCTGGGAGTTAGAACTTCAGTCTGGATGAAGCAACTTCCCTGAAAGGTGGACTCTTTAAATTCTATCACTTTATCTGCAACTTTTGAGAGCAGATGAAAAGAGAACGAGCATTTTATTATTCTATACCTAATTAATGCTCAGAGCTGGGAAATGGCACCTGTGTCTTTGTGAATTTGTTGTTAAACTTCACAACGGGCTGGGCTGGCTTTGTTTCCTAAATGAAACCCCTGCTATCCCAAACCTGCTTCCCAAAATTGCCATTTGTGCCGCGGACCTGGCGGAGCCGCGGCCGCGCCGCTAATTACACGCGTGGAGGCAGCGACAAAAGGAGACCTTTTCCATGAAAACGCCCGTGCCGGCCAGCCTCCTAATCAGATTCCAAGGAATTGAACTTGCAGAAAGTTTGTGCTAGCCTTGTGGATTTTCATTTCAGATGTTGTCAACTCAAGGGCATTTGGACCAATCAATATCTGTCTGTCTTCTCGCACAGAGAAAGTTGGCTATTAGAAAAGAGAGGCTTAGAGCAGGCTCAGCCAATACCATTAGCCCTTGCCTAAGGGCAGTTGTGGCCGTGTGCCGGGGTAGGCACCTGCCCCCTCCCCTCCCCCACCATTAAGAAGGCCACTGGGGATGTCATTTGGACATAGCGGGCAAAGAGCACTTCTTTATTCTTTCTCTTTTTTACACCCAGACTTCACCAAAAATCAATAAATCTGTTCTTTGCTTATTTTCAGAACTTTACTTCAATATAAGCAAGGACTTTCCTTCCAGCTACAAACTCCAGTAGCACCAAGTCAGGGATTTTTTTTTTTTTTTTTGTGTGTGTGTGTGTATTTTTTTATTTTCCTTTCTCTGTTCCAATTTGAGAGATAATTGGAAATAATATCTACTGTTTCTTCTTTTCCCTGCTAAAGATTTTTTAGAAGAAAGACCTTGATCTGCTGACTCTTTTCATGATTCAGCACTTGATTTTTCTCTCCTTGCTCTGCTTTTATTTATAATGATTTTAAATGATCAGGGAGGGAAGTGATACATTTCTTTGTTTTCCAATCAACAAATTTTTCACCATATTGAATTAGGTTTTGCTATTTTCTGTGTCAAGGCACTATTAGTGACACTGCTCTTGATAATTCTTTAAATATGAGCAATCACCCTTCAATTTTAGGCAGCATTTCTGTATGTGTGAAGCAGGAATATATTCTGGGAAGGCATCAAGCCTATGCATGAATGCTGTGAGAATTTTTTTAAGATACATTTTTGAGTCTACTCTTTCTCTGAAATAACTAAAAAAAAAAGGTAAAATAAAGATTATTAGCTCAGTGACCAAACCAAGTGGCAATGGGCTTAAATATGGATGGTAAAAAACCTGGAAGACATGCCAGTAAATTGTCACTGAAAGGATATTCATTGAGAAACTGATGGCAGAGGACAAAGGGAGAAGGTAAAAGCAGAAATCTAGTTGATTTGGATGGAGAGGAAAGAACTGTAGAGATGGTCCACTAAAAAATAAACCAAACAAAAAGCAATCAAACAACAAAAAACCCAAACCAAAACAAACCCATATGAAACAGTTTGGAAGGAAAAATGTAGGACTAAATCTTGAAGACAGAAAGTGTTTTGGTCAAAACTTGTGCTGGGAGTGAGTGGTAATAATTTTATTTAGCAGGTGTTACCAGAGGTCTTCATGCCGAGCTTTATTGGATGCACAAACATTGTCATTTTGGCTATGAGAAGTGAGAATGGACAAAGCTCCTGAAAATGGGAGTATCCCATCCTCTGCCAAACAGTCTGATCACGTAATGCATGTCTCAGCCAAATTCTACCCCTTCTACTACGGGATTATATTTATCTCAAAAAATTAAGGAGCATTGTTTAGATATGAAGACTAAGATTTACCTCAAATAATTTAGTGAAGTGGGTTGAGACCCACTGCAGACCTGGCCTGAAACCATCACCTTGCTGAATTCCCATAAATATAGAATTTGAAACTTAGGGAATACCACAGGATGAAGATTCTTTTTAGCTGGGTTTGTACCACAGAAATGCAAAGAATTAAAATGAAAGAGGATCAAATCACATGAAGTCATGAGTGGAAAAAGGTTGGGTGATGTTCCACTGAGAAATTCAGCATTTTTTGGCTATTTCACTCAAATAGCAACCAAAGAATGTTGCTATTAAATATTCTTCAAATGACTTGTGAGAGTTTTTTAAGGTTCAAAGATTTCCATCATCCAAAGATGTCACAGATAGTTTTGTGATGGGGGAACAGGCTGGAAGTTCAGCCAAGATCCTCTGGAGGTGAGGGATAAAACATCTAGGCTGCTCAGCCATGGCCCGTTGTGCTGGTTTGAGTTTGAATGGTTTAATTGACACTTTACCTGCTTTAAATCACCAGCAAGGTCCAACAGGACAGTCAGGACCAGGAAGCCTTCTCCTTCTTTCAAGGGTGATCTGGAATGTGGATGAATTTCCATGAGGAATGGGAAGAGCCTTGCAGCTGGATTCCCCCAGAAGATGTCAGGATTCAAGGAGCAGAGTGAACGTTATCCCAGAGCAGGTCAATGAGTAAGTAGGAAAGGGGCTTTTACCTGAAGATTTCCATGTGGTTTGTAGCTATAAACAGATTTCATGATAATATGGACTAATTTCTAAAGTGTCTTTTTAACACAATTTTGGGGTTTGAAACTTTTTCCCTTTCTTTTTTTCCCCTTCTCTTTTTTCCTGTAAAATGCACAAAGGTCAAGTTTAGGGCTCCTCTCCCAACCTGGCAGGACTCCTGCATTTCCAAGTGCTCCTGCTTGCTGCTTCATTGAAAATAATATTACTGTGCTAAACAACATCATCTTGGAATCACTTATGGGATTTAGTGGTGTTTAAGGGATGAAGGCCAGGATACTGCACAGTGAAAACCTCCAGTGCAAAGAAAATAAGGTTCATTTCTTATGAACCCCTTAAACAGCTGCACTTCATTCAATGAATGCATATGGAAAAAAATGCACAGGCAAAATTTAATTTACTACTGATGTTATAATGACTTGGTAGGATTTTTTGAGACTGATGGGTCTGAAGGTAGATTTTGTGGCTACTTAATCTCAAGAGCTGGAAATATTTCCTCATTTAAGTGAGGAAATTTGTTATGCAACCAAGTGATTATTCATTGTATGGATTATCATTTGGAACTAGAGCAAGATCCTTTCTTTTTGATATTTAAATGGAAAGAAAAAATAAATAGCATGTCCTTTTCAAAACAAACAGTTCAAAATGACTGGTCAATACCAACTATTAAAATAACTCAGCTAAGTTCCTTAGCTAGATTCCTACATCATTAAACTCTGAGGAACTTTGGTTAGGGAATTTTTGACTAATTCTATTGTGGAGTTAAGATCCATGAGCTGGGTAATTATTACAAGGTCCAAAGTATGGACCCACTGTCCTGCCAGTGCTGTGATGGGCATTTCCACATTGTTTTTAAATCCCACACACTCATCTGTCCAAAGCTGTAGGATGTGGAACAATAGGTATAAAATAAATTATATAATACTTAAAAAATTTGTTAAGTCTCCTTAAGAAAAAAATCATTATAGAACACCTCTTGTTCTGCTATTCACATTATTTCTCATAATCATTTCACCAAATTCTTTCAATTAGGTGCATAGAGATATTTAAAAAAATATATATTTATATAAATATCCTTCTGTACTATGGAACTTGGTGCTCCTGAGTTAGGAATTTGTCACCTCTGGCATTAGAAGAGAAAAAGTACCTGAAAGTTAATCTCTGACTTTCTTAAGCTCAGATATATCCAAAATTAAAATAACAAAGAGTACAGAAGAGTTTTAGAGTATTAGAAAAGTTCATGAATGAAAATGGTTGTCTTCTGCTCATACTTCACATCCCATTGCAACAGAGCATTTATGGCTGAAGGAAACCTCAATAATTGTGTAAATTAGAAAGTCCTACTTATGAACTTAAGTTGTAGAAAATAAATGTCATGAATTTGTCACAGTCTGCTCACAGGCTCATTTTGTGAAGAAGCAGCTTGGCCTTGCCTAAACCAACTGGAATTCAAGCTACAGCAGAAAACGCACAAATACTTTCCAGGACACGCTTTAAAAATAACGCAGGTTATTTTTTCCTTGGGATATTCAGAAATTTCAGCATTCACAAGGCACGGGAACGGGGACAGATGAAGCGTTGGGGATGCAATAACTCCCTCAGTCCGTTTTGCCAGACTGGTTCCCTTTTTTAACCGTGGAGCAGCCAGGGGGATGAACACATTTTCCTGTGGGCTCCCCAGTGTCAGCAGTGGAGCACATTAGTGTCACTTGTGGCTGCAGCGTCCCTGGTGTGGGCGCCTGTCTAATGGGCAGTGGTGGGAGCTGCAGACATCAAACCCCTGAGCTGGAGCCCATCAGGCAGCGAGCGGCGGATGTGTCAGCTCCGGCTTCTTTGCGGAAAATGTTTCTCCTCGTCTCCAGCCCCGTTGCTCCCACTGAGTGTGCATGCCAGCTTTAGTGCCTGCTCCACTTATTTCAGGTATTTTTGTGTCAACAGCCTGGTAACAGTCTTAAACTGTCTCTTTTTTTTTTTTTTTGCTGACAGGGGTAGGAAATATTCTTCTTTGACCAAATCCTGACTCTTCCTTCTTGTTCAGGTAAAACTAGTTGGAAAATCTCTGACTAGAACAAAGAATTGCACGTCCAGCTTGCTTCACATGAACACTGCAAAAAAATTAGAGATGTGAAGTTTTTTTAAATACTATGACCCATCATCGGCCTCTAAGACACAAGAGGAATCCATGTCTTAGAATTTGTAAAGACAAAATAAATAATTTTCCATAACCACAGCATTTTACTTTGGCAAAATGGAACTACGGTAATATTTAATTTGCTTATTTACAACATTAATTAAAATATTATAGTTCTGATTTTTTTAAAAAATGTATGTTGCTGTTTATTGTGACAAATATTTGAAATCTCAGCGCTCAGTTCTCAACAGAGCTCCTTGGTGTGTTTCAGAGCCTCACACAGTTAAAATTATTCCATTAGGCTATTAAAGCATAGAATGTGCAACATGCCTTCCACCTCAAGGCATTTCTCTGCTCATTTTTATCTTTTTGGATACCTGTAGCTTCCTTTCTGCACAAACATTTTACTGCGAGCGTTCTCTCGGATCTGCCAGTTAACTTCCCCTTGAAGCCCGGTGGCCTTCTCTGCTCTGGTGGTCACTCATCTCGGCCCTCTCAGATCTCAGAAGGGGGTGGCAGCAACACACTGAATGAAATATCAAGCAAATTCCCATCAAATGGCAGCACGACCCCCCCAGGTAACAAGCAGACGTCAGGTGTGAAACCGTCCTGTCCCATGACTCGTCCTTCTCGGCGCGGATGGCGCCAAGGCGCGTTTTCCAACCTAATTCAGAGCAGTTCAGTGCCATCCCTTCCCAGATCCCTGTGTTGGGGTTCTTAATTAGCAATGCAGTGCTAGGTAGGTGATGGGAAGGGAGAGGGGAAGAAACAGCCGGCAGAGAAGAACTGTTTTATTGATGCCGGTAGTCTGGGCTAAAGCACAGCTCCTGCTGCATTTCTTCCAGCAGCGCGAGCTGAATCTTTTCCCTCATTTGATACAGTGACCTCTCAAGTGCATCATTGCCCTGAGGGCTGAGGGCAGTCCAGCAACTGTTAAACCCCTTGGGTTGATAATCTTCTCCCACATTTGCCCTTAACACCAGACATACCACCATTAGCTACAGCTCCACTGGTGCTCATTAGAGCCGATCAATATAGACTAACATAAAGAATGCTGCTGCGCCTTCTGTTATTTTTCAGTTACTGCAAATTTACAGACTTTTCACCTACAATGCGAGGCTTTGCTGCTGTGCTATGTAAAAAAGAGGATTTGAGACTTAAAAAAAAAACAAACAGCAGTTTTTATTAGATGCCTAAATGTTATTTATCCTGATGCTCAAAATACCTCGTTACTAGAGAGCGGATGGGAGATGTTCTGCACTAAATTCTCTTTGGATTAAGTTGCCATGAAATCACAACTTTTGTAAAAATCACAGCAGCTGGACTGGCAAACAAAACCAAGCACATTTTAATATGAGAGAGTGTCTTAGACAGCAAAGCCTGTGCAAGTGTTTTCATGAACTTGGGCTGGTATTTTTAAGCCCACTGGCCATGTCCATGTTCTTTGCAGGTGGACAGGGGTTGTGTGGCCAGTTGAAGGTCTATACATTGAAGGCATTTATGTAGAGTGGTTCCAGCACTGCAGAGTACCACCAGCAGGTGTTGCCAAAGATCATAGCAAGAACAGCAACAATTAACAAATATATCATTCTTTTCCCACGTTTTAACCCAAAGAGTCTCTCACTGATCATGATAGGAAACAAAAAACTGAATCTAGTAGAAAAAAGGGAATAAAGATCAACTAAGATCTATTAGATATTTTACAGGGAATAATACACAAGTGTTCAATTCATTGGGAATTGCAATTATAAGTATTTTTAGTTTTCATTTGCATTTGCCAAAAGAAAGATCAAAAATCTTCATTGGATTTGCCAGATCGCAGCGCCATGCAAATATAAAAGTTGGGATTTCTCCTGCTTTGTTCAGTCCTTTTGGTCATTGAAATTTTATGATTGTGTTTGGGATATAAAGCAAGGAAAATACAGCCTCTGACCAACTTCAAGAAAATATTAATAAGATAGAAAACACAGATTTTATTCAGTATAAAGACAAGTATCCCTTATCATGGATAAACTCAGCCACTCCATCAAATAGGGTGGTTAAATGGGTATAGAGAACATTAAAAATACTGACAGGACTTTGAATTCCAGTGAATCAAGGACAATAAAGCCTCATCCATACCAAGTCTTTCCATATTCCTAGGACTTAAGGCCTCCTGTATCTTACTCAAAATGGTGCCTTAAAGAGATCAACGTCAATTGCTGAGTGAAAAGGAATTCTGAGCTCTCTATTTGAGCTGAAAAAGCAGTAAATGCTAAATTTTACCTGTTTTCTTCAACAGCCTTCAACAGCTTAACTTTTGCCATCGTTCTCCAGTGTTTGAGGGATTAAATACTTCTGTTGAATGACTTATTTAGTTGGGACTTTTCTGAAGAGCTGGAAGGGTACGAGGATTTCACTTGTGGAACGTGGGATTTCTCAAAGTCCATTAAAGCACCTTTAGCTGGAGAACGACACAACTTCTCCAGATGCCTCCTTTGCTTTAGTGGGCCTATTTGCATCTTAGGTATTACTTAGTTTGAGTAATGTGGTAGGACTGAGCCCTTGATGAGAGGCTGATTAATGAAATCCGTTCTGCTGGCTGAACATAATGGAAAATGTGATTCTGTTGGCTTCTAGGGGCTGAAATTCATCTCCATGCAAACGACACCCATTTTATGGATGTCATAAGCCTCCTACTATCCTTCTGCTTTGATGGGGATTTCATCTGGTGAATGGGAGGGTGGTTGTTACATCCATTAACGTTGCTAAAATGTACCCAGTAAACCCATGGCTTATGACTTTGCCTCAAGTTGGAGTCTTCCCTTCAGGAAGAACTTGGATAAACTTGAGGGAAAACAATCAGTGAATGGAACCTAAAAAGAACCCAGAAGATTTTTGTAACAGCACAATGTTTAGAAAAAAACCACCCCAATAACTTGATTTTTAAACTTTTTGGGAAAGAAAAGTGGCAAAATCTCTTGGTATATAACTCGATCAGTTAAATCATGGCAGGTGAATTCTAATTTGCATCTTTCTCACTCAGCTTGCTGTTGTCAGTGCTCTTAATTCATACTCTGCTAAATTAATGGCTGCACGATCCCAGTTCTCCTGTTTATTTCCCTGTAAATCTTGTCCTTAAACTTCTGGTCAATGGGCTTCGAGTTTCTTACCTCTCCCACGATGAGGACAGAAAAGAGGCATATTTTCCAAAGCTTTTTTGCAAATTCCCTCCAACTTTTCCAACATTCACTTTTCCAGGCGTGGGATCCAGGGGGGAGCAGATATTTCAGCACTGGGTTCACAAATCTGGCTGACAGCAGCAATAATTCCTCACCACACCTCTGGATAATCCATTATTTTCAATAATATCACAACACGGAACCGAGAGCCACTGTCCAATTGAGAGTAATATATTGTATGTTTGGATCAACAGGGAAAGGTTTTTAGGAATTTTCTCTTGTCAGAGCTGGATATATATTCCAAACCTTAATTATTGACCAAATTGGCACTTCAAGCAACAATGTCTTTGGCTGTAAATTAGCTGGTTTTAATGGTCTGCAGCAAGGCTTTCAATATCCTCTTTAGTGCCAAGTTTGAATGATGGAACTCACTATATGTGCTGACACTTTTTATTCTTAAACACCTAACGTGCAATCCGTTCCCGGGAGTTTTAAAGGGTAAGATAAAATGTCAAAATTGTTCAAAAGTATCATGTATATTTTTTACTCAGAAAGTTACATACTCAAAACTCTAATCAGTCCACCTGGATTTATGAAATCCCTTGTTATTGTAGCGGTGTGAAAACTGGACTAGAGATAAAGAAAATGGTATTTTTATAGACTGGTCCTTGGAGATGGGGCCGCTCCTCTGTTGTCAATGTAGGCCAAAGTGCCAGTGGGAAGTGCAGTACATGACCTTAGTCAATTAGCAGGGTCTCCTTAATCTCTTGGGATTACTTTGATCTGCAATATCAAGTCTAACACCTTAATGAAATTTTACAGATAGTCACAGAAGACATCCATGTAGTGAAAAAACAATTTCATTTTATACCTAAACTCCTAACACATGCTTAATAATTCCCCAGAAGGGAAATAATAACTATAACCATATTCAACATAAATTTCTCTTTTTTTTTTCACGCTGTGTTTATGGCTGAGAAAAACAAGATTATAATAGACAGGACTTTGCTTGTGAAAACAGGGAACACATCGAGCTGCTGATTCACATTTTTCTTGTGGAAAACATGTTCTTTGTTGCTGTTACATTTTAAATCTCCTGAAATAATGGTGGTGTGCTAAATCTTAATTGGTTTTTTTTGTGTGTGTGTGAATACAGTTCTGTCTTATTCACACATATATGAGATTTCAGATATATCTGAAATATTTATATCAGATGAATTTCAATATGGAATTTCCATAGCATAACACTCCTGATTTGTGTATTCAACCCTATCTATTTTAAAATTTGTGCTTATTCAAAACTTGTCACAGGTCTGGACAGTTTTGGTGGAGTTAACTGGACAACCTGGCCCAATTTTAATTATTAAGTATAATATTTATTGTATGAATTATTATATAATTATTAAGTAACCATGTGACAAAAAAAATTTGACTGTGTGTAGATTTTGTTTATTTTTGTCTTCTCTCAGACTATTTCAGCTGCAGATCTTGCAGCTTGAAAGATATACAGAAATGCTGTAGTGGGAATTTTATTTTTTGGGAAAAAGCTCCAGGATTCCCTTCTCAGAGGTGAAAATGTTACATGATTCACATTGTCCTGGAGAAGAGGGGAGGGAGCAAAGGATGGGGTTTAATTAGGCCGCAGCTTTATTAACTGAATTTGTCGTGGAATTATGCAGTGATAACTCACTGTGGTCACTTCTTTCCTTCCTTGTGGTTTGTGCCACCATCAATGCCACCCTTCTGGGTGACCCTTGGGGATGGGTGGAGAATGCCAAGGTTTGACCTTTTCCTCTCTGCTGATTCTTGCCTTCTCCCTGAAGATGGAAGCAGTTTCTCTCTGCAGTCTTCAGCGCATCCTGCAGCATCTGGGGAGAAGGTCCTGCCTCCACCCTCATCTCCAGCTTCCTCGCAAAATCCCAAACCGTCTTCAGCTGGGAATTACATTGTCATTTTGGATACCTGGTGGTGAAAAAGCAGAGGAGAAACCTCTGCAGCTGCTGCGGGACAGCTTGGCTGGGATTTTGGGAGGTACCCAGGGGTGCCGTGGGACAGTGAGGGGGTGGTGGCCGCTCTTCTCTGCCCCTTGCAGCGCCAATCCACACGGGAAAGGTCTTGGGCAGAAGAAGGAGGATTTCTACACTCCCTGTACACATGCAGGAACCCACTGGAGCTGATTGGATGCTTCCTAGGAGGAAAACAATGTGGATGTGGCCATTCCTGCTGTAACCACAACCTGAAAATTGCAGCATTTCATTCTCTGCTGTTGGTGCTCCCAGGGCAACCCCTCTGTTATCCAAGGCATTTCACCAAGATCATTTTTTCCTTGGGATCTGACCTCTGGTCCTGAGGCAAAACACGAGCTGGATTTAAAGTGGGATTTTGCCAGAGTGAGGGCTCCAGGTTTCACCATGGCAGCTCAAGAATTCACATAATCCTAGAATAATGGAATCTTGGATTGGTTTGGGGTGGGACGGACCTTAAAACTCACCTGTCATGGGCAGGGAACTTTCCACTAGACCAGGTCTCTCCAAGCCCCATCAAACCTGGCCTTGGAGACACCACGTTTCTGATGGTCTACATGGAGAATTTACCAATCCACAATTAGTTTTGATTAGAGGAACCAGAGATGTTCAAGAGAACCTGCTTATAAATTGCTTTTTGCAGTGAAATTAAGGTTTATTGCTGAGTGTCTCATGGCTTGCACCAGCTCTGCTTTGCAGTTTTATCCCTGGTTTTGCCCCTTGTCCTTCTACAGCCAAATAGCAAAACAAAATCAGCTCTCCCTGTAGGCCCAACGAGTAAGATTTCAGTGTGCAGAATTCAAGGGACAATCCCCACAGCATTTCCTGGGTTTTAATGCATTCAGCAAGTGTAAAAACCTGTTAAAATGGAGCAGGGTTGTAAAATGTGGCTCTGTACCAATTAACTCATGACGGATACTCGCGGCCATTCTGCCATGCTCTCCTCCGGAATCTGCTCCCCACAACCATAAAATGCCTTCCACGAGGCAGAGCAGGCACCAGCTTTGTCTTCATGCACATCTGTTGCATTTTTTAAAGGTAAAAATAAAGTCTGAATTTTTAAAATCTCAATTTTAATAATGCATGAAAAAGTGGAGCAGCTCTGCTTTATTTCCATCCAGGTCTCATCTTGCATCTCTTTCACCACTGCCAAATATTCCCAAAGTAGTTTCTATCCCCTCTGTCATTCCAGCTGCAGTGATGAGCTCCTGGGGACCAAGGTGAGCAGTGCCAAATCCTGGCATCCATCTCAGAATCCTGGTTTGGATTGGAAGAGACCATAAATATCATTTAATTCACCCCTGCCATGGGCAGGGACACCTTCCACTGTCCCAGGGTGCTCCAAAGTCCACCCAACCTGGCCTTGGACACTTCCAGGGATGGGGCAGACCTTTTTTGGCCCTCATTTTTCACAGATATCCCTGTGAAGAAAACCTCTAAGAGGAATTTTCATCAAAATATAGATTTGAAACAGGTGTGGGAAAAAGCAAATAGTGATTATCTCACTAATAATTTTATTTTTAGCTAATTTAGCAATTACAGCTTGAAAATTTAAATTGTTTTGACCAGTCTTTTTTTTTTAATCAAAGTATTCATAAATCTATCTTATTAATATTATTTGCCTTTTATTTCTAGGCTTCAAATTAGTATTTAACTGTGTGTGAGGTTTCACCAGCATAAAGACTGAGGAGATTCTTCCTCAGGAGTTTTACATTTGAACAAGGAGTGAAGGGAAAGGGTGGGAGAGCAAGGAAACAACACCATGCCTGCTTTACCAGCAGAGAATTGAGTGTTTTAAAGATGAATTTAGCTAAAAATATAAATGAGCCCTGATTTTTGAACCCCTGTTCACTGTTTTAATCTTAAGATCACACAGCAGAAGTGATTTTGCTGATACAGATAAATAAAAATATGGTTGTCCCTCTGCCCAGAGAGCTGCTGGAGCTTTATTTCCTCTTCTAGGGGACGTGATGAGACCCAGATGGGAGAAGGCAAAGCTCTCCTTAATGGCAGCTGATGTTTTCCTGGATGGAGCCAAATCGGAGCAGACAGCAAAGATCCTTATCTGAGCATGGGAAGCCTGACAGCAGAATATTTCTCTTGATTTCAGGATTATTTTGTTTTGGACTCCAAAAATAACTCAGACTCATGTGTTTGCTGATGCCTGTGTGCTCCCCCATCGTCCTTGCACAGGTAAGTCCCAAATGCAGTTTTAATTTAAAATTGTCTCATATAACAATAAGAAAGCTTTCAAATCTAAATATGTGACATCGCTGCATGCAGGATTAAAAAAATCTATATTCATTGTGGAGGGGGGAAAAAAAAGGAAAATATTACAAAAGACCAAAAGCTCTAGGGTTCAAGCTAATTTTTCATCTTTTCCATGGGGAAAAACACTGGTAAATGTTAAGAAACACCCTTCAAGAACCTTTAATTTGTTTTTCACTCTCCGAGATATAGATTTTCTCCTTCCCATTTAAGTAAAAAAAATTTCCTGTGGGTTTTTAGAGTCATTTGAGAAAATATATATATATATATATATTTGTATATTTTTCCTTGCTTTCTAGCATAGCTTTGATTATGCTGTCAGAGCAGAGTAAGCAGAATTTGAGTTGTAGCCAGGTCCACTCATTTTTTTGTCTGCTGAGGAGGATTTTCCTGTAGATCACACAAATCTCTTGCAGGATCAGCTCCTCACTCCAAAATCTTGGTTTCATTGGTCAGTGGCAAATGGATCAGGATTGCCCAGCATGGATCAGGATGTTGCCATAATTATCCAGTATTTTGAAGTTATTTGCAATAAGATTAAGTAATTTTATTTTTATTTTATGCTCTGATGTTGCACTTATTAAATTGTTTTTGCTACTGTGGAGTTCAAGCAGATACAAAAGGATCCAGCCCTGTTTATCAGCAAAATAGGAAAAAACATTGGAATTGGAGCTTTATTCTGTGTTTTTGTGTGGTCCTAAATTAATAAAGATCTGAATATGCTTTTATAGGCACACAAATATATATTTATAATGTCTATAAAAACATATAAATATGGATGTGATTGTATGTGTGTGCATAAGCTCCCTGTAATGAGGGAATCTATTAATAATACCAAGAATTTCAGTAAATTTATAATATTTTGCCTTTCCTAAACTGATCATTTCAAAATCATTAATTAAATTCATTAGTATAAATTAATCAAATGTATCTTCAGAAAGGTAGAAGTCTTGGCCTCCACATTAATGAGTTCCACTTGGATATTTGGAAGTTGGCCTGGCTTTGTTTTTTGGATTTAACCACACAAGTATTTGCAGGGGTGTGAGAAAATCAGCTTTACATTTATTATTCTCATCACTCCATGGTTATATCTGGAAATTGACCCCCTAAATGCTGGGATGCTGAGTGGGAATTACCCTAAATTGCAGTGGCCAGTGGTCACTTGCAGGAGCCATGCAAGGCATAAAGAGCATTTAAACCGGACAAAAGGTTTGTGTGGACTCTGTTCCATTGCTGGTGTGGGCTGGAGCGAGCTGGAAAAGCAAAATATAAATTTCCATAAGATAATCTTCCAGCAGGACTGTTCATATCCATGACTCTGGATATCTCACCCTGTCAAGCACAGCTAAAAACACTCAGGAATATAAAGTGCAGCAGTTATTGCAAAAGTTCACTCATGGTAGCTCCAAACCATGCCGTAAGCCCTGAGCATGACATGACAAAGCCAGGCCTGGATATTTTTCCATTCATTTTCTTCGATGCATTTTTTTGATAGCTAGGAGTTTGAGTTGGGAAAGCCATTTTTATAAATCCTCATTATAATTTTAATAGAGATTTTTTGGAAGGGTTTTAAAATTACAAGGAAAAAAGCCTCAACCAAGAACTTTGTCTTCATGCCTGAAATGATGCCATCAGTGAAGTCAGTGGCAAAACTATGGATGTCAAGAGTTGTAGGATTTGACCTCTGGGCTTGGAGCTGAGTTGGCAAGAAAGAATAAATAAATCCTGCAAAATGATATATGAACTTTACAATCTGTGCCTCACGTCTTAGGCAGGCTATACAATAAAATATCCTAAAATCTAGTCCTGGCTTTTTCTATTGAGCTAATTTGTAGTCAAGACAGCTTAGTTCATGTTCTTGAACATGCTGAATAAGCTGAGAGGTAAAAAATTATCAGCAGTGTGCATTTTAAGGACTTGGACCAAACCCTTTCAATGTCAAACTGCACTGGATCAAGCCCAAACGTGCTCCTCAATAAAAACCCAGGTTTCTTCAAAATTTGGCCTTATTCTGCTTTTTGCATGGGGTTTGAGTAATACCAAATTGGTACCTTTTAGAAGATCTTTTAGAATGCATTATTTGGTTTTATTATCAAAAATAACCTGTAAAAAGTTTTTCTTTCTCTCTGTACCTGCAGAAAAATTAGCAAATTTTGTTTGATGAAAAGAGAAAAAAAATAGAAATAGAATAGAATAGAATAGAATAGAATAGAATAGAATAGAAGCAGTAAAAAAAAGAAAAAAATAGAAAAAATTGAGGCTAAATTGGTTTCGTTGAAAAGATTTAGTGAGTGACAAGGGGTGATAATGCCCCAAACCCTTGCAAAGCATCCCTGCATCCTCCCAGTCGTGTTGCAATCGATCCTGTCCATCCAAGGCAGTTTGTGGAAACCCTTTTCCCAAGCAGCCGTTTCATCTGCTTGTTTATCCCCAGCCTCCCTGGGTGTGAGTGTTCTGTGCAAGGCCAGCTCCCAGCGCTCTTCCCACATCTAGCTCCCCGCTGGCAGGTATTAGAAACCCTCCCGTCCTCAAATTTTGTGTATTCTGGTCAGAGGAGCTGTCTGCTAAGGGGGCAGCGAGGGACCCAACCCAACCACGCCTGGAGGGCTCGTTTGGCCATCGCTGGATTCCAGCAGCATTCCCAAGGAAGTCACTGTGGGGTTCATCTGCTCTGCTCTTCATGTACTCAGCAACGAAACACGGGGGAAGGTTTGGATCCAGCTTGGAAAAAAGTAATTGGTAGTGGGAAAAGAAAAATGCTGATGTTGGGTTAACCCCCAAATTACTGCAGAGGGAAAAGTGCCAAAAGCTGCATCCCCTGGATCTTGGAGATGGAAGAGCTGGAGGGCCCTTAGAGTTGTCCCAGAATCCTGGAATGGGTTGGGTTGGAAGCCTCTGAGGCAGAACAAGCTCTGGGTCTGCACCAGAGACTGGGGTGAAGGGGAGGGAATTGCTGCCCTCAGGGAAACAGGAGCAGCCTTTAAATGTCCTGCACCTCTCAGCGCTGCAAAACACGAGCAGGTGATGGAATCATGGGTTGATTTGGGATTTTAAAGTTCACCCAGTGTCACCCCAGCCATGGCAGGGACACCTCCCACTGTCCCAGGTGCTCCAGCCCCAATGTCCAGCCTGGCCTTGGGCACTGCCAGGGATCCAGGGGCAGCCACAGCTGCTCTGGGCACCTGTGCCAGGGCTGCCCACCCTGCCAGGGAACAATTCCCAATTCCCAATCTCCCATCTAACCCTGTCTGGGAACAATTCCCAATTCCCAATCTCCCATCTAACCCTGCATCCTGGCAGTGGGAACCCATTCCCTGTGTCCTGTCCCTCCATCCCTTGGCTGATAACAAACTTTATATCCTGGGGACATTTCACTCATAACTAATTTTTGATAGCTGCTGTAATTCAGACAATTCAAACTGAGTCAGCAAAACCCCTAATTTTTGATGCTCACAGGGTCGGTCCTGATGATCATTCTTGGCCTTAAAACCTATGAAATATCCTGTCCTGCTGGAAAATCCTGGTGTGCAGCACTACTTCTCCGTGCCAGGAAGGTTCCTCCTTCCCCTCAGCCCACTCAGCAGCTCTGTACCAAACCCTGCAAGCGCACCAGGGCTGAAATGTGGGAATGAAAAGGAAGTTTTCTGGCAGGCAGCCTCTCCTCATGAAAGGCTTTGGGATGGCTCTGCTGGGAGGTGAGTGGCTGCAAGGCCAGGGGCTGTGCCAGGCCCAGCATTCCCCCAGTTCCTGCCCAGGTTGAACCCAGCCAGATAACAAAGCCCCTGGGCTGCAGCAGCATCCCAGCCCCGCCGTGAGACAGCCAGGGAAGATTTCCTGGCATTCACCTTTTTTATTCAGTTGGCCACTACCTTTTTTTTGTCTCCAGAAGCAAAACTGGCCCCCAGACAAATCTGTGGCAGGGTACCAAAGCCAGGAACATTAAAAGGAGCAAAAGGAAAGCCAAATTGCTCGTGGAAATCAAGATTGCTTGCGTTTTCTTTTGCCATGGGAAGGCAAAGCTCTCTGTGCTGCGAGTGATTCTCGGTTTAAGGACAAACAGTGCAAAGATTGCCAGAACTAGTGGCTGTGGGCAGAAATTTTTATTCTATTATTATATTTTTAAAAAGCTCAAATCATAAAAGTGCATCCCTGGAAGGTGGAGAAAGGCTTCCAAAGTTCACTGACTTCCCAACCCTGACAGGGATTCTCCTGATAATGGCACAGCAGGTCCACAGTGGCAAAGCCTAATTGACAAAGATCAAAATCTAATTTGGATAACACCAGGAGCCGAGGGGGTCATGCTCCAAATAGTGCTTGAGCCACAACCAGCCGTGTTTGTCATTTCACGGGGAAAATGCAAAAAAGATCAGCCCAGGTCCCCAAATGAGGGAGATGCCAATAATATTGAAAAGCAGACACAGGAAGAAGCCTTGCTCCTGAGGGTGCAATTACCGGGGCTGTGATGTGAAATGATAAAAAAATATTAAGTAGGTTTTAATGTTGTAACAAAGGGTGGCCCTGCACTGGGCATAGGGATAGGGGAGGAAGATCCTTGGGGCACCCAGATGAAAAATAATACAAGTGTAGCTATTAGCAGAGCACTTCATGCCAGTGAAATTCCTCACTGGGAGGAATATTTCCTTACCTGGAATTTAGGTCACTTTTCCTCGGAAGAAGCAGTTGTTATTATTATCTATTAATTCCTTGAAAGGAATTAGACTAACCTGGTCTGTGGCTTAAAATTAAAAAAAGAAAAAAAGAAAAAAAAAAAAAAGTAAAACCAAAACCATCTGCTGAGGGGGTTTTGTAGGATTTTTCCATGTTTTCTGGGGTATTTCAGTAGCTGTGCTGTGTGCTCTGGATCCCAACTCTGATAAACCAGGTTAGCATAACTGAGAGAAGGAAATCCTGATATTCACAGAGAATTCCTGAGGTCTTTTTCTGTGTATTTCCACCCCAACAATTAAAAATCTAACACAAAATCCTATAGGGTTCCTTTTTATCTTCAGTGTAGTTTGATGGCAATAAATAGAAGCTTTAGGTAAATTTTGTGCCCTCCTTATAATTTCTAATGAGTAAATGCAATATTTGACTCATCCATTTTCTCTCTTGCAGCTTCTGTGGGATTTTACTCACTCCTCACTTTTGCCTGTGAGTTGTATTTAATTTTCCCATTTAAAATTTGCAAATTACAGCAGAAGAGAAATAATTTCAAGACCTTTCTCTGCACTGGGATTGAATTCATGTAGGTGCAAGTCAGCCAAGGTACTGCTGGCCTTTGAGACTGTGATAGTCATTGGAAAATGTACAGTAAACAGTTTTATAAAAGAGATTTTAATGAAAAAAAAGGAAAATTATTCCATAATGGACAGTGAGAAGGAGGGTGCTTGAAGGAAAATTGGGGCTGAGCTATGAGGCAACTTGGGGTTGGGATGGTGATCTGTTTGTGTTACATTTTTAGTTTATATGTGATTTATATGTGATTTGAGATTTTTGTATTTTGGGATATTGGGATTTAATATGATTTATTAAAGTGGTTTAGGTGACTTAGGAGCATGAGCTCCAATGACTCTGCTCACAGGCACTGATGGAAAAATGGCATCGCAGCTGCCTGGGCACCAGCCCATCCAGGGATGGCTCTTCCTCGTGCTGGCATTAAAAACCCAAGAAAAAGCAGAGTTTTAGCTTTGTCTTTTCATTATCTCTGCATTTGTCCTCGCTGGTTTCTCACTGGAGGGTGATGGTCTACATGGCACAGGTTAGTGGAGGTGGGAGGTGGATTCTCAGTGTGATCTACAGCTTGTCGTGCTTGTCAGGGCACTGGTGAGACATAAAGATCCTTTTCATGACAAAAAAATGAATGATTTTTATATCCTCAGAGGTGAAATCAAACCAATCCCATTAATTTCAATTAAAATGTTACCTGTCTCCAGCTATCTCCTTTTTTTTGCTCGCCCTCAAAGACTGTTTAGGGATGGGAAAAATGAAATATTAATGCATTCTATAAATAATATGTGTGAGGTCCACGGGGACACAGAACCCCCACATCATTAGTTAAATTGATCTTCCTCTTAGATTTTGCAGGAAAACGGGGGGTTTTGTGGCTTAGTTTTCAGGAAAAGTGGTCAAACCTGGGTTCAGACTGCAGCAAAATCTGAGATTTTTGCTGCTGCTCCTTTTTTCTGGATGTTTTAGACATTGGGCAATGTCACAAGTTTCAGGAGAGGTGCCATTAACCTGTACTCATGCAATGAATTCTGCCATTCTGAATTTCCAGGAGTAAGGAAAAGGAGATTGTGACTTTTAAGAAAGAATAATTGTCCAAACAGAGTTTATTTCTGCTGCAGATAATTCCTTGCGCGTTGTGGTTATAAAGAACTTCCTGTAATTCACAGAACCACAGAATGGTTTGGGTTGAAGAGACCTCAAGATCATCCAGTTCCAGCCTCCCTGCTGAGGGGTTTGCTCTCCAAGGGCAATATTTTGTGGAATTCTTGCAGAAATTTCAAACACCTGTGACCATCCCATGGTGAGAGCAGCTTTGAACAAAGTGAAAGCTTCACCTGCTGCAGCTCCCTCTTGAAAATAAAGCCCAGTGTGGCTCCTTCCTCCTTCCTGGAATGCAGCTTTTCCCTTTTATTTTTATTTTCGTGTGCGTGTAATAACACAAAGTCACTGCATGAGCAAGCAGCAATGTTTATTAATAGAGATCTCCAATTTTGGAGTCTTTGGTAAATTGAGAACACACTGAGAAAGAATCTTATCGCTCGAATCGTAGGAAATCCATTTCCAAGTTGTCTGTTTTTCATCAAATTAAAATTAGTTTCATGGGAATATGAGGAGGTTTTTATAATTAGATAATGGAAATTTGCCTAGGTTATCTTCCACTTATTTGGGTGGAACATAAATAACAGGAATGTCACGTCATGCCAGTGTTTACTCATCTAACTCAGCACAAATCCTGGGTCAAGCAAAGAAGATTTGGAAACATTTCAGGGCTTGTTGCTTAGAGACCATTTTTAACCACGGGAAGGATTTCACTGGAATCCAGGGCTGCAGAGTGGAAAACCTGAAAATTGCTGATTTTTGGAAGGGACCTCGAGGACCATCTGTTTCCAACTCCCCAGCCATGAGTAGGGGCATCCTCCACCAGACCAGGTTGCTCCAAGCCCTCAGGTGAAACATTCCAAGGAGTTATCCATCAATGTTCCCATTCCCCACCCCATGGAGAGGTGGGACGGGGAATTATTTGGACATATTTCTCATTTTCAATCAAACCTAGCCAGTAATCAGTACATTTTGCTTTTGATTTTTAAAAAAAAATTAACTATTATAATCATCTCTACTTTCTCACCTCTCCATTCCTGTATTGAATATCGAATCCACATGGTTTAGGTGAAAATTCCTGAGGTTTGGAGCCAATTCCAGTGGGGTATTGGCAACAACTGGTGCTGTTGACTCTCTCATTGCAGGATATGGTGTAATGGAGACAACATATAACATCACATCCCTTCCAGAAAACTGTGATGTCAAATCCCAGTTATCCCGACTGTTTTCCTCCTCAGACTTTCAAAAGTCCATTTTTCAGTCATCTCACTTCTCTCACACATGAAATCTAAATCAATTAAAATCAAATTTGCAGTTGGCTGAAGTGGGTTTGCTCATGCTCCCACCAGGCATAGCTCTCCAAAGATGTTTGTGTGACCATTTCTTTCCAGGTGCACTGGATTCTTTGCCTGAAAATGAGGAAATATCCTGATAGGAAGGAATTTTTTCCTGAAAATGGCTGAGAGCTGGAATTCATACAGGGGAATCTTGCAAACCACAACCAACCCATTCAGCTCTTTAAATAAAGGGGAAAAATTCTGCATCAGTGACTGAAGAGACAAATTAAAGCAACCAGGGAAAGAGTATGTCCTGCATCATCATTTTCAGAGGAGCTGGAAATAAACATGTAAAACCAGATTTTAGGGAATATTCAACACCAGCCTGTTCAAGCTGGGAAGACTGAAGAGCTTCCCCACAGGTTTTGCATAGTGGGAGCTGTAATTTCTTTTTTATCCCTATATCGAGTGTCAGGCTTTTATATATTAATCGCTGATTGGTTTTGTCTCCCTTTAAGAAATGCAGTCCCTGCAAACACATCATCCCTCAGTGCTCTCTGCACATGGAGAATGCAAAACCATCTCGATAAAGCATTGCTGCACTGGTGAAATCAGCCAGGGTACAGCTCTCACTGCCCCTTTGTGAATCTCAAAAATGAACGTATTCCATAAGCTTCCCTCTCTCCTCATTCTCAATGTTCTCTTTATTTTTCCCCCTTGCCCTAAATTCTACTGTCGGATCTCAAGATCTCAGTCCTGAGGTGCTGAGCCACCGAGACCACCTTGGGGGGCTCGGGAGTCCTGGAATGTTCCAGAAGTGTCTGGTGGCTGGACTTTGATCCTACACAGGAGACGACACCTGTATGAGGACAGGAGGGTTTCACCGGGGTGAATGGTGAAGGGATTGGTTAATTAGAGGGTGAGACACAGGGTTTAGGATTTCTGTACAGGGGGGTTTAGAGAAGTAAGATGGAGGAATTGGGGCGTGTCCTGTCCTTCTTCTTCTTCTTCTTCTCCTCCATCTTCTTTGGCCACGGTGGCACCTTTGGATTGGTTATTACTGAGAGTGCACCGAGTTATAAGAATAAATGGTATTGGGGAAAAATGATAAATATTGTACACGTAACCATGGGTATAAAGATAGGTGACTGTCCGGAGGGCAGACAGTGTGCTCATGGCTGACTGCTGAGCAGATCTCTGTTCGGCTGAAAGAAAATCTTTTAGATAAACAATTAATAAACATAAAAACCGAAAGAAGAACTGAAGCTTCTTCTCGTCCTTCGATACGCGGGCTGCCCCAAGGCCACCTCGGGCCTTTCCAGGCCCCTCAAACAGCCGAGATAACCGGACATACTACCTGCCTATCCTCTGGTTATGGGATTAATGAGAGAAGTTTAAAATTGACGCCTACAGGCTGAGAATGTCCCACCCCATGTCCAGGTGATGTTCCTAAGGATCCCAGCCAGGAGATGCTGCAGGGAGCTGGTGGCACTTGCTGGACTGTGACACCTCATTGTGTCCTAGTCCTTGGCACCAGCTTGGAGACCAAGGAATCACAAAACATCCTGAGTGGGAAGGGACCCGCAGGGATTGTCAGAGCAGCCCCTGGCCCTGCAGAAACCCCCAAAATCCACCCTGGGCAGCCTCGGGGCTGTGCCCATTCCCTGGGGAGCCTGGGCAGTGCCAGCACCCTCTGGGGATGAACCTTTTCCTAAATCCAACCTAACCCTCCCTTGACACAGCTCCAATCACTCCCTCAGGTCACCAGAGAGCAGAGATTGGGGTTTTCCCTCCTCTTCCCATCAGGAGAAATTGTAACTGCACCGAGCTCTGCCTTCAGTCTCCTCTCTTCCAGCTGAACATTCCAAGTGCCCTCAGCTGTTGTTCCTCACACGGCTTCTCCTCAAGGCCCTTCCCCATTCTTGTGGCTCCTTTGGACACTCCTCAACAGTTTAATGTGTTTTTTATAGTGTGGCACCCAAAACTACCCCAGAACTCGAGATGAGGCTGCCCCAGCCCAGAGCAGAGCAGGACAATCCCTCCCTGTCCCACCAGCACTGCTGGGCCTGGTGCCCCAGGACAGGGATGTCCCCTCTTGTTGTGGTTGAGGTGGTCACAGCACAAAGCAACACACTCCATTTTCAGAAGGGTTCAAACCTGGTTTTAGTATAGCATGCATGCTCTTTATACGTTCTTACAAAACTCATGAATTTACACTTTGCTCATTGGTCAGGAAAGACAAAGAAAGTGCTCATTGGAACAGAGTTGCAGGTTTCTCGTATTTCTTGGTTTCTAGGTCAAGGACCTTGGTAGGAAATTCATTCAGGGGTAAACATGGATCCTCTTATCAAACATGGATGCTCTTATCAAAGTTCTCTCTGGCTCACAGAAATCGCTGTAAAACCTCTTCCATACCCCCTGACTCCAGGGCACTGCTGAACTCAGATCCAACTTTCCTTCAGCCAGGACCCCCAGGCCCCTCTCCCTGGCACTGCTTTCCAGCCCCTCATTCCCAGTCTGTCCATAATTCCAGGCATGTCCCACCCTGGGTGCAGAATCCAGCACTTTTCCTTGTTGAACTTCACCTGGTCGGTGATTTTTCATCCTCTGATTTGTTGAGGTCTCTCTGCAGGACCTCCCTGCCCTCCAGGGAGCCAACATCTCCTCCCAGGTTTATATCATCCTCCCTCTTGCCAAAATCAGCCTGGAAAACTGCTCCCTTTCTCCTGGCTGCCTTTGGAGACTTCCAGGGTGTTGTGATCCCTGTCATGACGGACCCGTGATCATCCTGGAGCAAAACCCCTCCAGAATGTTCCCTTTGCACTCCTGTTTTGTGCCTTCCCAAGTTTTCTCTGGAAGAGCAGGAGCAGGATTATTTGCAGCCGTGGCAGAAAGGTGAATTTCGGGTGTTATAACACAGCTGTCATCTCCCAAGAAATTACAATTATCTCTCCCGTAATTAGGGCAGGTTTGGCTGAGACTCTGAGTCACTGGGAAGTTCCGTTCTGTGTTTAGCCCAGAATAGCTCTGTGGTTCCAGAAATGTTTTCTCTGCAGACTGAACCTCGAATTTATGATGGAGGTTAAATCACTCCCGCTCCTGAAGGAACAGAGGAGGTGGGAGGGTTTTATGGGGTGGTTTTCCAGGGATTGGACACCAAAACATCTGGTAAGTGACCAGGTAAAAGAGAAATATGTGTAAACAAAAAAAAAAAAAAAAAAACAAAGAAAAAGTACAAGGAATAAAAATCTCATCATACAAAAAAATAGTAAAGCGTGAGATTTTTAATTTTTTTTTTTTTTTTAATTCCAGTGTGAGCTTCCAAAGCATAAATTAATAATTAAATACATTTAACCTAAGGTGAATTTTCTTTGGAGTTTTATTACACAGACCAGAAATTCTTGCAGGTGACCTGGTGGGAAAATTGGTAGCATATCTAACATGCCAGGCCGAGGACTCATCATCTTAAAAACCAATGAAACTAGGCAAAAAAATCAAGATTTTAAACTGCTGTAAAGTCTAACTAATGCCCAGCTCTTTAAGCAGAGGGGTACAATCTGCTCATTACCTTAATTGATTAGGAGTGTGAAATAGAATCTGCCTTAATTAGTGGCAGCAAGCCCCTGAATAGAGGAGAACACCCCCAAGTATGAGATGTGAAGTGCTGTTGTCAGGGAGAAAGAATCCTCAATGCCAGAGGTAAGGAAGGAAATATTTGCTGGTTCTCTTGCTCCTTTCATTGGCTGGCAACTAAAACAGAATTTCAGTGGGAAAGAGAGTGGGATTTCCACCAAAAATTAACATTTAGGTTGTGGCTCTACAAAATAGGAAATCTTTGCTTCCTTGGGAATCACAGTGGTCTCCTGCACTTGTGTCTTGGATTTTGAGTCAACTGGATGTAAGGTTTTTACTTGTTCTTCTGTTTTGAAGATATTTTAAGTGCTCTATGACACACTGAGAAAAAATCGGTTAAAATTCTGATGTCTCCTTTTTTCCTGCTTACAGCTAAAAAACAAGCTATGTTGTTTTGAACATATTTAAAAATTTGTTTCAGTTAGTTTTGCTGGTAAATCCGAAGGTTTATATGCTCATGAAGAAAATCAAAAATAGGTTTTTGGCTGGAGAGAGGGAAAAATCCAATAAGAAAAATGACAAAGTGTGGTTTGTGTACATTCCTATGGAGAAATGTCTTTCCAGAACTCACCTGGCTCTTTTGTTTTGGTCCTAAAATTCCTCCTGCTAAAACTTGGCTTGTTTTAGGAGCTGTTGGTGAACAGAAAATTTAACTTGGAAAAAATGGAAGTTTATGATGGTTCAAGTGCTCAGCGTGATGAACAAATGAAAGATTGGGTGAATTTTCTTTGGCAAAGAGAGAAACAAAGTCACAAATTTTGCCATAACTAAAGGAGAAATCTGTGTTATTTATAGCTCTTTATGTCATTCCAGGGATATAGAGAGACAAGTTTAAAAAATAAACTTAAGAAGAAAAGGAGTTAAGACCTCTCAAAAAAAAATGCTCCATCACATCTGAGCGCTTCGTGTTTCTGTTGTGCCATTCATTGGTGAAAAACAGAGGGAAAGGTGCTGGAAGGGAGGCACTGTTTGAACAGATCTAATCGTCAATAAGTAATTGTGTTTTAATTAAAATGTGTCATGTCATTCTGAGGGTCCTATATTACATGAGTATGAAAATGTATGACTGCATAATTCGGTAATAATTAGAATTACATTTTCCTAACTCTTAAATTAAAATGCTTGGCAATTAACTGCCTGATAAATCTCACTTTTCCATGTGTGGCTTTTTTTTTTTTTCCTTTCTATCTGGGAGTATTAAATAGTCATAATTGCTGATTGCACATTCCTGGGCTGCTGGCAGTTTTGTGTTTTCTATCAGACACAACTTCCTCAAATATTGCTTTGTTTTTGCACATGAGGCAAAGGTGTTGCAAACAACTTTTACTGATTAGGGAGCTCATGAAGTCCTAAAGCCTCAAAGATGTATCCATAAAATCAGGGAGGACAAGGACTTGATGCAGGAATGTGTAATCCAGACACAATTCTGAAATTGTTGGATGCACTGCTTGTACCTTTTAGGCAGAATATGTTGATGGAGATTTTCTGATTTTTATTGCTTTAGTGAATTCAGAAATTAAATCTGTCTCACTTTCATAGTTTGGCATGGTGGTACTCCTTGATTTAGAGGACAGAATCCCAGAATCACTGAGGCTGGAAAAGCTCTCTCTAAATTAGTCCAACCATTCCCAGGACTGCCAAGGCCACCACTGCCCCATGTCCCCAAGTGCCACATCCACGTGGATTTTAAATCCCTCCAGGGACGGGCACTCCAAACTGCCCTGGGCAGCTGTGCCAGGCCTGGACAAACCTTTCCATGAGGAAATTGTTCCCAAAATCCACCCTGAGCTGCCCTGGCCCAGCCTGAGGCCGTTCCCTCTGCTCCTGTCCCTGTTCCCCCCGGCTGTGCCCTCCTGGCAGGAGCTGTGCAGAGCCACAAGGGCCCCTGAGCCTCCTTTGCTCCAGGTGAGCCCTGCCCAGCTCCTCAGGGATTCTGCAGCCCCTGCCCAGCTCCTCAGGGATTCTGCAGCCCCTGCCCAGCTCCCTCAGGGATTCTGCAGCCCCTGCCCGGCTCCTCAGGGATTCTGCAGCCCCTGCCCAGCTCCTCAGGGATTCTGCAGCCCCTGCCCAGCTCCCTCAGGGATTCTGCAGCCCCTGCCCAGCTCCTCAGGGATTCTGCAGCCCCTGCCCAGCTCCCTCAGGGATTCTGCAGCCCCTGCCCAGCTCCCTCAGGGATTCTGCAGCCCCTGCCCGGCTCCTCAGGGATTCTGCAGGCCCTGCCCGGCTCCTCAGGGATTCTGCAGGCCCTGCCCAGCTCCTCAGGGATTCTCCAGCCCCTCAATTTCCTTCTTGTCACAAATTAAGGAATCCAGACTAGTTTGGGTTGGAAGAGACTTTAAAATTCATCCCATTCCAACCCCTTCTATGGGCAGGGACACCTTCCACCACCCAGGTTGCTCCAAGCCCCATCCAACCTAGTTTGGATGAGGATTTTAGCAATTTTAAGTGAATTCTGCTGTTCCTAAGCCCCTCTCCAGCTGAACAATTAACAGATGAGTGGTTGGATGGCACAGCCCTGGCTGTGGCTCTGTGTGACAGCAATGTGGCTTCTTGGGGACACACAGCTAGTCCCAATGTGCTCTCATGAGTTCAGATCATGCTTTTAGCATAAATGTGCTTTTTCCCCATAAATCCCCTGCTCTGCCTAACAATGAGGAGCCCAATACAAATGCATCTGGAAGGGGTAAAATCTGCAAAGGGCGTCTCCAGAAAGATTCTTCCACTTGCATTTTGCATGGGGTCGTCAGTGTAAATCAAGTTGGAAATAAAGACACTTCTAAAGATGTTTTCTGTGTGAGCAGGGAAAGGGTTGGAAAGGATTCAAGGGTGGGTAAACACAGGAGGATCACCCAGGACCCCACAAATTCATTGAGACAACTGAGTTTGGGAGACGACAAACTCCACGGCACAATCCGAGCGATATCTTCATTTTCTGGGGAAGAGCAGGGGTCTTGGGAGCAGCCATTTCCTTAAACATTCATTAAACTCCTTCCCTGCAGATGTAACATTTCCCCTGCTTTCCCCTGCACTTCACATCTCGGTGCTCATGGCGTGAACTTTGCTGGGAGTGGTTCTTTAGTGGCTGACTGGAGGTGAGCCAGGAGCGATGGCTTCCAGGCATTCCCCAACATTCCCACAGCACATCCCACCCCTGTGCCAGGCATGGGCTCTCTCTGAGCCCTCCTGTCACCAGGGCCTTGAAAATTCCTGTCATCTTGGGGCTTTTTGAGCTGATAAAGGCGAGATTATAGGGGGAAAAAAAGGGGAAGACATTTAAATTTGTCGTTGGAGTTGTCGCAGCTCTGCACAGTGCTGCGTATGTGGAAATCACTTGAAGAATGAGCTTAGGGGATTTTTCTCCATACTAATTATATCAGTTTTGGTGCCTCTCCATCCCAGCTTGGTGATTGCTGTTTGTGAGGTTGGTTATTCAAACTGCAACTTCTCAGTTCCAGGCTGGATGACAATTTGATCCTCTTTGTGCCAGGTGATGCTGAGGCGCAGTCCCTGCAGCTGGGATTTGGAGGGAAAAAAGGGAAGACATTTAAGTTCTGTTATTGGAGTTCTTCCAGCTCTGCACAGTGCTGTGTGCTATGGAATTTGCCTGAAGAACTAATTTAGGGGATTTTTCTCTGTTGATTATTTCAGTTTTGGTACATCTCCATCCCAACTCAGTGGTCACTGTCTGTGCCTTTGATTATTCAAACTGCAACTTCTCAGTCCCAGATTGGACAATTTGATCCTCTTTGTGCCAGGTGATGCTGAGGCGCAGTCCCTGCAGCAGGGATTTGGGGGGAAAAAACCGGAAAGACATTTAAATTTGTCACTGGAGTTGTCCCAGCTATGCACAGTGCTGTGTACATGAAAATCACTTGAAGAATGAGCTTAGGGAATTTTTCTCCCTATTATTATTTCAGTTTTGGTGCATCTCCATCCCAACTCAGTGGTCACTGTCTGTGCCTTGGATTATTTAAACTGCAACTTCTCAGTCCCAAATTGGACAATCTCAATTTTGTCTTTTGTATTTTGTGCCAGGTGATGCTGAGGCGTGGTACCTGCAGATGAGATTTGGGGGGAAAAACAGGGAAAGACATTTAAGTTCTGCCATTGGAGTTGTCCCAGATGTGCCCAGTGCTGTGTACATGGAAATCACCTGAAGCACTAATTTAGGGGATTTTTCTCCCTATTGATTATTCCACTTTAACTGTGCATCTTCATCCCAATTTGGTGGTTGCTGTTTGTGGTGTTGGTTATTCAAACTGCAATTTCTCAGTTCCACGTTGGACAATTTAATCCTCTTTGTGCCAGGTGATGCTGAGACACAGTCCCTGCAGCTGGGATTTGGGAAGCTGGGAATTGGGGATGGGATTTCAGCTTCTCCTGCACTCAGCAGGGAGAAGGAAAGGAGCAGCTTCAGGCACAGGTTTCTCCCTCCAATGATGCTTTGGTTCTCCCTCTGGAGAAATCCCTCTCCCCCCTGACAGTGGAAGCCCCAAGACAAACCTTGTATACAGAAGAAGAAGCCAAAGGATGTAAATCCCTTATTTCTGGTTCTTGTGGAAAAGCTTCTTCACAGAGAAACTCTCTCTGGCTTGATAATTATTAATATTTTTTAATTCTTATACATGCAGGCTGCAAGCAAACCCAAGAATTCTTTTAAAAAAAATGAAGTGGAAAAGCTGCCAACAATAACTTCTAAAAAAATAATTTTACTTAGTAACAAAAAATTAGGTTGTGGTGTTTTTTTGTTCATTTATTTTTTTAAAGGCTGGCCTTTTATTTCTGAGTCTCTGTTGTCACTGGAACACATTTGCAAGAATTTTTGCAACTTTGGGGACTTGTGATTTTCTTGCTTATCTGAAGGAAGGCTCTGATTCTCATTTAATCACTGCCTGTGAAAGCTGAGGCTTGAAGAAAACCTCCAGCCCCAGCCACGGTCTCTGTAACATCAGGAAAATTGGCATCTATTAAAATATTTGCAAATATCTTTCTTGCCAGTTTTTCTCCTCAGTTCTGCTCACAGCCATCAGCAGGGGACCTTTTGAGGGATAACTGCTCCCTACATGGAATCTTCCTGAGCCCAGCTCAGAGCTGGTGGGTGCAGGCACAACCACACTGGCTTAGAAATTAAAGAAATTAATTTTGATGAGGACAATCAAAAACTCCATTGATTTTTGGTTTTGTGCTTTTCAAGCTTTTTATTTACCTTTTAATCTCCTTTTTAAGTGGGAAAAATGCCATTTTTTAAGTTCCTGGATGCATTGAAAAGAAATATTAAATTTATCAAAATTTATTCAGTGGAAGACTTAATTTTGGGCACTTTATTGTGAAAATCTTGCCTTGTATTTTTGAAAATACCTCCCAAATTCAGATCTTCTGTCTCTACCTCCTGCAATTGGTGCAAATATGACATTTGGAGGCTTTGGAGACAGGTTAGGAATAGGTTAGAAATTGCTCCTTGTTCCCTGCTGGTGGCTTTGGTGGAAGGGAACAGAAACTGCCTGGGAAGGAAAGGCACCAGGGCTGTGCAATCCAAGGATTTCCTTCTTTGTGGATATAGGAAAACACGCACAGATTCCTTATTTCTTGCATGGGAAGGCTACAATCAATTTTTGTGTTATTTTGAGCCTTGTTTTGAGGATTTAAAATCCTTTTGGAAGCTTCCTAGCCGTGATTTGTTGATTTCTTGCTTTACCCAGCCCTGGGGAATTTAAATTCCTGAGTGCACAGGGAAAGAATCAGCTGGAGTGGTTGTGTGACGGAGCAGAGCAGGATTTGTGCTGGGAAGTGGCAGCATCCGGGCTGAGGTGTGTTATGGAAGTTAACCCATGCAAAGCTTTGCTAAAGACACCCCAAAATCAGGGGGAGCAGCCAGCAGGAGTTATGGGGCAGTGACAAGAAAATCAAAAATCCTTTCCCCAAACTTTGGCAGAGCCAGCAAATCCTTGGTTTGTATTGTGAGGCATAAAAAGGGTTTTTCTCTCAATTTCTTTTTTATTTTTTTTCCCCTTCAGCATCGAAAGTATAACAGAGAGCAGAAGAGTTTTGAAAAAACATCTTCTTATTACCTGGATTTCTCTAGGAGCTGTGACAACCTCTGGAAGGGGTGTGGGGAGGCTGAAAATCTCATATTTGGGAAAGCAAAGCTGACAAAACCAGGGAGTGGTGACAGGTTGGGCTCATTTTAGAACGGTGAAAGTTTGGGAGGGAAAAGCCAAACTTAAAGCCAATCTCATTTCATGGGCAGGGACACCTCCCATAGAGCAGGTTGTTCCAAGCTCCATCCCTGTAAATCCTCTTTTCTCTCTCTTTCTTTTCTCTTTCTTTTCTCTTTCTTTTCTCTTTCTTTTCTCTCTCTTTTCTCTCTCTTTTCTCTCTCTTTTCTCTCTCTTTTCTCTCTCTTTTCTCTCTCTCTCTCTTTCTTTTCTCATTTTTCTCTTTATTTTTATTCCTTTCCTTTGCTCAGCCACTGCCCAGTCAAAGTCCAGAACTGGTGTTTAATCCACAATTTGGTACCAGCTGAAGCCCTGATTTGATTGCTGTTAATTCAATGTCATTTATCAGTGAATGGTGGAACAGTGGCTGTTCCTACGTGCAAGAACTCCATTTAGTGCTAGGAAAACATGAGATATTAAATTGCTTAAAAATCACAGTCTGTTTTCACATCCCAAAAATGGTTTATTCAGGAAAATGAATGGCTGTGCCTGGATCAGATGGAGTTGCAAGTGGGATATTGGATTGAGATAACGCAAAGCAAGAGGAGAACTGGGGGTTTGTTAAACATCCACAGTTGTTTTTTGGGCAATGTTTTCAGACGGGAATAATGGGGAAATAATGGGAAATGCACAATTGTAGCCCTCATTTGGACATGGTTTTTCTGTAAATTTGCCTCATGTGAATCTTTCACATCCATCACATCAATTTTCTGGGATAAAGGATGCCTCAGGATTATGGGGTCATTACTGACTTGCAGGAGACACCTTTCCCTCCACCTGCATTGCTCTCAAATTGGGAAAAAACAATATTTAGGTTTTTATTTTTTTTTTTTTTATGGAACATAGGTGAGGATGGGGACAAGCTCCTCCAGCATCCCTCTGCTGTAGGGATTAATCTCTGCGTGAAAAAGGAGATGTCCAAAAATCCTGAGGTTTAAAAATATCTTTTATGGCTTAATTGAACGGGAGTTGGTGCCAAAATGAAGGAGGGGTTTCCCTTCTGGGTGTGGGTGGAAGTGAGGGGGGTTGTTGGTAAACAATAAAATTAAATAAAATTTAGGTCAAAGGAGATGCTGTAAAATGAGGAATTTTGGCTTTTTTAATGTATTTCTGTGAAGAGGAACTTAGAGCAGGTCAGAAGTTGATTCTCTGAGGGGCCAATTCCACCACAAGGATGCTGAAAACACGTGAGGAGCTGGAGTGCATCTTCTCTTTCTGCCTCCTCCACCAACCACAGAGATTTTACATTAAAACAACAACAACAACAAAAAAAATGCAGCTGGAATTAGGCAGACGAGAAAATGCAAATTCATGGCACAGAAAAGAAAAGCAGAGCATGAAAGAGAAAAACATCCCGATTGCTCACAAGGGGAGGGATGGCTCAAGGGCTTTCACAGTTCTTTTTAAATAGAAATATTATTGCAGTTTATTTCTATTCTTTGTGATGGGAGATGGAGGCTGTCTCATGTCCAGGCCAATGTGGGGTTTATTTTATTTATTTTATAGGGCGAGGCTGATTAGCCCACCCTGTCTGCTCCTTCTCCAGGAGTAGGAGATTCTTTGTAGATGGACACAGGTCTGGAATTGTGGCCTGGAATTACCTTTCTCTGTTGGTTTTGGGCCATTCCACCTCCCCTTTCTCCCTGGAGATTTATTGTATTAAATTTTCGGGTTTTTTTTTTCCTAAAGGCTCAGAACAAAGGGAGATTTGTAGAAGATTTGTATGAGGCGAGGGCTCGTATTTGGTTTATATTTCAGAGAGGTAAAGCAAAATGCTGAACCTCCTACAGATAAACCTCTGGGGGTTCTGCTGGGCACCAGTGGCATAATTCTTCTGTGATCCTTCAGGAGGTTAGGGGTGAAGCTGGAGCTCTGTGAAGAACAATTTGCTTGCTCTCAGCAGAGGCAAAGATGGATGAAGTGGGCGAGCACAACCTGGGGCTCTTGGAGCCATTTCTGGGCAGAGCTCAGCACCTGCCTGTCCTGCAGCCCTGGCTCAGGTCCCCTCCAGTGCTTGCAGGATGCTGTGGTGGTGTTCACAGGGGTCCCAGGATGAGGGAAAGATGAGGATCTGACTCCATGTTTCACACGGCTGATTTATTATTTTATGATATAAATGACATTAAAACTATACGAAAAGAATAGAAGAAAGGATTTCATCGGAAGTCTAGCTAAGAATAGAATAAGAAAGAATGATAACAAAGGTTTCTGGCTCAGCTCTCTGTCCGAGCCAGCTGACTGCGATTGGCCATTAATTAGAAACAACCACATGAGACCAATCCCAGATGCACCTGTTGCATTCCACAGCAGCAGATAATCAATGTTTGCATTTTGTTCCTGAGGCCCCTCAGCTTCTTTCCTTCCTAAGGAAAGGATTTTCCATAAGAGATGTCTGTGACAGGATGCTCTCATCTTCCCAGACTTTCCCCTTTCTGCAAACCAGGAAAACTTCCTAAACAAATAATAAATGCACTGGCGATGTGTATTTTCCAAAAATAAACCCTTTGTTTGCTCTTTACTTTCAGATATATGAAATAGTGTAGGATAGATTAATTTTATTGGACAAACTGGCCTTGAAAAGGTTTGTCACTGAAAGAAATTTTTGTCATTGTTTTGTCTTATAAAGCACCACATGAAAGATCAAACAACAGCCTTAGTTTCTGTTTATAGGGGTTTTTCCCTTAAATGTGCAACACAGTGGACAAGGATTTCATCAAAGTGCAGAGGAACAAAGAATCCTGGAATGTTTTGGGTGGGAAGGGATCTTGAACTCACCCAGTGCCACCCCAGCCATGGCAGGGACACCTTCCCCTGTCCCAGGTGCTCCAAGCCCCAGTGTCCAGCCTGGCCTGGGGCACTGCCAGGGATGGGACATGGTGGAAGATCCCTGAACCATCACCATGAAATCTCTGTCCCCACATGAGGTTTTTCACCAGCATCTCCCTAAAACACCGCCAGCCAAAAATCTTAAAATACTGTAGAACAGGAAATTAAAATTTAAAAAAAAACAATTAACATCACTAATTAACTATAATAATATCATTTAATTCACTGCTTGGACATCCAGTATCTTTGGCCCCTTGCCATGGTAAATTCTGCATGGTGGAGTCTTTCCTGTGGTCACACACCCATTCTGAGCCCTGACAGTGATGAGCAGTTTTTAAACATTCAAGTGCTGCCATTGTTTTAGAGAAGGGATTTTATTGCCTTGCTCGGGGCAGTTAATATCTCACAGCAGCTGGTATTGATTGCACTGATTTGGGTATTTAAAAAAGAAAGGGAGACAATTCTGTAACTCCAATTTTATGTTGTAATATGTCTCTCCTTGCTGTTGGATGGGTTTAGAAGAAGTTGGACCCTCACCATAGAAGTATCCATATCAGTAATCAAATATAATCCATATTTTGCCAAGTTTCCTGGGCTGTCGCATCTGCCATCACCACCTGTGATAATTTTCCTCCCTTTTTTTTTTTGCACTAAATAATCAATTATAATATTCTATTTTTTCCTCCCTGCTCTACACTCTGCTTTATTACAACTGGCTCTGATTAGGAGCTTTTTTTTTTCATGTCAGTGAGGATGTGTGGGTAACTTTGTGCAGGCTTTTTGAGTGCTGCAATGGGCATTGTGGAGTCCTGTGCTCCCAGTTCCAGGACCTGCTCTCTGTTAACATTAAAACCAGATGACCCCAGGTGTGTAAATGAGAATTTACTGAGTTACGAGATGTCAGACTTTGCAATTTTCTGTCCCAAAATGAAGCCCTGGGTGTTGGTAACACGCAAGGAGCAGCTTTGAAAGATCCAAACAGGGCCCATCCCAACTTGAGTTTAGTGGGAAAAGCCAAGAGGGAAATTTTTGGGGGGAAACTGAGCAAATTTGGTCAAAGACAGTGATTGGAGAGAGCTGTGGTGCCACATTTTCCAGGTGAACTTTGGGAAATATCTGCACTTTGAAAAGCAGGGAATGCAATTTATTGGGTGGGTTTATTGTTAAAAGAACATTCTGGTGTTTCAGGTGTGTCTGTGGGATGTGCCAGGGCTGCCTGGGTGGTTTGGGTGCTCTCACACACTGAGTATCTCTGCAGTGGGTCCATATTGATGGTTTTAGACCTGGCTTGGGGAGGCCTGAGCAGGTTTTACCCCTGCAGAGCCCCTGTGCCCTGGTTTGTGCCATGGGGCTGTGCCAGCACCGGCACAAGGAGCTGTTAACCCACCCTTCTTTCCAGGGAAAAGGGAAAATATCAGCACTGGGCACTTCTGAAGGCAGAGCAGAGCAAACAGGGCAGGGATGGGAGTGGAGCAGACATTTACACCCCTGGGGTTTATGGCACTGCGGCCACAGACCCTTCTCACATGAATATTTTAAAAATCACCATTTTTTATGTGTCATTAGTTAAGAGGTTCTGCTGGGGACAAAGGGATGGTCCTAACCCAGCCTACTGCTGTCATTTTGTGGGGAATTTTCCCTGGTGATGCCCAGAAATCCCATTTCCAAATTCTGCATCTCATCTGCTCCCTCTCAGAGCTGCCCTGAGGTTCTTCTGCACCCACCAAAATTAAAAGGAAATATTTGCACTCAAAGAGCCGCTGGATCCCTTCAGCCTGGATCAGATATTTATCTTTATCAAGCCAATGAACTCATTGCACCTCAGCTGGACTTAAAACTGGGTTTTACATTTTCCTTTTTAATTTTATGCTTAAGATGGGGACTGTGTGTAGGAACCTGAAAAAATGTGCACTTGCTCAGCTCCTTTTAGAGCCAGGTTTAACTTTCAGGATGATCCTTTTTACTATAAAATGGAAGATGATCCTTTTTATTATAAAATGGAAATTTATTATTTCTCTTAGTCCAGTAAGATTCATAAGGTCTCTGCTTATTTGTTTTTTTAAGATGGTAACTGAAAGGGTACAAAAACTGGGCATTGAGATAAAATTTTGATAACATAAAATAGAAAACCATTTAGGAAATTATGCTTTAAAAAGGGCAAACTTTAAAAATAAAAAGTCCAAAATGTGCCTGGGTTGAGCTTTTATGAAGTATGACACATCCCCTAAATATGTCACGTTTATTTTTACAATACTGTAAATAAAAAGGTTGAGTGAGGAAATAATCTCTTGGCTGTTCTTGGGAGCGCAGCCCCTGCCAGGAAAGGTCTCTGTAAATAGCAGAGGTCAGAGCTGCCTGGGATCTCTCCCCCAGCCCTCTGAAAGCAAGGAACACATCTCTGTGTGCATTCCATAAAACATGGATAGCTGCTCCTCCTTGGGCTGTAAATCCTGGCGACCTGGAGATGCCACACAGGTGCCACAAAAAAACAGAGAGAGAAGGAAAATCTATCCTTGGCTACTGTTTCCTAGTGCTGATTTAGTCCTTCAA
The DNA here is from genome assembly GCF_028769735.1 of Zonotrichia leucophrys gambelii. NCBI lineage: Eukaryota > Metazoa > Chordata > Aves > Passeriformes > Passerellidae > Zonotrichia > Zonotrichia leucophrys. Next base: position 1,933,244 of record NC_088176.1, on the reverse strand, counting down.
CTATTTTGGCCTAGGAATTTGGTGACAAACACTTTTGGACTGAAAACTTACAGTTTATTGAAGTGTTTATTTTCACAACAAAAAGCCAGTTTTGATGTATCTGAGATGATCAAGCAGTACCAGGAAGCTTGAAGGACTCAGCTGTATTTTGTTTTCCCTGTGTTGATTTTTATTTATTTTTTTCCCCAGGGGGATTTTACACCCAATAATCTCCATGGTGGTTGCTGCTCAAAAGAATTTGGTTTGAAATTTGTTTTCCTTTGTGTAAAGAGATTTGCAAGGGATTTTTATTTCTTGCATGACCATGATTTAGGTGAGCTCTGGTTTAGATGCTGATGCTGCAGTAGAAGCAGCAGAAATGAAGTGCTTTGGGAAGGGCAGAGGTGGAAGGAAGTTCATCCTTTCCAGCTTCCCTGGTGCAGTTTACATCTATAAATCCATTTTAAGAGATTAATTCTAATTTATGCCCCTTCAGGGGATTGTGCCAGGTTTGCTCTGGGGCTGTTGGTGAGCAGGGGATTATCCCAGCCCTGGAGCATCCACCTGGCTCAGGGTGCTGGGAATGTCCTGGGTGCTTCCTGAGGGCCTGAGCCACCTCCTCTGCCCTTCCCCTGGAGAGAAAGGTGGGGTTTATCCTCAGAATCCTCATGGATTGGTTTAATTTTCCAATTCCACAGGGAAACATGAGAGTTGGACCTTTGGAGGAAGGGCTGCTGGTCCAGCGCTGGCCTTGGCCATGCTGGGCTAATGCTTGGACTCCATCTTGGAGGTGTTTTCCAGCCTCTGGTGATTCCTGAGTCGCCAAATTTTGAAATGGAGCAATATTTATGGGGAGAAGAGGGGATTGATGCTTTCAGGAACTGGCTCCCCATCTTAGAGGTACAAAGTTGGGCCCAAACAATTTCAGTGTGAGCAGCTCTCTGCTCTGCACGGCCGGCAGGAAGGGTGATCCCCACACAAGGAAAGGAATCTTAAACTGCTCCATGGTTTTCTTGGGAAGTGCTTGGAGAAAGGCCCTGCCCTTAGACCTGAGGGCGCACCATGAGCCCATTCCCAAACCCTGTTTTCCCCCCATCACTGTCCTCTCTATCTGGAATTTTCTTCCTGAATTAATTTCTTTTACTATTTCACTTCCCTCACCACCCCAAACCCAGGCTTGACCTACTGTGTTTGCTTTCATTAGAATAAAATAATTCCTTCTAGTGCCTAATTATTTTATAGAATAAAATAAATTCCTTTTGCCCTGGCCAATCCTTCACCTTTTTCCAAGTCCTTCAGCTCCTTAGGAATTTTATTATCAATACAGGCTGGATATATGGAATCAATGAGTGTTTTGTGGGAGGTGTGAGACTCTGAGCTTGTTCACAAATAAACAGAAAAGAGGGAGAGGATGAGCGAGCTCCACTGGGTTTGATCCCTGAAGAAAGCATACAGGAGCACACAGAAATCTTCTCTGAAAGGAGTTTTCTTGCTTTTTGTGTTTTTAATTTTAGAAATGAGCTTTATAGCACCGAGCGGCTGTGATCATCTCTCTCACGCTCATGGGGGTGGTGGCTCTGGGAGAGAATCCAGCGCGTGGTCCTTGCTCTTCGTTATCTTGAATTACACAAATGATTTTAAAACATATGTCAGTAGGCTTTCAAGCAAGCAGATTCTGTTCTGATTAATTAATCATACAGTTTCTCAGCTTCAAATGAACTTTCTAAATGACAAGTATTCATTTTTAAATTATTTTTGCGGCTGTTTGTTTTTTACACATCTGCATATTGCTTAGTTTGAACTTATTAATTAGAATAAATAAAAAATAAGGAAAGCAGCAGGTGTTCTCTTATGTCTTCTACAAAGAATCTTATTCTTTAAATTTTACCAGATTATTTTATTCCTGCTGCTTCACGCTGCAGGTTTCACAACAGAAATATTTTCTTTTATTCACATGAGACATTTTTTGGACTTTATTTTTTTGTTGGCAATTTGAAGGCTGTCATGGTTTGTGGAGAAGAAAATGTTCTTACAATGTCTCCTTGCTGCACCATGACTGATTTTACACGGACTCAGGAGTGAGTTTTAAATAAGTGGATTAGCCCAAAATATCCTGGGGAAGGTACAAAGGGAAATGTGGTTTTTTCCTCCCAATTTCACTTGCAGGGACCATGTTTGGGAGTGGTTGCTTGTATTGGGATTACTATTTTTTTTTTGGAGGAGAAGAATGGGTGAATTATGTGTTTGTCTGTCATGATTTTATTTTTAAGGCTGAAGGGCTCAATCTTTGGAACACCTAATAGAGTATATGAATGCAAAGATTAGGCTACTATTATTATTACTATTATTATTATTACTATTATTATTATTATTATTATTATTATTATTATTATTATTATTATTATTATTATTACTATTACTACTACTCAGTGTATTTATTGACTTTTCGGGAAGTTTTCTCAGTCTCTCCATGACTCCAGAACCTGGGGCATGTGGAGCAGCCACTGTGCCTGAGGGGTGCAGTGAGGATGGGGTTTGGGGGGGCAAGAAAATTCCCTATTTCTTGTCCCTGACCTCCTGAGGAAGAGAAATCCCTGGGCAGTACCTGAGAGAGAGCACAAAAAATCCACCCAAAGACGTTAAACATCAATTTCCAGCCCATGAGCTGTTTATCACATCCTAAAAATGAGGAATATCCACATTAAGTACTTTTGTGGCGTGAAGTCATCCCCCCCCACACACTTTTATTTCTCTTTTCAACTTTTTAAAAATCAATTTTAAATAATCAAATTAGAAATTCCATCCAACAGAGCTAAAAAGGAAAGAGTAAGGCATCACCTTTTCCTGCATCCTGCCTGAAAACTCTCCTCCTTTCTTTTTTTTTTTTTTTTTTTTATTATTATTTCTTTTTATTGTTCTCCCTATTTTATTTTTAATTAAAAGCCAGCCCGCACGCGAGCGGCTGGCGCGGAAAGCTAAAGAAGCAACTTGAAAGTTTGGGGGGAATGATTTCGGCGCGGCTCAAACGCCAGGCGAGGATTAGAAACAGTTTAAAAGCTTTTCCCATCCCAACGTTCTCCGTCAGAGGCCCCCTCGGAATGCCCAGCTGAATATGGGAGTGGACAAGGTTCTGGTTCCTTTCAGAGAGCTGCCTCGACCTTCTGGGTTTTTCCTCGGGCATTGATGTTTGGTGCACATGAAAGGATTTCTCCAGGGGTTTCTCCAAGGGTTTTGTGGGAAGGGAAGCAGATTGGGTGAAGTAAGAATACAGACTTAAGTTCTCTCTCTGTGGTGTTTTTTTTTTTTTTTTTGGTGGGAGAGAACTGACTCCTGCATTATCTCACAAACACATAGGAAACATAAAAAGGGGAAATTATGCAGAAAAACATAAATTATGTAGATGCTGGAAAGCCTATGCAAAACATGATATGTGCACATAATAGCATATTTCCCTAGGGTCTAATTGCATCCTTTGGGTACCTTTTGAAGCATCTGAATATTCAGAAGAAAGCAAATTTATTGTAATTTACAAAATATCACAAAAAATAAGGTTGATACAATGATGGATGTTGTAATGGAAACTCACTCTTCAGTTGTTGTCTCAAAGTTGACCGAAGACTAAAATGTAATAAATTAGTGCAGCTGTTGTGTGGGGGGATAGAGCTGCTTCCCTCAGCCCATCAGCCCCTTTCCCTTGCAATCCTGGTGCTTTTCCAGATGTTTTTTGGCAGGTCCTTGGTGCCATGTGAGGGGACCTGTGGGTGATCAAGGGCTGGTGTTTGTTTTCTCCTCAGGAGCTGGGGTTTAGTCAGGGCAGAGGAGCCCCGTGGAATGGTTCTAAGTGGATGTGATGGGGGAGCTCTGGTGCCAGAAAGGGTCATCAGGAATTCTGGGCTCCCACCAAAATTCCTCCTGAGCCCCACCGAGCAAACTGGCAGAGGTTTCTTTGCATCAATAAACAGGGAATGTGCAGAAAATCCAAATGCCCCTGCACTAATTAGAGCTGCCTTCTGTGATCCCTCTCCTGTCAGAAGCTTTTGGGAAACTTGGGATCAGCCACCAAAATCTAAATTTATTCCTCTGCCTTTGAAACAGCTTCAGTGCTTTGACCTCCAGAGTCAGGAGCAGAAGGGGAACAATGGGAATTTCTTGCTGAGCCACGTTTTAACGTTTTTCCAGAGGCAGGAGGTTATTGTAGCTCTTCTCTGGGAGCTGTTCTCTCATCAAAGGCTCAGATGCCCCAACCACCTCTCCCTGGGCTTCCCTTCCAAGGATTCTCATCAGCTCCTGGCCCTGAGGAATGCAGGCTGCTCCTCCTGCAGTTCCTGCACTTGAGGAACTCCTTTGGATCACTGGGATCTCTATAGCTGCTCATGTTTTAGGTCAGACATGTGCAGGCATTTGCTTTGGAGAACAGATTCCTTGGAAGAGGGAGCTATCCAGAGATTTAAGAGTTTTCCCAGGGAATATTGAAGGAGCATTTACATTTTCCATCAGCATTTGTGGATGATCTGGTGTCTCTGGGCAAGGTTCTGAGTAATGTCCTCTAGAGTTGACCTGTTTGAGTGAAGGGTTGGATGAGATGACCTCCAGTGTTTTTTTCCAACCTTAACCATTCCATGATTTCTACTCATTGTTAAGAAAGAACATCAGATTCTGAACAGGTGTTACTGCACAAACCTTGCTCAGTTAAAAGCATTTAAATTGGTCTTTTTGGCTGCCAAATTCTGAATCCCAAAAACAAACGTGTCAGGATGATTGGGATCCAGCACATTTTCCCTCTGCAGATCCTCTTTTATGGGAATTTGGCTGCTGACCTTAATGCAGAGACATTTGGGGCCTCTGTGACAAGCAGGAAGCTGTGCTTGATTTAAAAATCAGGATTTGTCCTTGTTCAGAATATCCACATCCCATGGAAAGAACAAGCAGGGGCTTCAGGTAATGGCTCAAAAAAAGAATCCCTGGAAGCAAGGTCTAGATCAGGAAAACACCATGGAAAATCAGGGAAGTTTTGGATAAAATACCCAAATTTTAATTGTATTTAAGGAGTTTTCTTTCTCCTCTGGTTGCTCGGACCATGGGAAGGCCTGTGGTTTATTCTTCTGATGTGCCATGCAATCTGTTGATCCTGAAACTCCTCCTGTCTCCCAGGGAACCCTGGAAGTTTTTGGATGGGGTCACTGGGATTTTCCATCTCTTATTTGTTTTGCCTCCCTGCATACAGCAGTGAGGAGAGGGCTCCCTTTGGGCACCTTGGGGTGCTGTCATTGTGTGGGTGCCATCCTGGTGAGCACCCCAGTCCCAGGGTGGTGTCCCTGCTTTGTCCCACCTCACTCCAGTATTCAAGGAATGTGTCCAAGCTCCCCCACGCCTGGAATTTAAATACATAAATGTCCTGCACAGATCAGTTGTTGGTTGGTAATGTATTGTCAGCTGTCCTGCCAGCCTTTTTATCTTCTGATTAGCTTTGAAATCATTGAAGCCGGTGAAGATTCGTTTGTTATCCCAGTCCTCCGAGGACTAGAAATCCAGTGATGGTGTGGATGTGCTCTGAGGCAAGTTCCCATTTGTAAGATGGATGATGATTGCTTGTCGATACTAAGAAAAAGAGCTTTGTCAAATCTGAAGTTGTCTCCTTTCTTAATGTAAAATATTATTTTTATTTTCACGCTCGCAGAAAATTGTGATGCTGCAAGCAGTAGGCAAAGGAAAAAACAACCACCACCCCAAAAACCCAAGGTGACTCGAATGTTTGTTTATTTGTCTGCTTTTGAGGTGTGCAAGATGTTTTCTTTGTTTTGTTTTGTTTTTTTTTTTCAGACAAAAAACTGTCAAGGGAAAGAAAATACTTTTATGATAAGCTCGCGCAGGTTTACAGGAATTTTCTTTCTTTAACAAGCAAAGATGTAATCTGCATCTTTGCCTGCTTTCTCTGATCATCTCCCCGAGATGTTCTCACTGCTGTGCTTTCAAAGGAGCACTCCAGGATTCAGTGTTGGGAGGACTTTGGGAGCTGGGAACCTTGGTCCCAGCCCACAGGGGCACACCCAAGGGCAGCTGCTCTGTCTGTGCACAGGGGTTTCCTTCAGAGGGTCCTGGGACAGGGTTAGAGCACAGCCAGGGCAGAAACGAGGTGGCTGCAGATATTTCATAGAATTCCAGAAGGGTTTGGGTGGGAAGGGACCTTAAGGCTCATCCCCTTCCACCCCAGCCATGGCAGGGACACCTCCCACTGTCCCAGGTGCTCCAGCCCCAATGTCCAGCCTGGCCTTGGGCACTGCCAGGGATCCAGGGGCAGCCACAGCTGCTCTGGGCACCTGTGCCAGGGCTGCCCACCCTGCCAGGGAACAATTCCCAATTCCCAATCTCCCATCCAGCCCTGCCCTCTGGCACTGGGAGCCATTCCCTGTGTGTTGTCCCTCTATGCCTTGTCCCCAGTCCCTCTGCAGCTCTCCTGGAGCCCCTTCGGGCCCTGCCAGGGGTTCTGAGCTCTCCCTGGAGCCTTTTCCAGGTGAGCACACCCAGGTGTCCCAGCCTGGCTCCAAAACAGAAGTGTTCCAGCCTTTGGAAAATCTTTGTGGTCTCTGGGATTGCTCCAACAGCTCCGCATCCTTCTGATGTTATGGACCCCAGAGCTGGATCAGAGTGCAGTGGAGAGGGAAATCACTTTCAAGTAATTTCTAACAAAAACCCGTTTAAATTCCTCGGAGTAAAGTCGGCTGCTAAAGCTGGGACTTGCCAAGACACGTTTAGTGAGTCTCTGCTTAGGCCAGGGCCTTGTTTGGCTCCCCCTCTGTCACTCTGGGGCAATAATGGGGATTTGTACAGCTTCATTCCTGCCACCAGTGGGGCTGGGTTTGCTCGGGGGAGCTGTGATCAGTCCAAATGTGCTCTGAGCTGGAGCCAGGATGCAGCAAGTCTGTGCTTGGGGCAGTGGGAGATGGATTTGGTCCTCCTGGAGCAGGCGACGCTTTGGTCTTCAGCTGCCTTTATGTACCTGAGGATGATGGTCTCCAAATTTTTCTGTGCTTGTCCCCCATTACATCCAACAAAAAACCTCTGAGCTGGGTGTAAAAGCACACACTGCACCCCTGAAAAGTCCATGTTTTCCTGGAGGTCCTGAGAAGTGGGAAACAGAGAGTGTGACTGTCTGGGTGAGCTCATACCCTCTCAAGGTCTTTGTCTGCACCAGCCCCTGTTCCTTCCAGCCCTCCCCTCCTCTCCCTGGGTTTTTCCATGCCATAAAACCAGGAGCCAGGCTCTTTACAGCCCAGCAGGAGCTGTGTCTTTCTGCTTGTTTGCTCTGCACAGACTTTTGGCCACTGTGAAATTACTCAGACCATCCTGAGGTGACTGGGGCTGGCTCTGTGCAGCTCTTGTTCTGCATTTCCAGTCCCAAAACTTCAATGGGAGAATCTTTCTTCTCTAAATCCTGTAACAGGACAAGGAACAAAGTTTTTTGTGATTTCTTTCTTCAGGAATTCATAAATTGCCCTCTCAATAAGGGATGTGCGATTGGAGTTGGGATGTGCAAAGGGAGAGCTTGGAGTTCAAAATGAAGAATCATTTCAGGAATGTGAGTTTTCTTGGTTTAAGAGGAAAAATACTCCTAAATCCTACTCCAAACTTTGACCTTCCCTCCCTGGGAGGGAATAGATGAGCAAATGGGAAAAGTGGGGGTGTGGGAAGGAGGATGAGGAAGGCATTGGCTTTAAGCAGAACTCTGTCATGTGAGTCTGTGAACGCACTGTGAACATATCAGTGAATACATTGCAATTATTAATCCTGTAAGTGATGTCATGGCTTCTTGGCAGCAGCACAGAGCCCTGGGGACACCTCTGGAGCGAGTCAAAGGAAGCAGCAGTGGCTGTGAGCATACCCAGGGATGCATTTGGCTCGCTGGGCGTCAGGCTGGTGGTGCCAAGCTGCTCCCAGCGGAGGGGCAGGAGCTCAGGGGCTGAGCACAGAGCTGCCAGGGAGGTCAGGCTGCCTCTGAGCTCCAGGGAACCCCACCAGGAGCAGGGGCCAAGAGCTCCTGACTGCAAAAGCACATGGGCCCTGTGAGGCCTTTCCAGCGCTGGCGGCCAAGGAGCCGCGGGTTTATGGCTTCACACGTCTTCATTGCTGGGATTTAAGTGCACCAGCAGGGCTGTTGGGGATTAACCCGGAGCTAAAAAGGCATTTATGAGGTGGGAGGATATGGAGTGAAATGCTCCTGGTGTCTCCAGGGGCCGGGTTAACAGCCTGTCCCCGCAGGCCTGGCACTCGCGCCCTCAGGGTGACAACAGCGCCAGAGTCCCAAAAATTCCGCACCAGCTCTTCCCTTTGCTTGGAAATCACACTACACTCGGTGAGGACCCATAATCCAGGATATTTATGGTGGCTCTCCCAAAAACCAGTGCCCTTCTCCGTGCTGGGAGGATGGGGCAGTGCTGGGCTGTGTCCAGGGATCTGCTCTGTCCCTCTGTCCCTGTGCCACTTGTGGGGCACCACGAGAGTGAACAAAGCAAGAGTAAAACCTGCTGTAAGGATGAGACTGTGATGGTGTTCACAGGGGTTTTCAAATGAGGGAAGAGACGAGGATCTGACTCCATGTTTCAGAAGGATGATTTATTATTTTATGATATAGATTACATTAAAACTATACTAAAAGAATAGAAGAAAAAGGTTTTGTCAGAAGGCTAGCTAAGCTAAGAATAGAAAGGAAAGAAAGATAACAAAAGGCAGCTGTCTCGGACAGAGTCATGGGCCTTGACTGGCCATTAATTATAAACATCTAAAATGGGCTAATCAAAAATCCACCTGATGCATTCCACAGCAGCAGGCAATCATAGTCTACATTTTGTCTCTGAGGCTTCTCAGCTTCTCAGGAGGAAAAAAATCCCAAGGAAAGGATTTTCATAAAAAGATGTCTGCAACATGAGACCTTTTGCTGGTGGCCAAATGGTTTTGATGAGCAAGTAGGAGTTTTTTTATTTGAAAGGTGGAGGGAAAAGGTGCAAAATGCAGCCCTGTGGTGTTTCCCACATGGACATAGATAACCAGCCTGATTAGACAAGCCTGGCAATATTTTTCCTTATGAAAAATCAGTGTTAACTTTGTTCAGTGGAGGAAGAGGGAACAGGGCTGAGGAGAAGGGCAGGAAAATGAAACCTGCAGGTATGAATCCTATCCTGGATGCATTCACACTCAAAACTCAATGCAGCAAGGCACAGGAATTCCAACTGAACGAATTTGTATCTCTATTCCAAAGCAGCATGACAGGGAAGCCTCTCATCAGTGACACAGATTAGAGACTGGAAAAAAAATCCTGTATGCACAAGATTAATGCAGAGGAAAAGCTCCCTGTCCAAGCCCACCACCCACACATCTGCTGAGCACCCTCCCCTGCTCGGGCTCCGTGCTCCACACGTGGGGAGAGGATGGAGATGATTAATCAGGGGCTGCAGGAGATGCTGAATGTCTGTGGCCCTGCAGAGCCTGGGGTTGCTGCTGTCTGCAGTGAGGATTTGGAGGGAAGGCTCTCAGTTGTCAGATAGGGATAGAAGATAAAGGACTCCACCAAACTGGGAAAGAAAAAGGGTGTTTCTGTGAAACTCGTAGGAAGTAAAAAATCAGTGGCTTTGCAGAGCTCTGCTCCCAGTATTATTCTTTGTGATTAGGCTAATGAGCCCTGACTCTTACAGGTACAGTGTGCTGTGATACCCACAGGGGTTGGGATCTTCATCACACAATTAGGTCTCTCCCTCTGTGCAGGCATTTTATAATAAATAATCAGTAGTCTTAATATGGTTTTGAAGCTGGTCAGCACAGTCATTACCCTGCACAGCTCCCAAGTTCAGCTAAAATTCACTTAGATTTTTTGTTGAGTCTTGCCTGGTAATGAATGTAAATGTTTTATGAAAGTAAATATTTATATCTCTTGAATGCTTTTAGATAATTGTTTTTTTTCAAGTGTAAAAGGATAGCCATGCCTTGATGAATGATGACCTTTATTTGGGCTCTTGTGCTGTGTTCCGCCACGGGATATTGGCTCACCAATGGCTGGGTTTGGTACTTACCATGGTGAAAAACTTGGTGCCTAGGGTTGTCTCCCTCCAGATTTATTTCTGGGGCTTTTTGAAGGTTTCCATGTGGTTTAGCAGCAATTTTAGTGTGTGCTGTGCTGGGCCCAGCTGGGATGTACAGGAGACAGTGGTGTCCCCATAACCCACCCTGCCAAGCTCAGGAGGCACCTGGCCAGCTCTCAGCCCTGCAATATTCCTCATGATTTCTTACTCCCTGTTAAACTCACAGAAAGCATTTCAAACCTTATCTGTCAGAAGCATCACCACTGCTCAGATAAGTGTTTTAATTTTATTTAATCACTTCTAGCTCCACATCCCGCATGATTGAGCGTGGCCTCTTTGTGGCAGAGTGCTTGGAAGAGGGGACAAAAATCAAACTAAATGATAGTGTTGGCCAAGCCCTCGGCCTGCCATGAAACCAGCTCCCGACTCCCAAAACTGGTTTGCCAAGGATAAATTCCCTTCCAGTTGAAAAGCCAGGCAGAACAGATGTCTTGCCTGGTGCCCTGTAAATAAACATCTCGGGGCTCTGGAGCTCACAACAAGCTGCAGGCTCCAAAAGCTGTTTCTGGATGTGACAAGTGCAGGGTGCCCCCTTCCCCGAGCTGTGGCTGGCACCACACAATTGGATTTGGGATATGGGGAACTTGGGCCCACTCTGGATAAGAGGGGTCATTGTTCCCTTGTTAGACATGATGTGCAGCATTCAAACCCTGGAACTTTGGGCATTTCCAGCCGGTGGCTCAGTGAAGCACTTTGGCTCCTGCTTAGTCAGCAGAGAGGATTAATTTAGGAACCTATCATACACCACTAATTAAAAACAGAGGCTGGGGGCAGCTGGGACACCTGTGGCTCATCCCTGGCAGTGCCAAGGCCAGGTTGGACACTGGGGTTGGAGCAGTCTGGGATAGGGGGAGGTGAGCCTGCCATGGCAGGGGTGGCACTGGGTGGGATTTACGGGCCCTTCCAAACCAAACAGTTCCACGGCTCCTTAAATCTCTGATTTCTTACAACTCCTTCCCTGGACAGGACTTTTTTTGTCTCTCTGGGAAGCCTGACTGAGTAAGGGGTGACAAAAAAGGAATGTGAGGAGAAGGGATGTTTGATGCCATCAAAGCAAGGATTTGCTGTGGTGTTGGACAGGGTGGATGGGGTTGTTTAGGAAGGGAACGAGGTGCAGCAGCTGCTGGGAGCCCCCAGAAGCTCCTGATGCTTTTCTCTGTCTTTTCCTCTGTGCTCCCCAGCTCCAGTGTTGTTTTCCCTTGTTTCCAACACCATTTCCCTTGTTTCCTTCCCATTTGGCACATGAGGGCTCTGTAGGGAATAACGTGGCTGCAGTTGGGAGATGCTGAGTGCACATTTCACAGCCCCTTGCCAAAACAGCCCAAACACCCTGCCAGCCTTGGATGAGTGGTGCTTGCCTGGGGCTCAGTCTGCTCAAAGACGAGTTTTTATGGTGGTTTGAGAAGCAGAGCACAGCAGCAGAGGTCGTGGCTGCTCTCCTTGCTGTGGACAGCATCCTTACCCTGCTCCTGGTGCTCAGGGCAGCACGTAAGGATGGGAACAGACTACAGGATTTCCTCCTGCTTGTACCTTAAAAAAAAAAGTGCTTAAAACCACTTCCAGTTGTGGTGCCAACAAAACTTGCCAAAGTGATTTGCAGATTTGGGTGACACTGCATAGCCAGGGCTCTCAGATCCTTCTTTCCCCCTTCCCTGTGTGTTACAAATTGCTCTAATGCCACGTAAGGGATTGGGAAGGGAACTTGGGCTCCATTCATACCAGCAGTGTTGCTAGGAAACCTCTCCCTTTGACAATGGAGGGTGAGCATGCCTGTGTTTGCCTTTGCCTCTCCGAAGGACAAAAATCACCATGTGGCACTGGCAGGGGGGAGGATGGAAAAAAAAAAAAAAAAAACAAAAGAAAAAAAAAAAAAAAACCAAACCGAAAAAAACAAACTAACAACACAAAAACACAAAAAACCTGAAAATTACTTTAAATGTTACGCCGTGCCAAATGATGCTCTGGATTGCAGATGCCAGTGCTTCTGGTTTTGTAGGGACACAGATGAGGCGCAGCTCGACCCTTCCATGCTCCATGTGCTGGAGAGTCAGGCTGGATTCTTGGAGTGCCTTCTGCTACCTGGGCTGGCTGGGGCTGCTGTGCCATATGGGAGAGGGGGGCGAGTGCCTGCCCTGGTGTCCATGGGGAGCACACAAACCCTGCCTGATTTACTGAGCTCTGCTGGGTGGGAAAGAGAGCCCTTGTGATTCTCTGTCCCTCTCTTTTCCCACTGAATTTATTTTAAAAATATCCTAAATACCCATTGTGTGTATATATTTTACATTGTACATGTTTTTAATAGGCTTGAAAAAAAGAAAATATTTGGAAACTCTTTTGCTTTCTTCCAAAGAGCTGAGAGGACTGAAGTCTTAATTATCTAAAATCACCCTTCATATTTTTTTTCACATATTGGCATCTTTTTTTTTTTTTCTTCTATTTTTTTCTGTCCTGGCTGAAAATCCTGCAGAGTGGAATTTTAGTTTTTTGCCCGCAGTAGCTGCTGCCAAACACTTTGGATGAAGAGTTGCACATCAGTGTTGACCCCTGGTCAAGGCAGAAGGGGAAAATCTGGTCTTGTGGCCAGGAGATTACAATTATAATGTTTAATGTTGCAATTTTGGCTGCAGAAGAGACAAATCTGTGCCTCGAGATGGAATACTGGGTGCAGAAAACGTGGACTGTGCCCATGCAGGCTCCAGTGCACCGTGGGAGCAAAAAGCTGATAAATTGATTACTATCTTAAGGAAGTGAGGAGTGAGTTAAGTGAAATTAAGGGCAAGAAATTTGCCAGTTTTAGTAGAGATCTTAATTCTTGATTTGCAGTTGATGGTAGTGAAACCTCTCATTGAACCAAATGTTTTGTGGGTTTTTTGAGGGAGCTAAAAGCTGATAAATTGATCATTATCTTAAAGAAGCAAAGAGTGAAGTAAGTGAAAATAAGGGCAAGAAATTTACCAGTTTTAGCAAAAATCCTAATTCTTGATTTGCAGCTGACAGTAGGGAAACCTCCCATTGAATCAAGTATTCTGTGAGTTTTGGGGGCAGCTAAAAGCTGATAAATTGATCATTATTTTAAGGAAGTGAGGAGTGAATTAAGTGAAAACAAGCACAAGAAATTTACCAGTTTTAGTAAAAATCCTAATTCTTGATTTGCAGTCCAGAGGGCTCAGATTTGCAGTGTCTCAGTGTTTTAGAGCAGTGGCTTCCTGATGGACACACAATTTCCTGAGTTTGCTGCAAAGGCCTCAGTGTTTGGAGTTCAGAGCAGCCCAGGATCTCCTTGCTGCTCCTAGAGGATTATTATTGTTGTTGTTATTATCATTATTATAATTATTTAACAATGTAGGTTTCTTTTTCCTGCCCTGTGTTTCTAAAAGCCCAGTACAGAGGAGTAATTTTCTTTAAGGCTTTTGTCTCTCCTAATTCACAGTTAAGGATTTGCCACCCCTCCAGCCCTGTCCCTGCCCACCCTTGCTCAGGGTGATTTTGAGGGGTCTCTGAACAGAGGATTTCCTAAATTTATCATAATTCCCTCCCCTTTGGGTTTAAATACCTTATTTGCTGTTGTGATCTGTGAATTTACAGGTTATTCCCATGCCTGCTTTCTGCCCAGTGAGCAGCTACAGGTGTGCACCACAAAAAGAGATGGAAATGGGATTTCTGTGGAGCATTGTGGCAGTTCAATGTCCACAGTGTATTTGTCTTGGATGAAGTGGTTAATTTGCTGATTTTTCAGGAAATTATTAGAGTTTTAAGGGATGTTATATCAGCCTTCATATCACTTATGAAGATTAGGAAAGACTCATGACAATACTGGGGAGGGATGACTGGGTCTGGTTGCTGACACCAAGGGTTTCTACACATAAAAAATGTATAAAATCTCATTGTCTCTAAAACTGACACTCTGTACATTAGATAGAGAACATTATGGTGATGCATTTTGAGGAGCAGGATCCTGACCTACATTTCCCCCCTGGAACTTGCCCACGGGTATTCCCACTTTTTACCCTACCTTTAGCTTCAATACATTCCTTTTCTAGGTGCCTGCTTTCAAGCCTTGTGTAGACTTGAGTTTTATTTAATTAATATTTTAAACCTGTACCTGTGCCTTGATGAGGAAAGGCTCCTTTCCAAAAGCTGCAAATGGGCTCCTTTTATTTGAAATTGCATCTGAACAAAGGGCTCAGCACAGATTTATCTCTTGTGTTTCCAAAGCTTTCTCTAGCTCTCAATCAACTTTGGAATAAAGGGTCTGTCCATTAAATTTCATTTATCAAACTCGCCTGCCTATGGCAGCAGCAGCTCTGTTGTCCTGCCTGCCCTTTCAGAGCATTTCCTCCTGAAACCAGTGAGATATTTACTTACATTTTAGCAACTCTTTGAAAATGGCCATTATCAGGATATATCATTATGGGTGAAGTATCCCGGGTTTAATCTGCCCGTTGAAATTTACTTCATGTAACAACACAGTGTGTGCCCTGTAAATAACACGCTGCATCTCAGGAAATGAAAGTTGTTTTGAATAAATAAATAATGGCTTGCTGACTACTGAGGCTCCTGGCTTTGGTAATGTACTGTGGAAGAGAAAGTAAATAGAAATCTCCTTCTGGGCATTTCCAAACATCAAAATGCCCTCTGTGTTTAGTTGTGGTTAAACACACAGCCCCAGCAGAAGCCTGGAGCCCCCTGTTTGGGTGGCCTTGCAAATGAACAGCTCTGATTTTCCTGTAATCAGGGCTCCTGTGAGGGAGCAGAAGGTGCTGTTGGATGTAGGGGAATTTTTTTTAATGAAAAACTCTGGCAATGCAAGGGATGTGTCTAAAACCTGGTGGTGTCTGGTTTAATGATGACTGCCAGCATCTGAGGGATGTGTAGTTCCGGGGCAGAGCTTTGGTAGATGATGTTTTCTGCTGGAATTTTGGATGCTGTGGTGTTCAGTGACCACCTCATGCTGTGCTGAGCCTTGGGACAGGGTGAACCTGCCCAGGGTCTAATCCAACCCTTGGATGTGCCGTGCTGCTTGAGGGAACAGGGAAAAACTGAGGAGCAGGCAGTAGATGGAGATCATTGTCCATCCAAAACCATCTCAGATCTCATCATGAACTTGAGTTTTAGCTGAAGATTCGGATTTTTGGAAGGAAAAGCCTGGAAACTGTGATTCCTGGTGGGTTTTGGGGTGGTATTTAGTTCAGCTGGATGTGGCCAGCTCAGGTGGAGATCAGCACTACCCATGAAGAAACACAACACCTCCCACCGAGACTCAACAGAGACACGACCCGTTTGCAAATCCCCTCCCTGAATAATTTCCACCAACTCTGGCTTAGGTAAAAGACAGAAATCTATCAAATGTTGTACAGATTAACTTATCACCCAGTTAAATCGGCTGTCAGTCTGGGCTGCCTGTGCTTGGCAGGGTGAATTCAAATGCATGCAAATTTCCCTGGTGGCTGACGAGCGACGATGGTGGAGCTGTCAACTGATGACATGTGAAAATACATTAACATTGTTTAAAATATATTTGAAAGGGATAGCTCATATTTTGATAACATTTTCACAGGCAAATGATTTGTATGGGATCTGAAACACTGACCACATAATTTATACTGGGAGCACTTTTTTTTTAATTTTTTTTTTCCTAATAGCAGCTCTTCAGATATGTTTTGTGCTTGGAGGAAGCCCCAAAACAATTAACAATTACCACACAAACCAGTTCGAGTCCCATGTGCCACCATTGTACGGAGTCACTGTTCCGATAGCCTCACTTGTCACTTCCACTTGATCTTTCCAAAAGTGATTAGAAACTTCAAAAGAACCAATTACACAGGCCATTGTGCTAGAGACCTGGCACTTTTTTTTTTTTTTTCTCCCAAAGCCTCGTGCTCCTCCCTGCGTTTGGACTCGCCGTCTTTAATTTCTCCTGTTTGCAAGATGGATTTCTCCACTTAATGGGAGCTATTACTAATACTGAAAGCTCCACAGTGTTTTCACTCCTTCTTTCAGGGCTTAGTGACTCCTTATCCATGAGGACAGTGAGGATCCACGTGGCTCGTGATGGTCACTGCCCGTGTCCCCAGTTCCACCAGTGACTTTGGATAAGCAGCCCTGAAAGGCAGGAGAGAGATGCAGGAAAAGGTCACAGGATGTGAACAAGTGTTGACTGAGCTGTGTGATAAGAAAAACATCTGAAGCCTGTGCTTCAAGATCCAGCCTTTAGTCTGGAATCTTCAGGGGTGAAAGGGGAGAACTTAGCACAGTCTTAAAACAGCAGATCTCACAGTTCAGCAGTCAACCATGGCGTCTGATACATGAAAAAAATTACTTATGCTGTCAGCTTCCATTATTTACATGATCTTTCTGTGGTTGAGTCGTGGCTGTGGATGTGCAATTCAGCTAGAAAAATTGTGTATTTACACAGATGGGTGCTGGCATGTGACCAGGGCTCGAGCAAAACGCATGGTTAGAGGTGGAAATCAAATACACAGAGTGGTGAATTGGTTTTTGAGGGGTTTGGTTGCAAGGTGGAAATGTTTGGAGGTGAATTGGTTTTTGAGGGGTTTGGTTGAAAGGTGGAAATGTTTTCAGGTACGAAGAGCTCTCTGGGAGATGGTGATTCTTAGGAAAAGGAAGGTGGTGTGAACAGGTTTGGGAGTTTGCCCTCCTTGGCTTCCTGGGGTGTCTGCTCTCTGTTTGACAGGAGCATCTCTGCCTCTGGTTTTATTTGGAAATTCCTGGCAAGGACAAACAGGATGCCAGTACAGTCAGAAAGGTCTACCAATGAGACTAAAAATATTATTAATAATAACAATAATCATAATGGAATGTGACTGTAAAGGTGTAACTGGAGTGCCTGGGATGGGGGGAAGAGACCTGGAGGTTCTTCTTCATGGAAGCATCTTCTGATGAGGGAGAGACAGAGCTCAGGGCAGAGGAGCTTTCCTTTCTCATTCATTCCCCTCTTTCTGTGGATTGTACATGGGACAAACTGTTTCCACCACAGCCTGGATTAGGCTATGATTAAATCAGTGGGAATTTACCCATAAACTTGTTTTATTTTGTGCCTTACAGTGGTGTGTGTTTGTGCACTCTGGGCACCACTGCTTCCCTTAGAATCCCTTCAGAATGGAAACCTGGGGATGAGATGCAATCCCTAACCTTCCATGGCTGTGGGACACTGCCATAAATCCCTCCCTCCCTTCATTTCTGGGGTTTGCCTTTTGAACACCATCTCCAGGTGCAGATGGGCTGTAAAACACTTCAGCCAGGCGCTGACTCTGCTCCTGCTGAGGAGTGTGCAGAGAGGGAATCCTCAACGGTGCAGGGGATGGGAAAACTTTTCAGGTCTCAAACTGGGCAGGAGATTCTGTGACAAAGTCTTCACAAAGCTTGGAGTTTTACCGGGATTATTTGGGCAGCAGTGTAGTAGTGAGCTGAGGTTTTTGTCACCGGTGCAAGGTGACATCTTTAGTGAACTTTCAATTTAAGCAGAAATCTCTGACCTGGTTTTGATCTCCAAAGTTCAACCACGGGCCATGTGTCAGGAGCACAGACCTCAGTGCTGCAGGGCACAGGTAATGGAGGGAAGAGGGATGAGAGAAGGGAAAGCAGGAACAAGGGGATGAGGCCAGGCCATCAGAGAGACTGCCAAGGAGGGCAATAGGTCCTCTGCTGACATTAGTGGCCAGTGGTTAACTTGGAACAACATGTATTTCACATTAAAACAGTATAAAATATTTGTAGGTGTGTTTGTGCCTTCCTTGAGGGTGTGACTCTCCCTCCCTTAAGGAGGAGAAGTGTCCTCGTGGGTTGCCAGGTATTTAACACGTGGAAAATTGGTACATAAAATCCATTTAACTTGTTAGTGAATCAATTGCATCTCCCCTGGTGGCGGTGTGATGTGCAAAGCCTTTCCCTCCAAATTGTTGTCTGCAGTTCTGCTGGCTCATAGCCTGGTTCAACTCCATTCAGCTGGGTAAACTGGGGGGAAAAAAAGAGACTTTTGCCCACATGGAGACATTTCCTTATGAGAAAGAAGGATCAAAGAGAAGCAAGTAGTTGTTGTGATCTTAAGGAAGGCAGTGAGGTCGGTTTTCCCATAGGGAATTCAGCCAGCAAATGTTCTTGTATTGAGGGGAAATTTGCCAGTCCACTGCCACTTTTAACAACCCAGAGTCTTCTGATCGCAGATGCACTTCCCAGAAAGAGCTGAATAGCAGCACAAGCACAAGAAAGTGAGGAAGGGGAATGGAATAGCTCAACTTTGAGCCCTGCCATCCCATCCCATCCCATCCCATCCCATCCCATCCCATCCCATCCCATCCCATCCCATCCCATCCCATCCCGCTTGGCCAGCAGTTGCATATGATCAAGGCAGGGAAGGTGGGACACAGAGCTGGCCCCCGGCCCCCTCCTCTCATTTTTTTTCCCTCTACAAGATCAGTTCCAGCCCTAGCTGGGTGAATTACCTCTGGTTTGTGCATTGTCAGGTCATTCATTGCATTATTTTGGTTTTTTATTGCTGCTCTATGCTTGCGATTGGCTCCGGGCACTCCCTGTGCCCTGGGATGTGCCGCTCCTGGGATCCTGGGATTGCTGCTGCCAGCAGGAATGGTCACTTTTCCTTGGGGAAAATGGACTTCTGGGGCTAAACCTGTCTCCAAAGCTCTCTCCATACTCCTGTTATTATTTTTTCTTTTTTTTTCTTTTTTTTTTCCCAATCCCATCTCAGGAAGGAGGAACTCGCTGGCATGAGTAGGGAGGAGGCGGCATTGCTCTGCCACACGGTTCGGTGTGGAGAGGATGTTCTAGAAATCAATTTTTGCACCCATTCTGTCCCCAGACATGGCTTCTGTTGAGGACAGGGTGGTTCAGGTTCACTGTGACCCTCATGGGATTGTTAGAGCTTGAAGGGACCTTATGGATGGAGCCCAGAGCCCTGCCAAGACAAGGCCACCCAGAGCAGGGGACACACCTGTGTGCAGGTGGGCTGGGAATGCCTCCAGAGGGGGAGATTCCACAACCCTCAGTCCTGCTGTGACATTTGCATCCTTGACTTAAACTTTTTTCAGGATCAGAACCCACCAACCCCAATGCGGGAGGTTGTCTCAGTGAATTTCCACAACTCTGGGTCCAAGTTGTGGGTTTTGCTAATCAGACTCAGTGCCTGGCACAGCAAAGCCCAGATCCTGCCTGAGATACCCCAAATGAACCCCTCAATTTAAAAATATTCTTTGGCCAGGTATGGAAGTTTTCTTATAACTGAGTTTTCCCCCTTTTTCCACCCTTTTCTTTCCCCTTCAAAATGATTATAGATAATAAAGTAGGATGCAAAATTCCTCATTAAAAATGCATCTTGTAAAATTGAAACTTAAGTGTCAGGTTTTTCGAGCAGTCTGTCAAATACTTGACAATTAAAATAGCTGTTTTTAAAAATTTAATGAGACACAATAAGGACTAAATGCACAAGAAGCTTGCTCCTTCTTAGGATAAAGTAGAAACATAACAAGTCCATTATATTTCCTTACAAAAATGTCCCATTTGTAAAATATGCTATAATCTATTTTTAATTAAATTAGTATATGCAATTTATTACCTGAGCTATATTTATTAATATTTAATATTTAATTTCAAATTAATTATCCAAGTAAAAGAGGGCTCAGCTGGGCTGGAGAGACTCACAGAACAGCAAGTGTCCTGCAGCAGCTGGAGGTAAACCTGGAATGTGCAGCTGTCCTGAGCTTTGTGGGAACGATAGAAATAAAATTATACATCAGAAGCTGTGGGTGCAGTCACCTTCCTGTGTGGAAGTGTGGAGTCCCTGAGATATGAATATATGAGCCTGATGTTCGTGTATTCACAATTTTGGGAAGCATTTTCACTGTGTTAATCAGAGAATGGGTCAGGTTGGAAGGGACCATTGGAGGTTATGGAGTCCAAGCTCCCTGCTCCAGCATGGACATCCCAGAGCACATCACTCAGGATGGTGGCCAGTGGCTTTTCAACACCTGTAGAAAGGGAGATATTGCTGATATTTCATCTCAACACTGCTCTCTGTGACTCTGGAGCATCCTGAGCTCCAAGACCTGAGCTCCCAAAGTTGCATCTTCCACCACTTTGCTGGGTGGTTTGCTCCATTTCCATACTTTGGGAAGTTTTGCTTTAGATTTCCACAAGATGGGATTTCCTCCTTCTCTCCTGTGTTTTGATGAGCAGAGAAGAAAGCCCCACTCAGAAATTTAAAGTGTGATTCCTTGGGTCAGCACCCAGCCTGTCACCCTGTGTCATTTTAGGCAAACCCAGGCAGACAGAAATCATGGAATGGTTTGGGGTGGAAAGGACCCCAAATCCCACCCAGTGCCACCCCTGCCATGGCAGAGACACCTCCCACTGTCCCAGATTGATCCAATTCCCAATGTCCAGCCTGGCCTTGGGCACTGCCAGGGATCCAGGGGCAGCCACAGCTGCTCTGGGCACCTGTGCCAGGGCCTTACACCCTCACAGGGAAGGGATTTTTCCTACTATCCCATCTAAACCCACTCCTAGGCTGAAGCCTTGTCCTGGCACAAGATGCTCTTGTAAAAAAAAATCACTTTAATGGGCCACATTTTCAGGGTTTTCTTCACCATTGTGGCAGGTAGCAGTTGGTTATTAGTATTAGTATTTATTAGTATTAGTGAGTGCTGGCAGACCCAAAGTTAGGGCATCCTTGGCTCTCTCCTCTTCTCTTGCCCCTGTTCTCTGTTTCTTCCCTTGGAAAATCTTCTACCACTTCTGCTCTGGAGCACTGCAGGGCAAATCTCTTGAAGCACCTCTTATTTCTTCCTTTTAGTTTGCCACTTTTTGGTTTCAGCACTTTTGTGAACATGACTAAATAGATATCTTGCTCTCAGCCATATACAATCCGACAGGAGCTGCACCAACGGGGAGCTGTGGAGGTACAATGGAATACTTTCTAATTTACCCAGATAATTTGCAGAGACTGCCAGTCCTCTGTTGGTTTAAGCCAAACTTCAGTGTGGGTTGTTGTTTTGTTCTTTTTTCCTCAGGAATATAATTTTATATTAATTACACTGGGATTATCCGAAGGCGTGTGTAAATTCCACATGATTTGTTGGAAAAGGCACCTTTCTGGGAAGGAAAAGGAGCAATCCACTGTGACAGAGCTCAGACAGTTGCAGTATTTTAATCAGCATGGGTGTGCAAAACCAAAATAAAAACCCTAGGAATGGTGATTTTCTACACACAATCTGTTTAGTTTGGGAAAACAAACGAAAGAGAGAAATAATTCAATGCTCAGTTGAATAATTGAACATCCTCCCTTCCCGGAATGCACAAGGTGGTTGTACAAAAAACATTTGTTAAACAAAAGTGACCATTAATAATCCAAAGTTGTTCCCTTTTTGGCTGATTTTCATGCAGCCCCATCCCCATCATAAAAGAGCTGTAAGAGGAAGCTTGTCTTTATTTATTAATTCAGACTGACTTCAGAAAGCGCTCCCCAAACCACCAGTGATGGCTTCTGACAGGCTCCTAATCTCTGCCCGCTGCTGCAGGAGCAGCTTCTCATTAGTCCTGGCACTCTGAGCCACAGCTCCAGGGTTCCCTGTCCTCCACCCTGGCAGCCAGGCGGGCACAGCCACAGCTGGGTCCCCATCCCGGGCTCCTCCATGTCCCCAGTTGTCACACAGTGGTGGCAGCACTGTGGCCATGTCCCGTGCCACACGGTGTGACCTCTCAGCTGCTGAGAACTTCAGACTTTCTGTGCTGAAGGCACTGACCCCCAGGAGAGCACTGCACTGACCTGAGGCTGTGGAGAACCTTCCAAAATGGCATGATGGAACCGGGATTGTGGGTGTGGAGTTTGGATAGAAGTGTGTGATGTCACAGGGTGGAAAACACAGAGTTTAAGGGTTTAGAATATAGTAATATATTTAAAGCAAGATGGAGGTTTTAGGGCAGTGGCTGGGCCTTCTCCTTCTCCTCCTTCTCCTTCTCCTTCTCCTTCTCCTTCTCCTTCTCCTTCTCCTTCTCCTTCTCCTTCTCCTTCTCCTTCTCCTTCTCCTTCTCCTTCTCCTTCTCCTTCTCCTTCTCCTTCTCCTTCTCCTTCTCCTTCTCCTTCTCCTTCTCCTTCCCCTTCCCCTTCCCCTTCCCCTTCCCCTTCCCCTTCCCCTTCCCCTTCCCCTTCTCCTTCTCTTTCTCTTTCTCCACCTTCTCCATGGGTTTGGGTGGTTTTGTGTAATTGGATAAAAAAGTCCTCAATGCAGGGCATGGGTGGTTGGTTATTGAGTTAAAAGTAAAAATAATTGAGGTGTCATTTCTTAATTGGACAGTTTATCCTTCAAAGGCCTTGTAGAGAGAGAGAGATGGGGCTCCAATTTTAGTTTGTTGGAGTGAAGTGCTGTAAAAGTTGGGGTCTGTGAGACTGTGACAGTGATAAGACCTCATAAACACCTGAGTCCCAACAAGAAATAACCTCTCACACATTTAATCCCAACTTTGGCAAAAAGAAGATAAAACTCGACATTCAGGGTGTTCTGGGTGTTGCAGGAGCTGTGATGGACAACATGCTCTGACTGCCCTGAGATGGGTGTGGAGAGAAACTGGGTGGGGTGTCCCCTCACTGGGGCTGGGGACAGCTCTGTCCCTGCACAGTGCAAGGGACAGAAATGTTATTAGAGTGGAATAGAACCCTGGAATGGTTTGGGATGGAAAGGACCTTCAAGACCATCTTGTTCCACCTTCTTCCATGGGCAGGGACACCTTCCACCATCCCAGGCTGCTTCTGTCCAGCCTGGCCTTGGACACTTCCAGGGATCCAGGGGCAACCACAGCTGCTCTGGGCACCTGTGCCAGGGCCTGCCCACCATCACAGGGAAGGATTTATTCCCAATATCTAAATCTAACCCTGCCCTCTGTGAGGTAGAAGTTGGAGTTTTGGTTGGAAGGGACTGACAGTGCTCATCCAGCCCAGCTGCCTGACCCAGCCCTTCCCATCACCTGGGACAGAGCTATGGATGAAACCCCAGCACTGAGCAGCTCCCTGGAGCTCAGCACTGGGGACAAGCCAAGGTTTAGACTCCAGGTCTGCAGCAGGAGCTGTTTCTGTGCAATGTCCACCCAGGGTTTTGCCAATACTGTC